>NW_026606090.1:5592500-6987500 GCF_029834395.1 Sorex fumeus
CTTTGTAGAGCAAAACCAAATCCAAAAACTCTCGGATAAGTGAATGTACTTTATGCAAAGATATCTAACATATATCAAATCAGTTAATATTCCACAACATGTCTGCTAAATTTCTGTATTTTTACTTGTATTTTCATGTGATATAGAAAAGTCACACTACCACTGTGCAATTTTAGACCACGTTAACTAAAAGTAATATACTGATGTAGTAAATACAAAGCAAAAATGGTGCTCTTGATACTCTTATTCATATGAACAATGACATACTAATTGTAATAAATTGCTTCATACTACTATTAATATGTAAAAATTTCAAATACACTATTTACAGGGAAATGCATATTGTGTACTTAACATCTAAAAATCTGCAATCCATACTCATGTATTTAACTAATTATACATTACATACAATATAAATAGGTTACACATGGTAAGTAATATGTAACACATTTTGAAGAATTATATCACTCAAATGTTTATTATAGGTTTAATTTAAATTTTCTCATGTTTTGCTGTCAACTCTTTAGTTGTTGACAAGTATAGTTAAATTTTGATTAATTCAAGGGCATTATTTTCCTTTGGGAGTTTTGTTATAAAATAAACAGACATTCTGTGAGTTTGTAGACCTTGTAGGCCACATTCTAATTGAGTTTATTTACAGAGTTGTTTAGTTCACTTTTTTGCATGACTATGTAATCACCCTTAATGCAAAGTACAATTTGCTGATAAATGTAGCCCCAACAGTTCAATTCATGTCTGACATCTGTTTGGCACTCAGTAAATATTTAATGAAAGCAAATTAAATCTATAAAGCTTATTTAAATAATTCCATTTTCTTGTACATGCAATATAGAAACTTTGAAAACTTCAGAAGAGTTATATGGTATGTAGGAGCAAAAAAAGAAATTCAAAACAATGGAAAGTATTCCTCAATATTTCAGTGGATTTTTTTCTGTTTGTGATGCAGGGTAGCTAAGTTCCTGGACAAGACACATTTCTCAATAGGAATAAGGTACATGTGGCCCAGTATCAAAGCTCCTTGTAAATGACAGCTTCTACAGGACAGCTCTATGGTGTCTGTCTTGTCTGATGACTGGAAGCTAGAGCATTTGTATCTCAGAGATGGTCTGAATTGGATACCTATAATAATTAGCAGGACATGCTGCTAATTTCTGAATTTACTTATTTATTACTATCTCCCCTCATTCAAAACTAATCCTGCATATTTTAAGGAATACTACAAATGATTTAATGATTAACCAACTACTTGGTCATAATATTAGAAGCCTATCACTTATTCATTATTCGATAAACATTTATCTACTGGATATCTAAACTGTACCTACTCTATGTCTATGATAGGCTTAGAAGTGTCAGGCAAATAACACGTACAAATTACTTATTTGAAATAGATTCATATTTATTAGTTGAATAATTATTCAGAATATGTAGGCTGTCAACATTCTTAAAACACTGATATTAATATGTAATACCTTTGAGTAACTTTCTTATACATATTTTTCACTAAACCAATATCTCCGATAATGGTATTTCTCAAATCCACATTTAAACTAATATGAAAATTTTATAAAATGAGGAAAAGTCTCCTACAGACTTACTAGAGAAAGGTGCATGATAACATTCAATTGGCTGTATACTATAGTAATATATTTTATTATGTAACATGGTACACAAACATAATCATTCTAGAGATTCAGAGTATTTTATTCTGTAAAACAGACAAGGCATTTACATATCATTCCAAATCATAGGATTTGTGACACAAGTCCATGCTGAATCATTGAAAAGGGGAATAAAAATATATTTCTTGAATAAAATTAAAAAGAGTGGTAATATATTTATAAAATTACCAATGAAGTGTACAGTAAAAATTAAATATAAAAGATAAGAAGAATGACCAAAGAAAATATATTAAGGATGATTATTTTTAATAGTATCAATGATTTTAATTCCTTCTGTTTAGGAAATGTATTTTTAATACTACAACGTGGAGATTTTTCTTAAATATTAAATCTAATCCAAGTCACATGTACTTAATACATTGTTTTGCAGTTATTATAAAGTAATAAATTTTCCCTTTTCTTCTCTTTTCTTAAAATATATATCAACTACATGTTTAATAAAAGAGCTATCCTGTGAATTTAACATTTAGCAAGCCAAAACAATTAAAATATCCATATGGTGATATACTGAAATCCTCTATTGAGCAAAACTGCACCATTAGTTTATTGTGTGGAAATAAGAGGACTAGGGGATAGGAAAATAGATCAAAGGTAGTCTTTTCCAGGACTGAAGAGAGAGCACAGAGGGTAGGTCACTTGTCCTGCCAACCTCGGTTTAATCCCTGGCATCTCACATGGTTCCCTGAACACATTCAAAAGTGATTCCTGAGTTCTGAGCCAGAAAAAACCTGTGATCATTGCCGATTGTGGCCCACCCCCCCAAAAAAAGACAAAATAAAATAGTACTATTTTTCTGTGAACTGGATATATAGTGATGAATAACAGCATGACTCCTATAAAATTCTAAGTAAAAAAGAGGAAAAAAAGCAAGTTAAAATCATGCAAATAGGGGACAGAGGACTTGGCTGAGTGGCAGAGCACCTGCCTAGCATGCATGAGACAGGGCAAACAAAAAAAACAAGAATAAATAAAAGAAGGAAAAAGATAATAGGAAGAAAATTGCGAAGGACAAAAATTACAGGTATCACGTTCCACTCTCCCCAGCCTCCCTTCATTTCCCTTCTCTCTCCCCGATTCCCTTCACCTTGACTTTCACTCTACCCCCTTTACCTTTCTTCTTATTTCTCTTCTTCCTCCCCTTAAATACAAAAGAGCAAAGAGTTACTAAGTTTTCATTTCTTATACAAAACCAATGGTAACTCTTTACTTACTGTCTATATTCATAAAACCTTTTGGATAAACTATTGACTTTCTAGCTTCTCAAATATGGTAGAGGTGTCTCATCTGATTCTGCAGTTTTCTGGTTTTAAAGGTAAAGCAAGTTTCTGTAAGGTTGGGAAGCATTAAGGTTAAAGGGAAAATATTTAGTAGTAAAACTTATGTGAAAGATCTGCATAAATATAAAGCAAAATGTGTCCTAGGGCTAGAGTGATAGTAGCAGGCAGAGCATTTGTCTTGCATGTGGCTGGCAAGGGTTTGATCCTCAGCACCCATATGGTCCCCTGAGCATTTCCAGGAATAATTTCTGCATGCAGAGTCAGGAGTAAACCCTGAGCATTGCTGCATGTGGCCTCCAAACCAAGAGTGAACTATCTTAGAATAATGGACTTTTTCAGTTGCCTATACAGAATTAAAGAATCAAGTGATGGTCTTGGAATGGGTAAGACAGAGATCTTTTGTTACTATTTCCTGTCATTAACATTTTACAATATTGTCATTAACATTTCACAGTATCAAAGTCTTTCTGCCAAAGCAGACAAAAGCAAATAAATAAAACCCAGGAACACAATATTTCTATGACACAAGAAAATGTCCCAACATGATTAGTGAAATCTTTTCACACAGTGTGTATCTGATGCTCAAAGTCATTATTGAGCCAGAAAGGATAATTTTAAAAGTGTGGGCACCATTATTAAATTAGAAGATCATATTTATCGTTTTTCCATTCTGTCTAGTACTGCATACACATAAAGTGATTCAAATCAGAGTCAGTCTTCTACTGATTCAGTAAGTTTGAACATATTTACAGAAACATAAATACTCCTGTTTAGGGTATGTTTGAAATCACATTGCAAGTCAGTACACAAAACCCCTTATAGTGCTCATGGAACAAACAACATATATGTGGTCCAATGGTAGGACTGGTACTTTTAAAACACAATTTTCCCTTTCCATCTTGCAAACAATACCCTGCTAAAAGGAAAATTTTGGCTGTGTTCATTTGCATCTGCATAACATAATTTCCCTAAACTGATCAATGCAGTAGAAAATCCATACTGAACATAGTTCCCATATGTTATCATAAGCCCATTTTCTTAAATGATCTGTTTAAAACAGATTCAAACAGATGGACAGAATTCTTCTGGATGAATATCAGCTGAAAAACTGAGCCATGGCACTTATTGGGAAAACACATAGAGAAATACTAATTAACACCAATATAATAGACAAAATTTTTGTATTTTCCTTAATAGTTTCCTATTGCTGAAAACTGGGAAATGAATATTGCAATGACTGTAATCAACGTTATAACACTGGCTCTTTGTAATTAGCAATTTAAGATTCCAGCCATCTCAAACCATCTGTTCTGATTGTAATAATAGATGGTGCAAATAAGTTATTTTCCTTTTCAAGGACAGTGTAGAGAAATGCTCCAGCTTTCTGGGCCATCCTTGCAGCCCAAGCTCTTAATAAAAAAAAATTGTTCTGTTGTGCTTTTCCTACGGTGGCACAGTGTTGCTATGGAAGGAGGACTAGCTTGTGATTCAAGAAATCTCTATTGAAAATCTAGCACCAATTCTTCTGGCACCAGATATATGGTCTTCCGAGCCCATCTGGTGTGATCCCTAAATGCAGAGCCAGGAATAAGCCTCTCACACTGCCAGGTATGATCCTGAATACAACATACATATGAAGAACCAGATTAACTTGAGTTCTATTGACAAATCACAAAAGTATATATCACAAGTATACTAAACAAATGCACTAATAAATGTACTAAAGAAAACAAAAGTAACATTTTCAATTAGAAAATTGAGTAAGTGGTCTTCAGAAGAGAGGAAGCAGGGAGGAGAATGGGCAGATGAGGCAGATGTACCAATGATATGGGGGACCCTAGTACTGAACTCAACTTGAAGTTGCATACAGAGATGCTATTTTATAGTGATGAATGCAGGAAGCATATAATTCAATGTTACTTCAACTTTCAAAAATGGAAATTTATACTTACATTTCTGGAAATAAAATATATTGCTATATTCAATCAGTGAATTGAATTTACAACAATCGTATTCTTAGAAATAGCCTCTCATAAAGTTTAAATAATAGAGATGTTTCAATATATGAGGCTTCTCATCTTCTTTGCTAAAACTTTCTTGAACGGAGATTTATTTTCAGCATCCCAGAGAGAACTGGCAGAAATCCAAGGGTCCTGGAGAATATTTATATTTTCTTTTTCAAGTTTATAAATTGACTATTGTGTTACATTTTCATTAAGATCACATTTACCATATTTGCTCTAAAGAAAGTAACCCCAATTTAAATATTGAATTTTCAAAAATATAATGAAATAAGTTAGAACTATTGATAGAGAAGATCACTAACCAACAAGACATCATTAGCAATTCTATCTTATGTTCAACAATAAAATGTGCCATGTAGAAGTGATTGCATTCGAAGTTATTGGTACATTTGAATGCAAACTACCCAACTGTGAAAATATGAAGCTTTCATTGGCTATAAAAATAAATTAGGAGGCAGAGCTTTGCTGATAAACTGATTTGAGTCTCAGTTCCTATCTAGTGATGGTAACATAAACAGATGTCTTTCCTGATACTGTTTGCCATGCCACAATATTGTTTTACTCGACATACTTTCTATCTAAAATGGACGAAGGTGACTTATTTCAGAATATAATAAAAGGAATGCTGATGTAGAGATCCTCTGGGAAATTATAAAAGAATATTACCTACATAACTTATTTTATTCTTATGAAATCATGATCCCACTACAATTTTAGAGGCCCTGAATGTATTGTCTAACATCACCGGTTCCATGTTAACATTTCAGGAAATAACAAAAGTGCAATTTTTCAACAAAAATACACTTTATATGAAGGTATTCCTTTGTGAAAGTAAGTTTTCACTTCGAAATTAAAAGTAGAATGAAGCAATAAAGGAATATGTCACCCATTCCTTATTCAAAACTTAATTATTGCCATACTTTGAGAATATATCACAATGTCAAGATAAGAGAGCTTACTCAGGAAAATAGTAAAGACGCATCGTTAAAATTATACATTTGTTCAAAATTCCTGTGAATCATTTAAGTATGCAAAAATATCATCTGAAGCCATCTTTTGAAATAGTGAGTTGAAATAGTACTACATGATGAAAAGATTTAAAGTTTGGAGCTGAAAGAAGCATGGTTTTCATCTTTGATCATATACCTAATGCAATTTTATTTAATGCGCAACATTTCCCCACTCATATGTAAAGTGGCCATATTAATAACCATCTTTGATTGTTGTAAAAATTATACTTGAAAGAACTGAATTAGAGAAGGATTGTGAGATTTATAATTAGTATGCATCACTTAATCACTTAACTTCCCGTTAGTCGTCGATTTGCTCAAGCAGGCGCCAGTAACGTCTTCATTTGTCCCTATCGCGTGCTAGTGTAGCCCAATGGCATCTGTTGCCTCTGGGAACATGAAGAGCCTCAAACCGATCGTTCATGATCTTGATGAAGAAGTCTGACCATCTGGTAGGTGGGCGTCCACGCGTTCTTTTGACATCCCGTGGAATCCAGTCAGTAACAGCTCTAGTCCAGCGGTCATCTTTAAATCTCATTACGTGACCAGCCCATCTGATTTTTGACACCTTGGCAAATGAGACAGCATCCCTGACGATTGATCATCAACGGATGTCGGAACTCCGGATTCTTTCTCTCATTTGAGTGAAACGTGATATTCCAAGCATAGCTCTTTCTATTCTTCTTTGGGAGACCTGAATAGCGTTCTCATTCTGTTTGCATAGGGCCCAGGTCTCTGAGGCATATGCTAATGCAGGAAGAACAGTGGAATGAAAGAGATGTGCCCGGAGCCGGAGGTTCTTTGTCCTCTTAGCTATTTCTTCAACGTTCTTGAAGGCATTCCAAGCCGCTCTCTTCCTCCTGTGCAGCTCGGGTGTCAGGTCATTTGTCATGTTGACCTCTCGACCTAGTTACACATAGATGTTGCATTCGGAGATGGTCGTTCCATTGAGAGCAAATGGGGCATCAGGAACGAGGCTGTTTCTCATAAGCATTGTCTTTGTAAGATTCAGCTGTAGTCCTACCTTTCCAAAATCACGGTCAAAGTCTGCCAGCATTTGTACCGCTTGGCTGATGTTTGGTGTTATTTAAACAATGTCATCAGCAAAGCAGAGGTGGTGTAGTTGCCGACCATCTATCTTCACTCCCATTCCTTCCCATTCCAGTCATCGCATGATGTTCTTGAGGGTGGAACTGAAGAGTTTCGGTGAAATGGTATCACTCTGCTGAACCCCTCTCTTGACATCAACGATCACTTCTTTGTAGAATGGTGAGATTCTGGTAGTGAATCTGCAATACAGCTCACGGAGGATCTTGATGTATTGGGCTTGAATGCCCTGATTGGCTAGGGCTTCAATGACTGCTTCCGTCTCAACAGAATCAAAGGCCTTTAAATCAATGAACATTAAACAGAGCGGCATCTTGAACTCCCGAGAAACCTCAATGAGCTTGGTTATCGTGTGGATATGGTCGATGGTGCTGAATCCTTTGCGGAACCCGGCTTGCTCGATTGGTTGTCCTTCATCTAGTGTTCTGCAAATCCTATTTAGGATGACTCGAGTGAACAACCTGTAGATGACAGACAATAGGCAGATCGGGCGATAGTTGCCAATGTCATGAATGTCTCCCTTCTTGAACAGTAGTACGGTCCTGCTGGTTTTCCACTGGGACAGAACCTTGCATTCAGACAGGTAGCAAGTCAAGAGCCGAGCCAGTGTATTGATGAGTACTGACGGCAGGTTCTTCAGGTGTTCAGGTCTGACCTTTTCTCGGACGGGTGCTGTTTGTTTCTTTACAGACGAAATGGCGTGTCGGATTTTGGAAGGGAGAACTTTGGAAACGACATATCCATCCTGTGGAATTTGGAATGTCGGCAAGTGGACATGGCTATCGAAGAAATTTGATTAGAAGTCATGGATAATCTTCTCCATTGCCATTCTGGAGGATGTGATGGATCCATCAGGACTTCGGAGGGCAGTCATCTTGGTCTTGTAGTTGGCGAAGGACAGGCAGGCGTCACGAATACTTTTCCCGGCTACTGCCACATCTACCAGTACTTCTGCTCTTCTCTCTTTGAGGTCTTCCTTGATCACATCTCTGCACTGCTTTGCGAGCTCGGACATTAGCTTGCGGTTGCCTGAGGCATGAGCCAAACCATGCTGGTGAATTAGTTCAAGAGTTTTCGAAGACAGGCGTTTTTTTGTGGCTATCTCTCTCTTGGCTTTCCTCACACATTCATGGAGGTGCTGAACCAGTCAATCGTATTCCTCGTCAATGTTGTCAACAATGGCATCTTCCCATGTTGCTGCAATAGTGCCAAAGAGTTCCCAGTTGGTGGCCATTCTGGGAGTTCTCTTTTTGAACTTTACAGCCCTTCCTCCCCGCTCTGTGAAGTAGAATTTTGCACGAAGGAGACAGTGGTCCGATCCCATTTGAACTTTTGGGACAACAGCGACATCAGTCAGGCAAAACCGTCGATTGAATATCATGTGGTCAATTTCATTGTGGAATAGTCCACGGCGAGACTCCCATGTCCAACGTTTAGATTCTGCCTTCTGGAATTGTGAATTACCATGGCTGGTCCTGGTCGACATGATGAACTCAGACAGTCTCTCACCCTGTTCATTCCATTCTAGGCCATGGGTCCTGATGTGAAGTTCTTCAGCTGATCTTCTCAGTTCTATCTTGCCATTAAAATCACCCACAATGATCTTATAGAAGGTGTGGTCTTCTTTATAGAAATTCTCTAGCTCCATGTAGAACTTCTCGATTTCTCTTTCATCATAATGAGATGTTGGAGCATAGATAACGAAGATAGAAACTGCAGGCAGTGCGCCACATCTATTCAAATGTTAACGTCCGAATCGGGTTGTTAGGCATTCAAATGAATCAATGCTCATGGCCAAGTTTGTGTTGACAAGGACACCGACGCCTCCAACACCTCTTTTATCGCATGTTCTGAGGAACAATTCTTCTCCAGTGTCGAAAACGGCATGGTGAGTTTCATGCCTTCTTGTCTCGGTCAGACCAATGATGTCATACTTGATCATTCGCGCTTGTACCATCAGGTCCTCGATGGATGCATCTGATGCTAGCGTACGTGCATTGAAAGTACAGACGATCATTTTTGTCTTCCTTCGTTGTGGCAGCCTAGGTCGGCCTTGAGATTTTGTCGGCCTCTCCTTTCTCATCCTTCTCAGTGCTGCCATGTCGGTGAAGCCTTCAGGGTCAGGTGAATGAGACCAGTTGTAGTTACTGGTTTTGGCATATTGAATACACAACGGATAGCTTGCCAGGCTTTACCATGTCTTTCCAAGAGGGACAGAGGCTTTTGGGGCGACCTCTAATCACCCTTGTCAGTGTTATCATATTTGAACCCTATCAAATATGGTATGACAATTCCAGAAGATGGGTATTTAGTGTCTTATGATGTGTCACACAGCCGCGAAGCGGCCACGCGGGTCCAGAAAGCATCTGGAGTGTGGCAATGGCTGGGTAGTGGAGGTAGTGTCGATAGTGGAAGTTTGCCAGTGGGGTATTTATCTGGGTAGGGTGGGTCTTCTGTGCACAATCCGATCCCTGGGTGGTTGATGGAAGCAGACAGGGCAGGGTAGGGTGGGGCTACTGATTAGAATCCCATTGTCACCTGTGGTTGGTGGGAACAAGCAGAGAAACTCTGTTCCTGGGTCCACCAAGCTGGATTCCAAGGTCTCAGAGAGTTCTGCTTATCTTGTTCTGTGGGTCTTCAGTCGTGCGTGAGTCTTGGCCGGAGCTGCCATGCGGGTCCGGAAAGCGTCCTGGAGTGTGGCGACGGCTGGGTAGTGTAAGTATTGTCAATTAGAATGCATATAGCATTAAATACAGATGATCTTTAAGTATTGTTATTTAATAATGGCTAATCAATCCAGTGTCTTCATTCTAAGTTTCAATAAAACTCTGAGCCCTTTCAGGTATGGCTCAATCAACAACAACCAACAACAAAATATCTACTTGAACTAACATAATAATTACCAGTCAGTAATTCCATGGAACCATTTTTATTTGATATCAAGTCAAAGCAACCACTTCATTGTTTTTGCCTCAAATTTGTCTTTATGTTTGTTCCTTAAAATATAACAATAAAATTTAGAAATTTACATTTTGACACATTTACTTTAAAAATTAAAATAATTTCTTGATAGCACAGCAGTAGGGTGTTTGCCTTGCACACAGCCAGCCTGTCTGGGCTGGGTTTGATTCCTCCACCCCTCTTGGAGAGCTCGGCAAGCTACCGAGAGTATCTCGTCTTCACGGCAAAGCCTGGCAAGCTACCCGTGACATATTCAATATGCCAAAAACAGTAACAACACGTCTTAAAATGGAGACATTATTGGGCCTGCTCTGAACAATGGGAGGACTGTGGACAGTGGACAGTGGCTTGATGTATAGCACTTGGCTATGAAGAGATAATCGAGATTTGCAGTGAATTTTGCTCGAACTATGATTTTTTAATGTTTTTGAATGTTTCAAGACTGTAACTACATACCTGTAGCATCTTTAGGAAGACACTTTGATTCCTGTCTCCTCTGGTCGAACATTACTGATCCGTGATTCCACTCAGCCATTAATGATTCCATGCAATCATTAAAATATGCTGAGGATAGAGGACACTCATTTTGTCAGCAAGAATGCCAATGGTGGGTGTTGAGAACTTATTTTAACAAAACTTAAATCTTTAATAACAACATGGATGGCTTTAGAGTACGTCATTTTGCTCATTTTTGTAACTGCCATCATACTGATATTTTGCTTTATTATATATTTTTACATTTTATTATGTCTCAAGCTTAACAAATATCTCAATTTTTGCTCATTTTAAAAACAACTGTAGTTACTGGTTTTGGCATATCGAATACACAGCGGATAGCATGCCAGGCTCTTCCGTGCAGGCAGAATACTCTCGGTAGCTTGCCAGTCTTTCGAGAGGGATAGAGGCTTTTGGGGCGACCTCTAATCACCCTTGTAGGTGTTACCATATTTGAACCCTATCAAATATGGTACGACAATTCCGGAAGATGGGTATTTAGTGTCTTATGATGTGTTGCGCGGCCGCTTGCCAGTAACTACAACTGGTCTCATTCACCTGACCCTGAAGGCTTCACCGACATGGCAGCACTGAGAAGGATGAGAAAGGAGAGGCCGACAAAATCTCAAGGCCGACCTAGGCTGCCACAACGAAGGAAGACAAAAATGATCGTCTGTACTTTCAATGCACGTACGCTAGCATCAGATGCATCCATCGAGGACCTGATGGTACAAGCACGAATGATCAAGTACGACATCATTAGTCTGACCGAGACAAGAAGGCACGAATCTCACCATGCCGTCTTCGACACTGGAGAAGAATTGTTCCTCAGAACATGAGATAAAAGAGGTGTTGGAGGCGTCGGTGTCCTTGTCAACACAAACTTGGCCAAGAGCATTGATTCATTCGAATGGCTAACAACCTGAATCGGACGTTTACATTTGAATAGATGTGACTCACTGCCTGCAGTTTCTATCTTCGTTGTCTATGCACCAACATCTCATTATGATGAAAGAGAAATCGAGAAGTTCTACATGGAGCTGGAGAAGTTCTATAAAGAAGACCACACCTTCTACAAGATCATTGTGTGTGATTTTAATGCCAAGATAGGACCGAGAAGATCAGCTGAAGAACTTCACATTGGGACCCATGGCCTAGAATGGAACGAACAGGGTGAGAGACTGTCTGAGTTCATCATGTCGACCAAGACCACTCATGGTAACTCACAGTTCCAGAAGGCAGAATCTAAACGATGGACAAGGGAGTCTCCCGGTGGATGATTCCACAACGAAATAGACCACATCATATTCAATCGACGGTTTTGCCTGACTGATGTCACTGTTGTCCCAAAATTTCGAACGGGATCGGACCACCGTCTCCTTAGTGCAAAATTCTACTTCACAGAGCGGGGAGAAAGGGCTGTAAAGTTAAAAAAGAGAACTCCCAGAATGACCACCAACTGGGAACTCTTTGGTACTATTGCGGCAACATGGGAAGATGCCATTGTTGACAACATTGACGAGGAATACGATCAACTGGTTCAGCACCTCCATGAATGTGCGAGGAAAGCCAAGAGAGAGATAGCCACAAAAAATCGCCTATCTTCAAAAACTCTTGAGCTAATTCGCCAGCGTGGTTTGGCGCATGCCTCAGGCAACCTCAAGCTAAAGTCTGAGCTCGCAAAGCAGTGCAGAGATGCGAACAAGGAAGACCTCAAAGAGAGAAGAGCCGAAGTACTGGTAGATGCGGCAGAAGCCGGGAAAAGTATTCGTAACGCCCGCCTGTCCTTCGCCAACTACAAGACCAAGATGATTGCCCTCCGACGTCCTGATGGATCCATCACATCCTCCAGAACGGCAATGGAGAAGATTATCCATGACTTCTAATCAAATCTCTTCGATAGCCATGTCCACTTCCCGACATACCAAATTCCACAGGATGGATATATCGTTCCCAACGTTCTCCCTTCCGAAATCTGACACGCCATTTCGTCTGTAAAGAAACAAACAGCATCTGGCCCAGACAAGGTCAGACCTGAACACCTGAAGAACCTGCCGTCACTACTTATCAATACACTGGCTCGGCTCTTCACTTGCTACCTGTCTGAATACAAGGTTCCGTCCCAATGGAAAACCAGCAGTACCGTACTACTGTTCAAGAAGGGAGACATTCATGACATTGGCAACTATCGCCCGATCTGCCTATTGTCTGTCATCTACAAGTTGTTCACTCGAGTCATCCTAAATAGGATTTGCAGAACACTAGATGAAGGACAACCAATCGAGCAAGCCGGGTTCCGCAAAGGATTCAGCACCATCGACCATATCCACACGATAACCAAGCTCATTGAGGTTTCTCGGGAGTTCAAGATGCCGCTCTGTTTAACGTTCATTGATTTAAAGGCCTTTAATTCTGTTGAGACGGAAGCCGTCATTGAAGCCCTAGCCAATCAGGGCATTCAAGCCCAATACATCAGGATCCTCCGTTAGCTGTATTGCGGATTCACTACCAGGATATCACCATTCTACAAAGAAGTGATTGTTGATGTCAAGAGAGGGGTGAGGCAGGGTGATACCATTTCACCAAAACTCTTCAGTGCCACCCTCGAGAACATTATGCGACGACTGGAATGGGAAGGAATGGGAGTGAAGATAGATGGTCGGCAACTACACCACCTCTGCTTTGCTGATGACATTGTTTTAATAACACCAAACATCAGCAAAGCGGCACAAATGCTGACCGTGAGTGTGGAAAGGTCGGACTACAGCTGAATCTTACAAAGACAATGTTTATGAGAAACAGCCTTGTTCCTGATGCCCCATTCGCTCTCAATGGAACGACCATCTCCGAATGCAACAGCTATGTGTAACTAGGTCGAGAGGTCAACATGACAAATGACCTGGCACCCGAGCTGCGCAGGAGGAAGAGAGCGGCTTGGAACGCCTTCAAGAACGTCGAAGAAATAGCTAAGAGGACGAAGATCCTCAGGCTCCGGGCACATCTCTTTGATTCCACTGCTCTTCCTGTATTAACATATGCCTCAGAGACCTGGGCCCTATGCAAACAAGATGAGAACGCTATTCAGGTCTCCCATAGAAGAATAGAAAGAGCTATGCTTGGAATATCACGTTTCACCCAAATGAGAGAGAGAATCCGGAGTTCTGACATCAGTCGACGATCAAGAATCAGGGATGCTGTCTCATATGCCAAGGTGTTGAAAATCAGATGGGCTGGTCACGTAATGAGATTTAAAGACGACGGCTGGACTAGAGCTGTTACCGACTGGATTCCACGGGATGTCAAAAGACCGCGTGGCCGCCCACCTTCCAGATGGTCAGACTTCTTCGTAAAGATCATGAACGATTGGTTTGAAGCCCTTCATGTTCCCGGAGCCAACAGATGCCATTGGGCTACACTAGCACAAGACAGGGACAAATGGAGACGTCACTGGCGCCCGCTCGAGCAAGTCGACGACTAACGGGAAGTTAAGTGATTAAGTGATTAAGTGATTTAAAAACAACCAATTACAACTTGAAAAATAATTCACAAAATATTATTTCTAGGATGGCACATTTAAAATAGAACTTAGAAGTCAGAAAGATAGGACAGTGGGCAAGGTGATTGATTGCCTGGCACACAGCACAGCCTACCCAGGTTCCGTGCTTGGTACTCCATACAGGCCCCTGAGAACTGCCAGGAATAATACCTGAGTGCAGAGTTAGGAGTAATCCCTGAGCACCTCTGAGTGTCCCTCACTGCGAAAATCAAAACAAAACCCAAAAAGTTACTTTGACTCTGGGCACTAGTAGGGAAGACAAACTGGTTTATAGAATGCCAAAAGATTCACAGACATTTCATAGACATTCTTTATTTCAACATAGCATGATACGTCAAAGAGTGTGTATACACGTCTTGAAGAATTTTAAGATACATGTGCATATATATGTGTTATGTACTTTTATAAATTATTTATTAGTGAGTTGCAAGGTGATATACTAGTGGAATGATTATTCAAACACTGCACCAAATAATCACAAATAGTGTCTCAATTACCCTCTATTTTTAAAAACGATGTAAGATCATTTCAGCGAAACTCTGGGATTCCTAAAACCACATAACCAACTGAAATATAATTTCATTATTGTTCAGAATCAATTTTCATTTCATTTATATTTTAGCAATAACCCCATTAAGTTCTAGATTTATGAATTAAGAGTGAACCTTTCAGGTCATTTTTCATATTAAGTCTTTGCATTTAAGTAGAGCAAACAGAATTAAAGAGGAAATAAGATGATGTTTAAATAGAACTATTATAAATTTGTATGTTGTAATTTCAATGACTGGTAGAATTAGTTCAATTCATAGTGAGTGATTTGCTCTGAGAAAACACAAGTATGCTCAGAGTCTCGGTAACATAACATCTGTCCAGTGAACTTTTAAATCAGTTTTCTATTTAACACCTAAATATTGCTTATTTGGGAAAGACCAGATAAAGATTTACTCAGCATGGATAAGCATATTAGTCAGTTGTAAACTTCTTGATATTCATTCTTTAATATTTAAAGGGGTTAGAGAGCTATGAAGAATCAAGAAACACAAACTTTTAAGTTGAACAAGACTTAATCTGAATGTAGATTTTAGATTTTATTTCTTTTGGATGATTTTTTCCCAACTGACAATCTACTTATTCTCAGGGGGCTTGATTAGATCTTTAATTAACTCAATCTGAAAGTGCAATGCCTTCTAATTCAATTAAATTTTGTTTCTCCTGGCAACAAAATAATGAACTTATTCAAATGAGTTTCCCAGCTATGCAAAATCAGAACCAATTAGAAGTTAATAATGAAGTATGTCAGTAGGTACACAACAAAATCTGCAAAGGAAGGGAATTAAAAAAATCTCTTTAGCAAATATGAGAAATTAAACATGTGCTTTAAAAGTATCATACTTTTTTCTCCTTTTTTTCTTTCTTTTTTCTTTTCCTTTTTTTCTTTTTTTTGTTTTGGTTTTGGGGCCAAACCCAACAGTGATCAGGACTTAGTACTGTTTGGGCTCAGGGCTCACTCCTGATGGTGCTCAGGGGAACACATGGGGTGCCAGGAATCAAACCCAGGTCAGTGGTATACAAGGCAAGTGCCCTACCCACTCTACTATCTCTCCAGCCCTTCAATGCGTTCTTTGAGAATACATTAGGGTCATTGTATCCCAGAAGTGACACCAAGAGTTGGAGACAGGAGCCCTGTGAGACCCCACCATCACCCAAGGCAACAAAACAGACATGAGCACAGAATTTTGCGTGCAGCATCCCAGAGTAGGTAGTGGATAGCAGTAAGATTTCATGTAAGGGATCTGGAATAGTAAGAAATCTGTTGAGCTTGGTGCATGGCTCACGGCCAGAGCCAAAGGCAAACCATCGCGCTGGCTCTGGGCTTGAGCAGGAGGCTGACCAGGGCTGGGCAGGTTCCCAAGGAACGAGTTCTAGTGCGAGGAGATGGCACACGGGGTGCATATGCCATGCCAGACAAGGAGGCAACTCACAGGAGTTGCAGGCCACGGCAACGCTGGGAGACAGGCCTCAGCACACTGAGAATCGAGCATCCCTCCCCATAGCACCGCTGGCGCAGGCAAAGAGACTGTTTTCAACAGCAGCTATCACCCAGGAAGTCTGAATTACTAGGCCGGCAGAGTGCAGCTGCCCAAACTCAAGGACGGAGGCAATAGGGCTAGGGTGAGGGAGGACATGGAGAACTGAGGACACAGGGAAGGAAGCCAGGATTTTGCTGAGAAGTCTCAGGAGCAATTGTGGAGAGAGCACAGCAAAATGCAATGTTTCTCCTCCGTGAGAGGGTTGATGGCTAGAATAAAAATAAGTCCTGGCCGAATGGGAGAAAATAATCATACACCACCCAGGTGACAAAAGAGCTAGTCCACAAGATTTAGAAAATAAAACAACAACAACAACAATAATAAAGACTCCGACAAAAAAGAGGAGAGAAATGGAACAGACACTTCCTCTGGGAGGTTTCCAGCAAAGTACACATCATCAGTCATCATGCATCATCCAGGAATGCAGGTCAAGAGGACAATGAGATTTCACACATCACAAAGAATAGAAAATAACCAGTGAGGGGGAAGGTGTGAGTCAAAAAGGAATCTTCAATCACTGTCAGCGGGTGTGACTTACCTGGATAAGCCACTGCAGAAAACGTGTAAGGAGAGATCTCAGAAATTTGTCAATGGAGGGGATGGAGAGATGTAGTGGGTAGGGCACAAGCATTGCATGAAGCTGACCCAGGTTCCATCCCAGCAGCCATAAGGTCCTCTGAGCAACACCAGGAGTAATTCCTGAGTATAGAATCAGAAGTAATCCCAGAGTACTGCTGGGTTTGGCCCAAACCACCCCCACCCACCACCAATAGATTGAAATAGAGCTTCCATATGATCGAGAAATTTCACTTCTTGGCTTATACCCTAAGAGGATAAACTATCAATTCAAAAATAAGTTTTCAGTCCTGTGTTCATTTACACTCATGTGTTTATGACTGAGTCCAAAAAAGGGGAAGGACACGGAGGCAGTGGTGGATGGAAGCAGATGCTTTAGTGCAGGATGTGTGGCTAGGATGACTGACTAATGCAGGAAACATTGTATATATATGTATACATATACATATATATATACACACACATATATATGTATACACATATGTATGTATATATATACACCATTAATATATTGTGAATCATAGTGTACAGAGTAAATAGAAACTTAAAAATGAAGGTAAATTCCATGCTTGTGGGGGACATGACTTTACAATGAGTGAATGGCATCATTATGGAGTTCAGAACACAATGGTAATGCAGTTCATTGCAAGGGCCAGAGAGATTGTACAGTGGACAGGGCACTTACCTTGCACATGGCCTTCCTAGGTCCCATGCTTGGCACCCCATATGGTTCCCCAAGTGCTGCCAGGAGTGATTCCTGAGTGCAGGCAAGGAATAAGCCTCAAATACAATGGGGGTGGCCCCCAAACAAACAAAAATAAGAGAGTCCACTGAAGAATTAGTACAATATCAGAGCTAGGAAAAGAACCCAAATGTGCAACTATGAATAATTGGATTAAGAAATTGTGCTGAAAGTAGATAATGGGCCAAACATGATAACTTCTCAGTATCTGTATTGCTAAACATAATGCCCAAAAGTAGAGAGAGAGTATGGGGAATATTGTCAGCCATGGAGGCAGGGGGAAGGTAGGAAATGGGGGTTATACTGGAGAGATTGGTGGTGGGGAATGTGCACTGGTGGAGGGATGGGTGTTTGATCATTGTGTGATTTTAACCCAAACATGAAAACTTATAACTATCTCACAGTGATTCAATAAAATTAAAAAAAAGAAATTGTTGTTTATATACACAATTGCCTATACAAGAAAAGACAAAAAAAATGTGATTTTCTACTATGTGGATGGAACTAGAGAATTTAATGAAGTCAATAAGAAGGAAAGGAGCAACTATAGAATGATCTCTCTTATGTATGAGATTTAAGGATACACAATAAGGGAGCAACAAGTGGCCAGATACAGCGGAAGTAGAATTGGTTCACACAACTGAGCTGACGGGGCACAGGCAGTGTGTTGAAAGGGAGACCTCTGAAACCCTGGTGGAGGGTGTGGGGGCACCCTGCTGTCAGGCATGGTGCTGCAGTAATGTATGCACAAAACCATCATTAACAATCTCATACATCGCAGTACTGCATAACGATTTAAGAAATAAAATACAAATAAAAAGAGTATTCATTATGGAGTTCCTTGGTTTTGTTTTAATTTGGGGACCATGCCTAGCTGTGTTCTGAAGCAACCCATCACTCCAGGTTCAGGAATCACTCTTTGATGTGTCTGGGGTGCCAGGGATCAGATGGGGCTGGCTGTACGCAAGGCAAGAGTCCTATCTGCTATATTACTGCTCCAGCCTAGTACCGCTTTACTTGTTTGCAAAATGTAGATAACTCTGACTATTAAAGTCCAAAGGGTAATTTTTCAATCTATTGGGAATTATTGTCAGACATATCCTGGACAGACCTGCCAAACATGTTGAAAATATAATAACACTGTAGCACTGTTCTTCCCATTGTTCATCTATTTGCTCCAGCAGACACCAGTAATGTCTCCATTGTGAGACTTGCTTTTACTGTTTTGGGCATATTGAATACATCACAGGGAGCTTGCCAGGCCCTCCTGTGTGGATGGGATACTCACAATAGCTTGTCAGGGTGACAGAGAGGGGCGGAGGAATCAAACCTGGGTAGGCCCCGGGCAAGGCAAATGCCCTATTCACTGTGCTATCACTCTAGCCCCAAAATACAGTAAACTCATCACTAGTATCACTTGTCATCTGGTTGATCTTCGATTTGCTAGAGCAGACACCAGTAATGTCTCCATTCGTCCCTTTCGTGTGCTAGTGTAGCCCAATAGCATCGGCTCCCTCCAGGAACACAAAGAGCCTCAAACCATTTGTTCAGGAGGCTGGGGCGATAGCACAGTGGATAGGGTGTTTGCCTTGCATGCAGCCAACCTGGGTTTGATTCCCAGCATCCCATATGGTCCCCTGAGCACCGCCAGGAGTAATTCCTGAGTGCAGAGCCAGGAGTAACTCCTGAGTATCACTGGGTGTGATTCAAAAAGAAAAAAAAAACAACCATTTGTTCAGGGTGTTGACGAAGAAGTCTGACCATCTCATAGGTAGGCGGCCATGTGATCTTCTGCCCTCCCATGGAATCCAGTCTGTAACAGCTCTAGTCCGGCTGTTGTCTCTAAATCACATTACATGTCCAGCCCATCTGATTTTTGACGCCTTGGCAAATGAGACAGCGTCCCTGATTCTCAATCATCAGGATTCCTTCTCTCATTTGAGTGAAACGTGATACTCCAAGGAAAGCTCTTTTGATTCCTCTTTGGGGCATCCAAATAGCGTTCTCTTCCTGTTTTCATAGGGCCTAGGTCTCTGAGGCATATGTTAGTGCAGGAAGAATGGTGGAGTCAAGAAGACTCATTCCTCCTAGAGTAAACTCATAATAAATGCAAACTAAGGCACATTATTGTATGGATAAGCTATTTTGTAAATTGAGAAAATAAGGTCGTTTTAAAAATGATGTATACAAGGAATTTACTTATTTAATTGCTTTTTATTTTTTGGTTCTGAGTCACACCTACCAGTGCTCAGGGTTTACTGGAAATCACTCCTGGCAGTGCTCCAACCAGGACCATGTGGGGTGACAAGGATTAACCTCAGATCAGTTGAAAGTCAAAAATCCCTTACCCATATCTTATCTCTGTAAACTCTCGTAAATTTAAATAAAATGCCACACATCAAAAACTTATGTCATAAATATGTTAATTTAATAAAATAAGTTTGACAATCCTACTTTATAGACTAGTTATAAAAATACGTTATGATGTGAAGTGAGTTTAATTGTACAGGTTCCCATCACTGTATGAATTTATGATAATATTATGATATATTACTCATGTGAAGTTTATAAAGCTTAAATAGAAGATATAGACAGATGAGGAGAATTTTACATTTTACATTTTATTTATATATTTATGCACAGAAAGATCATTTTTAGTATGAGACATATCCAAGGCCAGAAAAAGCAGGGCCACAAAGACTGGCCAGAGGCCAGGTCAATGTTCAGAAACTTGTCACAAGTGTTTGGATGACAAAGTACAGTTAGGATGAAAAAGAGACCAGTATGACAATAGTAGAAATAATCATTATGGACAAGGACTGGGTGTTGAAAGTAGGTAAAGGGTTATACATGATAACCTTTCAGTATCTGTGCAAACCACAAAGCCCCAACAGGGGGAGGGAGGGTGGGAGGGAGGAAGGAAGGAACTGAGAGGGAGAGGGAGAGAGAGAAAGAGAAAAAGCAAGAGAGAGAGAGAGAGAGAGAGAGAAAGTGCTTTTCACAGAGGCAGGTGGTGTGGGGGGCAAGGAAAGGGAAACTGGGGACATTGGTGGTGGGAAATATACACTGGTGAAGAGCAAGATGTTGGAACATTATATTACTGAATCCCAATCATGAACATCTTTGTAGTATGTATCTCACTGTAATTCAGGTTTCAAAAAAAAAAGAATATATACGTATATTTATACAAATTAAAATGATCATTTGTTCAAGTTTATTCACCAAATAAAGCAGAATTCATATTCAATTTTAGTGTCAAGATGAAGCATATACTTTGAAATGGAAATAGTGCCTTAGGGCAAATGATAATAAATCCTTCTCAATTATATTTTATGGTAATGATCTTTAATAATAATTTAACATTATAATTAAACCTGAGGTCCTTATTCTAAAAATAAATCCATTTTTGCTCTGTTTCAATGAAGTGATTTTTCCATTCTAATTTGCATATCTGGTTATTAACTTTAATGCCAATTTTCAAGATGTAAATTGTGCCATAATGCATTTGTACTATATTTTGCATTTTTGCACATACAGAATATTGTGACTTTTCTGCAGCTACCTATAGAAATCTAAAGTGATTCATATCCTCACTAGTCAATGGTTCTGCAAGATGACCCATAGCTACCTACTCAAGGAAAAAAATGTATATATACACCTATCAATATAAATAATAAATTATAAATCTATATAATTAAATATGGCATAAATAACTATTTATGGTCAAATTCTTTATAACAAATTCTGGGTAGCACTCCTATCTACACAGACAGAGAAATGCATATAAAAATTGTGGTACACACACTACCTCCACTACCCAGCTGCCACCACACTCCAGGACGCTTTCCGGACGCTCATGCAGAAACTCACACACACCTGAAGCCCCACACAACAAGATAAGTGGAACTCTGAGACCTTGGACTCCAGGCTCAATGCACCTGGAGACAGAGATTCTCTGCTTGCTCCCACAAACCACAGGTGATCAAGGGATTAAAACCAGGAGCTTGGTTTTGCTTGATTTTTGTAATAATTGCATTTACGGTTAGAGCATAACCCATCTTTAGTATTATTTAGTAGAAATACTAGGAAAGAAATATTTCAAAGAAAGAAAATTTGGCCTAATTCTTTTGGTACTTTATTTTTTATCTGATAAAAATTTTCACTGCAAAACCAATTTCACTGTGGGGGTGGGAGGGATATTATCCATGGTGGTGGAAAATGGGCACTGGTGGAGGGATGGATATTTGATCATTGTATAATCGAAACCCAAGCACAAAAAAATTGTAAATCTACAACTGTACCTCATGGTGTTTCACTAATTAAAAAAAATATTTCACTGAAGCTTCCTTAGGATTGCTTTGTCTACTTTTAAATTCCTCCTTTGACATTACCTGGATCCTAGATGAGCATAATATGTACAATTGCACATCGTTTCTTATTTGAAAAGAATTTCATTTACAGTTTAGATGAGATTTTTAAATTATACAAATTAAAAATTAAAAGAGGTGTCATAAACTTTGCTTCTCGATTCTGTCTACCCCAAGAACCTCCTGTCACCACCAATTTAACATAAATGATCTTTAACTTGATAATGTAGATTTGTACAAAGAAAAGTATCAAAAATACAGCTGTTATGATAGGACTATGTATTCCTATGATTTCACAACTAGCTGACTTTAAAACTTTTTGTTCTCTAGGATTTCTTTAGTATTAAGAAGTTTATTTCAGATTAACCTCTCTTCCTTACTTTCTTCTAAAAAGTTAAAATAGTCTTTCTTTAAAATAAAAATGACGGGAAAACTGAAAAAAATTTAAAAAATCCTAACAGATGTATCAAAGATTCTGGGAATATTTAATAAATGTTTTCGTGTAACTGTCAACAAGCATTCATATTCTTCCTTAGGTTCCCATGTAATAATCTTTCACATTATTTATTTCCCAGTAATTATATTTCACATTATTTATTCACTCCCTGTATACAAACCTGGATGGAGACATACTCAGTGTTCTTTCCTCTAATCAATTCACCATCTACTAAGAACCTAAAATATTTCTGTAGGTTTAAGAGTTATTTCTTTTTTCCTCCACAGTTGGTGATGCTACAGGTAAGGAAGAACCAAAAGTTTATGTGTGTGTGTATGTGTGTGTGAGAGAGAGGCAGAAAGAGAGAGAGATGGAGATAGAGACAGCAGGGAGGGAGGGAGAGAGAGAGAACGAAAGAGGAGAGATAGAGAGACAGCCTGCTATGATATGTCAAAGAAAGAAAACAAACACAGTGCTTTAAGCAATGTAACCTTCTATTATATTCTAACCACTTTACTCAATACATATTTCCAGCTGTGGTCTCACACTGTCTTGAAGAAGACGTTCAGCATCTGATTTGCACTGCTACTGCCGATTTGTTGAGTCATACCTCCAGCACAAGGTTCAGATTTTTCGCCATTAAAAATCCTAGGTCACAAATCCAGAATTTATTTTATAAATCTTCCCACACCAGATATACTCTTAGAGCACTTAGATACACAAGCACAAATATATATTAGAAAAAACTTTATTCTATATTCTCATACTCTTGTACACAGACACATACATACATGCCTCAGAAATTCCTTAGGCCCTGTTTATTAGTGCATTATCCTTAGTACAAATTTATACCCATTAAAACTCTTAATAATTTTTCAATACATTTACTAATAAAAATTTGCATTCGTTAATGTGCTTCTTTCAGGTCTAGAAATCATAGACCTTTTCTTGTTGCTGCTAAGCAAATGGAACAGAATTTTGGAATCTGTTCTATTATGGTAACAAAGCACCTGTACTTAAACATCTTCATTAATACATGCATGTATATACACATGCACTTATACATATAAAAACCCATCTATATGTGTATGTGTACACATATATGCATAGATACATATATCCAAATATACATAAAATAGTGGAGGTAACTGTAATAGATAACAGAACATAAATTTAATTTAAAAATGTATTCTATGGACAGAATTTAGTTAATTTTTGTTATAAATTCTTATTGAAAGAAAAGGGAGATTTATTTCAGTTTTTTTTAGTTCCAGTCACTGATCTATCAAGAAGTACTTATCAGTCAGTGATTCAAGAGAATATTAAAATGAAATTTTTGACAAGAGGCAATGTCTTATTATTCTAGACTAGTGAAGTTAAAATATTAATATTAACACCAAATTTCTACTTTTGGTATATAACAGATTTTATAACTAATAAATGTTGTACCATATAAAACACAGCTAATTTATAAAACAGAACAATGAGAGAAATGTGATGGTTTTTAATATCTTAGTTTTACTAGCATTAATTTGTTGTCTTAAAATTTCTATTAGGCATCTCAAAAGAATAATAAGCATTTTATCAACTTATGAAATGTAAATCTTAAGTATTCTTTTTAAAATAAAGCTTTTAAAATAAATTTTAGTAGAGTAATAGTAATTCCATTATTTCTTACAGATTAGAAATATTTGAAAACCACTGGTGCATTATGTTAGGCAATCAACTATTACAAATTTAAGTATAGTATGCAATCATCAGTTTTCCCACTAATCATAAATTGAAACAAAATATTCTATGTAAATTAAATGAAAAGCAAGCTTGATGGCTTTTAAAATTTATTTTTAATTAAATAAAAGATAATCATTATGTTCAGTAGGTCCATCTGATTTAATGTATAAACAAAATCTCTCAAAATTCTTGCAACATGCTACTGACTTTACTAGAGAGAAATATCAATAAATTATCTTGAAGAACCAATTGACATTTAATTAACTAACACTAACTGTTTACATGCAAATTAAATACTTATCTGAGTAACCTAATTGGAAGTGTTTCTCTGGTGTTTTTATTGATTTGACTAACAACTTTAATTGAGTATTTCATCAGTTTTAGCTGTCTAGAGGAGCGACCATGAACTTTTCTATAACTATCTGAAACAGTTGATGTCTACAGCATTATTCTTTACATAGGCTAGTTCTCATCCAAATTTACAGATATTTTCACTAAACCTATTTATATATTTAAATTTATTCATTATGTCTAAATATGTCTAAAAATGAGTAACTGCTGAATTAAATACAGATGAAGATGGTCATAGCATAATAATATTAAGATGAGAAATAAGATAAAATTTAAAAAAAGGAAACCGATTGCCTTGAAAATGAATTCCTTTCTAAGGGAATCTAGTCTCAGAGAATTCAGCTTTTTGCTATTTCTTTTTTGCTGTATCTCAACTTTTTGCTATTCCCTTTTGCTATATCCAGGAGAATAGAAAACCAAATCTTTGAGATCTGGTTGCTGGCCTGAAGTCTAAGCCACCTGAAGAAATGAATGGAACATCAACGTTTTTCCTCCAAAATTAACATTTTTTGAAACATTGAGAAATTTAAAGGTGATCTAAGTGCAAAAAAATTTAACAAAAAATAATCAATTCAGGAAACATTACATTGATGAAATATCATTTACGATCTATAACCTACAGGCAAATGCTGGAATCATCCTAATCTCTTTTATGTCATTTTTTCCAGTCTCAAATTTAACCCAGCACATGCATAGTATGTGACAGAGAACCATCTGAGTGTGTGTTTATGCTTGTATGGTAAGAAAAAGAAAGAAATGGTAGAATTATAAACTATTGCTTATTAGGGAAAGGATGACACTAGCACAGGAGTGAAAGTTTTGCAACAGAAGGATTTATCAGCACCAACAAGCAAGAAATTGGTAAACATTTTTTTCAGCAAATAGAAGAAAGTAAATTCCTCTGATAAATGCATGAGGAAAATATGTCAGATCATGAGCTCAGGAAGAGAAAAAAAGGTTTGTGACAAAAACATAAGTTGTCTGGCAACGTTGAAAGCAACCAGACTGTCAAATCCTTCTGAATTTCCCAGAATTGCCATAATTTACTCAAAAAGAGTTTTGTTAGTTATTTATTTTTAATGTCCTCCTGGGCTGGAGCAATAGCACAACGGTAGGGCGTTTGCCTTGTGCATAGCTAGCCCGGCCAGCCCTGGTTCGATTCCTCCGCCCCTCTAGGAGAGCTCTGCAAGGTACTGGGAGTATCTTGTCCATACAGCAAAGTTTGGCAATCTACCTGAGACAAGTTCAATGTGCCAAACACAGTAACGACAAGTCTCAAAATGGAGGTGTTACTGGGCCAGCTCGAGCAAATCGATGAAAAATGGGAGGATAGTGTTTAGTGTTTAATGTCTTCCTTTAAAACTGGCATTACTGAAATATACTATGAAGCTTGCTTACCATGATTATGCTGTCTGAATAACTGTTACATCTGCCATTCAGAATAATTTAACTATATATATTTAAATATTAATATCTCCCTAAATTACTGGATTTGATTCAAGTTGATTCAAATATTAGATAATATATATTACCTTATACTATCAAAAGCTATGAAGGTTGGTAAAGCAACGGTCATTTCTTCCATTAGAAACTTATTAAAACTCTTGCCCAACTTTCATTGGTGCCCTGCATTAGTATCTTCCAGTTATATAGAAAGTCATGCTGGAAAGATCATAAGATAAGATAAAATATAACTCTGCTTTATCATTATCAGGGATACTGTAGCTAACTGTCACAAATTGGACATGAAATGAATGTATTACTGAAAAAGCAAAAAAATAAACCCATTATGAACTAGAAATTAATCTTGGACTAGTAAATCATTTTGAAAGTTGCAGGATTTTCTTTGCGACTGTTTTGATTTGTACTTTTTTAAAGTCAGGTGGACAGCAATTACTTTCTAATTTCATTTACATTCATTATTTTTGCTTTTATATTAATGATTATTCCATCTCTTTTATATATATTTGGAGAATGAATTGTACCGAGAGTATTCGATATGCCAAACACAGTAACAACAAAGTCTCTAATGGAGACGTTACTGGGCCCGCTCAAGCAAATCGACGATCAACAGGAGGGCCTTTATTTTACTTTTACTTTACCTAAAGTTTATTGATTTGGTGGTCACTCTCTGCATACTTTTTGCTGGTCTTTTTACACTTGCAGCACACACATGCCCAATAGCAAATACACACACAGATGCACATGTGCACAGTAGGTATGCACAGAAATGGAAGTCAGTATGCACACACACATACACAGCAACTATTAGATGCCTGCACAGAATCATATGCCAACATAGGCATACGTAGAAGCACACGTGTGCAGGTGTGACATAAAACCTCCAGTACAGCACATGCGCTGCCCAAGGCTATGTACTGCATGTACCAGGGTGTCTCTGCCAAATGCACGCACATGTATCACTCACATCTCCCCTCTTGATATGCTTCCTTTCAAACTTTCATACTTTAACACTGGAATGTGAACTGGGGCTCTTCTCCATTCTGGAGCCCATATTCTCTCTTGAGCATCTCTCTCTTTCTCTCTCTTTCTCTCTCTCTCATTATCTGTCTTTGTCTGTATCTGTTTCTCTCTCCCTTCTTCCCCCCTTCCTTAAAACTTCCAAACAAAATCTTTTATACTTCAAACAAACAAGTAAACAAAAATTCTCGATTACAATCTGGACCTTTTATGAAATAGAACATCCAGTAGAGCATAAATCATGTAAAAATAAAGTGTATTACTTCATAACTCTGGAGAATGGATCCATACTCTAGGACTACTGAAACAAATTCTCAATTTGACCCATTTATTTATTTATTTTTTATTAGTGCAACACCATGAAGTACAGCTGTAGATTTACAAACATTCATGCTTGGGTTTCAGTTATACAATGATAGAGTACCCATCCATCCACCAGTGACCATTTTCCACCACCAATGATCCTAATAGCGCTTCCACCCCCACACCCCATACCCCCCACCGCATCCCGCCTCTGTGGCAGGGCATTCCCTTTTGCTCTTTCCTTTAAGTTGTTGTAGTTTGCAATAGAGGTTTTGAATGGCCATCGTGTTCGGTCTATAGTCTAATTTCAGCAAGCATCTCGAATGCTGAGAAAGTCCTCCAAACATCCTTTACTTGGTGTTCCCTTCTCTATCTGAGCTGCCTTTCCCCCCAGCATGTGAGTCTGGCTTCCAAGCCCTGGAACAAACCTCCTGGTAATTATCTCAATTATTCTTGGGTGTTCGACTCCTATTCTGTTACTTTATATTCCACAGATGAGTGTAGTCTTTCTATGTCTGTCCCTCTATTTCTGGCTAATTTCACTTAGCATGATACTTTCCATGTAGAAGCACCTGTATGTAAATTTCATGACTTCATCTTTTCTAACAGCTGCCTAGTATTACATTGTGCAGATATACCAAAGTTTCTTTAAACAGTCATCTGTGCTCAGGACTTGGGTTTTATCCACATTTTGGCTATTGTGAACAGTGCAACAATGAACATAGAAATGAAGATGTCATTTTCATTGTACCTTTTTTTGCCTCTTCGGGATATATTCCAGGAGTGGTATTGCTGGGTCAAATGGGAACTCAATTTCTAATTTTTCGAGAGTCATCCATAACTGTTTTCCTAAAGGGCTGAACAAGTCGGCATTCCAACCAGCAGTGATGGAGGGTCCCTTTCTTGCCACATCTGGTTGCTTTTGTTCTTTTGGATGTGGGCCAGTCTCTGTGGTGTGAGATGATATTTCATTGTTGTTTTGATCTGCATCTTCCTGATGATTAGAGACGTAGAGCATTTTTTCAGTGCCTTTTTGCTATTCAGATTTCTTCTTTAAGAAAGTTTCTGTTCATTTCATCGCCCCATTTTTTGTTGGGGTTGGATGTTTTTTTTTTCTTGTGGAGTTCAACCAGTACTTTGTAGACCCTTGATATCAATAACTTGTTGGATTGGTACTGTGTGAATACACTTTTCCATTCTGTAGCCTCTCTATGTATTTTTGTCACTGTTTCTTTTGAGGTGCAGTAGCTTCTTAGTTTAAGATAGTCCCATTTGTCTATCCCTGTTTTCACTTGCTTGACCAGAGGCATGTCGTCTTTGAAGATACCGTTTGCTTCAATGTTGTAGAGGGTTTTACCAATTTTGTTTTCAACGTATCTTATATGAATTCCCATCTGATGTTGAGGTCTTTAATCTATTTTCTTCTTACTTTTGTACATGGTGTTAGGTAGAGATCTGAGCCCATTTTTTGCCTGTGGGTCTCTAGTCGTCAGCACAAGTTGTTAAATGGACTTTCCTTGCTCTACTTCACATTTATTGTTCCCTTATCAGAAATTAGATGATCATGGGTTTGGGGAGAGATGTCAGTGTATTCAACCCTGTTCCATTGGTCTGTGGCTCTGCCTTTGTTACAGTACCATGCTGTTTTAGTTATTACTGCTAGGTATTAGAGTTTGAAGTCAGGGAAGTTCATTCCTTCCATATTCTTTTTCCCAAGAATTGCTCTAACTATCCGTGGGGGCTTATTGTTCCATTTGAATTTCAGGAGGAGTGTTTGCTCCATTTCCTTGAAGAAAGTCATGGGTATTGTTATAGGGATCACATTGAATTTGTACAATGCTTTGGGTATATTGCCATTTTGACAATGTTAATTTTCCCTATCCATGAGCAGAGGAAATCTTTCCATTTCCTCGTGTCCTTATTTTATTTCCTGAAGTAGTGTTTTGTAGTTTTCTTTTTACAGGTCTTTTACTTCCTTTGTTAAGCTGATTCCTAGGTACTTGATTTTCGCACAATTGTGAACGAGATTGTTTTTTTTTATGCCACTTTCTTCTCTCTCACTATTTGCATATAGAAAAGCCATCGACTTTTGGGTATTTATTCTATAGCCTGCAACTTTATTATACAAGTATATTGTTTCTAGAAGTTTCTTGGTCGAGGTTTTAGGGTTCTCTAAGTATAGTATCATATTATCTATGAATAATGAGAGCTTGATTTCTTGCTTTCCTACCTGAATGTCCTTAATATCTTTTTCTTGCCTAACCACTATTGCAAGTACTTCCAGTACTATATTGAATAGCAGTGGAGAGAGTGGGCATCCTTGTCTCATCCCTGATCTTAGAGGGAAGGCTCTCAGTTTTTCCCCATTGAGGATTATGCATGCCATAAGCTTGTGTTAGATGGCTTTAACCATATTGAGGATAGACCCTTCTGTCCCAATTTTGGCAAGGGTTTTCATCATAAATGGGTGCTGGATCTTGTACAATGCTTTCTCTGCATCTATTGATATGGTCACATGGTTTTTATCTTTCCTTTTGTTGATATGATGAATTATGTTGATTGGTTTCTGAATATTAAACCATCCTTGCCTCCCCGGGATGAATCCCACTTAGTCATGGTATATGATCTTTTTTATAAGTTGTTGAATTCTATTTGCTAGTATTTTTTGAGAATCTTCCCAACCATGTTCATCAGAAATATCCTGGAAAATCTTGGGAAGAACTGGCAATAGTTTCTCTTTAAATGTTTGGAAAAATTTGGTAATGAATAGATCTGGACCTGGGATTTTGTTTTTGGGAAGACTTTTGATTACAGTTTCAATTTCATTGATGTTAATAGGACTATTCAGGTACTCTAGATCTTCTTGATTCAGCCTTGGGAGATGATAGGAATCCAGGAATTTATCCATTTCTTCTAGGTTCTCTTGTTTCTTGGCATACAGACTTTCAAAGTAGTCTCTGATGGTCTTTTGAATTTCTTTGGTTTCTGTCATAATATCCCCCTTCTCATTTCTGATTCAGTTTATTAGGGTTCTCTCTGTCTTTCTTTGTGAATGTTGCTAGTAGTATATCTATCTTATTTATTTTCTCAAAAAACCAGCTCTTGGTTTCATTGATCTTTCAGATTGTTTTTTGGATTTCCATGTTGTTGATTTCTGCTCTAAGTTTTATGATCTCTTTCCTTCTGCCTGATTTGGGCTCCTTTTTTGGTCTTTCTTTTAACATCTTGAGCTGTGCAATCAAGTCGTTTATGTGGGCACTTTCTACCTTTCCGAGAAATGCTTAGAGAGCTATAAATTTTCCACTTCTCAGGACTTTAGCTGCATCCCATAGGATCTGATAGCTAGTGTCTTTATTCTCATTTGTTTCCAGGTATCTTTTTATTTTGTCCTTGACTTCCTTCCTGACCCACTTGTTGTTCAACATTGAGTTGTTTAATTTCCAGGTGTTTGATTTGGTTCTGTGTGTGATTCATTTTTATCTTCAGTGTACTGTGGTCTGAAAAGATTGCTGATATCATTTCTATTTTTTTTTTTGCTTTTTGGGTCACACCCAGTCGATGCCCAGGGGTTACTCCTGGCTCTGCACTCAGGAATCACTCCTGGTGGTGCTTGAGGGACCATATGGGATGCTTGGAATCGAACCCGGGTTGGCCGTATGCAAGGCAAACTCCCTACCCGCTGTGCTATTCCTCCAGTCCCTACTATTTCTACTTTCCTGATTCTATTGAGGTATGTTTTGTGGCCTAGCACATGGTCTATTTTGGAAAATGTTTCGTGTGCACTGGAAAAGCATGTATATTCTTACTTTGGGGGGTTTAAAGCCCTGCATAGGTCTATAAGCCCTCTCTCTTCTATTTCTTCCTTCAAAGCCAGTGTTTCCTTGCTGAGTTTTATTCTTGTTGATCTATCCAGAGATGATAAAGTGATGTTGAAGTTTCTGGCTTCTATTGTGTTGCTAGCAATGTCCTCCTTAAAATCTGTTAGCAGTTGTTTTAAATATTTAGCTGTTACCTCATTAAGTGCATATACATTTAAAAGTGTTATTTCTTCCTGTTGTATGTATCCTTTGATGAGTAGAAAATAGCCTTCCCTGGCCCTTTTAATCTTTTTCAACCTGAAATTTATATTGTCAGATACTACTAAGGACACCCCAGCTTTTTTGAGGGAGCTGTTTGCTTGCAGGATTGTTTTCCATCCTTTAACTTTGAGTCTGTTGTTTGCTCTGACTGTTGAGATGAGTTTATTGTAGGCAGTAGAATGTTGGGTTCTGTCTCTGAATACATTTTGCAACTCTCTGTCTCTTTATTGGTGAATTAGACCACTGATGTTGAGAGAGATTATTTTCATGGGGTTTTGTGTCATCTTTCTGTAAGGGTTTTTTGTGCTTGTAGGGTTTGTCTTCTCTTATAGTAGTCCCTTAATCCCTTCTTTTAGGTTTGGTTTTGAGTCCATGAAGTTCCTGATCTGCTGTTTTCCACAAAAGAGTGTACCGTTCCTTTGAATTTGAGTGAGAGTTTAGCCAGATAGAGTACTCTTGGTGAAGTGTTCATTTCAGTGAGTATTTTCACTATATCCCACCATGCCTTCAGGCTTGGAGGGTTTCCTCTGATAGGTCTGCTGTGAATCTAAGGGGTGCACCTTTGTATTTGATTTCCTTCTTTGACCTTAGTGCTTGCAGTATTGTGTCTCTATCTGCGGCCTCTATCATTCTAACTATGATATGTTGTGGAGTGTTTTTATTAGGGTCTCTTTTAGCTGGGACCCTTTAGGCTTCTTGAATCTGAATGACTGCGTTGTCCAGCTCTGGGAACTTTTCAGCAATGATTTGTTTAACGTGTCTTTTTCATTGGGATTGTTTCCCTGACCTTCTGATACTCCAATGATTCTAATGATGTTCCTCTTGGAATCATCTGCTAGGACTCTGATTCGCTCTAGATCTATTTTGAGGTCTCTTGCCATTGTTTGTTGTTGCCTATAGGCTTCATGCAGCTGATCTTCCAGCGCACTGATTCTGTCTTCAACTGTTGTACTATTGAGGGCACAGGCTGAATTTTTTAATTCATCTACCGAATCTTTTATTTGTGCCATTTCTTTGCATAGCTTTCAAATTTCTGCTCTCATTTCTTCCTGTATTTTCTTGATTGTTTCTCTCATGTCCTCCTTTAATTTACTGGATATCTGTGTCACTGTTTCATTGAGTTCAATGAACATCTTCATTATTTTAGATCTGAATTATTTCTCAAAGAGGTTCCTTAACTGAGTAGCACCGAATGAGGGTTCTAGACTATTTTCATCATCCTCCCCTCATGGTGGGGATTTGTGTTGTTTCTTCATGTTGGTGGGCAGGTATGGAGACTGAGATGTTACACGAGATTCCTGGGTATGAATACATTACACGTGGCCCCAAATTAGGCCACGCCCACTTCTACAGAGTCCATGCCCGGTACCGAAGAGGCCATGCCCACTATCGAAGAGGCCATGCCCCCAATGGGTACCTGGTGTGTGTGATGGGCACAACCTCGGGGAGGAAGTAGACTGACACAGCATTGAGGATGAATAAAAAGAGGCTCAGGAATGGTGAGCATCCAAGGGTCCTAGAGGATGCCTGGGGCCATGTATGTGGGAAAAGCCATGTCCCAGGTTTGAATAATGACTGACCTGGGGGAGTTAGAAGACTGGGCCCAGAGTTGGAGATGAATAAGAAAAGGACCAGGGATGGTAGGCATCCCAGGGTCCTAGAGGATGCCTAGGGCCGCGTATGTGGGGAAAGCCAAGTCCTGGGATCAAATAATGACTGACCTGGTGGAGGAAGAATACCAGGCACTTACCCTTTTATCCTTAAAACTCCTTGATTAATGACTATATTGTTACTATGTGGACAATATAGAACACCAATGCATTTATGGTATACTGATTTCATTTTTCACATATTAAGTAAACTTTTAAATTCCCACAAGCACCTCCTTGAATGACTAATTTAGCTCAATCATCCAGGTACCCACCCGGCAGCAGGGCACCTTCCCAGGGCTGTGCGTCTAACTAGACCCCCTGAGGATGGCCGGTCTTCATCCTTGGTCTGCGGGGGATGGAGATTGGGACACACCATGTGCACCCAAAGCTGAACTGTTCTGGGCACCCTCTGCTCACTAATCCAGGCACGCACCCAGAAGCAGGACCCCTTCCCAGGGCTGCTGCTAACTAGACACCCCGAGAATGGCCAGTTTTCATCCTTGGTCTGCAGGAGACGGGAATTGAGGCACACTGTGCACACCCAAAGCTGAACTGTTCCTGGCATCCTCTGCTCACTTATCCAGGTATCCACCCCTTGGCAGGGCCTTCCCAGAGTAATTATACCCCTACATATCCCATAGGAACCATAAGTTATCCTCGTAGATGGAACTTTCACTAGGTTAGCTTAATCGCATTAGCCAGTGATTCATTAAGCCCTTCTCAATTAATTCTGCATCATAAACAGAGTAGTAACAGTGAGCATAAAGGTCTAAACCACACAGGTCACAATGGTAAAGCAACCCAGAAGCCCACCAAGTTTAGTTATTGAAGAGACTCTCCCAGAAGAGCCCAACAGTAATGAAGTGCTAGACAACCTCTCTGACAAAGAATTTAGAAGGGAACTACCGAGGATGCTTAAGGAGCTAAAAGAAACAATGGAAAGCAGTGCCAATAAAAGACAAGAGGATTTGAAGGTAGAAATGAGGAAAATGGAAATGTCAGACCTGAAAAACCTGGTAGGCGAATAGAAAACTCAGTGGAAAGCCTCAGGAGCAGAGTAAAAGCTGCTGAGGACAGAATCAGTGAGCTCGAAGATGAAGTCCAGGCACTCTCCAGAAAAGAGCAGAAAATGGAAAAGAGACTCCCAATTCTGGAACAGATGGCGAGAGAAGATCGTGATGAAGCAAAGAGAGGTAACATAAGAATTATTGGAGTCCCAGAGGGACAGAAAGAAAACCCTGATGAAGAAGAAACTGTCAAAGACATCATTGATACGATGTTTCCAGAGCTGAAGAAAACATGTGACCACATTTAGGAGGCCTGAAAGGAATCAGCTAGAAGAATTCCGAATAAAAATACCCCAACACACATCCTGATCAAAATGACCAAAACCTTAGATAGAGACAAAATTCTGAAAGCAGCAAGATTGAAGAAAGAAATCTCTTACAAACGAGCATCCTTAAAATTCACAGCTGATTTTTCTGATGAAACCCTCATGGCCCGAAAACGATGGTGGGATATAGTGAAAAAACTCAATGAAATAAATGCCTCTCCAAAAATACTTTACCCAGCGAGACTCTCATTCATAACAGAAGGAACAATACACAGTTTCACAGACAAACAACAGCTCAAGAACTTCATAAACTCAAAACCATGGTTACAAGAACAACTTAATGGGATACTTTAAGACAAGACCTGCCCCTCAAATACACCAATTTTCAACAGAAAATGGGACAAAACCCCATAACAATAATCTCTCTCAATTCCAATGGAATAAATGCACCAATTAAAAGACACAGAGTGGCAGAATGGATTAGAAAATTGAGACCAACATTCTGCTGCCTACAAGAAACACATCTCAATAGTCAGAAGACTGGAAAACAGGCTCAAAGTCAAAGGCTGGAAAACAATCCTACAGGCAAACAGCTCCCATAAAAAAGCTGGGGTCAATAACACTCCTGGGAATATATCCCAGAGAGGCAAAAATGTATAGTTGAAGTGATATCTGCACTTGTTTGTTCATTGCAGCACTCTTTACAATAGCCAGAATCTGGAAAAAACCTGAGTGCCCAAGAACAGATGACTGATTAAAGAAATGCTGGTACATCTACACAATGGATAGAAAAGATGAAGTCATGAAATTTACATACAAGTGGTACTACATGGAAAGTATCATGCTAAGCGAAATGAGTCAGAAAGAGAGGGATAAACATAAAAAGATAGCATTCATCTGGGGGACATAAAGTAACAAAATAGGAGATTAATACCCAAGAATAGCCGAGATCAGTACCAGGAGGCTTAGAGGCCAGCTGGGCATTCTAGGGGAAAGAGCACCTCAGATAGAGAAGGGAGCACCAAATAAAGGGTGTTTGGAGGATACTCCCAGGATGGGAGATGCGTGTTGAAAGTAGACTATGGACCGAACGTGATTGCCACTCAATGCTTCTTTTGTGGATCACAACACACAAAAGGAGAGAGAGAACAAAAGGGAATGCCCTGCCACAGAGGCAGGATGGGATGGGAAATGGGGGGTATAAGGGATACTGGGATACATAGTGGTGGAAAATGAGCACTGGTGGAGTGATGGGTATTTGATCATTGTGTAATCGAAACCTAAGCACAAAAATTTGTAAGTCTAAATCTGTACCACATAGTGTTTCACTAATAAAAATTTAAAAAAAAGCTGGGATAGCCATCTTAGTATCAGACCACATTGATTTTAGAATGAAGAAGTTCACAAGAGACAGTGAAGGTCTTTTATTATTGATCAAGGTATCTTTACAACAGGAAGAACTTACAATACTAACTGTATATACACCTAATGAGAGACCAGCAAAGTACTTAAAAAAAAAGTACTCATAGACTCGAAGTAAGAATTCAATATCAGCACAGTACTAGTATGAGATTTCAACACCACTTTATCACCTCTTGATAGATCAACCAGACTCAAGTTTAGCAAGGACATACTTCATATGAGGGAAGAAATGGAAGAAAGGGTCTTAGAAGATATATACAGGACACTTCATCCTCAAAAAGCTGAATACACATTCTTCTCAAGTGTCAATGGACCATTCTCTAAGATAGACCACATGCTGAGCCACAAAGCATACTTTCATAAAATTAAGTAGATTGAGATTGTATCAACAATCTTCTCTGACCACAACACACTGAAATTAGAAGTAAATCACACACACAAAGGGAAAACTAAATCAAACACCTGAAAATTAAACAGCTCAATATTGGACAATGAGTAGCTGAGAAAGGAAATCAAAGTGGAAATCAAAAGATTCCTGGAAATGAACAAAAATGAGGATACATGTTACCAAAACTTATGGAACACAGCAAAAGCTGTGTTAAGAGGAAAATTTATAGTTTTACAAGCATTCTTCAGGAAGGAGGAGCGAGCGCATATAGGTAACCTAACCTCACACATTAAGAGCACGGAGAGTGACCAACAAAAGGAGCCCAATTCGAACAGGAGGAAGGATCTAATAAAAGTCACAGCAGAGATGAACAAGATTGAAATAAAAAACAATCCGAAAGATCAATGAAACCAAGAGCTGGTTCTTTGAGAAAATAAACAAGATTGATAAGCCTCTAGCAAAACTCACAAAGAAAGGGAGAGAGAAAACCCTAATGAACCGAATCAGAAATGAAAAGGGGGACATTATAATGGAAACTACAGAAATTCAAAGGATCCTCAGCGAGTACTCTGAGAAGCTTTATGCCATGGAACACGAAAACCTTGAGGTAATGGATAAATTCCTATATTCTTATAGTCTTCTAAGGCTGAACCAAGAAGACCTAGAATACCAAAGCAGACCTATCAACATCAAGGAAATCGAATTGATAATAAAAAGTCTCCCCAAGCACAAAGTCCTGGCCCAGATGAATTCACTAGTGAATTCTTACAAATCTCTAAAGAGGACTTACTCCCAATCCTCTTTAAGCTTTTCCACAAAATTGAAGTATCAAAAACACTTCCAAACAGTTTCTATGAAGCAAATATCACCCAGATACCAAAAGAAGACAGAGATACTGCAAAGAAAGAGAATTACAGGCCAATATCCCTGATGAACACAGATTCAAAGATCCTTAAAAAAACTATTAGCAAATAGAATCCAACAACTCATCAAAAAGATCATATACCATGACCAAGTAGGATTTATCCAAGGGATGCAAGAGTGGTTTAACAATCGGAAGTTGATTAACATATTCAATAATATCAACAAAGGAAATATAAAAATCATATGATCATACCAATAGATGCAGAGAAAGCATTTGACAAGATCCAGCACCCGTTGATGATGAAAACTCTAAGCAAAGTACTCATTGAAGGAACTTTCCTCAATATAGTCAAAGCCATCTACCACAAGCCCATGGCAAGTATCATTCTCAATGGGGAAAAACTAAAACCTTCCCTCTAAGATCGGGCAGAAGACAGGGTTGCCCACTTTTGCCACTCCTATTCAATATAATACTGGACACCCTGGCCATTGCAGTTAGGAAAGAGAAAGGTATCAAGGGAATAGAGATAGGAAAGGAAGAGGCATTGTGTGATTGTAACCCAAACTTTAAAGCTTGAAACTATTTCATAGTGATTTAATAAAATTAAGGTAAAGGTAAAGGTAAAGGCCCTCCCGTTGATCGTCGATTTGCTCGAGTGGGCCCAGTAACGTCTCCATTGGAGACTTTTGTTGTTACTGTGTCTGGCATATCGAATACTCTCGGTAGCTTGCCGGGCTCTCCGAGAGGGGTGGAGGAATCGAACTCGGGTCGGCCATGTTGGCCGCTTGTAAGGCGAACGCCCTACCCGCTGTGCTATCGCTCCAGTAATAATGATAATATTTTAGAATATATTAGTCTCTATATTTGATATATATAATAATCTTTAAAACATAGAACTATCCTATGTTTTTTGTGAATTATCACTGGGAAATTTCTTATTCAACTTTTAAATCCAGACAGTCCATTTACATAAGAAGTTTTTGTTCAAATACAATAATATCCCTGTACTTTGTAGCAAATACACTAAAAGTATACTTTCAAATGATAAAGCAGGGATATGTCAACCACAGTTTGCAACCTGGACACAAAAATAATCACTAAACTAATAAAACCATAAAATATTTAGAAATTTTAAACAAACAGTAATCTTCAAAAGTTTGATGAAAAAGATGAAGGCCTAAAACTGTTGAGTTTTGTACACCAGAGAGAAAGAGAAGATTCAGAACTTGCAGGCAAGTATTTGGCTAACAACCTGAGTAGAATTCATGAACAACAGAGATAGAGAGAAGGCTCTGGCTCCTTGTCTTGTATTTCATTCCTCTGCAATGACAGAAACTGAGAATAAAATATCCCCAAGCTTATCGTGGAATGAGGACAAACCAAAAAACAATGGGCAGATGGTAGGTACAAATGAGAATTCCATTCTGCACTCTTTCTCTGGGCTTATCTGAGTAAATTTGACTTCCAAGTGTAGTAACGTGACTCAATATCAACATAGTTTAATGATCTAAAATTACTGCTCAACTCTCATAGGTTTTTACCACTGTACCACTGTCCTCCTGTTGTTCATCGATTCGCTCAAGTGGGCACCAGAAACGACTCACAACAAATTGTGAGACTTGTTGTTACTGTTTTTGGCATATCAAATACATCATGCAGAGCTTGCCAGGTTTTGCCATGTGGGCGAGGTTCTCTCGGTAGCCTGCCAGGCTCTCCAAAAGGGCCAGAGGAATCAAACCTAGGTCGGCCATGTTGGCCATGTGCAAGGGAAAGCCTTACCCACTGTGCTATTGCGCCATCCCTAGTAATTAAAAAAATTAATGGGTGTAATTCTAAGGATTTTTAAGAAGTTCACCAAAGAAGATATAGAGAAATTTAATATATCACTATAGAAAAGCAAAACAAAACCACAATGAGAAAAAGAAGTACTGAGAATGTACAAAAAGGAGAATCCTCATATATTATTGGTTTTTACAAGAAAAAAAAACTTTTTAGATTATATATAGTAACGTATGGCAATACTATAGACTTTCCACTCCTTAACTATTCCTCTAGTAACTGCAGTCATAGTCATATTTCTTCAGATCACGTTTTTTAATATATATGACAACCCTTATGTACGTATTTTTTTCCGATTATGTAATTGACCTATGCTTTATCAGTAAAGGAACTGTTCAGTAAAACAACAGTTTCTGCTTTAGATCTATATCAACAGAACTTGGTGCTTTATTGTTACAATACTTGGCACTTAGAATATATATTTAATTTCATTTGAAACATATAAAGTGAAAAGATTTGGATAAAAACCCAGAAATAGTAATATTACAGGTAATTCTAGATTTCTTTCTTTAAGATAGCCAAAAAAATTGAGTTTATTTAGCATCAAGCATCAAACCTTTGAATATTTAGGACATATTTAAGAAAAGACATCTCAGAATGTTACCAATTAATCTCCTGTCAAACACAATATACCCCCAAGACATTCTATTGTTTAGACCATAATTAACTGTTATTTCATTGCAAAGGTATAATTTTGGAACATAGTATATATAAACAAAAATATTGGATATAGAAATAAAAAAGCAATGCACTATAACAAACACAAGAAGTTACAAACATTATATATGGGTGTGTATGTAATATTTTTATTCGAATAGGAAAATTATCATGTAATGTTAGTCACTAGAACTAGGTTAAACTTTAAAAAACTCATTTATATCATTAAAAATTAAAAAATAAGTTTGTGAACCAAAATAAAGGACCAATTAAGTACCATTCATCTTGTGCTTCTCACTTCATTTGGATTTTAAAATGTTCAATGGAACTGAGTAAGAAAATAAATGATCTAAATCAACAGTTTTATGAAAGTTTGAAAGATAACCAGATAAATTTAAAATGTTATTCTATAACAGGGAGATGGAGAGTTATCCTTTACTCATTGATTTTTACATTCATCTTAATAACCTACTGAAGAAACATTTAAAATCGCTAGGCTTAAATAAACTAGGCAACTTTTTCTGCCTTTAAGTAACAACCTCTACTTCTCATTGGATCACAAAATATGTATTAGTCATTTACAAATTATACCAATTACAAAGTTTGGGTTATATATTCTTAATGAGACACAATGCATGTCATTTTTCATAAAAAAGTGAAAATGTGGGGTTTTGATTCATTATCTCATCCAAATAGCTTCTGTTATTCCTCAGTAACATTAAATTACCTAGCAGAATTGTTTTAATCCCTGTCGTTGAAGGGCTATTCCTCCCAGAATAACCTACACCTTATTGACTCTCTAATATATTCTGTGCATCCAATATTATCTTTTCCACTTGGAACGAATGCCTTATTTACCATGGGCAGAAATGAATGAACTGCTTGGTTTTGTGTTTCACTTGACAAAGCAAAGGAGAGTGCTTTCTCCAAAAGCATTGGAGAAAGCTGCCTTGCGACAAGAAAGCTGGCTGTGGAAGGACACTGGGCCTTGAACTGTCAGCTTCCAGTGGCACCAGTTTAATCCAAAGACACCATGAAAAGTGTGTGACATTGCACTGCCATGCCTTTGGATTTCTTTGAACACAAAATGCAGGCTTTATGTAAGTTTATTTTTCCGTGAAGTTGGGAATGTTGGCAATGATGTTCATACTCTCAAAACTCTATTTCATCGCCTACTGCAGAATCCAAATGTGGGGAAACAATGGGGACAGCCTAAGGATTTCAGTTAAAAATTTGAAAGTAAATTAAAGTTTCCCTTTAACCCTAGATTGCTGATGATATAAATATCCCCCACCGCCCGCTGCTCTCCCAGTTCTACTCGTTTTGTACCCTGAGAGGAATTCTTTATTTTGTTGCCATTCCTTTTGAACCACTTACTAATGAATTCAGCCTTTGGCATAAAAGTGAGCATTATTTAATGAGATTGTCTAATGAGATCGTTTAATGAATAGACTGATTTATCCTGAAAATTGGACTGTCATTGAATTTCAGTCATGACTTTAGAATGTTCTTGAATATCTTCAAGTGGTGAAAGGGCATTATTGCATTATCCCTTAAAACTGAAATGGTAGAGTCTTTTATCAGTCTCTTCCATATATATATACATATATATATAAAACATGCATATATGCATATGTTGACATCTGTATATTTTTTCTCACTTCCTTCAATTGATCTTGAGAATTTTTTAAATTTTTTTTTCTTTTTGGGTCACACCCGGCAATACACAGGTGTTACTTTTGGCTCATGAACTCAGGAATATTCCTGGTGATGCTCGGAGGACCATATGGGATGCTGGGAATCAAACGCAGGTTGGCTGCACGCAAGACAAATAACCTACCCACCGTGCTATCACTCCAGCACCAGATCTTGAGAATTTTTAAAAGTCTGTTTGCATAAGTGACTTCTCTTTATTTCTGCTACTAGGTCAAAGTTCACTCTCTTGCAGGCAAATACACCATGCATGTAAACCACAGTACCCAAAATAGGTTTTTTTTAAATTAAAATAGATTTGCTTCAATATATTCTCCAGACATGCAGAGAGTCAGGAATGGGTGACCTCTTCCATCTCCCTTTGTTTTTAGTAGGTTGGCAGCTGTGAGTGCCAGCCGTGAGCTGCCTCTGGGGCCATATAAGCTCATTAATGGCCATGATCCAGAGACTCAGAAGAGTTTTGTACATGATACATTATCTATAGAGCAACTTTTATCAGCTGAGCCACCTTATGCTCAAAGTAAGAGAAATGATATGAAAGCAAATTGTCATGACTTACTCTGACTGATATCACTTATATGTGGGATTTAGAGTAAGTGGCTGAGGAAATGCAGTGGTTTAAAGAGGCAATGCCTAGATCACCCTTAGCCCCAGAGTATAGGGAGGAAAAGGAAGGAAGTAGAGTCAAAGGGAAAGGAGAAGAAATGGATGCGAAGCAATAGGGGAAGGGATATTATGGTATTAAAGAATAATAGAGCTACAAAATTCAAACCATAGAGTGAATGACACTAAAATCATGAGACTAAAACTTTAATAACCTGCCTTAAAAGGTGCCTGTCAAGATGGCAGGCTGGGACTGGGGCAGAGGGTGGGGTAGGAGAGGGAACCTGGATTGAGAGAAATTGGCACTGTTGGCGGGATTGGTGATGGAATATTAAATTTGTCTTATGAAGTAAATCACTATATTGTATTGAAGTTTTTACAAGGACATGAAATATATCCTGAATATTCTTATTGACAAATAAGAACCAAAACAAAAATCAAATAAGATTTTGTTTACAATTCTATTTTATCTAACAAGAAATTCAGTTTTTACTTTTAAATATTTACTTTTAATCTTGATCATAACCAAGATTGATATTATTCATGAGTCATATTTTTCCATTAATGAGAACCTGTTGTGTATCATAAACTTTGTAGATTACTTTTTTAATTTTCATATTATATGAATGAGCTGTTACTTTTACTGTACAAGTGAGAAACTTAAAAGAATTACAGTGTAATTTCCAATTTAAAGAAAAAAGTAAACAGAAAAACAAATTCAACTGATGCTTAACCAACTGCAAACTCAATAATATTTACACTGAATGAAACTATTAACGATTTGGGGTTTTTTAAATATATTTTGAAGATTTTTTTCAAATTTTATTTATTTATTACAAAGTTATTTATAGTTGGGGTTTTGATATGCAATATTCCATCACCAATCCCACCAACAGTGCCAATTTCTCTCAATCCAGGTTCCCTCTCCTACCCCACCATCTGCCCCAGTCCCAGCCTGCCATCTTGACAGGCACCTTTTAAGGTAGGTCCTATATTTGTAAAACATCTTACCTAAAATATTTAAATTTAGAATTTGTGTTTACTAAATTGGTAGCAAATTTAATGACTAACATCCATAGAGCAATAATGATATGACAAATAATTGGAAGGATTTACTAGTATTTTTCATCTGAGATTCTAATTAAAAAATACACATATAAAATTTTTAGTGAAATTTATCAAATGTCAATCAAGCAGCTCTCTATGAGTTTTGTTGATACTGAAGAATGGCTTTTATTTGTCCTTTAACTTTCAACTAGATCAACAGAGTCAGAAGCAACTGCCAGAGGTATTAAAAGTCCAAAATCGAGGGGAAATGGAGGTTAAATTGTAAACAAAATATGTCATGGCATTGATCTCACAGAGCTGCTGACAGAGTTTCTGAAAAATATCAGCTTCGGTAAATAAATTCCATCAAAATGACACAAATAGATGGATTTGATTATTTTTCTTTGAAAGGTACATTTCTTTAATCTGGTGGGTACTTTCCAATTTATAAAAGATTAAGTGAACTGATTTTTCTTTAAGTTAGTGCCACAGTTATTTGGGTAACAGTAAAAAGTTATTGGGCTGCTTACCTATGGCAAATCAGGTTACCTTAGCTATTACTTTGCTTTTTTTTATTCTGCCTGTGTTAGGTAATAAGAAATTTTTTAGTTAGTTGAATATTTTGAGGCACTAAAGACATTAAGATAAATTGTACCTAAGGTAGCACTGTAGCACTGTCCTTCCATTGTTCATGGATTTGCTCCAGCGGGCACCAGTAATGTTTCACCACAAATTGTGAGACTTGTTACTATTTATGGGATATCACATACGTCACAGGTAGCTTGCCAGGCTTTGCCACAGGCAAGCTACTCTTGGTAGCTTGCCGGGCTCTGTGAGAGGGGTGGAGGAATTGAACCCATGTGGGCTGTGTGCAAGGCAAAAGCCCTACCCGTTGTGCTATCGCTCCAACATCTAAAGTAAACTAAATAAAATTAGATTGTGAAGATTTAATAATTATAATTACAATGTGTTGACTGAACAAAACAAAAATAGCTTTGCTCACATAAAATAATTGATAAATATAGTAAGATAATAATGGTCTTTATCATATTTGGGCCTTATTTATTTATATAATATAAACAAATATAAAATCAGTAAAAATATAGACCGAGATAACAATTTTTAATACACATGTTCTATAAGAATTCTATTTAAGAATTTTCACAATTATATTTAGAAATCAAATTGTGCTTTCCAAATGCTCAGTAATTGCCCTAGTTAAAATATTTATACTGATTTATATTTTATTCATATTTAAGTAGAGGAAAAGAATTTATTTTACTTTCCAATAATTATTTTTTCAAAGTTAGAATATATGTAAGAGAACATTCAAATTGCCCTATAGGAAAAAAAATGCAAAAATGGTATATATTTAAGCTTAATAGTTTAAAAACAATCAGAAACATTCTATAACTTTTAATGACTTTACAATGCAAGACTTTATAATCATATATCTAACTTTATAAAAAATAAAATTATGCTTCTAATGTTACACAAAGAAATGATTCCTTTGATACTAGTGACATTAATTAAAACAGAATGAGAAAGGCAGACATAAATGGAATATAATTGAGAACCCCCCAAAAAACCCACTCATGAGGTCATTTAGGTTGACATATGTGTTTATTTATGATCGAGAAGCAAAGAGCATAAAGTTTAACAAGAGAAATCTTCACAATAAATAGTACTGGGAAAATTGAACAGACACACTCAAAACACTGTGACTTGAGTACTACCTAATACCATAAGCATAAATCCGATGTGTATTAAACTCATGACTTTTAGAAGCTAGGTGCTTTGGAGGAAACTAGAATCAATGGTATGGTCACTGATGCAGTGCTCAGCAATGATGAAATAATAACTCTAAAATCACGTAACCTATGATAATACCTCAACAAAATAATTTTAAAAACTCAAAACTAGAAAATATATGAGGAAAACAAACTGAGGGCTGAGTTTAAAACACAGTAATATCTTTGTGGGTATATATATCCAAAAGCAAAGGCATTACATGAACATAGTAAAAACTTTATATAATTAAAGAAATCATTCTTTAGATAACATAAACCTACCAATGTGAACTATATTCTAATTCTGTAAAGAAGGAAAATTTCTCAACAACAAAACACCAGGCAAGCCACTTAAGAAATTAAAGACATAATAATTAAGGTATCATTCAGAAATTTAAGACCCAGGAAATAGTCAACTAATAAAACTCAAGTATTCTTTTATCTTACCATCATCAATAGCTATCATTTGTTAAAATTATGGTCTCTAGAACATTATGCAAATGAATAAAGTGTAGTATAATTTGTTTCATAACCTTGAATCTTAATTCTATCACTTAATGACTTGTTTTTCTCTTTAAAAATGAAGAATAGTTTTGAAGTGGCTTGTTTCAAATCGATACTGATTTTTCAACGTGTACTTTTCCCCCTTATGATTAGGCACATATCCTGTTATGAAAATCATAAAATAGTATGAGGCAACACTGATAGATTGTTATTTGATTGACTTATCTCATATACCCTATGTTTAGGCACTTATAAAAATGTTTATTATATCTTAAAATTGAAAATCAGAAGCATAATTCTATTTATTCATGTGTCATTTGTACTAAAATTATTTAGAGATGTTTTAAAAGATACCACCTCTAACAAAGCTAAGTCACAACAATAAAATGTTATGTATACATGAGTTTTTGATATATACCACTAGTGGGGTAATATTTAAGATTTCTTTTTCTAATACCTTTTTTCCTTAGTGTTATGGTTCTGCTGAGAAAATTTAAACTTATAATTGTTATTATATTACAACTTAAAAAAATTTTAAGTAAAATATTTATAAGGAATTCAGTTTGAGAAATATGATGGGAGATAGAGAAAACACAGGCTTTTCCAGAATGAAAAATATAAATGCTTTATTATGGAAATCTAATAAGTAGAAGTTGCGAATAAAAATATTATGATTCCAATATAAGATTTTAAGTAAAAGTAAGCATATGTTGGAATTTTTTTTAAATGTCAATCTGTATGCAGTTTTATCACCTTTTTAAAGACAAAGAGGTTCAACAGTCATAAAATTTTAAACTTTAGATTATAAATATTTTAAAATGTTTACAGCAAACATCTACACATGAAAGATAAGATGAGCACATTTAAATACCACAGAAAGCAAATTATTATATAATCTCGCTCAATTGTAGGATACAGAAGAGTAAGGGAAGACACAAATGAAAATCAACCAATCCTTGAAACTAGAGCTCCTGATACTCCCAGGAGGTGGGATGGAAGAAGGACTGAACACATTAGGACAATCTCATTGCCGGACCCCCAAACTGTCCTGACACTGACATGTCCACGTGAAAATAATGTTATAGCTACCCCTCGTGTATGGCTATCCTAATTCACAGAAAGAATGCAACCATAGATCTCAGTGAACTAAATGGAGTAATTAATTGAAGATCTTCATGTCAAAGTGAAATACTACAGCATAGTAAGGAAAATTATCTGAACAACAGAGATTTAACCAGCAGCCTCCTGGTATATACAACTGAGCAAATCAGTACTTAGGTGACTAGGAATCTAAAGCTCCACCCTCAACACCCACAAAACTCAAAGAACAATGGGGAAACAAAGGAATTCAGCTTCTGTGTAAACAGGGAAAGAATCCCAGCAAGTCCTCAAACTCATCAAAACTCTCTCTTCTGGTTGATGACCCCAAAACCAACACTCACTGCATTGGCAACAGAAATGAAGCAAGCACCGACAAGTGAAATTAAGCAACCACTGGATGAATAATCCAACCAACTCAAAAAAACAACTGATTCAGAGTTTGAAAGATTTCATACAAACTGAACTTAAGGAGCTAAAGAAACAATAGCATGTCATCATAGCAGAATTTCACAGGTGGAGAACCATATAGATTAATTTGAAGATGAAACACAAACCAGCATGACAAACAAAGTAGCAAAAGAAAACAAATAGGGCTGGAGAGATAGCACAGCGGGTAGGGCGTTTGCCTTGCATGTGGCTGACCTGGGTTCAATTCCCAGCATCCCATATGGTCCCCTGAGCACCACCAGGAGTAACTTCTGAGTGCAGTGCCAGGAGTAACCCCTGTGCATCGCTGACTGTGACCCAAAAAGCAAAAAAAAGAAAAGAAAACAAACAAAAGAATAGTAGAGAATGTATGGTACTTAATGGTAATAGCAAGAGCAGTAATCTCCGAATTATAGGAATACCACAAGGTGAGGAAGAAGGAAAAGAGGAAGAACAAGAGGTGGTAGACATAATTATTGAGAACTTCCCCAATCTCTGGAGGAAGTTTTCTACATATATTCAAGAGGCCCAAAGATTGCAGCAAACAAAAGACTAACACTGAATAATCCTGAGACACATAGCAATCAAAATGCAAAAATCAGAGAGGGACAGGCTACTTACAGCAGCAAGAGAGAAAATAAAATCCTCAAATGTCAGGAAAATAACATAAGACTCACAATATAACTCCAATATAAAACCGTACAAGCAAGACAAAAGTGGCATAATATTCAAAGTAAACACCGAGAAAATCTTTCAACCCAGAGTCCACTACCCCAGCAAAGCTTTCATTTAGAAGGGGGGGGGGGGGGCAGCAAAAACATTCTCAGACAAACAAGAGCTAGAGACATGTGCTTTAACTAAATTGACCCTGAAAGAAATGATGAAAGACCATAACCAAATAGGCAAATGTACAAGCAACAACCCCACACAGAAAAAAAAAGATAGCATAATTAATAAATCAATAAACATAGCATCCTTTGATACTATTTAAAAGTTTTTATTTTTTTTAACATGGAGGCTATAATGGGCAGTGTTCAGGAGTCTGGGGGCCTTCCTCCCAGCACATACAGCCCATCTGGCTGAGCAGTGCATGGCTCAGCACTGTTCATGGACCACTTGGTCATAACTGCCAGTTTTCAAGGCACCATGGGGTGTTGGGATCAAACTCAGGGCTTCACCCTAGCTAGACATGTGCTCTACCACTGCTGCTTTGCCACTACCACTTGCTGTAGTCCCATACATACTCTTCATTGAATAGAAAGATTACAACATCCGTGGAACACTTGATAAAAATATATTTTTACTAACAAAGGCAAAACTGAGTAACTGCATTACAAGCACACTTATTTTCACATACATACACAACTTCAATATGTTCCCTCTTGGGCGGAAAATGATTATTCATCCACCAGACCAGTATGAAATTTAAATAATATTGTGAATGAAAGCGATTTTGTGATACAACAGCAAAATAAGAGTCTAACAATATTCAACAGTGGCTGACAAATAATGCCTGTCAAACTATAATGCCAATGTCTCCCTTCACTGAACAAGTTCCATTAATTTGCTTTAAATTTGGCAAAGGGCTTACTGTTGGGAACACAATGGCAGATACTTCATTAAGAGTCCAGCTGGTTCTCATAAATGGTTGAATCCAAATCAATATCCACCCCAGCCATTTGCCCTTTTGTGATTGGGTCAGGTACAATGCACTATTCATTCAGGCTCTGAATTGGAAACCAATTATGTCTATGCGATGCTCACACAGTCACTTAAAGGATGCTGTCCCAAAGAACAATATTTTATTTATTTTTTAATGAAAAAGAGCTGATTACATTTTAATTAATAAACATATAATAAGAATAAATGCTGTTCAATATGATTCCAAACTCAGTATGTATACAATTCAAACTACACATTTCATCTCACAGCTGAACATGATCTTCCTATGATAATATATTCCAGATTTTTGTTTACTTTTCTTTCTTTAAAAGGAATTTATCTGTCTTGTTTTATGGAAATGCAACAGTTTATTTGAATTAAAATATGTTTTTTTTATCCAGTATCATCTATGTTCACAAAGTTTTCTGTAGTTAATGTATATTTTTCACTGGATATGGGAAAATCTAAAACTATGAGAAATGTACTAATAAATATTTACAGAAATCTCAAAGACAAAAGAGCACTGAGCATGCAACCAATAATAAAACTTGTGATCAAAGGCAATTACTAGAAAATACTCCCAATAAATGTGTAATTTATCTATTAATAGGAGAACTTTTTTTTAATCCCTACAGGCTCTTTATTTTATATTGAACTAAATCCACTATCACTATTCTTTAAGCAATCATTTATGTTCTTACATTTTATTCCTGTTCTATAACTTTTTATTAATAGTGGTTAAAAACAAGATAACTTCAAACAGAAACAGATTTTTATTGTTGATGCTGTAAAAGGTATTTCCCTATTTGTTTATGCTAAGGAAAAGAATGGCTGTTTTGATTACCCTTCAGTACTGTTTATTCAAACATTCACCAATTCATCCGGCATTTATAATACTCTACTGCCTGCCATTCTCTGTTGTAGATTGTCATTACTGTAAAAAAGTAAAAATAAAAAACATTTTAAAAATTCATGTATTTCTTGTATAATATATAGAGAGGATTAAAGTAAGAAAAGGAAATTAAAAGATGTATCCTACACACACACACACACACACACACACACACACACACACATAATGATTCCTAAGAAAAACACAAAGAATAAAGGCAAAAAAAAACAAATAGTAATTATGAAAGTATTTAAAAGGTTCTAAATACTTGATCAAGAAATTACTCAATAACAAGGGACTTTCTGGAGGCAGGATATTGGAGAGGTAAGTAAAGGATCAAGTTGTGGTTGCTGAAAAAAAATAAAGCGGGTAGGGCATTTGCCTTGCACGCAGCCAACATGGCCGACCCGAGTTTGATCCTCCGCCCCTCTCAGAGAACCCAGCAAGCTACCGAGAGTATTCAATATGCCAGACACAGTAACAACAAAAGTCTCCAATGGAGACGTTACTGGGCCCGCTCGAGCAAATCGATGATCAATGGGAGGGCCTTTACCTTTTACCTTTACCACAGAAATACAAGTTCAAGCATCTGAAAAAATAAGGTTAATATATCTATATTAGAATTAGAGTGATCTTTTATAACTTGTTTTTAATTTCAATCACAAACTAATCACAAATTGGTTTACCATATTCGAATTATTTCATCAACATACACAAAAACATGACTCAAAATATTGAAAATTATCTCCCTAACCAGGTGAGCGTGTCTCTGTGAGATATGAATAGAAATAACTAATTAATGAAAGCTAAAAAGTTTTTTGGGGTATTGTACCAAGGTCTCATGGAAATGTCTTTGATCCCAAGCAGACCATTAGGTGAATATATATTGACAAAAATCTTTGGGTACACCTACTGTGGTTGGAGCGATAGCACAGCGGGTAGGGCGTTTGCCTTACAAGCAGCCAACATGGCAGACCCAAGTTCGATTCCTCCGCCCCTCTCGGAGAGCCCGGCAAGCTACCAAGAGTATTCCATATGCCAAACACAGAAACAACAAAGTCTCCAATGGAGACGTTACTGGACCCGCTTGAGCAAATCAACGATCAACGGGAGGGCCTTTACCTTTACCTTTACTGTATCTGAGTAGGATTCTGCAGGGGATAAAATTTAATACTATCCTCAGTAGTGTAACTTTCATATTACATGTAAGATTCTTGAATATCAATGAAGAAATAGTCACATGCATTGTCTTAATATCAATGTAAGAGAAAAAAATATGACACATGTTTGTTTAACAGTTGAAATATTTCTTTCTCCCTTGAGAGGAAGATCAATGGCATAGAGAATCAAAACTACCAATTAGAGACAAAATGGTACATCTTCAATGTTAATCAAGATTATTTATTAAATAGCTGTTGATTTAATCACAATCTTAGAGCAATGCAAACACTATACTACTACTAAGAATGCAATTATGAAAGCTCAGCAAATAGATATCAAGAAATAAATCACCAGATCTCAGTTTGAAATGGTTTTCCCATGACAAAAATTGGAAATCTGCTAAACATTGATAATAACTTCTCTCTCTTGTTCTCTCTTTCTCTCTTTCTCTCTCTCTCTCTCTCTCTCTCTCTCTCTCACAACAGCAATCTCTACAACACATCTTAGTTTGATAGTTATAAAATTCCCTTGATTACTAGTGTGTTGCACTGTCTTTCAATTAAATTGCTGCAATACATATATATTTTCCTTTGGGATTACACCCAGTGTAATAAGGAAATATTCCTGAGTCTGTGCTCAGATGTCACTCCTGATAGTATTTGGAGGACCATGACGTGCTAGAGATCAAACCAAAGCATCTTGCATGCAATTCATTTGCTCCGTCCATTGACCACTGACCACTCTCACTGGACTAGATGGTAGGGAATGAAATAAGTCACAAGATCTAAGTAGTCAAGAAGCAAGCATAGGGACATGTTTGGTTTTTTATGTGTGTGATAAACATTATGTTAACATACAATACAGTTTATACTCCTATTTAGATCATATAGTTTAAGTTTGGTTCAATTCACAAAGGGAATATCCACATTATTAGATTTCAATATCATAGTAAGCCTACCAGGGACTGAGTTTGTTATGGAACCATGAAGCATAGTAGTAAATGAGGCATGGGAAAAACTGTTGAAGATCTCAATAATGTCTCCTTTTTGTTCCAATGACATACCCACAATTTTGACAATCTCTCTCTCTCTCTCCCGCTCTCTCTTTCTGTGTCTGTTTCTCTCTGTCTCTGTCTCTGTCTCTGTTTTGGGGCCATACCCAGCTGTGCTCAGTGATTATGCTTGGTATTAGGTTCTGGGGCCCATATTACATGCCAAGGATGAAATCCAGGTTGACCACATGCAAGTCAAGCACTCTGCAACTGTGCTGTCTTCCCAGCTTCTGTGACAATCTTTTTACTACCTTGTAATTTATAGTTGTAATGCCTAAAATGCAGCTTTGTAGCATGACTATAGATTTATCAAGCGGTTGACAGAAAAATCTAAATGAAAAGAACCTGGCTACCAACTGACACTATTAAAACACAGAATTAATGAACCATCAACCTATCATACTTTAGCACTTCATACAGGTATGGTAATTTTGGCTATTTATGTCATCATGAGTGACACTTCTTGCTGAGACAAAAACTAAAGTATTCTAAAATAAATGTCTAAAGTAGAACAATGGGATTTATCTTTTACATAGACTAAAAGCATTCTCCCAATTCTCCCAAAGTTAAATTCTTTGTATTCTTGAAATGAGCTATTTTCTTTTTTGACAAAATCTATGCTGCTTTAGTTAAAACATTTCAAAGAAGTTTTCTATTATTGAAGCATTCTCAAATTTAGAGTCCTTATCCATGACTACAACCTTTTCTCCTAAAACTGTTTTCAGGTTGACTAATGTGATAAACTTAGATTTATTTTCCATAAATACCATAAATGCCTAGAACAGCTTAGAAAAATAATACATATCTAATTTCTAAAAAAAAGAATAATTATGCAACAATTTATGTTAAACTCTAAGAAGAAAGATTAATTTCCTCCTCATGGATGTACTGTCAATAGGTACTGAGTAAAACATATTCTGTTTGTTTTCAAATAGTTTTGTGAGTCCCCAGGAAAAACTTTCAATGTTTCTGCTTTACTTATACCTAAAATTTTCTAAGTCTCAAAATAAAACATTTAGTTTAGAATAACAGCAAGATGAACTTTCATTAAAAGGCCTATATTTAATTTATAAATCTGTTTTATAATTGTATTTTAAACATTCACGCATGAAGGTACCGGCAGAGGAACAAAGGCATGCAGGTTCCGGGGCTGAGATCTCCAAGCCTGCTTGGATTGGGCCTGAGCATCCTCCACCCAGATCCTTCATCTTCCAGTAGGCAGCGGTCACACCTACCAACTGGCCCCCTGATGCCGTGTAATCCCATCAACGGCCAAGACCCAGAGACTATAAAACCCAGCTCCCAGAAGTGCACGGCCGCATCTTCAGCCGCTGGACATCTTATTATCTCATTCTTACTTTGGACAACCTGGAAGGCTACTGAACGTAACCTGCCCACATGGCAGAGTCTGCAAATTCCCCGTGGCATACCCAATATGCCAAATATCAGTAACAATGATGGGTCTCATTCTCCTAACCCTGAAAGAGCCTTGAATATGGCACTTTTTAAAATCTCAGGGCTAGGACAAAGGAGACGTTACTGGGAACTGCTCGAGGCAATCAACAAACAACAGGATGATTATGATCGTGATATTAAACTGCTCAATTATGTATATTGATAACATAAACTTTAATCTCTGAATATGTATAATGACAATAAAATATTACAGTATATTATATGACAATAGTATTCCTGTTATTGAAGATAAATTACATTGAACTCCTCTGAAAATGGCTAGATGATAAAACGATATTTTTAATACATAGTAAAAATTCTATTCTACAAAAAAAAAAATCAATATAAATTCCAAGAAATGGCTATGCCAACACATGCTATTATTTGTGGTAATTTAGTACATTTAAGGAAAAGTAAGAAAATTATTTTGTATTGACAAAATAAAATTAAAGCTTTTAAAAACCATCTCAACCCAATCCGTAGACTTCCTCATCTTTTCCCTCAGTACAATCAAGCACTTGATTATATAAAGTGCTAAACTATAAAGTGGTTGTTTGCTGATTTTCAGAGTTGTATGTAATGGGATCAAATCAATTTCCATTATCTCTCTCCTGGGAAGTCATGAATCAATAATAAACTCACTTCGACAGAAAATAACAAATTACCATTTAATGACTAGCTATCAGATAAGCCCTGAATCATACATTAAATGTCATAATAAAAGCAGTAAAATAGTATTAAAAACTTCTCTTTGTAAAAGCATGACACAATGTAGTTCAAAACATATATGACCTTTGTACATACACCTTGACAACTTAATGAGGGAAATAACAAACAAGCACTTTCAGTTTGAGGAACACTGCAAGCTGTTTCAATATTTTCTATAATGATCCTCTTAAGGAGAATTTGAAAATTAGTCCGCCAAGTTGAGGTGCCAGCATTACATTAAAACTTACTAAAGCATCATCTGGGGGGCAGCCCAGAGCAAGGTAGGGGAGTTCTCCTCCCCACCCCAACAGAGCCCCAGCAGCCCAAAAATTCCAGAACTCAATGGCTGCCAAGCTCTGGGTCAATTTCCACAGGTTTGGATGAATCTCAGCCATGAATGAATCTGCTTGTGATGAAAATCTCCAGGCCCGCACAGATTCTGAAATGGGCAACATCCCCCCATCTCCCTGTGCTTCTGGTAGTCTGGCAGTCACGTCCAGGAACTACTTCTGGCATATAAACTCATGAATGGCCATAATCCAGAGACTCAAAAATAAATATTTTGGAAGAGAGCAACTCAGAATGATATGCCATAGAGATGCCTCTGGAGCCTCCAAAGTCACCATCCAGTTAAAAAAATTAATTACTCTCAGCTGTATAACAGTATTTAAAATTTTAGAATTCCTGGAGCAGCATCTCATACTCTACACCACTGATGTACAAAGTGTAATAAACCAAATTTGATGGGGTTTCAAGTAGAAGTTAACCCAATTCGGGGAGAAAAAATAATATATAAGAACACAAGGCTCAACCTTTAACAATGTGTTAGTAATCTCTTAAAACAAGTGCTTAATGGTTACAGGATGACACAATTTCCTCAAGGGAATTTTCTGAGGATAATTTTTAGTGGGATTATTCATTGAAAGACTTTTTTTAAAAATAAAGAATATCTGAAATATCTGAAATACAGGTATTTAAGAATCTAAAAAGAACAGGAAGGCAAATTGTACTAAAATTTTAAAACATAATATAAGAAAAAAAGTACAGTAACAAACAAGGAATATTGAAACAGGTTAAAGGACTGCTATAGAAATCATGAAAGATTGTCCAGTTATGTCAGCACCATTTGTTGAAGAGGCTTTCCTTGTTCCACTTCATATTTCTTGCTCCTTTATCAAAGATTAGATGTTCATACATACATTCAGTGTTGTGTGTATGGATATTTCAACCTGTTCCATTCGGCTCTGGTTTTGATCCAGTACCATGCTGTTTCAGTTATTACCGATTCTAGCAGCATAACTGGACAACAACATGCAAAAAAAAATTGGGCTTAAACCTAGACCTAACACCATGCACAAAAGGCAGATCAAAATGGATTAATGATCTCAACATCAGGCCAAAATCCATAAGATACATTGAAGACAAGGCCGGCAAAACCCTCCAGGATATTGAGGCTAATGGTATCTCCAAAGACGACATTCCACTGACCAACCAAGTGGAAACAGAGATAAACAAATGGGATTATCTTAAATTAAGAAGCTTCTGCACCACAAAAGAAACAATAACCAGAATACAAAGACAATCTACATAATGGGAAAGGATATTTATCCACTACCCATCTGATAAAGGGTTAATATCAAGGACATACAGAGCACTGGTTGAACTCTACAAGAAGAAAACATCTAACCCCATCAAAAAATAGGATGATGAACAGAAATTTTCCCAAAAAAGAAATCCGAATGACTAAAAGACACTTGAGAAAGTGCTCCGCATCACTAATTATCAGGGAGATGCAGATCAAAACAACAATGAGATATCATCTCATACCACAGAGACTGGCCCACATCCAAAAGAACAAAAGCAATTGGTGTCAGAGTGGATGTGGTGAGAAAGGGACTTCCTTCACTGCTGGTTGGAATGCCGACTGGTTCAGCCCTTTAGAAAAACAGTATGGACAATTCTCAAAAAAATTAGAACTTGATCTCCCATTTGACCCAGCAATACCACTACTGGGAATATATCCTGGCGAGGCAAAAAAGTACAGTTGAAATGACATCTGCACTGCAATGTTCATTGCTACACTATTCACAATAGCCAAAATGTGGAAAACACCCAAGTGCCGGAGAACAGATGACTGTTTAAAGAAACTTTGGTACATCTACACAATGGAGTACTATGCAACTGTTAGAAGAGATGAAGTCATGGATTTTACATACAAGTGGTACTACATGGAAATGATAAGCAAAATGAGTCAGAAAGAGTGAGACAGACATAGAAAGATTGCATTCATCTGGGGAATATAAAGTAACAAATTGGGAGACTAACACCCAAGAATAGCCAAGATAAGTACTAGTAGGCTCACTCCATGGCTTGGAGGCCAGCCACACATTCTGAGGGAGAAGGCAGCTCTGATAGAGAGGGGAGCACCAAGTAAAGGGTGCTGGGAGAGATTCATGCTGAAAGTAGACTATAGACCAAACATGATTGCCACTCAATGCCTCTTTTGCAAACCACAGCACCCCAAAGGAGAGAGAGAACAAAAGGGAATGCCCTGCCACAGGGGTGGGGTGGGATGGGGGGTGGGGGATGGGAGGGATGCTGGGAGCTTTGGCGGTGGGGAATGGACACTGGTGGAGGGATGGGTACTCAATCATTGTATAACTGAAACCCAAGCACAAAAATTTGTAAGTCTACAACTGTACCTCATGGTGTTTTACTAATAAAAATTTTAAAAAGAAATAATGCAAGAAGAAAATAAAGTATAAGTAGTTCATGAATGTCAGTGGATGTGGGATGGTGGGGGGTGCTAATAAATCACTGGGCAGACTCCACCATCCAAAAAGTCTTCTGGTTGGGGGTTGATGGTCTCATTTCATCATGACTCCAGGCATGGGACAGAGTTAGCCCTAGAGTAGGGCCCTCTGTGATTGTTTTGTCTTTTTCTCTTTGTTTTTGAATTTTTTTTTTTTGGTGGGGTGAGTGGCACACTCAGCAGTTATTCGAGGGTTACTTTTAGTTATGCGCATAGAAATTAGTCCTGGAAGACTATGGGGACTATGTGGGGTGCTGGGGAGCCAATCATGGTCAGCTTCATGCAAGGCAAGCACCCTACTCAGTATACTATAGCTTGGGTCCCAGAAATGCTGTTTAGTAAACTACCAGGATAGAGGTCATTTTCTTATCTTTCCACGTAATTAAAGATATATGATAAAGTTATTAAGTTATAGTTTAAATGGTTTCCTCTTTTTTTTTTCTTTTCGGTTTTGGTCCCCACCTGAATATGCTCAGGGCCTCTTCCTGGCTCTGCACTCAGAAATCACTCATAGTGAGGCCCTGATAACCCACTACTAACTCACTGTCAACTCACTGCTTCTTGTTTTCTTCTTCCTCTTGGTTTCTTTCCTTTTTTGTCTGTCTCCTCTCTAAACACTGGGCACAAGGCTGATCTATGCATCCCCCTTTTACTACACTACATTTCCTAGTTTAGTTCATAAGATGATTTAACTCAGGTCGGCTATGTGCAATGCAAGCACTCTACCATTTGTTCTATCTCTTCAGTCCCCTCTTTAAAATGAACTTTAAAGTGCAATGTATATTACATTCTGTGCACTTAAAAAAATGTATTTGAACCTTTAAGTATTTTCAAATGATTTTCACTGATAATCACAAATTTAAGTTTGAAAGGATTTCTTATGACTAGTACTGTTTTTGTTTTTTTAAAATAGAAACGTCATTAATGAGGTAGTACTCATAATGACTTTACAGCATTTCAGGAACATGAAACAATATGAACCTCCTCACCCTCAATTTTCATCTAAAGAAAGTTTGTATTATTCACATTCTATTTATATGAATTTAATCCAATATTAGATGAAACATTTTTCTACTTAACTATTGTGATGGTCCTCAGTGATACTAATAGATTAGGAACAGATAAAGGAAAATACATCCAACTGTGAAATAATACTTTAGTGGGATTATAGTGTTTATTATTTATGACAATATTTTACTTAATTTCAAAACTACCATCAAATCCCTTCCTTACAATCACGAATTTCAGTGAGTGACCAGATTTTTCTTTTTTTTTTTGGGGGGGGGGGGCGGGACTATTTCATTACTTAGTAGTACAGCGGTAGGGCATTCGCCTTACAAGCGGCCAACGTGGCCGATCCGAGTTCGATTCCTCCGCCCCTCTCCGAGAGCCCGGCAAGTTACCAAGAGTATTCGATATGCCAAACACAGTAACAACAAAGTCTCCAATGGAGACGTTACTGGGCCCACTCGAGCAAATCGACGATCAACGGGAGGGCCTTTACCTTTACCTTTACCTTAGTAGTACTCCCTCTCCTATAGTGAATAAATTCTGAAACTTATATTGGTGAAACTTTGCTGAGTTGATATATAATAAAAATTATAAACCAAATTTCTAAACATACTATAAATCACATATATAAATATATATAAATCTTATCTGCACCCAGATCCCCCATCTTCCAGTAGCTAGACAGTTACACCCACCAACTGCCCTGTAACCCAATCATCTGCCAAGATCCAAAGACTAGAAAACCAAGTTCCAGGAAGAGCGCGACTGCATTAGAGCCTGCGCGACCTCTTATTGTTTAGTTCTCAATCTCAGAGAAACTGGCAGGCTACCGAGAGTATCCTGCCCACATATACTGACTGGGAACACCTGTAAAGGTGATTAGATGCTGCCCCCAAAGCCTCCATCACTCTCGGAGAGCCCGGCAAGCTACCGAGAGTATCTCGCCCACATGTCAGAGCCTGGCAAGCTACCCATGGTGTGCTCAATATGCCAAAAACAGTAACAGTGATGGTCCTCATTCCCCTGACCCTGAAAGAGCCCCTGATACGCCACTGGGCTACACTAGCAAGTGACAGGGATGAATGGAGATGCTACTGGCACCCGCTTGAGCAAGTTGATGAACAATGGGGTGATAGTGACTATAAATCATATCCCTCTAGAAATACTTGAAATTATTAATGACAAGTAATGCATTAATCTTCTACTTAAACTGCAAAGCATGTATGTATAATGGATTTGAGTGATATTTTATAATGATTAGATAAAAGTTCTCAATTGATCCATTAACAAATGAATTTATTAAGTATGTAGGGTTATTTCAACATTCTATCAATTTTATGATAGGAGTCACATTCTTAAGTATACTATGTCTGTTAAATAAAAGTACATTGAAGTGGTGAAAACAGAAAAGACACAAGTTTCTCATTTGAAAGCTGAACTAAAGTATGTAATCCTTATGTATAGTTGTTTTATTCTTGTTTTAACAGGCTACCAATGAAATAGATTGGAATTAGTGTCTATTTAAATTGTGAAATGTCTTGAAACTAGGTTGACTTGTTGCTAATGGAAGATGGAAATTAGCTCTTAGGTTCTCTTACAACAGAACTTTAATTATCAAAGAATGGAAGTTGAGTGTTATGGAAGGATGGTGTAAACTGGAAGTGACAAAACAATAAAGAGACTTGTGATGATTTGGTGGTGGTGGAGAAGATACAATAACTATACAGAAAATAAGTACCAACAATAGAGCAAAAGTTAGTAAAATAATAATATTAAAAATTTAAAAATGCTTTGATTTGTCTAGATCTCATGAAAATTCTTATGTATAATTTAATTCTCTTATTAGATGCAATAAAAATAAAAGGTCACAAATTTGAAGTAAAAATCACTGTACTTCTTTGAAACTATTTGTAAGGACTAACGACTTTTCTTTTTGGACTACAATACCTAAGAATTTCTTGGTAGCAAATTTTCCAGGCAAAATAGATTAAATAAAATTACTGCATAGCAATTTTAAATTGACAGTAATAAGGATTCACATTAAGAATGTTTGATTCAATCAAATGTGACTTCAAAACCTAAGGTGTTTTATTCTGCCCATTTAACATGTGCCAAGTAGAAAATTTTACTTTAATGATGATGAATGAACAAGAATCTGACTACAAATTCTAAAGCAAAATCTTGTATTATATTTAAAACAATCCTCAATTCTTAGAATAAGGAGGAGAGTACGTATTTATAGATAAAACAATTAGCTTCTATGGAGCGGGCCCAGTAACATCTCCATTCATCCCTGTCACATGCAAGTGTACCCCAATGACATATTGGAGACTCCTTCAGGGTCAGGGGAATGAGAATCATTCACTGTTACTGTTTTTGACACACCGTGTACGCCATGGGTAGCTTGTCAGGCTCTGCCGTGCGGGCAGGATACTCTTGGTACCTTGCCGGGCTCTCTGAGTCAAATGGAGGCTTTTGGGGCAGCCTCTAATCACCTTTACACCTAGTCAGGCATGTAGGTGGGTATGTTGATCTCAGTAGCCTGCTGGGTTCCCTGAGAGAGAGAACTAAAGAATAAGAGGTCGCATGGCCGCATATGCGGCTGCGCGCTTCTGGGAGCTTGGTTCTATAGTCGCTGGATGGCCATTGATGGGTTACAGGGCAGTTGGTGGGTGTAACTGTCTAGCTACTGGAAGGTGGGGGATCTGGGTGGAGGAGGTCCAGTCTTGAGCCGAGCAGGCTTGGAGATCTCAGCCCCTGGCCCCGCACACCTGGGTTCCTCTTCTGGTTCCTTATCCAAGCATGTGGAGAGTGGTCTTAGCATGACTTGACCTGGGTCCCGGAGGTCTTCAGCTGTTGGGGCTCTGTTCGGGGTGGAGAGGGAAACTCAACCCGCCCTCTTCCAAGGGGCCCTGGTGAGGAGAGTCAGGCACGGGGGCAGGAGACTCTGCCTTGTTCTCTTCCAGGAGCTTGGTTTTATCAAGCTTCTATCATAAAAAGGAAATTATTTGTCAAAATTAAGTAAATTATAATAAATCTGTGAAAAGAAAGCCAATTATTTTTCAATCTGTGTAATATATATGATTTATAATAAGTGTAATCACTTGTCATCACCTTGCTCGTTGATTTGCTGGAGCGGATGACAATAACGTCTCCATTCGATCCTTTCATGTGCTAATGTAGCCCAGTGGCATTTGCTCACCCCAGGAACATGATGAAGATCAAACTGTTTGTTCAGGATCTTGATGAAGAAGTCCAACCATGTCGTAGGTGGGCGACCAGGTGTTCTTTTGACGTCTTGTGGAATCCAGTTGGTAACAGCTCCAGTCCAGCAGTCATCTCCAAATCACATTACATGTTCGGCCCATCTGATTTTCAACACATTGGCAAACGAGGCAGTGTTTGATGAGGTCGGAACTCTGGATTTCTTCTCTCACTTGAGTGAAGTGTGATACTCCAGGCATAGTTCTTTCGACTCCTCTTTGGGAGACCTGAATAGCGTTTTCATAGGGCCCAAGTCTCTGAGGCATATGTTAATTCAGGAAGAACGGTGGAATCGAAAAGATGTGCCCAGAGCTGGAGGTTCTTTATCCTCTTAACCACTTCTTCGATGCTCTTGAAGGTGTTCCATGCTTCTCTCTTCCTCCTGCACAGTTCTGGCGCCAACTTGTTCCTCATGTTGAGTTCTCCACACAGATACATATTGCTAGTGCATTCAGAGATGTTCGTTTCCTTGAGAGCAAATGGAACATCAGGAACTAGTTCGTTTTTTTTTTGAAAATTGTCTTGGTGAGATTCAGCTGTAGTCCGACCTTTCCACACTCACGGTTGAAGTCGGACAGCATTTGTGCAACTTGGCTGATGTTTGGTGTCATTAGAACGATGTCATCAGCGAAGTGGAGGTGGTACAGTTGCTGACCATCTATTTTCATTCCCATTTCTTCCTATTCTATCCATCGTATGACATTCTCCAGGGTGGCACTGAAGAGTTTCCGTGAAATGGTATCACCCTGCTGAACCCCTTTTTGACATCAATGATCACTTCCTTGTAGAATGGTGAGATTCCTGGTGGTGAATCCGTAATACAGCTTGTGGAGGATCCTGATGTATTGAGTTTGAACACCCTGTTAGGCTAGGGCTTCGATGACCGCTTCAGTCTCAACAGAATCAAAGGCCTTTTTTGAATCAATGAACGTTAGACAGAATGGCATCTTGAACTCTCATGAGTTCGAGATAAGTGTATATATTTAAGAATATTTTGATATTCAAAACAAGGTCTCTCATAGTAACACTCTTATTATGATGCAGTAATATGAAAAAATTCCTATAAATGTCAATAAGATTTCTAATTTTTTAGAAGTTTTAAATGCAAAATATTGCTTTTCAATATTTTTACACTTCTGTTTTCAAAACTGTAAGTCAAAAATATTTCTGTATAAAATGATAAATATATATTCAACATATTCTCTTTTCTGAAATCAACTGATCATAGTTGTCAGATACAATTTTGAATAAAATTATGTAGATCCCTGTAGGGATAAATAATACTTCAGGAGTTGTTCCATGCAAACTCTATAGAACTCAAATAGCATGAAGATTATAAATAATAATTTTTACATGGAATAGCATGTAGAGTTTTTTTCTTTTATTTTTTATTTTTTTTGTCTTTTTTTGATCACAACCCATGATGCTCAGGGTTACTCTTGGCAATGCTCAAGGGACCATTCAGGATGCCAAGGATCAAACCCAGATTGGCCTATTGCAAGGCCAGAGCCCTGCCCTCTGTATAATCATTACAACCCCAAACTCCTGTCCTCGTAGCATAGGGTGGAAACTTTTTTCTGCCAGGGTCATTTTTATCTACATAACATCATTCATAGGCTACACAATACATTTTTGTTGGACTTACACAGCCCAGAAGATAGATGTTCTCTGTCCCTTTCCTATACGCATTTACATCACAGAACTTAATTATGGATTGAAGTATAGGAGGAGAGCCATAACAACAGGATGAGCCAAGCAAATCTGCTGTGTATACAGGAGTAGGAAAGATCAAATTTATTATTTAGATATCACCTTAGGTATTTTTCAACTATTGAAAGGACTGGGATCAGAGGTAAAAAACAAACAAACAAACAAAAACAAAGAAAACATTTAGTCAACTATTATGAAGTATATAAAATAATATTTTTACTAAATTGAGTCATCATTGACATAAAAAAAAATCCGAACACTAAGATAAGTCCAATAACTAAAGTTAGCAGGGTAGCCTCTGATGTCATTCAAGCACTGATAACTATAATTATTAGTACTACCTGCAAGTTTTATGAGCAAGAGGGTCACAGCAGCAGAATGATAAACATACCCCCTAAATCCTTTCAGACACTGATTAGAAATATTAAGTGAGTTGATGATATTGTTGGATTGTTATGTGGAATTGAATCCTTGATTAGAACGATTGCACTGATTAGTGTGAGTAAACTATGTGAGAGGACGTGGGTAGCTTACAGAGTGACTCAGTTTGCCCTACTTTTTGTTTACTAAACTCCCTCTGCTAGAGCAGCAGCAATGCTTCCCTTGATGATGAAGCAACTCAGATCTTGTCTTACCATACCAGGATTCTCTTGCCTATATACAAAAGCTGACTTTCAGTATAAACTGATTCATTCTATGTCTGATTCCCTTTGCCTCTGAACCTATCATAATATTCAGATATAAGTCTACTTTGAGGAAAGGAAGAAAACTAAAAAGGATCAAAAACAAACCTTCAAAAAAACGGTGAATAAATGGTGATGATGGTAGAAAAATTCAGTTATTATTATTATTATTATTATTATTGTTGTTGTTATTTTGGCTTTTGAGGTCATACCCGCAACAATGCTCAGGGTTACTCCTAGGTCCTAGCAGTCAGGAATTACTCCTGGCAGTGCTCGTGGGACCATACGGGATGATGGAGATCGAAGCCTGGTGAGCTGCATATAAGGCAAAGTCCTATCTGCTGTACTATTGCTGAGACCCAAGTTAATATAATGTTGCATGGGAATAAAATTTTTAAATTCACGTGCCTTTTCCTATATCTGAATTCAATGGACAAATTGTAACTGTACAAAAGTATTTAGAATGGGTCCATTCTTTACTTGACTAGTTACTGGAACATGACCACAGGAAAGACTGGGTTGACAGAAATTAGGGGGAATCATAACAAATGGAAACAATTTTAAAGTTGGGAGATATAGCCAGCAGTCCCCAAACTATGCTTCCCCAAAGCACATAAAATTCCATAGAATAGGAGTTTTAGGGAATGTAGCATTAATGGGAACTCTGGTCTTTGCACACATTATTCTCTTCATTACAGTTTCCATATTGTGGGTTAGAGATGCAGATGAGGGTGGTAAGTGAAATATTCTGAGATTTTAGTTGGAAGGGGTACTTGGTGTATACTATATTAAATTGCCAGAGTAGGGTATTTCAAAAAAGGTTGGTAACAAATCACTTGACCACTTGACATCCCGTTACTCATCGATTTGCTTGAGCAGGCTCCAGTAACGTCTCCATTCATTTCTGTCACGTGCTAGTGTAGCCCAATAGCATCTGCTCGCTCCATGAACATGAAGAGCCTCAAACCAATCGTTCAGGGTCTTGACGAGGAAGTCTGACCATCCCGTAGGTGGGCGGCCATGCAGTCTTCTGACATCCTGTGGAATCCAGTCGGTAATGGCTCTAGTCCAGCGATTGTCTCCAAATCTCATTGTGTGTCCAGACCATCTGATTTTCTACACCTTGGCAAGCAAGACAGCATCCCTGATTCTTGATCATCAGTGGAGGTCAGAACTCCGGATCCTTTCTCTCACTTGAGTAAAGTGTGATACTCCAAGCATAGCTCTTTCAATTCCTCTTTGGGAGACCTGAATAGCGTTCTCATCCTGTTTTTGTAGGGCCCATGTCTCTGAAGCATATGTAGATGCAGGAAGAACAGTGGAGTCGAAGAGATGTGCCCGGAGCCATAGGTTCTTTTTACTCTTAACTATTTCTTAGATGCAGAGTTCAAGATGCCACTCTGAAAAATGTTCATTGGTAACAAATATTAAGTATAAAAGGAGTTTATGGGTTGAACATTTTTTCAGGGAATTATAGTTTAGTAAAATGAATAGAATAAATTGAAGTAAAATACTTTTATATGTAATGCATATTTTTATTTTATTTATTTTAATTACTGTTTTTGGTGAAGCAAGATAGGTTTGAGTGAAACCTATTTAGAATGATGTGAGGGGAGAAAGTGAAAGTATATTTTCAATAGAACATGGGTTTCTTCATAGTAGAAAAGGGCAAACAAAGAGACATAAAGTCAAGCAAATGAGATTCCTGTTCAAAACATAGGCATGAAATACAAGGCAATATTTTATTTTTGAATATTAGTTGTCTATTATAAATATGCAGTAGTATTGTTTATTTAAAAATATATTTCTTTAGACTATAAATATAATTCCTATAGTTTTTACCAAAACTAATTAAAAATTCTTTAATGAAAAGTATTTCTCTGCCTATCCAAATGTTGCTTTATAACTAGTGATAGCTAATCAATATAAATTAATGAATATTGATATTGTATGACTTTTTTAATATTTTATTTATTGCACCATGAAGTAAGTTAGATGTTGCATTTAAGAAATCAATATGGGGGGAATCACAAGGCAATATATATAATTTAAAGTACGTTGTATTTTAAATTCTCAGTCTGATGAATAGTTGTTAAATATTTATTCCTTGATGATTTATTCTCTTGATTAGTTTGCAAAACTTTATTCCATTTAAAAAAAACTAGCATTTGGAACTATTGATTTCCTTTACAATGGACTATACACATTCTGGTGCTTGGCAAGAAAAAATTTGCCTATAGAAAAATAGATGGAAAGTATTTTTATTCTGAGTCATGAATTTTGAGATTATATGGGATAAAACAAAGAAGAGGGAAAATGCTGATAACTTTTGTCTCAAATGTTCAATCATTTGATATTTGATATCTTATGCAATATGCATTTATAGTACATTTATAAAAGTATTGTTCTTTTTAAATATATATTGATCTGCTTTATCTTCCATATGAAAATGTGTAATGTCAGCTGTCTTTAAAGGTTTTCATAATCAAATAAATAAAGTAAAGTGATATTATCTACCTTATATAAAAATATTCCTAAAGGTCATAAATCTTCTCTTGGCTTTTCTTTTCTTGCCACACCCCATAGTGCTCAGAACTTATTCTGGCTCAGTTATGACAGATCACACCTGGCAGTGCTCAGGACCACATATAGTGATCGTGATTAAATCTCCCTCTGCTGCTGCAAGACAAGGAGCTTAAACAACTGTACTAGATTTCTAGCTCTGATCAACAAATACTTAACAAATTTAAAGTTTTTAATTTTATACAATTAGAATACTATAACTACCAATATTCTACTAAATGAAATTAAATGTCCACATTTTCTAAGAACTGTATATTTCATAAACTGTTCCTCACTGATAACACTACAATGTATCAAACTATTGTAATAGTTTTAATCCAGATCTGCAATTAGAGGAGAGTCACACTTTCTATTATTTTTCTATGTAAAAACATTAATATATGTGACTATATGACCTAAAGAAATGCCGATAAAATACTTGCATGATGTTATTTGATCAGGTGCCAATTGATGGCAAAGAACATAATATCATACTTTTGAATCTGTAATTTTTCTGTTTACTGTATAAAATCTTGAGGGTTGCCACGGGGAGGCCTCAACGGCTCTTCCCCTAGACGCACGCGTTCAGGGTGGGCCCAGGCTGCTCCTGCCGCTGGAGTGGCCCGTGCCAGGGGTCAGATGGTGGATGAAATGAGGGCTAAGCCAGTTGATTGATCAGATGCTGTTTATTCCATTATCCCCACGTGCCTGCCCCAGTCTCTCTGAACTTCCCATTCTAGTCTCACACTGCTCCTCATTCCTATCTTCTTCTGTTTCTCCTGCTCATCTCTCCATGCTCCATCTTGCAGCCTGGGCTCTCTCTCTCTCTCTCTCTCTCTCTCTCTCTCTCTCTCTCTCTCTCTCTCTCTCTCTCTCCACACACACCTGCTCCTGTATTCTTCTACATTCTTCTCTCTCTTACCCCTTGCTAGCCTCTCCATGGTCCATCAAGCTGTCCTGCTCTCTCCTCTCTCCAACTCCCTTTACTCTCCAACTCCCCAGCACTCTGGGCTGACACTGCACCTGGTCAAGGTAGCAAAATCAACATAAGAAAGCCCTTCCTGAGGGCCCACCAAGTTCAAAGGGAACACCACCTAAAAGGTATTCCAAAGCCCTTCCTGACTGCCTAAGGGAAAATACTCTAAGGTATTTTTCTCCTTTCCTCAGTCCAATAACTCAATATCTCAATACTAGTTATTTTTGTATGGACACAGTAAGAGATAACATTGAGACTTGTAGGACAGCTCTTCTGGGAACATATTGCCACAGACTTAGACTACAGTGCTCAGACCAGGTAGGTCATTATTAACCCTAGCAGAGTCCAAATCTAGTTATTATTTTTTGGATCATGACAGTATTTGTCCATGATCAAGCTCTTAACTTATAGTTAAACATTATGGCACTTTGGCCAATCCCATCTCAGTGCCAGGGTAGCACATAGCTTACTGCTTTCCCTGATTCCATTCAGTCATTTGTCAGGACCCTGCTTTTGGGGGTGCTAGGAAGTAAAGACAGCTAAAGCTTAGGTGAGAGAACAGATGCCCAGGAGGAAAATATCACTGAGAGTCACATTACAAAAGCATAACATATACTGTCTTCTTGTGTCCATACAAAAAGGACATTGTTCTGAATAAACTATGCAAAGGAATTAGGGAGAAGAGAAAAATAATATTTACAAGTCAACAGAGGACAAAGAAAGAAGTTACAAATAAACACAGAGGAATGGGAGCCATGTGATGGGAGCAACCCGATAAATCTAAACTAGCTGAGGCTATGCAGAAAGGACAAAACAGTGTTATCCTACAGTTTACTTTTTATATTTTGGTTCTTTTGGGTCACACTTGGTGGTGCTCAGGGTTTACTCCTGGTTCTGTGCTCAGGGATCATTTGTGGTGGTGCTTGGGGACAGTATGCTGTTCTGGGGACCAAAATTGGGTCAACTAGGTGCAAGACAAATGCACTACTCACTATACTCTCTCTCCGGCCCCTATAATGTTTTCTATGTGTTCACGTATCCTCTCCTCTCTCTCCCTCTCCCTATCCAATGTAGTGGAACACAAGTAGACCAGCTCCTCTCCTTGCTGCAGTAAGAGTGAGCCATCATAGCGGGGATATACTGGCCTCTGGTGATGAAGATTTCTCCCTAACTGCAAGAGCTGGCACTCACACACCAGGTCAAGGATGAGAAGGTTGCCAGGATAATCATCTGATTTCACCCTCTGGAGATCTGTAACGGAAAACCCTAACAGCATACAGAAACTGAGATAATAGAGGCTGGACCAATAGTACAGCGGGAAGGGTGCTTGCCTGGCATGCAACTGACCTTAGTGTGATCCCCAGCATCCCATATTGTGATTCCTGAGTGTCACCTGATGTGACCCAAACACTCCCCCCAACAAAAAGAAAGAAACTGTGAGATAATAGAGGTGTGTTTTCCTAAACCAATAGGTTATAATATCTTGTGAATGTGGGAATCATTGTCTATATCCAAAATTACTAAGAAGTATTAATTTTGATTCTTATCTACCTTGACAATTTGGGGGAGGGTGAGTTAGGCTTTACTCTGCTGTACTCAGAGCTCTATTTTCAGGGTTCACTCCTGATGCTACTTGGGAGACCGTATGTAGTGCACTGCCAGATGTGTGCAAAGCAAGTGCCTTACCCAATATACTATTTCCTGCACCGTCACAATTTATTAGGAGGGAACAAGAATATCATCAACAATGTTATCTCTAAAATTTATTTGAAACTCTGACACTATCAGATTCATTTTTTTCATTCCCTTTTATTACATACTATTAACCCCCTTCATTCACATGACAAAAAAATAATTCAACTTAGAACACTCGTTCTCTATGTGTTTTTCCATCTTTCCTGCACTATGCATAATTAGTTATGTCATATATATCTCTATGGTTATGGGGGAAAAGACGATAAGGATATTATTTCCTAGTTAACATCTGAAGAAGGAAGTTTTTTTCTATGCACCTAAACATTTAAGTAAGAACTTATGACAACAGCAATAGCAGAACGCAACATTTATTGTTGAGAAATTTGATACAAACCCTCAAGAACAGGACATATATGCATATAAATTGTCCCTTAACCGCATTTTTAAATATATTTCTATTAAGGCTTTATTTAATTCCTTTTATAAATCAAAACAAAAATATTACAAATTTATTTAAAAAATCACAGGTTTGGCTTAGTATTAAAATCTCTTAAAAATCTTTAAAAAAAGGTTTTTGCTTTGAAAATATTCAGAGCAGGAATAAGTAAATATAGAAATGAAATTTGACTTGATGCCATCTGAGAACTTTTTTCACCTTGTGCTTATCTCAACATTAAAAGTTGGATATATCCCAATTTTTTCCCCTTTCAGAAAAATAATTTCTCACTCATACATTTTTCTGAAGAAAATAGTTATCTTAAAATAGAGTAAAGGTAGCAGCACTACTGCAATTAATTACTTTGGGATAAAAATCCAACCTTTTTTTTCCAGCAATCTCCTATAGAAACACCAGGAATGTTGCATAAAATACTGATTCGCAGTCTCCCACCTAATATAGCTATAAGTATTGAAAATCTATTCTCTGTGATACTCTTCATCCTGCTTTCACAGGAATAGAGACATTAAAATCATTTTGAAGGGGACAGCCTACTGTATTCAATTATTCATTTCAATGTTACTTGCTATAGTGTAAGCCCGTTTAAAAAATTAATTCTTGTTATAATCTGACCATTCTGTATAGCAATTGAATACACATGAAATGATCTTTTTATCATCACAGATCCTATGGAAGTATGTCATGTAGTGATTTGCATGATCAATAGTGCTTTTCCTTTTTACATATAAAGTTAAAGATTCCAAGTATCCCTCAATGACTTGAACATCTACATGAATGAATATCAAAATAAGACATCTTTGAAAAAAATTAAGGTGCCATGTTTTGTAAAGTTGCTTATAATAAAGTTTCAGGCATAAATCCTACCACTGGTGTGACCTTTCTTTCACCAATGCCCCCAGATTCCTTCCCACCCTCCATAAAAAGCAAACTTGACATACTACATGTCACTCACAAAGTCATCAAAAAGGGAGTTATTTTAAGCAAGTTATGACTTGAAATAAAGCATTAGTATAATTTATATATTAAAGAATTTGTGTTAGGTTAATCCTAGCAGATACAACATACAACAAAACTGAGCTTTCTGTCATTAATCCAGTTTTGCTGTTTTTGTTTGCTCTTTCGATTTTTTCATGAGGAGAATTTGTGGAAAATAGAATATTTGTTCATAAAGAATAAACACTAATATTTTCAAAAGTCTACAATTATCAGATATAAAACATTATTGAAGTTCATTATTTACACTAATTATCTTCTTGGGTGGAAGAATTTAAGGTAACAAATATCTTTTATTTGTTAGCATGAACCACTATATCCAGGTGGCATCTATACTTAAGATCCCCAAAATTGCAAATGTAATACTTTGAGAATAAGGCAAGCTATAAATAAATAAGCATTAGAAAGCTTTTATACAAATGTAACACTAACTTAATTTTTTAAACATCTATTATTTTAAAAGCTTTTGTGAGTGAACAGACTTAGATTTCATATGTTATCAAGTAATCTATTTATAAACATGATGCTAAATATCCATTTTCCTAGAACAAACCTAATTTGGATGTGAGAATAAATATGATGCAAAAGTGTAAAGATTCTGTCACACTCATATTTTCTATAATACATAAAAAGAGTCAGGAAATATAATTATACGACACTTTAAGATTCGCTGTAAGAATAGTACTGAAGTAAACACACTATAAATTCTGCTTCATGAGAATTATACTAGTACAGTTACACAGGGTCTCATATCAGAAGACTCCTTTGAGAATTCAAAGTTGTATCATAGTCATATTTACATAGTCATCTTTCCTTTATTTCGGAAACCTAAGTGAAGTGTGCTGTGTATAATTTCCTAAGAGGAAATGGTCTGTGTACCAAGGGGTTTATGTCACTACTCATTGGCAATACCATATCCTTCCATCTTTTTTACTCCCTGGTGCTGGGTTCTTAGCCACCTCCTCTCTCTCCCTTAGTGTCCTAACACTACTGGCCTTTCTCCCTGAATGACTGTGGCCCCCTACTTGGTATGATAAATGAATGGGACACATAAACACATGGGACAAACCCTTTATTGTACTACTGCTTTCTACTTTTTGTGAGGACTAGATGTTGGTGTGGTGAGGTTTAGGTCTCCCTACTTGCTTTGACTATAACATTGGGCAAGGTACCAGATATCCCTCTGGCCAGCTGCTGTGTTCAGCAGGCAGCTCTGCAGGACTGTTGCCCACACCAATGCAGTTACCAACGATGCCCTGGAAGGGAGACTGCAATCTTTTGGATGTCACCTACAGGATGTGAGTTTTGATTAGCAGTCTATGACAATCTAGCACATCTCATCACTAGAGGCAAACAGGAGGCAGAGAAGGGGCCCCTGGAAATGTGCCTGGTAATGTGGATTACACAATGTCACTGAACCTCCAAATGCATGAAACCCAAAGACGTGACTGTCTCTGAGACATAGAAACTCATTTGCGAAAGCTGGACACCCACAGAGATGCACTAGTGTCAACTGGATGCCTGAGGCCAGGTACTCCATCAAGAAACAAACTACCATGATTCGAGTAGGCGAGAGGCCAGAGGGAGAGCATGCCTCATATGGTGCTTGCATTGCACTTGGCTGACATGGATTTGAGCTGTGGCACTGCATTTATTTCATTTAAGAAGCACCAGGAGAGAACCCAGAGAACAGAGCCAGGAGCAAGCCCTGAGAACTGCCAGGTGTGGCACTAAAACAGAATTAAACAAGAATAAGGAAAATATCAAAAATTCCCAACCCTTCTCCTAGACAACACATTGGTAACAGATTCTTATCAACATAAATGCCAAGTTGGTGCAGTTTGGAGAAAATGCCATAAAATTAACTTTGTAGAGTAAGTGGGGTGCATCCCCCATTTTAGGGATGGGTCCACATCTCACCTTGGATACACGTTCTCCATCCTAGAAATTCAACTTGATGAGGATATTCCCTTGTTCTCTTTTAAATGTATTTCTCTATTTTCCCTCAGAGTTTCTGAATAAAGGTATTTTGCTTCTTTCTTTGTCTGCTTCCTGGGATAGATGACAAACTGAGAGACCTGGGAACATAGCAACCTGGGCAGAGGTCAGAATCACTGTGCTTTCTGGTAAGGAGCAATTTCTCACCCCAGCCTGGTCATACGGCCCCCAAAAATTGGTGGTAGAGACAGTTCCCAGACCATGAAGATCAAATAGCTCTTATATGTAGCTTAATGGCTACCTAGTGGGGTCACTGGGAAACAAATGTCTTGGCCATGCCAGTGCTCATGGTGGGCTTTATTATCTAAAGTCTCAGTCACTTTCCTGGGAAGCTGAGGTGGGTCAAACAGGTGTCAAGAGCACATCCCCAGCCCCCCACCCCCTAGACACAAGACTTGTTTCCCAATTGAGTCATGTCACCATAAACAATAAGCAAGACACCCAGGAATCAAGTGATGTGCAATCTTTCATCATCCACCAGGAGCCTAATTCTTTTGGAAACATGTCTTTCCTACCTACAACATATTTCTTTGCCTCTTGCCAAGGACCCGTGATTAATTTTGCATGGAAACTCTGCAAATCAGGTAGCTAAGTATGACTGTGAATAAAAGCCACAAAGCAGTTTGAGAAAAGATTCTCCCACGTTACTAATAAAATTATTTATCTCTGATAGCGTTTCACTAATCTGATAGTTATTTTGAATTTAAAACCTACTGTGGCACACATCACTAGATTATTGGTTGAAACCTCTCTTTGTCTCTTGGTCTATCTCATCTCCTAATCTACCAATAAACACACATCTCTTACCTTACACCCCCTGTTCACTAACTTGCTTTCAATTTCATATCTGCAGTCAAGCATCCAAACTATGTTAATCTGTATTCACATGCAGCACATCATAACTTTGTCAATAACTCATCTGTTTCATATGGTTATACCCAGGATGAATTTGTTTGTTTCACCACAGTTTGATCTAGTTTTTGATCATATTATTAATATCCGCTGATCACATAGATTACACCCTTTCATTATTTAGACCTTTCTATAAATACTCTTTATGTCTTGTAGTCATCATTGTGTGTCATCCTATGACAGGATTACCAACATCATTTCCACTCTGTATCAATGGCTTGCTCATCTTTAGGGACAAGTAAACTATTAAATGATCTGTTTTGCTCTGCTTACTGCTAGGTCTTTTTAAATACAAGTAAAGTTCCTTTCCCAACTACATATGTAGAAAAATATTTGTAGAAAAATTTGTAGAAATTGCTTTGCTCATAATGATTTATCTACACCACCTCTGAAACAAACTCCATTACAATAATTCAGTAAACATTTTCTTATATGGACTTTCATAAATTAATTATGAATTCATGTCCTGGAATAAAAATACCTAAATCTTAAGATAATCTCTTACTTCTTACTCCTCTGTGATGTTGGATTATTTCCATTTCTCCATTTCATGATCTGTAAAATGAAGATAAAGAGATTTATGTATCCAGTGGATTTTTCGTGAGAAGTGAATGAGATTACATGTGAAATCAAAAAATGCACATCCTGCAGAGCTAGATATTAGAATTTTAATACCTGTGAGTAATTGTCTGGACATTAGAAATGAAAAAGTTCAAATGCAATCCTATATACCTACATTTTTTACACCAATAATAAATAAAGTCTAACTCAATTAATGATCATGATATTAGGGAAACTGGAACATTACAGGAAAGGTACAATTATACACTGTGAAAGCAGTTAATGAGAGTAGTCTTGAGAGAAAAAATGTTAATATTGCTTAAGAACAGATGTAGACTAAGAGAATTATCTCATTCCAAGCTATTAGATAAATTGCTTGAATTAGGAGAACTCATATAAAATGAGCTTTACTAAAAGTTCTGATAGAACAAACATCATAATATTGCTAGAAAAATCATGAATAAAATGCAAGAGTATATTCTTGTCAGTAGAGCAATATGCCCTTTGGAAGGATATGGAGACTTACACATAGACCACAATCCAAACCATTTTTGGAGCTTCTGAAGAATGTTTGTCTTCTAACCCCCTGTAAGTGCATTGTCATCATATATCGTCATTTATTCATTATCACAGGGAAGCAATTTTATCACTTCTCATAAAGAACGTCCATATACATAAGGACTCTATATAGTGACAGGTTACTGCCAGAACTAAGAATTGTTACGCCCCTCTAATTACCAAAAGCATGTCTCTTTCAGCTATAGTTGTTTATTTATGAAAGCATAAATTGCAACAATCAATAAACATAAGACCATACAGGGAAAAATTTCCACATATTTTTAAAATAAAAAATAACCACATCCTTCAGAAGTAAAGCTACAGACACATGTAATGCATATGCAAATAAAAGCAGACCTCTTTCAAGCTATATTGTAGACTGTATCATAAATTATTTTCTTTGCTATACATTCATTTGACAATAATTATGAATAAATAATAGCAAAGGGAATATGTTTAAGGAACATTATATTTTTAATAAACTTCCAATAAGATATAGGTAAAGCATCCTTTCTTTAATTTTATAACTTGAATAGTTATAAAGAGATAACATAGGAAACAAAACAACACTCTAGAAATATCTAAAGCTGAAAAATAAACATAAATGAGCAATCAACAACATTTTTAAATGTGGGCAACTAATATATATCTAAAAGTAACCAAGATCACATTGCAAATTGTTGGCAAAATCTAAACATAATTCAGGTCTTTTAGATTATGTTATGCAATTTTGTTTTAAGAATCCTTCAAATGCTGTACTTGAAATAATGTAGCAAACTTGTACTAAAATCTTGTCTTTTAACTTCTGTACAGCATTTTTTCTCATTCCCCCACCCTTATTTTTGTTTGCAGAAACTATTTGCACATTCTTGGGAAAATTTTAATACACTCTCATGCTGTCACTGTCACTGTCCTCCCATTGTTCATCAATTTTCTCGAGCGGGCCCAGTAACGTCTCCAACATGAGACTTTGTTGTTACTGTGTTTGGCACATCGAATACATCACAGGTAGCTTGCCAGGCTTTGCCATACGGGCGAGATACTCTCGGTAGCTTGCCGGGCTCTCCGAGAGGGGCGGAGGAATTGAACATGGGTCAGCCATGTTGGCTGCATGCAAGGCAAACACCCTACCCGCTGTATTATCGCTCCAGCCCCACTATCATGCATACATATCATATTCAAAATAATTATGGAAAAATTTTAAATGCAGTTTAAAACATTTGAAATGCTGCTATTCTATGATTATAAGACCAAAAATAAACAGCTTATATCCACTCTCTAAAGTAAAGATAGATGGCAACATGTGATTAGTAATGCTCAAAAATATTGAAGCATATTACACACTCATTTGACCTGAGCAAAAAATAATTATTTTTAAATGAACTATGGAATTACATAAACATATTAATCAAGCTTTACTGGGGATTAGCAAACATTGTCTTGAAATATTATTTTCCAGGTATAAAATTATAATAACTCATTAGTATCCAATATAACAGCTATCAACAAATTGTTACAAATTGAAAACTGTTTTCCTTTTTTGGAGCTAATTTTTATCTAGTGTCTTGAAATATGACCTTTATATACTTAAAATATAAAGGGGAATCTGATTTCAAAGAGCCAACATTATTCTTATATTCAAGCAATAGGATGTAGTTGCATGACTGCACTAACTCTAACATACATATGGTTTGAAACTGAATACAATATTGAATAAATTTATCCAGAAGCCTTAAATTTAGTTTGCATTAAAATTTTTAGGCAGCAACAGACATAATGTTAGAACAATAACAGACAGAACAATAGATTCTATATGCAAAAGTTTCATTGTGTCACTAAAAGCTTACGTCATAAATGCAGTCACAAAATGATACAAACAGAAAAAGAGATTTATTGGTTAAAAAAGAAAATGTGAAGAATAGTAAACAGATTTTAATAATACGGTTGTAAGTACAATAGCCAACCTTTAAACTATTTTCACAACTGAGAAATTATAAATATCTTAACATTTATACACAGCAACTTACAATTTGCTACTTTTTATTATTTTTCTTTATTATTTGAGCTAATCCCAGAAAAATATGAGAAAACTATGGAGAAAGACCACAGTTTTTTACCTATTGATATTCCCTCAATATTAGAACTCCTTATATTACCTATCTTTATGTAGACCAACATAATTCTATGCAGGGTGAGATAAGCTCACTAATGAAGTGAAAGATGAGAAGCTATCTCATTAAATAACACAACTGCCATTAGTAATTGACAATAAAAATATTTTACTTTCTGATTGAATATGGAGCAATAGCACAGTGGGTAGGGCATTTGCCTTGCCAACTCAAGTTCTATTCCTCCATCCCTCTCAGAGAGTCCAGCAAGCTCACTGAGAGTATCTCGCTCGCAAGGCAAAGCCTGGCAAGCTACCTGTAATGTATTCTATATGCCAAACACAGTAACAACCAGTCTCACAATGTTACGGAGCCCGCTCGAGCAAATACTGAACAATGGGAGGACAGTGACAGTGACAGTGACAATATAAATTAAGAAAGAATTTCAACTCAATTTTAACTTCTATGAATATTAAAAAATGAAAGATTTCTTGCCAAACAATACTCTCTGAAATTTGAGAATGTGAACTGAAGTTATTCTGGAAGTAAATTAAGAAGAGAATAAGGTTTTTCCTTAATTTGTGTACCTAAAATGTAAGCACATTGTTCGCGTAAATCAGTTTTGTCATGTCCCCGATATTAAATTCTAACATTTAAGTTGAAGAAATGGCAAAAATATCCTGAGGCATGGGATAAAATGTATTGCTTTTCTTGTGAAGATAGAAGGTTTGAGAATATTCAAAATATAGAATGTGTGATACAGAAATATTTATATCACAGCATATATTCCAGATTTTTCACATTGTTATAGAAATATTAATATGTGAAAGTTAATATGCTAGACTTGAATAAGCTGTCAGTAATCCATATTAATTTGAGAAATAAATAAATTTAACATTCCTAAATATCTTGAAAATTAGAAAAAGCACAAATATATTTCTAAGTTCAGCAAAGATTCTCATTATTAAAAATAAAATGTTATTGACTATATGTGAATATTATCACTCTAATTATTAGCTTCCCAGAGCAGAGATAAGTTAAATAAGTCATACCCTAAGATAAAACAAGACCTGTAATTAGAGTATCATCCTCACATTGTTTTAAATCTCTCCAGAGTATTGCTTTTCAGTGGAATATACATGTCATGAAATGCTTTCAAATCCTTATAATTAAAGATTCTATATGAAAAGAATAGTATGACTTGCTGTACTTATCAAAATTACCTCCTGGGGTGAAATGCAGCAACAAATTATGTTGATAACAATAAAACAATACTGTTCTAACTGAACTGGGTTACACGATACCTTCCCTTTATTAAGATCCTCCTGGTATAAAGCCTTCTTGAGAACCAAAAATACTGTATGACAATCTTCTCTGGTGTATCTGAATATTTATTTTATCTTTAGAGAGTTGGTGAGATTATGACTTCTTATAATCATTGCTTACTTATGTATTACACCTAATTTCAATGACGTAGAGAATTCACAGGGAGCTTGATCACTTGATCACTTGACATCCTGTTACTCATAGATTTGCTTGAGTGGGTGCCAGTAACGTCTTCATTCGTTCCTGTCACATGCCAGTGTAGCCCAATGGCATCTGCTCATTCTAGGTACCTGAACAGCTTCAGACCGATCTTTTGGGGTCTTGACGAAGAAGTCTGACCAACTCATAGGTGGGCGGCGAAGCGATCTTTTGACATCCCATGAAATCCAGTCAGTAATGACTCTAGTCCAGCAGTTGTCTCCAAATCTCATTAGGTGTCCAGCTCATCTGATTTTTGACACCTTGGCAAATGAGACATTAAATGAGACAAGGATTCAGCACCATCGACCATATCCACACGATAACCAAGCTCATTGAGGTTTCTCGGGAGTTTAAGATGCTGCTCTGTTTAACGTTCATTGATTTAAAGAAGGCCTTTGATTCTGTTGAGATGGAAGCGGTCATGAAGCCCTAGCCAATCAGGGCATTCAAGCCCAATACATCAGGATCCTCCGTGAGCTGTATTGCGGATTCACTACCAGGATCTCACCATTCTACAAAGAAGTGATCGTTGATGTCAAGAGAGGGGTGCGGCAGGGCGATACCATTTCACCGAAGCTCTTCAGTGCCACCCTCGAGAACATCATGCGACGACTGGAATGGGAAGGAATGGGAGTGAAGATAGATGGTTGGCAATTACACCACCTCCGCTTTGCTGATGACATTGTTTTAATAACACCAAACATCAGCCAAGCGGCACAAATGCTGGCTGACTTTGACCGTGAGTGTGGAAAGGTAGGACTACAGCTGAATCTCACGAAGACAATGTTTATGAGAAACAGCCTCGTCCCTGACGCCCCATTCGCTCTCAATGGATCCACCATCTCCGAATGCAACAGCTATGTGTACCTAGGTCGAGAAGTCAACATGACAAATGACCTGGCACCCGAGCTGCGCAGGAGGAAGAGAGCGGCTTGGAACGCCTTCAAGAACGTCGAAGAAATAGCTAAGAGGACGAAGAACCTCCGGCTCCAGGCACATCTCTTTGATTCCACTGTTCTTCCTGCATTAACATATGCCTCAGAGACCTGGGCCCTACGCAAACAAGATGAGAACGCTATTCAGGTCTCCCAAAGAAGAGTAGAAAGAGCTATGCTTGGAATATCACGTTTCACTCAAATGAGAGAAAGAATCCGGAGCTCTGACATCTGTCGACGATCAAGAAGCAGGGACGCTGTCTTATTTGCCAAGGTGTCGAAAATCAGATGGGCTGGTCATGTAATGAGATTTAAAGACGACCGCTGGACTAGAACTATTACAGACTGGATTCCACGGGATGTCAAAAGACTGCGTGGCCGCCCACCTACCAGATGGTCAGACTTCTTCGTCAAGATCATGAACGATCGGTTTGAAGCCCTTCATGTTCCCGGAGCGAACAGATGCCATTGGGCTACACTAGCATGCGACAGGGACAAATGGAGACGTTACTGCACCCGCTCAAGCAAATCGACGACTAACGGGAAGTTAAGTGATTAAGTATTTAAGTGGCAAATGAGACAGCATCCCTACTTCTTGATTGTCAATTTAGGTACGAACTCCAGATTCTTTTTTTTTTTCTTCTAGGGTCACACCCAGCGATGCTCAGGGGTTACTCCTGGCTCTGCACTCAGGAATTACTTCCTGGCGATGCTTGGGGAACCATATGGAATGCTGGAAGTCGAACCTGGGTTGGCCGCATGCAGTGCAAATGCCTTCCCCGCTGCGCTATCATTCCAGTCCCCAAATTCCGGATTCTTTCTCTTATTTGAGTGAAGCAAATCTATGAACATTGGGAGGACTGTGCTACAGTGATACAGTTAGAGTAAATTTAAAATCAATGGCTATAACTACAGCTGTTAACCCTTTAGTTACAAACATATGAATTTATATGTTGCCACTACCTTAAAAGAATTATCCATTTTTTTAATCCGGGGCTGGAGTGATAGCACAGTGGGTAGTGTATTTGCCTTCCACGCGGCTGACCAGGGTTCGATTCCTAACATCCCATATGGTCCCCTTAGCACTGCCAAGAGTTATTCCTGAGTGCAGAGCCAGGAGTAACCCCTGTGCATTGCTGGATTTGACCCAAAAAGCAAAAAAAAAAAAAATTATCCATTTTTAGTAACAGCTCCCTACCTGTAAAGAATTATATAGGCTAAATTGTAACAATGACAGATTTGGGGAAATTAGATTTAAGGTAATAATGCTGCACTAACTCGATAAAAATTCCACTGATTCATATTTATGTTCTCTTCTGGTTTGGTTTGGTTTTCTGTTTGAAGGCCACACCAGACTGTGCATAGGCTTCCTCTTAGCTTTGCACTCAGGAATCACTTCTGGAGGGGCTAGGATGGGTCCCTAGACGGTGCTGACCATCAAACCCCAATGACTAATTACTTATTCTCTGTACTGTCTCTCCAGCCCCTGTGTTTCTGTTTGTGTGCAATTAACTCGATATTTTAGTGGCTTTGTAATATAGTCAAAATTATAAACATGAGGTCCCTAGTTTTGGCCTCCTATAAATATTTTTCTGGCTATTTGGATCTTTTGTGATTATATACAGATTTTAGAACTTACTTTATTTCTGTGAAAAATAACCAGGATTTATTTGATCTTTGCGCAGGGCTGGAGCAGTAGCACAGTGGTAAGGCGTTTGCCTTGCACGAAACCAACATGGCCGACCCGAGTTCGATTCCTCCGCCCCTCTTGGAGAGCCCTGCAAGCTACCGAGAGTATCTCGCCTGCATGGCAGAGCCTGGCAAGCTCCCCGTGACCTATTCGATATGCCAAACACAGTAACAACAAAGTCTCCAATGGAGACGTTACTGGGTCAGCTCGAGCAAATCGATGATCAACGGGAGGGCCTTTACCTTTACCCTTTACCTATTTGATCTTTGACAGTAGTTGAGCTAACTTAACAAAAGGTATTTAGATTTCAAAGAGTTAGTGCAGCACCAGTAATGTCTCCCTTGTGAGATTTGTTGTTACTGTTTTGGGCATATCCACTATGCCATGGGGAGCTTACCAGGCTCTGCTGTGTGGGCAGGATACTCTCGATAGCTTGCCGGGCTGTGGAGGAATCAAACCTGGGTCTGCTGCGTGCAAGGCAAATGCGTTACCCTCTGTGCTATCGCTCCAAGGTCAAAGTCAACATTTCAAAAAATTCAGGGCAGTTTAAGTTTGGACTGGTACAGTTGGGTAGCTTAGGGGTGTATTCAAACTGTGCTCCCCCCCTTCTTAACAAGGTGGAGTTGTATCTAAAATTCATATATATATATATATATATATATATATATATATTTCATTTCTAGTTCCCTGTGGGTTGGTACAGGCTTTTAGGGAAGTCTCTATTCGTCCTTGCAGGTGTTCCCATGGTTCAAGCCATATTTGAACCCCATCAAATATGGTGCAGTAATCTTGTATTAAGTGTTTTACGATTCCCCTCGGAGAGCATGGCAAGCTATCGAGAGTGATCCGTCTACTAGTGAGCCACTTAGGAATAGTTAATCAGTTAAGTTCCAGTTTAAGTTCAGAAAACAGATTTATGCTCCAATAAAACCTGGAAGCTATCAATTCAAGCTTCTTGCTTTCTTAAAAATTTGTTATACTAGAACTCCCAATGGGTTATAAAGTGATCACTCTCTCTCTCTCTCTCTCTCTCTCTCTCTCTCTCTCTCTGTGTGTGTGTGTGCGTGTGTGTGCGCGCGCGCGCGCGCGCGCGCACTGGGTGCGGGGAAGAGTAATAAGAGGAGGAGTAACATTGTTTAACTCAATGCAATCATTCAAAATCTAATATCATCCAGTAACATGCTCAGAGATACACCCAGAAATAATGCTTGACCAACTATTTGAACACCTACTGATCCACTTGAAAATTGATGCTTTTCAGTTCTCACATGTAAGACTCAACTATTGAGTTGATCATATTTGTGTAACAGAACGGTAGCTTCACATTGAGATTTAAATTGAGAAATTAGAATTGATACAACCTTATATTTGAGAGAACATTGGAATTGGTTCAGGATGAATCAAAATGCAAATCTGGGATCAAAGAGGACCTAAGCGGAACATTTAGGGAATGTTGTAAAAATCACCACTCTTCATCAAAGTTCTGAAATATTTATTGTTAGGTTTGTTTTAATACTATTACTACATCCTTTAAAAATAAACTACAAGTACACATTGCACTTTACTGTTCTGTTGAAAAATTTGAATGTGAATAGCTAGTCTGGATATTGTCTTATAATTGTCAAAAATTAATCTGAAATTATAAACTTAAAAAGGGTCATTGGGGGATATCATACTAGCATAAGAGCTTTGATTAGAGCACATGAATGTAAAATTATGATGTAAATAATATAAACTGTAGCCCAAAATATCTAAAAATTACAGACATCTAGATACTACTGCAATGGAATATACTTTTAATCAGATGGGCTGGAGCGATAGCACAGCGGGTAGGGCGTTCGCCTTACAAGTGGCCAACATGGCCGACCCAAGTTCGATTCCTCCGCCCCTCTCGGAGAGCCCTGCAAGCTACCGAGAGTATCTCGCCCGCACGGCAGAGCCTGGCAAGCTCCCCATGACGTATTCGATATGCCAGACACAGTAACAACAAAGTCTCCAATGGAGACGTTACTGGGCCCGCTCGAGCAAATCGACGATCAACGGGAGGGCCTTTACCTTTACCTTTACCAGATGCACTGGCATTAACAGTGACTTCTATTCTAATAAAAGATTAAATTAAGCCGACTACTCCAACAGAGGAGTTAAAGTAAAGATCATTGGGGACTTTTTTTTAAGTTGAGATATACAGAAAGCCATATTTTGAGAAAAGATGCAGTATACAGGGGCCTGGAGTGATAGCACAGCGGGTAGGGCGTTTGCCTTGCATGCGGCTGGCCCTGGTTCGATTCCCAGCATCCCATATGGTCCCCTGAGCACTGCCAGGAGTAACTCCTGAGTGCAGAGCCAGGAGTAACCCCTGTCTATCGCCAGGTGTGACCCAAAAAGCAAAAAAAAAAAAAAAGGGATGCAGTATACAACAACCCTACATAAAAAGTGCAAACTCTACATACAATTTATATAGCTTCTCCTTGATTTGCAAGTTGAAACTGAGTATGAATCTTTGTAAAAGGAAATGATGCTTAACCCTTAGAATCCTGGGCAAAAAGATACTAATTATTAAGAGTCTCTGGAGAAAATGTCTCTGCTTCCTTTAAACTTCAACTCATACCTAAATCAATCTACTTACTTAGTAATGAAAGAAATACACATTTTACTTAACCATAAAATACATCAAATATTACATTATAAATATATAAGAGTATTTATAAATACATAAAAATTACTTTACATGTAAAGTAATTCAAATAATTGAATATCTACCCATTTATTCTACAATGATTTCATGCTTAGAATATCAGTAAGCTATCCTTTGCTCTTTGTTGTATCTTTTTATAACTAATAGTTAAGTTGAACAACATATAAGAAAAAATATTTTTAAACAATTTTTTGAATATCAACTCTACTACATAAAATATTGATAGCTGTCAGGTTTATGTATGTCACTTGTCACCATATATTCCTAGATGAAAAGATTTAATTCTGCATATATTATAATTTTAGTTTCCAAAGTAATATAAACAATATCATCCAATAATTATGTTGTTAATTCAATAGAAAAATCTCTTCAAAACAACTCAAAGTTTAACTAGTGCAGCTGAATAAATTTAATATGAACATCCTTAAAAGATCGGCATCAAAGGAATTATTTAAACTATATATTCTTAAGTTTAAATAGTCCATAAGCATATCATTATGAGGAAGGTAATAAGGTCATTACCAGAGTTAAAAAGAATTTAAAATGGCATGATTAAAGTGCTCATTAATGCACTAAATAGTGTAGCATTTAAGAGATTATGGAACATTTCCAAAAGGCACATTTCATTTTAAAGAAACATCATTTAGAAAATCTAGTAACTTTAGGCAATTCTCTAAAAATAGTTAAAATAGTCACCATGATTAAATAGCACACAATTTTTTTTCATGGATAATATCTTACATCCAATTGCTCTATTATGGTTAAATTGTGGGAAAATACAGTAATGCATACAGACCAGTTATTTAGATGTTAAAGATATAGATCTTAATTCTAAATATCAATATCTAGGCTTAATATCAAGACCCCAAACTCCTTACCTTGCATTGCTTAACTCCTTAATCTTCCCGGAGTATAATTAAATTACTTACCTAAATTATAGTGATTTCTTCATTGATATATGTAAGTACCCAGATTATGTATTTGCATATATATTAATTATATTGATAAATTAAGCAATACTTTAATTTTTTTTCTATTTTTAATGAATCACTGTGAGATACATTTACAGACTTACAAAGTTTTATTATTACATTTCATTCATATAATGATCAAATACCCACCCCTCCACCAGTGCCCATTCTTCACCATCAATGTTCCCAGTATCCCTACGGCGCCCCCGTCCTTGCTTCTGTGGCAGGCACATTCCCTCTTACTCTTTCTCTCCCTTTGCGTGTTATGGTTTACAAGTGGCCATCATGTTTGGTCTATAGTCTACTTTCAGCTTGTATCTCCCATCATGAGTGAGCCTTTCAACCATCACTTACTTCTTGGTCCCATCTCTATCCCAACTCCCCTTTCTCCCAGCATGTGAGAGCAGCTTTCAAGATGTGGAGAGATCCTCTTGGCCCTTATTTCTACTATCCTTAGGTGTTAGTCTCCTATTAATTACTTTATATTCCACAAATGAGTGCAGTCATTCTACGTCTGTTCCTCTCTTTCTGACTCATTTCACTTAGCATAATACTCCCCATTTCCATCCACTTACATAAAAATCTCATGATTTCATATTTTCTAACAGCTACATAGTATTCCATTGTGTAGATATACCAAAGTTTTTTTAACCATCATCTCTTCTCAGTCACTCTAGCTTTTTCCGATTCTGGCTATTGTAAATAGTTCTGTAGCAAATATACAAGTTAAGGAATATTTTTAAATCAGCTAAGAAACCATATTAGAAATAGAAGACACATAAATACATGTTGCAAAGTGAGAGAAGCCAATCTGAAAGAGATACCACATTCTGCAAACCTCTTAGTTACGGAAACATGAAACTCAGTGGTTACCTGGATTTATGCAGTATGAGATGGTGAAGAAAAGAGTGAACCGGATCTTTTGAACAGTGACATTATTCTATCTGATAGTGTAACGATGGCTTCATGGCTCAGATTTGATAAAACTCAGATGTGGCTAACATAGAGAGTAAATTGCATATTAAGCAATGAATGCCAGTTAAAAATAATGGAAAAGTAGCTGGAGAGATAGTAGAGTGATAGGTGGCTCATTTTGCATGTGGCCGACTCAGGTTCTATCCCTAACACCCTATTTGGTCACCCAAGACCTGCCAGGAGTGATCCATGAGCAGAGTCAGGAACAATCAGCCTTTAGTACTTATGGGGGTGGTCCAAAATCTGGGGGGAAAGCACACATATTTATTCAGACAACAAAATTGTAAAAAATTACTAATCAGAAAAAGAAGAGCCAAAATATGAGTAAAATGACAAGGATGAGCTAGAGAGAGAAATTATATAGCGATGCCCTGTACTTTTTGTTCAATATTTCTGTAAACCTCAAATTACTCTAAAAAATAAACTCTACTAATAAAGTTGTAAGGGAATATAAAAACTTGCTTTCATTTGGCCAGAGCCATATAGTTTTGTATCACCTACCATATTAGATCTTGTCGAGATGTTTTGGAAGCCCTGATTTTAGTTATCATTTTTAAGATGAACTGTTAAGAAACACTGTGTGCAGTATTATTTTTAAAGATGGTGAAGTCAAATAGTATCCTGGGCTGTCCTCTTGGCAAATTTCTGCAATGGACAGATGGTTTTTCATTATCTGTTATATAGAAACACAAGGCTAGTGACTGTGTTTGGTATGGATGCTTATTCATCTGTGAGAGAGTAATTTCTGCCTCTTTGCCAGTACACATCTTAAATCTTTTCTCTGCATCTGTGACAACATCTGCCTAAAACAACATGCTAATATATATAGTTTGCTAGGAAGATATATTCCGTCTTATATCTTCCCACAGGCAAAAATCATATGAGCGTAAAGGTGGATTTATAAAAATGACTTCGTGTAATTATTCTCCAAATATATTCTTTTTGCACAAAGTGTAAAATCATATTCAGCTTATTTTGCTTTGCTGGCATATGTTCCTAACAATTAACTTGGAAAAAAAAAACAATTTCTTTTTGAAACAACTAAATGCAGAATCAGTGTACCAGTGTGGTTGTTAATCTAAACAGTATTCTTTGTGAATAGAAGAAATCTTGAGTTAATAATAAAATTTCACACTGCGAGCATTTTTTAAAAAAAAAAACAAATATTTTGTGCTTAATATAAACAGGAAAATAATGACTTAAGCTTAATTATATTATTCAATAAACGCTGATCTGTAGAATTTTTGTAACTTGGTACAAAATATGGGCTGGAGCTATAGCACAGCTCCGTCCCTCTCGGAGAGCCTGGCATGCTACCGAGAGTATTTCGCCCACATGGCAAAGCCTTGCAAGCTACTCATGACGTATTTGATATGCTAAAAACAGTAACAACAGGTCTCACAATTTGTTGGGAGGTTTTACTGGTGCCCGCTCGAGCAAATCGATGAACAACGGGAGGTACAAAATATATTTAAATATTTAAAAACATTTGTTTTAGGATGGGCTGGAGATAGCACAGTGGGTAGGGTGTTTGCCTTGCACGCGGCTGACATGGGTTCCATTCCTCCATCCCTCTCAGAGAGCCCGGCAAGCTACCGAGAGTATCCCTCCCACACGGCAGAGCCTGGCAAGCTCCCTCTGGCATAGTCAATATGCCAAAAATAGTAACAACAAGTATCACAATGGAGACATTACTGGTGCCGATTCTAGCAAATCAATGAACAATGAGAGGACAATGCTACAGTGTTTGAGGATTAAGGTCCACAATACAAAGTATAAGGACAAATTCAAGACCAGGCAATAGCAGGATTGGCCCCTGAGCACAAAGCCAGGAGTAAGCCTAGCACCATCTGGTGTCTCCCTAGCACCCCCACCAAAGTAATTGAAACTATTTGTTTAATAGTATTTGTCTCTAGGTTGAAGATATTATTAAAATTCAATTTGCTTTTGTTTTTATTCTTCCGATACTAATCTTCCCTGAATAGTAATTACTGAAGCAATAGACATTCATAAAAAAAAAGTGTTTGAATTAGATGTAGTGACTTGACAAAACAAAACTGTGACTTATTAACTAAGTTTTTTGTTTCTTATTAATAAATCACTGTCACTGTCCTCCCATTGCTCATCAATTTTCTCGAGCGGGCCCAGTAACGTCTCCATTTTGAGACTTTGTTGTTACTGTGTTTGGCATATCGAGTACGTCACGGGGAGCTTGCCAGGCTCTGCCTTGCGGGCGAGATACTCTTGGTAGCTTGCCGGGCTCTCCGAGCAGGGCGGAGGGATCGAACTCGGGTCGGCCATGTTGGCTACGTGCAAGGCAAACGCCCTACCCGCTGTGCTATCGCTCCAGCCCATTAATAAATGATATACCAAATTTTCTAACTTTTCCAAATTAAAATTTTGACTTTCTAAAGATGTGTAAGAAGAAAAAAAGTCTTGACTTTAGATTTTACATTCATATGTGCTATTAAAGAATGCTACTCACTCAAATCTCTTAAAATTTTCAAGTAAATTTTTTATTTGCTTTTTTTGCCACATCTGGCAGGCTTATACTTTGTTCTCCACTCTGGGATCATTCCTCATGGGTTTGGGGGACAATATAGGGTACCAGGAATTGAACACATTTCAGCCACAAAGAAGACAAACACCCTACCCACTGTACTATTATCCCAACTCCTCAAATAATTTTTTTAGAATTTTTTAAAACTTTATTTAGCAAAAGAAATTGCCCTAAAGTAATAAATTCATGTTGTTTAAAAATATTTTCCTAATCTCAAAAATGTCTTCTTGTCTGCATTTCTTATACAGAACTTATTCATAGCCCAGTAATATGATTATTGGAACATCAAAGAAAGTCAACTATACTAGTTGAGCAATGTTTTAATTAACTTTTAATCAGAACAGTCAAGAACTTTCTAACAGTTCCATTCTTAAGATAAAAGATAATTTCAAAAACAAATTCATTTCTGTGATATTCTTAGATATAAATAAAATAGCCCCCAAGTCCCTAAATATTTCCAGAAAATTATTTTTAAAATATGGAAATTAGTTTTATAAACTTATGTTAATCTATAGTGGAAATCATATTACAATATATAATTGCATAAAAGCAAGACCTATGCACCTTAATTTATATAATGTGGTATGTTAGTTATATCACAGTAAACTGTTTAAATATGCCTCTAACAAAATTAATTATAGGGAACAGAGCTATAGTCCAGCAGGTAAGTGCTTGTCTGTACCTGGCTGACCCGGATTCAATCCCTGGCATCCCACATGGTTCCCAAGCACTGCTAGGAGTAATTCCTGAATACATAGCCAGGAGTAACCACTGGGCACTGCCAGGTGAAGTTGCAAACAAACAAATATAAATTAATTGTTTCCTAATATTTTGGAATATAAATGTTACTCTTGATTAATAAACTGAAATGTTACTTGATGTTTTACTTGCCAAGAATAGTTTTGGAGATTAACATGCTTTTCATAGTTATTTATCAATATTTATATTTTCTCATTTTAAGGTATTAGAAAATTTTAATTACATTGAGCCAGCAATAAACTTTTTCATAAAACATGTTTCATGCGTTCAGAATAAGAGAAGGAACACATGTAGGGTGCGGGATCCCGGAGGAAAAGAAAAAAGAAAAAACAGGTTCCAAAAAGAGCCGAGAGCACCGGCAAGTTCCAGATGGAGTAGGCGCCGCATCCCGCCTCCCCCAGATGGAACCCTGGTGACCAGAAGCCTCTACAAACACAGCTCGAGTATGCGGGAACGAGGACTTTTTCTCAAAACCGCGCGGCTGCTTACGCGGCCGCGCGGCATCTCTCTATATACAAAGTGATCAATGAGAAGTAAACCACCCAATCTTTCTCCCTGAAAATCAGAGTTAAGTTTGGAGCATGGCCACAGCCCCAGAAACACAAGGACTTAATGCAGAAACCAGCAGCTTAGAGCAGAAAAGTGAATGGACGATGAGTTAACCCAGGCCATCATTTCTGCCCAGAGGGGAAAGGGTGTTGCCCCATTCGCCCTCTCTTCTCTGGAAAGAAGGATGGCGGCCGCATGGGAGCCTTGTGGACAGCAGGTATGAGCCGGGGGTGTGGGGGGCGACAAAAACTTCCCGAGAAGGGGGGCATTCCGGTCCGTCCTTCACGCCCTACCGAGGTCAACAGTTGCCCCCCATGAGCGGCTCCCCAGCACGGCCACAGTCCCAGAAGCACAAGGACTTAATGCAGAACCCAGCAGCTTGGAGCAGAAAAGTGAAAGGACTATGCGTTAATCCAGGCCATCAAGTCTGCCGGAGGGGAAAGGGTGTTGCCCCATTCGCCCTCTCTTCTCTGGAAAGAAGGATGGCGGCCGCATGGGAGCCATGTGGACAGCAGGTATGAGTCGGGGGTGTGGGGGCGACTAAAACCTCATGGGAAGGGGGGCGTTCCGGTCCGTCCCTCACGCCCTACTGAGGTCACCAGTTGCCCCCCACGAGCGGCTCTCCAGCACGGCCACAGCCCAGAAGCACAAGGGCTTAATGCAGAACCCAGCAGCTTGGAGCAGAAAAGTGAAAGGACTATGCGTTAATCCAGGCAATCACTTCTGCCCAGAGGGGAAAGGGTGTTGCTCCCTTCCGCCCTCCTCCCTCTGGAAAGAAAGATGGCGGCCACATGGGAGCCTTGTGGACAGCAGGTATGAGCCGGGGGTGTGGGGGCGACTAAAACCTCATGGGAAGGGGGGGCGTTCCGGTCCGTCCTTCACGCCCTACCGAGGTCACCAGTTGCCCCCCACGAGCGGCTCTCCAGCACGGCCACAGCCCCAGAAGCACAAGGGCTTAATGCAGAACCCAGCAGCTTGGAGCAGAAAAGTGAAAGGACTATGCGTTAATCCAGGCAATCATTTCTGCCCAGAGGGGAAAGGGTGTTGCTCCCTTCCGCCCTCCTCCCTCTGGAAAGAAAGATGGCGGCCACATGGGAGCCTTGTGGACAGCAGGTATGAGCCGGGGGTGTGGGGGCGACTAAAACCTCATGGGAAGGGGGGCATTCCAGTCCGTCCTTCACGCCCTACCGAGGTCACCAGTCACCCCTCACGAGCGTCTCTCCAGCACGGCCACGGCCCCAGAAGCACAAGGACTTAATGCAGAACCCAGCAGCTTGGAGCAGAAAAGTGAACGGACTATGCATTGATCCAGCCCATCAAGTCTGCCGGAGGGGAAAGGGTGTTGCCCCATTCGCCCTCTCCTCTCTGGAAAGAAAGATGGCGGCCACATGGGAGCCTTGTGGACAGCAGGTATGAGCCGGGAGTGTGGGGGCGACTAAAACCTCATGGGAAGGGGGGCGTTCCGGTCCGTCCTTCACACCCTACCGAGGTCACCAGTTGCCCCCCATGAGCGGCTCTCCAGCACGGCCACAGCCCCAGAAGCACAAGGGCTTAATGCAGAACCCAGCAGCTTGGAGCAGAAAAGTGAAAGGACTATGCGTTAATCCAGGCAATCATTTCTGCCCAGAGGGGAAAGGGTGTTGCTCCCTTCCGCCCTCCTCCCTCTGGAAAGAAAGATGGCGGCCACATGGGGGCCTTGTGGACAGCAGGTATGAGCCGGGGGTGTGGGGGCGACTAAAACCTCATGGGAAGGGGGGCGTTCTGGTCCGTCCTTCACGCCCTACCGAGGTCACCAGTTGCCCCCCGCGAGCGGCTCTCCAGCACGGCCACGGCCCCAGAAGCACAAGGACTTAATGCAGAACCCAGCAGCTTGGAGCAGAAAAGTGAAAGGACTATGCATTGATCCAGGCCATCAAGTCTGCCGGAGGGGAAAGGGTGTTGCTCCCTTCCGCCCTCCTCCCTCTGGAAAGAAAGATGGCGGCCACATGGGGGCCTTGTGGACAGCAGGTATGAGCCGGGAGTGTGGGGGCGACTAAAACCTCATGGGAAGGGGGGCGTTTCGCTCCGCCCTTCACGCCCTACCGAGGCCACCGGTTGCCCCCCGCGAGCGGCTCTCCAGCACGGCCACGACTCCAGAACACAGAAACCAATTTCTTAACTATCTGACTTTCAGTAGAAATACTTCCAGGGTCAATAGGTAAAAGAGCAGAAATCCAAAACCAACATTTAATTCTTGAACCCAGCCGTAGAAAGCAAATCACTTCACAGTGCTTTTTCAGCATGTCTGATTGGGGGGGGGGGGTAAACTCTAAATAATAGTGGTGAATCTTTTATTGAAACAATGAATCTAATCAAAGCAGATAGAGTGTTAACTAGAATTCATCTGCCTCACAGGGACGGGGAGGGGTGGGGGGTGGGGTTTTATTGGGGTTCTTCATGGTAAAGAATGAGTATTGGTAAAGGGAAATGTGTTTGATATTTGCATGACTGAGACATAAACCTGAAAGCTTTGTAACCTTTCCCACAGTGATTCAATAAATAAATAAATAAATAAATAAATAAACATGTTTCATTAGCTATTCAATTCTCCAGTAGTACCATATAACAATTCACAGAAAACATCCTCATATGTATTACATATTGGTGACTTGTTATATATGCTATATAACCAGTATATATGCTGGTTATATGTACTATATATTAGTAACTATAACCTGGACGATCAGTATTCAAAATTTCTATTCATTTCCTCTCCCATTTAATGTAGTTATTAATACTCACATAGTAGTTTGTGAATGTTTTATGAAAATTACACATTAGTTCTTATCTGGTGTGTGGTGTGCAAATATTTTTGATTCAATATGGTGATTTAGTTTTTATTTTAAAGCTCAAGTTTCCTTTGCCATGTAAAATATTTTTAATTTGATGTAGTCTCATTTCTTAAGTTTTTATTTTTGCCTCTCTGCCAATTTAGTTCAATGAATGAGAACTCCTTGGAGTTACATAACCGGAGAATTTTTGCTTCCTTTCTTGAACATGTTTTACAGATTCTGACTGAATCTCGCAGTTTTTGATAAACTTTTGCATAGTATTTATGGATCTGAAACTACAGTTTCAAGCAGAAAGTACAGCTAGAAGAAAACCTACTCACTTTATTACAAAAGAGATTCCAACCCACTTGTATCTGGACCATTTACATTCTGGATGTGCTTCTCTTACACATCACTCACTGCTCACTTAACATTATTCTGAGTGTCCCTGGGTTAATTTTACGATAGACATAAAATCCTTCCCAACATTTATGCTGATGCTCCTTTGCAAGGTCAAAGTAAATCAGTGAACCGGGTTCTGGTTTCAGGATAGTCCTTAGCCCAAATACTTTTAATTAATATGAATTAGAAAGAGAATGAGAGTAACATTATAAGCACAAATAGTACAGACACAATCTAAGTTATTGCTGGTACCTGGAAAAATATGAATTATGTTATTGTTGTGATCAAGCTCTGAAAAGAACAAAACATAAAATTTCTGGATTTCTGCCCCAAATGTCTCGTTTGAAACAAGTCATGATAAAATGTGAGAAGTGAACATTGCATGACATCCCTCAAAATAGCAATGGTATCAAAGGGAAAAATGAAAAAGAATAAGATCAAGGAAGAGCAAAGAAACATGATTAAGTGCAAGACAAAGATCAAGATAGGATCAAGGTCATGATTATTTTTTACTTTGGCTCTATGTTTGTAACAGTTGGGCAAAGGGAAAATTTGAACAAGAGCCTTAGCTTAGATGTGGTTTTTAAATCTGTTCAGCTGTATTGGGGGGTCAAAGAATATTCCCTCTGTCCACTGTAACTAAAAAAAAATTAACATTTCAAAACATAACCTGCAGATAATAACAGAAAATTCAACAGGTTTTTCACCTGTTTACTATCATTTATGGAGGTTATTAACCTAAAGCTGCACAAGAAATATATAGACAGAAAACTCACCAATCTGAATTCTCTTGTAGTTTATTTCAAAACCATTTACAAAACTGTTGAAACATATGGGTTTAAATATGCTTATTTCATACAGAAAATTGCTTGAAACATTTCTGTGTTCCTTGAAAATAACATTATGTTTATATGCAAAAACCAGGAAAGGTCTAATTGCCATTTGCATGGATTATTTACAGCTAAGTGGTCTATGAAGAAATGAGAGTCCATAAAAATGTTTCTGTGTACAAAATCCAATCTGTCTTGTTCATTTTAATTGGATATGAGAATATCAGTTTAAAGATTTCAGAAAAATAGCTGCATAAATGCTTCTCACAAACAAGAACAAAGGTTATAGAAGTACGCTGTCAACAAAATGTTTTAATAAACTTTGCCTACAGCACGTTTTATTCTTACAGGAATTGAGTTTCCTGTTTCCAATAGGCTTATCACTACAGATGCAAATATGCCTTTTGGAAATCACCAGGTTATCAGTTGGATCTATTTAACATTTTCTTAACTGATACTGGGGTGGTAAAGAAACACACCTACCACTAGAGGTCACCAGTGAGTAATAAGGTTTTGGTGCTGTTGTTTTCCTTGTCTTGATGAAAATATTTGAAATGCATTTATAAGCAAAGTTCATGACTTCATCTCTCCTGACAGTTGCATAATATTCCATTGTGTAGATGTAACAAAGTTTCTTTAACCAGTCGTCTGTTCTAGGGCACTTGGGTTGTTTCCAGATTTTGGCTATTGTGAACAGTGCTGCAATGAACATATAGGTAAAGATGTCATTTCTACTGTGCTTTTTTTGCATCCTCGGGATATATTCCCAGAAGGGGTATTGCGGGGTCATATGGAAGCTCAATTTCTAGTTTTTGAAAGACTGTCCATATTGTTTTCCAGAAAGGCTGGACTAGTGTGCATTCCCACCAACAGTGAAAGAGCGTCCCTTTTTTCCCACATCCACGCCTGCACTGGTTGCTTTTGTCCTTTTGAATGTGTGCCAGTCTCTGTGGTGTGAGATGATATCTCATTGTTGTTTTGATTTGCATCTCCCTGATGGTTAGCAATGTGGAGCATTTTTTCATGTGCCTTTTGGCCATTTGTATTCCTTTTTTGAGGAAATTTCTGTTCATTTCTTCTCCCCATTTTTTCATGGGGTTGGTGGTTTTTATTTCTTGTACAATTCTACTAATGTCTTGTATATCCTGGATATTAATCACTTATCAGATGGGTATTGGGTAAATATGCTTTCCCATTCTGTGGGCTCTTTCCTTATTTTGGTCACTGTTTCTTTTGAAGTGCAGAAACTTCTTAGTTTGATGTAGTCCCATTTGTTTATATTTGCTTCCATTGCATGGTCAGTGCTGTTTCATCCTTAAAGATGCTTTTAGCTTCAATGCCGTGGAGAGTTCTGCCTACATGTAGTACATAGAGGAGCTCTATGTACCTTATAGATTCATGTCTGATATTGAGGTCTTTAATCTACTTTGATCTGACTTTTGTGCCTGGCATTAGACACATGTCAGAGTTCATTTTTTTTTTTTTTTTGCAGGAAAGGATCATGCTAAGTGAAATGAGTCAGAAAGAGAGAGTCAGACATAGACGGACTGCACTCATTTGTGGAGTATAAAACAACATAACATGAGGCTGACACCTAAGGATAGTAGATACACGGGACTGATAGATTGCTCCATAGTTGAAAGCCTGCCTCATGAGCAAAGGGGAGAAGGCAGATGGAATAGAGACGGAAGGGATCACTAAGAAAATGATGGCTGGAGGAATCAGTCAGGATGGGAGATGTATGCAGAAAGTAGATAAAGGACCAAACATGATAACCTCTCAGGGTCTGTACTGCAAACCATAATGTCAAAAGTAGAGAGAGATTATGGGGAATAATGTCTGCCATGGAGGCAGGGGGAGGGTAGGAAAGAGGAGGGCATACTGGGGATATTGGTGGTGGGGAGTGTGCACTGGTGGAGAAATGGGTGTTTGATCATTGTGTGATTGTAACCCAAACATGAAAGCGTGTACCTATCTCATGGTGATTCAATAAAAGTTAAAAAAAAAGAAAGAAAATACTTGAAATATCTAATACACAGACACTGGTCTCAGAATCCTTCCCAAGGACAACAGAGAACAAGAGAGCCATACTACCCTCTTTTCAATGTATCTTCAGGGTTTTTTTCTACAGTAAAAGTAGGTTCTATTCTCTTTGTGTTCTGGGCATCTAAATTAGAAAAGACAGAGTGACTATAAGTTTCCAAAATCCCAATGGCTTCAACAACTCTTCACTGTATTTCTTTGTAGATTTTTGTCACATTCTTTTCTCTCCCAGGAAAAAATAAATAATGATTTATTGAGTGACACATATATAACATCTGCATTGGGACTAAGAATAGAAATTTAACCACCAAAGCAGCAACAACTGAAATTATTTGTGAAGAATCTCACACACAAATAAATTCCAGGGGAAAGGCAGAGAGATAAGATAAGCAAGGGGTAAGATGCTTGCCTTGTTTGTGGTTAATGCCCTATTTGATCCCCAAAACTGGATACATAAGGCACCCAAGTACCAAGTACCACCAAGAATGACCACTGAACACAGAGTCAGAAGTAAACTGAGCACCACTCAGTGTGGCCCCCAAAGCTAAACAGAAACAAATTCTGAGCATAAGATCAAATTTAGAACATGTGCATATATAATAATCGTTAAGGTTTTAGACAGTAGGGTTTTAGTTATCTTCCAAATCTGTTTTTATTAAGGTATCAGTTTACAGTGATACTGTTATTATTGTAGTATACTGTGATAACTGTTACACAGCGCTTACCACCATATCTCTAAGATCTCTCATGTCTCTTTGCTTCTGTCATAGAGCCTTGTTGTAGATCCCTTCCTTGCCACTTTAGTCTCTTTAGTTCAGAGTTCCAATGACCTTATTCATGGATTTGTTTCCACTGTGGATTGTCTCATCCCTTTTTTTGGTTCTTTATTACTCAACCTGTGAGTAAGAGTGTGAAATATTTCTGTCTGTATCAGTTCATTTAACATGACGCATTCCAATTCCAACCAAGTTTCAGCAAACTGCAAGATTTTCTCTTTTTATTGCTGAGTAGTATTCCAATGTGTACATGGACTAGTCTTTTTTATCTGTCATTGCATACTTGAGTTGTTTCCAGTTGTTTTCATTGTTCTTTACAATGCTTCAATGGATGTAGAAATTGGGGATCCGTGTGGGGTGATGTAAACATGTATCATAAATCTGCAGTGTTGTAAACCAGTGGGATGTCAATAAAAATAAACACATTGTCTTTTATAGCTAATAAAATACCTGGTTATAATAAAATATATATAGAAATGTAATAATTAATGTTGAAAATAAAATGTAGCACTGTAGCACTGTCCCCCGGTTCATCGATTTGCTTGAGCATGCACCAGTAACATCTCCATTGTGAGACTTGTTACTGTTTTTTGGCATATCGAATATGCCACGGGGAGCTTGCCAGGCTCTGCCATGCAGGTGGGATACTCTCGGTAGCTTGCCAAGTTCTCCAAGAGGGACGGAGGAATCAAACCCAGGCTGGTTGCATGCAAGGCAAACGCCCTACCCACTGTGCTATTGTAAATTAGTCAAATATTGTAGAAACTTAGAGAATGATATGATAATGTAATAAGTCTAACATACTAAATGAAATTAAAAACAACCTACATGGACATGGAAAGTAAGACTGCTGTTGGAAAATTTTTGTTTATAAATAGTAATCACTCTAAAATTTTTATTAATGTAGCTGGAAATTACTTCAACTTGTAGTTCTGGCTGTTTCTTTTGTCAACTGTTCTCAATAACAATCTCAATGAATATGCAATGAAGATGAATTAGCTTTAGTAAGGCTCTTTTGTCACATAGGAATTTTCTGTTTTTAGACCAATTTTGATTAGATTACTGTTCTTCATGCTAGTTTATTTACTAGAATGCTAGAGTTTATACATCAAATCAAGTTATATGTAAGTACATTATTTTATATGATTGTATATCAAATCTTTTTAAATTTAAATTGCAAAATCAAGATAGTAGCTTCTAAAGATTTAATACGAAGGATCAAGAACTAATGGAAATGAAGTAATTTGAGATGCATATCAAAGTGTATATTTATTTTTGAACTATGCATATAATGTTATTTATGCAATTAAAATGTGTTACTTTATTATTATGGGCTGGAGCGATAGCACAGCGGGTAGGGCGTTCGCCTTACAAGCGGCCAACATGGCCGACCCGAGTTCGATTCCTCCGCCCCTCTCGGAGAGCCCGGCAAGCTACCGAGAGTATCTCGCCCGCACGGCAGAGCCTGGCAAGCTCCCCGTGACGTATTCGATATGCCAAACACAGTAACAACAAAGTCTCCAATGGAGACGTTACTGGGCCCGCTCGAGCAAATCGATGATCAACGGGAGGGCCTTTACCTTTACCTTACTTTATTATATACAGTATCATGTTAAAGAATGAAAGAGAGAAAAGAATAAATATCAGATAATCTCACTCATCCATGATATTTAAAGAAACAAAGAAAGCAAACATGTCCAATGAAAACAAACTTTTGTTCACTAATTACACAATGAGGTACTGATTTTACCAGGAAATGAGGTTACAAGACCAGTAGGAAGAAAAGAAAAGAATGAATGAACTATGGTGAAGAAGTAACGCTAGTTTGATAGGGGGCACATGTATCAATATAAAACCTCCACAGATACATAAACATTTACACTCCCATAAACCAGTGATAGGAGAACCAACTATCCATTCAAAAAGGAAACTTTTCTAATTGAAAGTACAATTTTACAAAAAAAAGATTAAAAGACGTTTTCTCACTTAAACACCCACTCAACTTACATTCAAGTATTAAGCTCAAAAACTCTTAGGGGGATTGAGTTAAACATGCCTTCTAGAAAAACAAAACTTTCATCATACCTACTAGTTGTTAATAAAATTAAGTATTTCAGCATAGCAGGTGCTCTCAAATCTGCTTCAGAATTTCAGTTAAAAAAATCAGAATTTCAATTGACTTTGATAAATTTCTTGTTAATTTTTTTTTCTTTTTCGGGGTCACACCTGGCGATGCTCAGGGGTTACTCCTGGCTTTGCATTCAGGAATTATTCCTGGAAATACTTGGGGGACCATATGGGATTCTGGGAATCAAATACCAGTCGGTCACATGCAAGGCAAATGCCTTACCCGCTGTGCTATATCATTCTAGCGCCCGCTTGTTCAAATTTTCTTTCCCCAAATCTTTAGTTATAATTTCTAGTATGAATATATATCAGCATTAAATAAATTTTTGTTGCTAGAACTTAATAGAAATATAAACGGTTAGAACCCAGAGGTATTTTACTACATTCCTCAGTGAAATGCTTTTGCTATTTATTTAATGCCTATGAGCACTCTTAAATTCTTGCATCAGCCTTCTTAGCTCAAGTTCTTAAACATTGCAAACCAATAGCTCTCTTAATCAACATCACAGTAATCTCTGTGATTGTGAATTCACTCTTAGATAATATACCACCAAGAGTATGTTGGATAAAGATAGGCATTAATTAACTGATTGATTAAGAAGTGTGTGAAGTTAGAAAGACAAATCCATCAAGGAAAAGGTTATTTCAGGTTTTTTGTCATCATAGGAAGCAGCAGACATATTGCGAAAGCTACCAGTTAGATGACAGTATTAATTTATGAGGGCGTATTATGGATAAGAATGTCAACAACTTCAAGTACCATGTGAAACTTATACATGATGAATTAAATTTATCAAACATTTTTATTTGGTAAGTCTTACTGGATGCAAAAGGTTTTCTAGCATTCTGTGGTTTTTGCCTTCAAGAGAGTAAGACAATGCCTCCAAATCCTTCCATTATTAAGAGTTTCAAAAATACATATATGACAGCAACTGAAAAAAACAAATAAGGGATCGATAGTATAACTACTGAAATACTACATACTAGAATGGAGGTTAGCTGTTTACATATTAGGATTAATAGCATTCATAGACAAAATATACAGGTCTTCTTTGAAAGGGGTACATAATTTTGAAATAGAGCTATTTAAGATTATTTTAGTAATCATCATCAGAATTCTATAAAGAGGCAAGAAATGATTGTTGAATTTGAATTTTTTACTATTAAGATGTTAAAGATAATCTGACTTTCGTAAGGTGTGGAGAAATAGTCAGGGAAGCAACGATTTTATTTATGTTATGGTTTATTTAAACAATAATTTTATTAATTTAAAATCTCAATAGTACATTGATAATAGAAGAAAAAGTTTTCCTAATTGTTTTGGCAATAGTTTCACCTAGGAAATATGGGAAAAGGGGCATAATATTTTCATAAAATATATTCCTACTGTCTATGCTATCAAAAAGAAAAAAAGCAGTAGTGCATCTTTTAGCCCAATCATGCAAAGAAAAATATTAATATATATTGCAAGGGCACCATCTGCTGGAAGTCAAGTAAATAAACTAGCATGGAGGAGAGTAATCTAATCAAAATTGTAATCAATATCATAAATATATTGAAATGTTTAATATTCTCCTGAGGTAACATAGTAACATAATAGCTAATTGCATGACAAAAGACAATGAAAAACTCTACTAACAGGATTGAGTCTCTTGCTAGATATACAATATTATATTAGCATTCCTGAAAAATATTTCTGTGTTAAGATAAGCATAGACATTAATAATGCTGATTATATCTTGCACAATTATATCTCAATAGGAAATATTTATAGTCTAACAAATGTTGAGATGGAATTTCTGTTTTGGTGATACCAAATGAGCTGCATACTCTTTCCTTATAGATATAAATACTGTCTCAAAAATGAATTTATATTTTATGTTAGCTACATATTTATATGTATAAAGATTTTTATATCTATGTATATCTAAATACATTTTTAGTTTTTATATGAGTCTATTGACCAAGTCCTACGAATTATCATTTTACTTCTACTGATGATTCAGAGCTTTGCAGAAGTCAATGCTTAATCTTTGTTTCCTCCTGATATCCAGAGTTGTACTATTCAAGAGTTTTTCTTATATTTTTCAGGGTTTAAATATGACTCCCCAATCATATTTTAAAATATTATTTTAATCCCATTTCCAACACATTCAAATGTTGTAGCTCTCTTTCCAGGTATGGGTCACTTTATCTAAGAAAGAATGGAAATAATTTACTATCTAGTACTAGTGCAAATATTGATAACATATCTGCAAGCTCAGTAATCTGCAGGAAGGCATGAGGGGCATGAGCAACAAAACATACCTTCCATAGCAGGTCGATGATTATTTACAAGATGATTTCATTTTTCTGATGAACAATACAAATCTATGGGTACATGAAGTTTTAATAAAAATGGGAGCAGAACTAAAATGATCTTTGGTGGGGGGCACACCTAACAGTGCTCCTGAGAGACTTGAGGTACCCTTTGTGGTGTGCTAGGTGTCAATTACAGGCAGCTGCATATTCCAGTGCCCTCCCTCCAGTACTGTCTGTCCTGCTGCCCCTAAAATGTTCTCTCAGGTGCAACAAAAGGAGCTAGAGGAGACAGTAAGTAACCATGATGATGCATATTAGAAACTATGAAACTTTTATCAATTTTGAAATGTTGCTCCTATGAAGTGGACTATAAAAAAAGGAAAATAAAAAAATCGCTACATTTTTCTTTATCAAAAAACTTCTGATGCTATTTAAATTTCTCAACAAACAACTTATTTGATATTATTTTCAAGAGCTGAAAGAGTGTCATTTATTTGCCTGGGTTGCAAGAAATGGTTTAAAAACAGAACTTGCTTTACTTTTTTGTTGAAAAAATAAAGACTCAGAATGCAAAAAATCTGAAAGTCAGAATTACAAATCTTTAATTTCTCATCTGCCTAAAATTTTACTTAAACCATTTGCCTGATTATTACGTGGAGGGAGGGGAGTGAGCAACCCCAACACACCAAGCAGTGCTCAGGGATCACTCCCGTGCTCTTGGACCACTCCCAGCAGTGCTTAGGGTACCATCTGTGGTGCTGGAGAACAAACTGGAGGGGGCTGTTTGCAAAATCACAGCCTTAACTACCATATGAGCCTGATTATTCTTTAAAAAAGACATTCATTCTACCTCACTAAAATAGTATTGCATAGCATGATTAATAACATAAAATATAGTTATAAATCACAATTTATAAATAAAAATTAAATTGTATGTCAGGTAAAACACATTCTATAATTTAATATGAGATTTAAGGGTTTTTTTTTTAGGGGAGAGGGGGGGCACTTGTAGTCTCAGGGCTTACTCCTGGCTTTGTGCTCGGAGGATCAGGACCATGGTGATTCAGGAAGAAACTTTCTTAATAAAACAAAGCTGAAATGAGACTTAAAGACTGATTGGTAGAGTGTGTGTGGGAAAAGCTCATCATCATATTTTCATTTTCCACATACATTTGTGATATGGTTTTATCATTACTATTATTCTACAATAAAGAATATATAGAGATAGCACAGTGGTACGGCATTTGCCTTGCACGCAGCCAGCCTAGCTGAGCCGGGTTCGATTCCTCCACCACTCTTAGAGAGCCCGGCAAGCTACCAAGAGTATCTCGCCTGCACGGCAAAGCCTGGCAAGCTTCCTGTGATGTATTCAATATGCCAAACACAGTAACAACAAGTCTCAAGATGGAGACTTTATTGGGCCCACTCGTGCAAATTGTTGAACAATGGGAGGACAGTGACAGTGATTAGAACAAATGATTATTTATTCTTAAAAGAAAGATTAATCTGTTAATTAATTTTTATTGACAACGTAATTGAACCTGGAGTTAATTAAGCTATAGAAAATACGTCAAAGGAAGACAAGTACTAAAATGTCACATGTGAAATCTAAAAACAAAGATTCATAAATAAGAGAGTAGAGCAAGGCCAAGAGGCTTGAGGAATGGGGGTATGTGGTGTTGAGTACATAGCACAAGCTTTCAGTTATAAGATTTATTCAGATTACTCAATTCCTATTTAAAACCACCGATATCTGCTAGTGTGAGCTTTTTATTCAAAAACATTGATGATCTTAAATGATCATGAGTCAGTCTGGTATACATAAATTAGCTATCTACTGATTTTTTTTTATGTCTGAGACTTTTAAATCTCAAATTTTTCAGTACCCAGATTATAGGTACAGAGTCAGATGCTACTAATGAATGCTATTTGTCTGCATTTGTCTGTATGAGATTTGTCTGCATGTATTTCTGCTTCTGCTTCTCAGGGATTCAGAAGTACAGCCATATATATGAGAAAAGTGATACTGTGCTTACATTATACTTTATATAGCAAAAGTGACCAAAGCATCAAGTTCTTGGATTCTTGAGTCACAAGAAAGATTCCTGCAGGAGGCAGAGTGCAGAGCCAGGAGTAACCCTTGACACCTGCTGGGTGTGCATCCTAACTCAAACCAAAGTACAAGATTCCTGGATTCACTTGTAAATGTAAAACAAGAGTGCCAGAATCAGTGACTAGTGATGTGGAGCCATGATTAACTCCGTAAAGAAATAAATTAATGATTTTTATAACAAAGCAAAATATCTGTTACTCTGGAGAAGAGCAAATCTCCAAAAAGGGAATATTTTGTAAAAACAGTAATTATTTCTTATATCACATAAAAAAATCATTTGAAAAAAAGTTCTCATCCCAAACAAGAAATTTATGTCATATAAATTAAAAATATATTTTAAAATATTGAGACATCAATGATTTGATTTGATTAAATAGCATCAAATGACATTTTTAAAAGATATTAATTAAATATCTCTAGTGCAGAACCCCCAAGCATTATTCTGACTTATTATTCAAGATTTTCTCTCAACAGGATTATAAAAAGATATTGTTGTAAAAACTTATTGCTTACTCTTTTTCTCCTATACTTTAATATATGCTATAAATTCTAATACAAATTCTTTGACTTTTAAACACAGGTCTGATTACACCTACTTCCTTGGAAGACAGAGTAAGTTCATAAATACATAAAAAAGAATATATGGTAAGAATGCACTGCTTGGATCTCCTTTCAAGATGTAACCTGTGTTTGAACTTTCAGAGGTACATTTAGCTAGTACATCCAGGTGTAGTTGCATTTAGATCTGCTTTTGATTTTGTGCCAAGGTTTCTTTTTCCAGGCATTTGTCTAGCTGAGTGAAGTAGGACAAATGAGGTGCAGCTATTTCTTTGTTCCAGCATTCCCTGATGTATGGGTTGGAACACAATCATAATCTCCATGCAACTGAAGACTTGATTTTTTGCTTGGTTCTTCTTCCTCTCTATTTCCTTTTGCTTATTCTACTTTGGCTTCTCACTCAGAAGCCTCCACCCTCTGCTCCTGCTTCCTTTTCCCTTTGATTTTATAGGTTATTCCTGCCCCTTACCAAAATTTTTTTCTCCAAATTCATATTAGCATCTGTCCTAGGTACACTTGGAATCCTGTTGTATGTAGCTAGAATGTTTGTGTTGCTGATCTCCACCCTACCCCCACCCCCTAAGCACACATGCATTCAAATGGTGAACTTCTAGTACTCAATGAGGATGATATGGAATGGGGGGGTATTGGGAGCTTATTAAAACAGAAAGCTTATTTCTCATCTATATTCTCAGTGTTCTTGTGAAAGAGGCCCCTGTTAGACAGAATGCCCCTTTGCCATGTAATGGATAAAGAAACCCAGCAACTTGGATCAAGTTACTTCAACTGACCATGGGCTTCCAGCCTCTGGAACTGTGAGGCATAATATGATGGAGTTTATAAATGATCTAGTGTTAATCTTGCTCTACCTTGCTAGAGCAGCTTTCATAGATTAAGACTCAGGACTGGAGCCCTATACCACGTGCGAAGGACATTTGTTCGAATTGCTGTGGCAGACAGCAGAGGAAAGGAGAAAGATTGGCTTGGTGTATGATGATACTGAATATACTGTGTGAGGCCTGGTGAGTCACCAAGTGCTACATTTCAAAGAAAGCATGAGAATTCACATCTTCCTTTCCCACAGCCAGGTAGGATTCCAGAGAAAATTGGAAACAGTGGTGGAAGGAAGTTGACACTGGCGATAGGATAGCTGTTAGATCATTATATGCTTTAAACTCAGTCATGAATATCTTTGTAAATAATGGTGCCTCAGTTAAAAAAAATAAAAAGATTCACATCCTTCAGCAAACTATCACAAACTTACTACTGAGAGGGACATGGATAGGTGATAGTAGAAGTCATCACAACTTAATATCCTTGGGCATAACAGAACCTGGTAGAATGTAGGCTAGGAATTACTGTCTAGTTATCAAGTTACAAAGATTCAATCAGATACAGTAGCACAGGTTTAATAAAATTATAGAGACATTATTTCTAAGAGAAAAACAGATGTGCAGGCGATGAAAATGATGAGGTTGTTGTAGTGGTATTGGCGATGGGAGGACACCCTGTGTGTGTGTAAATTTAGTGTATGTCAAAATGAGATGGAGGGCTTGATAAAATAGAGCACAATTTTCTAGGCCCTACCTTAGAGCTCTGAACTGAATAGGTAGGGCAAGGCACAGTTACCACACAATGACAAATCACAAAATCACAAATCATCCTGTTATTCGTCGATTGCCTCGAGCAGGCCCCAGTAACGTCTCTTTCATCCTAGCCCTGAGATTATATTCAAGGCTCTTTAGGAGAACCATCATTGTTTCTGCTATTTGGCATATTGGGTACGCCACGGGGAGTTTGCCAGACTCTGCCGTGTGGACAGGCTACATTCGGTAGCCTGCCAGTTTGTCCAAAGTAGGAATGAGATAATAAGATGTCATAATAAGATTTCCGGGAGCTGGTGTGTTCACCACACAATGACAGACCATCCTTATTTGACACAGTCCTGATCTTTGTGACATTAACCTCAACTCAACCAGAGTTCAGCTAAAGAATCTCATTCTCTTATACAACACCATTCAAATTCCAGTTGCTACAATTTGACTGAACACAACTGTGTAAAGCTTCCCTTGGAGCTCTGCAGTTCATGGAGTGCAACATGAATAACAAGTATCCATCATGCAGTAACCAATCACTTCCCTTTTTTTCAGATCCCAAGGATGCACATTTGCTATTCAGCTCACACACAAATAGCAACATATGTGATTGAGGCATCTATTTTTTTCCTTCTGAATAATCCACATGCTCTCTTACAACAATGCATAATCAAAAGGGGGATTTGGCAAATGAAAAAGCAAAAAGTGACCATACTGGAATGGTAATTCTAATCAGACAACATAAAGTTAAAGAACAAATCTCTGACTGTGGGGATTTTAAACTGCCCAAATTTAAAAAAAAACAACTTTAGGGATGCAATCTGAGAAAATTAGTGAAGAGGAATTTATCAACATATAAAATAAATGTGGTTTTTATGAGAAGGATAAATATGTTGGTCGAAAGACTGCATTTAAAGACCCCCTCAGTGGTAGATCATGACATTAAAAGAACAAAGGAAAAAATGCTAGAAGGTGATCCAAGTTTAGGCTGGAGTATACCAATTTCTCAAGCTACAAAGATATTCAATCCAAAATTGACACTGCACAGTAAAGAGTCAAGCACTGTACAAAGTGTTTTGGTGTCCTTTTCACAAAAATATTAGTGCTTTAATCCTCAATATTTTTAATATTTTAGGGGCCAGAGAGATGGAGGCTGACCTAGGTCTGATCCCAGGCATCCCATATTTTCCCCTGAGCACCTCCAGGAGGAATTCCCAAGTGCAGAACCAGGAATTGGGTCACCACGTGTGACCCAAAAAACATAGCACAGAGGGTAAGGCATTTGCCTTGCACCCGGCTGACCCGGGTTTGATTCCTCTGCCCCTCTCGAAGAGCCTGGAAAGCTGCCAAGAGTATCTTGCCCGCATGGTAAAGCCTGGCAAGCTACCCATGACATATTTGATATGTCAAAAACAGTAACAAGTTGTACAATTTGTTGTGAGATGTTACTGGTGCCCACTCGAGCAAATCGATGAACAACGGGAGGACCACGGTTTGTTTAATGTTTTAAGTTAAAATTTAGTACTCTAAATAAATGTTAGTAAAAGAAGAAAAATAAGTTTTACTTCTTTCAATTTCCTTACTAGCATATCTAACTGACAGGAGGATTGTAGGATAACACTGTTCTGTCCTTCCTGCATAACCTCAAGAATAGTTGATAGTTGATAGTTATTGGACTGAGGAAAAGAGAAAAACACCTTAAGGAGGTATTTTGCCTCCTTTGGTAGTCAGGAACTTTCTTTTGTTGATTTGGCTACCTGACGGGGTGGAGTGTCAGGCCTGGGTGGAGTGTCAGGCCAGACTAGAGGGAGTTGGAGACACGAGAGTGGAGAGACAAGGGAGCTGGAGAAAGAGAGCAGGGCTGCAAGATGCAATACGGAGAGACTAGCAAGGGAAACATGTACTTGAGAGAACCTAGGCCCTCCATAACATAAATTTCTTCTATGGGATAAACTTTCTTGTAATAAACTGCTACTTAGATCAACCGGCCTGGCCCTCGTCTCTTCCTTCGTCTGCCCTTGGCCAACAGCCATCCTGATCCAGGCCACACACAGCGGCTCTAGGGCACCGAATGCAGGCGGTGAGATAGAGCTGTTCAGAGAGCCCACGAGCACACAACCTTCTGCGTGTTTAGTTTTTTACAGAGGATAATACTCTTTTTGTTTTTGTTTTGGGGCCATGCCCAGCAGTGTTCGGATTTACACTGGCCCTATCTCAGGGATCAGTCCTGGTGTGCTCAGGGGACAATATTGTGTGCTGAGGATTGAACCCAAGTCTGTTACATGCACAGAATACACCCTAACTGCTATACAATCACTCAGGCCACAAAGATAGTTTTTAATGGTTGAGAATTTTTCCTTTTGATAATGAAGATTATTTTACATGATTTTAGCTTTGCAAAGTAATAAACTCACTTTACTGACCAAATCAAATATTCTCCAAGGATGCATGCACGTGTCTATATTGTCTATATAAGCACATACATATGTTCTTTATATAAGAACAAAAATGAAAAGCATGCAAAGGGCATTATGTATACATACGGATAATGAAAAAGGATCAACACTATAATACATAGACAGTATAAAAATTCTTTTCATCTCTTCCCCAAAAAGGATACAAACTCAAAATATCTCATTATTTGACTTAATGTTTGATTTGGGAGCCACAAATAGCATGGTTTACTCCTGGCTCTGTGCTCAGGAATCACCCCAACCTTGCTTGGGGGACCTGTGTGAGTCACATGCAAGATAAACACCTTACCCCCTGCTTTGATATTGCCCCCTCAGAAAGAGCTCAAATACAGTCCCTCACTACCATAAAATAAATAGTTAAATTTCCCACAGTTTGGGAAATCAAAGGGGTGAGCACACCCAAGGTGTGATGGATAAGCCTCATCCTGGGGCAGGGAGGTGTGTAGGAGGAAACTTGTGATCCCCTACCAGGTAAGTACAGCTCCAATTATTTTTGGATAAAAATAAAAAGTGCAAATCCTTGAAGCTTAAGTGGCATATGTCTGAATGGAAATGTGCCCTTTAGTCATTTCTTCAAGTTGTCCGTAAGTTCTTGAAGAACACTCTCGATCTACATGAGGGAGTTATTCAGCAACATCTGTGAGCAAAGTTCCTTTTGGGGACTGTGCCCTGAGCGACATGACTACTCCAGCCTTCACCTGACTCTAGCAGAGCGCGTGGAGGACCAGGCTCTGCCTTTCTCTGTCCGGGTGGCCTTCGGCTACCCAACAGTCTTCACCAGTGCTCAGAACCTTTTCAGTAACGCAGATCATGCGTAGGGCTTCTCCTGCTTCTTTATCTTTCTTCTCATTGTTCCTTCCCTGCTTTAAACACCCTTAGAGGCCTGCACTCATCGGTCTCAGTTTTGCTTCCACAAGGACTGTTCCTGCCATAATGCATAACAGATCAGATGGTAGAAGTGGGATGGGTGAATGGCGACTAACTTAGCAGCTTGGAGAAAAGTGATCTGAAAAACCGTAGACATGATTTATATGCCTGAACCCCAGCAAAACATTTGGCATGGCAAACCCCAAGTTGCAAGTTGGAATGAATTAAATTGAGATCAGGGGAAATAAGATAAATGCAAGTCTCCTGTTTAAAAATGTTTACTCGTTTTCCCTTCTCTCCCTTCAGGCCAGGTTCACATGTGAACTGCGTATAATTTAGAGTAAACGGAAATGGTCAAGGAAGAGGAAAAAGGGTAATGCTGCAGAACTAATATGTAACACAACCATGACATTATTTACAATTGTAGTTTTAAATGCAGTTTTATTGATAAGAAGCATGTTTGTATGTCATGAGGAAGGAGTTACAGGACAATCTGTGTCCCTTCAAAAGTCATGTGTTGAAGTCTTAACCCTTAGTTCCATGGAATGTGATTACATTAGTAAAGTAAAGGCCCTCCTGTTGATCATCGATTTGCTCAAGCGGGCCCAGTAACGTCTCCATTGGAGAATTTGTTGTTACTGTGTCTGGCATATCGAATACGTCACGGGGAGCTTTCCAGGCTCTGCCGTGCGGGCGAGATACTCTCGGTAGCTTGCCAGGCTCTCCGAGAGGGGAGGAGGAATCGAACTCGGGACGGCCATGTTGGCTGCATGCAAGGCAAACGCCCTACTGCTGTGCTATCACTATTACATTAGGTAACAGAATCAAATGCTCAAGTGTGAAGTGTTCTGGCTATAGGGGGAAGATAAGGAAAGGCTCTGATGGTGTAATACAATGGGATCACTTACAGACAGACAGACACAGAGTATGAACATTTTCTAATTATCAGTCAGAAATCAGGCTCATGTGCATATAAGCAAAGGAGGACCAGAGGTTGACATTAAACCTCCCAGGAGAAATGTCTGGGCCACCCTCTCCTTCACAGTTCTCAGAAGGAACAAAGTGCAAAATACTGAACACAAACTTCTAAGCATAGAAAACATGAGACACTAAATTCCTTGTTTAATTCCAACAGTATGTAGGATTTTGTTTTGGCAGCCTTACCAAGCTACACAGAAGCAGCATTTCATATAATTAAAATTCAAAGTCAGTCTTCCCTATCATAAAAAAAAAAATCCCAACCTGCAAATGTTCACCTGTTAATGATGAAATGTGATGAGATTCTTGTATTTTATCTTTGAAAATGTCTTTTCACAAAGACAGGCAGGGACAAATACCAATATAAATCAATGCACATATGATTTTAATTGAGCTTATTCAAGACTTAGAAGGTACTTATCACATTCTTTCATATTCTTCCATTGATATTTGCCTTTAAGCACATAATTTTGTTGCAGATTAATCATTTCCAATTGCAGGTTAGGTAGAAGCTCTTCAATTGAACAGATAAATGTATTTTGAAATATGGAAATTTCTTTTTACTAATCCTAGGGCCAAAAAAAAAGCTACTGGTAGTGCAATTTGAGCTCAGAAAAATATATGGTGGTAATCTCACTTTCTATTTTAACTTTTGATACATGGCACATATATAGACTAGTTTGACATTACTGTTGATTCCAGCAACATTAGTTTTCATATAAAGGCCATTGTAGTCTACAGTTAGCATATGGGCACATTTTGCCTTATAATTTTCATGATCACGATCATGATCATCCTGTTGCTTGTTGATTGCCTCGAGCAGGCACCAGTAATGTCTCCTTCTTCCTAGCCCTGGATTTTTTAAAAAGCCATATTCAATGCTCTTTCAGGGCTAGGAGAATGAGACCTATCATTGTTACTGGTATTTGGCATATTAGAAGTTTGCCAGACTCTGCCGTACAGGCAGGATACTTTCGGTAGCCTGTCAGGTTCTCCAAAGTAAAAACGAGATAATAAGATCTTTTGGGAGCTGTGTTTTGTAGTCTCTGGGTCTTAGCCGTTGATGAGACCACCTGGCGCCAGCAGCAGCTCGTGAGTGTAATGCCTACCTACTGGAAGATGGGGAATTTGGGTGGAGAAGGCCCAGTCCCGGTCTGAGCTGGCTTGGAGAACTCAGCCCCAGAACCCGCATGCCTGGGTTCCTCTGCCGGTTCCTTCATGCATGAGACTTATAATTTTAGACTGAATTTATTCAAATATTATCATCAAGCTAATTTTCAAAGACCATTATCAAAAACTAATTTTCAAGTTCATTCAGTGATGACAATATTAGTTGAGGGCAGTTTTTTTTGTAAGAATGTTAATTTCAGCTCTGATTCCCCAAACTAATGGTAAAGCTACATCAAACAACTGTTCACTAAAGAAAGGCCAAACATTAAGTTTCTATTTCTGCCCCAAACTAATACTCAGTAAATGCGTGACATGAATTGAAATTCACCATTGGCACTGCTGATTAGGTCCCACATGAATGAAAATAATTGCTAATTAATTGATAATTTCACAATCCCTATAAATTTATCACCTGATAAATGACACAACAAATAACCATGATTGTAAAAAATTAGTCTTTTGAGTTGTTTTTAATCTGTTCAATTCGTCCTCTTTTAATCCCACACTTATTTTTATACTATCAGCTGTGATATATTTCAGCAAATACTTCTTATATTTCAATAATTTTTTTTCTCGAATAGTTGAATGCTATTCTCTACACAGACTTTTCAAAGAGAATTATTCTTCTAAATTTCCAATCCATCACTAACTTCTCAAACTAACACAACAACTGAATATTGTCAATATCACCTGTCAAGCCATCAAGAACTTAACAACAACACTTCAATTTATTCTTGCTTTTTAATTGACTATTGATGTTTCTCTTGATGACCCCAACTTGCATCGTCACCATTCAAACTTAAGGTTAATAGTCTTAAGTTTATTTTCTCTGCTACATTTCTTCAGATTCCTTAATCAAACATGATTTAATTTAAGTGACCAGAGGTAACTCTTTCTTTGTTCTTCCAAGTTCCCTGGATACTTACTTTGGTTGCAATCCAATTTTAATGTGGGTATGAAAAAATTCTATTGGTTAAAAAAAATATAGTTTGCATTTTTCTGATTATTTTTGTGAATTTGGAATAGTATTATAAACGCTAATCTTGTAATATCAATGGATGTCACATTCATATTGTTCAAATACTGTATAGTTGTATAAGACTGATGATGTTTTTCCATATATTTTGTAGCCGTTGTCATTTGCTTGAGCGGGTACCAGTAACATCTCGCAACAAATTGTGAGACTTGTTACTGTTTTTGGCATATCATCACAGGGAGCTTGTCAGGCTTTGCTGTGCAGGTGAGATACACTCTGTAGCATGAGATACACTCTGTAGCATGCCTGGCTCTCTGAGAGGGGCAAATGAATTGAACCCGAGTCTGTCATGTGCAAGGCAAGCACTCTACCCACTGTGCTATTGCTCCGGTTCATCAATTTGCTCAAGCAGGCCCAGTAACATCTCCATTTTTGAGACTTCTTGTTACTGTGATTGGCATATTGAATATGTCACGGGGAGCTTGCCAGGCTTTGCCACGCGGGCGAGATACTCTGGGTATCTTGCCAGGCTTTCCGAGAGGGGTGGAGGAATCGAATCTGACTCTGCCGAGCTGGCTGCACACAAAGGCAAACGCCCTACCACTGTGCTATTGCTCCAGCCCATAGCTCCAGTCTGTGAAGAAAATAATTAGTACTTCCTGTACTATGCTTTTGAATTTGTTCTTATCTGGGGGAGGGTGCAGAGAGATCTTCCACGAAGTACTCAGGAGGCCCTGAATTGCTGCTGATAATGTTCAATCAACCTAGCCAAGTGGTTTATTTCTTGGATCTTGCTATGTGGTAGAGATCAGGCCCAGCAATTAGGGTCACCGATTACACCTGGGAGTGACCTGGGACCCTGTGCTACTAAGAATCAAACATTGGTCCCTCAACCCCAAGCTATCTCCCATCTGAAATCTACTTTCATCTTTTCTGTTTTCTTCTTTAGATGGGATGGATATACACTCAGATGGACAAGGCAGAAAAGTTGTGTGACATTCAAAATGCTGTAGAGATGCAGTTACATCACAATAACCTATCTTAACAAAACATAACTAGAACACACATACAATCTCATTCATGATTGTTCAGCTAGTAAAACTGATGGTATCAGGGGAAAAAATCACCAATGTGCAATAAAGGAGCAAGTAAGTTTGGTTGGATTCTAGTAACATTTTATTTATAGTCACAGAAATTTGAAGTACGCCTAATATCCATGCTTCAAAATAGGCTCTCTTTTCACTTTTTAAAATTATTTCACTGTCTGCACTGCACCGTCCTCCTGTTATTCATCAATTTGCTTGAGCAGGCCCAGTAATGTCTCCATCGTAAGACTTGCTGTTACTGTGTTTGAAATATTGGATAAGTCATATTGCCTAGCTTTGCCATGTGGGCGAGATACTCTTGGTAGCTTGCCAGGCTTTCTGAGAGGGGCAGAGAAATCTAACCTGCCTCAGCCGGGCCGGTTGCAAGCAGGGCATATGGCCTACTGTTGTGCTATCGCTCCAGGCCTGAAAAATATTAAAAGTTTCGAAAATCCAATTTTAGCCTGAGGTCAGTATAAAGAGATGGTGTATGATTTGTCTTACGGGCCAGAGTTTAATGACCTCTGTTTTGCAGTGTCGGATAAAACTGTCAGGCGCCTTCAGACACTGGGAAACAGGCAGACTCATGACATGCATATGTGACTTTGAAAAACTTCCTCTGGAACAATGCTTTTAAATATTTTTTCATCTGAAGGACTGTCCTCCAATAAAAGTCTCTGTTTTCTCCTAGCAATATTTAGACACATATGGTATGTAAATATAAACACAGCTTATTTATTTTCCAAAGATGTTGAAGGAGGTGTCAAAGATGTAGATCTAGTCACTTTTTCTGATTGAGAAAACTATACACACAAAATATGTATGCTTCTGTCACACAAAACAAATAATAAACATAAAATTAAATCATCAGAAAACATATTCAGAGGACTAAAACTTCTAAGGAAATCTCACAGGAATTAGAGGAAAATAGAAAATGGTCAAAAGGAGAATCATTAGAGAAGACAGAATATTCAATAAGAGTTTAAGAAATAAAGAAGAGAAGTTGGAACGTAAAATGTATCAAGAGACATAAAAAAGTTTTTTAGAATAATGTCTAATAGGATTCCAGTCTATGAATATCAAACTTTATGAATTTTAAATATATAATATAAACATCACAGAATTTATAAACAAAAATATATAGTTGAAAATCTAAGCAATATATGGATAAAATAGAAAAAAGCCACAAAAGCAAGAAATCTAAAGGGAAACTGATTTATAGGGGAATAAATCTTTTCCTGAAGAAAGTAGAAGAAAAAAATAAAAAGAATTATCTATTTATTTGGTTTTGGAATCATGCCTGGTGGAGCTCAGGGCTTTCTCTTGGCCTTGTGTAAAGGAAACACTTGTCGCATTGCCTTGGGGTCCATATGGGGTGTCAGGAACCCTGGTCAAACTCATGAAATATAAGTACCTTCCCTGCTGTATAATCTTTCCAGACCCATATACCACTTTCAGAGGAAAAACAATTTTCAAGTAATTCAGGATACTCATAATAAAATAACTTTACAATATGTAGAGTCTTGAAATATGTATATCCTTTGTGATCCATTTAACAGGAAGCTCTGGGGTGACATGCTCTTCATAAATGAGTAAATCAAGTAAATTAAAGGTGCTATATGCAATGAATTTAATTAAATATTTAAGATAGAAAAAGGTAAAATAAATATTCCAAAGATTATGAAGGTGGTATTTAAATGTACACTGAACAGTAGGTATAGTGAGCAAAAGTTTGGGAGGGAGGACAAACTCACCCTTGAAAGGTTTCTCCCAAGAGGAATTAGTATCAATTCGTGATTGGTGACACTTGACAAAATAAATTTTTGAGAAGTAACAGTAAAACAAACATTTACCACTAGCAAGCAATGGTACCAGATATGCACTTATCCCAAGAATTGGGGTGCTAAGGAAAGTGATCTACAAGAAAAAAATGCAATAACATCATCCGGGGACTTATCAGCTTTATTAATATAGCCTTTAAATGGGGACATCAAATTATGATCTGATTTGAGAGTGTTGGAAGGCAAAATAATGGAACAGAGAGAGGGTTGTAAAATAGATGGACTGCATTTCTTCATAGAGAATGAGATCAAATCTATAAAATTGAGAAATATTTAAAACCACTTTATGTATAAAATGTATATTACATATAATACTGTATATTGCATGTCTATATATATTGGAATCACACAAGCACACACATATATGTGCATATATATGTATGTATATATGTGTATATATATATATATATATCAAACTAAGTAAATACTAAAGTAAATTAAAGTGAATTTGGCCCCCAGGTAGCTGTGCCCAGGACTGAATCCTGAACCTGTGTTCACTGCACACTCTAACAGCACTCATGATCCACTGGGTATGTTTCTGGGTATACAACCTGGGTCAACACCATACAAGGCAAGTCTACTACTATCTGCTCTACTCTCTGACCTTTAGTGCTTTTTCAAGAGTTGGCCTGTAGAGAGTAAAGCATTGAGTTGGAGACTTTCAAAACTTTATTCTTGGTTGCTGTCTATCTATTGCACATAAGTTGACACAAAGCTAACCCCAATAAGGCCGAACTCCTAGCAACATGAAGTCATCAAACTTGACTAATCTTTTGTCCAAAATGCCATTAAGAGTAGCTGGAGACACACTATAAGGTCTATTTACATTTCAATACAGAGTCAGTTTCCTTTTCCCTTTACATTATGATGCTATAGAATGTTATATTAAAACTATTTTCCACTATGTTAAATAAAAATACTTCTATTCCATTTGCTCTTGTAAATGAGAGGAAGAACAGCCTTTGTTTAGTTATTAGATCTTTGAAATCAAAGAAGAAAGAAGTAAGCATGTTTTAAAGAAAAGTATCCATCTTACTTAGACTAAATTCTATAAAATGAGCATCCATAAGCCTGAGCTGATTTTTTTCTGACTTGGCTTATCCCTGGCAATGTGATTATTAATATAAAAATATATAGTTGTAATAGATTTTTGGCTGTATTGTAAAAACTACTTTGACACTGGGTGGGTGAGAGTTACAATGTAGATCCCCAAACTCTACCTATAGAGATCATGTTTCACTCCTGGACTTCTACCCCTTTTCTACCTGACCCAGCCCCAGTGTGTGGGAATCTGAATAACATGCAGTTACAGAACATCAGATTAGGACTGGTGAGATAGTGCAGAGGATAAGGTGATTTCTTTGCAAACAGCGAACTCAAGTTTGATTCTTGGTACTTCACTCTGATCCCCTGAGCAATTTCAGGAGTGATCCACAAGCACTGAGTAAGGACTAAGATCTGAGCACCACAAGTATGGTTCAATCATCCCACTGTAGCACTGTAGCACTGTCCTCCCGTTGTTCATCGATTTGCTTGAGCAGGCCCAGTAATGTCTTCATCGTGAGACTTGTTGTTACTGTGTTTGGCATACTGAATACATCACTGGGAACTTACCAGGCTTTGTCGAGTGGGTGAGATACTCTCGGTAGCTTGCTGGGCTCTCCGAGAGGGGCAGGGGAATCGAACCCAGCATGGTCAGGCTGGCTGCGCTGTGCGCAAGGCAAACACCCTACGGCTGTGCTATCGCTCCACCCAATCATTCCAAAATATCCTTATAATTATCCTTTAAATTGTTCAACAATAGAAATCCAATCTTGTACAGAAAAATGCTGTAGTATATAATTATAAAGATCATTTATTCTCCACATATAAAGGTGAATCAAATTCAAAACATATATATCAATGCCAAAATATTGCATTACTATACAATCATAAATTATTAAACAAAATAAAATTGCTACTATTTTAATGACTGTGCATTACTCCTTTAGCATTCTATTGCTACATAATAGTCTATAACTTAACTAAAACAGGAAAATATATTCTCTCACAATTTATTTGCTTCAGAAATTCAGATATAGCTTATAAAAACTCACCTAAACTGGAATATATATAAATATTTTCACATCATCATATTGTTTAAGAAAGCAAGTCATTTACGTTTTCAAAATAAATTTTACATATGAACTTTGCTACATTAGCCAGCATAAAAGGAATCAGAGAGAAAATATTAAGAGCTTTAGGTGAAAGAAAAATGATCACATATCTAACTCTAGGTAAAGGTAAAGGTAAAGGCCCTCCCGTTGATCGTCGATTTGCTCGACCAGGCCCAGTAACGTCTCCATTGGAGACTTTGTTGTTACTGTGTTTGTCATATCGAATACTCTCGGTAGCTTGCCGGGCTTTCCGAGAGGGGCGGAGGAATCGAACTCGGGTTGGCCATGTTGGCCGCTTGTAAGGCGAACGCCCTACCCGCTGTGCTATTGCTCCAGCCACTATATCTAACTCTGGTAGTGGGAAACATGCAGTGGTGAAGAAACACGTGTTGGAACATTCTATGACTGAAACCAAATCTTAAACAACTCTTTAACTGTGTATCTCATAATGATTTAATAAAAATTAAATTAATTGAAAAAATAAGAGTTTTATATTTTATAAATATCCTGGGTTTTTATATCCTGGGTCCAAACTGAGCAGTCAAATTACTGTACCAACCCCCAGAACAACTTTATTAGATGCATCACCTTCAGTGCATTAAGACCACATTTGGTTCAACCTACACTGATTCACCAATATCAGAATACAAACAGCTTTCCTTAAGACTCTATAAACAGAATGAGAGAGGCTTAGGTTGTAATCAACATCCATGCATCCTTTATGATTAGAAAAGTGTCTTCAGTTGCTCCTGTAATACTGTCTTGCTTTTCTTTAATATATTTGACAATATACTTCTCTGATATTTTCCAAAGGAAAAGGCTTTGTTACTCATTTACTTATAGATCATTATTTTATTTATATTGAAAGATCTATTTAAGACAGAATACATCTAAATTTGCTTTCAGAGTTTTACCTCTATTAATAAAATTAGCACTGTGATTTTGCCAGGATAACAGTACTTTAAGTAAATATGTATTGTAATTAAATTCAAACTTTAATCTCTTAGATACATATCAAATAAGAGGTGTTCAAATTATGGAGAAATAAATTGAACTTTTTTCTCTTTTCCTGCTGAAAAATCAGCAGGACTGTACTACTGTACAAGAAGGAAGACATCCATGATATTGAAACCATGGCACAATCTGCCTGTTGCCTGTCGGCTACAAACCGTTAACTGGAGTCATCCTGAATAGGATTGGCAGAACACTAGATGAAGGACAACCATGTGAACAAGCCGGGTTCCGAAGAAGATTCAGCACGATTGACCATATCCACAAAATAACCAAGCTCACTGAGGTTTCTTGGGAGTTTAAGATGCCATTCTGTTTAACATTCATTGATTTAAAGAAGGCTTTGATTCTGTTGAGATTGAAGTGGTCATCAAAGCCCTAATCAAACTGGGCATTCAAACTCAGTACATTGGGAGCTGCTGTGAGTTGCATTATGGATTCACTACCAAGATCTCACCATTCTACAAGGAAGTGATCAACCATGTCAAGAGAGGGGTTCGGCAGGGTGATACCATTTCACCAAAACTCATCAGTGCCAACCATCGAGAACATCAGGAAAAAACTGGAATGGGAAGAAATGGGAGTGAAAATAGATGGTCAGCAACTACACCACCTCGGCTTTGCTGATGACATTGTTCTAATAACACCAAACATTAGCTAAGCAGCACAAAGCTGGTCGACTTTGACCATGAGTGTGGGAAGGTCGGACTACAGCTGAATCTCATGAAGACAATGTTTATGAGAAATGGTCTCATTCCTGGCGTTCCATTCGCTCTCATCTGAATGAACATCTGTGAATGCAACAGCTATGTGTACCTAGGTCTAGAAGTTCACGTGACGAATGACCTGGCACCTGAGTTGCGCAGTAGAAGAGAGTGGCTTGGAACACCTTCTAGAGCGCCAAAGAAATAGCTAAAAGGATGAAGAACCACCGACTCCAGGCTCATCTCTTCGATTCCACTGTTCTTCCTTCATTAACATAAGCCTCAGAGACCTGGGCTGTATGAAAACAGGATGAGAATGCTATTTGAGTATCCCAAAGAGGAATCAAAAGAGCTTTGCTTGGAGTATCATGCTTCACTCAAGTGAGAGAAAGTATCTGGAGTTCTGACCTCCATTGATGGTCAAGAATCAGGGACACTATCTCCTTTGCCAAGGCATCAAAAATCAGGTGGGCTGGACATGTAAAACAATTTGGAGATGACCGCTGGACTAGAACCATTACCTACTGGATTCCACGGGGATGTCAAAAGATCGCATGGCCACCTACCTACAAGATGGTCAGATTTCTTCGTGAAGACCCTGAATGATCAGTTTGAGGCTCTTCATGTTCCTGGAGCAACCAGATGCCACTGGGCTACACTAGCACACAACAGGGATGAACAGCGCCTGCTTGGGCAAATCGATGAGTAACGGGATGTCAAGTGATCAAGTGATCAAGTGATCTCTTTCTTAAAAATTAGTCATCCTAAAGAGAGCACTTCTTATGTTTTAGTTGCTTATTTTGCTATATAAATAAGAAAAATAGTAATCATATTATAAAGTAGACCATTGAGAAAAGGTAGAGTTAAGATAAGTAATTCATTCACAAATTTGAATTATTCTAGGCAAATAAAGTAATTCTAAGGTTGTAAGTAAAAGTAAGTAAAGGCCCTCCCGTTGATCGTCGATTTGCTCGAGCGGGCCCAGTAACGTCTCCATTGGAGACTTTGTTGTTACTGTGTCTGGCATATCGAATACTCTCGGTAGCTTGCCGGGCTCTCCGAGAGGGGCGGAGGAATCGAACTCGGGTCGGCCATGTTGGCTGCGTGCAAGGCAGACGCCCTACCCGTGTAGACTAATCATATTACACAGGCTGAGATTCTAAATGCTGTGCAAATTTTATGTTTGCTAACAGTTAATAAAATTATAAGCTCAGTCATAACAACTTTCAAAAATTTTACTTTAACTTAACCTCCAACTCAAAATCCATATTAAGGAATTAAGTCTACATTAAACAAAAACAATATACTTATCCTTCTAAAAAGTATGAATCTATATACTTTAAATAACCAGAAATAGTATGTACATATTTTTAGGGAAACATGTTTAAGTACTTTTCAGGAGGAGAACATCAAAATTGATAAATATGGATATATAAAATAAAATTGAGAATAAAAGATAAATTTCAGGATTTACAAATTAAGAAATGCAAAGAGACAGTTTTTCTCAAGGGTGATAGTGGAAGAGGGCTTATGTCAAATTAAGTCAAAATTTGAGATATTTAAGTTGTTTCTAATTAAGCCAGTGTAGGAAATACAAAATAATTTCGATTTATATTTATTCACACATATTTGGTCCCTTATTTTCAGCAAATGTTCCAAAATTTATTACGCTGTTTGTGCTATAGATGAGACTGTATTCTAAAATATTTTCATGAACATCCTCTGGTCTTCAATCTAATTGAACCATTATTTTCCCTGATCCTTATATTTGAGCTTTATGATGATTCAAATTCATCTTATTCTTCACTGCTTATTTTTTCATATTGCAGAAAACCAATGCCAAACTTCAAAATTCTATCACTGAAATTTTTATTGTAGGCCATTATTTTGAATCATAAATTTCAAATTAATGCACACAAATTCTAACTCAAACTTAAAGTGATTATAGAAATAACATAAAAGAAAAACTATCAGCATTCCATAAAAATGCACTCTACTGTCCTACTATTGTTCTTTGATTTGCTCGAGTGGTCCCAGCATCATCTCCATTGTGAGACTTCTTGTTTCTGTGTTTGGCATATTGAATACATCAAGGGGAACTTGCCAGGCTTTTCCATGCGAGCGAGATACTCTCATTAGCTTGCCAGGCTATTGGAGAGGGGCGGAAGAATTGAACCCAGGTCGGTCATGTGCAAGGCAAATGTCCTACCACTGTGCTATTGCTCCAGCCCAACATTTTGGCTAAGCTCAAGGGTAGCATTCATAAAAACACAGGAGAGAAATCTCTATGTACTTGATAAAGGAATCTTCTAAGGAAAACACTACAATAAAATAACAGTATAAATAAAACAACATGATTCTCTTATGAAGGATTTTATATTTTGGAATTATGATTAATATTCCAAATGATATAATGGTGATATAAATGGTTGAGTGAAAGAAACTAAAAAGAGCATAGATTATGTTAATTCATATAAATTCAGATATAGTAGAAATTAAGTCTACAGTAAGGATTTTTAGAGTCTCCAAAATAGAGATATCATCTACTCCACCCCTGGAAACAAAATTGATTATTGGAGTGTGTGTGTGTGTGTGTGTGAAAACATATTATTATTTTTCATTAAAATGTACAGATACATACAATAAAAAAAATACATAGAACAAGGGAAGGAAAAGATTTGTAATAATTTAGACTTTTAATTTCAACTCAGTAATAGTGTTGAAAAACATCAATTTATATGGTCATAACTTTTGAATACTTTCTATTACAATTAGATTAATCCAGTGATGAAGTAATTCGTTTAGACTAATAAAAGGAAAGCTGGAAATACAGGGTTGATGACAACAACAAAGTCTTAAAATAAGGAATGAGAAGCTTAAACTACATTTGGGTAAACAGAGACAAGCGATAAGAGATTAGAGGAGAGGTGTTGACAAAGTTAACAAATAGATCCTAATAAATAAAAGACAAAGAACTAATTAAATGTCAAAGTATGAGGGTGTGTGATTGTACTGTGAAGGGCTATTATTTCTAAGGTGAAGCTATAGCATTAATCAAATCATCAAGAAACAGGAATCCCTCCTGACAACTGCTGACACTCCCCACATGTATGTTAATTTCCAGATGGATTCCTTAGTTTTTGTGTTGAACTTTGGAAAGAATCCAGAGCTCTTTGGTTAATTAACCATCTTCTATGAAAATAGGTGTCACTATTGAAGCTAAAATATATCTTTCTGTTTGTTAACCTTTTTTTATTTCAAATCATTTTTTAATTAGCAATGGATGTGAAAAATGATAAATGCAATGTGTCTAGTATTATGTGTTTAGGAAATGAAAATAAGCAAGTTGAAATGAATAATATTTGTTGGAAAATTACTTAATTTACAATAAATAATTTTATTCTAACAAAGTGCTGGTATTTATCTTGGAACTCATTAGACTAATAATATATTCAGTGAAATATAATTTAACCTTTAATTAAAAGATCATTTATAGGTATTAGCATTTTAATGAGACAACTAAAATGAATTGCAAGTAAAAACAGTGACTATACTTTAGTTTAAGATAGATTATAATTATTAAAAATTATAGAAACTCAAAGTATGTATTATTTTAATTATACCTTATGTTATTCTCTTAATATGACATTATGATAATAAAAATTAAGCATTTACTACACACTTAAGGATAATAAAAGCATATTAAAATCACAACCATTATTACTACTTAAATAAATGCTTTGAATGAAAGGATTAAAACTGAGCTCTTTACAAACGAATTGAGTATTCAATGCAGTTCTTAATTTGGGGGGGATAGTGATATTACAGTCCGGAGGGTGCTTGCCTTGCACCTTGTTAAGCCTGGACTCAATCCCTGGCACCCCATATGATCCACCAAGTGATGCCAAGAGTTACCCCTGATTGCAGAGCCAGGAGTAAACCCTGGGTACCACCAGATGTACCTCCACTCCACAATGGAAAAGACATTTTTTTCGTAAACAGCTATTTTTTAAGAAGATTTGATGTCTTTTTATATTTAGATTGAACACTACACTTAAGGTAGTGTCATGTTAATGTAGGATGTAAGATGCCACATGTCACTTAATTTTTTAAAAAATACTCGGTTATCAGACTAGTAGTGCTCTCTTGGTTATAAGTCTAGCAATGAATTTATATGATCATAAAATCATTCAGTTTCCAAATCACTGAAACAATTTTACTTGAAATTTTATAAGATTGTCTTTAGTTAAATATTGATCTATCAATACTCTGTCTAAAATTTTATCAGCATATATTTTTGTTTGCTTGGAACCTACACACATCAGTGCTCAGGCTTTAATCCTGCCTCTGTGCTCAAGGGTCATTCCTGGCAGGGCTCTGGGACCGTATGGAGTAACTGGAGATAGCTCGGTATTATCCTCAGGCTGGCAAGTGCCCTAACCACAGTTCGATCTCTCTGGCCTCTCTGCCTAAAATGTAAAGGAGAAATTCATTAGAGGAGTTAACAGATATAAAATAAATCAACTAGAACAAAAAGGGGATGTTTAGAATATTTACATTCGAAGAAATTTCTGTAACTGAAATATGTGAAAATTAGATTTTTATTTTATATAATCAGATTTTACATATAAAATCTGCTTTAAAAATATAGAGCTTTGTTTTGTTTGGGGGTGATTCAAAGTGGTCTCAGGGTTTACTCCTGGCTCTACACATAGGGATCATTTCTTGAGAGGGGTATGTTGTCCAGGATCGAACTTGTTTCTGCCATGTACAAAGCTAGTTCCTTAACTGTCATGCTCACTCTGACCCAAATAAAGATATTTTTATTTAAAACTAATTAGCTATTAAACCTCACTAAATTTGAGATGCACAATGATACAATTTGGTGGCATCTTTTGATTTCTGTCATACATATGCATAATATATATATAATACACATTTATTAGGAAGAGACAAATTACTATTATTAATGAAGTATTGAAATGTGAAGAAATTGCCTTGATTCAAAATATTTTTGCAACTAGCAGAATATATATTTCATATTAGTGTAAAATAATTTCCATATTTTAGACTTTTATCAGCAAATATCAGAATTCCCCAAATGAGTTCTTAGTGTATAATCATTCTTAAATAAATTAAGACAGTTTAAGTTATGTTCAGCTAGTTTCTTCAAAAATATTACTGTTTAATGTAAATATATGCATGCATTTTATTTCCTTTTCTCTTTTCAATATCAATATACATAGCATATAAGTAAAACATTTTTTGTATGTGTACTTACAAAATGCTTTCAGAACGAAAATTTATGACAGTGTTAGAATAAGACTGTCCTGATTTCATAGAGCTGTATAAAATGCTCAGGAACATGAAACAAAATAGAAATTATAGGCAATTGTGAAGTGTTATATTTTTATCAACTTAATATAGAAGTCTAGTGAACTTTGCAGAGGCAAGAAATCATAAAACATAATAGACATTTAAAACTTTAGAAGATATTTCTATTCAATGATGAGGATAAGGGGTAGTAAATATGGCTTATTTTGTCAAATAGTGTGAAGTCAAATTTTCACCTTTTAAAAATATGAATAAAATATAAATCTACAACTCCATATACTATTCAAGTGCTAGGTATATTGAATTTCTCGGATTCTACCACTAACCCATAAGGTCTATTTCCTACAACTATCACTAATATTCAGACCTTGCAAACCCAGCAAATATAGTCTAAGATAAAAATTTGCTCGCATGTATTTTATGAGAGTGCTTTCAGGAACAACTTTTTTGGAGAGTAAATATGACTGTGCAGGGAGTGAATATGAATTAAGATGCAAGGGCTGAGGAGACTCAGTTTATCCCATAGGAAGCACTGAAGTCCAGGACCCATTGGCTAGAGGATAAATTGCAAACATGAGACAAGGGCTTTGTATTCCTTTGCAATTGGATACAGACTTTTTCAAGAAGCAGTCAGACTTTGGACAAGGCATTTTCTTTAGTAGAAGCTGATCACTACAAATCTGCATTGTGCTTGGAGTGCAAGGTAAAACCATCCTGCTATTTTTTTCAAGGTAGCACTGTAGTACTGTCCATTTGTTGTTCATAGATTTGCCCAAGTGGGCCCCGTAACATCTCCATGGTGAGACTTGTTACTGTGTTTGGCATATTGAACAAGTCAAAGTAGCTTGCCAGACTTTGTCGGGTGGGCGAGATACTCTTGGTAGCTTGCCGGGCTCTCTGAGAGGGGTGCAGGAATCGAACCAGGGTCGGCCAGGTCAGCCATGTGCAAGGCAAACGCCCTACCTGCTGTGCTATGACTTCAGCCCATCGCTACAAACAAAGAGAGGTAAAAGTGGTCAACAGATAGCTCAGGAAACTAGGGGAATAAGGCTTCCATCTGGAAATGGAGAGGGGTAGAGGAGATCTGATAAACAAAGCTTCTGCCACCAGGTTGCAGAACTGCGTTTTGCAAATGAAGCGTGGAATTTTCATGATTTTCCTATTTTCAGCTTGTTTGGGTAAACTTGCCAACATGAAAGCAAAGACAGTCTGATGGAAATCATACTTCTCAGAAATTCAACTCTTTTACTATACTTATAGAGATAATTAGTCAATGATGTAAGAATATTCATCAACTGTGTTCAATTTCAATGTATGATTAAAAATCTTTATTCTTCTTTGTATTCTATTTTATTTCTGTGTAAATTTTTATTCCATTTCACTATATTTGGGATGCATTTTCTCCCTTCTTTGCCTTTGATTTTAGGATTAATAAAGTCAGTAGAAGACAAAAATGAGAATGTGTTGATTCTAAATCAAGACATCAAGAGTGTTTTCATGCTTTAATATGTATCTTAAGCCTCTATTATGAAAAATGTCATGATTAAAATAGTAATCCATGAAGATGACAAAAAAAGCAAATGAAGGTGAGTATAGTTTAGATTCACAGACCTGCACACTAATAATAAAGTTTTTACTGTTTGTTACCTTATAACTCCAATAGCCTTATTTTTTTGGCAAATGGCTGCTTTTGTACTTAAATAGCTGACATAAATTTACAGAAGCTTTGGTTGGTGTTAGGGGAACCAGAATTCCCCACCACAATTCCACTGTATGGTTCTGGTTGAAATTAGACTGCCAAAATGACTGCTCAGAAGTCCACAGATTTTATAGTGAAAATTCAAAAACTAGAAAGCATAGAATCAGCTAAAGAGACCCCACAGGAAGTTAAGACTTTCTCTATTCTATTTATATTCTTCTTCCAATGGTTTGTCCTTTTCCTCTTGCCAGAATTGGGTTACCTCTTGATCTTCAGAAGTAAAGCAATCTTATTCTACAGAATGACTTATAAGAATAGCATTGTCAAGGACACACAAAAGTATCTCAGAACAGATCAGCTCACTGCAGAGATGCCTCCAGACTTTGCACCAGGCCACTTTCACTGGGCTACTCCAGATGGGAGCAGGTGCTGTCCCTCCTCCTGCCCCCTAGAAATTCTGACAGCTGTCACTTCCTAGAACCCAATGAGAAGCCCAGGTATGTGGGAGAAGTAACAACAAACGCTGAACTTCACGGGATGCCCCTTCCCCTGAGCCAATGGGACCCTGAGATGACACCCAACTGCTTCTGGCTACTACTTAAGCTCCTTAACGGCCATGATCCAGAGACACATGAAAGAGTCTCAGAACCAAGCAGCTCGCTGTAGAGATCTCTCCAGGCCCTAATTATCTAAAATTTTAGAATTCCAAGAGCACGGATATCATATGATATTTATAAGAAGCAATACAAAATAAATGGTCTAGCATTGCCTTATTGGCAGATTTGAATGGTGGTGGGAAAACGCAAAATACTAATGGTGGGTCTAGTGTCAAAATATTGAATGTAATCAAAGCAGAGAGAGAATATTGTGGAAATTGTCTACCACACAGGCAGGGGAAGGGTTGGGATGGGGGGATACTGGGGACTTTGGTGGTGGAAATGTGCACTCGTGAAGAGATGGGGGTTTGATCATTATATGACCAAAACTCAAATATGAGGGCTTTGTAACTCTAGTTCATGGTGATTAAAAAAAAAGACAGTACTGTCAAAACTCGAAGTGACTTTATTATTTCTGAAATTGTATCAAGAGTTCCATTTTCAGACTGTAAACTTTTCTCTAATTTGTTCCCCTTAAATTAAATATGTAATTTAACTAAGTTAATTATCTAGTTGTTACAGAGATATGCCTGTTCCTTAAGTACATGGTCTTCAGACTACATTGTTCAAGGACTGTTCTCTGAAAGCTAGCAGGATTAAAGTCATTGTCCGGAGGCTGGAGCAATAGCACAGCGGGTAGGGCATTTGCCTTGCACACTGTCGACCCAGGTTTGATTCCCAGCATCTCATATGGCCCTCCGAGCACTGCTAGGTGTAATTCCTGAGTGCACAAGCCAGGAGTAACCCCTATTCATTGCTGGGTGTGACCCCAAAAAAAGAAAAAATAAGTCATTGCCTAAAATTCTTTTCCTATTGGAAGTAACTATGTCAAGCAGTGAAGCTAATTTAAGAAAGCCATTTTGGATATTTTCATCCTGTTCTCTTATTGTTATGTGGACAATAGTCCCATTACAAGTTAATCATATGTAAGGTAAATACAAAATTAAAATATATGGCATTTATCACTAGATATATATTAGAGTCAAAAATTTCAGGTATTGAAGGGATATTTACTATCACAGACCCCAAAATATGGTCAATATACAAGGTCAATAGAGAGGAAGACCATACTTATAGTCGAAGAAACAGAGCTCTAGTTGAGGTTGAGGCCTTTTGACCCACTAGTGATGACAGAAGTCACCAGGATATACATCAGAAGATATCTACATTGTTTAAGTGGACCACATTTTAAGTAACCAACTGATAATCTAACCAACTCATAATCAAAAGGTTGCTGATAATTTTGTTATCTGAATCTGTACTAAACTTAATTTTTTTTAAATTAGCACTAAATCACTTAGACTCATAGAAAATTTAATATTATTAAGAAAATAATAAATACTTGTTTTATAGATAATATTAAGCAAAATATAATCAATATACCAAGTAAAATGAAATGAAAATACATTAAAAATAGACACAATTTAAAATGAATATATTTTAGCTAAAATAACAAGAATTATTTAAGTAAGCACTCAGAAAAAAATCTTAAAGATGTCTTCAAAAAAATGATGCAAAGATGACCAATGAGATAGCTATCACAGAGGGCTATACCTCTGATGCATGTGGGCTTCGTCTGTTTCACGGAGGATCTGAGCAGATCAAAACCACTGAGAAAGAAAGAATTTCCTTGCTCTGTTTCATAGTTTGTGCAAGACCATTGGTCTTGCGCCCTTGACAAACCCAATAGTTTCAGATCTTCATTTCCAGCCTAGAATCTACTCTACCTGCTGCTCTGTTTCAGATTTCAGAATTATACCATGAACTTTATGTGTCTCCAGCATGCAAGTATAAACATTCTCGGGCTTCATAAAACTATAAGTCAAACTATAGCTTTCCAGAAGCTTAGATAATAAATGTAATAAGAATATGATGACGGACTCTCTGGCTCCTGATCAAGCCACCTAATGGCCATGATCCCAGAGATTCAGAACAAATCTTGGAACCCAGCAGCTTTTAGTAGAAATGCATTTGGTCCCTGCAGTAGATTACCGTTGCTGGGTCACCCCGGGTGGGAATAGGTTTTGTGCCTTGGCCTGTTCCCCCTGGCGGCCCAGTGGCTGCCATCCTCCAGAGGCCACTGGACAGTCAGGTTTGGGCCTGCAGTGACGTGACACGTGGGTCCTCACAGGATGAGGTGGAGACGGCCCTTTCCTCCCTGTCCCAACAAGACCCCAAGTCGCCACCCACGAACGGCCTCTCTGGCTCCTGATCAAGCTGCTTAATGGCCATGATCCCAGAGACTCAGAAAAAAATCTGTCGACTAATACACTTAAACCATATTGTTGCTGAGGGTTTATTTACACAATATCAAATTTTATTTATCTAATAATCCCCCTACATGTATCTGATAAAGACTCATATCCTTATATTAGGATTTTTTCTTCATTTTGGATTTGGGGCTACACTGAGAAATGCTCAGGAGTTACTCATGGCTCTGCACTCAGGAATTATTCCTGGTAGTGGTCAGGGGGTCATATGATACCCAGGATCAAACCTTGGTCAGCCGCACGCAAAGGCAAGTGGCCTACCCACTGTACTATCACTCTGCCCTATATTAGGATCTTTAAGAACTGAAATATATTTTCAAAAACGTTCTTGGGGTGCACACAAAGATAGGAAAGGAGTTAAGGCAATTGTCTTGCACATAGTCAACTAGATCGCAGCACTATAAGTAGTTTCCCCAGCAACACCAGAAGTAATCCCTGAGCACACAGCCAGAATTAAGCCCTGAGCACTACTAGAATGGCCCCAAATTTTAAAAGTATGGACTTGATTAAATTTGTAATATTAAATTAGAATGTAAGTATATTACAAATTCTATTTTTGAATTTTTCTTTGACAATCTGAAAGTATTAATCATTTTCCTTTTGTTTTCAATGTTTTTCCCAAGAAGTATGTCAATATAATGATTACTTATCATTTTCTTAGTCACAATAAAGTTTAAAATTTTATGTTTATCCCTGATTTTCTTAAATTTTACCATGCTGCTTTAAATTATGAATACATATGTTATTTGGCATGTAATTAAATTTCCAATATAAAATCTTTAAAACAAGATATTCACTTCAATAGATTTATATTCTCTCGATTTGTCATAACAATCAGAAAAGTCTTAAAGGTATTACCCTATTAAGAAGAGTGAAGGCCCTGATAAAAATAATACAATGCACATTATAATTTTTAATTTTTTACTTTTATTTTATATGCTCTAATTAGTTATAAAAAGAAAAAATATTAGCTACCATTATTTAACTTAATACTAATTATTTATTTTTATGAAATTTAAATTCACTTTTACATCATTGTCACTGTCCTCCCGTTGTTCATCGATTTGCTCGAGCAGGCCCAGTAACATCTCCATTGGAGACTTTGTTGTTACTGTGTTTGGCATATCGAATACATCACGGGTAGCTTGCCAGGCTCTGCCATGTGGGCGAGATACTCTCGATAGCTTGCTGGGCTCTCCAAAAGGGGCGGAGGAATCAAACTCTGGTCGGCTATGTTGGCTGCATGCAAGGCAAACGTCCTACCACTGTGCTATCGCTGCAGTCCACACTTTTACATAAACTTAAAATATAGGCATTGTAACTTTCTATAATTTTTATAGCAAGCCACTTAAACTAAATGAATTTTTATAAAATTCCTACAAAAACATCATTTTTATTTAAAAAATTGCGAAGTATTAATCAGATATCTCAGAAAAATACAAATTCCTACCCAAATTAAAATGTTAATGTTGGGTCAATTTCATGGAAAGGAGAAGAGTAAGTATTCACAAGCATAGCCATGAGTAACTACATCACTAGGGAAGCTGTTTAAGTAGGACTGAGAATATATGCTGTAACGTGGTTTCCTGAGGAAGAAGTCCTTTATCTGAAATGAGAAGTGTGGAATCTCTCTCTCTATAACTATATATGAAAATGACCCAGAACAATAATAAGTACATAAAGCTTTGGAGGAATTAGCCATTTATATTGGAAGCAGAAAAATAAACTGATTTCCCAATATTCTACTGGGAAAAATACTTTGGACCCATTCAGTAGTATTTTCATATGATTGTCTTGGTATAGGCTCCATCGCTAATAAACTGGTATGTTAACTTTAACAGAAGCTGACATTATCTGCAAGTATGGTGGATGATCTTTTTGTTACTACAAACTTGGTTTTAACGACACACACACACACACACACACACACACACACACACACACACACCAGCACTGATCTGCAGTAAGATGTCTCAAAGCACTGCCTTATGGGCCAGAGCAATAGTATAGTGGGTAGGGCATTTGCCTTGCATGTGGCCAACCCAAATTTGTTCCCTGGCATCCATATGGTCCCCCAAGCACTACCAGGAGTCATTCCTGATTTCAGAGCCAGGAGTAATCCCTGAGCACTGTTGGGTGTGATCCGAAAAGGAAAAAAAAATGCACTGCCTGAGAAAGCACAGTTCTAGAAGGGAGCTCAAAGGCTAAGTAAGCATGCTCTAAGAAGTCTCGTTTCATAAATGTGTAAGAGAATATAAAAAAAAACGCTTATTAATAATTTAAGAGCTAAATGTCAGTAAAATTATAAATCCACCAATTTGTTCCTTCAAAAGTGTATGCAGTTTGATTTGGGCATTAAAAAGTGAACTATGAATAACATTAATTACTGTTAATTTTAGCAAATTGGGTAATTATTGTTGCTAGGATTGGTATTCAGACCATCACTGAAGACTTTGACTAGCGCCAAATCCTGCTCTTCAATCCTTCTCACATGCTTGCACACTACAGGTTCACTAGTACTCACCGTAGAGGAACAATATAGTTCAATGGATTCATGCTTTTCTTTATGTAAGACAGCTGATTTCAGAAGGGGAAAAAAATAAATCTCAAAAAAATAATAAAGTCCAATTATCAAGTTTCAAACTACAAATACATTATCTTCATACACTTTATGTATCTCCAGCATGGAAGTATGAACATTCTCAGGCTTTATAACTCTATAAGTCAAAACTATAGCTTTCTAGAAACTTAGATAATCATTGTAATAATAAAAAATGTAATAATTGAGTATTGCTGTATTAGGGTTTAAACATAATACATTTAAACATTTAAACCATATACATAATACATTTAAACCATCTTGTTGGTTAGGACTATCTGCTGTACGATTGTCCTGCCTAAGAAATTTATTTTAGACCCCAGAAAGAGATGGAAAAGTGAAGCAGTTGAATTATAGGGCTAAGCTGCTCCCTCTGCCCACCACTCAGATCTTATAAGGTGAATACTCACAGATGGTTAAGAAAATCTGAGACTCCCCATTCCCTATGAGCTGTGTGTAACTTAATATAACACCATGTGCATCACAAAAAAATATAATCATTCATAAACAGTATCATTCATTAAGATTGGTCTGTAACTTCTAAGTAATAAAATGGTACAGCCATAACAATGCTGACAGGTTTTAATGGTTGAGAGTGAGTGAACAGGAACATTTAACTCCAAATTTCTAGTACCAGAAAAGCACATGGAAAGTGCATGGCTATAACCCACCATTATCCCCTCCTCTATATTCCTAAGATTTGCTCCCATAAAACTCAAATAAATACAAATTAGCAAATTATTAGCAATTAGCAAGGCCCTCCCGTTGATCGTCGATTTGCTCGAGCGGGCCCAGTAACGTCTCCATTGGAGACTTTGTTGTTACTGTGTCTGGCATATCGAATACTCTCGGTAGCTTGCCAGGCTCTCCGAGAGGGGAGGAGGAATCGAATTCGGGTCGGCCATGTTGGCCGCTTGTAAGGCGAACGCCCTACCCGCTGTGCTATCGCTCCAGCACAAATTAAGAAAAATAAATATAAGTGAGCCGACTTCAAATGCCCTATTAAACTGAGATGTAGTGATGTTGATCGTGAAAATAAGCCAAAGTGATCTCTTTTCCCTACACTGGCCAAGAGCCTCAAAATCCTGACTCAGATTGAGCAGTAAGGATGTGTCAGGCACAATATAGATACCAGACGATACTATAAATTTTCTCTGAATTTGTGATCAATAATGATGATGGTTGTTATTGATCATAAGATGGTGGTGATGATGAAAGATAGATTAAATAAGTATAGTAAATAATATTCATCAGGACCATGCAATTTGTAATTGTAATGTCACGAAATTACATATTAAAATATGTAAAATTTTTTCACATTGTTATTTTCATTGCAAAAGTGATGGTCATAAATTAAAGTAAACCTATATGATTTACTCAAATTCACCTAAATGCCAAGGGTACCAAGGGTATATCCACTGTGTCTCTTTCAACAACCTATGTCTCCTATTATATTTTGTTCTTTAATTACTTGGTGAAAATAAATTTGGATTGAAACATGTTCAGTCAAGCTATCACTGTTGATTAGAAAGAACAGATTCATTTATAGGTTCCTATGCATAGTTCTAAGACATATGAAGAGACATTTTAATTTCTGTAATTGAGAACATGGCACTTAAAAAATTGGACACTTGACCAGGACAGAAAAAATGACATGTGCACACAACTATTTATTGTAGCATTTAGTGAAATAGCTAAGATATGGAATTAACCTAGATGTCCATGATCAGTGGATCATGAAGATATGGTATATATACACAATATATACACAGCTGTAGGAATGATGAAACCATTCAATTTTCTGCATTGTGAATGGAACTGGAACATACCATGTTAAATAAAGTAAGTCACAAGAAAGACAAACACAGAATGATATCACTTATATGTAGGAGTTAGAATAATTGGTGAGGGAATGCTATGGTTTAAGGTGGAGGATGCCCAGATCACCCTTGGCTTCAGAGTATAGTGAGAAGGAAAGGAATAGAGTGCAGGAGAAAGGAGAAGAGACAGATGATAAGCAATGGGGGTAAGGGTCAAGGGGACCCAGGTACGTTTGTAATGTTCAGGAATGACAGAGCTAAATATCCAAACCACAGATCAATAACACTGAAATCACGAGACACAAACTGTAGTAATCAAATTTAATGGATTCCTGTCAAGATAGAAGGTTTGGGCTGGGGTGGTTGGGTAGGAGAGGAAACCTGGTGGAGAGAAGTCGACACCCATGATGGGCTTGGTGACGGAGCATAGTATATCAAAACTCAACTATGAATAATTTTTCAATTCATGGTATTTTAATTTTTTTAAGAAAAAACTTGGGTGCTGTGGGGTTCTGCTAACTAGTGCTTAGTGGATCTGGAAACCTCACCTGCACCCCTCAGCTGAGTGAGTCTGAGTATTAATGCTAAGGGGTCTGCAATGTGGTGCTACTAAGGCTGAGTGCTGGTGCAGTGATCAGATCCTCATCCCCGTGATGCTCGGGAGCCCCTAGGTGGTACACCCAACAGTTCCAGGGGCAATGGAGCCGAAGCACACGGTGCTGCTGCTGGGAGGTTCCCTCCATGCCAGGGACCAAATCTGCACCTGTAAGTACAAGACATGTGCCTGTTCCTTACCGCACCAGCCTGAAAACTAGAACATTTTTTAAAGTTTGAAACCTTGATATGTGGGGCCAGATAAGGTAGGTACTTGCCTTGCATGCGGCCAACCCTATTTCATCCCCTGGTCCCCCATAATGAGTGATCCCTGAGCACTGACTGCTGAGGCCCACGAACCAAAAATTAAATTAAAAAAATCACACTTTCACTTTCCCTCAAATTGTTCTTCCATTTTCTGTTTTCTTCTAAAGTGGTTATGTGATGTTAACCTCAAGAAGAAACTAATATTATAATAAATTTTACCAGAAATGTTTTTTGTTGATTTTAAATTCAGTTTATCATTTCAAATATAGCTAGATTACAAAAAATAAGTAGTTATGTATAAATTAGTCATTAAGTTTATTAGAATTAGGATACTGATAAAACCACTACAGACATCTGAGAAATAAATCTTATGTAATCTTAGGTTAAGCAGATTTGTCTAATAGCCTTTATATTTCTTGTTATTTATAAATAAATAAATAACTTTATTTCCAGGTCTGGAGAAATAGCACAGTGGGTAGGGCATTTGCCTTGCACGCAGCTAACCGAGGCCGACCCAGTTTTGATTCCTCCGCCCTTTTCAGAGAGCCCAGCAAGCTACTGAGAGTATCGTGCCTGCATGGCAAAGTCTGGCAAGCTACTTGTGACATATTCGGTATGCCAAAAACAGTCACAACAAGTCTCACAATGGAAATGTTACTGGTGCCTGCTCGAGCAAATCAATGAACAATGGGAGGACAGTGCTACAGTGCTATATATATTTTATATTTTATCTATATTTATATATATTTATAATAATATATATAAATATGGACAGCTTATACTTTCTTAATATATATAAATATGATATATATATAAATATGGACAACTTATATTTTCTTAAAGATAATTCAAAGGTGGAAAGAGAGGATCATGACAATTAAAAGAGTTGTATAAATGATGATTTATTTATATGCTTTGTAAAATGAAATTTTCCTAGTAGCTCTTGTGTAATGGACTTGGTAAATATATTGGTAATATATTGGTAAAATTGGTAAAATATATTTACCAAAACCACAAAGTTCCTTGACAACCATGTTCCAACAGAGTGATAGTACAGTGCACAGGGTTGTCTGCCTTGATGCGGCCAACCTGGGTTTGATATCCAGTACCACAGATGGACCCCTGAACACCACCAGGAATGATTCCTGAGCATGGAGTCAGGAGTAAGCCCTGAATATAGTCAGTGTGGCCCCAAACCTAACCAAACCCAAATCAAAAAATCCTATCTCAAGGCTGAAACTCAGAAAGTATCTCAATGCCTTCAGAGCCAAAAATATGAATAATAAAATTTATCAGATAGAGGCTTTGTGACTAGCATTGTATGGGTGCATGGGTGCCACATACCTACTATAATTTTCTTTCTTTAATTTTTTTAACTTGGTTCTTTCCAGTGGTTCTCTTGAGTGCCTGGAGTATTCCTGGAAATACTTAACTTGAATCATGCATTTTTGCCCATTGAGCTATCTCCTCATTCCTTGAATATAAAAATATTAAAAATAATGTTCAATGGTGCCTCTGAAATTCTCACAAACATTTTTAGACACATGACAAGTGCTCTATTACATGATAGCATGTTGAATGGTTTCCAATTATTGCATGGAATACAAAACTTTAGATTTTAGTACTCACATTTGAAATACATAACTAGGATTTATTCATATATATTAATTTTTCCTGTAGCTAATAATTTTGTCCACAGGATTCTTTCTCAGCCCACAAAGTTTTCCATTTATTTTCAAAGTACACATGCAAAAATAAACTGACAATTATTTTACCAATGCTCCTTGTCTTAATTTTAAAAAATGCATATCATGTTACAAATACTATACTACAATGATCCCACTGACCTAGTTGTCTTTGTTACAATGCAGACATTTGTTGAACTGGAATAGAGCCTTAATCTAATATTATTTCATGAATCAGCTTGACAGCTTTTTTTTACACCACTCTACTGAAATGACTTTCCTTGGCTTCTTTAATTAAATCACCTTTCAAATCCCTTGTTAGAAGTTCATTCATTCTAAAAGCCATTATACCTACTTGAGTTCACAACAATATAGACCACAGACAAATGATAATTTATTCTTAAATTTCATTATCCCAAAGAACAATGCATTTTCTTAAGGCTAGTAAGAACATTAATTTTCCAGTTTTGAATTGGGCTTTGAGGTCTATTGAATTCATTTTTAAATGATGAAAATAATTTAAATCATCATAATCTCTGAATCAAAAAGAATTCTAATACACAGGTCATACTTCATCAATTTTATTGTTTTGAAACTCCTCTTCTATGTGATTTACCAGTGTAGCATTTCTACTGTATACTCTAAAGCTATGAATAAAATTCCACCCTTAGTAGCTGGGTTGGGTACTGCTGGTCACTATTTGTCTTTATGGGTCATGGAATGGGAAGACCATTTTGCATGTATTAATTGGAAAATATTAACACAGAAGACAGAGCATTTATAATCACAGAGTGTAGTGCTGAAAAAGCCCTACACAAACTTATCCCTAAGGAATGACATAAGGTAGAAACTGATTCCTGCTAAGTCAGTGATTAGAGATCATTGAAGCTGACAGATATTTTGGAAATCAATTATTGAATATGTCTTAATTTCTCTTTGACAAATAAGAACTAATCCTACATAATATCCTCAACATGTTTCTTACAGTGCAATGTCTTTCAAAATTTAGGCTTTTAAAATAAATGAACAAGTAGAATTTTAAATCATTTTTTCCTCATTATAAATACATATCCTGGTAATTAATAACACCATAAATGACTAGAACTCACTTGCTATTTTATAACTGATGAAAGCAATGTTTACGATAGCAATGTTGTTTAGACCATGAAATTGGATAATTTATTTCAGAAAATTAATAGCACGAAAAAGATGCATTTATTTTTCTTTTTGACTTTGTTTCTTGTTTGATTTTTTAATTTAGTGACTGTGAAATGGCAAAGGTATTCATGATTGGGTTCCAGGCATATAATGTTTCAACACTAATCCCTTTATCAATGTTTACTTCCTTTTACCAATGGCCATCCCCTTCTCTTGCTGCAGCCCTTGGACATGGCCAGCGTGAATGTAAAGTGGTTTGGCATTATAGGAAGCATGCTTCCCCCCAACTCAAAATATGAAACAAAGAACTACCATATGATTCATCAAGTTTACTTCTGTAAAATTATCTAAAGATGAGTTATCTACTCCCTCTTGTTCACTATAGAATTACTTATAATAGCCAACACCAGAAACAACTAAGTGTTCATCAATGAATGTAAAGATGATAACGTATATACGGAGGAAAGAAAAACACATGACATCTAGATGTACAGATATTGGACCACTAGTCAGTCATTAGAGAGTGAAATTTTGGGCCTCCTTTTTTTCGGGGGGAGGGGTCACACCTGGTGTTGTACAGGGGTTACTCCTGGCTCGTGACTCAGGAATTATTCCTGGAGGTGCTCGAGGGGACCATATGGGATGCTGGGAATGAAACCCGGGTCAGCCCTGTGCAAGACAAACGCCCTACCCGCTATACTATTGCTCCAACCCCAATTTTGACCTTCCTTGACAACATGGTTGGGACTTCATAATAAAAAACTAAGATAGCGAGAGAAAGATAAGCACTATATGATCTCTCTTGTTTGTAGAATCCTAAGGGGGAAATAATGTTTACAGAAGCTTGTTGCTTAATGGTATATGATTTAAGTATTTCTTGAGATCTAGATATTCTATTTTATTAAATATAAATACTAGTGGACAGAGAGATAGTACAGGAGATAAGATGCTCACTTTGCACATAGCTGATTCAAATTTGATTCCCAGAAACACAAATGGTTCCCCAGAGCACTGCCAGATGTGATCCCTGAGCACAGAGCCAGGAGTAAGACCTGAACACAGCTTACTGCATCCAGAAAAGAAAAGATAAAAACAGAAAAAGAATACAAGAGAATTAATGACCTTAAACCTACTGAATAGTGGAGATAGGCAGCTTTCATAAAAGCAATAAAAACAAATGTAGTAAAATACATTATTATTTTTAATTAATAATAATATTCAGAGCACATGGACAGAGCACATAAAATGGTCTTTCTGAACAAATATTAGTGATATTTAATAAATATATCTATAGCCATGTCCAAAGTATTTTTTATCTTTTTATTTGCTATTTCTTGCTATATCTTTACCATATAGATGCATATTTCATCAAATTTAGTATTACAGGCAATGCAAGCAATGTTATCAAATGTTCAGAACTATGATTCCTGTGATATAAACCATAATACATTTTAACTTATATAAAAGCAAATCAAGATTTATACTTAGCAAATGTTCATTATACTAAGCTCTGCCCATTTGTAAAATGAGACCTGCTATATTACATTGGAATTTTCTTTAAGAAGTGTCATTCTATAAATATTAGAGTCAGAAGAAAATAAAAGCTAAGCAATTGACACATAATTGATACTTTAAGTTATTCTGATTAAGAAATTTCTAGGCAATCAGTAACAACTTAAACAAATAGAGAAAACCATAACAATTATACAGATAACCATTTGTGAAACATACATGCAGTCACGGTCCTCCCGTTATTCATCATTTGCTCCAGCGGTCCCAGTAACATCTCCATTGTGACAATTGTTACTGTATTTGGCATATCGAATACGTCACGGGTAGCTTGCCAGGCTTTGCCGTGCGGGCAAGATACTCTCGGTAGCTTGCCGGGCTCTCAGAGAGGGGCGGAGGAATCGAACTTGGGTCAGCCATGTTGGCTGCATGCAAGGCAAACGCTCTACCACTGTGCTATCGCTCCAGCCCAAAATACTTAATGTCTATAATGAAATAATAAATGTTTCTATCTCTAATTTAATACTACAGTGGATCTTGAAATTGAAGGTTTACACTTTCCTAAAATCAATTTAGGGCTGGGGTGTAATTTTACGAAATAAAATTTGAATGTAAACTATTACTACATTAATAACCACCAAGAATTACATTGTATAAACAAAAATTTTAAGTGTCAAGTATTCATACTAATGTCATTTACATCTGGGCCTGTCCAGGGGGGAAAAAAAGATATAAAACATATCGGGACAATGAATATGACCAAGTGGCAGTCACATAAATGAAGATAAAAATTTCAGAGGTCAAAGAACTGATTCATTCTTTTTTTTTCAATTTTTATGATCTCTGACAACGTATAATAACTTATTACACTGATAAAACTTTATCTCTAGCTAAGAAAATTTTGTGATGTTTAGAGAATGCCAAAGTAAGAAATTGTTGGATAACTTCTTCACAGATTTATTTCTCTAGACATATTATTTCATAAAGCCACTGAATAATTTGCATTTATGTTTGTCTTATTTAATTATGCTATGATCATCACCAATTATTTAGTCATCGAAGAAGACATCATTGACACAGAATTTAAGGCAACAGAAAACATAAAAAAGTATTATTTCTATGAAAATAAAAGGGAGACAAAAACTTGCTTTCTAAAACTAGATATCAACTTTTAAAAAATAATGTATTCATGGTAACATGTTATACAGAGTTAAAGTTTGTGGTATACAAAGTTACTGTTCTACTATCACCACCAAAGAATTTTGGAGCCTCCACTACAGTATATGCATCATTGTAGTTGTCCTGTTTCTTCTTTGACAATCACCCTGCTCGCCCCCCCACATACAAACATACACACAGATACAAACATACACACACTACACACTCACAAACTTCTGTTCTCTAGTTAAAGTCCAAGAAATTCTAATTTCATAACAGATTCGAGACAAAAGTTCAGAAACCTTTGGAGATTCAGGTTTTCTTTCAATAAAACACATACAGAATCTTCATCTTACCTCATTCTTATCTCAGTGAATATGCTTTCTCATTTTTGATTCAGTCATAAAAATGTCACAACTTCCAAATGTCAATAACTAAACCTTTGGAAGTGAAGCTGTTGCAGTTGGTGTAAGTCACTCAGTGGTTCATCTCTGTGGGACTGTGACCTTGAAAAGAGCCAGAATGGAAGAAAATGGTGATGACCGAAAGCATGGCTGCCCCCGAGGGCAGAATCTGTCATCCAACTGAGTATTATCCTGATGACTTCCATTTGCTTTGGGAAAAAGTTTTAGAGGAACAGATAAGACTAGATGAGAAGCTGGGTGCCTTTGGACATAATTATAAGACATAATAGGCCGTACTAAATAACAACAGATTTTGATAATAGAAGCATTACGCAGTGCTTTTTGAATTACTCAATTCAAATGCAGAACCCATGGAAGTGAAGATAAAATGAAAAAAAATCACAAAATACTCAAACCAACCGCTCCCTGAAAAATATGACAAGTAAGATAACAAATGTAAAAATCCCAGACATTTATAGTATTTTTAAATTACATAACCCTTGAAATAAACAAAAATGATTAGAAAACAAAAGGCACATGCTAAGTGAACAGAGAACTGTGTGTTAGCATTTTAGGGGTCAGTAAATGTGGCTTGATAACATCGAATCTACCAAGAAATTTGTGACATACGTATCCAAAAATAAAAAAAAAGAGAGAGATGAAGAAATAAAGTTGAATATAGTAGAACCAAAATTTCAAGCTAAACAGGAATGAGAAGGAAAACAAAATTAGGAAAAGATGCTGAGGTGAAAACACTAGAAGTAAAGACTGGAGGTCTGCTGGGTTTTAGGGGAGGAAATTAGACAAGCATACCCCCAGGGAAGAACAGCACACCTTTTTCTCAAATTGTGGTGAAATGGAATGGAAAAAACCTTGGCAGGAGAAGCAAAAGAGGGGATAAATCTAATTACAGAATAAGTGAAGGGTACACTGGAAAAAGCTAAAGATGCAAACAAAAGTAACCAACAGTTAATGAGCAAAGAGGTGACAGGGAAAGTAACAACAAGGGATGGATGTGGGAAAAGGAAGCACTAAAACATAGACTAGCAACAAGAATCCCTTAATAGGTGGAAATCAAAGACTGCAGAGGTAAAGAAAAGGTGAAGAAAAACACAATTGCCCAGGCTGAGGCTGATTTTTAAAACAATAAGGTTTCAGGATAAGGAAAGTAGATTTGATAGTTATGATGAAAATAATAACAAGTGAATCAGCTAAAGCAACAGGAGAAAATGCAGACTAAGATGAATGTGCACCAAAGAAAAGAAAAGATGTACTGGAGGCTGACAGTTTAGTAATCACATTTTAGGTATGAGGCAGCTTTTGTTTGTGTATGATTCTAAAAAGAAGATAAAGTCAAATCCACTTCAGTGTCTATGTGTAAAGAAAATAATCTGCTATTAAATATTTTTTTTATCTAATCCAGGATTCTTTTATGTATAGTTATGTTTTTATAACAGGCATTCAAATATCAAAAGATTCTCACACAAAATTGCCTTGTAATAAGAATAGTGTATTATGGCATCACTTATCACTTACTTAATCCCCGTTATTCATCGATTTACTCGAGCGGGTGCCAGTAACGTCTCCATTCTGCCCTGTTGCGTGCTAGCGTAGCCCAATGGTATCTGTTCGTTCTAGGAACATACAGAGCCTCAAACCGATCATTCAGGGTCTTGAGGAAGAAGTCTGACCATCTTGGAGGTGGGCGTCCACGAGATCTTTTGACATCCCATGGAATCCAATCAGTAACGGCTCTAGTCCAGTGGTCCTCTGTAAACCTCATTACGTGTCCAGCCCACCTGATTTTTGACACCTTGACAAACGAGACAGCGTCCCTGATTCTTGATCGTCGATGGATGTCAGAACTCCGGATTCTTTCTCTCATTTGAGTGAAACGTGATATTCCAAGCATAGTTCTTTCAATTCCTCTTTGGGAGACCTGGATAGTGTTCTCATCCTGTTTACTTAGGGCCCAGGTCTCTGAGGCATATGTTAATGCAGGAAGAACAGTGGAATCAAAGAGATGTGCCTGGAGCCAGAGGTTCTTCGTCCTCTTAGCTATTTCTTCGACGTTCTTGAAGGTGTTCCAAGCCGCTCTCTTCCTCCTGCGCAGCTCGGGTGCCAGGTCATTTGTCATGTTGACTTCTCGACCTAGGTACACATAGCTGTTGCATTCGGAGATGGTCGTTCCATTGAGAGCGAATGGGGAATCAGGAACAAGGCTGTTTCTCATAAACATTGTCTTCGCAAGATTCAGCTGTAGTCCTACCTTTCCACACTCATGGTCAAAGTCGGCCAGCATTTGTGCCGCTTGGCTGATGTTTGGTGTTATTAAAACAATGTCATCAGCAAAGCGGAGGTGGTGTAGTTGCCGACCATCTATCTTCACTCCCATTCCTTCCCATTCCAGTTGTCGCATGATGTTCTGGAGGGTGGCACTGAAGAGTTTCGGTGAAATGGTATCACCCTGCCAAACCCCTCTCTTGACATCAATGATAACTTCTTTGTAGAATAGTGAGATCCTGGTAGTGAATCCACAATACAGCTCACAGAGGATCTTGATGTATTGGGCTTGAATGCCCTGATTGGCTAGGGCTTCAATGACCGCTTCTGTCTCAACAGAATCAAAGGCTTTCTTTAAATCAATGAACGTTAAACAGAGTGGCATCTTGAACTCCCGAGAAACCTCAATGAGCTTGGTTATCGTGTGGATATGGTCGATGGTGCTGAATCCTTTGCGGAACCTGGCTTGCTCACATGGTTGTACTTCATCTAGTGTTCTGCCAATCCTATTCAGGATGACTCGAGTGAACAGCTTGTAGATGACAGGCAATAGGCAGATCGGGCGATAGTTGCCAATGTCATGTATGTCTCCCTTCTTGAACAGTAGTACGGTCCTGCTGGTTTTCCATTGTGACGGAACCTTGCATTCAGACAGGTAGCATGTGAAGAGCCAAGCCAGTGTATTGATGAGTACTGATGGCAGGTTCTTCAGGTGTTCAGGTCTGACCTTGTCTGGGCCGGGTGCTGTTCATTTCTTTACTGACGAAATGGCGTGTCAGATTTCGGAAGGGAGAACGTTGGGAACGACATTTCCATCCTGTGGAATTTGGTATGTCGGCAAGTGGACATGGCTATCGAAGAGATTTGAGTAGAAGTCATGGATAATATTCTCCATTGCCGTTCTGGAGGATGTGATGGATCCATCAGGACATCGGAGGGCAGTCATCTTGGTCTTGTAGTTGGCGAAGGACAGGCGGGCGTTACGAATACTTTTCCCGGCTTCTGTGGCATCTACCCGCACTTCTGCTCTTCTCTCTTTGAGGTCTTCCTTGATCTCATCTCTGCACTGCTTTGCGAGCTCAGATGTTAGCATGCGGTTGCCTGAGGCATGCGCCAAACCACGCTGGCGAATTAGTTCAAGAGTTTTCGAAGACAGGCGTTTGTTTGTGGCTGACTCTCTCTTGGCGTTCCTCGCACAATCATGGAGGTGCTGAACCAGTCGATCGTATTCCTCTTCAATGTTGTCAATATTGGCATCTTCCCATGATGCTGCAATAGTGCCAAAGAGCTCCCAGTTGGTGGTTTTTCTGGGAGTTCTCTTTATAAACTTTGCAGCCCTTTCTCCCCGCTCTGTGAAGTAGAATTTTGCAGGAAGGAGAAAGTGATCTGATCCCGTTCGGAATTTTGGGACAACAGCAACATCAGTCAGGCAAAACCGTCAATTGAATATGATGTGGTCTATTTCGTTGTGGAATCGTCCACCGGGAGACTCCCATGTCCAACGTTTAGATTCTGCCTTCTGGAACTGCGAGTTACCGTGAATGGTCTTGGTCGACATGATGAACTCAGACAGTCTCTCACCCTGTTTGTTCCACTCTAGGCCATGGGTCCCGATGTGAAGTTTTTCAGCTGATCTTCTCGGTCCTATCTTGGCATTAAAATCAATGATCTTGTAGAAGGTGTGGTCTTCTTTATAAAACTTCTCCAGCTCCATGTAGAACTTTTCGATTTCTCTTTCATCATAATGAGATGTTGGTGCGTAGACAACGAAGATAGAAACTGAAAAAAAAAACAATATTGTTCCTTAATTTTTCTACTTCAGTCTTTCATATAACACTGTGGCACTATCCTCCTGTTGTTCATCAATTTGCTCGGGCGGGCACAAATAATGCCTCCATTGTGAGACTTGTTGTTATTGTTATTGGCATACCGAATATGCCACAGGGAGCTTGCCAGATTCTGCTCTTCAGGCGGGATACTTTCGGTAGCTTGCCAGACTCTCTGAGAGGGACAGAGGAATCAAACTCAGGTCAGCCACATACAAGGCAAAGTAGTTATATTTGTATGGACACAGCAAGAAATACACTGAGGCTTGTAGGGCAGCTCTCCTGGGAACATCTTGCCACAGATTCAGATTACAGAGCTCAGGCCAGATTAATCTTTCCTAACCCTAGCAGGGTCCGAATCTAGTTATTACTTTTTGGATCATGATAACATTTGTCCATGACCAAGCTCTTAACTTATAGTCAAGCATTATGGCACTTTGGCCAGACCTATCTCAATGGTAGGGTAGCACATAGCTTACTGCTTTCCTTGGTTACATCCAGTCCCTTGTCAGGACCCTGCCTTTGGGGGCGCTAGGAAGTAAGGGCAGCTGAGGCTTTGGTCAGAGAACAGATGCCCAGGAGGAAAACCAGACTGAGTGTCACGTTACAAAAGCATAGCATATACTGTTTTTTTTAGTCCATACAAAAAGCACATTGCTCTGAATAAACTATGCAAAGGACTTAGGGAGAAGAGGAAAACAATATTTACAAGTCAACAGAACACAAAGAAAGAAGTTACAAATAAACACAGAGGAATGGGAGCACTGTGATGGGAGCAACACAATAAACCTAAACTACCTGAGTCTATGCAGGAAGGACAAAACAATGCTATCCTATGAGAAAGTAATTTATTTCAAACAAGGTTAAATTTCCTATAAAAATGTCAAGCTTCATAACAAATCATTTATGCAAATGTGAACTATAATCCATATATATTATTACTGACTTCTCAACATCTACAATTATGATGTAGTTTGAAAAATTAATGATATAATGATAAAAGTTAAAAAAGGACTATAGTATTCCTCGTGAAATTCGGGAATTGTTCACTTGAAAAGACCTAAGTTTGGGGGACAGAAAGATAATACAGTGGATAGGGTGTTTGCCTAGCACACAGTCAACCTGGGTTTGATACCCAGTACCCTTACTTAAGGTGACCTGAGTGCCACCAGGAGTGATCTCTGAGCACAGAGCCAGGAGTAAGCTGTGAGGTGTGAATCTCCTCACAAAAATAAAGATTTGAGTAAATTTCATTTATAAAAAGAGTACACTATATTTTGAGATAACTAATATGAAATGCACCAGTAAGGAAAGGCATTAACATTTTTGTTTCGAAGTTGGCAACATTTATAAGGGCAAAAAGCAAAACTCTGCTACCCTGTCTAGAAATCATGTCCATTTATTTATTTATTTATTTTCTTTCTGGGTCACACCTGGCAATGCTCAGGGGTCACTCCTGGCTTTGTGCTCAGGAATTACTCCTGACCATGCTCAGGGGACCATATGGGATGCTGGGAATCGAACCTGGGTTGGCCGTGTGCAAGGCAAACGCCCTACCCACTGTGCTATTGCTCCAGCCCAGAGATCATGTCCTTTTAAAGAAAAGTCTGAAATTTAATTGAACTGAAGCATATACTTGTATCATAACAATTGAAGAAAAGCTGGTGGTCCCAGAACATATGCCAAGTATTCAGAGAGAAAGACAGACTCTGTAAAATTACCATTAGACAAACATCCCTGAAAAATTGATATCAATCCATGAAAAGCATCAAATTCAGCCTTGAAGAAGATATAAGTGTTAAAGATGAAAAGGGGTCTTAAGTCACGGAAATCTTAGAAACAGTGATAAACATGAAATTCCTCAAATTTTCTGAACATTAGTCTCCTACCTTCCAATTTCCTTGCCACAGAAATTACTTAAATGTTCTCAGTTACTCTAATCAGACGTGTGCTTCCCCCAACTGAGGCGGTCTCCTTTCTTTGAGTCTCAGCTAGTCTAATAACTATTGACTCAATAAAATAAGCAACTCTGAACCTAGAAACAATATGACTGCAGGATTTCCTTATTGTCCCCTTGATCCCATAATCAGAGAAACACTCACACATATTGTTTACCCATGGACAAGACATGGAAAAGAAGAGGCAGGTAACAGCAAATCCTCTGGCCAATACACACCTTTTGGAATCTAACACCATGGGTTAATGATGATTATATAGATTTAAAATAAAGACATAATAATTTCATTTTTATTTGTTTTATGGTTTAAAATATTTTTTCATATAGTCCTGAATAAGTTCTATTAGATTTTTTAGTTTTGGGAATCTGTGAGAAAAATATTGAGAGAAGATATATAGATATTTTTAACTGAATAATGTGGAAAAGGGAAAAGTATTTACAATCATCAAGAGAAAATGAGAGCCTGTGAGGAAGAGCTTTGCCAGAAGGAATCAGCTTCACTTTGAACATCTCTTATTTGATACACAATCCCAGCCCTTCTTCCTGCTCAGTCACAGTTCACTGTTCCACGCTGGTCATTTCCATCTGTTGCTGTTATTTCTTTTACATCAAAAAACATTAAAATATATTCTTAGACAAGTGAAAACTTAACAAATTTCTATCAGGGTGACCTTTAATTGACAGCTAAGTTAGAGGAAATAATTCTGGAAATGGTTATTTTTGATCCTATTACTGCAGATTTTTTCTATGTCTTTCTATCTCTAACTACTTGAATTTAAGAGATATGGAGGAGGAAAAACAGCTTAAGCATTTGGGGCGGGCAGGTATCATTGGCTCCAGCACATTAGGGGGAGTTTGGGGATGGCATCATTAGCTACACACATCTGGCCCTTCCCCCTCCCTTTGTCTTTTGTCTCGTTATTCTTTTCTCCTAAATCTTTAATTTACATAGAGTTATGATATAAAAATCAAATGACAAAAATCATTCTCACACTGCAGGGAATAACAGAACACGTTTTCCACAGTAATATTAAAGGTTCAATCCAGAGTTGAGTTTTCTACCAATTTTAGAAATATTTTAAACCGACAATTTTTTGAAAAATGTTACCTTTCACTGTCATAAAGATACACGTCACTATTTCATTGGAACTATATTATATTCCTTGAGCATTTTAGTAAATTTTATTAGATGCTATTATAACGAAACACCAGACTATGTTTTAAAGGAAGGTAAATAATAATCATGACCTAATATTCATTGGAGGGGTATTTTATGTTCTTGGAATAAAACCGAAAGTTCAAACATTATGTATGTCATTAAAGAGAACAGAATTCTAAAACAAGAATATAAAGAAAAATAGCTACTTGCTCAATTACTGAAATACAAAAAGGAATAAAAATGAATCTGGCTTGTATGACCCTATAAATTCCTTTGATAGGGCACTGTAGCTGAAAGTTTCTCAGATTTTTTTCCCTTAAGAAATCCACATGCCATTTGAATATTTGCTAAGTTTAGGTTTCTAACTTAAGACTTCAATTGACAATCACCTGGCCTTTTAATTTTTAACTTTTATAAAAATGTGAGCAAGGAGAGAAAAGCAGTGTCTTCCATTTCATATCACGTCCTTTTAGTAACAGACATACTGGTGGAGGGATGGGTACTTGATCATTGTATAACTGAAACCCAAGCACAAAAATTTATAAGTCTACAACTGTGCCTCATGGTGTTTCACTAATAAAAAAAATAAAAAAATAAAAAAAATAATTTACGTTTACTGAAAAAAAATGTGAGCAAGGAGAGAAAAGTAGTGCCTTCCTTTTATTTCATATCACGTCCTTTTAGTAACAGACATTTAATTAAACAAATATAACAGAGGGGCCATGGATGTAACTCAGGAGTAAAGTTTGGTCCTGGATGATGAGCATCACTGGGTGTGGTTCTGGCATCTCCTGAACCCTTATGGATTATTATTGGCTCCCTCCCTCATTCCCTCCTTCCTTTCTTTTCTCTTCCTCCCTCCCTCCCCCTTCTTCCTTTTCCTTTTTTCCTCCTTCCCTCCCTCCCTCCCTCCCTCCCTCCCTCCCTCCCTCCCTCCCTCCCTCCCTCCCTCCCTCCCTCCCTTCCTTCCTTCCTTCCTTCCGTCCTTCCTTCCTTCCTTCCTTCCTTCCTTCCTTCCTTCCTTCCTTCCTTCCTTCCTGAGAAGACATGAGGATAGAGAAGGAGAAATATATGTTCAAGGGCAAACACAAAATTCTTCAGAGTGGAAACAGACAAGCAAGTGAGAAATGTGTTCAAGAGAGAAGATGGTCTTGAAAAGTACCATCTTTTCAAGAGGTACTGAGAGGCTGCTGTGAGCAGCTCATGTCCTGGCTCACCACTGAGTGTCCCCTGCAAAAAACTACAGCAGCACAAGAAAATCCCAACCTCCCCTGATGTGTGCTTACAGAAGTGTCTCATTCCACACCTTTAACAAATTATTTATAAAATGATAATAAGGGTCTTGTAGGATTATTTTAGAGTACTAACTGAGCTACAAGGGGCAGAGAAATCAAACCCAGGTCAGCCCAGCCAGCCACTTGCAAGGCAAATGCCCAACCAACATGCTATTACTCTCAGATAGCCTAGCAAGCTACTGAGAGCATCTCACCTGCCCAGCAGAGCCTGGCAAGTTATCCCTGACGTATTCGATATGCCAAACACAGTAACAAGTGTCACAATGGAGATGTTACTGGGCCCGCTTGAGCAAATCGATGAGCAACGGGAGGACAGTCTCAGTGACAGTGATTAACTGAGCTATTATAAAACAGCATGCTTTATATTTTCCTGATGGAATAGTTATAGCCATACAGTTATACAGCTATACCGTATACAGCTGTACAGCTATTAACTTTTTTTAAAAAAAATTATTGAATCACCATGAGATAGTTATAAGCTTTCATGTTTGGGTTATAATCGCAAAATGATCAAACACCCATCCCTCCACCAGTGCACATTCCCCATCACCAATATCCCTGGTATAACCCCACTTTCCCACCCTCCCTCTGCCTCCATGGCAGACATGATTCCCCATAATCTCTCTCTATTTTTGGGCATTATGGTTTTCAAAACAGACCCTGAGAGGTTATCATGTTCGGTCCTTTATCTACTTTCTGCACAGATATTAACTCTTATGGAGGCTAGAATTCTTATTCATTCATGTGATAACTCCATAATATTTTGATATTTATTAATCACATTCTCTTTATATCCATATATTCTTGGCATAGACTGGCTATTCTACCTGAAATTATATTCTATTTAAATTTACTTATAAATTGTATCTGTCCAGTTATGTTTGTCTACATATATTATCACTGTAGTACATGGCAACATAATAAAATTTATATAGAATCAGAAGCTTGATGTAATACAGAGGAGGGCCAATAAATAATAACTTCGGATTGGACATATTTTTTATTCTATTAAATCAAATAAAGATTGCAAACACAAACCTTTTTATTTTAAATTTAAATTTTTGATGTTGGTGCTCAGGGTTTACACCCGGCAGAGCTTGGAACATTGTGGCACCAAAGATTGAACCTTCGCTGCCCACATGCATGGGGAACATCTTACCCTCCTGACCCGATGGACTATCTCTCCAGTGAAACTTTTTAAAATAGATATTTGTAGACAATACAAGAATATACTGTAAGATTTAACACTCACTTAATCTATTGACTTTACTTATATTTGGACATTTTATATCTTTGTAATTAGCTCTGTATAAATAAAGATCAAGTCACTAAATCGGGTAAAGTTTTCAATAATACATGAAATATCAATTAAAATTGGACTGGTAATGTTTCATCTATATGTGATAAAAAGTACAGCATTATTTCCATTTTTTGAAAGTATCTGTTAACATTAGATTTTTAGAATATTCACAGTAAAGTATTTTGTAAATTGATTGTTAGCGATTTGTTATTCAAAGTTGGAAATGATCAGATCCATATGTTGATAATTAAAATAGATTAATGATGATAGATTAAATGTTTATCAGTATTTATAATTAGATTATAATGAATACTTCTAAGTGCTAATGTTTTTGTACAGTCAGAATATATCGTGCTGGAAAAGTCCTTTATTTCTGTTGTTTGATCATTTGACATTAAATATTTCTATTGAATAGATGAGTCATAATTAAACATGAACTTTTCATTATCATGTTCTTTAGCAATAATTGATTTTATTTCCTCTAACATCAATCACTTCAACTTAAAAAATTGATGAAATTACTCAACATAAAAATTATTCCTCTATCTTTACTATACAATTCATTACTTTAAAACACTTGAATTCAATCAGAGATACACTGCATATTTAAATTAAGTCCAATATTGTTTTATTTTAAATTTCAAGAAAAACACGTCTTGCTTGAACTACAGTGACATCTTGTGGCCCAAACTGTTTTGTTTGTTTCTAATATGTAAAATGTTCTCATATTTTCTGCTTCTGTCTAGAGGGTTTTGAGCAGTTTACATCATATTAACATGGGTTCTGAACAACTAGTAAACATAATAGTAACAAAATATTAAAAAAAAGATGACAGCAAACTTTTTCTAGCACCATTGCATACCTAATTTTCTTTAAAAGAATTTAGACTGTTTCAAATATGTTAAAATAAATACTAGGAATATGTGGGAAAGGTGATAACTACTTCATTCGAACTTTCAGACCAAATTCAGCAATTTTGTTGTTTTCTAATTAAAAAACTTAATAAATGAATATGATTTTAAAACTTGAATGTTATCTCAATATTTGAATTAATGGAAGTTTCATTTAATATATCATAAATTTGCCTGAACATTTTAATGTACAGATAGCTCTACATGCCAAATTAATCAGTTCATTCAATTCCTAGGTGTTGACTGACAGTATATATCAATTTTATATAATCCCATCATTTTGTTTCTTATTTCAGAAAATTTTCTACAGCTTCTAAAATGAGGTCATCTATTTTGGTAACTAAGTTTTGTACCATGGAAATTAAAATGGTCACTTATACTTTCATTCCCAATATAAAGATAATGATAATATCAAAAGTCTCATTTTGTGTGCCTTAAAAATGAACATGATGCTAAACTGATAATACAGCAGATAGGGTGCTTGCCTTGTACATGGCTTCAATCCTTGGTACACCAAACGATCCAATGAGTGAGCCAGGACTGATCCCTGAGCACAGAGACAGGAGTAAGCCATAAACACAGTTGGGTATGGGTCAAAATAAAACAAACAAACATAGAAAGATCATAGCACAAGAACAGTCATCATAGTTCGTTATAGAACATTTTGGTAGTGCTTTTTCATTGGAAACTGAAGAAAAGCATTTGCCCTAGAAAGAACCGCAGAGCTGAGAAAAACACTGATTAGTTGGATTATGATCCAGTAATCACAGCTCTAAGAACCAAGGTAACTCAGGCCAAATACTTGTTTTCTTATATCAGCTGGGTATTTACAGCAAAAGACAGATTATTATTGTTTGAATAAATTAGAAATTAACATTAATACTAAACTAATACTTTATTTTAGAAATTAAATATAAACTATTCATTAAAATGCATAACACTTGTGACTACATATTTATATCAGAAGTACATGGCTGTATCTCTTTAGATATCAACAGACAATAATTCGATACTGATAATTGTACTTTTTTCTATATGATTTGCAATTATTTTCTGCAAAGAGCACTATATTAGCCTTTCGAGTATTCTTGCTTTTATTCAATATCCAGTATTACATGTACCTTATGTCTTTCCACATATGATAATATATGATGCAAGATAAATCATTTTTTAAAAGACAAAAGCAGTTAGTTTATAATTTATGTGCTTTAAACCAAAAAATGTACAAGAAAAAATAAATACTGTACCTTGGCTTAGATCCAAAACTAACTTGAATCCAATTACCAAATGTAGATATATTTTGTTAGAACATTGTGGGTGTTTAAGCAGAGGAGGATATAAAAACAAAGTGCTATTTTTTATTACAAAAATATTACAAGAACTAAGAAAAACATATAAATGAGAACATAAAGAATAACACAAAGGTAGTACAGGATGAGAGAGAGAGAGAGAAATATAGAGAGAAAGAAGACAAAAATATACGGCAGGTAGATGGCTTGCCTTGCACATGACCCACTTGATTTCTATCAACGGCATCCCTTATGGTCCCCAGTATACCACCAGGAATGATTCCTGAGTACAGAACCAGAAGTAAGCCCTGAGCATCACTGGGTTTGCCCCTGCTACCCCTCCCAACAAAAAGGTAGCACATATGTGATTATAGACATATGTATGTATATATGTATATATATATGTGCAATTTATTTTCACTTTCTTTTTTAAAGTCACTGTCACTGTCCTCCTGTTGTTCATTGATTTGCTCGAGCTGGCCCAGCAACGTCTCCATTGGAGACTTTGTTGTTACTGTGTCTGGCATATCAAATACGTCACGGGTAGTTTGCCAGGTTCTGCCGTATGGGCGAGATACTCTCGGTAGCTTGCCGGGCTCTCCGAGAGGGGCAGAAGAATCGAACTCAGGTCGGACATGTTGGCTGCATGCAAGGCAAACACCCTACAGCTGTGCTATCTTAAAAATATTAATTTTCAAAGAATACCTTTTTCTTTGTGCATCTTTGAGTTACACTCTTGCATCTTTACATTCAGCCTGAAGGATACTTCATATTACTTATAGAACAGATCTACTAATGATAACTTTCTTTACCAATCTTTACTGGAGAAGCCTTAATTTTCTCTTCCATATTTTTAGGCTATTTTTACGAACAGAAAAAATTTTAACTTTTTTTTCCCTTTGGCTTTTTGTGTCACCCATGGCAATGCTCAGAAGTTATTCCTGGCTCTGCACTCAGGAATTACTCCTGGTGGTGCTCAGGTTACCTATGGGGTGCCCCCTAACCAGGATCTGCAGCATGCAAGGCAAACACCAACCCCACTGTACTATCTCTCTGCCACCTCCCAGGAGAAAATCTTTGCTTGACTATTTGTACATCTATATATTATCCAATATTCTTCTGTCACAGTTACTGATGAGAAATTGATTGTTGTTTATTAAATTTTCTTGTTAATCTGCCATTTATCTTTTGACACCCTGCACGTTTTGATGTTGGTTTTCAACAATATAGTAACAATGTGTCTTGTTCTAAGTATCTTTGTTCTTAACATACTTGTATTTCATAGTGGGATGTGTATATATGCATCTTTCATAACATTCATAAGTGTACTTTTTAATTAATTTATTTATTTTTAATTTTTTTATTAGTGAAACACCGTGAGGTACAGTTATAGACTTATAAATTTTTGTGCTTGGGTTTCAGTTATACAATGATCAAGTACCCATCCCTCCACCAGGTGCCCATTTTTCACCACCACAGGTCCCAGTATCCCTCCCACACCCCATTCACCCCCATCCCACCCTGCATTCCCTTTTGTTCTCTCTCTCTCCTTTTGGGTGTTGTGGTTTGCAAGAGAGGCATTGAGTGGCAATCATGTTTGGTCTATAGTCTACTTTCAGCATGCTTCTCCCATCCTGGGAGGATCCTCCCAACACCCTTTATTTGGTGCTCCCTTCTCTATCTGAGCTTCCTAGCACATGTGGCTGGCCTCCAAGTCATGGAGCAAAATTCCTGGTACTAATCTCAGCCACTTCAAGAGTATATTTTTAAAAATAATTTATACTGCACGTTGTCTTTCTGATCTTTTCTACTCTTGTCATTCTATAAATCCTACCTGTAAGTACGTACAGTTGACGATATCACATAGGCCTTTTAGATTCTATTTCTTCTTTTATTTTTCATTTAACTCCTCAGATTGATCATTTCAACAGCCTCACAACCAAATTTATTTTTTCCTTAAATATACTGTTGACACCCTTTAGGGCATATTTCATTCTTAGCTAATGTACTTAGCTAATGTTCCAGTTCCAGAATTTCTAATATTTTAGATTTTCCATCACTTTGTTTACATTCTCTACATTTTCAGGTATTATTCTATTGACATCCTATTTCTCTTAGCAAATAAATTCCTTATCTTTTTAGGCATGTTTAGGACAGCTCTTTAATTAGTATGTTCATCCTCACTGATGTTTTCTATTGGTTTCTTTATCCTGTACATGAGTTATACTTTCTATTTATTTATGTAATTTGTTTTTTTTGATACTGTTGTTGATAACTAGATAATTTTATATCAAACATGACATTTAAGGAAATTAAATTTAATTTGAGTTAAATTAAATTAAATTTTCTTTCTCCCCTGGTAATGTTGTATAATCATCCATTATTTTTAATTCTGGAGCCATTCTGTTCTTGGTCACCAAATCTCTGTCTCATTATTTCTATAGTTAGTTGGAGAAGAGATGTCTTTGAATCCATGGGACCATGTACACATTGGGAAGAAGGAAACTTTACCACGTGTTTCAGTGCTACAAATGCTTCCTAAATTGTGACAACTATTGGTCAGTGCCAATCAAGGTTTATCTTCCATCAATGAAAAAGGCACCAAGGCAACAAGCAGTCACTGAAAATTTATCCATTCATTGATAAGACTGTATGTGATTTAAAAACAGGTTACAACAAGAAACCAATGAAAATGTATTCATTGGCCCACAAGACTGTAACGGATTTCAAAACAGATGTGCAAACCCTTTCCTGTTAAATGCATGCATAGCTATTTAATTAGATCCCAACACTTCACTTTTCTCAGTGGACGAGCTGATTGTCACACTCGATTTCATTCTGAAGCTTGCTTCAATCTTTTGAGAATCCCTCCTTGAATGATGATCTATTTCTTCCCTCTAGACTTCATCACCTCAATTTCTCAGATCTTTTTCCTGAACTTTTTTATGTCATTGTCTGCAGCAATCAAAGCCTATGTGCTTTAAACTTATTCAGGTGGTCTGCATTTCCCAAGACCCAAAATCTTCTACCTATTTTCTACACCTTATCCAATTCACAAAGGCAAACATCTCTGTTCAAAAAGAGGTCAAGTCTTTCCTGGAGAAATCTGAAATGTTAGAGGAAATGCAACGATTGCACTGGGCCTTCTTCATAAGACAGTTTGGCCCCTACACAGAAATTTCCAGAAACAGGGAATTTAAAGAACTTTATAGGGCTGTTGAACAAAGATCTAACATAAAATTGTTAGATATTACAGGGAAAACATAGAAAAATCCAAGTCCTGGATGTCTTACAGAAGATACAATAGGTGTTCTATGTGGATGGAACAATTTTCCTTAAAAACATTGTTAGATTGGAAATATTTAGCAGCTACTATCTTATTGAAATAAGAGTTTTCAGGGCAACAAAGACAAAGTTGAAAAGCATAAAATGTCCAAACATACACCCAACTTATAAAATAATTCAATTCAAAATAATACACCATTCTAAGAGCCATAGAGAGTAAATTACTGTGACCTTCTGATTTAAATGGTGCAGTAATTGGACACTTTCTTACTTTCCATGCATTCACGATATCACTTTTTTCGAGACTGTTTCCCGTACTTTTCACCACAGAATCTAAAGACAACGTTACTATTCAGGGACTTTGTAGAACTTTAGTTGGACTGCTAAACTGGTGATATTACATTGATTGGGCATGAATGAATTCTGGTAGGACACATTATAATTGGGGAAACCTACAAAACGTAGGTTGCTTGCGGCATTGATAAATTTAAATTGATGTGATAGTTTGGGGCATGATAGTCTTTCCACTCATTGCAATAACTGAAACACTAACAGTTCACCACTAAGATAAGGAAACTGAAGTTGTTAAGACACATCATGTTTTTTTTGAGGAAGAGGAAATGGAAACTTGGACTCAATTACTAGCCTGTTAAAAGACTAGTCGTTTTTCTGTCTTTCATAGTGAGGTGCAGGTGCAGATTGCAATACAGTGGCTCTGCCACTTGAAGTGATCGAGTAAATTCCATCATGGAAAATATAATTATAACAGCATCACAAAGTCACGTACAGGGCGTTTTGATATTGGTGCTGTGACCACAGCTCTCAAATGGCTGCTGGCTACTGTCATAACTGCATATCTATGATTGAATCAGCACGAGATAGTCTCAGGGAGTTCTCAAACTGATGAACCAGATTTCCCTCCTTTGCCATTGATAAAACACTCAGGGATAGAGAGGAAATATGTTACTTTCCCAGTAAATAAGCATTGTCTGAGGCCATAAACCAAATATATTGTTTATTATTATTTTCCCCACTCAGGGAAAAAGCCTAAAGAGATGGTGCCCAAAAGTGCTCTGACTGTAAAAACAATTATGGTCTATAAATTAAATAGTACAATCACTGGAAATAATAAAAATAATAACAAATAATAATACTTATAATTAAAATTTTAAAAATAATAAAATATAGGTAGCACATAAAATTGGAAACATTTTCCAGCCACCAATTTATTCAAACAAAAATTACTATAGTATTTGAAAAGTACTAGGATACTGGGAAGAATATCACAAATCAATGACATCATTAAATTATATATAGTCTTAATTGTGGGCTGGAGTGACAGCACAGCGGGTAGGGCATTTGCCTTGCACGTGGCTGACCCGGGTTTGAGTCCTCTATCCCTCTCAGAGAGACCGGCAAGCTACCAAGAGTATCCCGCCCTCACAGCAGAGACTGGCAAGTTCCCCATGGCATATTCAATATGCCAAAAACAGTAACAACAATCTCACAATGGAGACATTACTGATGCCTGCTCGAGCAAATTGATGAACAATGGGACAACAGTGCTACAGTGCTATAGTCTTAATATTCTTAAGATTCTTTTTTGAGAAGATATAAACACTTAATAAAATTTCCATGTAAATTTAAATGTAATGTAAAGCACTTCTAAGAATAATCATGTTATATCCTTCTAGGGAGCAAATAACTAGCATAGAAAAGTTAGAAAATTTAAAATAATGTTAAATCCAGAAGAAATCAAAAATAAAATGGAACTGGATAAATAATCTATGAAGATTAGCTATGTATATTAGTAATCTAATTTAGTATTTATGCATATTGATAACTATAATTTATTAAATATAGCAAATTCAAAATTCAGATGACAAATGGAAAAACTTCTGAAATACATGGGATAGCTATATTTAAATATTATATATAAATGTTATATGTAAATTAATAGCAATGAATACTTGAAAGCTAGAGAAATATCAACTAGAAAGTCAAAGCCAATGTAGAATTTGAGAAAAAATATATTAGGGGCTGGACAAATATCATGGTGTGTGGGTCACCTTCTGCATGTGGCCAGCCCAGGTTTATCCCACAGCACTTCCTATTATGCCCTGAACAAAATCAGGAGAGACCCTGAGTGCAGAGCTAAGAGAAGTCCCTGAGCACATCTGGCAAAAAATGAAAATTCTTAAGAGAGAGCACTTTTCCATAAACACAGCTTGATATTGATGCAGAGTCAAAGCATAAAAACTGATTTAAGCACATAAGGAAAAATCATACAAGTTCCTTTGATTTTCAGTGAAGCAGTAATAGTAAGCAAGTGGTGCTATGTCAGACAGTTAAAAAAGCAGATAAAAGTTAAGATATTCTGAAAATTGTAGGACTAGATTTAGCAGATCTATTTTTAAAATTCAAACAGTAAAAACCATAAAATTGCAAATAGAGAATATTCACGAATTAATCTATCCTGTGTATAGACTATAAGACTATACAAGTCATGAACATCATGGTGTTAAAAAGTTAGCAATATGTAAACAAAATTATCAGTATATAATACAAATATATTTGCATGCACAGAAAACAACACAAATACATACAAATATGCAAATACATCTTTAAAACTCCAGAAGAAAAACAAATATGAGATAGGCTCAAATTATGAATAAATAGGAAGACAAAAAATGCTGATGAGTAATAACTATGAATATGTGTTAAGTCTCAGTATAACAGTAAACTGAAAATTGAACATAAAGTGAAACAGCATTTTACATGTATAAAACTGGCAAAGTAACTTTCTGCAAACATTGATACAATTTAGGAAAAATTACAGAAATTCAATATGTACATAGTATATGTCGGATATGTGGAAGTTCCATTGATTAAAATTTAAAAAAGGGCAAAGTTTGAAGAGAACTGTTAAGTTAATAACAACATAAAATACTATTTAAATTAAAACATAACATTATCATTAATGAGGGGTATCATGTTATTTACCCGAGCGATAGCACAGCGGGTAGGGCGTTCGCCTTACAAGCGGCCAACATGGCCGACCCGAGTTCGATTCCTCCGCCCCTCTCGGAGAGCCCGGCAAGCTACCGAGAGTATTCGATATGCCAGACACAGTAACAACAAAGTCTCCAATGGAGACGTTACTGGGCCCGCTCGAGCAAATCGACGATCAACGGGAGGGCCTTTACCTTTACCTTTACCAAATAAGAAAATACTACATGAATATGCATATCAATGATGTTAAAATGTCAAATAGAGGTTTAGGTAGTTATAGCAAGCAAGCAAGATTATATAATGAAAACATTTTTGGTTTTGGACCACACCCATCAGTGCTCTGTGTCACACCTGTTTGTGCTCCAGGGTCTACATGCAGTACCAGGATTCAAACTAGGGTTGTGACTGCAACCATATATTGGGCATGTGTGTTTATTTTTGTATTATTTTATGGTGTAGAAAAGAAAGACTATTGAGAAATCTCACCGCATTTTGGCTATGCATTGAAGGCACACAAAAAATTTTTAAAAGCTGTCTCATATTTTTTAAAAAGTTTAATATTCGAAAGCATATCAAGAACACATAAAATTTAGAAACATATAAAAAAGAAGATGGAAAAATGACAGAGGATTTGAATTCACCTTTCTCCAAGACAACATAAAGCTCTCCTAAGAGAATATCCATCTCTGAAAACTGGAAAATACCAAACTGCGAGAAATCACTTCACACCTATGAGAACAGCTTTTATTCAAAAGGCAAGAAAAAAATGTTGTTAGGTTATGAAACAGCTAAACCTGGCACTGTCGGAAATGTAAGATGGGACAGCCAGGATGGAAAAAAACACTGAACTACAAACATTAACAACAGAAATTACACAAGATCGTTACACAAATCCTGGGTATCTATCCAAAGATCAGAAAAGCATGAAAAAAATAGCGATTTCCATGTTCCTACCATAGTTACCATAATGTTGCAAACCACCATAATGCCCAGCAAATAAATGCATCAAGAGAATGTGTTATTACCACTTAAATAACTTTCAATAGAAAAATGTTTGGAGACAAACAAAACAAACAAACAAACAAAAAAACTGATATGGTCATCCAAGGGACAATACTCAGCATTGAGTGGCATTGAGTGAAAAGAAGATGTGATACAATTGTAATGGAATATTATTCAATAACAACAAAAATGACAGGGGTCAGACAGATAGGACAGTGGGTAGGGTGCTTGTCTTGCACATGTTTGATTCAGGTTTGATCTCTAGCATCAAATATGGTTCCCTGGAGAACTGACAGGAGTTATTCCTGAGTGCAGAGCAAAGAGTTACCTCTGAGCTTCACAGGGTGTGACCCCCCAAACAAACAAAAAACACCCAGGAATGAAAAAATTCTACTTATTGCAACAATATAGATGAACTAGAGGGATTCAGTATTCACATACAGCTTAGTGAGACAAATGAAGTGAAGAGAGACAAATGCCTTATGATTTCATTAGCATGCTATACAAAGAAACTCAACCTAAGGATGAACTACATAAAGCAAAAAATGGTTAGAATATGAGACTGATTTAGTGGTTACAAGAAGAGAAGGAGGAAGAAAGGTGAGGTAAAAAAATGTTAAACGATTCAGTTGTAAGGTCAAAGACTGAATTGCACCTTTGGTGATAAAATTAATACAGAATTTACGCATGTTGACTTTTAGTGATGATTATCTAAAACAAGATGTTGTGTTGTTACTTCAGTGAAAAAAATATATAGTGTACAAGGGTATATAAATAGAGTTTCTGGTGCCTGGAGACTGACATTTTGTAGGGTGCAGCTTGCACATCTTATTTTTGTTAAGAAGTTTCAATTGAGGAGGCAGGAGCATAACACAGGAGTTAAGGAGCTTTCCCTGCTGATCCCTGAGCCACAAACAGTCCCCTAAGCACCACGACTCCTCCCAAGCACAGAGCCTGGAGTAGTACCTAAGGATCTTCCCTCCCCTTACTCCAACTGAGTCTAATTCACAGATAATCTTGACAATTACTGGTCTGCCATTGAAATGCACCCAATAAGATGTATTGTTTCCAACCAAACAAGATGTTATTACGTAGAATTAAGTAGAAGAGGATATGATTAACTCACTGGCATAAGGCAACTTCAAACACAAATTGACTAGAAATGAAAGTATGTAAAACAATTCCCCAGGGTCCTGAAGAAAATTACAATGGGTAGTGCATTAGCTTTGCATGTAGCAGACCTGGGTATGATCCTTATCACCCTATGGTGCCCTGAGTCCACCAGGAGGGAGCCCTTGAACACAGAGCCAGAAGTAATCCCTGAGAGCTCTTTGTGACCCCAGAACAAAAATGAAATAATTTTTCTCCAAGGGATGGATCTGGCAAGAATCTAAGTGGACAGAACTATCTCCTCAGATCAGATAGTGTTTAACAACATCAACCAGTTACTCAAGTACGCTGATCCACAGAGATCAAGGGGCTTATATCTATTTTAAGGGATCTTAGTACAGATCACCTTCAGTGGTTGAGTATTAAATCTTTTCGTATTATTTTACTATGATCAGTAAACACATGATGAAAACAATTATAACATAAATGTTAACTCGCTATTGGAATTCACTGGCATTTTGTGTTCTTCATTCATTTTATCAAAGGTCCTAATATTCTATTTTTTCTCTATCCTCTCCACTAGAGTTTTCAAATAAATTAATTCTGGGGTGGTAAGAAATAGGGTGTGTGTGAGAATGTTTCAAAGAGAGAATAGTGGCATTTTTTAGCAATATTTCTTGAGTAATGTAATTTGAATATATAGCATAGGTGTTTCATAGCATGACAAATGTTAGATAAAATTCAATTGCAGTGTCATTTCAGTTCAATTTAAATGCCATTGAAATAAATTAACTCTAGTGTCTATATATTTGAATGGTATTATTTCATGAGAAACATTGGATTCATGAAAAACTATGTTATACTGCTTGCATCATTTCTACAACAACTATAATGTATTGCTCAAGAACTTTTATATTAGATGAAATTATATAGAGCTATTATCATGATGATGACTAAAATGGCAGAAAGAAATTTCAACAATAAGAGAAATAATAAAATCAACGTGCATTAAAATTTTATTATATAATTAATATTTCAGAATATTTTCATAAATAATATTTACCAGAATCAGTATTTGCTATGTGTTTTTTATAAACTTAAATTTCTGTTTATAAACTTAAACTTAACTAAAAAAACAGTTCTTAGAAAACTAGTCTTAACATTTTGATACACAAATAATAGATTTTACTACATAGCATAGATTTTAAAAAGCCCTAATTCTAGAAAACCAACAATTTACTTTTAACTACTGATTTCCCTATTAACAAGAATAACCAGATTTTGCATCAGCAAATTCTCAATGGTTGCTGAGAATAACTCAGTCTATTTTTTGCTTCAATGCCATTCTATCTATGGAAAGAATATTACGTGGAACTCAAATTACTATATCAATTTGCAGGGGGAAAAAGCCATTTTAATCACTTTGCAGGTCTTGATTTTGGAATTTGCATTTTCATGAATGTATATTAACTTATTGTTGTGTGTGGAGATACATATTTGTGGATTAACTTTACCAAATGTAAATGCTTGTGATATCCCAGTGAGCATGAAACCCAGTTTCTGGATGGCACCTGCTCTCATAATTGATTTCTATATTCAGGGGGATTCTGGCGCACTGAGCGCATGAGTAGTTATCATTAATGCAGCCACCCAGGCTTTTGAATCTTGTGTCCCAGTGATCCACAAAGGCTGTAAAAGATAATATGAAGAAAGACTTAGCAGATGCTTTGAATATCATGAATAACTGTTATTTTTTTCCTCTGCGCCATAGAAAGAAATCGTTGTAGATTTGCATTTGAGCATTCACTTCCATTTAAAACATCAGGTGATCTATCATGTGGAAGAAATCTTACCTAAAGATGAAAACTTCACATTCTCTGAAAATGGAAGCTTTTCATGCAATTAATAAACTAATAAGCATAAATATTAAAGGATTTCCTCAATCTAGCTTTTATCTTTGTAGTTAGAGAACGATATACTTTCAGACTGGAGAAAAGAGAAAGCAATTTTCCACAATATTTTTTATAATGAAGCACTAAATTGATGCTTATTGAAACATAACATCAAATGGAAAATTAATGTATTAGATACCAAAAGGTACTCAGAATAATTCTATGTAAACCAATATATTGTTTATTATTTTCAAATTTTTCTCAACGCTAGTAATTATACGTTGATGGAAAAATTTGGTGCTGTTATTGCCATCATTATTTTCCAGATTGAGTAAATAATAAGGTTTAGTTTTTGTTTAATTATTTTGGTTTGAAGGAGAGGAGAAATTTTGACCCATACCTGATAGTACTCAGGGCTTACTCCTGGCTCTGTGGTCAGGGGTCACAACTGATGGTACTCAAAAAATAACTTATTTTTCTGTTCAGTGTGATTCTTTCAAGCCAAATCTGTGGCTGGAGGACACAATATATTTTTGCCCAATATCTTCTAACTCCATGCAATTAAAAACAGATCCAAAAAATTTGGAGAGGTTCAAGGTATTATTTAGGTTAGACTTTATAGCCAATCCTGTGGCAACCTTTATAGATCATTAAGCAAGGCAATTGTTGCCAGATCTTATGAAGCCACAAAATAAGAAAGCTTAGCACACAGTAGGTACTAAGTCAATTTGACTTATAAACAGAACTCCCTGCTTACTTGCGGTATGAATTGCCTGAAAAACTACAATGACATAATAACATAAGTCTAGAGATATCTCTTTAGGGGATATAGCCATACAACTGAGACATGTAGTGACTAAGCTTTGCAACTTGTACTACCAACAGACCATGGAAACAAGGTAGCCCTTCAGCAAAGTGTTGAATGCTCATAACATCACTCCATTTACATCAAGATAAAACAAGACACGGTGGGCTTCAGAAGATCTTACTAGCATAATCAAATGTTCAAGCACTATCAGTGCCCCCGCAGTGCTATTTTTCCCTTGATCTACTGACCTTATAGATATTTGCAAAGACAGTTGTCTGAGTATGGCACCATACACATGGACTTCAGGAATGCTATCCTTTGTCCCAGGGGTGAACCCCAAGGGAAATAAGACTTTGGAGATATCTTATTCATCACTGAGAGAAGGCCTAAGATATGATCACTTGATCTCTTGACTTCCTGTTACTCATCGATTTGCTCGAGCGGGCACCAGTAACATCTCCATTCGTCCTTGTTGTGTACTAGTGTAGTCCAGTGATGACTATTTGTTCTAAGATATGAATGCACATAAATCTATAGACTTGTGCTTGGCTGAGATGGTCAGATTGTTGGGTAATAAACACTGAAGGCACAAAGAGAAAGAACACTGGGAAAAGGTGTGAAGGTGGGAATTTACTGATAGAAACAAGGGGAAAGACAATCCGCAAAGATCCGACCCTAAAGATGTAACCCTGGACAGGATAGGATAAGTAATAGGAGTCTTGTGTAAAAGATCACTTCTTTTATTCTATTTTTTAAATCCCAAAGTTACTCAATAAGTTTGTCAATAAGATCATTGACAAAGTGATCACGGTGGCAGGTCTGCAAATGAAATAACGCATTGATTGACTCACAATATGGGTTTCTGCACATAACTATTAATTGATTGATTGATTTTTTTATTTCTTTTTGGGTAACACCTAGAGATGCTCAAAATGGCTTCAGTTCATACTGTTCCTGAATTTATCAATCCACTGTTTACCAACAATGCTTCTCTGTATTACTGCTATTGATATGTACAGCAAAGAAATGAAGAAATAGACTCATGGCCCCCCAAAAAACATTTCTTTAAAGAACTTAGCAGCTAAAATTATGAAAATAACTACCAAAAATTCAGAAACACAGCCAAATATGTGGACACACCTACCAAGGTACTTTTGGGCTACCATAAAAGCAAATAAAACATGATAGTTTTTATCACAGACAGAATACAATGAACTCAATTAGCAGGTTAAAAGTGGAAGTGAATTTTCTTCTTCTTCTCCAAAAGTCTTTAATCTTTCAATCAGGTCCTTGAAAGGTTTTTGTGGACTTGGAGTTGATTTTTCTAATTGAAACCAATAAAATATCTAAAACACTGTGCTGAACTGAAAATGAATGCCAACTTATGCCACCTAGCCACTCTCAGCTTCCAACACAGAACTGAGTAAAGAAAGGAATATGGAATATATGAGTGTAGGTGGAAGATGACATGTCTTAATTTTATTTTCAGGAGTAAAATGTACATACAGTTGTATAACAGCATATAGGTAGTTTAATAGTTCATATAATCTAATCTTAATCTTTAGTTGTGTGTTTAAAGGGAGCATTTCAACTGAGGGCACTATGAGAGAATTCCCTTCTCTGATACACATCAGACGTGCTCTTTACTGTGTTTCTTATTTTCAGTGTTCTGAGATAAGAAATAAGTCTGTTTCCCGAAGGCTAATTAAAGTCTATTTGACAAAATTTTGGATATAACTTTTATTGGTTTAACTCCATGCATTATTTTAGGTCTTCCCAGGAGCAGACTGTGATATGAGAATTTACATAAAATTACTTTATGTGTAAGCTGTTCCCAGTGAAGACTGGTAGGAGAGGTGATAAAAGAGACAGGGAAGGAGAAGAAATTAAAAACTGGGGATTTTATTAAACAAGTTAGTAGACTGAGCAGCTGGAATTAAATTCTGATTTGAAACAAGGAGAGTCCACCCACAGTAAAGAGTTTTGTGTGAACTCACTTTTGGAACAAATACATCATTAAGGTATAGAACATGCCTACTTATGGGTTATTTGTGACTGTGTTATATCAAAATCAGTTTCTCTTAGTCATAGGTTCAGAAGTGTATCTGAGGACACAAGTCCCTCATAGGTGTTTCCTGATGGCATGGGGCATGCAGGTTACAGGGAAATGATTAGAGACTGGCAGTGGAAAGTTAGTCCAATATAACAAAAATGCCAAAATATGTGGAAAAATTGTAAGGCGCCAACATCTTACCATATACTTATAGTACTATTTTCTTACATGCTGAAACATGTGATGAATACAAAGATGTGTATGAATGAATACAAAGATGTGTATTTATTTAATTATTCCCGATCAAGACAAAATAACTCTTTTTTTTTCTTTCTTTGTTTTTGGGCCACATATGGACATGGTCAGGAACTACTCCTGGTGGTAGTGCTCAGGGGACTATATGGGATGCTGGGAATTAAAATACCCTACCCATTGCACTAATGCTCAAGTCCCCCCAATGACTCTTGTTTTTGTAATATTTGTTTTGTTTCTTCAAACTTCTCCACCTTTCCCAGATTTTATAGGGAGATTGAGAAAAATGAATATTCAATATTTTTTTGTATAAAGGTTATAATCTTATGTCAAAGCTTGATCAGCATAGCACATTAAATAAGGTCAATGAGTTAATTATATGGTAAAATACTCTGCACTGTTTAAGTGCTATACTGATTTCAGTTAATTAATTCCATAAACTCACTCACATTTAAAGATCAAATAGCACTGGAAGTTTTAACTGAGAAGAAGAGCTAAGAAATTAATCATGAAAATGGAATTATTTTCATAATGTTCCAAGATAAAAATCACTTCTTGGGTAAACCCATACATAATATATAACATATTTTATTTTATTATGAAACATATTTAGAGTGTAATACTGTATATTTCACTCAACACATAACAATAAATTCTTCTATGTTGACTGTGAAACATTATTTACCAAGCTTTAAAGGTAGAAGATATTTTATCTATTCTAGCCTAAGTGAACTATATAACCTGAAACATAATGAAATTTTTCAAAAACGTCTTTTAAAAATTAAAGTTTATGTCATTGAAAGAATGCAGTGCATGAATTAATTAGCATATATAATTTCAGATTTCACTGAGAGTGAATAATTATTAAAATACATTATATTTAACACATATGCATTTACTATCTAAAGTATGCCTAGTTATTTATGGGTTATTTGTGAAATCTGCAGTTTTACTGAAATTTCTCTAACCTAATAATGAATTTGCTAGCAATGACCCAGACAGTAATGATTATACATAGAACAGGGATAGATTCACTATATTTTTTTTCACTAAAATGTATGTTATAATTCTGGTTGTTTTAAGTTTAAAATTAAATTAATTTCAACTAAACCTTCTTTTAAAGTATACCTGTTATTCAAAAATTATTTTTGCTTTTTTAATTTTTGAAATGCATTTAGAATCCATAAGGATCGATGACTAAAGAGTTTTATAAACTTGTTCAATGAAAACAAAATTAAGAAACATGCATTATCCATTTCTAGTGAAAATAAAATTAATTTCCTGGAAGTTGAAGCATCTAATAGAGATTAATATTAGATATTTTATCCCAAATTTTATTTTCTGAAATTGAAAGTTGATTCATATGTACATAATATGCTTCTCTATATATTTGTGTGCTGGAGCGATAGCACAGTGGATAGTTCATTTGCCTTGCATGCAGTCAACCCAGGTTCGATTCCTCCATCCCTCTTGGAGAGCCCAGCAAGCTACAGAGAGTATTCCGCCTGCATGGCAGAGCCTGGCAAGCTCCCTGTGGCATATTCGATATGCCAAAAACAGTAACAACAAGTCTCACAATGGAGACGTTACTGGTGCCCGCTTGAGCAAATCTATGAACAGGAGGAACAGAGACAGTGCAGAGAGTGCTATATGTTTATGGGGTTTTGATTTATTTAATTTTGGGGTCACACCGAGCAGTGTGTAATAGTTACTCCTGGTTCTGTTCTCAAGGCTCACTCTTGGTAGGTTTTGGAGAACTGTACATGATTCTGGGGATCAAATCCTGGTTGGCTGCATGCAAGGCAAATACTCTACTCGCTGTACTGTCACTCCAGCCTGGTTGTCATGTTTTTATGAAATGAATTTTAGAGCTGTACCTTAGGAATTGCTTGCAGAGGTGCTAAGGAAATCACTCAGTGCAGAGAACTGAAGAGGGACTATTCACATACAATTCAAGCATCTTAACCGGCATCATCTCTCCAGCCACAAGTTCTGTTAAAGAAACTATCAAAAGTACTTCCTTTGTGTAGACTGTCTGAAAGTCTGCAGCACAAATATTTAATACATTTTGTCATGTCAAAATAAAATTTAAATACTCTAGTGTTATTTTACATACATAATTTTAAAGTATTAATTTTAGACTATTTATATTTGAATGAATTTTCATTTTCATGGTGCCCCTAATGTCTATACGTCTATAGACATAATCTATACATCTATATGTGTCACCTATACATCTATAGAAACATTTTAATACTAAATTTTTATGGAAGAAACTTTGACATCACAGACATGAATCAATATTTTAACCAAAATTATATCTTCTTATAAATAAAACCATTCAAACATTCAAGTAAAAATAGATGGCTCATATTAGTTGAGAGTTTAACCAGTAATACATCCCATTAAGTGACACAATTTCTCTATTTCTGGTAGTGACAGTTTTCACCAAGAAACATTTAACATGTAAAACTCATCCATAACAGAGCCAGACTGAGAGTATGAAGGAGGGGCTCTTACCTTGCATGTCATCCACCAGCATTTGATCCCCAGAATCCCATATGGTTCCCCAAACACTGACAGGAGTGATTCCTGAGCACAGAGCTAGGAGTGATCCCTGAGTATGGCCTGTTGTGGCACAAAAACTAAAACAAAAAGCAAAAACAAAAACAAAACAAAAAAACCCTAAAACGTCTATTTACTACCTGAGCCTTGAAACATTCTGTGTCCCTAACACAATAATAACAGACAAAATTTAAGTATAATGAAGAATACATGGCTAAAACATATTCTTGATAGACATTAAAAATAAAATGAAATAATTAAAATAAAATTTAAATATTGAAACAAGATAATGGGCTTAAAAATTGTAGACATGAAGTTCAAATAGAAAAAGTTAGGTTATGTAAAACAATGGGTTGTAGCATCTGAGAACATAGAAGCCCCAGCAAAGTAACAGAAACAAAATTGTGTTCCCTTTCCTGAAAGTGAACAAGGTCCTCTACTGGGAAAAAAATATCCTCCCTTTGGGATAGAAGCTATAAATAACAGATTCCATTTTTGTCTTTAAGGATCTGAAGATTAATTTCATCAATGGCCAAGATCCAGAGACTATAAAACAAAGCTCCCAGAAGAGAGCAACGCAGAACCCCCTGCTCCCGTGCTAGGCTGTCTTCACTAGGGCCCCTTGGAGGGGGATGGGTTGAGTTTCCCTCCATGCCCCAAGCAAAGCCCTGGCAGCCAAAATCCTCCAGAACCCAGCCGCAGACATGCTCCAGGTCACTCTCCACATGCTCGAAAGACCTTCATGCATGAAGGAACTGGCAGAGTAACCCAGGTGTATGGGACCCGTGGCTGAATTCTCCAAGCCTGTTCTGATAGGAACTGGGCCTCCCCCACCCAGATGCCACATTTTTCAGTAGCTTGGCAGTCACACCCAAAAACTGCTGTCCAGAGCCATGTAATCTCATCAGCGGCATTCACTGCCACTTGACCTCTTATAGTCTAGCCCACTGATGAACCTAAAGCAACACACATGTTTTTGGTTTTAACATACTTCCTTGTATTCTTCATCCCTCTTGGAGAGCCCAGAAAGCTATGGAGAGTATCCCTCCTGCACAGCCTGGAAAGCTACCCGTGGTGTATTCGATAAGCCAAAAACAGTAACAATAATGGGCCTCATTCACCTAACCATGAAAGAGCCTCCAGTATGTTGGTGGCATTGGGAAAGATGAATAAGGACAGGCTGCTAAAATCTCAGTGCTGGGACGAATTAAACAGAACTGGCACCTGCTCGAGTAAATTGATAAACAACGGGATGACAGTGATACAGTGAAGGATCTGAAGAATGTTCTTATCCTAGAAGATTTTCTTCATGTCTAAACTGGGGAAGTCAAACATAGTTTCCACCCTGGAAGCTGAAAGCTCTAAATAGTTGGATTCTCTTACCCTCCTGCCAATATAAGTAATCTGATTTATAGAACTATGTCCTTTGAAACGCACTGAGAACAAATTAGGGATTCATGGCCAAGCTATCAGTATTTCTGCCTATATACCGTGTCATTTCCCTCTGTTTCTACTCATGAACTGTAGATGGTATTTGGCAAGCCTCAACCCATTATTTTTTCCTATGTTACACCACTAGTTACCAATGCAAGAACATTGGTCAGACATGCAACATTTTCCCTCTTTTCCACTAACTTTTTGTTATATTTTATTTTATTTTATTTTATTTTGGAGTTTGAAGTGACTTTGAATCCACAGACTCAGGGGTATCTTCTCGCCTGTGCATGCACATGCTTACTTGATTGTTCAATCTATCTTTCGACATCATATATCTACTTCTTAAAATAAATAAATAAATAGATAGATAGAAACCTTTTGGTTGCACTATTACTATTTATTTTCCACATAAGACCTCTTTACTTACCTCAATTTCAGCTTTGTGCTTTCATCTAGGTTTGGTTCTCTGCTGCCTTAATTATAATATCTTTTGGTCACCTTTATTTTAAATACTGAATCACTGCATTTTCTCTCCTGAATTCCTCTTACATTCAATTCAGCCGGTCTATCTCCCCAATCACTCTTCCAAAGCACTCTTACCAACATCAGCATTGCCTAGATTTTTCTGAACTCACGGGTGTCACGGTGCTAGTACCCGCAGCAGCAGATTAGACGAGAACTGTTTCCTTTCAAATACACTGAGAAGGATGGGACAGTACTAGAGGATTTTAAGTGAATTTCTGGAACTTAACTCCATAGTTAACAAAATTGCTCAAGCTGTTATGAGGAAATATGGAAGGACAAACTGAACTTCTGCTTTACTCAAGGAGCTACTATGTAAGTGGTTTCTTTCATTGTCTCTTGTCATCCTCTTCCTCCAAATCTTAACCAAGATACAACTTTTGACTCAGTTCTGGGAATCACCAAGGGCATATCCATTCATTTTCTCAGTGACTTCATTTAAGATCATGACTGTCCCATATATCTCTTCTTTGCTGTTTGCCAAGCCTGGATTGCTGCCCTTTTTAGAGATAAAAAAAATAGCCACATTCTTATGAATTCTCTCTGCCTATATTTTTAAAAGTCATCATCACTTAATATCTCCAATCTCCAAGACTAAACTTATCAAAATAACTTCTTTAGAATATACAGCAACTCATTTTTACTGTTCTTTAAGATGCTTGCTTCAGAATCTTCTCTCCTATACACAGATTTTATTTTGTGCAGCATCCAATTCTGAAGAGCCTGCTTTCAAACTACAGCAGTTTCATCCTGTTTCTCTAGCCTGATGACTTGCCCTCTCAATTCCAAACTTTCCAGGCAAGCCTCACATCATCCCTTTGCCTGGGAAAACAGTGATGCATCCAGATATGTGTCAAAAATATATTCTATTAGCTCCTCTGGAGAATTACTGCTATACATAGATGACATTCCCTAAAGACAGCAAATATTGACAGTCACTAAAGGTAAAGGTAAAGGCCCTCCCGTTGATCGTCGATTTGCTCGAGTGGGCCCAGTAACATCTCCATTGGAGACTTTGTTGTTACTGTGTCTGGCATATCGAATACTCTCGGTAGCTTGCCGGGCTCTCCGAGAGGGGCAGAGGAATCGAACTCGGGTCAGCCATGTTGGCCGCTTGTAAGGCAAACGCCCTACCCGCTGTGCTATCGCTCCAGCCCTAATATATTAAAAAACGTTGGTCATGAAATTAGTACAGAGAAGTGACAGGAATCAAAACCAAAGAGAATTTTTGAGGAAAGGAAGACTGTGATACAGGAATTATTGTATGCTAACTAGAGAATGAGGAAGAGAAAAAGCTTTTCACCCATCATAAATTGACAAAAGATGGGAAAGGTCACCAGTGACCACAAGCTCCACAGCTGGTTTTGGGCAATGCCTGGAGCGCCCAGTGTTCTCTGCAATGATCACTGTGGGGTCCTAAAGAATTAAAAGATTGACTAGAGGGAAAGAACATCCTTAATGTTCCAGCTAAGGAGAATGGCATACACGTGTCTAAATGCCGCCTCAAGTCATTTGGGTATTTAAAAGAATGATCAGATGAATTTTCTCTCTCATATATAAAATACTAAATCAGGATTTAGCTTCAGTTGAATTCACATTATTGAATAACAGATAAAGATTCCATTTAGAAACACTGGAACAGAAATGGCCATGAAAATGCATACAAGGGAGTATTCAAAAGCAAACAAAATTAATGATTTTTTTCTCATCAGTCTTAAGTTTTTCTCTCACTGTATAATGATGGGGTTTCACCTCTACAGTCATTCTGCCTGTTTATCTTCCTGTATGTTAGGGTTCGAGGAGTTAATGTCACCTTTTGATCTCTCATTTATCCAAGACTATAATTAAATTATTATCAAGCAATTATAAGCCCAAACTTACTATTAAAAGAACTACACAAAATATAAATAAGAAAACTTGTGTTTTATATTGGCAAATTAGGAGACCAACAAGTACAAACTTATTTCTAGAAGGAGAAATCCGATAGAATAAAAGGAAACTTTAATCCAAGTTATATACATCAATATGGGAACACCGCAAAATCCAAATGCAATCCTGTTCTGTGGTCTATGTTAGTTATAGGAGAAAATTAAATTCTGAGAGTTCTGTGTTGTTTATATAAACTAATTGAGATAATCCTTTCACAGTACATGGCAACGATTTATGCTGAACATTTTAAACATATGACATGATATGTCAATTTAAAAATGGAAAACTATAAAAAAAAATTAAATCCATCACTGGAAAATAATTTAAAAAAACCTTGGCGTTTGTGTCATTTATTTTTGTCATTATTATTCAATTCTGTGCAACAGCAATCATTTATTTTTGTAAGTATCCTTTTTATTCCTCTAATTATGAACCCCTAAACTGTCACTGTCACAGTCCTCCCATTGTTCATCAAGTTGCTCGAGCGGGCCCAGTAACATCTTCATCATGAGACTTGTTACTGTGTTTGGCATATTGAATATGTCACGGGTAGCTTGCCAGGCTTTGCCATGCAGACGAGATACTCTCTGTAGCTTGCCGGGCTCTCACAGAGGGGCAGAGGAATCAAACCGGCTTGGCCGGGCCAGCTGCACGCAAGGCAATATACGTCCTACCGCTGTGCTATCGCTCCAGCCCTAAACATTAGCTAAAAATTGCACATTCAAACATGTGAGGAACATTAAAAAGTTACTCAACACCTGGGTCCCATATATGTATATGTTGATGTAAATATGGGTCTTATATGTGATATTATGAAAGAGAAATCTCTCCCTGTTATATATAACACACAGCCAAGAATAATAATTTGTTTTATTTTCACTTACCTATCTAAACACAATTCATTTATCTAAATGTCACTAAACTTTCATAGTCTAGTAGTGGTTTAATAGATATATCAATAAATTATTAATTATACTTTCATTTCCATACATACTACGTACATACTTGATAGAACATATTCATTTTCTTGACAAAAATGTTTAAGGTTGAAATATAGTTTTGCTAGGACTGCCCTAAAGAAAAAAAATTATTGATATTTTAATTTTCATATCTCAAGTGCTTTTATTCTTCAAATACATATATATATTATATTAGCACTGTAGCACTGTCCTCTCGTTGTACATTGGTCTGCTTGAGCGGGCCCAGAAACGTTTCCATTGTGACACTTGTCACTACTGTGTTTGGCATATCGAATACTTCACAGGTAGTTTGCCAGGCTTTGCCATGCGGGCGAGATACTCTCAGTAGCTTGCTGGGCTCTCCGAGAGGGTCAGAGGAGTCGAACTCGGGTAGGCCTGGTCAGCCATGTGAAAGGCAAACGCCCTACCCGCTGTGCTATATTACATCAGAATTCAATAAATAAAAGAACTCAGACTAAGAAATGGAAGTCATAATAAAATAAGATAATAAAATAACACACCATAATGTGTACTGTTTCAATGATCTATTTCAATAACAGGTTCTATATTAACAAACACTGTCCTCCCGTTGTTCATCAATTTGCTCCAGCGGGCCCAGTAACGTCTTCATTTTGAGACTTGTTACTGTGTTTGGCTTATTGAATACATCACGGGAAGCTTGCCAGACTTTGCTGTGCGGGCAAGATACTCTGGGTAGTTTGTTGGGCTCTTTGAGAGGGTTAGAGGAATCGAATCCACTTGGCCTGGCTGGCTGCGCGCAAGGCAAACACCCTACCGTTGTGCTATTGCTCCAGCCCTGAACGTGCCTGATCTATATTAACATATATCAATGAATAATGTTACAGTTAAAAGAGTTAATTATAATTCTTAATAGCACTGTCCTCCCGTTGTTCATCGATTTGCTTGAGTGGGTCCAGTAATGTCTCCATTTTGAGACTTGTCATTACTGTGTTTGGCATATTGAATACGTCACAGGTAGCTTGCCAGGCTTTGCTGTGCAGTGGAAATACTCTCGGTAGTTTTCTGGGCTCTCCCAGAGGGGCGGAGGAATCAAACTTGGCTCCACCGGGCCGGTGCGTGCAAGGCAAATGCCCTACCACTGTGCTATTGCTCCAGTAAATGGCAATAAGAAAGACAATAAAATCTAATCTAGACACAAACTAGAAGGCAGCAAAACTCAATCCAAATTCAGTTCATTAACACCATCACCATTTTTTTTCCACTGAAGAATTCTGCATCTCAATTACATGAAAATATTGGGGTTGGCACGATTGCACAGTGGGTAGGGCTTTTGCCTTGTACGGGTTCAATTCCCAGCATCCCATATGGTCCTCCAAGCACCTCCAGGAGTAATTCCTCAGTGCACAAACCAGGAGTAACCCCAGTGCATAGCTGGGTGTGACCCAAAAGGCCAAAAAAAAAACCCTAAAGTTATTAAAATGATTTTTCTTATCCACTATCAAGTATTTTTAATCACTGATAGTATCCCAAAAAAAGATGACATAAAAATACTAGAATATACATGGAACACAAAACTATGTAACAAATCTTTTTCCATAAATGTCTATTTCTTCAGATCTGTTCATACTGTGTGATAAAATGTAACTTGGAGGTATAATATCAGTGTCTAGACTATAAAAATTTCCAATGAACATTTCAATCTAAAATTAAAGAGTATGTATGAAACTCTATCAACAATAGTACTGTAAACCACAACACAAAAATTATTTTTTTAAAGTAAAGCGTCTCTTGAAGAGGTTTACTGGTGGGTAGGAGGCAAAAGGGGTTGGGTGGGGTGCACTGGTGGATGGAAGAAGACACTATAATAGGATGAGTGCTGAAATATTGGATGCCTTAAACTCAATCAGAGACTATAAAAAACCAGCTCCTGGAAGAGAACAGTACAGTCTCCTGCCCCCGCGCCTGGCTGTCCTCACCAGGGTCCCTTGGAGGGGAGCGGGTTGAGCTTTCCTCCCTGCCCCGACCAGGGCTCTGGCAGCCGAAGACCTCCAGGACCAGCCACCACCATGTTGAGACCACTCTCCGCACACATGAAGGTACTGGCAGAGGGACAAAGCCACGCAGGCTCCAGGGCCGAGATCTCCAAGCCTACTTGGATTGGGGCCGAGTATCCTCCACCCAGATCCTCCAAATTCCAGTAGGCGGGGGTCACACCCACCAACTGGCCCCCTGGTGCCTTGTAATCCCATCAACGGCCAAGACTCAGAGACTATAAAAACCAGCTCCCGGAACTGTGCGGCCGCATTCGTGGCCATGCGACATCTCATTATGACATCTTATTATCTCATTCCTATTTTGGACAAACTGGCAGGCTACCGAATGTAGCCTGCCCACATGGCAGAGTCTGCCAAACTCCCCATGGCATACCCAATATGCCAAATACCAGTAACAATGATGGATCTTATTCTCCTAAAGAGCCTTGAATATAATCTCAGGGCTAGGGTGAAAGAGACGTTACTGGGGCCTGCTCGAGGCAATCGACGAATAACAGGATGATTTGTGATTTGTGTGATTTGTGAAACTCAATCATGGATAACTGTGATTTCACAGTGACTAAATTTAAAACAATTACAACAAGTCAAAGAGTATGCAATTTATCTTTACAATTTATATAAATTTCTCTTTAGAATGTAGTGGGCTGCCTTTAGTTTTATGAGCATTATTACTATTAATTATTATTTGCTGAGCAGTAAGTGTGTCTCCTGTAGGCAGTGGAATTCAAAAGTAACATTATGGCAATTTATGTTAAAAGCATTATTTAAGCATACAAATTAATATTTTTACATTAACCAAAAGACTAAAAAATTCAAGCTAGCATATTTAGTATTTTAATACATTTGTAGTATGAATGTATAGGATAGATAACATATATACACAATAACCATCTGCATGGATAGATTCTCATCGCAGCAATTTATTAGGAACAAAGAAAACAAATGCACTGTTTGCATTTCCTGGACATGGGGATAAGTTAAAAGCAAAAGGAAATAAGTATTCAGTTTTCAACTGTTTTGTTCTGAAGAGAATGTTTAGTGGAAAATGACCTTTCTGTATAAGTGCACAATTCTTTTTTTAATCAAATTCATAGAGTATTTAATATATTGATCATTATGCATTTGGGGAGATGCAGGGTGAATGTGGTCACATTATTATTTTTCATTTAGAACTTACTGATTTTCTGCCAGTGCCTTACAGCTCTGTTTTAAAAAGATAGAGTTGTTATAATCATTTGATTTATATCTTTTTTGGAAGATAGCATTGCAATGAGAATCCTTTCATCAGTCAGATCAATAAAACTTTTATGCTTTGGTTATATTAACTTCAAAAAATATTAGAGATTCCTGTTCATTAGGCCACTTTTTAATTTTAAGACATTATTTATATGAGTAAGAAAACAAACATCTGGAACAGTCAGGTGTTCAAGAGCAATTTCAAAGTTCATTTTGTCATATTCAGTATTGCCTTTAGGAAAAATTAAAGTTCTGTTTCCATATAATGCCCTATAAGCTCAGGAAAGGTTGACGGGGGAAAAAAATGGAACATAGGAGTTAGCCATTCACATGTACAAATGTGGAAAGTTAAAAATAATTCAATTAATTGAAATACAAAATTACAGTGTATAACACTAATATAAATTTTAATTCTAACATTATAATTTAGGCAGCAGAAAGTCTCCTGCCCCCATGCCTGGCTGTCTTCACTGAGACCCCTTGGAGAGAAGCGGTTTGAGTTTCCCTCCCCACCCCAAGCAGAGACTGGCAGCCGAAGACATTTGGAACCAGTCACAGCTATACTTAAGACCACTCTCCACAGTTCAGACGAGCATCCCTCATGAGGGAACCAGCAGAGGGGCCCAGGCATGTGGGACCCAGAGATGAGATTTCCAAGCCTGCTCAGATTGGGACTGGGCCACTTCCACCCAGATCCCCCATCTTCCAGTAGGTAGGCGTTACACCCACCAACTGCCCCAAGTGCCATGTTATCCCATCAACAGCCAAGACCCAGAGACAATGAAACCTAGCTCCCACCTCTTATCTAGTTCTTACTCTTGGAGAACCCGGCAGGCTACCGAGAGTATCCTGCCTGCACAGTGGAGTCTGGCAAACTCCCCGTGGTGTATTCAATATGCCAAAACCCAGTAATAATGATGGGTCTCATTCCCCTACCCTAAAAGAGCCTCTAATGGGGCACTTTCTAAAATCTCAGGGCTAGGACAAAGGAGAAGTTACTGGGGCCCGTTCAAGGAAATTGATGAACAACGAGGTGACAGTGATATAGTGATAATTTAGCTAGAAATGGTGCTATTCATTGATGCACCAATGCATTAATGCATTGATTCATTAAATATATATAAAATTAATTACTTTCAGTTGAGCACTTAACTGGTATATATAACTGTCAATAATAATTCAATATATGTTCTGTTTGGATTGCTACCTTAACAAAGAATTTTCAATAAGCATAATTTAAGAAAATATCAGGAAATGAATAGGGAATGGTGAATATGATTTATCATGCTTCTACATACCTAGATTTATTTGGGTGTTTAACATTTCCAAGTGACGGTTCCTGTTATTTTTGATGATTGAGTGGTTGAGAGGATCTTAGATCCACATTTTAAAAATAAATATACATCACATAAATGCTGTCCACAGATGTTTGAGTTTACTACTTGGGAAAAGATGACCAACCAATAGGGTTGACTGGCTCCTTTATCATTTAACCATGAGTATCAAGATGAAAATAATCCTCTTGGGGAATGAAGGGCTATAACTCTTTCATTGTCTCTTGCACCCTTTTCCCATTGGTCTCATTCCATAGCAAGGATCTCTGAACTGGGAATTGAGTATTGGAAAGATCATTAATTTTTCTTTAAAAATTTCCTTTTGGGACTGGAGCAATAGCACAGTGGGTAGGATGTTTGCCTTGCATGTGGCCAACCCGGGTTTGATTCCCAGCATCTTATATGGTCCCCTCAGCACTGCCAGGAGTAATTCTTGAGTGCATAAGTCATGAGTAACCCCTGTGCATAGCTGGGTGTGATCCCAAAAGAGAAAAAATAATAAAAATAAATAAAAATTTTCTTTTGTGTTTAAAATTATTTCAGTGAACTTCTTTTGTTGGAAACAAACATGACTGTAATTATTTGTCCATAATAATGTCTGTTGCATATGCACCTCTTGTGACTGCTCAGGGCTTGGGGACTGGTTGGTCACCATACATATGAGACTTTTTTTCTGCACTGGTTACAAACTGGGATTTAAAAGTGTGTGTTCAGAAATCCAGAATAAATCCCTTACACCCCCCAAATGCCTACTTTTCTTAGGAGGAGATTACTATGTAGGTTTCAACCCAGGGGCAAGATACATGTCACTTTAATATTATAACACTTTCATTTTCTTATTAAGGTAAAGGCCCTCCCGTTGATCGTCGATTTGCTCGAGCGGGCCCAGTAACGTCTCCATTGGAGACTTTGTTGTTACTGTGTCTGGCATATCGAATACTCTCGGTAGCTTGCCGGGCTCTCCGAGAGGGGCGGAGGAATCGAACTCGGGTCGGCCATGTTGGCCGCTTGTAAGGAGAACGCCCTACCCGCTGTGCTATAGAAATTTTGCCCCATTTTTAGTGGAAATATTACAAAGTGAAAAGTCTGGTTTCAAACTTTTATTTAATATCAGGAGAAATAAAGCTAAATTTATTTATTTATTTATTTTGCCTTATGGGTCACACCCAGTGGTGCTCAGGAGTTACTCCTGGCTCTGCACTCAAATACTCCTGGTGGTGCTCGGGGAACCATATGGGGGACCATATGGTGCTCGGGGGAATCAACTCAACCAATCGATTGGGTTGGCCATGTGTGAGGAGAAAAAAGCTTAAATTTAAAGTTACAATATTTCACTGTTAGTTTAAATTGTTTTTGTGAGCACTTCTTAGAGAAAACAGAAATAGGGGTAGAGGAGAAAGCATAGGCATTAAGGCACTTGCATTACATGGCCCACCCCAGTTCAAATTCCTGGATTAGCGGATGATCCCCTGAGCACAGAGCCAGGAGTAATCCTTGAGCACCACAGTGTGAGACACCCCAACAAGCATATATATCTGATAAAGACTATACTATGATTTCATTAGTGTTAAGACATTAGGATATTAAAAAGTAGCACTGTAGTACTGTCCTCCTCTTGTTCATCGATTTGCTCAAGAGGGCCCTATAATGTATCCATTGTGAGACTTGTTATTACTATGTTTGGCATATAGAATACGTCACGGGTACTTTGTCAGGCTTTTTTGTGTGGGTGAGATACTCTCAGTAGTTTGCCGGGCTCTCCGAGAGGGGCGGAGGAATCGAACAACCAATGTTAAAAGTACACATCTAAGACTCAAGTTACTTTTTCTCAGGTTATATACAAGTATTTATTTCTGACTATAACATATATGTATTCCAGTGAATTCTATGTATTTCATTTTAAATTCTAGTGTAGTTCGACCTTTCACTGTAACATTCAGTCATCTGCTATTGAAGAAATCTGGCTTGATGATTGTTTTACTGAGGATATGCCTCATGAATTGCCAAATCAGTTTTAATGTAGCGTTATTCTCCATTTAATCATTTCAAATATATTAAAAATATCAGCATAGTTCTGTAGATTGTCATTAAAAGACTTTAAAGTAGCTCAGTCTGCAATCTCTTCACATTGCTCTATCTGGGTAAACATTAAGTAACCATTACATTAAGCTTTTCCCATTAAATGAATATAGAATATGCTTCAAAGACATAATTAATCTGCTCACCAGAGTTCAAAAAATCTTTGATTTAACTTTGATATTTTCTCTATTTAGAACTGAACCCTTAATCTCTTATCAATGACATTGCTTAAATTTTAAAATAAAGAAATTGTAAAAGAATCACGTTTTTCACATTAAAATAATCTTTAAATTTCAAAAAAAACTTTCCAATTGGCAGTTTTTTGAGAGCATTGAAAATAGCTTCAACAGAAATTTAAAGGCTGAATTCAAGATTTAAAAACAAGCTAATAAGAAAATAGTGAGCTTTTCTTAACAGAAATAGTTGTCCTTAATTTGTCCTTCCCCATAAAGTCTTTAATGAGGACAAGTTGATCCTCCTCACCTTTTTGTTTTTGTTTTTGTTTTTGTTTTGGGTCACACTCAGTGATGCACAGGGGCTACTTCTGACTCTGCACTCAGGAATTACAACTGGCAATACCCAGGGGACCAAATGAGATGCTGAGAATCAAACCTAGGTCTGCCACATGCAAGGCAAATGCCCTACCCGCTGTACTATGGCTCCAGCCTCTCCTCACTTTTGATAAGCAGTAGAAGTCAGTTGTGTGTGTCTCAACAGACCAGGTCATGAGGGAATTTACTGATCGCTCTGGCATTTACCAATCTGCAACTACCCTTTCAAAAATGTGCCTCTTGGTCCCTTTTTCTATCTAAACTGTGGCTTGTGACCATGCAGGCAAGTCTGTCATTTGCAAATGTTAAGTGCACCATCTCGTTTCCTACTATAGACTAGCTCCAGAAAGCCTTCCCAACCTGCATCTGTATATCTTGATGATTTAGCCTAGAAGCAGTATGATTGCAGTTCTCTGACCCTCCTACGTGTGGTGTAGCCAGTTTTTATCTAAGTAGTTTTATTCCTTCTAATTATAACAGCACCAGGCTGAAGAGAGAGTACACAACGGGTATGCCTGATGCTGACCCTTGTATATGGTCTCACAGCACCACCAAGGGTTTCTCATGAGCACAGGGCCAAGAATATTCCCTGAGCATTTACAAGCCTGGCCCCCAAAACCTAAATAAATAAAATACAGGGTGTTTACATTGTTTCCTTCGAGAGTTCTAACTTCAAGAGGTGACAGAAATGACCTAGTCATGTTGATTAGCCTCCAGCATAAGGGCCTCCAGTGCTTTTACACCAGCTCACCCCAGTTTTTAGTAAACACTTCCACCTTTCTGTTTACACAACACCGGGGCTAATATTTCTCTCCTATTTTAAACTTCTCCCTTGCCAAATAACTGTCTAGTGTAATTTCTCTTTGATGGATGTAACAATATCTATGTTCCTGGAACAATTATTTTCAAACAAAAATCTGCTGGAGAGCCTAACAATAAACGGTAAAAGTAAAGTAAAGGCCCTCCCGTTGATCATCGATTTACTCGAGCGGGCCCAGTAACGTCTCCATTGGAGACTTTGTTGTTACTGTGTCTGGCATATCGAATACTCTCGGTAGCTTGCCGGGCTCTCCGGGGAAAGGAGACCCTTCTGGGAGGAAAGGAAATGGGGTTCCCTCCTGGTTGGCAGCAATCTCTAACTGCTCTCTGGTCATTTGTGTTTTTCTGGATCTATTTGCTTACCTGTTGAATGCTCTAGAATCAACTCTCAGTTGGTATCCAACTGGGAGGTCACACTACTTTTCTTCCAACACCCTCCTTACCTTTTCATTAAAGGAAGTAAAATACGGCTTTATTTTACAAATATAGAGTAAAAAAACAATTTTTGGTGGGGGTCACATCCAACAGGGATCAGGGCTTCTTCCTGAGCCATGATGGGGGTGGTGGGAGGATCATACATGGTGCCAGGGAAATAGTTCAGGTCAGCCACATGCAAGGCAAGAATCTTAAATCCTCTCTATCTCTGAAGACTCTTAATTTTTTTAAAATGTACTTTTTCTGAAGGGAAGAAGAGACTCAAAATTTCAATATTTCAACAAGAAAGGTAAAGAATAATGCTATCTCTGCTTCCAAGAAATCAATGAACTTGTTCAGTGACTTAGAAAAGCTTTGTGACTCCCACCCTAGGATACGAGGGGACAACAGTGATACCTGTGTCAGGGAGGGGAGTCTTGTCGGAAGACAAGAGGCCAACTGATAGGAAGGAGACCCATAGAAAAGAAGGGACAATGGTTGAGAAACACTAACCTAGACGTGGAGTCTCAAGTTCTTTCTCTGACATCAGTTCTCATGTACTGCACACAAATATGGTATACCTGCATTTTGAGCTTGGCAGCTCTGTTGCTTATGATCCCTGGCACCAAAATTACATGACACAGTCAATATTTTATTACATATGTATTATGTGATAGTAATTTTAAGCTGAACAGGAGAGATAATCCTTTATTAAAAAATAACTGATTTCCTTCATATTATATATTTTCACATTACATCTCTTTGCTTACGATTAATATGTCCTTCACTAATACATATAAAATGATTCACATGAAAAAATGCTAACTATATTGGACAGACAGAACTTTTTAAAACTTGGGGACAGTTTTCCACAATCTCATGAGATATTCTTATCAAGGCATCATTTGTTTCAATGAAAGATAAGTCAAACCTACAGCTACCCTGCACAGTTGGGTAAGAACTAGCCATTCACCGGCCCTGGATTCCTCTTTCTTCATGAATCCTTGTTGATGTTGTTTAACTGGTTGGCCAAGACTCACATGTGCTTCCTTCGCCCTTATTTTGTCTGTCTCCCATGCCCATCACTCTATCTTATGAAGTGAGCTTTCAAACTAAGAGTAAGCAGGTGGAAATTTCGATGTCCCATGCTTAGCACTGAGGCCCCTGAGGTGCTTGTTGTCTCTCTCTCCTCTGACCTCACCATGCTTTTTCCCCTGAATATATTCTTCCTTGCCCTGGCTCTGGTTTCCTAACTCTCCCTCCCTGCTACTTCTATCTCCATCGCACTGCCTATGCTGTAGCCTATATGTTCTGTGGAAGCTTCACTACTTCGAAGTCATGAATTTCCATTTATTTTTCATTTTCTTAAGTTGGAAGGGCTGATCTGAATGTTTAAGATGAAGAATGTCCATGGGAAATTCACCTGAGCTCAGGAGAGTATCTCCAAGCCTTTCTCTATCATTAGAAGTATTGTCAGTAGTATTGAGACTGCAACAAAACAACAAAATCTGCTTAAAAATCCAAGCTTATAGCATAAATTTCACTTACATACTTGGGGAATTTCTGAAGGGCAGGATTTAGCTTTATTTCTGCTTCACTCCCAGAACCTAAAATAAAATTTAAAAAAAGAAAATATGAAATCACTACAATTCAGTAAGATAAAGGTACTGCAAATCGTTAACAGAAAGCATTAAATTTTCATTTTATTTATCTTGAATTAAATCATAAATAATCTGCTTGGGAAGCAGGTACCCTTTACAGAAATATTTAAATACTTACATAAATTACTGCGAACACTGACTACAAACAGAAGAGACTCAAGCCTTGTCAACAAGAGAGAGAGATCCCTTGATCACTTGACTTCTCGTTACTCATCAATTTGCTTGAGCGGGCACCAGTAATATCTCCATTTGTCCCTGTCATTTGTAGTGTAGCCCAATGGTGTCTGTTCATTCTAGGAACATGAAGAACCTCAAACTGATCATTCAGCGTCTTGATGAAGACTGACCATCTGGTAGGTGGGCGGCCACACGGTCTTTTGACGTCCCATGGAATCCAGTCAGTAATGGCTCTAGCCCAGCGGTCGTCTCCAAATCTCATTATGTGTTCAGCCTATCTGATTTTTGACGCCTTGGCAAAAAAGACAGTGTCCCTGATTCTTGACCATCAACAGAGGTTGGAACTCTGGATTCTATCTCTCTTTTGAGTGAAACGTGATGCTCCAAGCATAGCTCTTTTGATTCCTGTTTGGGAGACCCGAATAGCATTCTCATCGTGTTTTCGTAAGGCCCAGGTGCCTGAGGTGTATATCAATGCAGGAAGAACAGTGGAATCAAAGAGATGTGTCCACAGCTGGAGGTTCTTCATCCTCTTAGCTATTCTCCGATACTCTTGAAGGCGTTCCAAGCCGCTCTCTTCCTCCTGTGCAACTCAGGTGCCAGGTCATTCGTCATGTTGACTTCTCAACCTAGGTACACATAACTGTTGCATTTGGAGATGGTCGTTCCTTTGAGAGAGAATGGAACACCAGGAATGAGACTTTTCTCATAAACATTGTCTTCGTGAGATTCAGCTGGAGTCCGCCCTTTCTACTCTCATGGTCGAAGTCGGCCAGCATTTGTTCTGCTTGTCTAATGTTTGGTGTTATTAGAGCAATGTCATCAGCAAAGCAGAGGTGGTATAGTTGTCTACCATCTATCTTCACTCCCATTCTTTCCCATTCCAGTTGTTGCATGATGTTCTCGAGGGTGGCACTGAAGAGTTGTGGTGAAATAGTATCACCCTGCTGAACCCTTCTCTTGACATCAATGATCACTTCTTTGTAGAATGGTGAGAACCTGGTAGTAAATTCGTAGCTCACACTGGCTCAGCTCTTCACAGCTCATGGAGGATCCTGATGTATTGATTTTATATGCCCTGATTGGCTAGGACTTCAATGACCACTTCCAACTCAACAGAATAAAAGACCTTTAATTCAATGAACATTAGACAGAGTGGCATCTTGAACTCCCAATAAACCTCAATGAACTTGCAATATCATGTGGATATGGTCGTTCGTGCTGAATCCTTTTCAGAAACTAGCTTGCTCGCATGGTTGTCCTTCATCTATTGTTCTGCCAATCTTGTTCAGGATGACTCGAGTGAACAGCTTGTAGATGACAGACAATAGGCAGATCAGGCGATAGTTGCCAATGTTGTAGATGTCTCCCTTCTTGTGCAGTAGTACAGTCCTGCTAGTTTTCCATTGGGACAGAACCTTGCATTCAGACAGGTAGCATGTGAAGAGCTGAGCCAGCCTATTGTTGAGTACTGACAGCAGGTTCTTCAGGTGTTCAGGTCTGACCTTGTTTGGGCCAGGTGCTGTTCGTCTTTTACCAACCAAATGGCGTGTCGGATTTCGGAAGAGAGAACGTTGGGAATGACATATTCATCCTGCAGAATTTGGTATATTGGCAGGTGGACGTGGCTATCACGAAGATCTGAGTAGAAGTCATAGATAATCTTCTCCATTACCTTTCTGGAAGATGTGATAGATCCATCAGGACGTCGGAGGGCAGTCATCTTGGTCTTGTAGTTGGTGAAGGAAGAGAGACAGAAACCTGAAAAAAAAGAGAAACAAGGGACAGCACAGAGCACAGAGGCAGGGGAGCAGGGGACTGCCCTGCCTTTAGTCCCATTCCTTTAAGAAAGGCAACGGCAGTGCTGCTAACTTTCTATTTTGGATCCATTTTCTCCTGGGAAATTTTTACGAGATCCCTTTTCCATGAAGATAGAAAATCAGTTTACACATCAAAGATTTCCTGGTTATAAATCTTAACAAATTTGAGACACACAAAAGAATCTTGGAACCGAAAAGCCTGCTGCACAGATGCCTCCAGAATTTGTGACAGGCTGATTTCATTAGGGTGCCTCAGATGGGAGCAGGTGTTGTTCCTCCACCTGACCCCCAAGAAGCCCTGTGGCTGCCAACTTCCAAAACCCACTGAAAAGCCCACGTATTTGGGATTAGTGATGGCAAACTCCAGGACTCAGGGGATAGAAAATGGGCCAGTTCTTCCCATCTCCCCATCCCCATGGGACCCTGGATGTCATGCCCATGAGCTGCCTCCTGTGACAAGTTAAGCTCATTAATGGCCATGATCCAGAGACATACAAAAAAATCTCAGAACCAGTTGGCTTGTTGCGGACACTTCTCCAGACCTTAGTTATCCAAAATAATGTCCTATGTTATTCATAGTGGGCAATATAAATAAATTATCTACCATCTGCCTGTTCAGCAGGTTTGAGTAGTGGTGGAAATTCAAAATAACGGTGGTGGGACTAGTGATGGTGATGGGACTGGTGTCAAAATATTGAATGTAATCCATTATGTGAACAACTTTATGAAAACAAAAGCAATAAAAAAGAGATCAAGAAAAACTTCTGCAATAAAAAAGTCTTAACAAATTATTTTATAATATTGATTTCTATGACCATTTGAGCCCATCTCAAACAGTCTAGAACTCTGACGGGCATTTTCACGAGTACTGGGGCACTCTTACTCCAAGGGTCCTTAGAACAAAGGGGCTGAAATGAGAAACGTTACAAACTAGACTCTACTGTGACCTGAATTTTTAAAAAATTAACAATAATATATGAAATAAATCTTTCATAATACGCTTCTGTTTTGATCTGAAGGAGAGCAGTTGTTTGAAGAGATAAAACAAAAAGTATACCACAAAATTGTGTAGAGAATCGAATGAGTAAACCTTAACAAATAAATAGATGGCTTTCCAAATAATGATATGGAAAATAGCACAAGAACAATTTTAAGTTAAAAATAAATTAACTTAATAGTAACTTAACTTTAGTTATCATTTTTTCAAATTTTGATAACTAAAAATATACATGTGCCAGAGAAAAAGAAAACATATGTAGCAAAATAGGGAAATTTAGCACAAAAAAAGGATACTAACAACAAAGTGAAAATCTTAAAGTTACTAGAGTAAAAACACCTTTAGCCATAACAGATTCTAACCTATCATTATTCTTCTGCCATAACCTTTCTATCTATAATGAAAGAAAAGTAGTTGTCAAGTTAAAGTTTTATACCAAACCAAAGTATCTCTATTGTTTACCTATTGCTGTTGTGACAAGCTACTATGGACTTGGTGGTTTAATGCTCATTCAGTATCCTACAGTTCTTTAGTTTAAGAGTTTAATGTGGATCTCAATGAGGTAAAACCCAGGAAACAGCAGGAGTTCAAGTCCTGCTCAGAATAGGATTGCTTAGGGGAGCAAGTCCACTTAAGAGAATGCACTGCACTTCCTTTTTCAGCCTTTAGAGGCCATCTGAGTGCCTTGGCATAATACCCCTTTGCTTCTTTCTTCAAAGCCAGCAACACAGGTAGCTCTCTAACCTCGCATGCATTTTCACAGCTCTCCTATCTCCTACCTCCCAGTTCCTCTTGTAAACACCATTTTACTACAGTAAGTCCACATGGAAAATGCAGGATTCTCCACATCATTTAATGTCAACTGGGTAGCAAGACTAATTTAACCTGAAGGTTTAATTACCCTTTGTCCAGTAATACAGTACACTCACAGGTTTCAGGAAATAGTGCAGGAAGATCCTTGATGGGCATACTCCTGTGCCTATAATATTACCTTTCAAGCAGATGGTTTTAAGGATATAGTAACATATTAAAATTATTATTAAACAATGATATGCATTCAAGTGTTAAAAGGAAACTTTCTCAGAAAGAAAAATCATAATCTTGAATGAAAGATCGAGATAAACTTTCTTCACTGTCACTGTCACTGTCACTGTCCTCCCATTGTTCATTGGTTTGCTTGAGCGGGCACAGTACATTATGAGACTTATTACTGTGTTTGGCATATCAAATACATCACAGGTAGCTTGCCAGGCTTTGCCGTGTGGGCAAGATACTCCCGGTAGCTTGAGGAGCAAAGGAATCGAACTCAGGTCGGCCCAGTTGACCACATGCAAGGCAAACACCCTACCCACTGTGCTATCGCTCCAGCCCAAGTTTCTTAAAACAAATATTTTAGAAAAATATCCCAACAATTTTTATAATATGATGGTAACATTAGTGTTTACTTAGTAGAAATTAAAATGGCCAAATGGAAAGATATGGGCAACAGTAGAACTCTCCCAGGCTTTGTTTTCCTAGGACTCCCTCAAAATATTTGCTACACACCTGATTTCTTCCCATCAATGATATATAATATTTATGAACAATTCTCTCCCTGCTCAGAATTGGGTAGAAATCTGTAGAAAGCAGACCCTTCCAGCCAGGTCGCCCAGAGATGCACTCCCTAAAGCTGCACGAAAGAACTGCTCTCTCCACTCCACTGTGTCTGACCATTGAAGTCTGAAAATGAGAAGAAGAGGAGCAGAAGGAAGAGGAGGAGGAGGAGGAGGAGGAGGAGGAGGGGAGGAAAAAGAAGGAGAAGGGGAGGGGAGGGGAAGAGAAGGAGGAGGAGGGAAAGAGAGAGGGAGAGAGAGGAGGAGGAAGACAGAGAAGGAAGACAGAGGAGAAGGAAGATGGAGAAGGAGAAAGGAGGGCAAAGGAGGAAGGAGAAAGGAGGAAGAGGAGAAGGAGGTGGTGGAGGAGGAGGAGGAGGAGAAGGAGAAGAAGAAGAAGAAGAAGAAGAAGAAGAAGAAGAAGAAGAAGAAGAAGAAGAAGAAGAAGAAGAAGAAGAAGAAGAAGAAGAAGAAGAAGAAGAAGAAGAAGAAGAAGAAGAAGAAGAAGAAGAAGAAGAAGAAATAATGAATGACAGACGACGACGACGATGATGACTTTGCATTCATTTCGAGCACCTCTTTGTCTTCTCTCTGGCCTTTGCGCCAGTAGGGGCAGGCCTGAGCCCCTTCTGCTTACAGCCATATCTTCTCGGCACCCAGAGCAGAAGAGAGCATAAAGAGGCAGGCCAGTGCGGATGACTAGGTGATGCCTGGTGGTGAAAACTTTTCGTTAAGCTGATTAAATTGCAACTTGCCACTCGCAGAGGACACTCTACCAACGGACGCTTGTCAGAAGCTTCAGTCTCAGCAGCGGCCTGAGTAGGATGTGGGCTGTCTACAGCCCAGGTGTCCGCATCAAATATCTGTCTCCTGTGCTTCCCCGTGAAAAGCCACGTAGCGGCTGACCCGGTCCCATCCACCAGCACTGTACATGGTCCTCCGAGCCCCACAAGGAGTGATCTCTGAGCACAGAGCCAGGCCCAAGTCCTGAGCGGTGTCAGGTGTGGACTCCCAAATAAAATAAATTCACATGGGCCCTGAAAGGGACATGAGAGCAAATGGGTACCAGAGGGGTGGGAGTGGAGAGGGGAATCACCCCTTTCCCAGGCCCACCTGGCTTTTCTCCCCAGTAGCCATCTTCTCCTCCCCACAAGTTTTCTCTACACACAAAAACGTGATGGCAAACTATGAAATCCATGACACTCACTTCCTTTGCACAGATTATATTGATAGTGATGCTATGGTAGCATTTATGTATTGTTACAAAATTACCATTCAGTGACTGCTCCAAATTCCATCAATCATGGGCTAATACCTATGTGCAATGTCTCTTTTCTTTTTGTACATGTTTGTCTAGAAAAGTCACATAACTACTGTGTCAAGCACACGGTTTTATCTTTTAAAAAAAAATGACCGAACATCATGGAAAGTGTTGTAACATTTACATTTTTGTCTAATAAGGTCTAATAAGTGGTATGGAATTGCACATCAAGTTAAAAAAAAGACACACATGCACACACAAACTATTGCATGAATAAAATTGCAAGTAAAAATCATTTGATGCATTGGGGGAAAACATGCATAATTCTGTAAATCTCTCTTTATGTCTCTCTGTCTCTATCTCTGTTTCTGTCACTTTTCTCTCTTTCTCTCCATCCTCCCTCCACCTTTCTTACTCTCTCTTTGTTTATGGGCCACAAATATCTTCTAGGAGGAAGATTTCTACCTTCCGTGATATGGAAGTCAATCATTCCACTTCTTATACTATCTCCATAGACAAGTAATTACTGTTCAAAGAAGATTTATAATTGCTAAACTTTATTTAAAAAACAATATCATAAATAACACTATCAACTGCTGGTTCCTATATCCAATGAGAATAAAAATATATTCAAGAATCTTTTTATATTCATCCAGACAGCCTTAAAACACATTACAATAAGTTATATGAAAATTCAGTATGATATAGTAAAATTTTATATTATGTCAGTATTTTATATTATGTCAGTATTTTTCCATAAGGAAAGTAGGGTTCAACATTTGGCAGTAATGATTTTAGAAAATGTACTTTATTTTTTTAAAGTCATTTATTCTGGAAAGATATAAACAAACCGATTAATATAGATTGCTTCTATACTATTAAGATGATCAGTCAGTTGTAATAGTAAGAAAAAATCACAGTTCCATATCTTTATTATTTTTCAAATCAAAGTCAATGAAGTCAATCTTGAGGTATCCCATGATAATTCTAAATTAATCTGATTCATTTGCAGAGGGAAAATTAATTTCATAGGTGAATAAACTGATTATTTCCAGTCAAAGTGTGTGTTTAGATATTTGTTAGTAAGAATAGGCAGTTAACACCTGTCTCCAATGCTTGCTAGACTACTGGATCCAGAAAACGCTTACGGAATTTTCACGGCATGGTTTTGAGTTATCACTGCATTTTGATTTTGGATGCACACAGACACTGGCCACTTGCTACACTTTATAGCTTCCTTAAAATATCTGTTTTCAAATGTAATTTTTACTTACCTAACAAACTCCTTTCGTACCAGACATGGTTTGGGGAACAAAGCGAGCTGTGCTCAAGGCTTTCTCCAAGCTCTGTGTTCAGGGATCAGACCTGAAGGTCTCCACAGACCATATGCCTGTATGTTCAGCTGGGTCAGCTCTATGCAAGATAAGTGCTCTACCAACTGAATATGTAATTTTTCATTTTAAATGTTCAATATTTTTGAGCTTACTAACTGCTACTCAAAGGATTTGGAGGAAGGGGCGGGGGTGGGGGCTAAGGGGTGGTATCTGGAGGGTCCCAAGGAACCTCAGCCTACCAGCCTGGCGGTTTAATACAAGGATGCAATACTGCTCAGATGCTGGTATACAGGGAATTACACGGGGATCCCAGAGGTTTAGGAGTAGCTCCCAGAAGCTGCTCAAGTATCAAACTGCCTCTTCCACATACAAGGCAAGTGCTCAGAACAATGAGCTCTCTCTGTGGCCCCCAAAATGAAACTGTTCCAGGATCTCAGAGCTAATAATTGAGCCTGTATTTAATCCTAGGCACCCTGGTCCCCCTGAATATCACCTGGTGAAGCTTCGGTGGCTCTCAATCATGGCCATGTGTGGCCCCAGAGAAACCTGCACGCTCGAGTACCATTAAATGTAGCACCCAAACTAAAATCAACAAAAGAAAGATAAATTCTCATGGAATTACGGTTATAGTTCAGAGGTATAACTCTTGCCTTCCATGCTTAAGCCCTCAGCATTGTAGCAAAAAGAGATTTGAAAAATTTTGTTCTTAAATTTGTCAAGGATTTGAATCATAAATAGGTGGTCACAATTTTCAAATTAATCTATTGATATTTATACTATATGTATTATTAATATAACATTCATTAAGTAATTTTAACGTAAAAGCAAATTATGGCATAAAATAGTAATTTATCTTAGATTATTATCCCATTGCTATCTGCTTGATTTGATTTTATAATTTATTGGTAAATTGTATTTTTTTACAAAAATAACTTGATCTAAAAAATAACTTATTTTTTGAAAATTTGCTGGCCCTCAATCATGGCTAAGTGTGGCCCCAGAGACTCCTGCACCCCCAAGTACCACTAATTATAGCCCCCAAACAAAAATCAACAAAAAAAAGATAAATTCTCATAAAATCACAGCTGTAGTTCAGAGGTATAACCTATTTTTTGAAAGACAGGAAAGTAGGGTGAACACTTATTTTGCACATAGCTGACCTGAGTTCAATCTATACGCTACATTGATCCCTGAGCATTGTCAGGTGTGCCTCACAAATTAAAAAGTAAATTATAATCATTGTATTTTTATCTACTCTTTATACCAAAATAATTATGACTTCATAAAAAGATGGTTTCCTTCATTCCTCAGACATTTTCTATACTTTCAAATTTACTAATTTGAAAAAAAATGCTTAGAAAAAATTTTGCTTAGAAAAAAGACTAAGAAAAGAAATTATGCTTATGGATTTTTTTTAAATGTCTCTGATAACTGTTTTCTTCAGCAAATTCCAGGCATTTTATTTCTACACTACACTACACTGTTCTCCTGTTGCTCATCAATTTGCTCGAGCGGGCCCAGTAATGTCTCCATTTTGAGACTTGTTGTTACTGTGTTTATCATATTGTTCCTAAATCAGGTTTTCTAAATTGTGAAATTAGTTTCTCCTAAAGTGACTCATCTATTCTTGTCTCTTTGTCTCTTTCACAATTACTTAAAGTTGTCAACTTTTTGTTAATTTTCTCTATCATCTGTCTACAATCCATTTCCCAGACGTCTGCTTAGTGTTCACTGTATTGCATATGGTAAAGTTCTTGGCATGTCTGAAACCACACAAATGGGTGGGAGCAGTTTTTTTTGATGGTTCATCATAGAAGGATATTGACTACCCAAATAGTCTGTCTTCTCTTATTAGTCTATCAACCATTTTTTATTTAAAATGTGCTAGAGAATGAAGGCTTTTCCGAGGATCTTCTTTTTTTTTTTTTTACTACCTCTGGGAATTTTTGGTAGGTCCCTATCTGAGAGACAATAAAGAAAGAAAAGAGCTCATTTGCCTTGCATTGTCGTTTCTCCAAGTTTAGAAATTTCTAGATTTCTCATCTCCCTCTCCCAATTTCATATTCTTCTATGCTTATTAGGTTCTATGTCTTAGGAATGTTAGGCTATAAGAGCTCTGGAAGAAATACTCAAGTGAGGAAACCAGATATTTACAAACATCTTTGTGTTTCAACATTTATTTTAATGTTTTATTGTAAAAAATTTCAAACAAAACATAAAAAATTCAAACAAATAAAAAAGAAGTTATAATGAACATTCAGTCACCTTTTAACTACACTTTCCTATGTAGTTCTATCAGCTTTTAATAGATCCTGATGATAGCGTTATTAACAAAAGTTTTAAATTAGAAATTCTACACCATAATATTTTTATAAATTTACACATATGCTTTCTTTGATTTATGAAAAATATCATTTCCTAAAACTACAAAGGTATTATAAAACTACAAAGGTATTTTATAATCACAAACAATACAGTGGAGAAAAAAAAATTCTACACTTGATATATTGATAAATTAACGAACCAGTAACTATAAAAACACATTTGTACCAAGTACTATTTAGCTGTCAAAAACTTGTAGACAATATCTGAGTTATAATATAATTTCTGTCTGAATAGTCTAAAAAGTAACTTTTCCTAATAATGAATTTATGTGAAGGAACTAAGAAACAATACCTTTCATTGAATCAATAATGATTCCATATTTTGTATTGACCAAAGTCATTACAGACCATGTTTCCTGAATCCTATGAAGTCATTAATGAAAATTCTAGAGTATTGAGATAACTTTTTCCAAGTACAACTTAATTTTTTTGTGGGAATTACTATAAAATGAGAAAATTCTATTCAAATCCACTATTAAACCACTATTAAAGTACAATTTCCAGGTGCATATTCCTAGAAATTATTTAAATGTGGAAAGAGATAATAAAGGATAGAAACAGTGAAAGTCAAAGCATTCATAGATAAACATTCATGATGTAAATATCTATGTGTAAAACAAGTATTTATAAAGTACATAATCTATGTAAACTATGATTTTTATTCCTAACAGGTGGTTGCTGAATTGGGCTGAAATGTTCCCTGATATCTCTGTCATTCTTGAAGATGTTGTAAACCAGAAGAAGAATTTGCCACACAAAATTGCTTCCCTCAAACATCTGCTGCCAAGGAAATTTGTTTGGAGATTGTGATGATGGATGAATTTTTGACAGGTAATTGCAATTCAGATCAGATGCAGACAGATTTAGTACCAAAAGCTTCTAGTTTATTAAAATCACCCTTGATTTATTTAGCACCCCCTTTCCTCTTAACTGTCTTGCATTTTAACACTCTTTGGGAATTAATAATTCATCTATGATACCTAAAATTTATACAGTTGATTGAAATATATTAGATTTTTCTTGGTTCTGCAAACAAAAGTTTAAATAGGGAAGTACTTCAAAATTAGTGTTCTTTTGTTATAGAAACAAAAAGTGGCAGTTTTACAATTGGGCTCATCAATAATTTATCATTAATCATTTCTAATATGTTATTGAATGATTCATTTAATGATTTAGTTTAGTGATGAGGAAACACAAGCCTTGGTTACCTGCCTCTATTCTTTTGAGATTTTATGAAAATTCACTGTGATATGGAGGATTTACTTGCAGAAAGTGAACTGCAGTGTATCAAAGAGAGCAAAAGAGAAGAAAGTACGCTTGGGTAGTAGTAAGATTTAAAGGATGCGTTAGCTAAAATGAAAGTCAAATTGCTCTCAGCTGTGATGGCTTTAACTGAAAGGGTCAAATCTTCATTCTCCTCACCCACACATAGTCCAGTCCATGGAAATGGACTCACTGAATGAGCTGGTGTGAGGGAGCAATCACAAATCAGAAATCTCAGAAATCACAAATCATCCTGTTATTGGTCGATTGCCTCGAGCGGGCCCCAGTAACGTCTCCTTCATCCTAGCCCTGAGATTATATTCAAGGCTCTTTAGGAGAATAAGACCCAGCATTGGTACTGGTATTTGGCATATTGGGTAAGCCACGGGGAGTTTTCCAGACTCTGCCGTGTGGGCAGGCTACATTCGGTAAACTGCTTAGTTTGTCCAAAGTAGGAATGAGATAATAAGATGTCATAATAAGATGTTATTCACGGCCGCGTGGTTCCAGGAGCTGGTTTTTATAGTCTCTGAGTCTTGGCCGTTGATGGGATTACACGGCGCCAGGGGGCCAGTTGGTGGGTGTGACCCCCGCCTACTGGAATTTGGAGGATCTGGGTGGAGGATGCTCGACCCAAATCCGAGTAGGCTTGGAGATCTCAGCCCCGGAACCCGCGTGACTTTGTCCCTCTGCCAGTACCTTCATGTGTGTGGAGAGTGGTCTCAGCATGGTGGTGGCTGGTCCTGGAGACCCATTCAACTGGAAGCCAAGTGTCATCACCCACCCTGCAACCAGCAGCTGATGAACTGAATATCTCAGACCTAATAGGAAAATAGGATGGAAAGAGTCTGTATGTGCACACCTTAGATTTAATGAACATCTACATTATACTTTTTTATTTATACAAAAAAATAAGATGACAAATGTATAATAATGGTACAATTAACAGAGGCGCACTCACTGCAGAACCAGGAATTTGAAATCATGCTGTGTTCACTTCACCTGTCACTTTTTCCCTGAGACAATTTCTTGTTTTTCACCTACCACACATCTCCAATCATTATGTCTTATGTGATGCTTTCATGTGAGAAATTCTCTGCAACACCAGTGGAGAATAATTGTTATCTGCACAGGGTAATTCTGATCATAAGATAAAGTTCTAACCAATGAAATGAATATCAACAGGAATATTGTGATACTCAGGTGTATTTCTAAGTATAGAATGACTTAAAAGTAGGTAACTAGAGCTTCTGTACCCATCCCAGATCTTGTGTCTAAGGTATCATGGATAGCTTGGAAAGTCTAGCCAAGGTGAAAGAACAGTGACGGGAAATCTGAAATGCTGAGAGTCCTGCCAATCCTATCGGACCTACATGAAGCTTTGTTTGTGGAAGAGCAGACATTTCTATCTTGTATGATCACATGTGTGTACACACCTGAGTGTAAGAGTAGGAATACTTGTGGTCAAACAAACTAATACAATCATATTGTTCAAGTCTTTACAGATTTTTATTTTTGTCCTTTCTACCATTCTTCAACTTCACAGTGTTAAAAATAAAGCCTTGCTATCAATGTTTTGGACTTAGTCATTTTTTTCTATTTTATTGAAAATAGAGTCTCTATAGTTAGTGTTTCTATTATTACAGTTTGATTTCAGGAATTAATCATGTTCTATTTGCTGCTCTGCTGAAAAACTTTAGAGTCATCTTTTCATTTTTAAGTCCTCTCTTATTGCATCACAACTTTATTTTTCTCATTTGTACACTATTTTAATAGCATTGAAACATTGTTGAGGATTTTGTAGTCTTCATTTGAAAGTTTCCTCGCATTATGATTTTATTCAAGCATTTCTTATTTCTAATATATTTTTGTTTGGTAACATGATTTATACTAAAATCTTAAGTACATTGTACAATATTGTTAATTATAATCAGAAATGCAAGTAGAGACATTGCATTAGTGTCACTGAAATAAAAATATTTTAAGACTTATGTGATTTATACTGAAACAAAATTGATATCACAAACAATTTTAAATTATTTATGTAAATCCCTAGAAACATACTATCAATTTTGAAATCTAAAGATAAACTCTGAGCAACCTATAAATGGTATGATGATTAAATAGGTACTCAAACACTTCTGAGTCAGTATCAGGTGACTTCACTGATAACTTATATAGAACCTCTATGGAAGAATTAATGCGTAGCTTTCTCAAATAAAATCTTTTCAAACACTGAAAAACTTTTAAATTCATTTTATGGGACCAGAATTACTGACACAGAAGCCAAAGACCACTCAATCACTTGATATCCTGTTACTCATCTATTTGCTTGAGCGGGCACTAGTAATGTCTCCATTCATCCCTGTTGCATGCTAGCGTAGCCCAACAGCATCTACTCATTCTGGGAACACAAAGAGCCTCAAACCAATCATTCAGGGTCTTGACAAAGAAGTCTGACAATCTCGTAGGTGGGCAGCCACTCAGTCTTCTGACATCCCATGGAATCCAATCAGTAAGGGCTCTAGTCCAGCGATCATCTTCAAATCTCATTACGTGTCCAGCCCATCTGATTTTTGATGCCTTTGCAAACGAGACAGTGTCCCTGATTCTTGAGCATTGACGGGGGTCAGAACTCTGGATTCTTTCTTTCATTTGAGTGAAATGTGATACTCCAAGCATAGCTCTTTCCATTCCTCTTTGAGAGACCCGAATAGCGGTCTCTGAGGCGTATGTTAATGCAGGAAGAACAGTGGAGTCGAAGAGGTGTGCCTGGAGCCGGAGGTTATTCGTCCTCTTAGCTATTTCTTCAATGCTCTTGAAGGCATTCCAAACCGCTCTCTTCCTCCTGCGCAACTCAGGTGCCAGGTCATTTGTCACGTTGACTTCTCGACCTAGGTACACTGAGCACTGTCTGTTATGGCAACAAACAAAAAAACAACAACAACAAAAAAACTTTCTTCCTAAATGACAATTCCAATGTCATTAAATAGTAATCCTGTAGTCTTCTATAATCCAACATATTTATACATATATATTATATGCTTTCTCATATTAATTGACCTATCCATCCTTCTAAATGTTTACTTTGCAATTATGTTTTCCTATCCTGTTTTAACCACTTTGTCATATGAAGATATCTACTATGTTGATTTGGTTATTTTAATTATCATTGTTATTTCCCTTTCACTGAGTTTTACTGCAATTGTGATTACTGTGTTAGGAAATACCTATCCCTAATAATGTGGGTGCAGTTTTCAATATAGGAAACTCTCTTCTGTGATTGTAGGTGAGAAATAATGAGTTCCCAGTGTAACTATAGTTCACCTTCAGAGAGAAATTACATACCTTTCATTGTGAATCAATGAGGATTTACTTAATAAGTAAAACTCCACCATCTTGAGAGTTCACCTGTATGTATTATGCCTGAAATCAACCAGTATATAATAGACAAGGTTTAGAAAGATGGGAACTGTGATATTCTGATCATTTCATATGAAAATTCCCGAATTACCAATCGCTTCACTTTGCTTTATGACAGACAGTTCGATTACAAAAATCTACAATTATTTTATTTATTACATTTTACAACTAAGACTTATACTGAAATGAACTCCAATAAGAAGGATGTTTTGGGGGGAATGGATTGGAGAAAGCCAGGAAAATCAAAGAAATAAACAAATCTTTTTGTTCAAATTCTGTCTCTGTTGCAATGGAGTTTAGGAGAATGCATCTGCTTAAATATAGGCAGAAATAATAGTTATTTCTCATGACAAAGAACCTTATAAATTTGTCAATTGGCCCCCCCAAAACCTCAAGAAAATCAGTAATTTAAATAATTACCACAATTAGAGCAATCATGTCTTCGAAATTTTTTTTAAATTCTCTATAATGTGAATAATGAGATAATGGGGCTGCAGAGATAGATAGCACAGAGGGTAGGGCATTTGCTTGCACGAGGCTGACCTGGGTTTGATTCCTCTGCCCCTCTCAGAGAGCTGGGCAAGTTAGCGAGAGTATCTCTCCCTCACGGCAAAATCTGGCAAGCTACTCATGAAGTATTCAATATGCCAAAAACAGTAACAACAAGTCTCATAATTTCTTGTGAGATGTTACTAGTGCCCACTTGAGCGAATCGATGAATGGTAGGACAGTGCTATGTAATGAGATAATGACGAAAGACAAAGCACTCATCAAATCAAAGTAATATGAAAATTATGAAAATGCTAGGGTAAGAGAGATAGTACAGATGCACTTGCCAGTCTGGTTTCAATTCCCCAAATTATATAGTGTCCTCTGAGCACCACTAGGAGTAATCTCTGGACAGAGAGCCAGGAGGACGCACTGAGTAAGTCAGGTGTGCAACCCTCCCCCTCCATTATGAAAAATAAAACACTGGGTGATATAACTAGTATTTACATATGTTTGTTTATAACCACATTTATCTCTTCATCACATAACCATCTCTGAATTTCACAAATTCAAATAGACATCAACTCAGGGGTCAGCAATGTGGTACATGTGGCAAAGTACATACATTGAATTGATGGGGTCCTGAGTTCAGGCTCTGGAACTGCATTTCTTTACCCAGTATACTGCATGAAGTAAAACTGTACTCAAATCACTGCTACTGGGATACTTTCAGTAGCTTGCCTGGCTCTCCGAGAGGGGTGGAGGAATCGAACCCAGGTCTGCCACAAGCAAGATGAATGCCCTACCCGCTGTGCTGTTGCTCCAGCCCCTCCTTAAATTTAGGGGAGAAAAAAATAAGGAGACCATACGAGGAGCATGACCCCAACTTCACAGGAGAACCTAGATAAGATTCTGATGTAAAATAAACCTAGGAGTCATTTTGTTTGAGATCATTAAAAAATATGCATATGGACTGGATTTTAGAAATAAGGTAGGGAAAGACAGGGTGAAGCTCAATGGTAGAGAGCAGATCTCAGTATTTTGAGGCCCTGAATTTTCATTCCTGTAGCTAAAAAAAAGAGAAAGAAATGATATTGCTCAATATTGATTTTAACAAGTGGAAAATGGTTGTAATGGTCATCTAACAACATTAAGTATCTTAAAAGGTATGATGCAATATAGAGGTCTGAAGAGATCTCTTGTTTCACAGCCAGATCCCTGTGATATTGGCATACGAATTAAAGCACAGGCCTTGCAAAAAGATGACCCTGGTTTGATCTCCTGCATCACAAATTGTACCTAAGAGCAATGCTAAGAGTCACCCTTGAGCACAGAGACAGGATTAAGCCCAATGCAACATTGGGTATGGCCCAAAACAAAAATTGAAAATTAAATATTAAGTGCATCTTACAGCAGAAAGAAAAATCAATCATTGAGAAGACATTTAAACACAAGAAACATTAGGACATCAACAAATTACTAAAATTTACATTTTCCAATATTAAAAAAACCACAGTTACAATGTTTACAATTGAATGTTTGTGTTAAATGTTAAAGATAATTAAAGTATAGACACATAATCAGTGAATCAATTTGATTCGAAGGGGAACTAAGGAAATAATTAAGAACATTCCAGAAATTTTCTTAGAAATTAGAAAAAAAATCTTTTAAATTATTTTAAACAGAAAATTTCAAAATGTTGGTAGAACTCATTTAGTTTCTAACTCTAATATTTAATATTTAAAGTAATATGATAGACTTAAATAGTTTAATTACTTTAACAAATTTAGATAATTTCTATTAATGAAATAAGAAAAATAAGGTGATTCTACTAAACTCTTTACCTCAACTTTCAAGTGTTAATTCTTCAACTGCTATTTTTATACTACAGATTTTGTGATGTTTATATTTTAGGTAATTGTTCAGACATAATTTTATATGTTGAAATTTGATACTTGGAATATAATTGCTTTATGCTAATAGGTGTCTAAATTTTATCATTAATCCCATTTTTCAAATAAATACTTTTGGGTGCCATCTCCTCTCATTTCTTACATTTTTAGAACGCGGGCTCTATTATATTTCAAGTATAATAAAGTATATATAACGCATTAATTTTTGTGTTAGTAAATATTGCTCTCTGTTTCAGCTGCTATTGAATGATATAAAGAAAAAATCTTCCAATTTGAGTTTTGTCACTATTGCAAAAGATACAGATTATTTTGTTACTCCCCATTCTCCCTCTAGGATATTTGAGTACATGATTTTAAAAGAAAAGCTGTTCTAAAAAATAATACCATGTAGAGTAAAAAAAATATTCCATCTCCTGGTTGGACCACAATTTTAATTATTCACCCAATGGAGGTCATTTTGGTTTCTTAATAGTTTTGTGATTTTGCAATTTTAATTTCATTAAAATCAATACATTAAATGCATTAAAATAAATTAAAATAAATTATTAATTTTAAGCAAATAATGAATAAAATTAAAGTAATAGTTAAGTGCTAGCTTAATGGTTCCTTAAAGGTCAGGAACTTCAGAAAGTATAAAATAGGCTTTGGAGGAATAAAACCTAAACAGTTCCTAAGGGCCCTGGAAATGTTACCTATTTTGATTTGAAGAGTGATTATTTTTATGGAGATTTCTTTGATCAAAATGCATTGAGCTTTTCCATTATGACTTCAGTATCGATACTTACTTCAAGAAATGCTTAGTTAGAGGATATCTATAGACAACTTTTTTCCAGGAAGTATATACTAAACACTGTGCCTTAAAGCACATTCATCATTCATAATTCCTACTAAATGCTATTTGTTATTAATATTCTCATCTTAACATACCACACACGCACATACACACACACACAATCGCTCACACAATAATGAAAGTTCTAGTCAATTTTTCTTCACTTTAAATACCTTCGCTTCTCACAAGATTCATAATGTGTACGGTTTTGTTATTGTTTTTACTGTTGGTTGTTTGTGGTTCAGGAGAGACATGCCATCTACCCAGAGAATGTTTAAACTATAAAATGAATAGCCAATCTGTTTCTACATTGCCAATCTTTTAAATTTTAAATTATCTTTGTCAGTCTAATTTTAAGAATCATGATTTTTTACCTTTTTTGAGATCAACACTGGCTTTCATATGGAGTGTAAAAACAAAGCAGTGAATTTATTAGTTCCTAAAAAATTATTATCCAACAATAAAGTAAAAGCTCTGATTTTTAAATACTCAACTTCTGCAGACAAGAAGCATGTGCTTGTCTCAGTAGAGTAGTTCATGAGGGACAGTTTCTTAATGCAGATGAGACAATCTGTCTTTGCAAGGAATGTTCTTTGGGGAAAAAATAGGTTCCATTTCAACACTCCACAAGTGATAAGTGAAGCATTTCAAAAATAGAAGCTCCTAGATGTGTTGATGAGACAATATGTCATTGCTAAAAAAAAAAAAAAAAAGAATTTGCTTGAAAAGGCTAAATTTCACTCTGTCCCCACATGCCAGTTATTTAAATTTCTACAGCTGTGTGGAGCTATCAAACCTTATGGTTCCGGAGATGGAAGAAGAGGTGTTCATTTTTATCCAGATATTAATATTTTGTGAAAAATTTGCATTTATCTTGAAATGCATGTTAGCATTTTCTTTTTAACAATTTAAGAATTTAAATCATAAAGAGGTTGTAGTCCCAGAATTTATAAGGGAAAAATCAAAACCCACCTGCACATATGTGTCTAAACCACAGATAACCTTCTAATACTCACCTGGCTGAGAGTATAAAGGTTGCATTTGGTATTAAGTTACAAGAATACAGTTGGATTTTTCTATGCTTAGGTAGTCTAAGGTATGATTCTTAATTGTCTGGTTGTCTATTTTCACATTAAAAAAATTTTGGAATTTAGAGTTAGTTCTCCTAAAGAATTCTCTAGTTCTGACAATTTATGATTCTATGACCATATAGCAGAATTATCTATAAGTATATATTAATTGGTGATTATTAGATAATACTTTAATTATGTAATAATCAACATGCAAATTATTTTCCACCACAAGCTATTTTCTGTATAAGGTATGTCATTAAGTGTCAGAGAACTTTTACTACACTGTTGACACTAATTCAATCTCTTATTCTTGATCAAATTAATATCTAGTTGTAATTCAAGAGTCACATCTGTAAGGAATTATTTCTCCAAAGTAATGATGAGATCAATTCTCTTAATATAGCTTTCCATTGATATTATACTCATCTATGAAACACTATAGAAAAAAATAAGGTTCCAAGCGACAATATTGAAGTCTTGTGGACCTCACATAGGACCCCATTTCAAAAATACAAGGAGGGACATGAAAGTCTTTAATAAAATGTGACTAATCATTTGTTTTTATTTCCTTCACTTAGTCTACTAAAATGATAAATCAGTCTGGACAGTTGCTCATTACAAGTATCCTTTAGCTCTGGCTTTCAGGTTTCTCTCATTAAGACAACCCCCCCCCCCTTTTGGCATATACTCACACTCAAAATATGACTGTTACATAAATCACTAGTCATGGTATTCCCCCTGCTTAGTTTCTCTAGAATTTACTTCATTCCATTTTCTTATTTAATTTGTTACACTAGCCCCAAACTAATCAAATTGACTTCTTTATATTAACCCCTCACCCATGATAGAAATTTTTATCTCTTCTGGCACATTTATCTTTAAACATTTTATCTATCTTTATGACTAGATCACACTCTCACTACAAGACCTACATCATCTTATTTTTTGCTCATAGTCAAATGATTTGCCCTTCGCACTCTGTGATTAAGATAGTTTACAAATAATATATCAAATGATTAAAATAATATTAAGTAAGCAAATTGTGAGACACTGAATGTGTGTTTAATGGTCACATTCACTGTCACTGCCCTCCCGTTTTTCATCGATTTTCTCAAGCGGGCCCAGAAACATGTCCATCATGAGACTTTGCTGTTACTATGTTGTGGCATATCGGATACGTCACGGGTAGCTTGCCAGGCTTTGCTGTGCGGGCGAGATACTCTTGGTAGCTTGCCAGGCTCTCTGAGAGGGGCGGAGGAATCGAACTCGGGTCAGCCATGTTGGCTGCGTGCAAGGCAAATGCCCTACCGCTGTGCTATCGCTCCAGCATGGTCCCATTATGTTCTAAAAATATTTGATCTCAAGGATATGCTTCTAGTGGTAGGGTACATGTCTTCACTATGCAGGCACTGAGCATATTTGTCTAGGATTCATAACTAGTAGAGTTGGTTATAACCCTCACAGCAGAAAACATGAATGCTAAGGTTTTGCCAGCTGTAATGCTGTCATTGACTGCCAAATGAGCAATAAACACATAAATAAATTATTTATTGTTTAAAAAAATAAAAATTAGCAATGCACTATAGAAATAACAATATATGGGTTATATTTTTCTTAATTTCAAATACCAAGTGTATCTACACTAAAAAAAAAACAGGTTAAAAATAACCTATTTTTTTCTTTGCTGTTATGTTCCCTTGATCATTTTTTAAATGTTAAAAAGACCATGATAGGGGCTAGAGCAATAGCACAGTGGGTAGAGCGTCTGCCTTGCACGTGGCTGACCCGGATTTGATTCCCAGCATCCCATATGGTCCCCTGAGCACTGCCAGGAGTGATTCCTGAGTGCAGAGCCAGGAGTAATCCCTGTGCATCACTGAGTGTGACCCAAAAAGCAAAAAAAAAAAAAAAAAGAGCATGATAAAAGTTCCTTTTCTACTATTGTCATCTTGAAGTGGGATCTTCTATTTGTACTCTTAAATCTCAAATGTGGAAAGAGAACATGTCATAAAACTCATGTTAAAATGCCAAGTTTCAAATAAATAAATATGTCACTTTCTTCATGAGACAATGATTTATTCTTGATTTTAAAGATGTTATAAAATCAATGGCTTTCTTATTGCTACTGTCACCTGCAGGTGAAATATTAATATTGCTGTCATTGTTTTACTTGTCCTAACACCTCCCAGCTAATGCAGAAAAGCAATCTGTTTCTTGGCTAATACATTACTGCTTGTGTGCAATCACCCATTGAAGATCAATACACTAATAAAAACATCTCCATTTGTTTTTAATACTTAGCACATATAAAAACAAAGGCTCACAGAAAAACTTGTAGATAATTTTGATTTTTAAAATATCCAGGGAGGAATTTAGTGCACATTCCTTTGTAATTTGGTTAATCCACAAAACAATTAACAGTTTCAGATTTTTATCTCTCCTAACTTTTAAGGTTTCATTCCTATAAAATTATATTTAATACTATATGTAACATTATATTTATAAAATTCTACCACCTACTTTGGTGATATTCTTGTCAAGATGCTAATTTTACTGGGTAAATAAACTTCAAAGAACAAATAGTAACAAAATTATTAAATCATTTCCCTTTTATTTTGAATTAATGCTTTGAGTGTACCCAATAACATTTTTTTAAATTTTCACTGAAATATCAGGCTTTCATGGAATTTATGTTTTGTTTAAATTTTTGTTTAAGTGCAGGTAATAGAAACTATCCTTTTCAATTATTCAGAACAAGGCTAAGTGTTATAATAGTATGATGAGAAATAAAAATAATAATAAGTGTCAAATGCTTATTTCACAATTAATAAAATATAAAACTGGAAGTAGCATAAACTACTTAGAACATATTTATTGTGTATGTTACCAAAAAGACAATTTTTAAATAACATATTTTCCAAGCATATATCTCCTTGTATTTCAGGATTAATAACCAAAAGCACAGATAATTAGCTAATGAATTACTAAAACCTTGAAGAAACTAGATCTTTTGAGTTTCCTGACTTCCTTTCAATCAAATAAGAATATCTTAATTGCCCCACATGTTATTCAACAAACTATCTCTTTACAATTACTAAATACTCATCGCATCGACTTCAGAACTAGGATAATGTTTTATTTCTTTTCAATTTATGCTATTATAAGAGAGTATACACTCAGTAAATGAGGTGCTTAGTCTGTCACATGTAATCACTATCACTATCACTATCACCCCATTGTTCATCAGTTTGCTTGAGCCGGTGCCACTAATGTCTCCATTCATCACTGTCACATGCTAGTGTAGCCCAACGGCATATTGGGGACTCTTTCAGGGTCAGGGTAATGAGGACCATTATTATTACTGTTTTGGGCATATCAAGAACTCCATGGTAGCTTGTCAGGCTCTACCGTGTGGGCAGGATACTCTTGGTAACTTGCCAGGCTCTCCGAGAGGGATGGAGGCTTTTGGGGTAGCCTCTAATCACCTTTACAGGTGTTCCCAGTCAGGCACATATGCAGGCAGGATACTCTCAGTAGCCTGCTAGGTTCTCTGAGAGTGAGAACTAGATAATAAGAGGTCCAGGAGTTTGGTTTTATAGTCTCTGGATCTTGGCCGTTGATGGGGTTACATGGCAGTTGGTGGGTAAAACTGTCTGGCTAATAGAAGATGGGGGATCTGGGTGGAGGAGGCCCTGTCCCGAACTGAGCAGGCTTGGAGATCTCAGCCCGGGGTCCTGCATGTAATACATGGCAGAATCATAACTTATACATTACATCTTATACTGAGAACAACTCTATAAGCGAAACAGAATTACTTGTTCCACATACCTGATGAAATGGCAAAAAAAATTCTCCAAATTCCATACAATGTTTGAGTCAGGACTCAATTGTGATAACTCTTGAATCTTCAATCCAAAGTCATCCTTAACTAAAATATGTCATTCATCATGATTATTTCATTTCCACTCATCACTCACATTATTACATATATACCTACACACACATAAAAAATGTGGCTGGAGCGATAGCACAGCGGTAGGGCATTTGCCTTACAAGCAGCCAACATGGCCGACCCGAGTTTTATTCCTCCACCCCTCTCGGAGAGCCCGGCAAGCTACCGAGAGTATCTTGACTGCACGGCAGAGCCTGGCAAGCTACCCGTTACATATTCGATATGCCAAACACAGTAACAACAAGTCTCATGATGGAGATGTTACTGGGCCCGCTCGAGCAAATCGATAAACAACGGGAGGACCGTGACCATGACATATATATATTTTATATAGAAAGCAAAATGTTTAAAAGTAGACACATTATAAGCAGAAAGGATATCATAGTAAACATGGCACTTGTCTTGCATAAGAAAACCTAGGTCTGATTTCCAGGAGTCTCCGAGCCCCACCTGGAGTGACCCTTGAGCACAGAGCCAGGAGTCTGCCTTTATTGCTGCTGGGTGTGGTCCCAAATAGCCACAGACATAAAAACAATCCATATTAAATACCTGCTACATAGATTGTATGGAGGCTAATGCACTTGCTTTGGACAGGCTGTCACTTTTCAGTTTTTGAGGGCAACAGTCTGTGAGTCTCAATACCAATTCCTAGCCTGCTCAGGGATTACTCCTGGCTATTCTCAGGGAACCATGCACCTTACCCTTGTCTCTCCAATTCCTAACCTGGTTTTCTCTGGGGGACCACATATGATCCACTGAGCACTTCTAGATGACCTTGATAACAGAGTTGGAAGTAAGCCCTGAGCACCCCTGGGTATTGTAAACTTCACTCCAAAAAGTAAAAAAACTTGTCAAATTTAAAACATCACACATTACCTATTACTTTAGAAATTCATCTGATTCATGTTTTCATAATATTTACCGCACTAGTTTATTCAATATTATCTTTTCACATTTGAATCATCAACATTTACTGTTAGCAAAACCCATCAAATGGTGTTAAAGAAAAACAGGGATGCAAAAACACTTAACAGGATACTGTTAAGTCAAATATAACAATATATAAAATGTTAAGACATCAGTCATGAGTAGTTAATTCAAGAATAAAAAGGTGTCAAACATTTGTAAATTAAAATTTTTAATTCAAAAACTCTATAGATTCTAAGGAAACCAAATACCTGTATCAAATGGACATCAATTTGCAATCAAAAACTCCCCAAATACTATATGTATAAGAAATTTTCTTATATTTTTTAAAGTTTATTTGCATAAAGTTGCTCACAATAATTTATTGCATTCAATATTCCAACACCAATCCCACCAGTATTGTACCTCTCCACCACCATTACACCTTCCCAACACATTTTCCAAACACCACCCAAGCCTACCCCAATAGCAGACCCTAAATAATTTATTTTATATTGCTTGTTATGAATAGTTCTCTAAAACTGATCAAAAAAGACTTCTTAGAAGAAAATTTGAAGATTGTTGTATCTCATCCTTGAGCCATTAAGGCATTTGTATAAGAGATTATTAACATGCTGTTACAGGTTGAGCCTTGTGTGCTAGATTTTTTTAAGTTGAGATTGGTTCCCTTCTAACTCACATCCTATACAATGTGTGTTAGTCCTAATACATCAGTGGTATAGAGCATGAGATGTTTCATGACTGCATTCTCAAGGGATTTAAAAATTTTTAAATAAGGTGATAATAATGCTGGAGTTAAATTTTTATTAGGATGGTGACTTTGGAGTCTTAGGCATCTCTGCAGCTCATTGATCTCTTCCAAAATTTGTTTGTGAGTCTCTGCATCATGGCTGTTAATGAGCTTATATGGTGCCACAAGAAGTTTGTGGGCATGCCTGCCAGGCTCTCAGAACAGAGGGGTAGGGGGGAGGTTGCCCATCCCTGACTTCAAGAGAACCTGAAGATTTTGGTCACAAATACCGCATATCTGCGTTTTTCAACGGATTCGCCCATGGATGAGACTCATCCTAGCCCGTGAAGATGGGCCGTGAGCATGGCAGTGATTGGGTTCTGGAGGTTTGTAGCTTCTGGGGATCTGTTAGGCAGGTGTAGGACTCACCCACACCCCTCCGGGGTATGCTGAATATGAGATTCAGCCTGGCACAAGGTCTGAAGGCGCCTCTCAGAAATTTCCTTATATTAAAAAGGAAATTCAAGAGCAAGAACCAATGAACACATCATTTTATCTGAGAGACTAACATTTTCAAGAACATCCTTCTTTGTTATTTCCAACTCAACATCATACAAAACATACAGTGCAGCAATGCAACACAAATGAATTTTAAAAATGCAAATAGGAAAGGAAAATAAACCTTGCTTAGATGGCAAGTTTCAAAAATATGAGGTCCATGTAGAAAAGTAATTGGTTTCCTGTATACTAACAAAGAACTAACAAAATTTAAATAAAAACAAAGTCACCGTAGCATCACAATAATGAAAAAAATAATTAAAAACATAAAAAGCATGCACAAATTTCCACGTGGAAAACTACAAATCACTGAAGAAAGAAATATTTAAAACAATATATGGAGGTTTATTTTGCTTAGTTTGGGCTAGATTAATACTAAATAAAGCACAAAATGGAGCATGGATTATAAGTATAAATTAGAAGACTGATTAAAGATAGGAATTCTTCCAAAAATTTGTCTACAAATCTACACAACCCCAATCAAAACCCTGGGAAACTATATATTTTGTACACATCCATATATTAACTCTAACATGTATATGGGAAGTCAAAGGACACAGTATCGTTAATAGAGTATATCAGAATACATTTGGAGAATTCCACCCAACTTCAAGCCTATATACCTACAGTGAAGAGCACCTGATCAATATGATCTGTGTTCTAATGATTATATAAAAAATGAATGAATCAATATGACATATTAGAGAGCCCAGATACAGATTCACCTAAACACCTTCTTTTAATTTCCCTTTTTTATTTTTCCTTTTTCGATCACACCCAGCATTGCACAGGGGTTACTCCTGGCTCATGCTCTCAGGAATTACTCCTGGCAGTGCTCGAGGAACCATAAGGGATGCTGGGTTGCGGTGTGTAAGGCAAATGCCTTACCCGCTCTGCTATCACTCCAACCCCATCACTTTATTTTCTTAACAAAAGAACAAAGGCAATTCGATGAAGAAAGAGAATTTTTAGCAAGTGGAACTGGAACAATTTGATGACTGTAAAAAGTGGACTTCTCACACCACACTAACGCATACTCACTCACACACACAGGCACGCAAACACACACCTCAAAAATAACCCTAAATACAAAATGCAAAACCCTAAAACTTCTGGGGAAAAAAAGCATTGTATAAAATCTGCATGACATTGAGTTGGCTGGTGAGTTTTTATACAACACCAAAAATACTACTCATGAAAAGAAAAAATGAATAAATTAAACTTCATTAAAGTTAAAATAGCATTAGGCTTCTTTAGGTTTCCTTCTTCTACTGAAAGATGATTCCTGCCGTCATAAAGGCCTGTGCCAAGAGAAATCCTTCCAGAATTAGATTGTAGTTTTCCACTGTCTTTAACTATAAAGAATGGTAATACTTAAGAGACAAGGAATATCATATTTCCCAGCCATACTCTTTATTTATTTTTTGCATTCATTTTGGATTAGCAGCCAATTTTCTACATGGTACTAACTATCCCACTCTTAACAGTAACCTTTTTGTGTATTTAGAGTGATATGGATTATGGTTGATATGAGTGATATAGCAGCAGTCTTAGAACTCTTGAGGTGTAATGAGATCTCGGATATGTCTCCTAGTATAAGCTTTCTTCCCATTGGAACTAATACCTTTTCACCCAGTCCTATTTGGGGGTGGGGGTTGGGCAGGCAGGATCTAGAAACTTCTGGTTGCACAATTATTGGGTTCAACGTAAACACCCAAATGAAGAATCTGTGGTCTCTAAGAACCCAAATGTGCATTGTGGTGGTGCCCTTCAGAGAAAGCAGGTAAAAAGGAATTGGAGAAATGCATGTTATGAAACCATTGGAATGCTCATATAAGAACAAACAAACAGAGTGGTATATTACGGAAAAATGTGCAAACTAATCTGATTTTGAGAAAGAATAGCTGACATAGCTTAAAAATGACCATGTTGCACATAAAGCATGTAATTGCTATTCACTGTCACTGTACTCCCTTTGTTCATAGATTTGCTTGAGCAGGTCCAGTAACATTGTGAGACTTGTTACTGTGTTTGGCACATTGGATACATCATGGGTAGCTTGCCAGGCTTTGCTGTGTGGGCAAGATACTCTCTGTAGCTTGCCGGGCTCTCTGAGAGGGGCGGAGAAATTGAACTCGGGTGGCCCATGTTGGCTGTGTGCAAGGCAAACGCCCTACCCGTTGTGCTATCGCTCCAGCCCGTAATTCCTATTATGATGATTTAATTAAGCAAAAATGAAGAAAACTGTACACAGACATGAAGTTTCTACACAATACAAGGTAGAAAAATGTTGCTATATTTTTAAAAGAATGAACCATAAATTCTCACCTGTAGTTGAGTTTATTCTGTTTTAAAACTGTTGGATCATGCGTCTGCACCAAATTTAAGTCAACAATCGTATATATATATATATATATATATATATATATATGCATGTACATATATGTATACATGTGAAGTTGTGTGTGGCTAGGCATCAAAACCAGGATACATAAAAGGGGTGTGTTCTATCAGTGAGATACGTTATTGAACTTTTATATTCATTCTTTATTGTTATAATATGTGAGCTATTATTTTGTAACAGATAATATACTATTTTTATTACAGATATTTTCTGTACCATTTTTCTCTTTTTTTCTAATTAAAAATCTATTACACATTTTGTTTTAGGTTATGTGTTTCAATTATGCTTTTTCCATTCGTTTCTATTTGAACATTCTATATCTTTAGGTGTGAATTCATTTTTTTTTCAAGCTAGGTGTTATTTTTATTGCTTTTTTTTTTACAGTTGTAGATTTACAATTTTTTGTGCTTGGGTTTCGATTATACAATGATCAGATACCCATCCCTCCACCAGTGCCCATTTTCCACCACCATGGATAATATCCCCCCCTGTCTCTGTGGCAGGGCAATCCCCTGTGTTCTCTCTCTCCTTTTGGGTGTTGTGGTCTGCAAAAGAGGCATTGAGTGGCAAACATGTTCAGTCCATAGTCTACTTTCGACATGCATCTCCCCTCCTGGGAGGATCCTCCAAACATCCTTTATTTGGTGCTCCCTTCTCTATCTGAACTGCCCTTTCCTCTAGGATACCCGGCTGGCCTCTAAGTTATGGAGTAATCCTCCTGGTGCTGATCTCAGCTATTCTTGGGTATTGGGTATTTTTCCATTCGTTTCTATTTGAACACTCCATATCTTTAGGTGTGAATTCATTTTTTAAAACAACTTGTTTTGTCATTAATTTGAAATTCTCTTTTCTATGGATGAAGATGTATACCATCAATATGTAATTTAATAAATTTAGAACATATTGAACACCAAATATGGTATTTTTAATCCAATGTTGTTTTTCTCTTTGTTTTCTGCATTTCATTTTAACAAACTGATTTTTTCAATTATTTAACTTTACCTTTATTTTTAGTTTTTCTTTTTTTCTTTTTAAAATTTATTTTCATAAAGTTGTGCATAATAATGGGTTACATTCAATATTTCTTCACCGGTCCCACCACCATTACACCTTCCCACCACCATTTATTTTGAATTTTCCTGCCACCATTCAAATTTGCTGAAAAGGCAAATACTAGATAATTTGATTTTTCTTGCTTGTTATGAATAGCATAAGATGTCTTGCAGCTGCATGCTCCTGAAATTATAAAATTTTGGATAATTAGTCAGGAAAATCTTTGTAGTGAGCTGCTCAGTTCCGAGATTCTTTTGTGTGTCTCTGGATCAGGGCTGTTAAGGATCATAAATAGCAGATCATAAAGGCAGTTCATGGCCTTGACCTCCAGAATCCAATAGGGATGGGGAGATGAGAAGAACCAGCCCACACCCTATCCCTTGAGGCCTGGAGTTTGCCATCACTGGTTCCGCATACTTGGTCTTCTCATTGGGTTCTGGAAGTTGGCAGTCACTGGATTTATAAGGGTTAGGTGGAGGGATGATGTCTGCTCCCATATGAGGCACCCTGGTGAAATTGCCTGGTTTAAAGTGTGGAAGCATCTCTACAGTGAGCTGCTCGTTTCCAAGATTCTTTTATGTCTCAAAATTTTTTCCTTCTTATTCTAACATCTCTATCACAATCACTGTCCTCCCGTTGTTCATCGATTTGCTTGAGCGGGCCCAGTAACATTGAGAAACTTGTTACTGTGTTTGGCATATCGAAGATATCACAGATAGTTTGCCAGATTTTGCCATGCAGGCGAGATACTCTCGGTAGTTTGCCGGGCTCTTTGAGAGGGGTGGAAGCATCGAACTTGGGTTGTCCATGTTTGCTGCATGCAAGGCAAACACCCTACCACTGTGCTATTGCTCCAGCCCCCTCTAACCTATATATATATATATATATATATATATATATATTTCTTTTATATATATTATTTTTTAATTTTATTTAATCACTGTGACACACAATGATCAAAAACCCATCCCTCCACTAGTGCGCATTCCCCACCACCAATATCCCCAGTATACTCCCCCTTTCCCACCCTCCCCCTGCCTCCATGGCAGGCATTATTCCCCATAATCTCTCTCTACTTTTTGGAATTATGCTTGCAATACAGACCCTGAGAAGTTATCATGTTTGATCCTTTATCTACTTTCTGCACAAATCTCCCATCATGACCAATTTCTCCAGCCATCTTTTTCTTAGTGATCCCTTCTCTATTCCAGCTGCCTTCTGCCCTTTGCTCATGAGGCAGGCTTCCAGCTATGGAGCAATCTATCTGTCCCGTGTATCTACTATACTTAGGTGTCAGCTTCATGTTATGTTGTTTTATACTTCACAAATGAGTTCGGTTCTTCTATGTCTGTCCCTCTCGTTCTGACTCATTTCTCTTAGCATGATACTTTCCATGTCTATCCATTTATAAGCAAAGTTCATGACTTCATCTCTCCTGACAGCTGCAGAGTATTCCATTGTGTAGATGTACCAAAATTTCTTTAACCAGTCTTGTGTTCTAGGGCTCTTGGGTTGTTTCCAGATTTAAGATGTTTTATTTGTTGTTTTCTATTAATTTCCAAATTTATAAATATTTAAAAATCTCCAATTTTCATATTTCATTATATGTTGAGATTCTTTAAAGCATACTCTTTCTATGTATGTAAAGACATATAAAAATTTACATGTACATATCTGTATATACACACTTAGGTGTATATATATTCAGAGGAGAATGGTATATGAAGGGGAGAATCTGGCACCTAGGAAATATGGTAACAAAGAACACATTTCCTTTCATCCCATTTTGGTGACATTTCATTTCATGAAATTTAATATAAATTCATAAAATATGAAAATATTTTATATAACCAAAAACTGCAATTTATGATCTAATTGCAATAACTTCTCTTTTTTATGTAGATTCCATTCTAAATTGTTTTAGTCTGTTTACTTCATATAAAGAATGATATATCAGTATAGCTAAATTAGAATTATTTTCACTTTATGTAAGATAGGGCTGGAGTGATAGCACAGTCGGCAGGGCGTTTGCCTTACATGTGGCCAACCTGGCCAACCCAGGTTCCATTTCTCCACCCCTCTCGGAGAGTCTGGCAAAACCTGGCAAGCTCCCCGTGGCGTATTCAAGATGCATAACACAGTAATAACAAGTCTCACAATGGAGATGTTACTGGTGCCTGCTCGAGCAAATCAGTGAACAACGGGAGGACAGTGCTACAGTGCTATGTAAGATACATTTCTATTTCCATAGTTGTTTAGTTGTATTTTTTAAAAAACCTGCAAGTTTTTTGACTTGTATATTACAGCAATATTCTGTCAAAATAAATAATTTATTCACCTATCATCTTCAGGAAATAAAATCACATTAAAAATAATTTTTAAACTTTTTTTAAAGTAGGGAAAAGTATAATTTTTATAACCTTGTTGAAAGGTTAATCAACCAAGAAGATTTGGACTCCCCCAAACTAAATGACTCAGATTTACTAGAAAAAATTGAATATCCCCCAACACTTGTTTCAACTTTATTTTCCAAACTACACAAATAACAGAAGTAAAAGATTTGAGATCTCTGCTTAGGTCTGTGCACTAAAGAATTTCATATAGATATCTCAGCCAAAATTCACAAGTACCCTTTCTAGAAAAGATAAAAATATTTTCCTAATGTTCCCAATTGATTAATTTAGGAAACTAAGTAACTTAAACATGTGTATTTTTTCTTTTTTATAAAATTACTTATTACATTAGAAAATCTGATTTTGTAGGTAATCATTTTCTAAATATTGTTGTCCATTTTTTTTTTTACTATGTGTGGAACTTAGAATTGCAACTACATTTTTGTGATTTAATTCACCATTTATATCTTTGCTTGTATTCAGGAGCCTTCTACAATAAATAAAAGGATGAGCTATGAATCTCATATTATGGCTATAAATTCTCACAACGGGCAACATTTCACTGTTGTATGGGCTGAATACCAGAAAGGTTTCCATGTGATAAATTTATCAACGTCTAAAATCCTTGATGAAATATGGCTGTTTTTGCCCTTAAAAATGTGGATCAATCTGCGTTATTGAGAACTTTTCATCATTGAAAAATATTTCATTTATATTTGAAACTTTGATAAACTTTCAAAATGATTTAGACCCTTTGGGTTACTGTTGCAGTCAGATTTATTTTTGTCTACTAAATTTTAGAAATTAAAACATTTATTTGTAATACTGAGTTTATTATTTCTCTCATAATTGTTTTCTGTTTTGAGTTCAGTGACATTAAAGAATCACTAAAATAAATTAAATAGATGGTACGTGATATATATCCATGTTGTTATGATTATTGCTGAGATATAAGCTTCAGTATTAGGATACATAGTGTAAAGGTAGCACTAAAATAATTATAGCCTTATAAAGAAAATGAACATTAGTGATTGTAAAGTGCCAGAGACTATAATGCATATCTTTGTACAGAGCAGAATAATTTCTCCTTTAAATACATAGTGAGAAAGTAGAAATTTAATAATATACTTAACATTTTTGAAGATGATCTTCAGCTGACTGGAATTGTTTTTCTTTCGACAAAATGCTAGTACGAGTGAGACTCATGTAGTGGCCTTTAAAATCATTTTTAGAAGATAAATATTTAAAGAGATTAGCAAGATATGTCTATCCTTAAATATCAGATCTAGAAAAAATTCTTATTTAGATATCCATCGCTTTTACATAATAGAAAATACCAATGTGTTTCTATCATGTACATATCCAAATGTTAAATGACACTTAGCATTACATCATTTGTGCGAAAAAGCATTGTATCTTTTTATCATAAATTTAATTTGTTTCTCAAATATTGGACAGAATACTTCAGTAAACTCTTTACTTCTTAAAGATTATACCTTTTTTTATAATTTATTTCTTTATTGAATCACTGTGGGAAAAGTTACAGAGCTTTCGGGTTTATGTCTCAGTCATGTAAATATCAAACACATTTCCCTTTACCAATACTTATTTTTAACCGTGAACCCCAATAGAACCCCACCTCCCACCCCTCCCAATTCCTGTGAGGCAGATTAGTTCTAGTTAATACTCTATCTACTTTGGCTAGATACATTGTTTCGATAGAAGATGCACAATTATTGTTTAGAGTTTACGACCCCCCCAATCAGACATGCTGAAACAGCGTTGTCAAATGATTTGCTTTCTACAACTTGGTTTAAGAATAAAATGATGTCGCGCGGCCGCAATAGTGGCCGTGCGGTTTTGGATTTCTGCTGTTTTACTTATTAACCCTGGAAGAATTTCTATTAAAAGTTAGATAGTTAAGAGATTGGTTTCTGTGCTCTGGGGCCGTGGCAGCTGGTGACCTCGGTCGGGCGTGGAGGACGGCCCAGAATGCCCCCCTTCCCATAAGGTCCCTGCCACTCCCACCACCCCCGGCTCAAACCTGCTGTCCACAAGGCTCCCGTGCAGCCGCCATCTTTCTTTCCGGAGAGGAGCGGGCGAGCGGGTCAACACCCTTTCCCATCCGGGCAGGCATGCTGGCGCGGTTTAACACATAGTCCATTTGCTTTACTGCTCCAAGCGGGTGGCTCTCTGTGCTAAGTCCTTGTGCCTCCGGGGCCGTGGCCGTGCCACAGAGCTGATCGTGGGGGGCAGCTGGTGACCTCGGTCGGGCGTGGAGGACGAAGATTATACCATTTTTGACTACTAATGTGCCACAAATATATTTCTTTGCTTTGAACATAAAACTTTTAAAATAATTTTTTAAGTTACAGAAACAATAATTTACAGTTATTGATAGTTGAGTTTTAGAGATACTATACCTTAATGTCAACTTCCTTCCACCAGAGATCCCCACCCAATCCTGCCCCACCCCCAACCTTGATCTGTACATTATAAAGTTGTAGTAGTTGCAGTGTAGATCTTATATTTTCAGTGTTGTTGAGTCTGTGCTTAGGATATAGCTATATAAGTCTCCTACATATGCTTCTTAAAATTAAGTATTTAAAGATGAATTCAATTTCATAGCCACAAATTTATTTCAAAAAATTAGACAAAATGTAACAGTAATTATTACTTAATAAAATTCCATGGTAACTATCTGTGATACACAAGGATTATTACTAAGAAATAATTTAATTTATAGTTTTAAGTGAGAATGTATGAGAAAAATCCAAATAGAGAATTTCTTTTAGTGTCTTACATATACTGGAAAAACATACACTAGAAACATATACACATATGCTTTATGCAAAACATATATATGTATTAATAGAAAATACTGGAAACACAAGTTTCTATAATTACATAGTTCACACATCTGTAGTGAATTTTTAAAAGATATTGGAGCACTAAAGCTATAAATCCCAAAATCAGATGTTTTATATTAATTTTGTCACAACTTAAACACTCTCAGTCAAATAGTAAAAATCACTATTCTTATATCTTGAATTAATTTCTCTACTTTGTATTGTTCTTCAAAACATGCACCCTACTTCTCAGGTATAAAATTTTCTTTGGAAGTACATATAGTTGTGGTAACAATAACAATTCACATAAAATGAAAACACTGACCTAAATTAGGCACCAATCAAAAACCGATAGCCGCACTAGTCAACTTTAAAATTGTGGGATTTGCACTTTCCATGGATGAATTCAGTAAAATATTTGAAAATAATTCATCAACTATTGCTTACCTCCTCTGGCTTTAATACTGCACCCACATTGCTGATGCAACAGTATTCTTTTTTTTTATGTAGGAGTACTGCTATTTATTCAGCCACTGATTAGCTGATTAAATTGCACATGAACTCCACCTTACTTTTTTTTTCATTTTTTATAATTTTATTTATTGAATCACCGTGAGAGCAGTTACAAAACTTTCAGGTCTATGTCTCGGTCATACAATGAAAAACTAGTTCCTTCTCCACCACCAAACACCCCAGTTTACCTCCATCCCACACTCTCCCCCTACCTGTGGGGCAGATGATTTCCACATTACTCTCTCTCTATACTTTGATCACATTCAATATTTTGAAACCAGACCCACCACTATTATTTGAGATTTTACCCCAACGTTCAGATCTGCTGAAAAAGCAACAGTAGACAATTTGTTTTCTATTGCTGGTTAAAATAACATTTAAGATGTTATGTGGCTGCAGTAGTGGCTGTGCAATTTTGAAATTTTGAAACTTTAACACTTAAATCTGGAGGGATTTCTGCCAAAACCTGCTGGGTTCTGAGATTTTTTCCTGAGTCACTGGGATCATGACCATAAAGCAGTTTTGATCAGGACCCAGAGAGGCCATTCGTGGGCAGCAACTTAGAGTCTCGTTGGGGTGGGGAAGAAAGGGCTGACTCCATCCACATCCCATTGGGCCCCGCGTGTCTCGTCACTGAGGGCCCAAACCTGACTGTCTAGTGGTCTCTGGAGGATGGTGGCCACTGAGCCACCAAGGGGGAGCAGGCGAATAGAAAACACCCTTTCCCCCCTGGGGTGGCCCGGTGACAGTAACCTACTGCGGAATCCAGACATATTTCTGCCAAAAGTCACTGGGTTCCGAGATTTCTTTCTGAGTCTTTTGGATCATGGCCATTAAGCAGCTTGATCAGGAAACAGCAAGGCTGTTTATGGGCGACGACTTGGGGTCACGTTGGCATGGGGAGGAAAGGGCCAGCTGCATCCTCATCCCACGAGGCCCCACGTGTCTCGGCACTGTGGCCCAAACCTGACTGTCCAATGGCTTCTGGAGGATGGCAGCCACTGAGCTGGCTTGGGGGAGCAGGCAGAGGGACAGCACCCTTTCCCTCCTGGTGTGCCCCAGCGACAGTAACCTACTGCGGGTCCGGACATATTTCTGCCAAAAGTCATTGGATTCTGAGATTTGTTTCTGAGTGTCTGGGATCATGGCCATTAAGCAGCTGGATCAGGAGCCAGAGAGGCCGTTCATGGGCGAAGACTCAGGGTCTCGTTGGGTTGGGGATGAAGGGCCAGCTCCACCCCCATCCCTTGAGGCCCCACATGTCTCGTCACTGCGGGCACAAACCTGACTGTTCAGTTTCCTCTGGAAACTGAGGCAGCCAGGGGGAACAGGCCAAGGCACAAAACCTATTCCCACCTGGGTTGGCCCAGCGCAGCTAACTTACTGCAGGGACTGCAAGCATTTCTGCCAAAAGCTGTTGGGTTTTGAGATTTGTTTCTGAGTGTCTTGGATCAGGCCGTTAAGCAGTCAGATCAGGAACCAGAGAGGCCATGCCTCCAATTATACAGCTGAGCCTGAGGTGGTTTGTGGGTGTGTCTCCCACTTACCCAACTTTTGGTGCTTTACTTTCCTGGTAAACTTTGCCCCAAGATTTTGGGGTCTGGCCAAAGGCACAGCAGCAATTTGGGGGTATCTGGAATCCTGAAGGCATAAAGACACTGCTGATACACTCACCTCACAGGTACAGATTGACCTGCTGGCGGCACCATAGCCCCCAACAGTATTTTTAAATGGCAATGTTGGGCTGAAGCGATAGCACAGCAGGTAGTACATTTGCTTTGCACACGATCAACTGGATTTTGATTCCCAGCATCCCATGTGGTCCCCTGAGTACCACCAGGAGTAATTCCTGAATGCATAATCCAGGAGTAACCCCTGTACATCGCTGAGTGTGACCAAAAAAGCAAAGCAAAAAATAAATGCCAATGTATCTGCCCTCCAGTGTTTGATCTGAGCTGTAGTGCTGACAGGCAGGTTCTGTCAGCCTTCTGACTAACAACATCCCAGGCTAGGCCATGTCTTTCTATAGGAAACCCTTAAACATTCTCTCTCAAAAGAGTAAATTCTTAATTTCTTTTTGTGTGCAAGTGAAGCCACACATTTTGGGTATTAATCCTATTTCACCAATTCTTTCGCAAAAAAGTGCTAAGGAAGTAATAATGCATAATTTATATTCCATATGAATTTGTGAGCAAACTTTTAGAAAAACTTCTGATGAAACTTTTGTAGGAACCATATAATTAAGCATTGTTGCCTATATCACCAACCTTGACTCTATCTTCTAATATGGGCTATTTCTCCTCATTATCCTAGTTAGTATGTTGTTTATCTTATTGACTTAGTTCTTTATATGTGTTTTTTAATTTTATCAATACTTTCTTTAATTATGTGGCTTGCTGAGTGATTGCCTTAATGCTAATGTTTGAAAACACAAGTTCTTTAATGCCAAAAAACACAAGTTCTTCTATTTAAATTAAGTCATATTAATAAAATATCTTCAGTCAGTATATTAAATATGCGGTATATTTAATACCATAGTTAATTTATTCTTTACCAATAAAAGTTAAAAAATGTATTGACTTATGATGGTTTCTCAAAACTTTTACCTTCACATTTCAGTCTGTTATTTATTTAGAATTAACCTTGCCTTTTGGTGGGATGAAAACTCATTATTTCCTCATTGATATACACTTAACCTAAATTCACATATTTAAGAAAACCTTTTAACAAGAAATCAGACACTTTGGGGAGGTTTCTTTCTTCTTTTTTTATTTTTACCATTTTTGTACATTTTATTTTCATACATTTTATTTTCTGGGCCAGGTGCTCTTAGTTTCTTTACTGACGAGATGGCATGTTGAATTTTGGAGGGGAGAACATTGGGAACAATATATCCATCATGCGGAATGTGATATGTGGGCAAGTGGACGTGGATATTAAAGAGATCTGAGTAGAAGTCATGAATAATCTTCTCCATTGCACTTCTGGAAGATGTGATAGATGCATCAGGATTTCGGAGGGCAGTCGTCTTGGTCTTGTAGTTGGTGAAGGACAGGCGGGCACTACGAATGCTTTTCCTGGCTTCTGCTCCATCTACCAGCACTGCTGCTCTCCTGTCTCTGAGGTCATCCTTGATCGCTTCTCTGCATTGTTTTGCCAGCTCAGATGTTTGCTTGCGGTTGCCTGAGGCATGTGCCAAGCCATGTTGGCGAATAAGTACAAGAGTGTTCGAAGAAAGGCAGTATTTTGTGGTTATCTCTCTCTTGGCATTCCTCGCACAATCATGGAGGTACTGAATCATTTGATCGTATTCCTCATCAATGTTGTCAATAATCAGACCTGAACACCTGAAGAACTTACCATCAGTACTCATCAATACACTGGCTCGGCTCTTCACATGCTACCTGTCTGAATGCAAGGTTCCATCCCAATGGAAAACCAGCAAGACTTACTCTATACAAGAAGGGAGACATCCACGACATTGGCAACTATCGCCCGATCTGCCCATTGTCTGTCATCTACAAGTTGTTCACTTGAGTCATCGTAAATAGGATTGGCAGAACACTAGATGAAGGACAACCATGCGAGAAAGCTGGGTTCTGCAAAGGATTCAGCACCATCGACCATATCCACACGATAACCAAGCTCATTGAGGTTTCTCAGGAGTTCAAGATGCCACTTTGTCTAACGTTCATTGATTTAAAGAAGGCCTTTGATTCTGTTGAGATAGAAGTGGTCATAGAAGCCCTAGCCAATCAGGGAGTGCAAACTCAATACATCAGAATCCTCCGTGAGCTCTATTACGGATTCACTACCAGGATCTCACCATTCTACAAAGAAGTAATCATTGATGTCAAGAGAGGGGTTTGTCAGGGTGATACCATTTCACCGAAACTCTTCAGTGCCACCCTCACGAATATCATGTGACGAATGGAATGGGAAGGAATGGGAGTAAAGATAGATGGTTGGCAACTACACCACCTCCGCTTTGCTGATGACATAGTTCTAATGTCACCAAATATCAGCCAAGCAGCATAAATGCTGACCGACTTCGACTGTGAATGTGGAAAGGTCGGATTACAACTGAATTTCAAAAAGTCAATGTTCATGAGAAACAGTCTTGTTCCTGATACTCCATTCACTCTGAACGGAACCACCATCTCAGAATGCAACAGTTACATATACCTAGGTCGAGAAATCAACATGATGAATGACCTGGCACCTGAGTTCCGCAGGAAGAAGAGAGCAGCTTGGAATGCCTTCAAGAGCGTTGAAGAAATAATTAAGAGGACAAAGAACCTCTAGCTCCAAGCACATATCTTCGATTCCACTGTTCTTCCTGCATTAACATATGCCTCAGAGACCTGGGCCCTAAGAAAAAAGGATGAGAATGCTATTTGGGTCTCTCAATGAGGAATTGAAAGAGCTATGCTTGGAGTATCAGGCTTCACTCAAATGAGAGATAGAATCCAGAGTTCCGATGTTCAAGAATCAGGGACGCTGTCTCATTTGCCAATGCATCAAAAATCAGATGAGCTGGACACGTAATGAGGTTTACAGACAACCGCTGGACTAGAGCCATTACTGACTGGATTCCATGGGACGTCAAAAGATCTCGTGGAAGCCCACCTACAAGATAGTCAGACTTCTTCGTCAAGACCCTGAATGATCGGTTTGAGGCTCTACATGTCCCTAGAATGAACAGATGTCATTGGGCTACCCTAGCATTCAACAGGGATGAATGAAATGTTACTGGCACCTGCTCGAGTAAATCGATGAATATTGGGGTATCAAGTGATCAAGTGATCGAGTTATTTTCATAATGATGTTCACATTAGTTCATTGCACATAATATTCAAACACCCACCCAACCATCAAGCATTGTCCAACCACAATAAGAAGGAACGGTGTGAAGGTTGTTGTATTTCATTCTGGGGCCATTTAAGCCCATGTATACAAGAATACAAGCAAGTATGTTAAAATCAAATACACATATACTACTTTAGGTACATCAGTGGGCTAGAGTGTAAGAGGTCATGCAGCTGCATTAGTGGCCATGCGCTCCAGAAAATACTGCATCTCTCTCTTCCAGGAGCATTACTTTATAGTCTCTGGATCTTGGTTGTTGATGAGATTATATGGCTCCTGGAGGCAGTTTGTGGGTGTGAGTGCCAAGCTACTGGAAAACTAGGAATCTGGGTGGAAGAAGTCCAGTACGGATCTAAGCAGACTTGGAGATCTTAGCCATGGGTCCCACATACCTGGGTTCCTCTGTCCGTTCCTTCATGGGCGAGGCTTATACAAGCATGAGGAAAGTAGCCTTGAGCATGACTGTGGCTGGGTTCTGGAGGTTTTAGGCAGCCAGGGTTTTGCTTGGAGTGGGGAGAAAATCTTAACGCACCTCCCTCCAAGTTGCCCCAGTGAAGACAGTCTTGAGCGGGTCGGGAGATTCTGCTGGAGGTTCATTTTCGGGTCCACTGACTTACTTTACTCCAAGAGCTAGTGTATACGAAGCACAAAGTCAGCCCAGGAAATTCAACATAATGTTTTGTTGAGTAATTTAACCAATGAAATTACTCAGAAGAGTAAGTTCTTCCTGTCTGCATGTGAAAGCACAAGTTTGGGGTAGTTAATCCTGTGTCCCCAATTCTTTGTCAAAAAAAGAATTTTTCCATCTTTTCCTGTAAAACTATTCCATCTTTTCCTGTGAAACGTAGTTACTATAAGTTTATACATGGTTTTCAGAATTTTAGATAACCATACCAGGAAAAATCTGGGAAATCATGTGTACTGTATTGTCCTGAAAGCATTATGTGAGCTCCTTTTAAGTTTTTATTGCCTGAGCTTACACATAGGTAAGAGGAAAAAGCTCATCCTATTGTACTCCCAACGTCCCCCAATTATTCCCAGATTCCTGAGTCAAATGTGGACCAGGCTCTGCTACTTTGGCTAGTGTAATGTCCACATCCAACCTTCAGAGGCGCATATTGTTGCTGAAAGTGAGTTGGATTTTTGCCTTCTGCTGGCAACTAACAACACAGATTCTTCTCTCTGCAGCTTAGGATCTGGCATAAGAAAGCAAACCCAAACCAGTGTGTACATTGGACATTGATTTTCTAAGCAATTTGGGTTCCATTAAATTATGGCTTCCTCAAATTTACTCCAATGCTTCAAAGCAAGTTTTGGTTTAGTGATATTATGGCCAGTGTTTTTATTCATCTGAAGACTCAAAGTTTCCTACCAACTGTTCCAATATAGTTGAAAAAATATTTTTAAAAAGGCAAATTAATATAAAAAACAAAAATGTACAATGTTTAATTTCAGATAGGTAAATTTATATGCAGAACCCAGAGCAACTATATACCAAAAACACGTATAAAGCAAGATTTTCTTAATGAAAATAAGATTGCAATGTTTCCTTTGGCAATTCTGAACAAGTATATTTAAAATGTCAAAATATAGATTTAAGTTTTAAAATATATATTTAAATCATTTCAAATTTCAAATTAGGGCCAAAAAGCTATAATATAGAGTGAAGAAAAGTGTCTGCCATAGAGTGGGGAGCTTGGGGGGTTAGGTGGGAAGGAAACTAGACATTGGTAATGGGAATGGGTGTTCGAACATTTTAGAACTCACACCCAATCATGAGCAGCTTTGTAAGTGTATCTCACTTTGATTCAATTTTTTAAAAAGGAAATTTAAATTGAAAAAAAAAAAAGCTATCATAGAAGATAAGGCACTTTCCTTGCATGTGGCCACACCTGATTTGATCACAAGAGCAAGTCATCAAGAAGCTGGGAATAACCCCCCAAGCTCCACTGTGTGTATGCCAAGCTCCCATTCCCAAATCTAGTACTCACACTTAAGGCTCTATTTTGTGAACTATATTTGATATTGTTATGAAGCACTATTTACATAAGAACCTTGAAAATTGAGAACAACTTTATCTCCATTTGTACCTCTGAGATATACACATCTTAAATGAGTGATATTGAATCAAAATAAGAAATTCTCTCATATTTACAAAAATAGAGAAGAAATAGCACAGATAGGAGTTCCTCCAAAGACTGGAGTGGCTGCTGCATGTTAGGTGGGATTCACAGTCACCAATTTGCCACAGGACTTTCCTTTCTCAATTTTTCCACATTATAGTCACAGAAAAAAAAGGAACATTATTTTTCTTGCATTAACTTATGTTTTAAAGAGTTGAAAGTGATAAATGGCTCTGTTCTATATCTTTAAAATCCTTTGAAAGTGAAAATTTTGTAGAAAACTTTTTATGAGACTTATGAGAAAAGTGGGCAAGAGAGTAGAGAATTATGGAAATGCAAGCATTAATCAAACATTTGCTTTATGTGATTACATTATCAGCTGCCACCTGGAGAAACTTTTAATTGCCAGACCTGATCTAAAAGGAAATACTTTCCTTTCCCGAAAAACTAAATCAAGGAAAGGTTAGTAAAACAATTGATCCTTGAGAATATGAAAAAATAATAAAAATAAAGCCTAAAAAAATAAACTAAAACCCGGGAAATACAGACACCGTATAGTTTACATCTATAAAATTTTCAAGAAAATATAATTCTCATTTAATACAATCTAGGATCATACCGACTGAAGGACAATAGAGACTAGGTAACAAATTATTTCAAAGTGGGAGTTTTCATGGTGAAGGCTGTTATTTGTCGGACAAAATATCACAATATTCCTTCCAAGTAGTAGGGCCAGGGTTAGAGAGGGTGTTTTTTCAGTCTTGCATTTATGCTGTTTCTTTGTTTAAATAAACGTGTTCGACTACCAATAGTTTGCTTTGTAGCTTTTATCTCTCTGGAGAAACCCGTGTTCTCTAGAACTCTTTTCTCTCTTTCCTTTTCTTCCCTCACATTTTTCTAAATTCTTTCAATAAAAAATACATTGTTTAACTAAAGAAAAAAGTATATTATGTAATGCAACCATTTAAATTTTTTGATAAAAATTTTCAAGTAAATTTATATTAGAATCTATTCAACATAAATATTTGCAATAGTACATATATAACTTTTATTTCAATCTAATGACTGCATTTGTAATCTGACTCTTAAAACAGGAAGATATGATCTCAAATTTATGTTTAACATGAATATCCCATAATGACATTTATAGATTGACTATTTAAAATTATTTAATTGCTACATAAAAATGCAATATTTTAATAGTGATATGGCAAGTGTCTACAAAAGTAAAAATCCTTTCAGCTTTCATTTTTGCATTAGAGATATTTTAATTTTATATGCTTATTACTCATTGGGGTGTTAGCAATGATTAAGTCATATAGCAGATGTATAAACACATGACATATTACATGACAGAAGGTGAATGATTAAAATTCAGGTACTTACTGGCATATATGTATGCATTATTTATAAGTCCTCCTGGCACTCAACATAAGGGAACATCTCTCCCTTTATTTAAGTGATAATCTCAAAGGACCTATCAGTTATTAAAATAAACATAATAATGTGATACTTCTATTGAGATTTTCAGCCATTTGTAAATTTCCTACAACTTTGATAATTTCTGTTGGATATTTTATGAATTCATTTCTTTTTCTGGAACATAATATAAAAAATTTTACCAATAGTGTTTTCTAAATGTGAATGAAAACAATTTTGTCTCTAAAACATCTCTATATATGTATTTGTAGACTGAAGTGGTGATATAAACAAAACCAAGAATAAATCAAAGAGACTACTACAAATTGAAGAGCTTTTACACAATGGAGAAACCACTCCAAAAATAAAAAGGAAACATAGCAAATAGAAGAATATATTTGCACATACTTGAATAGGGTTTCAGATCCAAAGTATAGTTAAAAACTAATGCAATGCTACATCAAATAAAACAAACAACTAACCCAATAAAAAATGGAAGAAATACTTGAATAGCTACTTTCTTCAATGAAGATATACAGATGTCCTTCAAACACATGAAAAAATGTTCAATATAATTTTTCTTTGGGAAATGCAAATAGAAACCACAAACACCAGTGAGAAGAACGTATAGCAAAAAGATCTGGTATCAAGTGCAAGCAAGAATATGTGAAAAAGAAATTCTGATACTCTTTTGATGGGAATGAAAATTGGTACAGACTCCCTGAGAAATGGTATAGAGATTCATATTGAAAATTAAGAAAGAAAGTTCTTTATGATCCAGCAACACTTCTCTTAGGCTCTTATCTGGAGAATAGAAAAACACTAAAAATGTTATTTGCACCTACTGTGATCATAGTACCAAAAGACAAACAGGGAATCAACCTAAATGCATGTTGAGAGATGATTGGTTAAAGAATCTTGATGTGGCTAGGAAACTAACTGAAAGACTGTTCAAAGTGATGTGTGCCTGAAAAAAAAAATCAAAAGAAGCAAAAAGACAGAGGTCATTACAAAAATTAAAGGTATATAGCCAATCAGATAATAACAACACATAGGCAAAACAGTCAAGATTCCATTAAAATGATGGGATTGGGTGGAAAGGCAGTAAAGAGGAAAAGGAAAATGCATTTCTCTTAAAAGAAGCAAGTACTATATTGATGATGATAGTATGAAATGAGGAATATTAATAATGTATCACTTTGCCCTTGACAAAGAAAAAATGAAAATATGCCCTTCTGAAGTACTCAAAATATTTGCTGTAGTTAATTACAATCATACATATTCAGATTATGTTTTATATTTTTATAAATCACCATTGTATGTCTTTACATTCATTTTAAATTCAAAGTCTTTTAAAAATAGAACAACATTTATGGAGATGAAAATAAAATATTTTCATTATAATACTTTTGAAGTCCTTTCTGAAATTCATATCATAAAAAATGACAATTAACATTTATCTGAATATACAATTATTTATGTGTAACTAGGTATACAAGGGCAGATTTGATAAATTAATGTAGTATGGTTTTTAGGTATTGCAACCAAACTTAAAATGAACAAAAGTGAAGTGCATTAATATTTTTTGAAAGTTCAGGTGTTTCAGTTGCATATTCTGACCTTTTTCTACCTGCCGCTATTCAAATCAACAAGCTAATCAATAGTTTCCTCTAGGTCAAAATAAGTGACGTTTTCACTTCCTCTCTTTCTCTCTTCCTTTGTCCACTTCTCTTTCTCTCCCCCCACCCCTCAATTGCTCTTTCTTTTACTAATTTCTGAGTACATCTGCTCAAATAATGATGAGGGACTTGGAAAGAGAAACACAGTGACTTACAGCAAGCCTTGGAACCGTGCAAGCACATGATCATGAGTCTAACTCCCCTGAGCACAATCCTGACAGTTCTACTGTTCCCATCTGTCAGTTTTGCCTGTAATCCCGGGACCACCAGGAGACGGAGCCCCTCCCAAATATATAAGTGCATAAATACAGTAGAAAAATGAAATTTGTTTGATTTAACTTTACAACAGGGATGGGGAAGCCTTTTGTTGTTCTCGCAAGGGCCATTTTGATATTTATAAAATAATGTCCTATGATAGGAGCAGACCACATGATTTTGCATGGCTTAAACGGCTTATGTGACTCATGTTCCTGCAGAATAATTTCTCAGAAGTATTTCCGTGCTTATTTCCATCCCCCCCCCCAATACTCACCCTTTCTCCCAGTCCATAATTACAAGTATAACTATAGAGTGTGGTTATAAATACAAAAATATAGTAATTAGGATTAAATTTGTGTTTCAGGGTTTTACAAAATGAAGTCTCAAATGTAAGGCTCTTAATAATGTCCTATGAACTGAATTCTTGGGTTTATTGGGAAATTATTAGAACCACTACAAAATACTTCAATGTTTGAGGAAAGAGAGAGACTCAGAACAGATTCTGATTCTTGACAAAATCCAAAATGCCAAAACATTTCTGCCTGATTCCTCCAAAATATATGTTTGAGAAGTTTCTCAAAAAAGTCAACAATACATCAAGTACAGTATAGTTTACTTTGACCACTATGTAAGTTTGATACCATGTTAAATTATTAAACTATCTCCACAATTATGATTAGGAAATAAAATGATCTCATTTTAGAAAATAGGAAATCCCAACTCACTTTCAATTATGCAAGTTATGAATAATTCCCAACTCAAAAATTTTGATACCAGATGCTGGCTAACTATCTCATTCAACATTTCAATTTATATTATTTAATAATTTATTCCCTTAATTAGGGGAGTTTTGCTTATCAATAATAATTTGGCTTCTATTAAGTGGTATACTTATTGAAAAATCAAGATACGTTGAAGTATTTCCTATTAGTTAATATATTTCACAGTGCAAAGCTAGTCTCAGACATCTCAAACAGATATATGAATACTGTTGCTTGAATTTTTTAAGATTACTCATGTCTTCATCCCTTAAAATTTAATCACTACTTAATCTACTCCCACTACTATTATGCATCTCATTAACAAAGTTACTAAAAATCCTCTTCATTTTTATGTTAATTTTTGTTTCATATGTTTTGTAGTAAGTGGCAATATAGTCGAAGAAGAAAGAGAAAATATCTGGCATTATATAAAATAATGCACTAAGAAAATCATCATTTGAGAATAAAATAAAAAAAATTTCTTTATTGTGTTTATCTATATATTTTTAATATTTTAAAAATAATTGTTCAAATACCATACTATATCTCATCAAATGAATATTCCACCATATTTTCATACAGGGCTGGAGCGATAGCACAGTGGGTAGGGCATTTGCCTTGCATGCAGCCAACCGGGGTTTGATTCCTCCGACCCTCTCGGAGAGCTTAGGAAGCTACCGGGAGTATCCCGCCTGCAGAGCAGAGCCTGGCAAGCTACCCATGATGTATTCAACATGCCAAAAACAGTAATAATGTGTCTTACAATGAAGACATTAGTGGTGCCCACTGGAGCAAATCGATGAACAAGGGGAGGGCAGTTCTACAGTGCATTCTCATACAGTTTTATGCTTGAGGCAATATAGAGTGACATTACTATCTTCAAAAGTGTTACGGTAATTTCTTTTCTTTCTGTTTTTGTTGAATCACCATGAGATATACAGTTGTAAACCTGTCCATGATCAGGTTTCAGTCATACAATGTTCCATCACCCACCCTTCCACTAATGTACATTTCCCACCCCAATGTCCCCAGTCCTGCCCCACCCCACTCCTTCATCCCAGTCTCTATCCCAGTCTCTATGGCAGGCACTTTCCTTCTTTCTCTCACTCCTTTTGGGCATTATGTTTTGCAATACAGCTACTGAGGGTCTATCATGTTTGTTCTTTTGCCTACTTTCAGCACGTAGTTCCTATCCAGATTGAACACGTTCAGATATATTTGTCATTGTGGTCCTTCGCTATCCCAACTGCCTTCTTCCCCAGCACTTGCAGCAGGCTTCCAATTGTGGAACAATCTTCCTGGCCCTTGTTTCTATAGTCCTTGCATATTAGTTTTATGTTTTTTACACCCCACAAATGAGTGAAATCATTGGATACCTGCCCCTCTCCTTCTGACTCATTTCACTCAGCATGATACTCTCCATGTCCATCCATTTATAAGTGAATTTCACGACTTCATTTTTTTCTAACAGTTGCATAGTATTCCTTTGTGCAGCTGTACCACAGTTTCTTTAACCAGCCATCTATTGTCAGGCATTCGCGATTCTGGCTACTTTTTCCCAGGTAATCACTATAGTTAATAGCGCTGCAAAAAACAGAGACATGTAGATGGCATTTTTGCTGTATGTTTTTAGGCCACCCTGGATATATTCCCTGAAGTGATATTGCCGGGTCACACGGAAGCTCAATTTCTAGCTTTTTGAGGGATGCCCACATTGTTTTCCGAATAGGCTGAACCCGTAGCCATTCCTACCAACCAATGAAACTTACTTTTCTCACTGCATTCGTGCCAGCAGCTTGCTGTTATTCTTTTTGATGTGTGCCAGGCTCAGTGGTGTGAGATGACTGTCAAACTGTCCTCCCATTGTTCATCGATTTGCTCGAGCAGGCCTAGTAACGTCTCCATTTTGAGACGTTTTGTTACTGTGTCTGGCATATAGAATACGTTGTGGGTAACTTGCCAGGCTTTGCCATGCGGGTGAGATACTCTCGGTAGCTTGCCAGACTCTCTGAGATGACATATATTGTTTTGCTTCGCATCTCCCTGATGATTAGCTATGTGCTAATTTTTCATGTGCCTTTTGGCCACTTGTATTTCTTCTTTGAGGAAATATCTATTCATTTTTTTCTCATTTTATTTTTACAGTGTTAGATGATTGTTTCTTTGTATTTTTTTTTGTTTGTTTTTCTTCTGCTTTTTGGGTCACACTTGTCGATGCACAGGGGTTACTCCTGGCTCATGCACTCAGGAATTACTCCCTGCGGTCTCGGGGAACCATATGGGTTGCTGGGAATTGAACCCAGGTCAGTTTGCATGCAAGGCAAACGCCCTACCCGCTGTGCTATTGCTCCAGCCCCCAATTGTTTCTTTGTAAATTTCTACCAACACCTTATTTATCTTGACTATTAATCCCATATCTGATGGGCTGGAATACTACGCAGTCACCAGGAAAAATGAAGTCATGAATGACACATTTGTGTCTAAAAGTGAGATTTTCTTTTATCTGCTAGTAATTTAGTAGTTGAGAGCTGTTAAATAAATAAATACAATTTTAAAAACATAATTATTTAAGATGTAAATCTAATTTTTACACTAAGGGAAATGTACAACATTGTAACTTTGCATCTCACAGTAAAATAAGTTAATTAAGTAAATTAAAATGTAAATCTCTAGCATAGAAAGGAATTGCATATTCAAAGATTTGAGCAGAAAGTTTAAATTACAGAATTGGCTTTTTTGCAAGAAAAACGATATATTTTCGGTTAAAACTGATGTGTACAGATTGTTTCTGGATCATTGTTTTAACACACTGACCACAGAACAGTTTGTGTTTGTGGCAAAGAACCAGATATGAAATAAGCTAAAATAGAACTTGGCAGAATAAGGCAGTTTAGAAAGAAACATATTCTTGTTAGAAGAGTTGTGACTCCAGAAAAAAATAGCTGACTTGTGACCATTTATCTAATTTAAAAAAAACCTCACTTTTTAGTTTTATCTTTTTGCCAGCATACAACCAACTAACTGATCTTCTGATTTGTGGGGGGAAAATTCTAAGACAGAACATCTGGATGGTTTAGCTAAAAGATTGTTCATTATTCTTTTGAGACTTTTTTATTCTGAAATGCTGAGAGTGAAAAAAATACAAAAAAGACAAGATAGCTTTTCTATATAAGAGTGCAAGTTTGGTTACTTGTTTTTCAGTGGGTAATAATGCATGTTTCACATTTATAAACTTACTAATGCTGTTTTTTTTTCTGGACTGAAATAATTTGCAATTAAAATCATTCTGTGATTACTTGTAAGAACATTAGATATATTATTTAAGGATTGCAATTAATATGTGAAAAAAATTAAAACTCAGCACCTGGGCATTATTCATCAAGTATCTTCATAGAAATCAGTATATTAATTGTAAATGTTCTCTGGATTACCTAGCCCCAACGTTAAAATTCTGAGATATTATTTAAGTACGTGTATGTGAAGGAAGGCTATATTTTATTGACTACGTGTTTCATATTGGAATAGACCAATAGCAACTTATATTAAATCTGATACCTAACATATAAATCAAGTTAATTAATATCTCAAAGAGAAATCTCGAAGTAACCCTTGCATATCACTTGAAACATCCTTCCAAAAATATATGTACATCAGTAGGGTGTTTGTCTTGCATGCAGCCCACCTGGGTTCAATCCTAGCATCACATATGGTCCCCTGAATCCTTCCAGGAATGATCACTGAGCAGAGCCAGAGTAAGCCCTGAACACTGTCAGCCATAGTCCCCAAACAAAAATAATAACAAAACAAAAAATAACATATGAGGTTTAGATAATAGTACTGTACTAGTGTTAGTGTCTAAATTTTCAATTTTAGAATTGCATTATTGTTACATAAAATCCAAACATTGAAAAGTTCACAAAATTAAATGAAATATTTCTTCTATTCTTCTGCATCTATTTCTTCTGTATTTATTAGCCAAAATTACTTTAAAATAAAATTATAACTATAAAAACCTTCTACAAAAGTTAAACAAGTTTAAGTACTAAACTTATTTATTTTGGGGGATATATCTGATGGGGTCTATGGGTGACTCCTGATGTGGTTATTGCTCAGGGGTCTATTTCGTGCTTAATATCAAATCCATAGATGTTGTATACAAAGCATACACTGTACTTGAGTGATTTACCACACCCAAGATAAAAAAATGAAAAAACACTGACAGTTTTTTCTTTTTTCCATCTTTCTATTTTGCATAAAAACCAGAGCTCTTGCTACTCTGAATGCAGTATAATTATAGAGAAAATCTGGTACAATTTTCCAATAGTAGATTGAATTTAAATACAACTTTTCATATACTACAGTTTTGTTTCTAGTATTATTTCTGTGATTTTTCATCAATATGAGTTGCCATAAAATTAAGGGTTAATACAATCTTAAAAGTTATAACACTTGAATAGCTGATACATAATCTAGATATATTGGTATCTGGTACACATTTATCTAACGACATGTGATGTTCCAAAACATAAGACATAATTTTAAATATCTATGGATAAAAAGTCAAAATTTTGTGCAAACAAAAGATAACTTGAATAAAGAACATATGGGAAAAAAACTGTCATTTGGAGATTAAAAATATGCACTGCAGTATTAGAATAAAACACAATTTATATAAATTTAGGATATATCAAATTAAAGTACTTCTATTCTCCTAGTTACATAGTTGGTCTTACTCTAAAGAGTAAGTAAACTCTAGAGTAAGTAAACACTTACTCTAAAGAACTCCCAGTTTCAGACATGGGAAATAGTTGAGTGCAGGAGAGCATGTGTTTATGCCTGACATCCTGGTTTCACTCCTTGGCGTCACATACTAAACTCCTCACCTCTCCCTCTACCCATTCCCTAGTTAACAAATGAGCAAATGTTTCATTACTCACTATAATATTGATTTTATAGTGATTATTGTAATCATTTAAAATAACCAAGAATAATTATTATAATCATTTAAAATAAAAAGGCCAACTATCTCTTTGAGACAGATTAAAATGGGCTAAAATAGAAATTATGACTGGTGATAATGCATTATTTGGACAAAATTGGTCGTGGCCAATATGATATATTGCAAATGATAAAATGCATTTTATTACCATAAATTATGAATACACAGACATAAACTGTGGGATTCATTGTCCAAAGTTGACCAGGACTTTGCAATATAGTTCTGGTTTGCTGTCGCAAAATAAAGATTGCAATGGTTATTTCAATACAAAGTATATTTCTTGAGAATGATTTTAGACAAAATAATAGTTAAAAAGATAGCATTTCTAGAGATTCTATTAAAAAAGGCTCCTACTTATTTTAGTTATTCTAGTAAGTTAAGGCTTGGAGGATTTCTACTTTATAATCCATACTATTTTAATTTTTTGTCACAGAAATAGCAAAACATTTCTTTCTACAAAAGAAAACTTAGTTAATATTAATGACACAAAACTTATGAAATAATCAATAATATAATTTAATGCCCAAACTAGAGATGCAGTAATGGCCAAAATCATATCAACAAAATCTACTTATAACTAGGTTTAAAATATTTCACAAAAAACTCATGCATTTGCTTTATTAATGACAAATTTAAACTAGTTTAACATTAAAATTATTCTAAGAAATAGAATCAAACTGCAATAGTATATTGGAGACATTTGTATAAGGTGCTTTTACTGAAACTAGTAAACACTAAATTATGCCCCCAAATCATATTTGATATATTTTAATTAATAAATTTTAGCATATGATTTCCTAAAATATTATTGCTACTACTATGAAGAATGTGTCAAATATGACCATATTATTTTGTTATTATGGCACAGTGATTCACAAAGTTCTTTCTAGCTGAATTTCAGACATAAAATGTTACAGCTGCAAGCCCATCACAATGTCAACTTCCCTCCCTGGCTCCCACCTCCCAACCTTTTTCCTAGACAGACACGTTCTTACATTCTTATTTGTTTTTGTTTTTGTTTTTTTAATTTTTATTTGCTCGAGCGGACCCAGTAACGTCTCCATTGGAGACTTTGTTGTTACTGTGTTTGGCATATCGAATAGCTTACCAGGCCCTGCCGTGCGGGCGAGATACTCTCGGTAGCTTGCCGGGCTCTCCGAGAGGGGCAGAGGAATCGAACTCGGGTCCGAGAGGGGTGGAGGAATCGAACTCGGGTCGGCCATGTTGGCTGCGTGCAGGGCAAATGCCCTACTGCTGTGCTATCGCTCCAGCCCATTTATTAGTGAAACACCATGAGGTACAGTTGTCGACTTTCAAATTTTTGTGCTTGGGTTTCAGTTATACAATGATCAAGTACCCATCCCTCCACCAGTGCCCATTGTCCACCACCACAGGTCCCAGTATCCCACCCCCCCCATCCCCCCCCACTCTACCCTGCCTCTGTAGTAGGGCATTCCCTTTTGTTCTCTCTCTCCTTTTGGGTTTTGTGGTTTGCAAAAGAGGCATTGAGTGGCAATCATGGTTATTCTATAGTCTACTTTCAGCATGCTGCTCCCATCCTGGGAGGATCCACCCAACACCCTTTATTTGGTGCTCCCATCTCTATCTGAGCTCCTTTTCCCCTAGCATGTGTGGCTGGCCTCCGAGCCATGGAGCAAAACTCCTGGTACTAATCTCGGCCACTCTTGCATGTAAGTCTCCTATTTTGTTACTTTATGTTCCCCAGATGAATGCAATCTTTCTGTCTATCCCTCTCTTTCTGACTAATTTTGCTTAAACATGATACTTTCCATGTAGTACCACTTGTATGGAAATTTCATGTATTTTGGACCTCATGTTCCAGAGCTGCTGTGGGCTAGATATACACCTCCATCCGCCAGAGAACTCCCCATTACTTCCTGATGCTTCAGTACCTGTTAGTTCCTTTTTTCTTATTCTTACTTCCACCTGGAGCCATAGTAGAGTGGTAGGGTGTTTGCCTTGCGTGCAGCCAGCCTGGCCAAGCTGGGTTCGATTTCTCCACCCCTTTCAGAGAGCCCAGCAAGCTACCGAGAGAGCAAAGCATGGCCAGCTACCCCGGCATATTAAACATGCGAAACACAGTAACAACAAGTCTCAAAAAGGAGACCTTACTGGGCTCTCTCAAGCAAATCAATGAACAACAGGAGGACAGTGATAGTGACAGTGACTTCCCCCTTGATTTCTTTACTCTACTTCTCCTTCCTTTAAATGATCATATATTTTATAATTCAATAAAATTACTTGAGGTTTAAAGTTATATCTTATAGGTAAACTATATAAATTACTGGCATCTTTTCTGAATGTAATTACTGCATAAACCATGTTTTCTTGGGGGAAAGGAGCACTGTGAAATTGGGATATCTAATGATCTCTAAATATTGGTAAATCTACATAAATCAAAATACATTATTTGGTATAGTAAAATAATCTCACAACTGCTCAGCAAGATAAAATGTCCAAGCAACATGCAGTCTAGCCATTTATTTTATATTTTTTACTTAAGCTTTAGATCTTCAAGAATCTACTGTTATTCTCACACAAAATACTCATAAAAAACTTTTAATTTCAACAATTCAAATTTTCCTCTTTTTTTATAATCCACTATGGCATATTTCTTACTTTCTGTGATTTAGTGTCGCACCATGTTCAAATTAAAAAGCTGTTGAAAATTTTAGAAACATTAACATTCAAATGCCAACTTATACCTCTTCCTTCCCATAAAGTTCTATCTATATAATTCCAAAATTCAGTATGTGTTCTTTAATTTTGTGTATGAGCTTGCATTTTTCAAGTCTATATGTTTCTCTCTCACTCTGCTCGAGATGTAATTTTTTTTCTATATGATGGGATTAGTATTTCTGTAGCAATTCTAATTTTTCCCAAATTTTATGTTTTAGTTTTGGATGACATTGGAATACACCCAAGCATAACATAAGGAAATATTCATGCACATATGCATAAAGATTCCATGGCAGAACCTTCTACCCATTTAAATTAGCATGCAGAAACATTTTACTCAATAAATTCAATACAAAAACATAATCAGGCAGAATGAATAGCATTTAAGGATTTCACAAAATCTGTCCCTCATAAATTTTGGAGTAAATTCTTGGCAGAATACAATATTCTTTCCAGTATAAACTAAACCAGTTGTACTTAATAACTTGTATATTTTACTGTTATAAAAAATCTCACAAATGATCCTTTAATTTACATTGTAATTTCAAAGGATCAAAAACTTAAAAAAAATCTACCCTAAGATTTACTGATAAAGATGATGTGCAAAACATCTGTACACATATTTACCGTATACAAATTCGTAAGCTTGAATATAAATATATACCCATGAAATCCTTACACAACCAATGCCAAAAACAAATTCATAACCTCCAAGTTTTCTCCTGCATGACTTATACTTACTATTTTTGAATGTTATGCTTTTAACATAAGGTCTATTTAGCAAATTATTTGGTTCCCCATATATGTGGATTATAGGATATCTGTCTTCTGTGAATAAATATTTACCTTAATACGCCAGGTTAATCTATGTATCCCAGATAGCAATATTTTTTTCTCTCTTTATTTAGGTTGAATAATGTTTATTTATATACATAAGGAATGTTTTATTTATTCATCTATCAGGGGAAATTTTGCATCCATGTCTTGAGAATAATGTTGCAAGGAACATGGAAGTTCTGGTAGCACTTGAACTAATTTAATTCTTCTATTACATAGGTATAGACATGGATCATATGGTAGTTGAAATAATGAGTCACAAAAGGAAAAACATATTATAAATCTTCCTCATTCAAATGATGCTGAGAGGTTAAAAACATATAAAGTCTATATGTTTTTGTCAAAGCACGTGCACTGGAGTGTGAGTTAATAAAGAAATGACAAACTGATTACAAGTGCTTTTTTATGGCTGTCTAACAAACTAACCAACACAGTACATACAGTCTAAAAAAAAAGTGGGTAATGTATTTGTAAACACTATCTACAGTCGGAATAAGGTAAAGCAAGTTATCAGTTAGCTACCTTCTAATTTCAGCTCTATTTTTCTACCATTATTTGATGTCTAGACAGACTATATCAGGACCAGCAATTCCAGACTCACATCACTGAGGCATCAGTGTTAGAGAGGTACATTAACTGCTTCTCTTTAACCCCAGCAAACTCCTGATATAAGTTAGTTCTGAGGATTTATGATTAAGTCGAGTCCGGCATACATTTTCAGACAAATGCTATGAGAAGTAGTAGTTCTTTGACCAGGGAGATTGTGTTCCAGTTTTGAATTCTGAGGACAACTGGAAAATTAACTCCAGGGGAACATATTAATCTGGCAAGAACCATAGTGATTCTCCAAAGAAGTTCCATGGTTTTAGGCAGCAGAAGGGGAAATGTGTATCAGTAAGAAACCGATATAATGTCACTACAATTATACATACTACAGCTCAGTCTATATATATGGATCTGGAGTAAAGGAAAAGAAAGACAGAGAGAGAGAGAGAGAGAGAGAGAGAGAGAGAGGGAGGGAGAGAGAGGGAGAGCAGATCCAATACCTCTTAGGTATTTAACTCATTTAAATGCTGAATTCTTGGATATATTAAAACAAACACTGTCCTCCCATTGTTGTTCATCAATTTGCTTGAGAGGGCCCAGTAATGTCTCCATCATGAGACTTGTTGTTACTTTGTTTGGCATATTGAATACGTCACAGGTAGCTTCCCAGGCTTTGCTGTGCAGGCGAAATACTCTTGGTAGCTTGCCAGGCTCTCCAAGAGGGGTGGAGGAATTGAACCTGGCTAGACTGGGCAGGCTGCATGCAAGGAAAATGCCCTACCCACTGTGCTATTGCTTCAGTATAGTTTAATAGCCATACACAACAAAAAAAAGCATAGAGGAATATTGTCACTTAATATATTTATGTATTGTTTCTGCATAACATATAAGTATATCAGTATGAAATATTAATTCTGGATACAGAATGTAACCTTTATCAAGGATAAACATGAGGATAATGGATATTTGTGTGGATACTGCTAGGGTTAAAATACCCCCAATGATTTGACCTAGATTTTATAAATTTTTAGAGACGTTTAAAATCAGTTAAGAATCCCACATACAATCATATTTAGGAAGCAATAAACTTTGATAGTGTGGGAATAACACTTTCTGTTGATAACTTGATGAGTGCCTGCAAATTAATGGTAGAACATGATGAACAAAATAACAGTGAAGATGTAACAATGTATAGGGAAATGTTATTCATTTTAAATAATGTAAACACATCATATGCTGTTACATAAAAAAAGTGAACGTTTTCTTAAATCTTAGATGAAAGTGAATAAATGGTCTGGAGATGCGCAAATGACAGACTAAGAAGTGAAACTATGAAATAATACAGTCTCCTTTCTACACTACTTTGAATATTTTTTTAACAGAGAAAATTAATATTTTGGAATCATCAGTGTGCACCTAGCTGCAACCTAAACCAGTGTCTAATCAGAGGTTTCAGTCACTGGGATTATAGCATTTTCCTTTGAGAGGAATGCTGACAATGGTATCGTCTAGGAGACCCAGGTTTTAGGTACAGCAAAGAAGAGTTTGAAATTTATGGTGATTTTTTTGGTAAGGTACCAGGAGGAGAAAGCGGAAAAGATTGGGAAGTCATAAAGGGACAGATGGAAGTCAGATGGAATTCAGGACTCATCATTATGAAGTTGAAAAAGTATAGCAGAGGTTGGCAAGCTATAAGGCTCAGGACAAATGTGAACTGGCACTCATTTTTGTCAAGAGATTGCCACTGAAAGATAGTTCTGCTCTTTCATTTACAAACGGCCTGTGGTGGCTTTTGTTCTATAGTGGCAGAGGTGAAGTTCATTATCAAATATATTGTACGACATGCAAAAAACTAAATTCTTCCCAACATGTTTTCTGTGACATAAAAAGCCTCCAAAATTCTGAGTATTATATGCGACAGAATTAAAGAAGGAGGAATTTTAACTAATCAGTCATAAGAGTCACATTAATGATTAAACAGTTTATCTCAAGCGGCTAGAGGTAAGTTTTTGTATTGGTGTGTCACTTGGCAGGCAGTGTCCCAGATGGTTCAATTACAAATGAATTGCATGATAACCTATGTCTACTCTACCAGTATTGGTAGGGAAATAACACTCTGCTTGGAAGAAGTATTGTTTTGATTGAACTTTGCTTTGATGGAAAATTTTACTCAAGCGTCAAAGAATGGAAGAATACTAAAGGCAACAAACTTATTACAATGATGTTGATGAGTTTTCTTGATGAAAACTATTATTGGAGGAATACATTAAGTTGAATACAAAAAATAGCAAGCAGAGATGCATGGGAACACTGCATTTTTCATCTGTCATATTTTTTCAATACATTTTATTCTAGTCATCCTTTTGTTCTCACTATAAATTCGGTGTCAAAAAATTTCTGCTTTATTTTCCTGACTTGGAAAACTAGACTAGCCTAACTGAACACACATTTTCCATCTTACTCATTTATTCATCCAGCAGTTTTTGTTAAGCATATACTGTATGTAAGCCACTGGTTTAGGCAGTGAGGATTCAGTAGAAGTTATGGAAAGCAGAAGTCTTCAACAAGTCAGTATTTTCAGAAAACAATCCATATAACTCTAGCAAATAAGCCTATCATCTTACAGTAGATTATTTTCAGTAAATGAAAATTAAATAACAAAATACTGAAAGAAACTATATTGGGTATGTTGTATCACCAGAGAAGATTGGATTGACAAGGAAATAGTTAAGCAAAACCAAGACTGCAGTGAGCAAGAAAAACAGGAAAACACTGTTCCAGGTGGAGACTCTTAGATGAATAAGAAGTTGGTGTGTCTGTGGATCGTCATAAGAGCAATAGCAAAAGAGAAGAAAAAATAGAAATAATCTGAAATATGTGGAAGTAGCACAACTTCTAGACTATCAATGGGTCAAAAATAACTATTAAAGAAAAAAGTAAACTAATCTCCATTTATACATAACATACCCTTGTACATGATTATAAGAAACCTATTAAAAAGCATTAAAATGGAAAGAAAATGTGAGTTTATCAGACCATAAGTAAATTTAAAATTTAAAAGACAAATGTATTTCTATATATAGGTAATAAATAATCCAATTTAATTCATAGAATAATTCTATTTATAACTGCATCAACGAGAATAAAATGCTTATTAATAAGGTGACTGAAATAAAAACAGCAGAGTAAAAATGAATATATATGAAGGAACTTAAAGAAAATATAAATAAATGGAAGGATATTTCATATATTCTAAACTGAACACTGCTTAGATGATGATACTTTCTAAATGATGTCGTAGGTTCAGATGAATTCTAACCATAATTTAAGGTACATTTTTATAGACTTGACACAAACTGATCACAAAATTAGTGGCAATAATTTTAAATGGTGCCATGATAACTAGAGATTCACAGTTGAAATAATAAAAAGTAAGATGGGCTGGAGATATATTATAGCATGTATGGTGCTTGCCTTGCATGCTATTGACCCTGGCATTCCATATGTCCCCTGGGTTTACCAGGAGTGATTCCTGTGCACAGAGACAGGAGCAATCCATGAGCACAGAGCCAGGAGTAATCCCTGAGCACCATCAGATATGTCCTTCACCCAAAGAAAAGCCAAAACTAAAAAATGTAAATAGCCTCCCCATCTACATAACATACACATACACCAATGAAAATAGAAATCATATTAGTCATGTATCAATAAAACTGCTGAAAGTTCTATGGACATTTGATGTGATTGAAGTAAAGGAAAAACATCAAGGGTCATTACATACAAAAAGCTGAATTATAATATTGAGGGAACACTAATATTTTCAGATAGGAAAGAAAGAAAAATTTGGCAATTGAAACTGAAAAGAGAAAGCCAACAGAGAAAGAAAACAAGTTATCTTTTCAGTCACCTTGAGAGATCAAAGTATTGATGTGGAAGTATTAATTTTCAAATGGCTAAGATGAAAACTGGCAAACTCGACTCATGGGTTTCAGTGAAATATATTTTAAAGCAAACAAACAAAAAACAAATCTAGACTACTCTTGGCATTAATGATTGAAGACAAAAAGTCAATAAAATGCAAACATATGCCATAATGCATAACTTCTGAGGGGGACTTTTCCAAACAGATGATGAGTCATCTAATTAAAGACAGATAAAATTTCCAGGAAGATGTACTATGCTATGGGAATTTCTAGAGGACAAGAATAACAAGTATTATGCTAAGAACAGAAATATCTAAAAGAAAATGCAAATATCATTATAAAAGCAATATAGTTCAATACAAGAGTAGAAGGGATATTATTGCACTTTGCACAGCAGAGCAAGATTAGCAGTTATTAACAGGGGGTCAACTTCAGCAGAAGCTCCGCTGCTGAGAAAATGAAGTATGTCTGTTGTTTGCTTATATTCTCATTGAAATTCAAGGCAAAATTATGAGTTGACTGTAATGTTGGAGATTTGAAAAAACAAAAGTAGAGAAGAAATAAAATCCCATTGAAAGAGATTAGAAGAGATAGATGATATGAGAAAGTAGCAATACCACAAATGCTCTGTCCTAGATTTGTAATCACCATTTTCTTTTTCTTTTTCAACATGTCGAGTTTATTCAACATGGAGTTCTATATTCTGCTTAAAATCAGCTCTTGGAGAAAATCTGGGGTGGGTTTTATGTCCATAATTTTACTTTCCTGAGCTTTGGTTCATCAATTCTGGAAAAGTGGCATTTTGCAAATTAATGTTCCACTTTAGGTAACATAGTTAGAATACTGTTCCTGGTTTTGATGTATTCCATTACTACACATCACCACCTTAGAAGGCCCAAGACCTCATCACTATCCTTATACGGCTTCCCCTATTGAAAGACAGTAATCAATACATTTAAGAGTCTATGCTTTGTTTACTGTCACATGTTCAGTTTTAGTATGGCAATGTTAGAAAGGGCTGGAATGATAGCACAGCGAGTAGGGCATTTGCCTTGCACTTGGGCGGTGACCCAGGTTTGATTCCTCTGCCCCTCTCAGAGAGCTGGACAAGCTACCGGGAGTATCTCACCTGCACGGCAAAGCCTGGCAAGCTCCCTGTGATGTATTCAATATGCTAAAAATTGTAACAATAAGTCTCACAATTTGTTGAGACATTACTGGTGCCCGCTCAAGCAAATTGATGAAGAACCGGAGGACAGTGCTACAGTGCTAATGTTAGGAAAGAAGATCAAGACATGCTGTTGGTATAATGATCAAAAACATAAATCTAAAAATTAAATTAAATTTAGAATTTGAACTTAGCAGAAATGGAAAATGGCTTTGATATTCTATTTGTGGAAAATTGTTTTGGGTGAGGAAGAGACTACAGCAGATAGGGCACTGACTCACATGCAGTGGGCCCAGGTTCAATCCTGACACCTCACAAATTCCCCCAAGCACTGCCATATGTCATCTCTGATCAGACAGCCAGCAGTAAGCCCTGAGCACTGCTGGGAGCATCCCCACCCTAATTCGTTATTTTTTGAGGTATGGTCAACAGTGATGTATAATAGTTTCATGCATGCAGTCAGGGTGTCAGGATATCTCCAACCCTACCCCCCTACTTTCAATATTCCAACCTATTATGACTGGCCCATTATCAATAATCTATTAATAATCATATCCCTCTGGCAACCGAGAGGTAGTACAGTGGTTAAGGTGTTTCCCTTGCATGCACCAAACCTAGGTTTGATTCCTCATCTGCCATAAGGACCCTGAGCACCATCAGGAGTGAATCCTGAGTGCAGAGTCATGAGGAGTCCCCAGTGTGGCCCCCCAAAAAAAACAAACAAAAACTCTTATACCTCAATTTAAAATAAACTAAGTTCTGACCTAAAAATAAAGAAATCATTGCAGGAAATATCTATATCATCACTGTATCACTGTATTACTGTCATTCCATTGTTCATCAATTTCCTCAATCAGGCACCAGTAACATCTCCATTCGTCCTAGACCTGAGATTTTAGCAACTGCCACATTGAAGGCTTTTTCAGGGTCAAGGGAATGAGACCCATCATTGTTATTGGGTTTTGGCATATCGAATATGCCATGGGGAGCTTGCCAGACTCTGCAGTGAGGGCAGGATACTATTGGTAGCCTGACGGGTTTTATATATCATATAAAAAATATACTTAAAATAAGGTTTAGGTGAAAATTTGTTGCAAGTGATTTATTTTAATATTATCCTTGATCTTTAGACAATTAAGCTTAATTACATAATTTTAATATTAAAATTTATAAATAATTGACCTAAAAGTCAACACTTTTGAATATTTAAACAAACACTTCAATTTCACATGTTCAAAACAATTTTTAAGCAATATTAAGCATTATTAACAGTATTATACCTATATAGTAAAAGTGTTTCAAGGACAATGACACTGATATATAGTTATGAAAATATTGTTCACTAGCATAACATTAATAACATTATTGTAACTATTTTGCTTTCCATGTCCAGAGATATATAGTGCAGTGGGTAAGGTGCTTGCCTTGCTCTCAGTCAACTAGGGAAAGCTCTGGTGGGTATGCCCACCCTCCACAAAAGAATAGAAAAGTAAAAATCAAAATTGTCCTTAACTACATATTCTTTTGGGGAATAAAATATAGTTAGAATGACTAAATTTAGAAGTGTAATGCATATCATTGTTAATTATAGCTTATTACATTATAGGACATTTTCACATGCAAAGTCATGATCATTTGCACAGCTGACAGGGTGAATCTTCAAATCGAATTGTAACTGAAAACTTAGGAATATTAATATTCAGAGGTAATCAGCATATGAGTACACAGAATCAGGCCTCTGCCAAACTGTCAGTATATGGAACTGCCTCGTGGCAAAACCAATATTAATAGTTGAGAGTTCTTAATGCCCGAGGGCTCTCTTCTTTTGCTAAGACATGATAATCAGCTATGCCAGACTCAGGCTGTGCCTTTGCCAACTCATGAATACATTATTCAAATGAGTATCCTAAACACAGAGAAGTTGCTTCTTGTCTTCAGAGCCGTCTGTCAAGAACTAGTGGCTGACTTGTTGGAAGAGTGAAAGGAACACAGAAGATTTATGGAAAATGCACCAAATTAATAACCAACGGGTCACTTTCAATCCTCCATGGACTTAATAAAAAGAGTCTCCCTCCAGAATACAGTTTAAACCTGTACCATTTATAGGTGATAGTTTGCTGAGCGCTCAAAATTTCAAGAGAAAGAAAAATCTACCATGCTACAATAACAAAATAGTAGCAGAAATAAAAACTGTCTATTTCGTAATTATTTTACATGATAAATATGTTTCTGATAATCTAAAATGTATAGGGAAAATGCATATCGTGTTTCATTGTTTTATACATTATATTTCACGAGTCCAAGCAGATAAGGATCTCATTTCTTAATGCTAAAGCAATCCAGTACCAATACTAAAATATAAATGAATACATTTTACTTATTATTTCGGAACTGAAAATGATGGTGTAACTTTAAACTCTTAAGCTAATCTATAACTCACATTTTTAAGTATAATGAAAGAAAACTCACATATATTCTCTAACATTTAACCCCTCATCCTCTAACAAGGTTTAAACTTCACGCTTCAGAAAAAATAAAATTCTAGCAGATTTCTACAAGAAATATGTTTAGTAAAATATAATATCAATTCTTAGTTTATACTAATTTTAAGAGCAGTATTATTAATTACTCTAATAAACAAAACATTCCTTTTAAAGAAGTTTCTGCAAATTAAAATAGACCTCAAAAATACTAAAAGAAAGTATGATTACATATTATCTTCAATTTTAAAGTAGTATGCTCAGTTTGTTTATTATTATTTGGTTTGGGGATCACACCCAACAGTGCTCAGGATTTACTGCTGTCTGTGCTCAGAGAGCACTTTTGAAAGGATTTTCAGTGCTGGGGATCAAACCCTGACCAGCTGCAAGCAATGTAAGCCCTTGACCTGCTGGGTTGTTTCTCTGGCCCAATATGTTCACTTTATAACTTATTAATGACATGTTTCACATGGCCAAAATCGCATTGCAATTATTAGTAAGCTTCAAATTGCCAACTACCTTCTCTATTTCATTCACTCAAATAATCCTTAGCAGGGAGTATAAACTATTTCATACTTTGAAGCTTCTCTACTGACAGCAACAGCTGGGTAATCATTTATAACTATCTTTAGTGAGGAGCAAGTTCATGGCCAAGTCAATAATTATAGAATCAAATGGAACATCAATATCTATCCAAGATTTAATCTGGCAGTATAGCTTTGTGAAAAATAAATCTATCATATGCTACTGTAATAAACCTGATTTATTATCTAATGTTTTTATTCAAGTAAATGTTAAATTATCATTTTTCTATTAATGTGTTAATGGGTTTAAAAATTGAAATTTGATAACTCCTTAACTTCAAGATACCTATTGTGTTTCTCACTTTCTTATGGTTATTATATATACAAATGGTGCTGCAGTTCTATTTTACTTTTGCAAATTTCCATGACTTTGATTGATTGATTTGAAGTTAATAAGTTTATGCTTTCACATTTTTCTCAAATTTTGATTAATAAAAATAGAGGTTTTGGAGTAAAATCTTCATATTTTAAAAATAATGAAATTCTTCACTTTATATTCTGTATAACACGAAAAATGTTGTTCATGTGGCTTAAATTCAAAAATTCTAATGCTCTTTGTTGCTTATGCTACAATTGTTGCTAATTGTCCCAAAGTGTAGACTTCTGGAGGAAATTAAGAACTGTAAACCACTTTAGATATATTCACATTAAATTAATGACTAGCCTCCTCCCAGCTGAATAGGTATTTCATTTTAATGCATTTTTCTACCAATCCTTGTATCTTACTGTTAGTTACTCTGAATTCCAGGGCAGGGACCATGAGATTTTTAACTAGACCCCAAGAGTAATCTCTTACAGAACATTCTGATACTAAAATGCTAAAAAAATAAAAGGAGAAAGATAACATATATTCATAAATATCATTCTACTTACTAAGTTACTATTTTAAGGGTCAAATAACATGCAAATTTCCAGAGTAAAATAGTATCAGATTTCCCATACCTTATTAAAATATACATGCATTTTTGTAAGAAAAAAACTCCAGTAAGTCTAATAGAAGACTAAAATAGTATAACAAGATAATAGATGTTGGATAACATTTTTAATAGTTTTTATGAGAAATAATTAAAATGCTGACAATTAACAATTGTAGCAAACAATGCTAACTTTCAAAATAGCTCCAGTATATCCCATTGAAGAATATAAAAGACAAGCATATTTTTCTTATCGTTGTCTCCAAACTTGAGATTCCTGGATTAGTTACTTAATGTTTCTAATTTTCCCTTACCAATCTACTACTATGCTGTCAAAAATGTCTTGCAGTATTTTTTGTTTTCTTGTATAGGGACAGCATCTAATCCCATCAATGCATTTTTTTAGATTTCATTATGAATATCAGATTTCCAATATGAACATTTTGGGAGTGAAAAAGGGCTCCCAAGTGGTTATCTGGGGATACAGAGGAACTGCCAATAATATTGAGCCAGATGGGAGCCCCCGCAGTGCCCTATCCCCACCATGGGGTGGGTCTTGCTCTCAGGCTTCCAAGACTCTCCTCAACTCTCCTCAGGTGCTCATGAGGGCGGAAGGCAACCAGGGTGAGACCCAGGAAGCATGTTCTGGCTGTGTAATCATGAATCACCTAGTGAAGTCTCATCGCTCTCTCATTCGTGCCACTTGTGTTCGGTAGTCTGGAGCCACTCTACCTCCCACCCAGGACGGCCAATGCCACAGGCAGACAAAGGAGGAAGCAAGGGCCAAGCCAAGCCGGTTGGTGATCAATTTCCGTTTATTCTATTCTCCCCCACAAGCCTGTTCCAATCTCTCTAAGGTCCCCATTCTAGTCTCACACTGCCCCTCATTCTGGTTGCCTCCTGTCTCTCCTGATCATCACACTATGCTCCCTCTCACAGCCTGGACTCTCTCTCTCTCTCTCTCTCTCTCTCTCTCTCTCTCTCTCTCTCTCTCTCTCTCTCTCTCTCTCTCTCTTTCCTTTCCCCCATTCCCGAAGTATTGGGTATAGTCACCGCACCCAGATTAGTAGAAAAATCAACATATGAAAACCCTTCTTCAGCTCAAGGGCAAAATATCACTTAGGGGTATTTCTCCTCTCCTTAGTCCAATAACTTAAATAACACCTTAATATTAGTTGTTTTGTATGGACACAGTAAGACATACATTAAACTTATAGGGTGGCTCTCTTGGGGACGTCTCGCTATAGATTTCAGTCTACAGTGCACAGGCCAGATTAATCTCTCCTAACCCTAGAAGGGTCCTAATCCAGTTGTTACTTTTTAGATCATGACAGAATTTTGTCCATGATCATGCTCTTTATTTATAATTAAATACTATGGTGCTTTTGCCTGGCCCATTTCGATGCCAGGGTAGCTCACAGCTTGCTCTGGGTCCATCCAGTCCCTTGTCAGGATCCTGCTTTTGGGGTGCTAGGAAGCAAAGATAACTGAGGCTTAAGTCAAGAAAATAGATGAATATCATTTGAAGTCAACCTCTAAATTACAAAAGCATAGCACTGTATTCTTGTGTCCATACAAAAAAGGACATTACTCTGAATTAATTATGTATAGGATATAAGGAGAAGAGATAAGCACTATTTACAAGTTAACAGAGTCTGATTAAGAGATAAAGGTAATTGACCAGTTGGGGAAGCAGAGCACAAAGAGGTTACAAGTAAACACAGAGGAATGGGAGGATTGTAATGGGAGTAACCCACCAAACCTAAGCTCTCTGTGGCAAGGCAGAAAGGACAAACCAATGTTATCCTACACGTATTCTCACACCTGTACTATCTTCCTAGCCCTAATGCAAAAATCTCTTTTTATTATGAACTCACATCACAGTTAGGAATCGTTTTTAAGTGAATATATAAAAAGACACCCTATCAGAAACTTTTTTCTTCAGCTTTGAAGTGGATGCCTTATGTTATACTTTACATAGAATTGATGATTTCACTTGAAATATTTTTCTAGTGTGTTTTGTTGAGCTAAGTGTAACCAAAGCACATTTTAAACAATTGTAGTGCAGATCAGAGTGTTAGTACAGAAAGTAGGATGCTTACAGTTGACCCCGGTTCTATAGGCACCCCATATGTTTCTCTGAACCCTGCCAGGAGTGATTACTGAGCCAGGAATAATCCCTGAGCACTACTGCGTATTACCACCCCCCACACCACCACCAAAAAACAAAAACCAAACAAACAAAATAAAAACAAGAAAAAACACTATTAGTAATTTATGAAATTACGTGAAAGAATTCTGTTTGACATGTAGTATAACATTTTTTATTTATTACATAGATTTTTTTTTTGAGGCCCTTCATGTTCCCGGAGCGAACAGATGCCATTGGGCTACACTAGCACGCGACAGGGACAAATGGAGACGTTACTGGCGCCCGCTCGAGCAAATCGACGACTAACGGGAAGTTAAGTGATTAAGTGATTAAGTGATTAAGTGATTACATAGATTTTAACAAAATCATCAGTGTGTTTGTTGAAGAGTTTGGCTAAAGAAGAAGAAAGTTGACTAAACAATGTATATAGGGAAATTTAGTGTAGCTAATAGTGTATTTCTAGAATTTGGTGTGGATTATAAGATAAATAATAAAGAAATTCAAATAAAATGAAGGTACTAAGTGCTAGTACAGTGGGTAGGATGTTCGCTTTGCACACGACTGAATGGGTTCAAGCTCCAACATCACATATGGTCTCCTGAACATGGAGAGATGTACTTCCTTAGTGAAGAGTCAAAAGTAATCCTGGCTTACACAGCTGCTGGGTGTGACCCAAGAGCCAATACATACACAAAATAAACAAAAAACACTAACCTCCCATTGTTCATCCATTTGCTCGAGCGGGCCTAGTAACGTCTCCATTTTGAGACTTCTTGTTACTGTGTTTGGCATATTGAATACGTCACGGTTAGCTTGCCAGGCTTTGCCATGAATACATACATATATATGTAATAAATTAAATGAGAAATATATTTGGAGTATTCATACATATTATATAAATTATTCAAATTTAATGAACACACATAAAACTTATATTTCACAAACTCAAGTATTTATAAAAAATTGGTTTATATGCAATTACTTAATAAATGTCTATACAAATAAACATTTTGGGGAAAATTTATTAAACACTTAACATCAGAAAAATTAAACCAAAAGAGTTTAATCATTCCTTTTTTTCATATTTTTTATTCCTTAGATTTTAACTGTAGATCAAAATAATTTTTCTGAACCTACAAATGTCTCAAATATGCTAGTTATTACACATTTTAAAATAGTGCTTGTCTTGGCAATATTTCAGTATTTCTACCCACAAAGCAATTACCAAAAATTATACATATTTGATGAAAAGTAGTATATTTCTTATAAAATGAATAAAGGTGCTGATGAACTCTTACTAAGAAAATGTCATTTAAAATTTAAGTATAAATTATTTTCATAAAATTTTTATAAAGTAACTACTAAATTGATTATTCCTCAAGATTTTGGAACACTGAATTTATTGTATGATTTATATATTTAATCATAATGATGGCCCATATTAAGGAGCTGACTAATCCACGTTTCCCTATATAAATTTTCCTTCTGCTTCTTATTTTATTCATGTAAATGTCTTCTACTGTTCCTTGTCCTCTTATGACTTATTTCTTTCTGTTTTTCTTCTACTTTTCTATTTCTCCTTATCTGTTGCATTTCTATCCTCTCTTTTATTTCCTCCTCTTCCACCCCATTTTCTCTTCTTAAAAACTAAAACCGTGAATATTTTGTAAACAAAGGAAGAAAATTATCTTAGCACAATAAAGACAAACTAACCAATTTAAAGGAATTGGTATAATAAAAAGTGGATAAAGATAGCATATTGAAGAAAATAAATATGCCAATCCCAGTAACAACAAATCTCATATGGAGATGTTACTGGGCCCGCTTGAGCAAATCGATGAACAATGGGAGGACAGTGACAGTGACAGTTCAATTGATTTAAAAATCAATTAAAAAATTGTTCTGGAAAAAAAAATCCCACTAAAGTCTAGTAAACAGATGCTCAACTGTAAGTAATAGAGAAGGTTAGTGCTAAAAAAATGTTGAAATTACTTTTGCAACTCTTGTTCATTGAATTTATTAAAATTTATTTTTGCAATACAATAGAGTTTCAAATGAAAATGTTGTTCCAAAATAGTTTTAAGTAAAATTTTTACATAGTTTCTCTAGAACTTAAAATTATTATTGATTTGAACTATGCATTATTCAAATATAGAAAAGCTCATACATGTTGAAGTGAACCAGGCAGAAAAATGGAGATGGTAGAGAACTCAGAATGTACCAAGCACTCACAACATCCTATTAGAATAAAATGTATCTACACAAAGAAGATGATGGATGCAAATGTAATAGATACTAGGAAATTAGCTGTTTTGACAGCTGAGACTTTGAGAGTTTCCTGCCCCCGTGCCTGGTTGAGTTTCCCTCCCCGCCCCAGCAGAGCCCTGGCAGCCGAAGACCTCCAGAACCAGCCACAACCATGCTGAGACCACCCTCCACATGCATGAAGGTACCAGCAGAGGAATACAGGCATGCGGGTCCCGGGGCTGAGATCATCAATATTTCCAAGGCTGATGAAATTTAGTCTTGGAAACCATATGCACTAAGCAAAATAATAAGTACTTTCTAATTTTATGCATTAATCTAGAAAATAGAAAAACAGTGAGAAATCAAAATTATGCTTACAGGCAAGAAAATTGACTAGATAGTTGGAAATAAATGTATGTTAGACCATAAATATTTTAAAGGTCTTGATTCAAAACCTATAGTAATGAACACTTACAACTCAACTATGAAACTAATCCAATTTAAAATGGGCAAAATACCTGAATAGACCTTTGAATAAGAAACTACACAGTAATAAACATATGAAAAAATGCTCAACTTTGAGCTGGAGAGATAGTATAGTCAATCGAATGTGGCCAACCAGGGTTCAATTACCAGTTTCCCATATGGTTCCCCCCAGTTCCTGCCAGGAGTGATTCCTGGGTGCAGATCCAAGAGTAACCCTTGAACCCCACTGGATGCGGCCCAAAACCAAAGAAACAGAAAGAATATTCAATATAATTAGTCATTAGGATATTCCACATTGAAAATAAAGGAAAATAATTCTACATTCCTGCTAAAATGGCTTATTATTATTGAAATGCATTAACAGTTTCTAGCAGGAATAATGAGCAAGTGGAAACTCTCATCCATTGCTCGTGAGAATGCAAAATGCTATACCACTTTGGAATACAAAATGGTAGTTTTAACAATCTCCACACAATGATCCTTGCTAATACCTCTACATATGTTCTCAAGTGATTTGAATGCTTAATGCCAACACAATTAAACTGCATGCAAATATTTAAAGCAGCTTTTTCATAATAACAAATAATATAGAGAAACCAAGAAAGTCTTCAGCATGAAAATGAAAAATCAAAAACAAAATTGGTATATGCAGATACTAGAATAATATTCAGCAATTAAATGGAATGAATTTTCAACCCAAGCTAAAACATGCCTAAATGTTAAACGTACACTGCAAGGTAAAGCAAGGCAATCTTAAAAGATGGTATCCTCCCTGATTATACTCATGCAGCATGCAAGGCCATTGAAACAGAAAAATAATTACCTGAGTTTTAGAGAGAAAGAGGCACAGAGAAGAGGATTTAAGACATAAAGGTGGTTCGTTGCACAGCTGAATTAGTCTATATAGTATTGTAATTGTGACATCACTAGCACATAATAGTCATAAAATTTCACAGCACACATAGTGAACCTTAGTGTATGCAAATTAAAAGTAAATAAGTGGTAAGTCAAGATGGAATGCAAAAAGAGAAGTAAAAAATTTAATTGTATTCATTATGTATAAAACCACCTCACTGAGTAGGATGGGAGAAAAAGTGCTGAGCTAAGGAACTCTGGAAATGAACAGAGACTGTGAAAGTCTAGGTGAGTCAAACTGCACGTATGTGCTCAAGGTGGGTTGGTATTCTCATTTACAGTAAAGGCAACGATGAAAAATTTTACAATGCTATACACGTATAATGAAATTGAACAATGACGTGAATGGATGGTCGATGATGAGAACCAGCTTCTCACTATTGGAGAAGGAGTTCAGAACAGTGAAAGAAAGGTCAAAATTAGTTTCTTATGACTACTATACAAATTGTTATCTTTAGTAGGTATTAAGTGAGATGGTGTGTCGGAATGAACCTTTGAGGTGTTGCAAAGTTAGATAAAATTATGGATAGTTTCTACGAAATATATATGTATATATATAAGACTAAGTTGTGCTTTATATATTTAAAATTTTAGTTGCTGTTATAGTTAAGTAAAGAAAATATATGTAAGCACACACAGTTGGAGTATGAAGAGAAAAGAAGCAAAAATACAGCTGAGGTGATGATTAACTGGACAATATTTTTGAATATCAGAGTGTGGCCTAAAATATAAAAATATAAAAATGGTATAAAATGCAGCTATAGATTCAAGAAGCTCTAAAACATTAAACAGGAAATATATGTAGATTAGGAAAAACTGCTGAATATCAAATTACAAACTTTTTCTTTTAAAGAATTAAATGTTGAGTAGCAGTGATCTTAACAAATGAAAGGAAAACACTTTTTCTCCCCTTTAGAGAAGGTGCCTATTCTAATAGAGGGACAGAAAATCAGAAAAAAAAAAAAAACAGTAGTGTGGGGGGTTACAGAAGTTTCCCTTGGCTGGGGAGACAGAGATTAGCAATCAAGCCTGTACTGAAGGTGAAACCGTGATAGAGAAAACAAAACTGAAGGTACGCAAAGCCTTAATTTTGTACATGTTATAGACACTTTTCTCTGAAGATGATTATTTCTTTCAGGTGTTCATTACTCAGGATGAAATCCCAAGAAGGACAAAAATACCAAGTAGAATGTAGAAACTGGGAAGCTAAACATACAAGCCTAGGACCAACAAAATAACAGGCTGATCTGAGACCAGCTGGTAGAATCATGAAGCCTGGAAGCCGTCCCAGAGAGTCTGGGCCATCCCAGACGTCGCTGTCATTGTGAGAGCATTACTGGAACATTAATTTCTGTATCCAGTTTTTCTGTGGGTAACAAGCCTCTTTACCTTAGTAGCCTTCATTTGCACGTCATAATTTTTGCATCACTAGCCAAACTATTGGTCATCCCATCAAGTACCTTCTAAGACAGTTGTTTATCCCACTGTGCTATAGAATTGTGTGGAGAGTGGAAGTGCTTCTTTGTGTAAACTCAAAAAAGAGATGGAAGTGGCAGCCTTCTATCTTTCCCTCCACCTGCATTCGGTAGTCTTGGCCGCTTCCCCCACCCCAGGGAGGTCGATGGCAATGGGCAGGCGAAGGAAGGAGACGAGGGCTAGGCTGGTTGGTCTTAGTTGCAGTTTGTTCCAATCCTCTCTCCATTCATTCCTCTGTCTCTCCTCTGCCTCTCCTTGCCCATTCTTACAGTCTCATTATATCCCCCAGCATGAGGGATTGGGGTAACAATTACACATAGGTGCAGTCACAATCAATAGCAGTAGAATTCTTTCCCTGGGGGAAAGCCGCTTCTAGGACAGATTCTCATTATCAGATCAACCCACCCTAGAGCAGAATCCCCTGCGTGTGTTTCTCCTCTCCTTGTCCAACAAACATATAAGCAAATGAAATATAAATAATTTTGTATGGATACAGTAAGGAATACCTTAAATTTATAGAATGGCTCTCCTAGGGCCATCTCAATCTCAGTCTCCAGTGCTCAGGCCAGATAGTCTTTCCTATCCCTAGCAGGGTCCTAGTCTCGTTGTTACTTTTGGATCATGACAGCATTTGTCTATGATAAAGCTCTTAACTTATAGTTAAGAATCGTGGCACTTTGGCCTGGCCCATTTCAATGCAGGGTAGGTCACCGCTTGCTCTGGGTCCATCCAGTCTCTTGTCAGGACCCTGCTTTTAGGGTGTTAGGAACTAAGGGCAACTGAGGCATAAGTCGAGAAAGCAGATGCCAGGGAGTGAATAATATTCAAAGCCAATTAAATCCTATGTTTACAAAGCATGATGTTAACAATCTTCCTGTATCCATACAAAAAGGGCATTGCTTTAAAGTAAACTACTCAAAAGACATAAGGAGAGGAGAAAGACAATATTAACTTGCAATACAACTTCAGTGTCCTAGAAGGATCTGAACTTACAAATAATTAACAGATTCTGATTAGGGGGAAAAGCTGATTAACTGGTTGGAGAAGAGAGCACAGAGAAGTGATTACAGATAAAGGAAGGAATGGGAGTGACTTGGGAGCATTGTGATGGGTGTAACCTGAAATATCTAAGCTCCTTGTGGAGAAAGGGAGAAAGGACAAATCAATGTCATCCTACACTTCTTTCCCTGAATATTTATCTAGGAGAATTTTGATGACATATATGATATATGATAATAATAATCTATATATCTTGTAGGATAACACTGTTCTGTTCTTCTTACATAGCCTCAGGTACTTTAAAAGTTTATTGGGTTGCTCTCATCACAGTGCTCTCATTCCTCTGTGTTTATTTGTAACTTCTTTCTTCCTGCTGTTGACTGGTAAATATTGTTTTTATCTTTTCCTTAGTCCAATAAACTATAAACTATTCCTGAGGTTATGCAGAAGGACAGAACAGTGGACAGAGCAGTATTATCCTACTTAATCACACTTAACTTCCACTACCCAGCCGTCACCACACTCCAGGACGCTTTCCGGACCCGCGTGGCAGCTCCGGCCGAGACCCACGCACGACTGAAGACGCACAGAACAAGATAAGCGGAACTCTCTGAGACCTTGGACTCCAGGCTCGGCGGACCCAGGGACAGAGCTTCTCTGCTTGCTCCCACCACCACAGGTGACAAAGGGATTCTAATCAGGAGCCCCACCCTACCCTGCCCTGTCTGCTTCCATCAACCACCCAGGGATCGAATTGTGCACAGGAGACCCACCCTACCCAGATAAATACCCCACTGGCAGACTTCCACTCTCGACACTACTTCCACTACCCAGCCGTCGCCACACTCCAGGATGCTTTCCGGACCCGCGCGGCCGCTTGCGGCCGCGCGACACATCATAAGACACTAAATACCCATCTTCTGGAATTGTCGTACCATATTTGATAGGGTTCAAATATGTAACACCTACAAGGGTGATTAGAGGTCACCCCAAAAGCCTCTATCCCTCTCGGAAAGACTGGCAAGCTACCGAGAGTATTCCGCCGCACGGAAGAGCCTGGCAAGCTATCCGCTGTGTATTCGATATGCCAAAACCAGTAACTACAACTGGTCTCATTCACCTGACTCTCTTCTTAATCATATAATAAACTTAAAATTAATTTTATTGAGGTATCAGTGTTTACTATGCTTAGTGATTATCAAAATGCTCAATTTTAGTGAAAAAAGATATATCTACTTTTCTGTTAAACTTAATTTTATATAATCAATCTCTTAACATGATATTACATATTCATTTAAATATTAAATAATTATTTATACTGCTAGATAGGATTGATGATATTCCATCAGAAACTTACAGAATATCTCTTAAAAAGATAGTTACACTCAAATCTTAAGACTGGAAAAATATGTTAATTCCACAACAAAAGAAATTTTGCAGGGTTCATAGAGTTAGTACAGTAAGTAGGGCACTTGCTTTGCAGATAGCTGACCCAGATTCAACCTCTGGCACTCCATATGGTCTCTGTGCCTGCCAGGAGCAATCCCTGAGTTCAGAGCCAGAATTAAACCCTGAGTACCATTGGATATGGCCCAAAGCCCTCCTTCTCCCTAAAAGGAGATTTTACAGATTATAATTATGTGTATGGGCAAAGACTTAGAAGGTTATCAATGACTATTCCAGATGAGGCTAATCATTCACAAATCCTCAATGAGCCAATAATCCTTCCTACTTAGAGAGAACAGCAAGAGAAGCATAAGATGGCATGCTCACTATAGCGGATTGAGGAGATGGTAGAAAGAGTCACAGGTCACAGGACACAGGTGACATCTGGAAACTAGAAAGAGCAAAAAAAAATGAACTCCCTATAGCTCCAGGAAGGACCAAAAACACTAATGATGAACTAACTTTAGTTAAGTGTTAAGCTGACCGGAATTCTGACCACAAAAGTTGAAAATGCATTTTTATTGTTTAAAACCAGTATATGGTAATGGCAGAGCCTGGCAAGCTACCTGTGACATATTTGATATGCCAAAAACAGTAACAATAACAGGTCTCATTCCCCTGACCCTAAAAGAGCTTCTAATACGACAGTGTTGGGAAAGACGAGGAAGAAAAGGTTGCTAAAATCTCAGGGCTGGGATGAATGGAGACATTAATGGCACCTGCTCGAGTAAATCAATGAACAATGGGATGACAGTGAAACAGTGATGGTAATTTATTACAGAAATTTTTTAAAATTATATCTGACATATTTTACCAAGTAAATATTTGTACATATGCATAGTTGTCTGCACATACATGTATATCTAGCTTATACATCTATATGTTGAAATCTTGTGCCCTTATCAATCTAAAATTTTAGTAAAGAATTCATGGTTGATCTATGACCGAATCCAAAGAACTGAATTTTACATTTAGCAGATATTTCAAGTATTAGCAGAATAAATGTGATGTGCTTTTACTACTGTTTTGATTTTGTGATGTTCCATTCATGAACTACATGGACTCTACATGATTCAAATTAAAAAGAAACCTGTAATATACACTGGAACATGAACATTGTAGAATGTTTTGGAAAAAAAGTTCAAAGTAATTTAGGATGCTGTGGTAAAAGGCAAGTGCGAACAGATGGCTGATAGTGAATCATCATCAATCTTGGTTACTTTGACTGAAATAAACTAAAATAAAGAAGGAGTCATTCATCAAAATAGAGGATTATTCATTAAAATCAGTGAAAATCCCTTAAACTGATTTTCTGTTCAAAAGTAGGCTACTATATCCAAACCGGAGGCTATCAACATGCAAGCAATTGGTCTTCGAACTTCAGTAGATAAAAAGCTTAGTCAGACTAATTCAGGCAGCTCTACCATGCCAATGTTATGCCTGAGTCAGGACTCAAAATGATGCATGCCACCAACTATATTTGCTATAAAATATTATGTAATTTTATTTTAAAATCAAGCCTATAAAAAGAATGTGAAACAGAAAATATTCAAATATTTAAATTAACAGATGCATATGCATATATATGCATGTAAATATGAATGGGAGGTGTCACATCCAGCTGTGCTCCCGGCTTACTCCTAGCTCTGTGTTTGGGAGTCACTCCTGACAGGACTCAGGGGACGGTATGGATTTGCCGCATGCAAAGCAAGCACAGTCCCAACTGGACCATCTCTCCATCATTGCAAATATAATAGTTTATTTGTATATGTTCTTTTGTTTAAGGAAGATGATCCCTAGGGGCGGGAGGTACTGAGTAATGTTTATTCCTCTAAAGGGCCAAGTAAGTTTGAGAACCTCAACTTCAAATGGATATTCTCCCTGAAGTTTTTAAAATTACAAGTGCTAATTTTAAAAAGTCAAGATTTACGTTAGCAATCTTCTTAATTGCTAGGTTTCAAATGCGAGGGATTATTTCATTTATAAATTATTTCTGATGCTTAATGAAATGGCATATTTATCTTGATTGGGATACAAATTATAACAGAAATGAACACCTTTATATGAAAGATGATTAATGAGGGTTTAACTAATTACATGTAATTTGCTAGTTTGTAAAAGAATCGTAAATTACTAAGACAGTTTTCTTTTATTAGAAGTATATATCTTTCCTGGCAGGTGCTTGTGGTGACAGTATCAATAATCATAGAAGAGATATTACATAGTCATAAATAAGTGTTTATACTTTATATTACAGACATATTATTAAAAGTATTTTAAGATTTATTAAAAGTATACTTTAGAGTCCTGAGATATAGTACAGCAGTCCAGCATTTGTATTAATAAACCATCTCCAATTTCCATTTGAATAGTTTTTGTCTGAGCTACCTTTATTATCTTAAATTATATGCATTCACAGGTTTCTTTTTTATTTTATCGAAATGTTTTTAAAATTATTCTAGGAATCAGCACTCTACCCCCAGTGGTCACTGGAGGTCAGGGTCACTCCAGGCAGTTCCCAAGGACCAAAAGTGGTACTGCCAGTAGAATATGAATAAAATGCAATTTATTCCAGTAATGTCCAAGGTGAGGAAGAATTCACAGGAAATGAATTAATGTTGGGATTTTTCGTTGTTGTTATTTTGGGAGTCTCATCCAGAAATGCATATACATAGAAATATACACATATCTATAAAATTTATAAAATATATAATATATATTTCACTATATAAATTTATTTCCCAGTGTAGGGAGATAGCTTTAGATAGATAGATAGATAGATAGATAGATAGATAGATATTTCCCTATATAGAAAAATATTTATTCCTATACCTATATATAGTGAAATATATATCAATAATACCAAATTTTCTAAATCATTTCATTTGTTCTAGAAAATGCAACCTTTTTTTAAAGAAGCTCAAAAACTAAACCTGTGAATGTCGATGCTGTGTGTGGGAGGGTACAACTTCACTGTCGCACAGCCCGGATTATTAGTTTCCCTGGATCCAAATGAGTCAGAACACGGAAGAGGGCAAGGGGAGGCCGAACAGGGAGAGACACAGGAGGTGAGGGCAATAGGAGCACTGTGAGGAAGAGTGCCGGTTCTAAAGGCCAGGGACATCTGGAGCAGGAAACAGGATGGCAGAAAGTTCTGCAGGTCTCGCGGCACACTGGTTCCACCTCCACACTCTTGGACTCCCTTAAACCAGCAGGTCTGGGTGGCGCGTGTACTCGCCAGAGCTGGGGCAAGAATGGAATGCAGCCAGGTGTGCGGCCAGGTGTGCAGCCAGGTGTGCAACCAGGTGTGTGGTCAGGTGTGCAGACACATGTATATGTCAGATACGACCCAGGTGTACAACCCGGTGTGTAGGTCAGGTGCAACCTAGATCTGCAGCCAGGTGTGTCAATCAGGTGTGCAGGCAGGTGTGAGACCAGGTGTGCAGCCCAGGTGGCTGCAGGCCAGGTAGACTCGACCAGGTGGTCGCAAAAACACCTCCTTCAAGCTGCGTCTCTCTGAAACAGTTCCTACTGGAAACTGGGGTGGAACTTTTGTTGAAGCAGCCAGAGTAGGGGGGTGAAGCTCTGCTCTACGGGGTCAGCATCCAGTCTATCCGGAGTCACCTGCCCCAGCTAACTGCTCTTCCATTCTCATCCTTCTCTTTGTGATTGCTTTTTGCTTCTTTTGTTTGTTGCAGGGTTTGGAGGCCACACCTGGCAGTAAGTTTCTTGCTGGGCTGCCCTCAAGGGTCACTCAGATCTTGTTCCAGGGCTGTGTGGTGCCAGGCCTGGTTTGCCACGTGCAAGGGAACCCCGGACTTTCCTCAACTGTGCTATGTCTTAAGAAAATGCCTGGGTTTCAAATTCAGTGAACTAGAAATTAAAGAAATGGCCTGGCGCTGTTTCTCGGGTGGAAGGCATGGAATAGCTCTCCTGGGCTTCTCCACAAGAAGTTTAGTAGCCCACTGAATCATAGAAATGGATTTCCAAACATGGGAATGGTACAATGCTGGAAGCACCTGCGAGTGACTTATTACATGTTTTAGAAGCAAAAACATTTTTGAAAATATAGATTCCGATTTAACAATTTTCTTAGTAGCCTGGAAAAGCATTTGTTTTGTTTTCATATATACCCAAAAGGATTTACCCTGCATGATTGATGATTCTAGACAGCTTAAAAAGAAACACATGAAAACATATTCACAGATTTCTAACCCTTTGAAAAAAAGTTAATATTGTTTTTGTTTTCATTCTGTATTTTATTTTGTTTTTTCCCACAGCCAGTAGTGCTCAGAGGAAACTCCTAGCTCTATGTTCAGGGATCACTTCTGGCACTTCTCAGAATAACATATGGAGTTCCTGGGATTGAACCCAGGTTGATCATGTGCAAGGCAAGTGCCCCAACTTTTGTATTTCTCTCCAGCCCCCAAAGCTGGTATTTTAAGACAAGTTACATGTATCAAGATTAATAACCTGCCTATTTAATTGTACTTTTCAACATACACTAGTTATTACTGCAAACATAAGTTGTGAAAAAATATCAGAACATATATATATAAATATATATATATATTCATAAACTTTCTGTCTGTAAGTAGATATGAAGGCCAATATCTGAATAAAATCATTCAGACATCAAGCATAGATTTATAAATCTAAACATTGATTCCAAGTTTAAACTTAGAGGAAGTCATTTTGCAATATTTTTGAAGTTTATGGCCTTTTTGAAAAGAAACTGAATATATGATCACTGAGGCAGAAAGGACATGATGGGAATATTGTGGAAAGGGACAAACAAAACAACAATCCATGAATGGGTAAAAGGAGCACTAATTTTCAAGAGTAGAATGAGACCTAGATTTAGTCACTCAGGAGCTAAGGGTTAGTTCAGCAGTTAGTTCTCAATTACTGCAGCAGTAACTGAGACAGAAGCTTATTCTAGACAGCTGCAGTTCAGTGAAAGACATAACAGAAACAGGAAAAAAAGGCAGCACTGCAGAAGACACCGGTAAGGATGGTTTGTTTCAGATCTGCAGAGGAGTGAGGCCCAGGGTTTCACTGTCCCCACTGTGGCTCTTGTTGCTATTTTTAGGAGCACATGTTTGATTTTCTTTGGTTAGTTTTTCTGTTGTTGTTTTTTTAAATGATAATAAGCCAACTGCAAAAAAAAATTGTATTGCATGTTGAGTAGATAATGAATAGATAATAAGCATCATAGAGAAGAGAGGGGAAAAGAAATTGGGTACTCGAACATTATATTATTGAAACGCAAGCACAAAATTTTGTGAGTCTACAACTGTACCTCATGATGTTTCACTAATAAAAAAAAAATTTTTTTTAAAAGAAGTCTCCTTTGGAAGAGGAAGAAGCACTATAGCTAGAGTTCTAGTCACTGAGCTTCACAATTGTAAAAGGAAAAAGATATTCTTATTCAAGTATGATCACTTGATCACTTGACTTCCCGTTAATAGTCGATTTGCTCGAGCGGGCGCCAGTAACATCTCCATTAGTCCCTGTCGGGTGCTAGTGTAGCCCAATGGTGTCTGTTTGCTCTAGGAACACGAAGAGACTCAAACCGATCATTCAGATCTTGATGAAGAAGTCTGACCATCTGGTAGGTGGGCGGCCATGCAGTCTTTTGACATCCCGTGGAATCCAGTTGGTAACAGCTCTAGTCCAGCGGTCGTCTCCAAATCTCATTACTTGACTAGCCCATCTGATTTTTGACACTTTGGCAAACAAGACAGCGTCCCTAATTCTTGATCGTTGATGGAGGTCGGAACTCTGAATTCTTTCTCTCATTTGAGGGAAATGTGATATTCCAAGCATAGCTCTTTCAATTCCTCTTTGGGAGACCCGAATACGTTCTCATACTGTTTGCATAGGGCCCAGGTCTCTGAGGCGTATATTAATGCAGGAAGAACAGTGGAATCAAAGAGATGTGCCTGGAGCCGGAGGTTCTTAGCCCTCTTAGCTATTTCTTCGACGCTCTTGAAGGCGTTCCAAGCCACTCTCTTCCTCTTGCGCAGCTTGGGTGCCAGGTCCTTTATCATGTTGACTTCACGACCTAGGTACACATAGCTGTTGCATTTGGAGAAAGGAACAGCACCCGACCCAGACAAGGTCAGACCTGAACACCTGAAGAACCTGCCGTCAGTACTCATCTTTACACTATGTGAATGAAAGGTTCCGTCCCAGTGGAAAACCAGCAGGACTGTACTAGTGTACAAGAAGAGAGACATCCATGACATTGGCAACTATTGCCCGATCTGCCTATTGTCTGTCATCTACAAGTTGTTCACTCGAGTCATCCTGAATAGGATTGGCAGAACACTAGATGAAGGACAACTATGCGAGCAAGCTGGGTTCCGCAAAGGATTCAGCACCATCGACCATATCCACATGATAACCAAGCTCATTGAGGTTTCTCGAGAGTTCAAGATGCGCTCTGTCTAAAGTTCATTGATTGAATAAAGGCCTTTGATTCTGTTGAGAAGGAAGCAGTCTTTGAAGCCCTAGCCAATCAGGGCATTCAAACTCAATACATCAGGATCCTTCCTGAGCTGTATTGTGGATTCATAACACATATACTGTATACCAGAATCTCACCATTCTACAGGGATTTGGTCATTGACATCAAGAGAGGAGTTCGGCAGGGTTATACCATTTCACCGAAACACTTCAGTACCACCCTCCAGAATACCATGCAACAACTTGGAATGGGAAGGAATGCGAGTGAAGAGTGAAGATAGATAGTCGGCAACTACAGCACCTCTGCTTCGCTGATGACATCGTTCTTATAACACCAAACATCAGCCAAGTGGCACAAATGTTGGCCAGATTCGACCATGAGTGTGGAAATTTCAGACTACGGTGGAATCTCACAAAGATAATGTTTATGAGAAATGGTCTCGTTCCTGACGTTCCATTCACTCTCAATGGGATGAACATCTCCAAATGGAATAGTTATGTCTACCTACGTCGAGAAGTCCACATGATGAATGAACTGGCACCTGAGTTGCCCAGGAGGAAGAGAGCAGCTTGGAACACCTTCAAGAATGTCGAAGAAATAGCTAAGAGGATGAAGAACCCCTGGCTCCGGGCACATCTCTTCGATTCCACTGTTCTTCCTGTATCAACATATGCCTCAGAGACCTGGGCCCTACAAGAACAGGATGAGAATGCTATTCGGGTCTCCCAAAGAGTAGTTGAAAGAGCTTTGCTTGGAGTATCACGTTTCACTCAAATGAGAGAAAGAATCCGGAGTTCCGACCTCAATGCCTTGATCTTCCGACCGGAGATCAAGAATCAGGGACGCTATGTCATTTGCCACGGCATCGAAAATCAGATGGGCTGGACACATAATGAGATTTGGAGATGACCATTGGATTAGAGACATTACCAACTGGATTCCACGGGACTTCAAAAGATCGCATGGCTGCCCACCTATGACATGGTCAGACTTCTTCATCAATACTGAATGTGATCAAAGTAGAGAGAGTAATGTGGAAATCATCTGCCCCACAGGTAGGGGGAAGGTGTTGTATGGGGGTATACTGGGGTTGTTGGGGGTGGAAAACGGGCACTGGTGAAGGTACAGATGTTTCATTGTATGACTGAGACTTAGACCCGAAAGCTTTGTAACTGCTCTCACGGTGATTCAATAAAATTTTTAAAAAATGAAAAAAAAGTAAGGTGGAATTTATGCACAATTCAATCAGCTAATCAGTAGCTGAATAAATAGCAGAACTCCTACCAAAAAAAAGACCGTTAATGATCGGTTTGAGGCTCTCCGTGTTCCTAGAACGAGCAGACACCATTAGCACGCAACTAAGATGAATGGAGACATTACTGGTGCCCACTCGAGCAAATCAATGAGTAACGGGATGTCAAGTGATCAAATAAATGGCTGTATTTTTTTAAAGTATTTGGAGCGAAAGCACAGCGGTAGGGCGTTTGCCTTGCACGCAGCCAACATGGCCGACCCAAGTTCGATTCCTCCACCCCTCTCGGAGAGCCCGGCCAGCTACCGAGAGTATCTCGCCCGCACAGCAGAGCCTGGCAAGCTCCCCGTGACGTATTCGATATGCCAGACACAGTAACAACAAAGTCTCCAATGGAGACGTTACTGGGCCCGCTCGAGCAAATTGATGATTAATGGCAGGGCCTTTGGAGCAATAGTACAGCAGGTAGGGCGTTTGCCTTGCATGCGGCCAACCCACATTCAATTCCCAGCATCTCATATGGTCCCCAGAGCACCATTAGGGGTAATTCCTGAGTGCAGAGCCTGGAGTAATCTCTGAGCATTGCTGGGCATGACCCAAAAAAACAAAACTCAAAAAAAAAATCAAACAAAAAAAATAAAGTATTTGCTATCCCTATTATCTCTCATTTTCCTTGACAATAATATGATACAATCTTCATGCCACTGGCAAACCACTGGTAGTGGTATTTAGTGAGTTACTATTTAGAGGGATGAAATTCTGAGTAATGAAATAATGATTACCTCTAGGGCTTTAAGATCATTTCCTGGAATTAGAATATGTAAATATTTTGACCTTGCTAATTTTAAAAATATACACTGTATTCTTTGAAGAGAAAGGAGTGCTAGAAATAACTTTGCAGTAATAAGTATTAATTTACATAAGTAGAAATGTAATTGAAAGAGTTTCTATAAATCTCTCCCTAGTTGGTATGATATTTTGGATACAAGAAAACAAATTGACTTGCCTGAGTTCTATATTGGGAATGCTTGACATTGAGCTCAGTTATGAAATACTAGCACCCTCCATAACCATCAAGTCATGAGAACAACTTATCACCTCTGACCCTATAATGCAACCCTTTTGTCTCAGTTATGCTCAAATATTTTCATTGTTATTATCAAGATGCATTGATAATTATTATTGTTCATTATTATCAAGATGCATTGGGATGTTTGGCATACCAGGGCTGGAGCGATAGCACAGCGGGTAGGGTGTTCGCCTTACAAGCGGCCAACATGGCCGACCCGAGTTCGATTCCTCCGCCCCTCTCGGAGAGCCCGGCAAGCTACCGAGAGTATTCGATATGCCAGACACAGTAACAACAAAGTCTCCAATGGAGACGTTACTGGGCCCGCTCGAGCAAATCGACGATCAACGGGAGGGCCTTTACCTCGAGCTCGAGCATTGGGATGTATCTTGAAACTTGAACCATTAGGATGCACCTTGAAACTTAATATAAAGCAGTAGGGCAATACTATTATTCTGATGCAATTGTTTTTAATAAATGATGAGTTTTTGAAGGCTAGGGTAGATGGGAACAGCCTAAACATGCTTTTGAATACTTATGAGAAGCTTTTAAAGATAGGTAATTAAATACCTAATTCCTCGTCAAATACCTAGCAAGAAACATGAGAGTTGGGGACAAAGACCTAACAATTTACCAGATATAAAAAAACAATATCAGAAGCAAGAGAAATATTACGTGGGTTAAGGTGCTTGTCTTGGGAATAACAAAACCCAGTTCCTTCCTAGCACTGCATATGTTTCCCTGAACACCATCAAGAGTTATCCTTAAGCACAGAGCCAGGACTAAGACCCACCCCAATGGAATGCTCATTCCAGTATCCTTTAATATACATTACAAGATTAACATCCCTTTCAAAGGTAAAAAATTGCATATTATGTTCCATATGATAGAATGTTCCTGTAATGCTGTATTGCATAAGTGCTATGAAATAAAATGATATGAAAATATAAAATATCTTATTCTAATACTGAAAAAGTACATTGTAAATTTATGCTAGCATCAGTCATTCTTATTAAATATCCCTGTAGTCAAAACATAGACAAACATGTACTTATAGCTGATACATAGAATATAAAAAGCAAATCATTAACTTGACCAATTATTCTCATGCGAGGGTAGAAGCACTCTAAATTTTCTATAAAATAAATTTTATTTTTTCAACCAATAATATTTAGAATTTACTACGTACTTATTCTGTTTGAAAAGTACAACACTTCCAAAAAATTAATGGTCTAACCTATGAGATGCCAACCTGTAGTTCTGTTGTTGATTTTTTTTTTTTTTTGTATTTCGGGTCACACCCAGCGATGTTCAGAAGTTACTCCTGGCTCTGCACTCAGGAATCACTCCTGGCAGTTTTCTCAGGGGGCCATACAAGGTGAGAGGGATCAAACCCGGGTTGGCCGCATGCAAGGCAAACACCCTACCTGCTGTACTATCTCTCTGGCCCCTAAGCCTGTGTTATTTTTTTTGTAAACAAACTCAATCTCTATTTAAAAAAGGCTTAGACATTCATTTTCACCTTGATTTTAGCTACAAATAGAGATTTTTTATGAAGATGAAATAAAATAATGTGAATAGGCTGACAACTGTAAATTTACTCAACATATATGCAAATCCCTCAATAGTTTTCATATATTTATGTATATATATAAAATATTTTTATATAAACGTTTTCATCCTAAGGTTGACTTTCCTTAGCGTGTCAAGATGACTGTCAGCAGCCCTTGTTGGTGATGTACATTCTGTTAGGTGGAAAAGAAGGGTAGGGCCAAAGCTGGTGTTGCATAGGGGCCACTATGATATCAGCAACCAATGATGAGGTGTCAATCACAGCTGGTGTTTCAGTCCTCTTCATCATCCTCCTGGCCCTGACATACATTCTTGTCCATATTTTGTTTTATAGGTTATATAGGAGTATTAGTGCAGATTCTTTCCCAATAACCACAGATCTCTCTCCATATATTTTTGACAAAATAGACTTAAAGCCAACCATGTAGACCATCTATATGGTGAGAGAAGTACTTACAAGACGATGGGATTGGGCTGTCCCCCAAATTCCAGAGTATGAGGCCAGCAATTTATTAAAAGGAACCTAATATGCCTTACATAAATGATGAGACCTGAGTTCTATCCTGTGAATTCTCACCACTCTCTAAAAAAAAAGCATGTGGAGTTCTTGAAGGAAGTATGCATGCCCAAGCTACAAGCATTCAATTATTACAAATAGAACTGAATATGGTCACTGTCACTGTCACTGTCCTCCTGTTGTTCATTGATTTGTTAGAGCGGGCCCAGTAACGTATCGATTGGAGACTTTGTTGTTACTGTGTTTGGCATATCGAATACATTACAGGTAGCTTGCCAGGCTCTGCTGAGTCAAAACTAGAAACTGTAAAATATTTGAGATTTTGGAATATAATTTCATTTAACTATATTTTATTATCTATAATATGCACGATGATATTTTATTTATCTACATTGCAGGAAAGAAGAAATATGAACATTCTAGAATCCTAATTTCAAAAACCTTTATTTTCAGAGAAGTAAAATAATTTTAATGAAAGAAATTCACTTAGCAGGACAGAGAAAGAAAGAGGAAAGGGGGCGGGGGAGAGAGCATGCAAGGGAGAGAGCAAGATATTTAGGAGAGAACACAGACTTTTCCAGAATAGAAACAACCTCAATGACAGTTTAAGATTATGGTTAATCAAATACACATACAAACTCCTTACTGATAGTAACCAAACAATGGAGAGACAATAAAAAAATGTTGAAAAGAAATCGTGTTGGAAAAATACAATTGATCTCTGTCTACTAGATATTGTATTTATAAAATAATAGCAAAACTCAAATTCCAAGAATTTTAAATGAGTTGATTCAATTTTTTAGGATTAAATCACTTGATCACTTGACTTCCCATTAATCTTCAATTTGCTCGAGTGGGTGACAGTAACATTTCCATTCCTCCCTGTCACGTGCTAGTGTAGTCCAATGGCGTCTGTTCATTCTAGAAACACGAAGAGCCTCAAACCATTCAGGGTCTTGACAAAGAAGTCTGACCATCTTGTAGGTGGGCGTCCATGAGGTCTTTTGACATCCGGTGGAATCCAGTCAGTAATGGCTCTAGTCCATCGGTTGTCTCCAAATCTCATTATGTGTCCAGCTCATCTGATTTTCGACGCCTTGGAAAATGAGACAGTGTCCCTGATTCTTGATCTTCGACGGAGGTCGGAACTCCGGATTCTTTCTCTCATTTGAGTGAAACGTGATTCTCCAAGCATACATAACTCTTTCAGTTCCTCTTTGGGAGACCTGAATAGGGTTCTCATCCTGTTTTCGTAGGGCTCAGGTCTCTGAGGCATATGTTGATGCAGGAAGAACAGTGGAATCGAAGAGACGTGGCCAGAGCTGGGGGTTCTTCATCTTCTTAGCAATTTCTTTGACATTCTTGAAGGTGTTCCAAGCTGCTCTCTTCCTCCTGCACAACTCAGGTGCCAGGTCATTTGTCATGTTGACTTCTCGACCTAGGTACACATAACTGTTGCATTCGGAGATGGTCATTCCGTTGAGAGTGAATGGAATGTCAGGAAAGAGACTTTCTCATAAACATTATCTTTGTGAGATTCAGCTGGAGTCTGACCTTTCCACACTCACAGTCGAAGTCAGCCAGAATTTGTGCTGCTTGGCTAATATTTGGTGTTATGAGAACAATGTCATCAGTGAAGTGGAGGTGGTGTTTTGCCAACCATCTATCTTCACTCCCATTCCTTCCCATTCCACTTATCACATGACTTTTGAATGTGGCACTGAAGAGTTTCGGTGAAATGGTGTCATCCTGCCGAACCCCTCTCTTGACATTGATGATCACTTCATTGTAGAATGGTGAGATCCTTGTAGTGAATCCATAATACAGCTCATGGAGGATCCTGATTATTAAGTATGAAGTATTATTAAGTATTATTAAGTATTATTAAGTATGAATGCCCTGATTGGCTAGGGCTTCGATGACCACTTCTGTCTCAACAGAATCAAAGGCCTTCTTTAAATCAATGAACATTAGACAGAGCAGAATCTTGAACTCATGAGAAACCTCAATAAGCTTGGTTATCGTGTGGATATGGTTGATCATGCTGAATCCTTTGTGGAACCTGGCTTGCTCGCATGGTTGTCCTTCATCCGGATTAAATGCGACTAGAAATTTTAAAATAAATTTGATGGGGTTTTAATTAGTACATTGAATTATATTACTATTAACTAATAAATTTATTTCCCTTCTGTAACAATTTGGCATCTATATAGTATATAATTGAAAAAAAAGATTAAAAATAAGAATTCTTTCATTGGTTCACTTTCTGCAGAAAAGATTTGCATGTGTGTAGCAGGAAATCCTAAAATTCCAAATGTAAATCCAACTTTTTATGAGAGGAAAAATTGTGCTAAGATTACTCTTGATATTTAAAATTATTTAACTAATGTTACATTCACATATTTTTGTATTGATTTAAAATGTCAGCGTGAAAATGTTAATTTTGATATTTTCCTTATTATATTTAATCTCTTTATATATGTAGAAGATGAACAATTCACAAAGCAAATAAATGTATTGAATTTTGATAGCTACCAAAACAGCATACACTTCACTCCAAAGTGAAAATACTCCATAGTAAATAAGAATCCAAAGATATCATCCTTAATATCACGATCACGATCACAGTCCTCCCATTGTTCATCAATTTGCTCGAGCAGGCCCAGTAACGTCTCCATCGCGATACTTGTTACTGTGCTTGCATATTGAATATGTCACGGGTAGCTTGCCAGGCTCTGCCGTGCGGGTGAGATACTCTCGGTAGCTTGCCAGGCTCTCTGAGAGGGGCGGAGGAATCGAACTCGGGTTTTCCATGTTGGCTGCTTGGAAGGCAAACGCCCAACCGCTGTGCTATCGTTTCAGCCCATCCTTAATATATAAACTGAAAAATTTTTATTTGAAAAGTGATATGATCCTATTTTTTCATTAAATAGCAAGATAACAGAGGACACAGAGTTTTACACCAGTCTCACATTTAATGACAAAAAAGAAAGAAAAACAAAGATCTGAAACTCAATGGAAGCATTTTTCTGGGTTCTTCTGTTAAACAATGTTGAAAATTATTGATTCAAGCAAAAATCATATTGTAGTCCCCATCATTTTTAATATACTATCCATTATCTTAAAGTGTCTTTTTCTAATATAATCCTCTTAAAATCTTTATTTGAGTTCGATATTCTTAACTACCATCTTTTAGACAATATTTTAAAATGTAATTTCTTTTTCCTCGTGATAATTTGGGTATTTTTACCCCTGTTTTAAATTAAATCATCATGAGATACACTTATAAAGTTGTTCAAGTTTAGGTTTCAGTCATATAATATTTCAACACCCATCCCTTCACTGGTGGACATTTCCCTCACACAATTTCCACAGCCTTCATCTATGACAGACACCTCTCTCAGTCTCTCTGTCTCTCTTTGTCTCTCTCTCCCTCTCTGTCTCTGTCTCTGTCTCTGTCTCTGTGTGTTTCTATCTCTCTGTCTCTATCTGTGTGTATTACTCTCTCTCTCTTTCTCTCTCTCTTTATCTCTCTGTCACTCTCTTTCCTTTAAAGTACTGTGGTTTGCAATACAGGTACTGGAAAGTTATCATGAATATCCCTTTATCTCCTTTCAGCACTCAGTTCTTGTCCAAAATGATCATTTTCAACTATAGTGATGGTTCCTTGCACCATATCTTGAAATCTGAAATAAGAGGATCTATTTCTGATGTATGATGAGGCAAAAGTTAAATAATAAGCTCTCTCCCTTTTCATTAAATGAAGGTCTTAAACAGAGACATTCTTTCATTTTTTTTAAAGCACAGTATTTAATTGAAGTTAGAGGGTTTTTTTAAAAAAAGTTTTTATTAGTGAAATACCATGAGGTACAGTTCTAAACTTACAAATTTTTGTGCTTGGGTTTCGATTATACAATAGTCAAATACCCATCCCTCCACTAGTGCCCAGTTTCCATTACCATGGATCCCAGTATCCCTCTCACCCCCATCCCCCCATCCCATCCTGCCTCTGTGGCAGGGCATTCCCTTTTGTTCTCTCTCTCCTTTTGGGTGTTGTGGTCTGCAAAAGAGGCATTGAGTGGCAATCATGTTTGATCTATAGTCTACTTTCAGCATGCATCTCCCATCCTGGGAGGATCCTCCAAACGCCCTTTATTTGTTACTTCTTTCTCTATCTGAGCTGCCTTTTCCCCTAGCATTCTCGGCTGGCCTGTAAGTCATGGAGTAATCCACCTGGTACTTATCTCGGCTATTCTTGGTTATTAATCTCCTATTTTGTTACTTTATGTCCCCCAGATGAATGCAATCTCTTTAAGAGACATTCTTTCAAAAGAATTCTCTTGACTTTTGTTTACTGACACCAGCGATTACTATTATTCAGAGCATGGAGATGGATAAGGTAGCAAGGTAACTTTTCCACAGGACAGTAAAAACGTTCACACTGGCCATATCTAAGCTGCTCCTTCATTAAAATGCTTATTCTGTGTCCATTCACGTAAATCTTGTTTTCACTAGATTATGTGGGCTTTAATATGATTATAAATACTAATATAAAGCATAAGACTAATGTTAAAATCTCATTTAGAAATAAAAGGAAATTAGATCATTTACTCTGGTACAGAGCTAGCTTCTTGCCTGTGTCTATATATATTACATGAGGTAATTCAGGGTTCAAAACAATAATTTTACCTAAACCATACATCTAATAAGCATGTATAAATTTAATTTGATGTAAATGACTATGTCAGTGTAACGTGGATTCAACCTACAATGTTCTTTATTCTCTACCTCGGTAAACACCCCTGCTATCCCATTATGAGGACTTCTTCTGGAATAACTGAATTTCTTCAGTAATAAATAGAACTCCCAAATGAGTCACGTCTGCAAATCGCTTATTACTTTATATTGAGGCATTTCTATCCTGGAAAAATGCAGAGGATCTAGTCAGTTTGCCACAAATGGATATTGCAGCTTGCAAAATGCATAGCTTGGAGAAAGAAAATAAACAGCTCCATAGTTCAAATAGTCTCATCATAAAATAAAAACTGAGGGATAATGTGATAGTATATTGGGGAGGGCATTTGCCTTGCATGCAGAATACCAGGGTTCAATTTCCAGCATCCCAAATGATCTTCAAGCATCATCAGGAGTAATTCCTGAGTGCAGACCCAGGAGTAACCCCTGAACATCAGCCTGTGTGACAAAAAAATAAAATAAAAATAAAAATAAAAATTATATGGCACACTAAGAAAGTAGATTTGTTGAATGAGGTTACTTATATAAATCACTTGGAACAATGCCACAATTACTTTTATTTATGACAATAACACTATTGTGTCTCTCCCTGTCTCTTCAGAAAAAAATGCTCTGAGAACACTGTGGTCTCTGTTGGTTGATAATCTTTTATTACTATCTGGTGAAAAAGTAGTACTTAAGATAAAAGATGACTGGCCTCTTCCTCCTCATCCCCAACTCTGTGCTGGTCTTCTTCCCTACCCAGGTCAGTTTATCTGCCAATATTCGAACCTGGGACTTGGCTTTCTCTGTGCAAGCGCCCCAGGTGTCCTCTCAAACCCTGGGACAAAAGTAGCCCTGAGCCTCTGCCTCTTCCTCCCCAATGCTGTGCCCTTCTTCTTCCCCACCCAGCCTTTACCCTTCCCACACACCAGGTTCCCGTGGGGCGTGGCCTCTTCAGAAGTGGGCGTGGCTAAGGTAGAAGTGGTTGTGGTCTAATTTTAGGTGGGTGGCCACTCATATGGCCACAGATAGTTTAGTCATAAGAAGAAATCTAGTGTAACATCACAGTTCCCATACCTACACACCAACATGAAGAAACAACACAAATCCCTACCATATGGGGAGGACGATGAAGAGTCCAGAAGCCTCAGTAGGTGCTACTCATCTAAGGGACCTCTCTGACAAAGAATTGAGATATGAAGTAATGAAGATGTTCAATGAACTCAATGAAACAGTCAGACAGATATTCAGTAAAGTGAAGGAAGACATGAAAGAAACAATGGATCGAACAATCGAGAAAATCCAGGAAGAAATGAGAGCAGAAATTGGAAAGCTATGCACAGAAATGTCAAGAATTAAAGATTCTGTAGATGAAATAAAAAAAAACTCAGTCTGTGCCCTCAACAGTAGAATGACCACAGCTGAAGACAGAATCAGTGAGCTGGAAGATCAGCTGTACCAAGCCAACAGACAACAACAAACAATGGCAAGGGACCTCAAAATAGCTCCAGAGCAAATCAGAGTTCTAGGAGATGATCCCAAGAGGAACATTAGAATCATTGGAGTATCAGAAGCTCAGGGAAACAATCCCAATGAAGATTATAGATGACTGAGTTTGTCTTCCCAATAATTCATATATCATGCTATTTAATCCATATGAAGAAATAAAAGATTGCTTCTTCATACCTTAGTAACTCATAGGATTCTTATCATCTGAAATTTATTAAAAACATTTGAGAAAAGGGATTGTGATCTTGTTTTTTCCATGTAGAAAAGTTTAATTTAAGAAACAATATCTTAGAAACCAATTTTTGACAGTTGCTGTACTGGTCCCTAACCCAAAGGAGGCTATTTTGGTAGGCCCGCTGATCTTATAACATATTTTTAACATTTATTTTCATTATGGATAGTTCTACTATGTTTGTAGCTATAATTATTAGAGCATATCCTTATATCTTATTAGGAAGACTATAATAAACTTATCCATTTACAAGTTAGAGATATAACTATTACCCAAAGTTCTATGGTAAATACATAAGTTAAAACTTTGTATTTGCCATTGGTATTTTTTCTGGTGGAAGACAAACTTCAATTTATATTCTTAAATAAGCATGAAGTTCAACACCTTATCTTTCAATAATATTTATTCATGGTCCCTCCCCAAATAAAATACACTATGGGCATTTAGAGATGTGCCATAATCTCTCTGAAACTGACACACATTCAAGAAGTGTATTAAGTAAATTCGAACAGCAAGTATCATTTGTGATCACTTGTTATCCTATTATTCATCGATTTGCTAGAGCAGGTGCTAGTAACATTTCCATTCATTCCTATTGCGTGCTAGTGTAGCCCAATGGCATCTTCTTGCTCCAGGAACATGAAGAGCATCAAACTGTTCAATCAGGGTCTTAAACAAGAACTCAAACCATCTTGCGGGTGGGCGACCAGATGTTCTTTTCAAGTCCCATGGAATCCATTCGGTAATGGCTCTAGTCCACCGGTGATCTCCAAATTGCATTACGTGTCTGGCCCATCCCTGGCCCATGAGGCAGCATCCCTGAATTTCAATCGTCGATGGAGGTTGGAACTCTGGGTTCCTTCTCTCACTTGAGTGAAGCATGGTACTCCAAGCATACTCTTTCGATTCCTCTTTGGGAGACCTGAATAGCATTCTAGTCCTGTTTTTGTAGGACCCAGGTCTCTGAGGCCTATGTTAGTGCAGGATTAATGGTGGAGTCAAAAAGATTTCTCTGGAGCCAGACGTTCTTTATCCTCTTAACTTCTTTGACGCTCTTGAAGACATTCCATGCCGCTCTCTTCCTCCTGTGCAGCTCAAGCTCAGGTGATTTGTCATGTTGAGTTCTCGACCTAGGTAGACATAACTGCTGCATTCAAAGATGTACATTCCATTGAGAGGAAACGGAATGTCAGGGACTTGTTTGTTTCTCATGAATAATGTATTCATGAGATTCAGCTGCAGTCCGGCCTTTCCACACTCATGGTAGAAGTTGGCCAGCATTCATGCCGCTTGGCTAATGTTTGGTGTTATTAGAATGATGTCATTAGTGAAGCGAAGGTGGTGTAGTTGCTGACTGTCTATCTTCACACCCATTCCTTCCCATTCCAGTTGTTGCATGGCATTCTCGAGGGTGGCACTGAAGAGTTTGGGTGAGTTGGTATCACCCTTCCAAACCCCTCTCTTGATGTCAATGATCACTTCCTTGTAGAATGGTGAGACACTGGTAGTGAATCTGTAATACAGCTCCTGATGTACTGAGTTTGAACGCCCTGTTTTGTAAGGCTTCGATGACCGCTTCAATCTCAACAGAATAAAAGGCCTTCTTTTGGTCACCGTGTGGATATGGTCGATGGTGCTGAATCCTTTTCGGAAACTGGCTTGCTCACATGGTTGTCCTTCATCTAGTATTCTGCCTATTTGATAAATTACAGAAACAAGCATATTTCTTTGTTTTGCCAAAAACAGTCAAAGAAAAAGAGAGAAGTAAAAGATCTATCGAATAAATGTGACTTAATTCCAGCACAGCATGGTTATGGCTTTAATTATGAAATTATTAGCAACCCATTTGAAGAGAGAGATTTTTTTAAAAAAAAAAAATCACTAATGTGCTGCTGGTCTGAATATAATTTTGCTCTTGGCAATTGACATAGCAACCTGGAATTATAGGATTTCTTGTACCTCCTTTCTGTGCACAGGTAAATATATGTCTTCAAAATATGTACATGAGTCAAGAGAAAATTTAAGAATACAGGGTGATCAAGTAGAATGTAACTTGTACTAGGAATTAACTACAGCTGAAGTGAAAATACAGTATATGAAAATAATTACGAGCAAGTTCCATCCAAATTCCTTATTTCAAGAATGTAAATATTTGAATCTTGGAATAAAGGACACCACAGAAGCCAAGAAAAAATAAACTACTGACTCAGAAGTAATAATAAATGGAGAAGATCAAAGCAATTATTCAAATTCCCATAACTCTTGAGTCTGTTCAAGACTGAAGTCATATTGCACAGAGAGATAATACAGTGGGCACAGTGCTTCTTTGCACTCAGATGATGCAAGCTTGGTCCTCATGACCCAAAAATATCCCCTGAGCACCACCAGGAGTGATCTCTGACCACAGAGCCAGTATGAATCACTGAGCACTGCTAGATATGGCTCAAATATTTTTTTTAAAAGAGTGATGTAAATATATTTAAACAGAATAATTTTATCTTAGGAAATATAAGTGATAAGTACAGGGAATACTCACTCCATAAGTTTATAGTAACTGTTACTAAAAACACAAAAACATTGTTGATGAGAACGCAGGGAAAAAAATGGCCTGAAGTGATAGTACAGTGGCTAGGGCACTTGCTTTTCATTACTGCCATTTATCTATCCCATTGATAGATAAATAAATACAGATCATAGTAAGTGAAATGGGTACAGATGTCTGACCAAGAAAGAGCAACTACGTGGGAGCTAAGAGGGAGAGCTGACTTTATTGACAACGATGCCAGAAATAAGGGTTCTCTTGAATTGTTCACACAGTGTTTATAATCAGTGTTTGTCAAAGGATATGCAGTAATTAAGACATTTTGTGGTCAATACACCCTATTACAAGTATTAAAAGTTGATTTAATTTCCTAAAGGTTTTGAATCCTTTCAGACTTACTTGTATAGTCTTGATTTGGGGAAGTAATTTACCGCCCACAATCTTCTGACACCCGTTTGTTCCCTGGGAGTAATTTCCTCCCCAAATTCGAGCCCGTTTCATTGCTGCTTCAAACTAAATCAGAGAAACAGATAAATTGTCTGTGATCACATGTCTATGTGGAATCTAAATTCACAAATATGAAAAACAACAACGTTGGCCATAGGATGAGAAATAGACGAAACGTCCAAACGCTGCTAACTTCCCAGTGAAACTGTAAGTGACAGGAGATGGTGTGTACTCGGGAAAGCCACCAATGATGCCTGTGGAATGTTGCTAAGAGAGTAAATCACAAAAGTTCCTGTCAGGTGAAAAAAAAATATCAACAACCAATGGCAAGAAAAAGAAAAGATGGGTTATATGAAATAACTTTGTGGCAGAATGGTCTGTACTTCTTCGCTAGTCGGAGAATTTTTTCTGTTTATCAGTTACATATGAGCGAATGAAGAAAAAAGGGTTTAATACTGATAGAAACCAGGGAAAGACAGAGAAAACAGTGATCACCTCAGCTGGTTCATCTCCCCACCCAGTAAACTAAGCGTCAGCTCTAGTCTGTGGTTTCTTAAAGAAAACCTGCAGAAGCCCCCAATCACCAGGTGGTGTAAAATCCATGTCGAGATGATTCAAATGTTTTTCTAAAACTTTTCCAGTCATCTTTTGCAGGTGTTTTTAATAGGGGAAAAAAAAATAGCCCATCTGTGCGTGTTTACACACAAAGGATGTACCAACAGATCCAAAGATTCAAAACAGCCCGACATTCAGCAGGCTCCTATTACGCTCATAAGCATATGTGATTAATTTTATTTACAGTAATTCATTACTGTGTGTTTATTCATGAATGAAACAATGAGACCAATACGGACACAGCTGTCTGTGATTTAGCATTCAAGTCTTTTGGAACAAGTGACTAAGCTCTTCCATACTTTTTTTAAAAGGATTTTATGAAAGTTATCTGCTACCTCAAGCTCTCAATGATGTTGCTGATTGCCTTTTGTACCAAGTTGCCCATTCATGGGAAGCATTACTCCATGCTGTGCTACCTGCAGTCATTTCTTTACCGAAATATAGCAAAGGTGCCAATCAAAGCCCGAGATGAATATGTTGTTCATGTTAGAGGAAATTTTAATTTAAAAAAAAAAAGGATTTTAAATAGTTTGCTTGCTTGATTCTCATCTTTATATTCTATCTCACATTAATCTAATGGAGATTTTTTTATGCATGCAGCAGAGTTTATCTGCTAAATCAGATATCTGACACAGTTGAATCAGATATTGGATACCTCTTTTATTCATCTACTTATTTTCATATCTCTTTGCACTCACAGTTGAGAAGCCCTGGACTGCATAGAAAAGGTAAAAATTACTCGAGAGAAATATAAAATGCACTAAATCTCAAAAATAATAGAAAAGTGAAAAAATGGGGGACTCCAAGTAAGGTATAAAACTTAGGAAAAAAACAAATATATTTTAGGAAGTTACCAAATTTGTTAATTTTTTATGAAAATTCAGGTTATAACAAGAAGCAAATGTTTGGCTAAAGAGTATAAATTTACATCTTTTGATTCCCTCAGCATGCCAAGACTGAGAGTTTAAAGTAAATAGAATAAAAATATTTCTATGGGATTAACAAGTAGCATGTCAAATGTTGTTGATAACTGTCAGGAAAATAAAACCATGCAGTGGTGTTGACAACTTTTTTTAAGATCTCGACTTTACTGTATACATTAAACACTCAAAATCATTCTGCTATCAATCTCCTAAATATGATTCTTAAGTATTACTGGGTGTGCTCAGCAATATAATTCCCTGATTTAATAGTGACACCTACCTCCAACTAAGGAAGACATTTTCCAACTTTTAATATCTCTGACTGTTAGTATATAACTTTTCTTTAGAATATAGTATACTGTTTTATACAGAAAATTGAACATAACTATTTATTAGTAGTTATATATTTCAGATTCTAATTTTCCTTCTCATCTATTCACATGGCAAATTTGACTTTTACCATTAGTGTGGAAAGGTCGGACCACAGCTGAATCTTATGAAGACAATGTTTATAAGAAACAGCCTAGTTCCTGACGCTCCATTCGCTCTCAACGGAACAACCATCTCCGAATGCAACAGTTATGTATACCTAGGTTGAGAAGTCAACTTGATGAATGACCTGGCACCTGAGCTGCACAGGAGGAAAAGAGCAGCTTGGAACGCCTTCAAGAACTTCGAAGAAATAGCTAAGAGGACTAAGAACCTAGGGCTCCAGGCACATCTCTTTGATTCCATTGTTCTTCCTGCATTAACATATGCCTCAGAGACCTGGGCCCTATGCAAACAGGATGAGAACACTACTAGGGTCTCCCAAAGAGGAATTAGAGGTCTCCCAAAGAGCATTGAAGTTATGCTTGGAGTATCACGTTTCACTCAAATGAGAGAAAGAATCTGGAGTTCCGACCTCCATTGACAATCAAAAATCAGAGACATTGTCTTGTTTGCCAAGGCGTCAAAAATCAGATGGGCTGGACATGTAATGAGATTTAGAGAAGACTGCTGGACTAGAGCCATTACCAACTGAATTCCATAGGACGTCAAAAGACCACGTGGCTGCCCACCTACGAGATGATCAGACTTCTTTGTCAAGCCCCTGAATGGTTTGAGGCTCTTTGTGTTCCTAGAACGAACAGACTTCATTGGGCTACACTAGCATGTGACAGGAACAAATGGAGAAGTTACTGGCACCACTCAAGCAAATTGACGATTAATGGGAAGTCAAGTGATCAAGTGTCAATTTTCCTTCTCATCTATTCACATGGCAAATTTGTCTTTGAGTATTGTAGCTCAGTCTCAAACTCTGGTGTATACATGTGTGTCCATGTTCATCAGTTCCTGAACCAAATAAAAAGGAGCCTTCCAGCCCACATTGCAAGATTATATGATAGGCTTTATTTTCATGGTGCAATGTGTCAATTCTCAACAATCTATAAGAAATTGTCACACCAAGTCCATCAGGGTTTATCCCTCTTCCAATTACCCCTGAACCTTTTTTTCCTATTTGCTTCATGCTACATCTCTTACCTAACACAATTTTTCTTTCTCACCGAGAGTATCTCGCCCGCAAACCCTGGCGAGCTACCTAAGACATATTCGATATGCCAAACACAGTAACAACAAATCTCACAATGGAGACGTTACTGGGCCCCCTCGAACAAATCGATGAACAACGGGAGGACAATGCAGTTCAGTGCTCCCAGGTAATGTGTTTTCTAATCAAGAACACTGAGTTTTCAATATGAAAAATGTAATACCTACTACTCTATGTTCTTTCATTGTGAAATATAGATTGTACCACTTCATATAAACACACACACATCCATAATACACAGAACTTATTGCTTTCATCCAGATGAAACAAAGGGGAAAGACAGTCTTCTTTTTGTAAAATACCTGAGAATAAAATCTGTTTGATAATGTCCAGTGACTAAAGCTACAGAAAACACTACAGTTTTGATGGAGGTTTGATTGACTTTATTTTTTTTTCTGCCCAGGAAACACCCTCTCAAATAGTGCTTGGGACCTGGAGGCAAATACTGATCCAGTAATAGTTGGCCAAAGAGACCAGATGATCCAATGAGGGGGTTTTGTAGAGACAAGGCCCATCAGGACCACATTCAAGGTGCTGTAGAACTAACCCAGGAATGTTGGGTGTAGAGGGAACATAATGGCAGAGACTAAACCAAAGTCCTGAGCATGCAAAACCTGTAACCCTGACTTCTGTCTTTTGTTCCAGCCCAGAAATATTTTAAATTGGAGCTCATTTATAAACTAATGGGTTATAGAAAGTCACACCTCGTTCAACAAAACTTATATAAAAAAAGGCTAAAACTGAATGACATCCATCTGCTCACTGCTCCCTAGAGTCTTATTTAGGGTCTCATTTTCACTTAAATTAATCTTTAAAAATTTGTACCTATCATTACCAATTTATCTACAACATCATGCTTCTCATCATTTTCCTCAGCTAACAAAATCCCCTAAAGGGAATTGTAATGGAATACATATTTATGCAATTAGAAATACCATGGAGCATTGAAACTATGTTTAAAATATAACTGGGTTAAAAAATGTCATCTTTTACTAATATTATACACTGTATCTGAGTTTGTAAAGTTTTTTCAAGTAGCATTTTAAGACATTGAGTATTAATTGTCACAAATTTATTAAATTTCAAATATAAAAATGGAAAGTTAATTTTGTTAGATTAGAAATGGTACTGGATTATTTTTAGCACCTTTTCCTCAATATATGCAAGCTGGTGTAAGAAAATGAAAAAATATGTTTGATAGTCAATATAATTGATTTCATTTCAAAAATAGTTCAAAATAAACTAAAAAAACAAAATAAACTAAAAATGAAATTGTCTTTGATAGTATTCTTTTAATAAACAAAGTATACCTGTTTTACATTCTCTTCAGTAAAAGTAACAAAGAATATACAAACTTAAGATATAATCTTTGGCCCTTTAAGTTTTGTTTTAAATACATACCAAAGTTTCCTGTCAGTAAATCACTAATGTCCGAATCGAGAAGCATATTTCTGGACTTATAATTTCCCTACTTACTTTATAAAATCCCCGCACACCCACTCAAAAGGAAAGTTAATAGATAATGTTCCAAAGGATGGAGTCACAAAGTGTTATCTAACTGATAACCTCAACTGGCACTCAATTACATTTCTGTATGTAAAATTTCAAGAGTTGTTACAGAATCAGAAACAAGTACACACCAAGACTGCTATCTCCAGATTTATACTTCTACATGTATCAAACTAAAAATCACAACTTTCTTGGAGCAGAAATGATAGAATGGGGGTTAATGTACTGACCTTGTACATGGCAGGCCAAAGTTCCCTGGCACCAGGTGACCCCTGAACACCACAGAGGCATCCTTGAACACAGAGTCAGGGAAAGCCCTGAATAATACAGATGGAACCCATTTTTTTCAAAGAAAAAAAATCACATACCCTAAAAAAAAAAAAAAAAAAAAGGGACATGGCTCAAATGGTTGATCTCATACCTTACACAAATAATGTTCAAGACTCCATCATTGAATTTTTCTCCTAAACAAAATCCCCAAAGTCAGGATAGTCTCCTGGATACAATAAATTGAACTGAGGTGACAATGGGAGCTGTAAACATCTGCAAGCAGGAAATACCCTGCTAGAACAGAATATCATTACATAGGATTATCATTGTTTCAATATATATTAAAGGCTATACATTAAAGATGCTTGCTGACTGGTACCACCTTAGGGCCATAGCTATGTAAATATTCCAGTCTTGGTTCTTAAAATACCTATTAATTCTTGATGTACCTGTTAGCATAAAAATGGCACAAGTGTCTGGAGCCAGGCAACCAGTGAGGACAGCAGGTATTGTGCACCATAAATGGCCAGCCCTTCCTCTTGTTGGGCACTCAGCTCTCCAGGCCACGTTGATGTCTGGTCAGTCACTGTGTCTGTTTCATTTTTGCAACTGGACTTTACACCTCACATAAATAAAGAACTAACCTTCACTGAGCTCTGCTTAGTGGAAGGGACTGTTGGTCATCAGAGTCACAGATGATCTAGAATCAATTTAGAGGATGACAATAGATTTATATAAGCTGTGGAAAACTAAAGTAAAAACTGAACCCATCAACTTGACTATTGCTCTACAAGTTTGTAAAATTAAGCAATATGGAAAAAATTGGAGTGTTATAAAAATGATAGCAATTGGCTCATTTGGTCATTAAGATGTAGTAAAGATGCAAGTAATAAGAGTGATGATAGGGAAGCTTGCACAAAAATAATTTAGAATATTCCCTAAGTAATTTCATGAAGACCTGTTTCAATGTTGTCTAGTTTTAAAAGCAATATTTGAAATAAACAACAACCCACAAATATTTTAATATAGATTAGGAGAACAGTAGATTAAAATACAGTGTGCAATAATTATTTCAAGTTTCAAAAATCAAAATTAAGGAGAATACAGAAATGGAGGTAAAAAGATATGTAGCCTAATTGATCATATGCATCCAAAATGCTTTTAACAGGATATATTAGTACTTGCTCTATTAAAAATAATTGTACAATTGAAAATGCTTGTTTACATTTATAAACAATGATTTCCCTTGTCCAACAAAGATAGGCTACTGAGGCAATATACAAAATTATCTGGATTATAGATTCAAAACTAATACACTTTTGTAAATATTGATGGGACTAGATTTAATCATAGTTTTACAGTCAACAGGGACATAAACCTTCAGGGGGACTGTCACTGTCCTCCCATTGTTCATCGATTTGCTCGAGCAGGCCCAGTAACGTCTCCATTGGAGACTTTGTTGTTACTGTGTTTGGCATATCGAATACATCACCGGTAGCTTGCCAGGCTCTGCCGTGTGGGCGAGATACTCTCAGTAACTTGCTGGGCTCTCTGAGAGGGGCGGAGGAATCGAACTTGGGTCGGCCATGTTGACTGCGTGCAAGGCAAATGCCCTACCGCTGTGCTATTGCTCCAGCCCTTCAGGGGAATTACAAAAAATAAGAAGTAGAAAAATATAAGCCTCTGGAGATAGCAAGTAAATACTGCACTTTTTTTTGCCTTGTATTTTCATAAAATAAATGACAAGATTTTTTTACTGTTTTCAATGCCCAGAACAACCTTATTGTTACAACATGATGACATGCACAGGTGAAAGCAATATGAACCTTGCTTGAATAAGCAAGATTCTCTAAGTGACATATGCAAGTAAAATATATTGGCTTGAGTGTGCCATGTTTCTGCAAGAACAAGCAATTAAGCATTCCTAAACTCTGCACCTGTGGCAAAGCCAGTTCCAGATTCATTAAGCTGGCATCTGCGTCCAGAAGATTTGTAGACCTTGTATTTACTAACATGAAAATGCTAATTTTTACATTGCTCCAGAAATTTATTGGACTGTCATTTCAAGAGGTTTTCATAGCCAGTATTGTGTTGTTATTGTGTTGTTTGATTTTCTCCTTTAACTAAAGAGGATTATGCTGAATTAAGTGTTCTAGATGTGAAAAAAATTATCTCTCAACATAATATTCAAAGTTTCTATAGAAACAATTATACTGAAATCTTTGAAAATCTGATTGAATCTATAAATTCCTCCTAAAAAGAATCTATGTACACTCAGTATTTTTAATGTTTCAATAACTCTTAGTTAAGATATAGCAAAACATGGATAAATAAGAAGGAATCTTGTCTTATACAATTGTTAAGCCAAAAAATGTGTAGTGAAATAAAGGAATAAAATATGGTATGATGAAATAAAGGAATGGAATATGAAGCACTGCCCATCTTTCTATTTGACTTGACAAAGCTAGGTTTTTGGCTAACCTAGGTTGAATATATCATCCTTGACTTAAAGCAGGTTGAATATTATTTCATACACCAAATCAAAACAGGATCACTGTTGTGTCTGTATTTTAAATATAAGGACTTAAGCACATGATAAAAATTCAGAGAGAAACTATAGTGGCCAACCTGGGTTCGATTCCTGGCACCACAGTGTCCCCCAGTGCCCCGAACAGGAGTGATTCCTGAGCACAGAAACAGGAAAAATCTCTGCGCATATCGAGATCTGACCCCAAAACAGAACAAACATTTTTAAAAATTAATTTGTTTCAGCTTTAAGATGTATACACTATTCTCTCCCCAGTACAACTGATCAACACTGAGTGGTACAACATTTGCCCTTAGTGGTCACTACGAGATTAGAAACAAAGCCAGAGCAGAGCAGCCATTTGTACAGCAAAACATAAGTTGGAGAAGCACTGTAGCACTGTAGCACTGCCCTCGAGTTGTTCATCGATTTGCTTGAGTGGGCCCAGTAACTTCTGCATTGTGAGATTTGTTGTTACTGTGTTTGGCATATCAAATATATCACGGGTAGCTTGCCAGGCTCTGCCGTGCAGGCGAGATACTCTCGGTAGCTTGCTGGGGTCTCCGAAAGGGACAGAGGAATCAAACCCAGGTCAGCCAGGTTGGTCAGCTGGGTCGGCCATCAGCGTGCAAGGCAAATGCCCTACCCACATTATTGTTTAATAGCAAACCTGACACACATATTATGCTCCTTGAATTCTGGCTCAATAGACAGTTTTCAAGAACATCGATATTTTGATATGCATTTTAAATAAGTTCCAGTGTAAGAATTTGAGAAGCTTAATCATATTCTTAAAGGAGACTTTTGTCCCTCTCCTGATTTTTAACATTTCTTCCTCCATCATTTCCATATCATTCAGTTGTGAATGTCCAAAACCTGCCAGTGATGCGTTGTTCTGTTTTGTTTGTCATACTGACAATGCTCAGGGGTGGGTCACTCCTGGTATGTATCATGACCCCTGAGCACTGTGCATAAGCAGGGGTGGAAAACACACAAGGTAGGAGCTTTATCCCCCACACCACTTCTCCAGCCTGGGAAATGACTCTCGATACATTTCACTCATACCATGGTAAGTTCCAGTATCTTTGGTTCCCTCACCAAAAAAGTCTCTTAATTCAGTCACTTCCACAAATGTTTGTTATCAATATAGTCACAGTCAATAAGTTAAAGCCATAAACACTTCTTAAGACAATCTTATTTTAAGTACCTACCAACTACTGGTTTCTAAGCTCCTTTTGTTGTTCTTTTTTCAAAGTCAAAAGTAGACATATTTTTTGGTAGCACTGTAGCACTGTCTTCCCATTGTTCTCGATTTGCTTAAGTGGGTACCAGTAATGTCTCAGTAATGTCTCAGTAATGGCAGCCCAGGTAGGCCATGTGCAAGGCAAACACCCTACCCACTGTGCTATCGCTCCAGTTCATATTTTTCTAAAAATAAAAAAAGAAAGAAAAATGACTCTGACTTCAAAACATAAATGCTTACTAGCCTTTCAATTATTTACATTTTAATTTTATTATTATGATGTTCAAAATCATGTATTCGTGATCATCACTCTCTAACATCATTACATATGTGCAAATGGCCTCTTTCTGCTTCATCCTCTAGACTACAAAATCTCTTTATAGTTTTCAAGCATACCAATCCACTTATTTAATAAAATCATTGCAAATGCTTTTTATTCTCCCCTATTTGTTTCCTCTCATTGCCCACCTTTCCAATTAATTTTTATATTTGTTTTTGATGGATATTACATAATGGTTAAGAACCAAGAGATCAAGAAGTTTTAAGTGATCTATATCACATATATATATATACATATACATATATATACCAACATGGCAACAAAATTTTTAAAGTGACCTCTGAGGAAATGCATCACTAGCAACATAATAAAAGTGGGGGATTAACACCCTTCCTTTGCCATTGAAAAGATTAACCAGAGAGATCATCAGTGAGGTAAAAAGACCCCTAAATGAACCTTGAGAGAACTAGAATTAATAGACATATACAAGATCCTCCACATGTACACAAAAGTCCAATACAGATTCTCCAGTTTAATTGTGCATAAAGTTCTAAAAATAGGGTTATCAAGTGTTCTTTCATACTACAATGCCAAGAAGATAGAAACAAAACGTAAAAAATAAGTCAAGAAAAATTCTAACCTTAGGAATGTAAACAACATAATGTTAAACATAATGTTAAATTCTTACAAAGATAAAACCAAAAATAAAAAATTTAAAAAATATATAAAATATAGGAGTAAATTTCCTCAAAATGAATGAGAATGAAGACACAAACTATCATAACTGAGGAATCACAGCAAAAGCATTTCTAATGGGGAAATTTGTAGCAATATAAGTTTTTACTGGGAAAGAACTCAAATAAATATAGAACCTCACGGCTTGAGAAACAAGAAAAAGAATTGGATCATAAAATAAATAGAAACCAGGGGATAAAAATTAGAGTAGATCAATGATATAAAATTGGGAAAAATGCATATTGAAAATGAAGCCAGGAGTTGAGGGTTTTTTTTTTATTTTTGAAAGAATAAACAAGACTGATAAATTTAAGCCCACAGACAAAACAGAATGAATTAAAAATGTGAGTGCAAATTACAACAGAAATGCAAAACATTGTGAGAGATAGCATGAAACTAATAGTTTAGACCCCTGATAGCTCTATTGACTAATTCTTTCCTATTTTTTGCTACAAGTGTCATTCCAACTGATTTTTTTTTTTGAAGAAAACGGGAATGATTTAAATGTAGCAGTGATCTAAATCATTCTTACTGCCAAGAACGATTTATTTCAATAGACTTCCTTTTCTTTCTGACTTCTCTATCTAACATTTTAATTTCCCGTGTTGGTAAGGGTTTCAGTGCGCACTATTCCTCAACCAAGTATACATGTTTTCTGTATTGTCTATCCCTAAAGATCACTCTCTTTTTGCTACTTTCTTCCACAGTAGCTTCGATTTATAGCCAGCAGCCAAATAGGATAAACTCTGAGAAGGTTTGAAAAAAATAATTTTAAAAACATGTGGCTTCCCAAAGATATTATTTCTAAAGCAGGGTTCTAACCGTTACATCATAGCTGACTATAAATTTGTTCACTTTAAGTAAACTCTTAAGGAAACTCAAGAGAACACCTTAAAATGACATGAATAAATGGTAAAGTTAAGAAATCTTATGGTTTAAAATAAATGATGTTAATTATTTCAGGAATTTTAGTCAAGTAATGACAAATAGCTACAAGGAGGGATGTTTTTAAAAGAGTAAAATTGAAAAATAAAATGTTGGAGTCAGTCATATGTTTAACAAGACTATGGGGAACAAATTTCTTAAATGCAAGTAGAAGAAAGTGAAAAAATGTGCAGAGTAGTAGATGCCATCACTTAATCACTTAACTTCCCGTTAGTCGTCGATTTGCTTGAGCAGGCGCCAGTAACGTCTCCATTTGTCCCTGTCGCGTGCTAGTGTAGCCCAATGGCATCTGTTCGCTCTGGGAACATGAAGAGCCTCAAACCGATCGTTCATGATCTTGATGAAGAAGTCTGACCATCTGGTAGGTGGGCGGCCACGCAGTCTTTTTACATCCCGTGGGATGCAGTTGGTAGCAGCTCTAGTCCAGCGGTCGTCTTTAAATCTCATTATGTGACCAGCCCATTTGATTTTTGACACCTTGGCAAACCAGTAACTACAATGGGTCTCAGTAGATGCCATGTGAACAGAAAATTTCAGAATAAACCATAGATCTCTAACTGAAGGATACAAAGTGGCAATCCTATAGAACAAAGAAGGAAATGGAGTTTTGATAAAATAGAAATGTGAAGGCTTCAGAAAATCAAGTACATCTTTCTCAGTGTGACCATATTGAATATATGAGTATTAAAGGCAATCAGATAATCACACAAAAATGAAAACCTAGATGAAGATAAAATCATAACTATGTCATCAAATATGCCAAGTCAAATGAAAATTATCAGTGAAACTGAAGATTTCAAAGCTGACTTTACTACAGCAATAGGTAGTTGTCAAATCTGCCAAATACGATTCAGACAAAAGAGAGATATATTTGAAATGTCTTCACAACAAATCCCAAATGCCACTCAAATACTGATATGCAAATTTATAGCATAATTTTTGTTTAAAACTAAAATAGGAAACGACAATAAGAATGAAGGAGACAATCTTCTATGCCTGGAGTCTATTTATATCAATCAGCAACTGGACTTATTAATTCAACAATTGTTGAGAGATCATGATTAATAATTATGAGGCTTGATAATGGTTTGATTGATAAGAATATTTTAGTTTTTCCATATGAAAATATTCATAGACAGCCTAAGATGAGACTTCTCATTGAACTGAAGGGGCCTTACTAGGGTTGGTGATGAGATGGAGCCATAGATCAAGGGACTGGCAAGCGCAGTGTGCATTTTGGAGGCTCAGGTTTGGTCCCTGGTATTGAAAGTTCCTAAACATCACTGGACCTCCTAGTGCTGAACTGGGAAGATCTTCAGAGCAATCCAGATATGAGCCACTTCAAAATGTGTCTTATATTCAAAGTAAACAAATTTAAGTGACCATTCAGAGGGCACGTACATTTTATTAGATGGATTTAAGGAATAGACACCATTTGTCTCAGAACATTATAAGTATTAAATATCTATCCACACACATTTGCATTGCAAGGGTGTTAAACAGATTTTTGAATACATTTCAATACATTAATCAGAATATTAGTAAAGAATCCTTCATGAAATAGAGTTAGATTCAAATTTCCATTTGAACATACTTATATTTTAACAGTAGATGAAGTTAGTCTCATGTCTAATTTAGGCTTCATCTATATAATATAGCAGTGTATTACCATGTAATTATATAACGTGCTCTTGAGTATATAATCCTAGGAAAAAGATCAAGACAGAACTAGATTGTTAGGAGTAATTTTTTGTTCCTTGGTATTTTAACAAAGTGGCAAAAGAGAAATGAATTTTGGGGAAAATTGCCTATTTCTAAAGAAATAGTAAGAAAATAGAATTCAGATAGTTTCAGAAAACCAAAACTCCATAGTCCTAGGTAAGAAAAATGAATGGATGTTTTTCAAAGTCCTGCTAAGACTACTAAGCTAAAAAGGTGCTACTTTTACATTCCTGTACCAATAGACATTTTGGGACGTGCCTTTCACAGGTAATCTATTGCTATAAATGGCATAGGGCACCTCCCACTCTTAATATATAATGTTGACTTTAAACAAATAGAGCACTCATTATATTTTGGAAACTTAATGCTGAAGACATAATAAACCTGGCTTGCATAGCATACGTTAAACACCGTGAAGGATGGCCCTATGAAATAATTCTGTCAAAGAAGGTCATGGAGACAACAGATAAGGATAATTATAATTGGCACTCTTTCATGAAAGGTAAAAGGCATAGTACATAAAATATGAGAGAGCTAACTGTAGACAATGCTTGTGGTCCCAACTTAACAGAAATACGCTAAAATCCTAACCCAGAGTTGAATGATATTGGGAGGTGATTAAGTCAAGGAGGCAAGACCTTCATGAAAGGAATTAGTGTCTTCAAAAAAAAATTTTTTTAAAGGCTCCATAGTGTTTTCTTATCTTTTTTTTCCCCAGCATCCCCCCAACCCCCCATTCCCCCCTTCCCACCCTGCCTCTGTGGCAGGGTATTCCCCCTTGTTCTCTCTCTCTTCTTTTGGGTACTGTGTTTTGCAAGAGAGGCATTGAGTGGCAATCATGTTTGGTCTATAGACTACTTTTAGCATGCTTCTCCCACCCTGGGAGGGTCGTCACAACACCCTTTATTTGGTGCTCTCTTCTCTATCTGAGCTTCCTTTTCACCTAGCATGTGTGGCTGGCCTTCAAGTCATGGAACAAAATTCCTGGTACTAATCTCAGCCATTCCTGGGTGTTAGTCTCCCTTTTTGTCGCTTTATGTTCCCCAGATGAATGCAATCTTTCTGTGTCTATCCCGCTCTTTCTGACTCATTTCGCTTAACATGATAATTTCCATGTAGTAAGACTTGTATGTAAATTTCATAACTTCATCTTTTCTAACAGCTACATAGTACTCCATTGTGTAAATGTACCAAAGTTTCTTTAACCAGTCATCTGTTCTCGGGCACTCAGGTTTTTTCCAGATTCTGGCTATTATAAAGAGTGCTGCAATGAACAAACAATTGCAGATGTCACTTCGACTATACCTTTTTGCCTCTCTGGGATATATTCCCAGGAGTGCTATAACTGGGTCAAATGGGAGATCAAATTCTAATTTTTTGAGAATAGTCCATACCGTTTTCCAAAAGGGTTGGACCAGCCTGCATTCCCACCAGCAGTAAAGGAGGGTCCCTTTCTCGCCACATCCGCGCCAGCATTGGTTGCTTTTTATCTTGTTTTTTTCTTATCTTTTTTACCAGATAAGAACATCAGGGAACAAAGAGGAGATTATCATCTATGAACTAGTAGGCTTTCAACATTTCTAGCATTTAAACCTGTGAGAAATAAATGTTTGTTATTTTATTCACTCTAAAGTATATTTGTTATAGAAGCCCTTGTGCATGAAGAAGAAGACTAATGAAACTATGCCCAAACAGTAGAAGTGATTCATTTACTGACATGGTAAGCTTTATAATTCCTGCCCTTATGCATATTGTAATTCTATAATTGCTTTCCAATCTATTCATTTTCACTCAAATTATCCACACACTTTGCATTTAAAGGGAAACTGGTTTGGGAAAAATTTATGCTGAAAGTGGGCTTCTTTTTTATGGTATGGGGAGGGCACACCCAGCAATGCTCATATGTTACTCTGACTCTGCATTCGTAGTGATACTTTGGGGACCATGGAGGATTCTGAGGAATCTAACCTAAGTGAACTGTGTGCAAGGCAAGTGCCCTGCTGTTGTATTAATTCTCTACCTCCAAGTGGGTTCAATTTTGAAAGCTTGTGAGGAGCTACAGTTAAATATTAAACAGGTTTCTAGATCATGTAGCTATTTGGAGTTTGAAGTGAATTTTATGAGCTAACTGAGATTTTCTTTTATTCATTTCAAGAGGAAATAAATGTTATTTCATGCATGGGAAGAGAGGTGATTGGGCAACTGTGGTGAGAGCACCAGCCTTGCACACATGCCACATTTACACGCATATACTTACACAACTGGTTTTCTCTTCCTCCTTAAAGTTTGCCTAGTTTGTGTATAACATCCCATGGACATTTCCTTTTTCAACATACTCCTCTGTTATTTAAGCCACTCACTCAAACTGGATCAATAGAATGTGATGGGAGCTAATGTGTGCTAGTGGCGTTTCAGAATCTTCAATTATGGATTTACTTCTCTTCACTTCTCCATCCAAGAGTCAGAAATCCTTGGAGAATGCCATCCTCTTTTAACTCTGTCTATAGTGCTCTAGAGAAGTACTTCCCATCTCTTTTTCAACTATACTCTTGGTCACTTCTGCTTTCTTCACTTTTCACTTACCTTGGTGGCCCCTAGAATTGTGCCATGAGATTTTGTGTCCCATCATGTATGTAATTTTAATCTTTCCTCCTTGGAAAAGAAGGCCTCTGCCTGAGAAATGCTGTTCTAGGAATTGTGGAATGACAGATGAGGTGATGAAAGAAAGTGGGTCTTTGAAAGCTTCTGTAAAGTAGAAAATCAGACTTGGATCATTCATATGAAGTCAGCTCCATAAAGAGGACCAGAGTTGCTTTGTAATAGACCACTGACTCTGTAGAAGTCTTTCACAATAGTGTAATTTTTGTCTTAAACTGTGAGGTTACGGAAATACAACCTTTGAAATATTAGAAGCCAGAACCAGAGGAAGAATGAAACCAAAAACTCAAGGAATTTGCATAAATCTTTGAAACGCTTAACTTTGACTCACCCTTTACAATACAAAGTTAATTGTGAGTCATATCTATGTAGTAAGAGTATTATAATGGCAAATGTATCTTGGAGGTAAAAATAGCAATGCTATCTACCACCACACCCTGACCCTATTTCAAATATTTCAATCTCAGAAAATCAGATTGAATTAGGCTTAGGAATGCAGTGAAATCCTGAAAACCAGTGATGTCTAATAGATAGCTGATGACATAGATCTGAATATGCATATGCAATCACCTCTTAAGATTATTGCTATAATTTAGGGTACTGAAAGGGTAAAGGGTCTACTCAGGAGTCACTGTCACTGTCTTCCTGTTGTTCGAGCGGGCACCAGTAACGTTTCACAACAAATTGTGAGACTTGTTACTGTTTTTGGCTCCCCGTGGCATATTAGATACTCAGGAGTAACAAGATTTAATGCTAAGCTCTGGGGTTTATTAATCCCTTAGACATTAAGACTATGAATGCTGGAAAAATATTATAGGTGTTTTGTTTTTAAGAACAAAAGGCAATATTGAGAAGATAGATATAAAAGAGGATGAATTAAGTGGAGTCTATAAATCAAGAACAGGCAAAGTTAGGAGGTATTCAAAGACCGCAGCAGGATTTGGACTGTGGCTATTCTCACTCCTCGATGTCAAAGAGACAACAGCAATTTAAATTGTCACAATAAAAATGCAAGCTCTATCTTAAAATATTTTCAAAATATTGAATTGTCTAGTTCCTACCTGAACAAATTCCTCCCCAGGTAGATCTGTCTATAAAATAGAAAATATACTGTGATAGAAAACTTCTGTATACGATGTTGTGACAATCCTATAAATCCCAGAAAACACAAACATAAAAACATTATTTTTTATTCGATATATAGAGCAGGTTTGGGGCATATTACTGCGTATGATGTATGTAAAAGTGTTACAAATCTTTTTTCTTAGGCACTTTTGGTTGCTTAGTAACAGAGGAATAGAAGGAGTGGTAAAAATAGGTCACCATTAAGTGAGGGATTTTCTTGTTTTTTATATCAGGAAATATTGTTTGAGGATAATAATAGATATAAATCACAGATATATTGTGCATTTCCCTGACACAGCCCAAGCTCTGAAATTATAACCACTTTTTCCCTATCATTCTTCTACCCAATTTTCCCTCTTCTAGGAAGATGTTAAACATAAAGAAGCCATCTTCTTATATGTCCATAAATGATAACAATTTTTCTTAATAGCTGCTGAGTACTTCAAATTATCTACAAAATGAAATCAAACTCAGTGCACACTTGGAGGCCCAAATGTGTTCATCACAGCACCAATAACTACTTTGGGACTTCCAAACTCAAATGAATGATTCTTGCTCTGCAAACAAAATAAAATATATTACTTCATTAAAGTTTTGATTTGATATTAATGTTAAATGTAAGCACCAGGATATTTAATTTAGATTGATTTAGGTAAGCCCTGCGCAGGTGTGCTCCATTAATTATAATCACATTAGTTCAGCGATATTTTAATTGTGTGTTTGTTTATACAACACTGTTTAGGTTGAAATCATTGAGGATTTCTTTTCTTAGATTTTAGCATAGACAAAAAGCACCATAAGGATTTGTTTCTTATAATAAAAAAGCTTGACGATGGTTTCCGCTTCCAAATACCAGTTGCTAACTGGGAATGAAATGCAAGGGGGGCGGGGGGGGGGGGGGGGGGGGGGCGGGAAATTCCCTGAATCTGAAAACACTGGAGAGCAAGTAAATGGGGCCAAGATGAGAAATCAGGAGATATGTGAAAGAAGGGAACTGTACATTGAAATGTTTGCATTTCTATTGCTTTCCACACGAAGTCAGAAATGACTTTGTAACTAAAAGGCAAACAGATATCCAGCAAAGAGCCATATTGCTGTGCTTTTTGGGTCACACCCCGCAACGCACAGGGATTACTCCTGACTCCACGCAGAAATTACTCCTGGCGATGCTTGGGGGACCATATGGGATGCTGGGAATTGAACCCAGGTCCACCCGCATGCAAACGCCTTAACCCTGCGCTATTGCTCCAGCCCCAGTCATATTGCTGTGGGCAGCCATTTAAAATTAAGCTCTTCCAGAGATGCTGGACAATGAGGGCTCAATTTCAGTCAAGAAATAATCAGAATCTGAAACCGACTATGGCACAGAAATGGGAGAGGGTGTGTGTGTGTGTGTGTGTGTGTGTGTGTGTGTGTGTGTGTGTGTACGTGCGTGCATGTGTGTGTGTGTGTGTGTGTGTGTGAGAGAGAGAGAGAGAGAGAGAGAGAGAGAGAGAGAGAGAGAGAGAGAGAGTTGAAAAAGCAAGGAAACTCAACCTTGACAATACAATGTTTGGAGCTGGAGTCCAACTGGGGAAAATATTAAATAGACAAAAAAATTCATCAATATACAGAAAAATTAACAGGACAAGAATTTCTAAAAACCAGCTTTCACGTTGCCTAGTTTACAAGAAAAAAGTCAAAAAAGGAAATATTAGATATGAGAAGAAACATTGAATGCAATTAAGATCACAAAGTGGTCCTGAGTTGGGAAGAAAATTTGAATTAAGAAGCAAGGTATTAATTGTGTTTACATTGAATTTACAGGTCAATATTACAGCAGTAGAGAAGAAAAACTCTTTAAATAATCATGCAGGGCTAGGGACCAAAGGTATACACTACAAAACACTTTTGCCTTGCACACAGTTGACCTGATTTCAATCCCTTGCACCCCATATGGTCAAAGATCCCACCAGGAGTGATGACGGAGCACAGAGCCAGGATAAGCCCTCCGCACAGCCAGATGTGGCCCCAAAACAAAAACAGACCTAAAAGCAAAAATTGTACATGAGCAGAGAAACAGTACGAGAGGTAATCTGCTTACTGGTTAACACTAGTTCGATTTCTGGAACCACATAAGGTGTCCTGAGCGACGCTGGGGTCACTTCTGATCACAGAGCCAGAAATAGTTCCCTATCACTGCAGGGTATGGCCAAACTCAGATTCCCAATTATTTTTAAATATTCAGAGTATGAAAAGAAAAATCTAATGGATAAGATTAATAGTAGAGACTATTACATAGCTAGGAAAATAAGGTAATTTAAATTAAAGATTCATATATATCTGTTGTGAATTAAGACTTTTTTGTTTTCTTTAGTTTTTTGTTTTACTGCTACATCCAGCAAAGCACAGGTATTACTCAGAGCTCTGTGCTCAAGGTACTGAGTTTAGTATCTGCTATACTGTCTAAGGCCCCAGGCATGCTTTTATTAAAAAGCTTATTTTGCTAAATCTTTACTCGATGTGGAAGAATATCAAATATCGAACAGATGCACTGGTGGAAAAACAAGGAAGCAAACAAAATATTTAAAAAGTATTAATGGCTGCTGGAGCGATAGCACAGCGGGTAGGGCGTTCGCCTCACAAGCGGCCAACATGGCCGACCCAAGTTCGATTCCTCCGCCCCTCTCGGAGAGCCCGGCAAGCTACCGAGAGTATTGGATATGCCAGACACAGTAACAACAAAGTCTCCAATGGAGACGTTACTGGGCCCGCTCGAGCAAATCGACGATCAACGGGAGGGCCTTTACCTTTACCTTTATTAATGGCTGCAAAAATTTAAAACTTAAGTGTCTAGAACATTTAAAAAAAAGTATAGGAAAGAAAAATATTATGAGAGGCAGTTTTAGAGGTAAAAAAGAGTCTTCAAGCATTCTGCAGATTACTGATCTATGAGTACACCCAGGTAAAGCAAATGAGATTGGGAAAAATACCATCTAAAATAACTGAAAAACACAAACTGGATTTTGAGCCAATCTAGTTATATGTTGGGATGAAAAAAAATATGATGCTAATCCTAATCAAAAGAGGGGCTACAGAGATAGTACATTGTATGAGGCACTTGCCTTGCACATGCCTAATTCTGATTCAATCCCTGACTAATTCCTGAGTGCTGTGGCAGGAGTGAACCCTGCGCATCGCTGGGTGTGGCCCCAAAACTAGAAAATATAAAAAGAAGCAGGATTGGTTTACTTCTATAGTATATTCTATTGCTATATTGCTATGAGAGAAACTATATGTCAGAAAGAATATTATTACCAAAGATATGCTATATTATTTCATAATAATAGAGATGTCAATTATCAAATTATTTAAAACAATGTGAGTTAAATAATATAAGAAGCAAAATATGGGAGTGCAAGAGAAAGGGATAAATCCATTATTTTTGTCAAATATATTTGAAAAAATTTTCCCTAATCATTGAGAATAACAGATATAATAAATATGATAGATGATAACAGTAAAATATAGAAGAACAACACTACTCACAAAAATTTAGTTAATGCAAGCTTGCCAAATATACTCCCAAATAAAAGTATATATATATGTATATATATACACATTTTTTTAAATGGGTTTCAATACTTATGAAGGGAGACCTATTGTGATCCAGAAAATAAACCTCAATAAGCTTGAGAAATTCAAGTCAAAATAATGCTTTCTAAACACCATGAAATTAGGATGAAAACAGTAATAGAAATCTCTGGAAAATTTTTGTATTAGGCAAGTGCTGGGATTCTCCAGATGGTCTGTGTGTTCACGTCCGTGTGTGTGTGTGTGTGTGTGTGTGTGTGTGTGTGTTTGCGCACATGTTAGTATGAAGTGTTGCTTTGCAATAGAAGTGAAAGAGGAAGGGAGAGAGAGAGAAGAGAGGGAAAAATTTATACTCTGTAATGCAAGCCAATATCATTTGGGGAGAGAAGAACATATCTTTGTATTTACTATTTTGCTACTTATGTATATCTCTATAGAGAGGGACTTTTATTAGTATTTTTTCGCCTTGAATATCTTATATAAAAATCATATGACTACACAACTATCTTTAAACTGAACAAATGGGCCTTAGAAGTCCAGTTAATACATGGAAAATCTCTTAACAACGTCATTCAAACAATCAACTTTGTACCAAACAAAAACTAAAACCATAATTTTTTTTTTTTAGAAATAGAAAACCATGAGGTGGAGGATTGATTTAATTAAGCAATTCTTATACATCATTCCCAAATGTCAATCCAATAAAAGAACAAATTGTTATTTGATAAATCAGTTTAACAAAAATCTGCTGTTTTGGATAAACCAAGTGAAATAAATTATTATATAATAAATATTTAATCAAGCACTGTATTTATAATATATGAACTGCGAAAACTCAGAAATAAGGTTAAGCATAGCCCAGATGATTAAAACCAGGTGCTTTACCAATGAAGGAAAAGATAGAATGCCATAGGGATGGTAAAAAAAATATAATGCTAATATTTATCAGTAGAAAGGTGCAAATAAAGTGCTCAATATTAAGTGATCATGCAGCCATTAAAATGTATGCTGATGGTTGACTGATCATCCAGGCCAGGGATATAGCACAGTGGGCAGGGCTTTTGCCTTCAATGTAACTGACCCGAGTTTGATTCCCTTCACCCCATATCATTCTCTGGAGTGATCACTAAGTGCAGAGACAGAAATAAATCCTGATCCTGAGCACCACAGAGTATGGCTCAAAACCTAAAACAGTTAAAAAAAAAAAAACAGAACAAGAAGCCCTGACCATCCAAAGAGTCGTTAAGGATGTGACGAAACTTACACTTTGTCTTGTAGAATGTAAAATAATAAACGATGAAACATCAACAATTTAAATATTTTTTTCATAAAAAATGGAAAATGGTTTTATTATTTTAAAATTGCAATCATACATTTGAAAAAACTGTTTCGCATTAGATCCTGGATGACTTTCTTGAAATTACTTGCATTCGAGAGTAATTCCATTTACCCACCCCATTCTCAGTCACAATGATGGACTCTTATTTCTGTGGAAAAGTATTCTTGGGTATTATCAAAGAGATTCATACTCAGCAGCACTTGACTTTCTTTGACCTGGCTAGACCAGAGGAAATGTTTGTTACTCTTTCCAATATCATTAAATTATAATACCTGGCCATTTCTCTCCTTCCCTTACATAATTCATAAATAGAATATCTAGAGCATTATCTTCTGTCAAACTGAAAAGGATTTTGTGAAAATGCCTATTATTTCTGACCCTTTGGTTGTACCACTCTCTCCTGAAAATCACGCAGGGAGGGTCAAGGTATAGAATCTTTTATCCCAACCCTGTCTTATTCCTCAAATTATCTTGTTCCTCTTTAGTACTTTTCAGATTGCAAGATAGGAAGAACTTGTGGAAGCTAATTCTATACATGTTCATTCAGTTTTTAAATTCCCCCTCTTCTCTATTCATATCATCTTAATTTTTCTGATGTTTCCAGTTGCTTAGAAATATATTTCCTGAACTAAGAAAGTGTATATATAATGCAACCTTTCATAACTATATGTATATCCATGGAAGATACAGAGAATCTTGTCCAAATTACTTCATTTCACAACATGTCCTTCTCCTGTGGAGCAAAACTGCAAATATAACCATACATTATAGCCCTATTTCTTGCAAATTTCATAAGAATCAATAGCTTAAAGCTGACAAAAGTCCTCACAGTAGGTTTCTAGGTCATGAGGGAAAGGCTATTTATGATAGGAATTGTCAAGTGGCAGATACTGAGACGTTGAACCCAACAAAGTAACCAATCAATAGCAATACAACATATTTGAGAAAGTTGAAAAGCTTAGTTCTACCAGAAAACCATTACAAATGCAGAGATTTCTGTTCCAATCAGATGTCCCTTCAATCCCTGTGTTTAGGAAGAGCAAGCCTGATAGTTTTTAGAGAATGACAGTGGATGATAGGACTTTTCAAATAGTAAACCCAGTTTCATCTGCCATACTAGATGTGGGCTCATTAGTGGAGAAAATCAATGTAGATCCTGACTCCAGGATTGATTAGGTGAATTATCTTTTCTCACTTCTGATAAACAGAGAACACCAAGATATCAATGTTGAGCAGCATTTTTTTTCAACTCAATAAAATCATGTATAAACTGTTTCTTGATAATCAACCAAAAAATGAACAGGGACATCTTTAGGATGGGATTTTTTTCCATATTGTTATGGCAGAAGATTATATACAAATTTCAATCATCTCCTGAAGAGAAATAACTTTATACACTTTTTAAAAAATATTAAAAAACAATAAGTATTGTGAATGTGAATTTCTGTATTTCTTTTTGTATATACATGCTTGTGTATATTTTGTTCAGAATAAGCAATAGCAATTGCAGCACTCTTTACAATAGCCAGAAACTGGAAGAAACCTGAATGCCCAAGAACAGATGACTGGTTAAAGAAACTTTGGTACATCTACACAATGGAGTACTATGTAGCTCTTAGAAAAGATGAAGTCATGAAATTTACATACAAGTGGTACAACATGGAAAGTATCATGCTAAGCGAAATGAGTCAGAAAGAGAGGGATAGACATAGAAAGATTGCATTCATCTGGGGGATATAAAGTAACAAAATATGAGATTAATACCCAAGAATAGCTGAGATCAGCACCAGGAGGATTACTCCATAGCTTAGTGGCCAGTCAGGCATTCTAGAGGAAAGGACAGCTCAGACAGAGAAGGGAACACCAAATAAAGGGTGTTTGGAGGACCCTCCCAGGAGGGGAGATGCATGTCGAAAGTGGACTATGGACTGAACATGTTTGCCACTCAATGCCTCTTTTGCAGACCACAACACCCAAAAGGAGAGAGAGAACACAGGGGATTGCCCTGCCACAGAGGCAGGGGGGAATGGGGGGATGGGGGTGGGGGGATATTATCCATGGTGGTGGAAAATGGGCACTGGTGGAGGGATGGGTATCTGATCATTGTATAATCAAACCCAAGCACAAAAAATTGTAAATCTACAACTGTACCTCATGGTGTTTCACTAATAAAAAAAAATTTAAAAAAAAAAACAATAACAAATCGATGAACAACGGGAGGACAGTGCTACAGTGCTACAGTGGAGAGAAGTTGACTCCAGTGCTGGGATCAGTGCTGGGAAATTATATGCCCAAAGTTCAATGATCATTAATTTTAAAAGGCCTTTATCTCCAAAGAACTTTTAAATTAAGAAGCGTGGATTCCTTGGGATTAACAAATAATAATAGCAGAATATAATAAGGACTTGATTTTTTCCTTCCCAAACCTATGCCAACATTACCACTTCTTGTCATATTGAAGTGATTATGGCCTTTAGTATTATGCGGGATAGAAATATTATCTGTATTTTTCATGCTGAAGAGAATGCTTCAAATCTCTTTTTATTGTGGCTAATTGTACTGCCATATTAATGTGGCAATAACATTTACAGATATTTAAAATGGTACATCATCCTCACACAGTGGGATGAAACTGATTTGCTGAATGTCTTTTGAATTACTGTGAATTCAACTTACCTTATTTTTCTTCTCACAAATTTGTAACTTACCATCTGAAAGTGGCTGCGATACTTTCCTGGCATTGTGATTGAGTTAACTGATCTCAATGATGGAATACAGACTTTCTCTTTCCAAAAATGATTTTATAAAATTAGAATGCGCATTTCTGGAAATTAGGTATTACTTCAAATAGAAAATTATCAAAATCTTCTATTTTATATATAATTATTGCTTATAATTATATGGGATAGCTTGGTCTGTTCCATTTCATTTTGAGTAAGTGGTAATTACTGACATATTTTTTTCTATTTAAATTTAAGCTTGAAAGTTTTGGACTTGCAGCAATTAATATTAGTCTCCAATTGTATTTTCCATTCCTACTGCATCTATAGTAAACCCTACATCCTTCTTTTCTTGCAAGTGTTAGTTCTTCTTTCTGTTCTCATGTCTTTGTAATCTATTTTCTTTCTGTTACGTGAGTTTATTTAGTCATGTATTTTCTTTAGGAGCATGTGGAAATATTTCTTGAGCGGGCCCAGTAACATCTCTGTTGTGAGACTTTGTTGTTACTGTGTTTGGCATATCGAATATGTCACAGGTAGCTTGCCAGGCTTTGCCGTGCTGGCGAGATACTCCCAGTAGCTTGACGGGCTCTCCAAGAGGGCGGAAATAATCATGTGGCATTAATTTATATTTTGACTCACTGATTTCATTAGAGTTGTTCAAATTCTATGTAAACTGTATGAAAATAAAACAGCATTTAATTTTTAAAAAGCAACTGGTTAAAATATAGTTAATATTTTTTTAAAAAAGAAAATTACAACAAAGTCAGAAAGACTGCCTAATAACTATCCAACTAAGGTTAAAAAATAGAGTGCAAGATAATATCTTCTAAATTGAAAGTACAAAAATACCTTTGTCCTCTGAGGGACTGGAGCGATAGCACAGTGGGTAGGGTCTTTACCTTGTACACTGCCAACCCAGGTTCAATCACTGGCTTCCCATATGATACCCAGGCCCAACAGGCATAAATTCTTGGACTCAGAGCCAGGAGAAAGTCCTGAGTACTGCCAGGTCTGGACCAAGAACAAAAACAAGAAAGAAAGGAAGGAAGGAAGGAAGGAAGGAAGGAAGGAAGGAAGGAAGGAAGGAAGGAAGGAAGGAAGGAAGGAGGGAAGGAGGGAGGGAGGGAGGGAGGGAGGGAGGGAGGGAAGGAAGGAAGGAAAGAAGGAAGGAAGGAAGGAAGGAAGGAAGGAAGGAAGGAAGGAAGGAAGGAAGGAAGGAACTTTATGCTCTGAAAGACAACAGAACTATTAATTCTTAAGTCCTAAAGACCCGTGAATTAAGTGATACGTCTTTTATCAGAACAGAGCTATAATTAATCTAATGCTACTTACAGCAAATCTCAATTGATGACTAAATTTTTTATCAAAAATATCAAAATAAATAATGGTATAATTCTATTTAGTAACCTCTCTTGACAGAGTAATTCTTTTAAAGTTGAGAACAAATATCTAAATATTCTAATGAAGGAAATATCCTGGTATATTTAAGAGATGCTCGTGAGTGAAAGACTAGATAAATTAAATTTTTCAATAAAATTAAATTCAAACATACTATTCTTTGCTTTGTTGCTTTTTATCTTAAGATTCCATTTATTTCATAGATTCATTTAATGTTTTTCCCACTACATTACAATCCTAACACCTATGAAAATAGGTGTTACCTTTAGTGAAATTTGTTAATGATATTTACCTTTTATCTCAAAGGTATAGTTAAATCTTGACTTCAAATTCTCCTATTTATATACTTAGAACAGAAGAAAAATAATACTTAAATCATCCATGATTTAAATCAAGATTCAGAAGTTAAATAACTTTATATTTTAATAAACTTGTCCACAACAAAACGGTAAATTTAACAGCATTGATTCAATTTCAAATTAAAACTTCAGTTTAAAGAAAGTTAAAATGATCAACTATTAAATAATGAAAATGTGCAATAACAGCTAACCTCAAGTTAATGACTAAATTTATTAATGCAAAACATAAAGAAAGCTTAGAGAAACTATTATTAACATGTAGTACAAGTTTGCAGGAAAAAAATAACTGGTAAATTTATTCTACCTGAAATGTTATTTTTAATAATTATCTAAGACCTTTTAATATTATAATTTTAAAATAAATCACACCCGTAAGACTGCCCTACACCAAAAAGAATTAAAGTTGTTAGTATTTTTCAGATGTAATATAGACAAATCTCTCATGGATGGTATTGTTGGACAGTCTAACTTTTATAGAATGAAAGACCAAGACAAATAATAGTAAAATCTGAGGAGATAAAACTCAGATCAAAAAAAAATATACCATAGAAAACATATTGTAATTTTTGGAAGTTTTTTGTCTACAAGTAATAAAGACTCTTTGTAGTTGAGTCTATGCGTGTTGAAAAGAGAATTTATATGTGGATGATGAAATTTACACGTAATTTTTCCTACTACTTCAGTATATTAAATAAAAAGGTAAAGGTAAAGGCCCTCCCGTTTATCGTCGATTTGCTCAAGCGGGCCCAGTAACGTCTCCATTGGAGACTTTGTTGTTACTGTGTCTGGCATATCGAATACTCTCGGTAGCTTGCCGGGCTCTCCGAGAGGGGCGAAGGAATCGAACTCGGGTCGGCCATGTTGGCCGCTTGTAAGGCGAAAGCCCTACCCGCTGTGCTATCGCTCCAGCCCCAAAGGTAAAGGCCCTCCCATTGATCGGCGATTTGCTCGAGCAGGCCCAGTAACGTCTCCATTGGAGACTTCGTTGTTACTGTGTCTGGCATATCGAATACTCTCGGTAGCTTGCCGGGCTCTCCGAGAGGGGCGGAGGAATCGAACTCGGGTCGGCCATGTTGGCCGCGTGTAAGGCAAACGCCCTACCCGCTGTGCTATCGCTCCAGCCCATTAAATAAATATCCATCTAATTATTAATTAAATCACATTCAATAACTAATGATTGTTTATAACAGATAAATCTCGTTCGCACGGCAAAGCCCGACAAGCTACCTGTGACGTATTCGATATGCCAAACACAATGACAACAAGAGTCACATTGAAGACGTTACTGGGCCTACTCGAGCAAATTGATCAACAACAGTAGGACAGTGACAGTGACAAACTCAAAACAAACAAAATCAGATATTAGTATTATTTATGAAGTAGGTTGGTTGTTATAAAAGTGCTAATGTAGCATGCTGTTTTACTACTTTTTATATCATTCATTTTAGATTATCTTTGATCTGCAACCTTTTGATACTAATTTGCTTATTATATATATATATAATATAATACAGGACTGGTTAAATCAATTTGATAAATTTATACATTGTACTTCTTTGATGATTTAGAGTCGTTCTTTGAAGAAATTTTTTTTTAACATTTTATTTCATCAGTACTGTAAACCCTGGAAAAATAACTCACAGCTGCTCTTTACTTTGCTTAATGTTTTGCTTCATAGTTGTGTTCTAGTTTACTGTGCTGTCAGTTATTATCCTATTCCTTACGAACATCTGGTATTCTTTCATTTCATGTTCTAAAGCGTATTCATTTGAGTGATAGCTTTATGTTAAATTTATAACTTTTAATTCCAAATTTTATACAAATTTTGAGAATAGTAATTAGGGAACTCCACTTACAGCTAAACATGCTTCAGAAAATGACCTCACATTCTGGAAAAGGATAAAACAGGATTTCAGGGAAAACAGTTATGCTACGATGATATCTATTAAAGACAAAGAGTGATGACATCCTAACTTTCTGTATATTCCTTAAGTGACTCCAAATAAGCTAAAAATGTATGTGACAAGTACATGTACGCATATAACATACATCCACACACATACATGTGTATGTATAAAAAAACTATGCTTAAAGTTAAATTCTAGATTTCATTTCATTTTGCTTTTTGGTTTAAAATAATGCTTACAGAGGCTGTAGAGGCGGTAATGCAGGTAGAGCGCTTGCCTTGCTTATGACCAGCCTGTGACCAATCCCTAGCACTCCACATGGTCCCCCAAGCCCCACAAGTAGTGATCCCTGAGTGCAGAGCCAGGAGTAGAGCCCCAAAACAAATAAAATAATAATGCTTATGATTTTTTAAAGGATTATTTACCTTCCTACATTCAGCAGCTGTGAGCTTACTCTTGACCCTATTTTCATACATCCATTCAAATAAAAATTCGAGGAGTCCTCATACTCTTAAATCAATAGGGATTTTTGAGCATCTGTGATTACTAACACACAGAATTAGATTTATGTGGAATAAAAAATAAATATTTATTCCTACTATCAGTGACATTACAACCTATCTTAAGACAGAAATAATAGTAGAATTCATTACGAATTCCAAACATATTCAGAGAACAAAGAAACAAACTGCACAGGAAGTAGTTAAAGAATCAGATGGGTATCTGATCATTGTATAATTGAAACCAAAGCACAAAAATTGTAAATCTACAACTTTAAAAAAAATAAAATAAAATAAAGTGGAAAAGAAAAAAAAAGACAGAAATAATAGTAGAATTCATTACGAATTCCAAACATATTCAGAGAACAAAGAAACAAACTGCACAGGAAGTAGTTAAAGAATCTTAGAGAATGAGGGATTCTAGCAGATTTTGAATGTTAGATTGTATTCTAATATGAGATGAAAAGGATTAAAGAAAGAACAAAGTGTTTAGTTTGTCCATAATGTTGACTATCCCAATGGAAATATTCAACTTGGAGTTCTGGCACCATTAGTGAGTACATTATAGAGACAATAAAAATTACACATAAACATGTGTATTATTACTTAAAAGAGAGATTTTTTTATATGCTACTGAATTCCTAAATGGTAACTAACTGATTTTAATGGGTTGTTATGATAATTATAAAATATAAAAATATGTAAGTTGAATCACAGTTAAAATATCATTAAAAACTATACATTTTGGGGGCTGAAGTGATAGCACAGCGGGAAAGGCATTTGCCTTGTATGTGGCCAACCCGGGTTCAATTCTCAGCATCCCATATGGTCCACTGAGCACTGCCAGGAGTAATTCCTGAGTGCAGAGCCAGGAGTAACCCCTGTGCATTGCCAGAAGTGACCCAAAAAGCAAAAAAAAAAAAAAACACATGCATTTATGACTTTACAGTACAAAGGTATTATTTGTTTCATAATGTTTTAATTATTTATACAAATATGTGATTTTATTTAATATCTAAAAGGTAAAGGTAAAGGCCCTCCCGTTGATCGTCGATTTGCTCGAGCGGGCCCAGTAACGTCTCCATTGGAGACTTTGTTGTTACTGTGTCTGGCATATCGAATACTCTCGGTAGCTTGCCGGGCTCTCCAAGAGGGGCGGAGGAATCGAACTCGGGTCGGCCATGTTGGCCACTTGTAAGGCGAACGCCCTACCCGCTGTGCTATCGCTCCAGCCATTTAACATCTATTTTAGCAAAACTAGTATTATTTTTGGCACTGTGATTTTATATCTGATTAAGTGTCACTATATTTAGTACATATTCAAAGTTTTAAATAAACAGATTGAAAATTTTTATAAAAATGAAACATGTATGCTTAAAAAAAGAGACTAATGCTTCCTTTAAGTACTTAAAATAGATTTATGTAACTTTTATGCACAGCGGGTAGGGCGTTCGCCTTACAAGCGGCCAACATGGTCGACCCGAGTTCGATTCCTCTGCCCCTCTCGGAGAGCCTGGCAAGCTACCGAGAGTATTCGATATGCCAGACACAGTAACAACAAAGTCTCCAATGGAGACGTTACTGGGCCCGCTCGAGCAAATCGACGATCAACGGGAGGGCCTTTACCTTTTACCTTATTAATTACCGTAGTCAACACAGTATTTCAGTGTTGAATAATGAACAGATTTGCAAGAGAACACCTTAAAACAATTAAAATATAATATTTATCCAGTAGAGGATGACAACCAAGTAATCGCAAAGCTAATCTGATGCTTAGTTATGAGTGTCTCTTAATAGCTGAGTAGCACTGAGACACTGTCCTCCCATTGTTCATTGATTTGGTTGAGTGGGCACCAGTAACGTTTCCACTGTGAGACTTGTTACTTTGTTTGGCATATCGAATACACCACGGGTAGCTTGCAAGGCTCTGCTTGCGGGCAGGATACTCTAGGTAGCTTGCTGGACTCTCCAATAGGGGTGGAGGAATCGAACCCATGTTGGCAGCATGCAATGCCTTTCCCGCTGTGCTATCACTCCAACCCAATAGCTGAGTAATTAAACTTAATTGACAGACATTTTTGTGACTGCCATTAATACTTAGTTTTCACAAAGTTTTGTTCTTGGAGGGAAGTGAGGTATTCTGAGGAAAAAGGTGCTAAGATTTTCTGTTCACTTGTAAACTTCAGAGAAGAGGAAGCTTCAGCGTCCCCTTACCATCTACTGGGGGAAGTCCCATTATCCATCACCCCCATGTATCCCATATTTTAAACATTCCTTTAAATTCCTGGGCTTTGTCTGATCAATGAGAAATTAACAATTCTCCAGGATCACAGAACCTTCCTTAGACCACAAACTCATGGAAAATAAGAGACAAGGGACAATACCAAAAGCCGAAGAGAAAGCTCTAAGGGCCCAAAGCTAGTCAGAATCCCTGTATAATCCCTTCATTCTCTGTAACATCCTTATCACCAATAAATAACACAAACGCCCAGTTTTCCTATTAAACTCACCATAGAAAGAGCCAAACTTAATTTGTCCTATACTAAGTTCCCTCTGGCTTGGGAGTTTCTTTCCCTTTCCCTTCTACTTTCCAATAAACCTTTCTATTTTATAGAGTCTGAGTCTACTTATTACTCAGTATTTTCATTCTTAAAAATATTGAAGCATCTGAGAACTATAGATGAATGGAGTTCAACATAACCGCTCCTGAATCTATCAATCCCAGCTCAGATAACTTGTTTCTCAAACTTAAAAACTGGGCACATGAACCAGTGACAGAGGAATCCCAAGCATTTATGATGGTTGCTTTCAGCAACTAACACATATTCTCTGTTTAGGAACTAGCCTCAGAACAATTCACTACTCTACATAAAGTTCACTTCTCTGTCCCTGAAAATGAATTAAAGGTTCTTATTCAGTACTATCTGCTCCGAAAATACATCACATGAATTTTCTGAAAAATATGCCAATAAAGTATGATCGGTTTTGCAGTCACAAACAAACATACCATGGATTGAAAGAGAACCTGAATTATTTGACAACTTCTAGTTGTTTTAGCATGACAACTGTTTCTGGGCTACAATCTCAGGGAACTGTATAATGAAAAAAAAGCAATCACTGTAGTCACTGTCACAGTCCTCCCATTGTTCATTAATTTCCTCAAGCAGGCCCAGTAATGTCTCCATTGGAGACTTTGTTGTTACTGTGTTTGGCATATCGAATACATCATGGGTCGCTTGCCAGGCTCTGTCGTGCAGGCGAGATACTCTTGGTAGCTTGCCAGGCTCTCGGAGAGGGGCGGAGGAATCGAACTCGGGTAGGCCATGTTGGCTGCGTGCAAGGCAAACGCCCTACCGCTGTGCTATCGCTCCAGCCCTGTAGTAATGATGCAAATTAATTATCCTTATTTATTCATATTCTTATTTATGTATATCCAAATTATTTGTCCTTAAAAACTCTAATAGCTGTTAAACCTAAAATCGGGTATTTTATATTCAATTCAGTTTTAGAAAAAGTAAAGAAGCTTATAATGAATACAAACATCAACTAGACAAGGAAAATAACTTCCCTTGCCTTCCTAGGTTAGGAAATGTAAGAAGTAATTTAGTATGATGTTGCAGCTGGATGACTCTTCATGAGAACTCATTAGAAGGTGTAGGTGACAGGTAATGCTTTCTTATTATTAGGTAAAACAGTTCAAGAAAATTCATCTATAGGGAAAAAAAACAACACCTTGTGAGTCCCCTGTCTGTCATTTGAATTAGCTGAAAGCACAAAGTCACCCATATGTGCTCAAATTTTTTTAATCATCATATATGAGTTCATTTTGCTTTGCCTAATAGCATCTAGAAAACAGAGTAAGATGGCATTCCTATAAAAATTGAAGACAAAAAAGGTAAGCCTTTTTCTTGCATGCTTCAAAACAAACTTAAAATTTTAGAAACTATAATCCAATGATATGTTTTCCTCCAGCATTTTAGGAAATAAAAATGTTATGAAGTGAACGATATTTTAGAATACAAAAATCAGAGAAGAGATTTAGAGCAGTGGCTGGAGCGATAGCACAGCTGGTAGGGCGTTAGCCTTACAAGCGGCCAACATGGCCGACCTGAGTTCGATTCCTTCACCCCTCTCGGAGAGCCTGGCAAGCTACCGAGAGTATTCGATATGCCAGACACAGTAACAACAAAGTCTCCAATGGAGACGTTACTGGGCCCGCTCGAGCAAATCGACGATCAACGGGAGGGCCTTTACCTTTTTTACCTTTACCTTACATTTGATCCTCCATAGTCTTGCTATGCAAAGTGTGCTCTGAACAATATCAAACTATCTGCAAAGTTATTAAAAATGCAGAATGCATTGGGTAAAGAATCACACTTCTCATTGAAAACGAAGCCTATTGTCAAAGCATAGATTAATAAAAGAGGACCATTAAAAAGAGATTGGGGGGGAGGGCGCAGAAAATAAATTTTATACCTCTACTCTAGACATTAGTCTTCTGTTAATAGCATTCCCTGCTTTTTTTGGTAGAGATTTTACTGCACTGAATCACCATCTTGACCACCTTCTATGTCTATCTTCATAATATTTCACTTCATAATATTTTTATTACCAGCTCCAGGTTTAGTAGTTCTTTTTCCATTGTTCTCTTTATTTATTTTTTCTGAACTCAGCCAATAAATATGCACCAACTTTCAAACCTTAGCACACATTATCATACAGATAATTTTCCTGAGTAATTGTTTTTATACTTTTTGTAACTCTTAGTAAAGTCCAGCAAAGAGTTATAGTGGCAGTAATCGTATTGAATGATGCTGCTTTGTGTCACAATGCTTTCTCTGAAAAACTCAATGACAGAACTCCTGTCATTTCCAGGAACTTTAGTGCTAATAATCTTTCGCATAAAACTATCGTTCATAAGTAGTAAGAGATATTAGCAGAGTATTTGAATTGCTCCCTCTCACATCCTGGTCGTTCATAAACTATATCACATAATACCTTGAAGCTCTTTTCATTTATTTTTTTGTTTGTTTGAGTTTTCAGCCCCTCGCCCCTCATTGCTCAGGGGATATATCTGGCTCTGTTCTCAGGGATCATTCCTGACTCCTGAGTGCAGGGGATTAAACCTGGGTCAGACACATGTGAGGCAATTGTAATACCTGCTCTATTATCACTCCAACTCTCCATTCATAACTTTCAATCTGAAGGATAACTATGACATATCTTTTAGAGATACTGATCCTACATTGAGCTAAATTTAGTCTACTGAGAAAATTATCAAAGCCATTCTTCACTTCTTTTATATTGTGTTTTAACTTCTAGAAGTTCTTTTGCTTCTCCCTTGGCGTCTCAGTTACTCTCCTTACTTTTCCTATTTGCCTTTGAATGTCACCCATGATTTCCACTAGATTCCTTAGTTAATTAGTTATTGTTTTTAGATTTTACTAGTCTGTATTTTCAAAACCTCAAACATATTTGTCTTGCCCTGATGACTGCTATAACTTTAGATTGTGTTTTCCCTTTTTAGCTTGCCTAATCATTTTTGTTCAAAGTTGGATACAACTGAGTAAAAGTAATTGAAAGAAACATATAGTGGCAGATTTTGTCTATCTGGCTGTGTGTACAGCTGTATTTACTATTAGCTATCGTGCTGGTGTCAGAGCTAAAATTTGCTTAAGTTTCTGGTTTTTGCCTCATTTATCTTTGAATTGTTATTGACATTCCTTCTTAAAAGGAGATTTTGCAGTTCCTTCTGTTAAACTCTCCTGCTATATACAAGCCCAGCTGATGTGTTGGTGATGTGTGTGTGTGTGTGTGTGTGTGTGTGTGTGTGTGTGTGTGTGGATAAGGGAATTTCTTATTCCTAATTTTAAGATTTTTATCTATTTAGTGAGACTGCATTCTATAACTCTGACCTTTATAAAGATTTCTCAGATTCCCACTTATGTAAAATAGAAGAGTTTAGAATTCTGAAGCAAGGCATTTTCCTTCTAAGTCTATTTGGTGCTGACAAAACCAAAGTTAAGGTATGATAGTGTCTATTAAAGGAAGGCTATTTCTCAAGGTCAAATCAGCACTCTAAGTGGGTTTTTTTTCTCTACTTTCAAATACATGAGCCTATGAAACGCTGTGATTTTCAGGATTTTGTTGTTGTTGTTGTTGTTGTTGTTGTTATTGCACAACTGTAGACAGGATTTCCCATTTTTTTTGCATCTTGAACCTTTAAAAATTTTACTTATGCTGTATTTAATTTAATGTGTGCATACTCTATGCATAAAGTCAGAAAGTTATTCAATATTAAAAATTATGATTTTTAAAATCAGTCCTCTTCGTTTGCTCTCAAACTCTAAATTCTATGTTCAGAAAAACAGCTGCTTGCGACTATTTTTGAAGCTTTTTTGTTATACTTATCTCCCTGAATTTTTTCTATTTTCACAGTTTAGTTAAAATATTTAATTAGCATAATGCATTTGCTATAGTGTTATCCCTACAAAGAGATTTTTAGCTTATTAGGATATCTATACACATTTGGTATAGGATTGCCTTAGATTTTCTAATTCTTTGTTTGTTTACTTTCCCATGTACTAAATATTGATCCAAGCTTAAGTTCTTTGTTAACAGAGAAAAAATACCTTCCCAATGCAATAAAAAGGTAGATAATCTATTAATATTAATTTTAATTTAATATCTTAGATAAATTCACTATTCTTCATTCTGGAATAATTCACATATTTCCATTTGCTCCTGGGTTTTGATAGACGAGTGTGTGTGTGTGTGTGTGTGTGTGTGTGTGTGTAGAGTTTGTATTGTATTCAGAGCTTACTTCTGGCTATGAGCTTTGGGTTTATTCCTAGAAGGGTTCAAGGGACCATATAGGTTTCAGGGATCAATCCCAGATTAGCTGTAAATTAGACAAACATCTCCCCACCATACTCTTTCTCTGGATGCTCAATTATTTTTATAGGCATCTGGGTGTTTCTTGCTTTCTATTGTTTGTTCTATAATTGCTCCCATTTCATAATATCAAAGTAAGTTTTTGTTAATATTATGCACAGTCCACTGAGAACTCAAATGACTATTTTAAGTGTTTCTCTCAATTCATTATTTTCCAACTAATTATATCTACTTCCTCATACTTTCTGCTCGGTGTTTAATTCATTAAAATTGATATATTGGCTACTAGTTTCTTCAAAAGTTCTTTTTGGGCCAGAGATAACTGCTCAATAACAGAACAATTGCCTTGTATATGTAAAGCCCTGAGTTTGATAACCAGAATGCCAATAAATAAATAAAAGGGAAAAGAAATAAAATTAAAAATCACTCACTAGAATGCAAAGTAGAATCAAAATAAGGATACACTTAACAAAAGTCAGGTATATTGTGTCAAGGGTAAGTCCACACAAGAAAATAGTAAATTTATGTGAAAGAACATAAGTATTTCAACTGTTATCTATAGAATTTGTATCAAGTATCAGTTATTTATTAATTAAAATATATTACCCATATATATGCACATTATTTAAGTTTGAATGATTAATGATGAAAATTCTCTGTGTATATCTGTCCAAAAATAAATATAAATATAAGAATACTGTGATTGTATTGCAAACTGGTATTTTCTGCTTTGAATCTGGTCAGATGATTTATTTTACTTGATAAATTGTTTGAGGTTTCTTCTTTGTGATAAATGTGAACACCTCGTAGAGACTGACATGCTTTCTAGTTCGCTGGAATAACAGCCCCCTATTTCTTATACCCAGATGCTTCACACATTTATATTACTTGCAGGCCACTGCAGTCATTGTAATCCCTAAAGTTGATATCTGTGAATGAATTTCCCTGCTGGGAACATTAGATTTTCTTGTCTTTATATCCTTTATTTCATCACAATCAGTTTTTGCAAATAAGTTTAAACCCCAATCACCTATGAAAATTCTTGAAAGACCAAAATTATTTTTGGAACAAAGCACATTGCACAAAAATATTCTATACAATTTAGTTAAAACATTACACACAATTTTTTTACAATATGTATGCTTAGCACCATTGTTTGGGTTTACTTTAATCATTAATGCATTATAGACATGATAATAAATTTATATAAATTCATATTTTTATTTGATTTATGCTCTATGTTGTAGCACTATAGCACTGTCCTCCCATTGTTCATTGATTTGCTCGAGCATAGTAATGCCCCGTAATGTCTCCATTGTGAGACTTGTTGTTACTGTGTTTGGCATATTGAATACATCACAGGTAGTTTGCCAGACTTTGCCGTATGGCGAGATACTCTCGGTAGCTTTCCAGGCTCTCCAAGAGGGGCAGAGGAACCAAACCTGGCTAGGTCAGGCTGGGCCGTGCAAACCTTACCACTTGTGCTATTACTCCTGTCCATGCTTTATGTTAATTATAATTAAACTATCATCTTTGATAACAGGCATGATAAATCAGCTAATGTCCATCAATAAAGTCTGAAGTATATGCATGAGAAATAAAGTTACAGAGAAAACTGGGGTCCTGGAGAGATAGTATAGCTGATAAGGTGCTTGCCTTGCAAGTGACTGACCTGAGTTCAATCCTCAACACCTTCTATGGCTTCCCAAACACTACCAAGAGTGATTCCTGAGTACAAAGACTGAGAACTGTCAGGTGTGGCCCAAAGACTCCCCCCAATAAAAAGAGTAAAAGCAGAGGAAATAAGCACATTACTTGAGAACAATTTAATCCCAAAATGTCATATGACATATCCAGATATGTCAATTTATCTGACTCCGAGAATATTAAAAGCAAATAAAATTTTAAAAATAATATCTATTTCACATATTTTGCTTCATTTATATCTTTTCTTTATGTGTCACTGTCACTGTATCACTGTCATCCCGTTGATCACTGAATTACTCGAGCAGGCGCCAGGAACATCTATTACTCCCAGCCCTGAGATTTTTGCAGCCTCTTCTTACTCGTCTTTTCCCAAGAATTGGAAGCTCTTTCAGGGTCAGGGGAATGAGACCTGTTGTTCTTACTATATTTGGCATATCAAATACGCTGTGGAGAGTGTGCCAAGTCTCTGTCCGTGCGGGCAGGATACTCTCAGTAGCTTGTCAGGCTCTCCGAGAGGCTTATATTTATATATTTTTCTCTATAATTTCTTACCTACTATCTGAACTCATCATATATGGTGTGGTAATTGTGGAAAATGAGTAGGAAGTGTCTTAAAATGTGTCTGGAAAGCGGCCTGGAGCATGGTGGTGGTTGGGTAGTGGAGTTCGGCTGCCGGGGCTGGATCCCTTGGGGTGGGGAGAGCTCTCATCCAGCGAACAGCCTCGCATGGAGTTCTTTATGTTGTGAGGTAAAAAAAATACACTAGCCAAAATATGTAGTCAAAGACACAGATCACTCAAGGAAAAATAAACATATGGAGCACCATCATGCAAATGACCAAACCAATAACCTTAGATTTTATAAGATGATTTCAGGATTTATGTTTATATTCATAATAGAACAAATTCAAATACTCTATTGTACTGACATTTAGAATACCAAGAATGCTATCTCTCCTTCTTCTTCCTTCCCTTCCTCCTTCCCTTCCTTCTTTCCTTTTTCTTACTCCCATTCCTCCTCCTTTCAGATTCATGCTTTGGAAGAACAAAATGATGATCTGAGGAAGTATACCTCTCATGGAATCTTCCTTTAAACGAAAAATAAAGTGTATTTCAAGCAGTTGGTATGTATGTACATATTCTATTAGTATCGTAATTAGTGGTGACAGACTTTTTTGTACTAAAAGACTTCCTAATTGGCAATAAAGAATACAACTTCACTGGAATTTTAATGACAGCATCAATAGGAGACATCACCATGTTAAAAAAGAAAAAGAGGATGGCTAATTATAATGTAAAGAAGTCAATTTTTCAGAATGTATGTCTTCTACAATATTTTTAAACTTGAAAACATATGATTGCCATTTTAATTTCCATGAATGCCTTAAATCCAGTAAATTGCAGGATGAAAAAAAAGTGTATTGAGACAAGCATGTTCCTTCCAGTATTTTCTGAAATCAGGATAGTTGTGTGACATATTTCATTTCTATCTTCTTTCCATAAGGAATTTGGTTTATGGAAGACTTCAGCTTCAGAAGGCTTTGATAACTAGTTCTAATCCTATTTTTTAGCTATATCATGACTGTCATAAACATTTTAGTGCTTTATTTCTGTGTTCTATTTTCAAGATTGAATACAAAGAATATAAATGTAAAGAAAATAAATGTAGAACTGCTTATTTTTTTCCATCAAAAATATTTATCTTGCCCTTTCCTCTTGGCAGATAACTTTCAGAACAGACAAAATTATTAAAATATTATTTAAAGCTTTGAATGCAGTAATTCATAAAAGCATTTGAATGCAGTAACTCATAAAAGCCATCACTCTACAACTGCATGTCTGTTCATGTTGACATAGTAGGAAAAAAAAGTGCAAACACATAAAAGAAATGTGACATTGGGAAATAAGTCTCCATCTCTGCTTCTGCACTAGTTATCAGTTTAATGTCTCTCTGCTCCAATTTCACCCTATAGTGTATAAATACTTTGATGCCAACTGTGGCGGACCTTTCTTCTATGACAGTGCGAGTGTGCTAAATTTTACCAATAAAGGACATTGAAAGGGCATTGCAGGAAGATGAGTTCTCCAACTTATTCTGGATGCTGGAGCAGTCTGGCGAGTGGGTAAGGACACAATCAGTTGTACTGGGGTAGGAGGCCATGCACCCAAGCAATGCTCAGACATGGGTCCCCCTCAGAGATTCTCAACCAACCTGAAGTCTGCTGGGAGCATAACCCAGGGATGATGTGGACATCTGGGGCTGCAATCCATATCTGGGGCTGCAACCCATGATTCTCAATGGACCATCCAGTGCTAGGGAGAAAGAAGTTAACCTGATCAGCAGCATGCAAGGCACATACCATAGCTCCTGTACTATCTTTCTGACCCTGAGACATTCTGGAAGGTTGCCCTTGTCATTTGTCCAAAACATGATCCAAACAAGGTGACCTCTCTGCCTCAACCTGCTAACTTCTTGCGTGACTCTCTCAGTAGGCACAAGAAGCATTTTCTCAAAGCTTCCTAACTCCCCAGACTCCCTTACTATCCACTGTAAGGCAACTCTTGGTTGCTACTTGCAGAAAAAGCCCCCAAAAGACCCTCAGCACCAGAGCAGGCTTGTCTGCAGACTCTAGGCCCTCCCACCCCACCTCCTTGCCACCACAAGCTGAAGGTTCTTGCTCTTCTCTCCTGCCTGCAGTTGAGGGGCTACTTCCTGTCTGTCACATGTCTGCTCCAATCCCAACTTGAGCAAATCAGCAAATTTCTCTGAAACACAGAGGACTGAACTACACAAACCCCATCCTAGTGGAAGCCTGGTTGGATCCAGGCTTGGAAGGACCCCTTTCCCAGCTTGCTCTTTCAGGATTACTTTCATTCAATGCTAAGGTACTACGGAGTTTTCTGTTGCCTAACAGTTACATTTTTGTAGTGTGATAATATTTTCTATTAATTATTCTCTGTTAATCCTATTTATATATTTATATTTATTTATAGTTTCTATAGATATGGAGTTTTCTGTTGCTTAACAGTTACATTTTCGTAGTTTAATAATATGCTCTATTAATTATTCTCTGTTAATCCTATTTATATATTTATTTTTATTTATAGTTTCTATATATATGATTTCTACTCACAAATAGGTTCCAGACTAATACATTTCTAAATATTTTTATGCTATTATCCCCATCCTATGGTAAATACCAATTAATTACATAAGTCACAAGTCAATATTTATTTCTTTACTGATGGACTCTAGCCGACTTAGGATTTTTGTGCTTAGTTATGTCCTCTCCTTGAAAGTATTTTCATTTTGTTATTTAAAATCAGATCCCTTTTAGACATAGTAATATAAAGTAGATGACCAAGTCCAGGAACCAAATTTACAAAAATAAACATTGTAGCACATCAGGATGATAATACAGCATTAGAACGATTTTGAAGGCTTCCATATTTCTTTCTGGATAAAGGATTAAGAGTGACAAAAGAAAGTAAGTGCTTAATCATGTGTGTGGAAGCAGAGAAAATGAGAGAAAAATCTAACTCATAAAGTCAAATAATTAAACCAACAGTAAGTGAGAATCTCATTTCAGTAAATCTGACTTCAGAGTTCAGCTTATCAGTTTTACATAGATGAACAAAGAAAGAGGACTAGTAAGAAGGAAGGGGAGAATATAGAAATGGGAAGAGAAAGGGAAGGGGAAAAGAAGAGAAGGGAGTGGAGTGGACGGAAAGTAAGATAGGGGAAGAAAGATGATGAGAGGGGTAGGGAGGGAGAGGAGGCAGAGGGGAAGAAAGAAGAAGACAAAGTTTATGAGGAAAAAACAGAAAATGGAGTAAAGCAATGTAATGAAGAAGGTTTAGAAAACCATGCAATGGAAAGTCATCAGAACCTATTGAAATTTTAGCTTGCTATTACCTACTGTAAATACTCAAATATTGAAATTTTAGCTGCTATTACCTACTGTAAATACTCAAGGATATTGAAGGACACAGATTCTTTTCATCTCAGAATTCATTCATCTTTGGCCATAAGGCATAAAATCAGGCACACATGGATATAAAGAAATGTTGAAAAGAAAACATTCATACAATTTAAGTTTTTCAGTAGTTTGAATAGAAGGAATAGGAAAGAAATGCACGGATTTTGCAAGTGAAATAAAAAAGTGAAATTAACATATGTTTAAAAAATTTAATGAAGTATACCAGAAAACATTTTTTTATATTTTGCAACAAAGTTCTTAAAATTTATATTCCAGGATGTAGGTAAAATGACACAATTAAGAAAGACCCACATTCGACCACTGCTGCCACGTAAGCTTATTGACCTGGCCTGCTCCAGAGACTCATAATTCAATTTTGATCAACTAACTGCAAAACTTTCTCAGACACACTGGTTCCCAGGCTTAGACCTCTTGGGCAACCCGGTATGGTACCGCAAGCACCACCAGAAGTAAATCCTGCTTGTAGAGCCGGGAGAAACTCTTGAGCATCACAGGGTTTTGCCTAGCCTCCATTCCCTAATGAAAAGAGGAAAGTAAATTCATCATCATAACAGCTTCAGAATTTGTCTTCACTCCGAGTAAAGGACATTGGTTATAGTGAAGACAGTCTGAGGTCAAGATAGATAGTAATTATGAAAAACTGAAATAAAGAAGGGCTCTAATATCAAAAAATGCAAAAAAGTTTACATAACATTCATTAGTATTAACTTCTGATTAATTTGTTCCTGGGTTAAACTTTGTTTTGCATGTAAATAGTCACTATAAGCGAAGTAATCTAGATTTTCTCTTATACATTACATTACCTTTTATTACCTTCTTGAACGACTAAAGTCAACAAAATATAAAGGACAATATTGATAATGTGAATTAAAGGGCACAGCCAATTTATAACATAAGAGAAGAACATTTACTTTGACACCTACATCTATTGAAAAGCAAAACTTGTGCTAGCAGTTTGAAATCATTCTTGCCCTTTGTTGTACTGATTTGAAGGATACTGAGTTCAACATTATTATTTGGGTAGGTGACTGGCCACCAAGGGAAAAAATAAAATATTAAACACTGATACATTTTAAAGCTCTCTCTGAAGATAGCACACTGACTGTTTAAATATATATGTATATACACATTATTTTTCTCTTTGTGCCACACCCATCAATGCAGTGGAACTCCCAGTTCTGTGTTCAGGGGTCACTTCTGGTGGGGCTCAGGGGCTTTGTGATGCCAGAAATCAATTATCATTTTTTAATTTTAAAAAATGCATGCTGACTTTCATCAAATATGTAGTGACTTACTTTGAAAAATACTTGCATATTAATCATGAATAAAATATGGAATAGAAATAAATGAGCTAAATCACCACATATTTTCTCAGTAAGCTAAGTGTATACCTTGTATGATTTGAACATGGGAGACCTGGGTTTGATACTCAGGATGGGAGAGCACAACAAGATGTGGCCCACAAAACAAAAGAAGAAAACAAAACAAAATAATCTATGCAAATGATACTGTAAAAAGTGGAGAAATAGACGATTCATTTATTTCATTATAAATGGTGAATAAAGCATGCCAAATTTCTCGAAGCTGTTGACCTCAGCAACTTGATGTAATTATTTCAAATACTACAGCTGATTTTACTGATATCTCTAATAGACTCTCTTCACAGTTATTCTACTTCCTCATAAACTTTTTATGAAAATTGAAATTTCAAGTGTACCATGACATCATTTTGCTGATGAAATTTAATGTGAGGAATACAGAATTCAAATAATAATAATGTAAGAGGGAAAAAGTCATTTTATATATTTTCAATGCATTTCAGTTTGGCAAACATTATGTAGACTGCTGAGAATTACTTTCAAAATGCAACATTGCGTTCCCATTTTCTTAGACTATGTCAATACATATACAGCTAAAAAAACATTTGTAATATTTTTGTATTCCAAATGTATTTTATTTAGGAATCTCTCTTCTGCTATAAATATTCCTGTAGAACTATGGTCAAGATTTTATATAGAAAATAATTTTAAAATTTAGTGAAATAGGTGACAATTAAAAAACCACAAAATGTTACATAGTGGTAAGATAATGCTTCCACATTCACGGTCACAGTCCTCCCATAGTTCATCGATTTGCTCAAGCGAACCCAGTAACGTCTCCATCATGAGACTTGTTGTTACTGTGTTTGGCATATCGAATACGTCACGGGGAGCTTGCCAGGCTCTGCCATGCGGGCGAGATACTCTCGGTAGCTTGCCGGGCTCTCCGAGAGGGGCGAAGGAATTCAACTCGGGTCGGCCATGTTGGCCGCTTGTAGGGCAAATGCCCTACTGCTGTGCTATCGCGTCAGCCCGCTTCCACATTATAGACCAATAAGTACAAAATTCTGTCTTAATGAGTCTGACAATATGACAGATGGCCATAAAAAGTCCTAAAGATCACCCAGGTGTCAAATTTTCTGAATTAAAACACTGTTAACCCCACAGTGACTAATGTTTCCAAATTAAAGTTAATTTGAAAAAGTATTAAATATTTATATATAATTGGGGGAGTTAGGCCACACCGAGTTCTCGGGTTTACTCCTGATTCTTGAGGGACCATATGCAGTCTGGACATCAAAACTGTGACAGGTGCATGCAAGGCAAGCATCTTACCAACTGTATTATCTCTCTGACCCCAATTTGAAAGCAATTTTTTAAAGTCTACAATGAAATATTATATGATTTGTCAATAAATAAAACTTCAGAATTTATAGAAAAGTTTGTAGCCTTCCCAAACATTTGGAAATAGATCTAACATATGATCCAGCAATTTCACATCTGGGCATATATCCCAAGAATACAAAAAAAAAATTAATTGGAAAAAATATAGGTACAACTATATTCACTGTAGCACTATGCACAATAGCCAAAATCTGGAAGCAAACCAAGTAGTTAAATAAATTGTAACTTATATGTACATATATACATAGGTATATACGTCATGGAATACTACTAAGGTCTAAGAAATAATGGAATGTTGACTTTTGCTACAGTAAGTTGAATGGAACTAGAGGATGTCAGAAAAAGAAATGTGTCAGAAAGTCAAGTACAAGTGAGGGATGATTTCATTTACACTTGGTATAGAAAGAAATGAGGGGACTAGACAGTAGTATTCAATGAAAACAAACCCTTGTACTCTGATGACAGAATTGAGGTTACCAAACTGGGGGACAAGAGGTGAAGGGAAGAGAGGAGAGGATGAGGTGAAACAGGGAGAACTCAGAGCAGAGGTTGAGCACTCTTGGCACTTGGAAGGATCTTAGTTCTATAAGATCTAAGTAAAGACATTAACACTCTTGGAGATCATGTTACCCAACTGAAGAATAAATAAACTAACCTTTCATTAAATTTGCATTTATGAACTCCTTTTATAATTTTATAATTAAATACTGCAGCACAAAATTGATTTTTTAAACTATAATAGTACAATTTATTCATCTCTCTGCAACATCACTGATTATGTAGCTGATTTGTTGATGTTGCTAATACTAAATGATATTTTTTCCTTTAGTAGTCTCTGTGGGCACTATATGAAGTTTAAGAATGGGTTAGAGAACAGGAAAGAGAAGCACAGTTTTCCAAAACACAGTATTCAGAGAGCTACAATTCCCAGATTTTACTTAACTGGTTTATCCTGAAATTGTACAAATATTCTAAATAAATATACCAGAAAAGTATATAACATCTCACAGAAGATCCTACATAGTCATAATGGGGATTCTGATCAACTGTATTTACTTTGTGTTCAAGTTGAGTATTCAACAGTTTCCAATCCTCATAATTAAAGGCTTTTTTTTTTCTAAAATATTTTTAACAAGCCTTTGACAATTATTTTGGAGATATGGGGAGTATCAATCAAAGGCATATCAAAGGAACTTTATTTCCTTTTATGAACTTCATCAAGCTAAATGAAATGATTTTAGGCATTTTCCCCTCAAAAAGGATATCACTTGCTATTCTTATCAGTAACTCTATTGTTCTTAAGTTTTATTTTTCTCTAACAAACCACGTTTTTATTGCCACTTTTTATTACCATTTATCTATGCAATGAACTCTGTAATTTCTGGATGGAAATATACAATATGTAATATATTCCTTCAAATTAATTCAATACAATGCAATATATATTTCATCTGCAATACTAAGATAGAACAAAAAAAGCTAAACTAATTTTAACTTCTAGAAAAAAAAACACAAAGATGTGATTCCCATTGATACCATCTTACCAGGTGCTCATAAATACAAAAATTTTAAACTATGTTAAAATGCCTTTAGAGATCTCTTAAGAAAATATTAGGAAAGTGCACAGATAGAATAGGTCAGAGATCATATAAGGATAACATCAAGGTTATAGACTAGAAATTCTCTGCTAACAATGGACACAATATAGCCTTTCTAATATCTCTCAAACACTGTACTCAATCATAGGGTGTTTGTACAATCCTGCAGATGTATTTTATATTTCATAATGAAACACTATCAGAATCTTCACAGTGGGCAAAGTTCTGGTAATAAATTTGTCACAACATGATAAATCCAAGCAGAGTGAGTGAAGATATAAATATAAAACTTTGAAGTTTTCATCCACTTTGGCTCTTGGGGAGACTTGGCTGGACTAGCAATGCCAATGTAATGAAGGAGAATGAAAGACTTACTGGGCTTTTTGGAGAAAAAAATATTATAGGGAAAGCAAGGTCACTCTTTTGTCACTTTTAAGTACTTTGAGCATCAAACTTGGCAATAAAACACTTCTACAGTATACAATAAAAGAGAAGTAACACTTAACTGCTGCCTTCCGAGGGCTTCCCAAGCAGCCAGGGGAGATGCTGGTCAATTGGGTTGGGCGGTTCAATGTCAGGGGCCCTGTGTTATGGTGATGCTCGGGCAAAGAAAGATAAAAGCACTTCTGGGTCACCCCAGTGGTGTTCAGTGAACTCCAGCTGGCAGAAGTCCTTGGACCCTGTGATGATACTTGTTGAACTTGGAACCCAACTTGGGTGGGGCATATGCTCATCAATCCCTGAAACATCTCCCCTGGCCATTTTTTGTTCTCCAGTTTAAAAAAAAATATTTATCTCAGCAGCAACATGTTAAATAGTATCTGAAGGTTGTTCTTGAATTGAGTTCAAAATGAGAATCAGTGGGGCTGGGGATGGAGAGTGTCTGCCTTGTATATATTAGGTCCTGAGTTCTAACCTCAGCACCATCAAACACACACACACACACACACACACACACACACACACACACACACACACATCACACACATACACAGAGGCAGAGAGAGAAATAGGGGAACAGTTTGCAGGAGTCCCAGTCTTACTTTCTAGTGGAAGAATATTTGGAGTTCATTTTGACACCCAGTCAAATATTTCTAATACAAAGTTGAATTTATGAGTCTATATTTTGGCAAATATAATGATTATAATATCAAAGTTGAGTCACTGATTTATAAAGAGATTGTAAAAATAAATGGCCTTCAAATGACATTTCAGATGAAATATAATTATTTTCTCACTGGCCTCCCAGATAATATTCTCAACTCTGTGTTATGTCTAATACATATATATATATATACATACATATGTATGTGTGTGTCTATGTTTTTACATACACAATATGAAATTCACATGGAACCAATATTGTTATGGAACAAAGTTATAAAAGGAACACCCATCATCCTCCTACACTTGAAGCAATGAGCAATAATAACATGGCATCAATTTCTGTGCTTCTACCTTAAATCAGTCTCTCCTTTAAACAACGTTGACTTAATATTGATTCTAAAAGAGTCTAGCGTCCTGTTGGGTTATTTTTGTGTTGCTTCTTAAAATAACTTGGTCTTCAAACGCATGTGATATATTCTGTATCAGGAACAAGTTGCTTAATCACCTTATAATAAATAATAACTGAAAAGTTCCTTTGACCCAGTCCCTTGTACTTGAATAATACCATGAAAGTTAGATGAAAAAAATACTCTACAGACAAGACAGGAAAATCCTCATGAGGGAATGAAGAAATCTAGACTAGACCCTGAATTATATACAAGAGAAAGCACAAGAAGAAACATATTTTCTTCTCAAAAGACATATAACATGCCTCCTGGTTTCTAGATTTTGAAATTCTAAGTCCTGTTGCCACTGGAACTATGAAGTAGAGATAATTCCAACATCCCAAGCATGGTTTTCAACTAAAATGTGAAAATGCACACCTCTGAAATGAGGTAATTTGCTCTGGAGTTTTTTCAACATCTTTATTACTACTAAATAACATCCCAAGTTTGAACTAAACCTAGAATCCCAAGTGGTGAGCAAAATATACTCAGAAAGCTCCATGGCTGCAAAAATGCAAAATTATTTTAACACACATCCTGAAATATCTTTGGTTTTACCTTTTCCTCACATTTCTTCTTACTTTTTTGTTTTGTTTGTTTGTTTATTTGTTTTGTTGGTTGGTTGGTTGACTTTGGTGTCTATGTTTTTTACATACACACCTGGCAGTGTTCAGAGTTTACTCCTGACTCTGCACTCAGAAATTTCTCATGGCGGAAATGTGGGACCATATGAGCAGGTGGGGATTGAATTCAAGAATGCTACATGTAAGGCAAGTGGAACTATTTATTCAGCCCCTGTATATAATTTTATGATGATACAATTGATGAGTAATTTGAGACAATTCATGGAAAGCTTTACAATTTAACAAGCACAAGTATACATATGCCCATACTATGGTATATGTTATATATTAAATTCTTTACCTTGATCTTTTTTACTTCATAATGTATCTTGGAATATTAGAGATCATCTAATTATAAGATATGTCATTGTTCTCTGAGGCTGGATTATTCTATATCAAAAACAATTCTGAATGTAACCAATCCCTTATTTGTTAAATTTTTAATTTTTAAAAAAATTCTTTGTTAAAACAAACACATATCATTGAAGTTTTTAATATCTTTACCAACATTTATATCATTTTGAAATTTCTATGAAAATGAGAAATTAGATTAAATGTGATTAAATTTGTAACTTTATTCCATTGAACAAAGTGATATCATAAATAAGAAGAAAAATCAAAGACAAAAATATGGCTCTTAAGTATGACCGCTTCACTCTGTACTGCCATCAGTTTATTTCCCCATTTTGTTTTCTTACATCTTTGCCTTCAATGTTTATTACAAAATTGGGGGCTTACACTGTTAAGTTTAAATCACTGAAGAGCAGTATATTAGTGTATTTCATAATACTATAAGCAACAATTTATGATACTTATTAATAAAATAGGATTCATCTCCTTATCATTCAATTCTTCATACAGTCACATTTTTAAAAAACTGAGAAATAAGGTAAAGGTAAAGGCCCTCCCGTTGATCGTCGATTTGCTCGAGTGGGCCCAGTAACGTCTCCATTGGAGACTTTGTTGTTACTGTGTCTGGCATATCGAATACTCTCGGTAGCTTGCCGGGCTCTCCGAGAGGGGCAGAGGAATCGAACTCGGGTCGGCCATGTTGGCCGCTTGTAAGGCGAATGCCCTACCCGCTGTGCTACCGCTCTTACAAAATACATAACATAAACTCCCAAGCCAATAGAGACAAACTGTTAATTTTTTTAACTTTTTATAACCGTTTGTTTAATTTTATTCTTATATTATTTCCCTCAAGTCTATTCAAACCTTAGCAATTTTCAGTGTTCTGAAAGAAGACTACCATGTGCATGTCATTTTTCACATAAATTACTAAAGTTTGTTAATCTTGATAATTATTTAAGCCCATGACCTTTAACTATCAGTTCTGACAAAGAAGTATGAAAATATACAAAACAGAGATATTTGACATAAAATGGTCCAATTTAATTAAAATATAAGTTATTGTTAGACAAGTCATACTAAGAAAATGTCATTTCAGAAGTATATTATCAAGTACCATCCAATGTTTGTTACATGTAAAATATCCAGTTAGGACTTTGTATTTTGAGAGAAAATTAGAAATATTCAAGATACATATGTGAACATTTTTCTTTAGCCATGTTACCTCTGTTCATCTTACATTATATTTTAATCAATTAAATGTTACCTTTGTGGTTTACTGTTAAAGATATTAATTGATAATTTTTCAAATATCAAATGTGATTTAGAGAACATTTTATTCTTATGACACGGTTTATGCTTTCTATTCATGCAATTGACTTGTTAAATTATAATTGTATTAAATGTAATTTATTAAAGAAATCTAAGACACACATTTTATAATTTGTCAGAGATAGGAAATTTTGATTCCTGTATATTCAGTATATTCTTGTATTCTTGTTCAAAAGATTAATATATTGTCAAAAGATTAACATATTGTAATATATGCTGTATGATGATATTAGAAAAGCTGTTTGAGATCCAGATTCTAGATGTTTTGTCCTTAAGAAATCTGCAAATGGGTCTTCTGGAGTTTTTAGGTAAAGATATGTAATCTCCATGGATAATTAATATTAGTAACTTGATTTAGGTAAAAAACAAAAATTCATTTTTATTCTAATGAATTCCATTCAAATTCAGCTTCAGAAAGAGCTCTATTTAATTTTTTTTCGTTATCATGGGACTCTACGTCAGGCTGTGGGGTAGGTGAGAACCCTCCCCACACCAAGGGACTCAGCCCAGCAGCTGACCTCCACTACCCAACCACTGCTATGCTCCACGTCGCTTTCTGGATACTCAGGCTGAGCCTCATGCATGAATGAAGTCCCATGGAATCCAGGTGATGCGGAACTTCGTGACCTTGGACTCTGGACTCAGCAAGACCCCGGAACAGAGATTTTCTGCCTGCTTCCCCCAGTCTCTGGTGATTTAGGGATCAAACCCATAAACCACACCCTGCTAGCACCAGATAATCTCCTCATCAGCCAACCTCCAGAACTCAGGATACTCCTCCCAGACGGGAGTATAAAAAGACACATTATAAGACACTTTCTACCCATTTTCCACAATTACTATACCATATATGATGGGGTTCAGACAATAGGCAACAAATCATAGAGAAGAACATTATAAATATATGCCTCTCAGTGAGCCCGGCAAGCTACCAAGAGTATCCCACTTGCACAGGCAGAGCCTGGCACGCTTCCCGTGGCGTATTCGATATGCCAAATACAGTAATGACAACAGGTCTCATTCCACTGATCCTGAAAGAGACTCCAATTGTTGAGAAAAGACGAGTAAGAAGAGGCTGCTAAAATCTCAGGGCTGGGAGGAATAGAGACGTAACTGATGCCCATATGAGTAATTCGACGATCAATGGGATGACAGTGATACAGTGATTATCATGGGATAAAATCATTACTGAATTATATATATATACCTCAACCAAATTGGCAACTTGGTTAATTATGGGCAACGTAACTTTAATACGGTTCCTCAATTTTTTCTTTATGTTAAGCTAGAAAGGAAAAAAGATCAAATATTGCTTTTAAAATGTCATTCTCTCATTCTTAAGAATGTATGGTTGGTTCCTTCAAAGGAAAATTTATATTTTATTATTCATTGACATTTTGTTATTTAATTGATGTACTCTAGAAACAGCTGAAACAGCTGAAATTATATTTTAGATTTTTAATGTGTTTAGGATCTACTTGAGCTATTATCCATTTTAACACCTGGTATCTATTTTAACAAAGACAAATTGAAGAATGTAACATGCTATTTAAATGTTAAAAATTTGCTTTACTTCAAATTCACAATTTCCTCTTTGTGAAACTTATAATGGTCAATGTTAATTCTTAGACTGACTACTAGAAAATCTGAAGCCAATTTTATATCAGAATCTGTTTTCTCCTGATTCATGAACATCTTTGTGTAATACTATTTAGTATCAGTTAAATATTTAACATCAGTTAAGTGTTTACTAAAATATTTAGTATTATTAGAAAACAATTTGTTTTCATTTTTTGTATTTAATATGTATATATTTACAATATTATAAAGCATCTTGAAACGTCATTAGCATCATAAATCATAATGTGGAAACAAAGCAAAAGTATTAAAATTAGTCTTTGTGATACTTCAAGGCTGGTGACAAGCAATTTCTCTAATACTTCTACAAAGAAAATCATTGTCAGGCAGGATCCTCTAATCTACCTGCTTGCTTCACTTTAAAATCTAGTCAAATAGAAAGATGCTGCGTTTGTAAAATGTGCACTGTCATATAAAAAATTATATAGGCATATAATTGCCTAATCTCTATCAAAGAGGAATCCTACAACCACAATAATAATTTATACATTCCATAATCTATATCAGAGAAGACAACTACTACCCTCAGATCAAATCAAGTTCTCCAGCTACTTATGTGCTGCTCTTAAAATAGAGCATTTTCTGCTTTGCTTTTGTTTACTTCCCAGTTTAAATAACTGATAAAATCAAAACAATGGTCGTTTTAGTTACATGAAAATTATATGCATCCAGATTTCTGAAACTTTTTTGAAATATTGTTTAATTTTGTTTTATTGACTTAAATGTTTTTATTGATTGAGGTTCTGTTATTTACGATACTGTTAATCTGTTAATAATGTCTCCTCATGCACAGAATTCCAACACCACCTCTCACCACTGTTCCCCTGTCCTTCCCCGCAGGATTCCAAAGCCTCTTCCTTCCAACTCCCCAAATTTAAGAATCTTTTTATCGGGCTTTATTTGACACAAACATGTTCATTTATTTACATGATGTCTATTGCCACTTTCTTGCTGCAATTACAAGTGAGTAGTTGCTATAGCAACTATGTAGTCAGCAGAATATATGATGCTGATTCTCCAGATGTCTTCTAAGATTTCTCCCTCTCTCAGATTTTTCTAGTATTTCCTTAGAGTTTATAAATGGAATACCTTCCATAATCAAATACCTGGCTAGATAAAACTTAATATCATACAACTTTATCAAAGAGACAATAAAATTGCGTTAGAAATGCCAAACAAAATTTTGGGTTTCTGAGGAGAGGCTGTCTGACATGCTTCTGGGAATGAGGAATCTGAACCTTCTTCAGAAGCAGAGATCTCATATCTGTTACCCCAGTTAAACACTTGTGGCAATTTTTCACATTCATTCACCATTGGGTTTTTTTGCTTCTTTATATTTAAAGCACCTGAGGAAATTTTGTTACCAACAGATCACATATATGATGGTAATCACTTAAAGACTCTTCCAGTGGGACCTTTTCACACCCAGTCAGGTTTTAAACAGCAGTGCGTTTGGGGGATTGTGGAAGGTGGGGAGCAGTACGCCCAGTGATGCTCAGGGATTAGTTCCAGTTCTGCGCTCAGGAATCACTCCTGACAGGGCTCAAAGGACAATATGAGATGCCTCACATGGAAGCAATTTTTGCTACATGCAAGGCAAGCTCCCTACCCACTGTACCATCTCTCCAGCCCTAGTAGTAATGTTTTTGCTATAACTCTTTTGCAGATCAGAATAATCCGCAGAACAGAAGATTTCAACCACTATGGCTACCCCAAGAATTTAAGTGTGTTAGAGAGTAGACCCTTTGAGTTTCTACAACTCTATGAGGTCAACACATTGTAATTGCTAACTTGTTTTTCAAAATGTATATGCATAACTGTGAAAAATAATCGGTTATTCCTTCTCATTAATGGACATTTAGAATATTTTAAACTGTTGTTATGAACTAAATATTATACGGGATTTTTAGTACAACAGAAAAGAGAGTTCAGAACTAGACAAGGACACAGTCAGTTTGATATTTTGCCAAAAATGTAAAAGGCAATTAATGATAAACTGAATGTCTTTTGAATAATGGTGCTGCAGCAAATGGCTAATAATAATGACTGGAAAACCCAGGCCTTGATATTCCATGTCACAATATAAAGTAAAATTAATTTTGTAATGAATAAGTTTAAAAAGGAAAAAAATAAACTTATAGCTCTACTTATTTTTGCAATAACTCTCTTCTCATATCACAATAATAGAAGATAAAAATATTTGAGGAATATACAACAGTCTTTGAAAAGACATGAAAAAGTACTAATATAAAAATATATAAATGTGTTTTTGTGAGAATTAAAATCAATGAACAAAACATACCAAGTGAAAAAAATTAAATATAAATGGATTCTCCTATTCGACTAATTTCAAATATTTTTCTGCAATTCACTCTATTCCACACACACACCACTTTCAATGACAACAACAACAAAAAATACTTGGATCCCATGTACTTAATCAATGAGCATAAACAAAGTTATTCATTTACTGAAATTTCCTTTCAGATTTTCATATATCATTACAGTCTTCCTGGAATTTTTCTTTCTTCCTCTTTTTAAATGAAGGATCAATATAATAACTCTCAAATCAAGTTTGAGTAAAACCTTCCATGGGCACATGTATTACTACACGTTTATATAGTAAAGGATTTGATGAAGTATCAATTTTGAGGAAATTGGTAAGTATATAACATGTTTGTTCCAGTATAAAACAGGCCAAGCTTTTAGAGAGTTTGCTAGTTAAGCACCATGCTTCTGGCAATGTGTGTCCCCTGATCCCAAGACTAATTGTCATAGCAGAATATCTTGAAAAATGCTGAGAATATAGAAAAGGGACATCCCCAATCACAGTAAAGCCAACATTATAATTAAAATTTCCAAAATACAAATGACAACTCCATAGATAAAGTACTGTTGATTCTCCTAGGCTTTTAAAAATTACAGAAGTATTAGCAAACTCTACTGGAATATTGCTTGTATTCCTGTGATTGGATGGATTGTCTTTAATAGGTGATAGGGTAGATTAGTAAACACTTTGGCAATGTCAATAGACACACATGGATATATTTTCACATCATTAAGAAGTTGCTTATTAAACAGCTCTGAGAGGCAGGATTTTTTTAACAGTATTATTCAGAATGCCAGAATACACTTCTCATATGCATCATTATTTCCTTTTCAAACCTGGTACAATAGACCATGACCTTGAATTTGTGAGTAGGATTAAAAATTTAAAAAAAAAACACAAAGGACATTGTGGTTGTCAGAAAGCTGATAGCACATTTTTTTGTTTTTAGAAAAAAAAGTTTACACTTATTCAGGTATTAGGAAGTAATGAGATTTTAAAATCTTTGTTTTTTGCTGCATATTAAGTACATGACAATTGTTTAAAAAATACAAGCCATAATTATTCATTTAAAACCCAAGTTAAAATATGATAATACATAAATTATAATCTCCTGTTTTTTTCCTATATATTAAATTGGTTATGCAAGTTTAGTTCCTTAGGAAAAGACAAAATTAGAAGGAAATTCAATTGACCAATTCACAAAATGAATATGCAAAGGATAAATATTTGCCCTAACAATAAGTGTGAATATGAAGACATAGAAGCTAAGCAGATTGACTATTAGACCTTATATCTTTATTATTTGCTAGAAAAATAATGATTCACTCTTTAAATGATTGCTCCTTTTATGATCACAAAAGAATATAATTAATAAATTAGGAATACTGGTCTTTTATAAATCCCATAAAAATGAAAACAACAGTGAGCATTTTAGACAATTATTCATAAAATGAAATCATCAAACATCAATAGATAGAAAAGATATTAAAATTAGCTCCTTTCAACAGAGTTCTCTGACACATTGAAATCCTAAAGTCTGAAGGCATCCACTGAATATTACGAAAGAGCTTTTCTGACATACCTCTAGAACAACATTAGCCATGACCCAAACTTGGGAGAATTTAGAAAATTGTAGCACTGTAACATTGTCCTCCCATTGTTGATCAATTTGCTTGAGTGGGCACCAGTAACAGCTTTATTGTGAGACTTCTTGTTACTGTTTTTGGCATATAGAATACATCATGGGTAGCTTGCCAGGCTCTGCTGTGCTGGCATGATACTCTCGGTAGCTTGCCGGGCTCTCCAGCCCTGGAGCGATAGCACAATGGTTAGGACATTTGCCTTGCATGAGGCTGACCCTGGCCAATCCCAGTTTGATTCCTGCGCTCCTTTTGAAGAGCCCAGCAAGCTACCGAGAGTATCTCACCCGCACGGCAAAGCCTGGCAAGCTACCCATGACGTATTCAATATGCCAAACACAGTAACAAGTCTCACAATGTTACTATGCCCACTTGAGCAAATTGATGAATGTCCTTACTAAATTTAGAAAACAACTCTTGAAAGCTCCCTTTGTATTTTTAAACTTAATTTAAACACCATACTTTACAAAGTTATTCATGATATAATTGCTTGGGACTTTCAATGTTCCAACACCAATCCCACCACTAAAGTGAACTTCCCTTCATTATTTTCCCAATTTCTCCCCTACTTCCCAAGCCTGCTCCCTTGGCAGACTCAAAATAACCTAGTTTAGATTGCTTCTTACAATAAAATGTTAAGTGGAATTATAAAAAAAAGAAAGAAAGAAAATAAATAGTTCTGTCTCCTCTAGACTTGTCACGCCCATCCATAAGCCCTCTGGCTGGTGCCAGATAATTTCATCATCACCACCATGCAGATCTCATGTCCTTCTGTTCCAGGGAGGGGCATAACATGATGCTCGCCATAACCATGCCACCAAACCTTGCACCAGGCTGTTTTACTGGGGTGCCCCCCGGAGGGGGGGTTGAGACCCCGGGGGGTGAGAAGCCTCCCCAACCCAAAGTACCCAGCCCTGGCAGCTGAAAACCTCCAGAACTCACCCACAAGTGGACCTATTCCTGGACACTACATACCACATACCACCCACTGTTCAAGAATACCTAACCAATATTAATGGGGTTCAAAGTAGTAGTCAATCAATATTAAAAGGAAATATATATATATACATATATATATATGCGCACAAGGTTTAACCTTTAACAGCATGTTAGTTATCTCTTATAGAAAGTCCTAATGGCCCCTGTTGAACTAGAACGTTCTTCAGACTCTTTCCTCTAAGGATAATTTTTTGTATAATTTTAAGGAGCTTTTTTTTTTATAACAATACAACATATATTATTTCAGTTCTGCTTTGGGACAGGGATATAGGCTTGGGATGGAAATATCAAAGATATGGTTGTGGGAAGATGTAATAGTGGTAGGATTGGTGTTTGAATATTAAATGTTGTCAAATATTTGAACTACCTCATAAAATTAAAAAAAAGTTAAGTGAAAGAAATAATGCAGAGTGATTATAATTGCAATAGTTTATGATATACTTAGAAGTTTCTGAGAGGCACCAGAATAACAACATATGGGAAGGGCATTTACCTTATATGCAGTCAACCCCAATTCAATCCCTGACACCCCATATGGGGAGTAATCCCTGAGTGAATAACCAGGAGTAAGACTTGAGCACCAACTGTTATAGTCCCAAAACTAACAAAGAAACAAAGAAGCTACTGAGAATAGATCTTAAGTGTTTTTGAAAAGATATAATGGGCTAGATAGTATGGCAGATAGTGCACCTGCCTTGCATGCAGCATGCAGTCAAACCAGATTTAATCCCAAGAACTGCACAAGGTCCAAAAAGCTCTGCTAGGAATGATCATGATATGATGCAATGGATATGTGAACTATTGCAGCCCAAAATCCAACCAAACAAAACCCAGAATTTACTATTCAAGTTTTAGAAGCTAGAAATCTAAGATCAGCAAGTTATAAAGACATCAGGGTTCCAGTAAATTAGAGTGAGGGCCTCTCTGCTGGATTAGATTTCTTGCATCCTCCATGAGAAGGGGCTAGAATCTCCCTGAAATACCATTCCTCAGAGAGTCAATCTTATGACTTAAATTCCTTCCAAATTCCTCAACTCCAAGTATCACAGAACCAGGTTTAGAAATTTTGACAGATGGATTCGGAGAACCACAACATCAAGACCACAACAACCCCCATCAGTGTCTACTAATGTAAGACCATTTTGACTCCTTGAGACAATATGACAAAATCAAAATCAGTTTGCAACTGATACGAGCTCCAAGGGATGATGAAAATTGTGAGCTGCACATTGTTTTACGTAGCTCCCTGTTCACTCTGGGGCTGTTTAAGGACCAGTTTAATAACTGCATACATCATTAGGCTTTATAACACTATTCTTCCTCTCCACTGGTCTCGTCCTTCTTTCAGGTATGACAAAAGTATGCATACTTAAACTGATAGATAGTGCAAGCTTTCATGATATGTTCCAAAGTACTGTACAAAAAAAAAAGATGAAAAAACTCATGAGTCCCAATGGAACAGGGTTGAATATACTGACATCTCCCCCCAAGCATACGAGCATCTAATCTTCAATAAGGGGGCAAGAAAAGCGAAGTGAAGTAGGGAAAGTCTCTTTAACAAATTGTGCTGTTCTGCACCTCAAAAGAAACAGTGACCAAAATACAAAGACAGTCTAGAGAATGGGAAAGGATATTCATCAAATACACATTCGATAAGGGGTTGATATCAAGGATATACAAAGTACTAGTTGAACTCCACAAAAAGAAAACATCCAACCCCATCAAAAAATGGGGCGATGAAATGAATAGAAACTTTCACAAAGAAGAAATCCGAATGGCTAAAAGGCACATGAGAAAATGCTCCACATCATTAATCATCAGGGAGATACAGATCAAAACCACAATGAGATATCATTTCACACCACAGAGACTGGCCCATATCCACAGGAACAAGAGCAACCCGTGCTGGCACGAATGTGGCGAGAAAGGGACACTCCTTCACTATTGGTGGGAATGCCGACTGGTTCAGCCCTTTTGGAAAACAGTATGGACGATTCTCAAAAAATTAGAAATTGAGCTCCCATTTGATCCAGCCATACCACTCCTGGGAATATATCCCAGAGAGGCAAAAAAGTATAGTCGAAGTGACATCTGCAATTGTTTGTTCATTGCAGCACTCTTTTCAATAGCCAGAATCTGGAAAAAACCTGAGTGCCCGAGAACAGATAACTGGTTAAAGAAACTTTGGTACATCTACACAATGGAGTACTATATAGCTGTTAGCAAAGATGAAGTCATGAAATTTACATACAAGTGGTACTACATGGAAAGTATGTTAAGCGAAATGAGTCAGAAAGAGAGGGATAGACATAGAAAGATTGCATTCATCTGGGGAACATAAAGTAACAAAATAGGAGACTAACACCCAAAAATGGCCGAGATTAATACCAGGAATTTTAATCCATGGCTTGGAGGCCAACCACACATGCTAGGGGAAAAGGGAGCTCATATAGAGAAGGGAATACCAAATAAAGGTGTTGGGAGGATCGTCCCAGGATAGGAGAAGCATGCTGAAAGTAGACTATAGACCAAACATGATTGTCACCGGTTGCCTCTTTTGCAAACCACAACACCCAATAAGAAAGAGAGAACAAAAGGGAATGCCCTGGCACAGAGGCAGGGTGGAATGGGGGGGATGAAGGGGTGGGAGGGATACTGGGATCCGTGGTGGTGGGAAATGGGCACTAGTGGAGGGATGGGTATTTGATCATTGTATAATTGAAACCCAAGCACAAAAATTTGCAAGTCTACAACTGTACCTCATGATAAAGGTAAAGGTAAAAGCCCTCCCGTTGTTCATCGATTTGCTCGAGCGGGAACAGTAACGTCTCCATTGGAGACTTTGTTGTTACTGTGTCTGGCGTATCGAATACGTCCCGGGGAGCTTGCCAGGCTCTGCCGTGCGGGCGAGATACTCTCGGTAGCTGGCCAGGCTCTCCGAGAGGGGCAGAGGAATCGAACTCTGGTCGGCCATGTTGGCCGCTTGCAAGGCAAACGCCCTACCCGCTGTGCTATCGCTCCAGTGCAGTGGTACCTCATGATGTCTCACTAATAAAAATACAAAAAAAAAAACTCATGAGTCTAAAGCAATGCATCGTTGATTATCCTCATCCCTGAGCTGATATAGAAATAAATAAATCATTTGCTTAGATACAGTGTAGGTGTGAAATGACCTGAGAATTCACAAAGCAACACTAGCACTCTGGACTAATAGCTTGCTTGCAAGCTTGTTAATAAGCAAATGTCTAGAGTCTCTGAGGTAGAGTACTCGGAGCATAGAACAGTCCTTGGTTGAGTACCTGCAGTACAAACTGCTCTAATCTACAGAGGAAGTACAACAAGGATGGAGAGAAGTCCACAGATTTTGTTCCCAATGTCAGTCTTATGTCTCAGGGTCCTATCCATACACACCCCTTCTAGAGGGCTATTTCTCCTTACTCATTGAGCTAGAAATATGAGACTCTGTATTTGAACCATTCAAATCTATAGGAGTGTGAATCATGGGTGGTTAGTTACTTCCATACATTCTGGAAACATGCTACACATATCTTCTATATCGTCTTAATTTGTTTTGAGCCATCCTTCATTCTAATGCTAGTAACCACATTCATTATATTCTCAGGGGTGATAAGTCTTCCTATTATGATTGACTTTTATAAGTAAACTAGGCACAGAGCAGTCAAGTCATTCACCAATGTTATACAACCTTGATTACGAATGCTAAGACTCTGTCAGTGTGATCCAGTACTTGCTCTCATTATGCTATTTTCTCTCTTCTTTAATACATTATACAAATTATAAGGGATTTTATAAAATATTTCCAAGAAAGTTCAAATTTTCTTTTCATATTTTTATTTTGTTTTCGTTTGGGTTTGTTTTTTTTTTTTTTGGCAGCGGTGGGGTGGGGAGGGTAAAGGACTCACCTGCATTGCTCAGGAACCACACTGTGCCAGGGATGAAGCCTGGCCTCCTGCATGCATGCAGCCATCACTCCATTCTGCATTTTCCTAGCTAAAAGTAGGTATTTTACTGACTCTAGACAATAGCACTAGGTATTATTCTTGAAGTTTCTGGGATCTGCTAGCAAAGTCTGGCTTTCTTTTGCTTAGAGGCGCCTAAGGTCAATGTTTGTGCTTATCTTCACATGGCATCTTCCCTCCCTTTGTCTCTCTCTCAATATCTCTCTCTGTTCTCTCTCACCCTATACAAGATAGTTCAATAGCACTGGACAATATTTTCCATCATCTACCCCTGAAGAATATTCTCTAGAATGCCATCTATCAGATTAAACTTCTTTGCTATATTCACTCCCAGTTCTGATCATCCTTTTCATCCATGATTCCTCCTTTTCAACTGTTTCTTAACAGTTATGAGAGTTTACTCATATCTGTCCTTGATTCTTTTTACTTGTTCCTTAGCCTTCTCTTCCTGGGTAAGCTCATCCAGTTTCATGACATTACCCATTTTTTATAGGTCATGACTTCCAAATATATCTCCAATTCGCGTATCTTTACTTGCCTGAGACATTTCTAATCCTATCACAGATCTGTTTTGTTTCATACCTTATAGAGGCCTCAAAGTTAATACTTATAAATGGCTACAAATTATTTTCACCAATGTCCTCAATGGTAATTTTCCTCTGCAAACATCAGTACAATGAACCAAGACTTCCAAACTAAAAACCCGGAGTTACTCTCTATCGTCCAGTTTCCCTTCTTATTACTTGTAAAATGATCCAATATATGGGTGTTGATTTGTGTCACCCAATATACTATGTTGAAGTCTTAACCCCCTGAACCCCATAATTAGGCACTATTTGAAAATAATACAGTTTTCAGATATAGCTTTATAAGCAGTCCTGTCAGAGTAGAGTGAGCCTTAAGTCTGAGTTGTACTGATGTACTTACAAGAAGCAGAGAAAGTCAAAAGACAAAGACAGGGAGGGAGGATGTCATGTCAAGATGACAGCAAATACTGGATTTAAGTGCCTACAAGCCAAGGGAGGCCAAATATTACCATCAGATGCCATGAATGGAACACTTTCCCTGGATCATTCAGAGACACAGCCCTAGTGGCACCTGGATTTTGAACTTCAAGCTTCAGAATTGCAAGATAGTGAATTTACTCATTTTAAATACACCTGACATTAACACTGCATAAAATTAGAAAGTAGACCAATTATAATTGTCTTAAGCTTACCTTCTATTTTACCTTCTGTTTATGAACAGTAAAAATAAACACCTCATCTCTAAATAATCTAGCCCCCACCCCTATTCCTAATGCTAAGGACCCAGAATGTGGTACTTTCATTTAAAAAAAATTTTTATTGACTCACCGTGAGATACAGTTACAAAGCTTTCATGATTGAGATTCAGTTATACAATGATCGAACACCCATCCCTCCACCAGTGTACATTTTCTACCACCATTGTCCCCAGTATCCCTCCCACTATGCCCACTGCCCTCATCCCACCCTCTGCCTATGTGGAAGACAATTTCCTTCATACTCTTGTTATATTTTTGGACATTACCATTTTCAATGGGCTGGAGCAATAGCACAGTGGTAGGGCGTTTGCCTTGCAAGCTACCGGTCCAGCTGAGCCAGGTTCAATTTCTCCGCCCCTCTTGAAGAGACTGGCAAGCTACCAAGAGCATCTTGCCCGCATGGCAAAGCCTGGCAAGCTACTAGTGACATATTTGATATGCCAAATACAGTAACAAGTCTCACAATGGAGGTCTTACTGAGACTGCTCGAGCAAATTGATGAACAACAGGAGGACAGTGCTACAGTGCTATAGTGCTACGATTTCCAATACAGACACTGAGAGGCCATCATGTTTGGTCCTTAAGTCTATTTTCAGCACATGTCTCCCATCCTGAGCAATCACTTCATCCATCATTGACTTAGTGTGTGCTACTCTCTTATGGCAACCCCAGAAATCAGTCACTATTTCTTAACCCTTAGTTTCTAAGTCTACTCTTGTTTCTCCTTTCTAACTCAAGGTTCTTTTAGTTTTGTTTTGTCACCATGATTTTTAAAAGCTTCTTTTAATGCACACCCCATCATTCTCAAACAATATAGGCAGATTGATCTTTCCAACATAAAATCCAATTTTCCCATCATATCACTTAAACTATTCACCAGTTCCACACTACACATAAGACATGTTCCAAATGTTTTGTAGTATCTTACAAGCACAACCATATTTGAATACTTTCCTATCACCCAACCCTATGTGTTACATCTGTGGCTCTCACTCTATGAACTCACCGACATGCAGTCCTATACCTTGAACCCCTCAAATATGCTATAAGTATGCTAACAGCTCTGCATACTATGGATCATTTTGACCATCAGTCTCTGTCCTATGTCTCTTTCTTCCACTGCTGGGCAGGTGGCTCTTGGCCACCTAAAGCAAATACCTCGCACTCACACTTTAAGCTCACAGGCCAGAAAGATATAACAGGGGTAAGGCATGTGTCCTTCATGTGGCTGATTCCCAGAGTCCTGCAGGGAATTTTCCCAGGACTGAGCGCTGAGTACTCCCAGCTGTGGTCCAAACAACTAAAAAAAAAAAAAGAAAGAAAATATGAGTCTTTCAAAACTCAACAAAAAGGAACATAGCTACGAAAATAACATAAGTCATAGGACAAATTAAGCTTCCTAGTCACAAACTCCTAAAACTTCATATATTACTGTTATTTTTTTTTCTAAATTTACATTTCTCTATAGGACCTGGTGAGCAACGAGCAGCCAAGCCTGTCTTCCTCTGGGTTTTGCTCACTTCCTAACACACTGTAAGTTCTGAAAAACATGTGAGATAATTAAGAACCCCCTGTGTCACATCTGAACATGCGCTAACCCTCGAACACTCCTCACCATCATTACCACAAGTACTGCCCTTAAAGTGAGAGGGAGGCATTTCAAAATACATAGATCAAATCCAAATATCCGTGTTTAACCTTTAGAATTACCCTTACCTAAACTTCGATCCGATCAATACTAGCGTATTAAAAAAGGGAAAGTCAAGCTTATTATAAATTATTATTAAATCATACTAGATTAAATATTTAAAATGATATATCCTTAATATGGGCATATCTATGTATATTAATGTATCTAACATGATTTCAATAGCAGTCCTGCAAAGAACTTAATTTTCTCATGTCTTGAAATTAAAAATAACATTATGCTGTTGTTTCTTTCGCTGTAAATTTTTCTGGACTCTCAATTACCTTCACGGCAGAGTCTGGCAAACTCCCCGTGGCATACCCAATATGCCAAATAACAGTAACAATGATGGGTCTCATTCTCCTAAAGAGCCTTGGATATAATCTCAGGGCTAGGATGAAGGAGACGTTACTGGGGCCTGCTCGAGACAATCGACGAATAACAGGATGATCTGTGATCTGTGATCTGTGATCTCAATTACCTTATATTAGTGAGAATGACCCGTCAAAAAGGCCAGAAACAAAAGTAATGGAAGGGATAAGGGAAGACAATAACTCATATACCTTTTATGGAAATGTAAATTATTCTAATCTCCATGGAAAGCAGTATGGATATTTCTAGAAAATTTACCATACTGACCAGCAATTTCATTCTTAAGAACCTAACCCCAAGCCACAAAGACACTAATTACAGAATACACATTCCCACCTAATATTCACCCAGTGCTAGTAGTAAGAACCAGAACCCAGTAACAACCCAAGTGCTGAAGAACAGCTAAGTGACTAAATATGTGAGAATACAAACAATAGAATACTACTCAACTATTAAAAATGGCACGACAGGGATGGAAATAAAGGGGTAAAGATAAATAAAATATGTCAGAAGGAGAAAAAATACTAGATGACCTCCCTTGTGTGCAGTATTAGAAAATAACAAAGGGATAAATGATGTTCATTAAAAATATAAACAAATGGGACTACATCAAACTAAGAAGCTTCAAAAGAAACTCCAAAAGAAGCAGTGACCATATGATAAGGGATTAATATCTAGGATATACAAGACACTAAGTAGAATTGTACAAGAAAAAAAACCTCTAACCCCATCTAATAATGGGGAGAACAAATGAACAGAAGTTTCCTCAAAAAAGAAATACAAATGGTCAAAAGCCACATGAAAAAATTCTCCACATTGCTAGCCATCAGGGAGATGCAAATCAAAACAACAATGAGATATCATCTCACACCACAGAGACTGGCACACATTCAAAGGACAAAAGCAACCAGTGCTGGCATGGATGTGGGGAGAAAGGGACACTCTTTCACTGTTGCTGGGAATGCCCGCTACTCCAGCCTTTCTGGAAAACAATATGGACAGTCTTTCAAAAACTAGAAATTAAGCTTCCATATGACCCCACAATACCCCTTCTGGGAATATATCCCAAGGATGCAAAAAAGCACAGTAGAAATGACATCTGTACCTGTATATACATTGCAGCACTGTTCACAATAGCCAAAATCTGGAAACAACCCAAGTGCACTAGAACAGATAACTTGTTAAAGAAACTTTGGTACATCTACACAATGGAATACTATGCAGCTGTCAAAGAGATGAAGTCATGATCTTTGTATCTAAATGGATAGACATGGAAAATATCATGCTAAGTGAAATGAGTCAGAAAGACAGGGACAGACATAGAAGGACTGCACTCATTTGTGAAGTATAAAACAACATAACATGAGGCTGACACCTATGTATAGTAGATACATGGGACAGGAAGATTGCTCCATAGCTGGAAGCCTGCCTCATGAGCAAAGGGGAGAAGGCAGCTGGAATAGAGAAGGGATCACTAAGAAAAAGATGGCCAGAGAAATAGGTCAGGATGGAAGATGTGTGCAGAAAGTAGATAAAGGACCAAACGTGATAATCTCTCAGGGTCTGTATTGCAAACCATAACGCCCAAAAGTAGAGAGACATTATAGGGAGTCATGTCTGCCATGGAGGCAGAGGGAGGGTGGGAAAGGGGGAGTATACCGGGGATATTGGTGGTGGGGAATGTGCACTGGTGGAGGGATGGGTGTTTGATCATTGTGTGATTGTAACCCAAACATGAAAGCTTGTAACTATATCATGGTGATTCAATAAAATATAATATACATGTATATCTATTCAGGCAGTGAGTCACATCTATTCACATGTAAACGTCCGATTCGGGTTGTTAGGCATTCGAATGAATCAATGCTCTTGGCCAAGTTTGTGTTGACAAGGACACCGACACCTCCAACACCTCTTTCATCGCATGTTCTGAGAAACAATTCTTCTCCAGTGTCGAAAACGGCATGGTGAGATTCGTGCCTTCTTGTCTCGGTCAGACCAATGATGTCGTACTTGGTAATTCGCGCTTGTACCATCAGGTCCTCGATGGATGCATCTGATGCTAGCGTACATGCATTGAAAGTACAGACGATCATTTTTGTCTTCCTTCGTTGTGGCAGCCTTTGTCGGCCTTGAGATTTTGTCAGCCTCTCCTTTCTCATCCTTCTCAGTGCTGCCATGTCGGTGAAGCCTTCAGGGTCAGGTGAATGAGACCAGTTGTAGTTACTGGTTTTGGCATATAGAATACACAGCAGATAGTGTGCCAGGCTCTTCCGTGCGGGCGGAATACTCTCGGTAGCTTGCCAGTCTTTCCGAGAGGGATAGAGGCTTTTGGGGCGACCTCTAAACTGCCTGCATTTCTATCTTCGTTGTCTACGCACCAACATCTCATTATGATGAAAGAGAAATCGAGAAGTTCTACATGGAGCTAGAGAAGTTCTATAAAGAAGACCACACCTTCTACAAGATCATTGTGGGTGATTTTAATGCCAAGATAGGACCGAGAAGATCAGCTGAAGAACTTCACATCAGGACCCATGGCCTAGAATGGAACGAACAGGATGAGAGACTGTCTGAGTTCATCATGTTGACCAAGACCATTCATGGTAACACACAGTTCCAGAAGGCAGAATCTAAACGATGGACATGGGAGTCTCCCGGTGGACGATTCCACAACGAAATAGACCACATCATATTCAATCGACGGTTTTGCCTGACCGATGTCTCTGTTGTCCCAAAATTTCGAACGGGATCAGACCACCGTCTCCTTCGTGCAAAATTCTACTTCACAGAACGGGGAGAAAGGGCTGCAAAGTTCAAAAAGAGAACTCCCAGAATGACCACCAACTGGGAACTCTTTGGTACTATTGCGGCAACATGGGAAGATGCCACTCTTGACAACATTGACGAGGAATATGATGGACTGGTTCAGCACCTCCATGAATGTGCGAGGAACGCCAAGAGAGAGATAGCCACAAAAAATCGCCTATCTTCGAAAACTCTTGAGCTAATTCGCCAGCGTGGTTTGGCGCATAGCTCAGGCAACCGCAAGCTAACGTCCAAGCTTGCAAAGCAGTGCAGAGATGCGATCAAGGAAGACCTCAAAGAGAGAAGAGCAGAAGTACTGGTAGATGCGGCAGAAGCCAGGAAAAGTATTCATAACGCCCGCCTGCCCTTCGCCAACTATAAGACCAAGATGACTGCCCTCCGACGTCCTGATGGATCCATCACATCCTCCAGAACGGCAATGGAGAAGATTATCCATGACTTCTACTCAAATCTCTTTGATAGCCATGTCCACTTGCCGACATACCAAATTCCACAGGATGGATATGTCGTTCCCAACGTTCTCCCTTCCAAAATCCAACACGTCTTTTCGTCAGTAAAGAAACAAACAGCACCCGGCCCAGACAAGGTCAGACCTGAACACCTGAAGAACCTGCCGTCAGTACTCATCAATACACTGGCTCGGCTCTTCACTCGCTACCTGTCTGAATGCAAGGTTCCGTCCCAATGGAAAACCAGCAGGACTGTACTACTGTTCAAGAAGGGAGACATCCATGACATTGGCAACTATCGCCCTATCTGCCTATTGTCTGTCATCTACAAGTTGTTCACTCGAGTCATCCTAAATAGGATTGGCAGAACACTAGATGAAGGACAACCATGCGAGCAAGCAGGGTTCCACAAAGGATTCAGCATCATCGACCATATCCACACAATAACCAAGCTCATTGACGTTTCTTGGGAGTTCAAGATGCCGCTCTGTTTAACGTTCATTGTTTTAAAGAAGGCCTTTGATTCTGTTGAGACAGAAGCGGTCATTGAAGCCCTAGCCAATCAGGGCATTCAAGCCCAATACATCAGGATCCTCCGTGAGCTGTATTGCGGATTCACTACCAGGATCTCACCATTCTACAAAGAATTGATCGTTGATGTCAAGAGAGGGGTGCGGCAGGGTGATACCATTTCACCGAAACTCTTCAGTGCCACCCTAGAGAACATCATGCGATGACTGGAATGGGAAGGAATGGGAGTGAAGATAGATGGTCGGCAACTACACCACCTCCGCTTTGCTGATGACATTGTTTTAATAACACCAAACATCAGCCAAGCGGTACAAATGCTGGCCAACTTTGACTGTGAGTGTGGAAAGGTAGGATTACAGCTGAATCTTACGAAGACAATGTTTATGAGAAACAGCATTGTTCCTGATGCCCCATTCGCTCTCAATGGAATGACCATCTCCGAATGCAACAGCTATGTGTACCTAGGTCGAGTGGTCAACATGACAAATGACCTGGCACCCGATCTGTGTAGGAGGAAGAGAGCCGGCTTGGAACGCCTTCAAGTACATCGAAGAAATAGCTAAGAGGACGAAGAACCTCCGGCTCCGGGCACATCTCTTTGATTCCACTGTTCTTCCTGCATTAACATATGCCTCAGAGACCTGGGCCCTATGCAAACAAGATGAGAACGCTATTCAGGTCTCCCAAAGAAGAATAGAAAGAGCTATGCTTGGAATATCACGTTTCACTCAAATGAGAGAAAGAATCCAGAGTTCTGACATCCGTCGAAGATCAAGAATCAGGGAAGCTGTCTCATTAGCCAAGGTGTCGAAAATCAGATGGGCTGGTCACGTAATGATATTTAAAGACGACTGCTGGACTAGAGCTGTTACTGACTGGATTCCACGGGATGTCAAAAGACCGCGTGGCCGCCCACCTTCCAGATAGTCAGACTTCTTCGTCAAGATCATTAACGATCGGTTTGAGGCCCTTCATTTTCCCGGAGTGAACAGATGCCATTGGGCTACACTAGCACGCGACAGGGACAAATGGAGATGTTACTGGCGCCCGCTCGAGCAAATCGACGACTAACGGGAATTTAAGTGACTAAGTTAAGTGTTAATTGATATATGTATATATATATATATGTATATATGTATATATGTATAATCTTAGACTCTGAACACAAGCTTGTGCTCCTAAGGAACAGAGGGTGAACGAAGGATATTGAGACTTTAATGGAGGGTACAGTGCCATTAGAGCCCTAGAACATAAACATTACACACTTGCAAACCAAAGTTAAAGCAATAAAAATGAATTTAAAAATTCACTCTATGGGGCCCAAGCAATAGCATGGCGGATAGGGCATTTGTCTTGCATAAGGGTTCAATCCCAGGCATCCTATATGATCCCCCAAGCACCACCAGGAGTAATTCCTAATTGCAGAGCCAGGAGTAAACACTGTGCATCGCTGGATGTGACCCAAAAAGAAATAATAAAATAAAAAAAATTCACACTATGCTTCTTGTAATAAGAGATATTTAATTTGAATAAAATAGTCAACTTGTATTGACTATTACCTGGTACCTTTTAACATCCAACCCTTGTTGTTCCATTTAGAGTTCTTTGAAAACATAACTATAAATGGAGCAGATTTGAGTAAAATTTAGTTCACTTTCATCCATATTTAAAGAAGAAAAGTTAGTTTTTCTAAGTTAATAACCTTTGGAATCTTTATGATGGAGCCATTCCAAATTATTACCATTCTTTGGACAGGGTCCTAGAAAATGAAGTGAATATTTTAAATGTTTTTGTTATGATAAATAGTATAGACAGAAGCATAGTGCATCCATTTTATCCAATACAGTCCCTGTGTAAAACAGAAGACAGTTTCACCTACATTGTTAAGAAATATAAAGGCTAATTTATCCTTTCAATGGCAATACTGCTTTAGCATGTTTTGAAAGGAATTTTGATGATGGCTCATTGCTAAACATAGATCATCACTGTCCTCTAAATCAGTCATTTGTGGAGGCATTATTCAACATTCTAGAGGTTATTGTGCTCCAGAAAAATAAAAGAGTGTCTTTCGAAAGGAGATCAACATATTTAGTGTGAAACATTTGAGAGACAGGACTTAGTCTTTTTTTTAATCATTGCAGTTTAATTGGACTATTATTAGCACAAAAGATTACCCATGCAAGACTGATTAGAAATAAAATTAATATCCTATAAATGTGATTATAACTTCTTTATTGTGTTGAGGTCAGTTACAGGTAAAATATAGTTTTCATGATAATTTTCCTGACAATAAAGCAGTTTAAATTCATCTGTGTGTGTGTGTGTGTGTGTGTGTGTGTGTGTGTGTGTGTTTGTCTTGGGCCACATGAGGTGGTACTGAGGGGACAAAGGGATAGTCCTTTCTGAGTGCTCTGAGTCTACCAGCTATACCTTAGTAGACCCTAAAGTGGATTTCTGGGATAGTGTCAGGGTCTGCACTTAAAGCAAGTATAGCCTGTGTTCAGCTTGCTCTAACTGTCCAGCTCCCCAGCTCTACTTTTAGTTATTATTACAACCTTCAATTCCAGAACTTGTGTCTCTCATTAAAAAAAAAAAAAAAACCTTTGTACTTTCAATACTGCTCGTCACCATATAATAGTGCTAAATAAACAAAAGAGAAATGGACACGATCTGAGTATATGAATTATTTATAAAGCAGAGAAATCTGAAGCTGCCAATTCACATTAAAGCAGAACCCCCCCCAAGAAAAAATTGTACAAAATGACCTACACAAGCCACACATACACACACACACACACACACACAGACACTCACTCACACTCACTCAAGTCAATGTCAGTAAAGTAATACACAATTATCTGTTGTTGAATCTGGTATTGCAGTTGTTTTAACAGCTGGCTAGTAAAGGAAAATCAAGTATTAATAAATAGGACCCGATGCCTAATGTGACATTTTACAATGTCAATGCTGTATGTGCTCTGGGGACTTTAATTTTCCACTGCATGAAAAATTAAAATCAGTTTTTAAAAATAAACTTTCATTTGTAGTCATTTATAAAAATCATACAGTCAAATAATTCAGCGAAGAGGCAACAATGTCAGCTCATATTTTTAAAACATGCTCTCAGAAGTGCTGAAAAGAAAAGGTTTAAAATGTAAAGATGTTAAAAAATCAATGCTGTACCATATAACTAAGCAAAATTTTGTTTTAAACATAGATCTCTAGCAAAGGAAAATATTTTAAAAAAGCAATCATGAAGCTAACAGTAAGGAGGGGGCAAAAAACAAATTGTAAGAGCACTGTGTAATTTTATGTAACATGCTAAAATATTCACATAAGAGCTTGTTTCTTCAGCTTCTTCCTTCTTCAGTGAAGGCAGGGGTTAATCATTGACGTCAGGCAGCTCCTCTGAATTCCCTGAGATCTGTCACCTGTGTACTGATCCCAGGAGCCACTTTGGTAAATGCAAGATGATAAACTTGTGTAGAACAAGAAATGCAATTTTGAAAAGAGTACTATGCTATTTATATTTTGGTTGTCAAAAATCATTAATTAATATCCAATCACAGGAGTTGATTGCAGATGCCCTTATCTTTCTTTAAATTAAGAATTATATTTAGAAGGTAGACATAAAGAATATGTTGCTTCAAAATTCAATAAAATGATGAAAATGTCCTTCTTTGAGTTGCTTTAGAAAACTCAAAGACAAAGACAAAAGAAATAGCAGTTCTGAAAAGAATTTTTAAAATTTAAATAATAAATATGAACACTTCTTTGAAAGATGTTTATGCTACGTAATCCCAAGCAACAAAATCATCTTCCCATTAAGATTAACTCCTACAGTACTGTATTCAGAGTCATGATTTATATTTTAGGGTTTTATGCCGAGCCAGGTTCAATTCCTCCGCCTCTCTTGGAGAGCCCCGCAAGCTACCAAGAGTATCTCGCTCGCATGATAAAGCCTGGCAAGCTCCCTGTGACTTATTCAATATGCCAAAAACAGGGACTGGAGCAATAGCCAGAGGGTAGGGCACTTGTCTTGCACGCGGCCAACCTGGGTTCGATTCCCAGCAACCTATATGGTCCCCCGAGCACCGCCAGGAGTAATTCCTGAGTGCATGAGCCAGGAGTAACCCCTGTGCAATGCCGGGTATGACCCAAAAAGAAAAAAAAACAGTAACAACAGGTCTGACAATTTGTTGTGAGACGTTACTGGTGCCCGCTCGAGCAAATAGATGAACAATGGGAGGACAGTGCTACAGAGCAGTGCAGTACTATATCTAGTCATGCATAGGACTACTCCGAGCCCTGTGTTTGGGAGTTCTCTCAAGGGTACGCAGGAGACTATATGTGGTTTTGGGCATTTAACTGGGATCGCCAGTGTGCAGAACATGTCCCTCAGTCCACAGCACTACATCTCCAACCCTATGATTTGTATTCATAAGTCTTTTTGTCATTCTCTTCAGTATTAATGGTTGAGGGTTGAAGGATGGTGCATGAGTAAGGCACTTGCCTTGCAAGCTATGGAAAAGTTATAGAAACTAAAAATATACAGTCTTATCCTCAGGACCATGATGATTACAGAGGCATATGAATGATTTTAAGTAAGGCATAATGATCTGGTTATGATGCTTTTAGAAATATTAATCTGATAGCAGAGATTGAATTTTCACAAAGCCCAGGAGAATACTTCTATAGTAGTGATGTATTTAAAACAAAAATTCATGGTAAATAAGTGGAAAACAGAAGCACAGGTACTTAAGAGGAAAATTCAGAAGCCCAGACTAATGAAATATAGAAGAATAGGAAAGATAATATATTCCTGAACCCATAATAAGGACTTAAGAAACCAGCACAGAGGACAAGAAAATGGCAGTAAATTCTTTGGTTACATGTGCATTTTTTTAAAAAAAAATTGTATCTATATTAGTACTCTAAACTAAAAGTGCAGGTCAAAAACCCAATATGTGGTTTTGGCTGAAGCTATAGGTAAATGTAAGTGAAAAGTCTGAATTGTGAATAAAAGCCATCAAAAGAAAAATGAGAGGGTCATGAAAAAAATTTTGCAGCAATAGAAAAATCAATTGGGAAAAGGTGAGGATCTTAAATGTAAACTGATGTTCTGAGATGTTTTTCTGATGAGGGAGAAAATGGATAGATGAAAGAAATAAATGACTTATAAAAGAGGGCATGGCCAATGAACTCATTGAAATTAAAATTTTATATTTTATTTCTCAGATGATTCATAAATTTTGTTTTTAAGTGAAAATATATCCATTTTATTGCTGACTGCCTAATGTATCAATTATTCATTTTAATTTTGGCACTTTTATGCTATACAGCTCAGTGTACAATGATGTATGACTATAACTTTTTTCTTTTGCTCCCAAATAAAATGACTTTTTTCCTGTTTGAAAATGTTTACTAAGATCATATGTCAAATACTAAAATTACATTTTTGTATTTTTTTATCCTTTGGGGGGCCATATGCAATGGTTAATTCCAGATTTCTGTATCAAGGATCATTCCTGACAGTGTTCAAGGTACTCTATGTGGTGCTGAGTAACATAACCTGATCAACCCCATGCAAAACAAGTGCTTATTTCTCCAGCCCCAGAGTCTCAGTTTCTATATATTTCTTTCTGACTATGCCCTCATACTTGTATACATATTTGACTATATAACCACTGCTCAGACACCAGGTTTGCAGCCTTGAACTCATGAGATGACATATCTAGAGCACTTTTCTCATGTAATCAGACGTTAATCAAATCCATTTAGAAAAAGTACTCCACAGGACCAGATGGTTCAATGAACTGAGGCATATGCTTTGCCTGCAGAGAGCCCCAGTTTCGATTTCTGCCACACAGGGCTTCCTGAGCACTACCAGGAATGGGCTCTAAGCACTGAGCCAAATGTAGTCCCTAAACACTTTGGGAATAGCCAAAACAAAGCCAAAACTGAACAAAAGAGAAAGCACTCTTTGTGGACTTCAGATAATTCTGTGTAAAGAAGAAATTATTACTGTAGAGTCTACCCCTTAATTATGATAATCCCTGTCACAAGTCTATGTTGTTGATTAATCAAAAGAAGAGATATACATATATTATTCACAAGAATGTCATGACAACTTTGTAAAAATTAATAAACCTAATCAAGCAAATAAATAGGACTCTTCAAGTATGAATCAGACTTTTACTTTTGAAGGGACAGAGCAATCAAATATCTCATTTCAGATGTTTTCCAGACACAATTTAAAATCTGTTATAATGTTGCAATCACTGTAATTAAAGTATCTTACACAAATTAGACTATGAAAGTCAATTAAATGGGAAAAAGGTATCATTTTTGCACCATCAAAGTAGTAGACTATTATTCTCTGAAATTCTTTTATGTGGCCAGCTTGAGTCCTTACACTGCGTATAGTCTCCAAGGTCATCAGGATTATTCCTGGAGCACAGAGAGAGGATTAGGGTATGGACATTGCTGGTTGTCGCTCAAAACCAAAGGGAAAAAGAAAATCTGGGTAATACAAATTTGCAAGTTTCACTTCCACACTAACTTTAAATATTGGATTGAAAGTTCATATGGTAATATGGTATCCTTTTCAAAAAATGGAGTTCCCAAAACTACCACAGAACCAAATAGTTTGATGCTAAACTACACAGAGATAGGTATTGACCCATGGATTTCTCTACCAACAGCCCACAGGAACATGAGAAGATTGTCATCAACGTTTCTTAGATATTCAGAATAAGACAATAAAAAATAATAATGACTATATTCCTTCACATTTGTGAGAATGGCTAATGTCAAGAAGACAAGAAATCACACGTGTTGGTGAAGATGTGGACAGAAGGGAATATACTTGGCAGGAATATACTTGGTATCACCACCATAGAAAGCAATTTTGAAATCCTTCAAAGTGTAAGAAATAGAACTATCACATGATCCAACAAAAGATACATGCAACCCTATACTCAGTGTAATATCATTTACAAAAGCTAAGCTACAGAAACAGCTGTGCCCACTAATGGATGAATGAAGATGTGATGTCTACATATAAAAACATATGTGTGTGTGTGTGTATATATCTATCACTGTCACTGTCCTCCCGTTGTTCATTGATTTTGCTTGAGCAGGCCCAGTAACATTATGAGACTTATTACTGTATTTGGCATATTGAATATGTCACGGGTATCTTGTCAGGCTTTGTCATGCAGGTGAGATTCTCTTGGTAACTTGCCAGGCTCTCCAAGAGGGGCGGAGGAATCGAACTTGGGCCGGCCATCTTGTCTGTGTGCAAGGCAAACGCCCTACCTGCTGTGCTATCACTCCAGCCCATATATATCTATATGTATATGAATGTATATATATATAAAATGTATCCATATGTGTGTGTGTGTGTGTGTGTGTGTGTGTGTGTGTGTGTGTGTGTAGGTCGAATCTCCAAGGACAGAAACTGACCCTGAAAATCAGCTGCAAGTAGTTGTCAATTGAAAGTCTGACTGTACCATTTGCCCCCTATCTTTAACTTGCTAATTAGGTGGGTTGTCTGAGTTAGTTTCTAGGCTTTATCCTCCGCAAAAGGAACTTCTGGTACATTTATGGTTGGAGGGAGTTTTGTAAATTGGAACATGGATCCCATCAAAAAAAAGACTCCTTCCCTCCTTCCGGAGCATGAAGTGGGGGAGCTCTCTCCCTTGATGCTTACATTTCAAAAATAAATAAATAAATAAATAAATAAATAAAAGCTCACAAGATGTTTTTCTTTTAAAGACCTAGCTTCCAGGTACTTCAGACATTCCTGCTCATAAATGAAGCTGAAAAACTAAAACAGCGCCAGTCCTTCAAAGGGATACAGTTAAAGAGTTATGAAAGAACCTCCAAGTTTTCTAAAGGTGAAGGAGAAAAAGGAGAGGGAAAACTATTTTCCACAGAATCAAGCCAATTATTTTGTATTTGTATTTGTCCTTGGCATGGCATACCTGTGAGGTGTGTGGAAACCTACCACATGTAACTTTGTTTTGCTTCCACACAGCTCCAAGGCCTGACAGTAAACACTTCAGGGATGAGAGAGATGGTGACAGAGAAGCAGTTCTGAGAGACATCTGTGTGGCACTAGTGCTGAGCATAGCCTGTGGTGTCTCATACTACCTCACACGCTGCATTCACACCAAACTGAACAGGCCTGGGCTTTGTCTCTGGCCAGGAGACAGAAAGTGGTTCCCCAGAGAAGAGAGGGACTGTTCTTTTCTGTATTTGACCCAGGACCCTACTACATGTTTCTAGAAGGAATCTGATTGATGTAAACCTGTCATTGAATTTAAGGGTAACAATAGCCTCATCCCTGAAGGCTAAATCTATTTAGAACTCTACACCGGGAATATTTTCCATAGGGGAGAGGTAGTATAAGGATGAAGAAACTTGTCTTGCATCTCACTGACTGGTTAGACTCTTCAGCAAAATGTATGGTCTCCTGAGCACTGCCAGGGGTCACTCCTGAGCACAGAAGTCAATAAACAACCCCTGAAAACAGAACCAAAAAAAAAATGTATACATATTTTCAAAGGAATGACTTTGATTGAGTGATAGTACAGCGGTAGGGCATTTGCCTTGCACACAGCCGGCCTGGTTGAGCCAGTTTCGATTCCCCCGCCCCTCACTGAGAGCCCAGCAAGCTACTGAGAGTATCTCGACCACATGGCAAAGCCTGGCAAAGCTACCCGTGATGTATTCAATATGCCAAACACAGTAACAAGTCTCACGATGGAGATGTTACTGGGCCTGCTCAAGCAAAATCGATGAACAACAGGAGGACCGTGACCATGACCAGTCAAACTCAGGTCAGTCATATGCAAGGTTTATATTATATCACGCATTTTCATCCCCATTCTGGGAGACTTCTATTCAAGTAAATATATTAATTTCAGTGGAATTTTTAGTGGTATTGTATGTTTAAAGAGTTACTTGCATACGGCCTACCAAGGTCACGAGTTGCCCCCCATGAGCGAGCGGCTCTCCTGCACGGCCATGGCTCCAGAGCCACAGAAACCAATCTCGTAATTATCTGGCTCTTGGCAGGAATACCTACAGGCTTAATAAGTAAAATATCAGAAATCCAAAATCGAGTGGCCACAATAGTGGCCACGCAACATCATATGGTTCTCATAACCTGCTGCAGAAAACAAATTATTTCACAATGCCTTTTCAGCAGTTCTGATTATCGGGTGTTAACTCTAAACAAAAAATAGTGCATCTTTTGTCGCAATAATAAATGTAATCAAAATAGATTTAGAGTTAAGTAGAATTCATCTGCCTCACAGGCATTGGGAGGGGTGGGAGGAAGGGTATATTGGGGTTCTTGGTGGTGAAAAATAAGTACTGGGGAAAGGTGTTTGATCATTGAATGACCAAGACTTAAACTTGAAATCTTTGTAACTTTTCCCACAGCGAGTCAATAAATAAATATATAAAAATAAATAAAAATTATAACAGCATAAAACAAAGAGTTATTTGCATAGTGTTATCTACAGGATTGTAATGCCATCAAAGGGTACCTTTCTTTAGATACTGCTCGAGATATATGCAGTTTTATATTTAGTCATTCAAATATATTATTATGAGATATTCTTAGATATCTTCATCACAGAAAGGATGGGGAACATAATAGAGATTATGCTTAAAATAATATGCTATATGTTACTAGTGCATTGCATACAACACACACACAAACACACACACAAAACCATTTGGGAAATTGAGTCTAGTACTCAAAAACAGTGTTCCTTATAACATAAAATGTCATATAATCAAAGAATAAAGTTTTGATACTAGTGATATGTCATTCACCATTATCATTTTGGGAATCAGTCAAAATTCATTTTAACAGAATAATATATGAAGAAGTTTTGCTGAAGAAAATATACTTGTGGAACTGGAGCAATGATAAAGCGGTCAGGACCTAGGTTTGCTCTCTAGCGTTCATATGGTTACCCGAGCCCACCAGGAGTGAATCCTGTGTTCAGAGTCAGGAGTAAACCCAATGAACCACTGACTATGGTCAAAAGAAAGAAAGAAAAGAAGTAAAATATACATGTGTTCGTTTAAACAGATTATAAAGTACAATATCTAATGGGAAGATATTACTAAAGTATCTTATTTACTAAAATATATTAAAATGGGAAGATACAACTAAAATCTTAGTAAAATTAACCATCTCCCAGGATACAGAAGAACTGGAAATCTTACTACTGGCACTTCTTATTCAATCACAGCTTGGACTTCCTAAATTGTTTTTTGCCTGCACCAGAGAGATAGCTCGGTGTGGTGAGCACAGGCTTCACATGCAGGAAGCTCCAGTTTCAATCCCTGACACCACATGGTCTTCCCATCACTGTCAGAGAGACCCCCAAGCACCAAGCCTGGAATTAGCTCCAAGCATTGCTTACTGTGATGCCCAAACAAAAGCAAACAAAAATGATTTCTATGACCAAGATATTAAATAGAAGGTAAACAAAACATGCAATGAAGAATTGCATTGAAATCTCTGTAGCAATATCAGATTTATTTGCAACAGCCAAAATCTGGAAGCAAGTACTCATGAGCAAATGAATAAGCGAATAGTGACATACTCACAAATCCTATTTCTCAGCAATATAAACTACTTACATGTGAAACATTGATGAATCACAAAATAAATATGCTCTATGAGGATACACAGGATGACTAAAGATTAAACACTATCACTTCAATTATAAAACTATAAAAAATGTAAACTTTGTACTAAAGAAAACTAAATCAATTGCATACTGAAGTAGAAAAGTGATTATGAAGGATAAGGGATAAATATTAGATGAACAGCTTCATTACTAAGGGTTTATATGAATGTCAAAAGCTATTAAGTTGCACAATTTAAACATGTTTTTGGCACATAATTTATGCCTTTTAAAAGTCATAATTACCCAATGCTCTAAAATACAAATCAAAGGGCTAGAGAAATATTACAGTGAGCAGAGTCCCTAGCTTTATATGCAGCCAACCCAGATTCAATCCCTGGAATCCTATATATGGTCTCCAACACCTGTCAAGTGTGATCCCTGAGTGCATAGCCAGGAGTAAGCCCTGAGCACGGAAATTGCGCCCTGCCCCCATGTCCAAAATTACTACCAATGGGAGTTTCAAAAATTTTACTTAGAACCGAGGCAACACAAACAATGAGTATAGGAATGGTTCCTGGAAGAAGACCCTCGAAAGATTCAACACAAACAATGAGTATAGGAATGGTTCCTGGAAGAAGACCCTCGAAAGATTCTTACATGGCTTCAAAACATTTGCCAAGTATAGGGAGATTATAAAAATCAACAAGGCATTGGTTGTGATATCAAGAAACTTAAACTTGGGCATAGATGAGGATACTACTATGGAGCATCTACATATGGTTCCTAGGACATGACTGAGCATAGAGGCAGGAGTAAACCCTGAGCAGGGCAGTCTTTGTAGGATAAAGAAGGTAGAATGTTCGATTTCTGCAGGAGGAGGAGATTAGATTAGTCAACTGTGAGTGAGGCCCATGTAGCACATGGCATATTTTCCACACTTATTTACAGTGGTTACAAGTAAAGGTAATATCTTTTTACTGTTAATCATCAAAGTTGATTCAAGTAAATGTAGAGAATTGTCTTCATTGAAAGAATCAAGAGTCAGGCAGCATCCCGTGTAGTATATGCAAAGGCTCTGTAAGGGCTTGCACAAAATAGAAGTTTCCAGAGCAAGAGAGAGAGAGGGAGGGGAGGAGGGTCTAGCAAAAGAAAGGAAAGTTTATTTCTGGCAAAGCCACCTTCTGTCAGGAGAGCAGGAGGTGGTAATCATGCAGATTACTAGTACACTCCAGATTGATTATGATGATTTCACTTCTGGGAGAAGCTGAAACAATAATTAGCTTCAGTTTTCAGACCTAGTGGGAGGCCTGGGAGTAGAAACCACTTCTCTTTGGCCTTGTTTTGTTTGTTTTATTGGTTATCTTTTGGGTTTGGGGGCTACACAGGAGCTTGCTCCTGGCTCTGTGCTCAGGGATCATGCCTAGTGGTTACCCGGCACCATGGACAGTCTGCCGAGAATGCAGGCCGGGTCTAATGCCCTGTCCACTCTCTCCAGACTCAACTCAGTACAAAACCTGAGATGGAGTTAGACCCTGGTCTGAGGTTTTCTTCAGGGTCCCTGGGCTCAAATGCTGGAGGACCAGCATCTAGAATCCCAGAAAATCACTACCAGGAGAACACAGGGATAAGGCTGGAGATCTGCATAGGACCGAAACACCTTCCACTCAACTGGGTGGGCTCCAGAGGTGCTTCTGCACCCCTGGAACCCTGCTGTCAGAGCTAGACTTGGAGAAACGGGTGTTCACTGGGCTCAGTTTCCCAGCCCCCTTGCCAGGCCACAATGCCAAGTGACTTCATTGTTCACAGAGTGGACTCTTACCCACATCTTTGAACAAAGAGCCCACCTCCTAAATGCCTTAATGCCCCCCTTTGCCCCTCTCCAACTGTCACTTTGCCACGTTCTGAAGCCCTAAGGGAGAGTGAGGGGTTTTTTGTTGACAGTTCTCCATGGACTGTAGTTCTTGCAAGAAGTTCTTGCATCTTTATGGCCTCATGTCTCTCTCCCAGTAAGCCAAAGTCCATCCCTGACTCCAAACTCCTTCAGCTCATTCCCGCTTCCAAATCCTCATATGGGCTGATCCTTTGCCTGTTTCCCTCTGTCATATGCATTCACACAGGTGGTCAGAAACAGAGGCTTCCTGGTCAGAGGAAGTGCTTTGATCAGGTGTCAGTGTAGGGTCAGAGATGCAGGAAGCAAAGAAGAACAGGCTGGTGAGGACCGGTGATGGTGGTTGTATCCCCAGCTTCATGCCCCCGTACCCCTCATTTCATCCAGCTCTCATCCTTTCAGTTCCCCAGAGGAACAGCCACAGAAGTCGGCATGGCCTTCTTCAGAGGGAGCCCAGAAACCTCGCCCCTATGCGGGGACCAATGAGGAAAGTTGTTTTCTAAACTTCCATTGGCTGCCATTGCTGCCTGTCCGCAACTGAGTACCTCGCGTGATGCCTTTTCCATTGACTCATGGGCCTGGAAGGTCTGCCTCCAAGAGAAAAATCCTAAGCACCGACCTTCTGGAAAGGTCTGCCAAAGCCCTTTGCAACACTGCCCCTTCTCTTTCCCCTCGCAAAGGAAGAAGATAAAATAGGCCCCACTGAGACTTGGAAGTGTGGAGTGTGCAGCAATCATCTCTCTGGGAGACACTGTCCCCTCCCTAACCTTCTAGTGGCTCTGACTGAGCCAAAGCAGAACCTTAGGAACAGTTTTGTATGAATAAAGCCCCCAGATCCCTGAGGCAGACCAGCAGTGATACCTGAGCACAGAGGCAGGAGTAAACACAGAGCAGGGACGCCTTTGTAGGGTAAAAAAGTTACGATCGTTAATTCCTGCAGCAGGAGGAAATTAGATTAGTTAACTGTGAGTGAGGCCCATTTAGTACACGGGGTATTCTCTACACTTATTTACAGCGGTTACAAGTATTGGTAATATTTTTTGGGGGGGAGTCACACCCAGCGATGCACAGGGTTTACTCCTGGCTCTGCACTCAAAAATTACTCCTGGCACTGTGCTTGGGGGACCATATGGTCTGCTGGGAATCGAACCCGGATTGGCCTTGTGCAAGGCAAATGCGCTACCCACTTGTACTATTGCTCCAGCCCCAGGTAATATCTTTTTACTGTTAATTATCAAAGTTCATTCAAGTAAATTTAGAGAATTGTCTTTATTGAAAGAATCAAGAGTCAGGCAGCATCCTGTGTAGGAAGCACAATTGCTCTGTAAGGTCTTGTACAGGCCAGAGAATATTGCACAGCAGAACCCATGCCAATCTCTAGCCTTCCATGTCTTTACCACCCTATGAAAATTTCCATCCCCAAGGACGTTTCTCTGTCATTTTCTTGTACATGAGGTGTATGGCCATTATGTGTTTCCTCAATTGTACATGCTCACTGACCTCCCTCATGAATATGTACAAGCTAAAAACTACTAGAATATGTATAAGCTGCTACACCAATTTCTCTATGCTGGGCATAAAACCAAACCCCCAACATCCTTGCTTTGTAGCTCTCCTCCGGCCCATGCTGTCCTTCTCAATTTAAGTTCTTTCACTGCCAGCAAGTTTCCCTCTTTTCTATTCAGTTGTTCCTGTGCTTTTTTCTAAGATAACAGGTCCTCTAAGTGTTCAAGGGTAGAAAACAGGTCTTGCTTCTTCTAAAAGGTCTGTGCTTAACGTTCTGGCAAATATTAGTCAATACAACTAATCAACCACACATTTAGGAGACTTTATTGCAGCTCAGTAAGTTCCCAGTGACTTGAAATTATTTCAGAATTCTCGAAAAGGTCATAAATCCTCATATATATATATATATATATATATATATATATATATATACTCATTCATACGCAAAGTGCATCCACTAGTAGCTGGGCCCCTGTGGTTACAATAATAGAGTGAGTATGAATAGAAACTTAAAATACCGAACTGCTTTACCCATTCTTCAGAGAAGATATTTTTCCTGGAAAAAAAATATTCTATATGCTGAACAATTTATATTACTTTGTTTAATGCCAGCATTTCTTAGTTGGGGGACATATTACCCCCCGTGAAGCACCCCCCCCAGATATTCCAAGTGGACCATAGCACAAGACTAGGGGTCCAACTGGTAGGATCACAGTTGGAATGGCTTTGTGGTCAGGAAAAAGGTTGCAAACCACTGTGGAGTATTGTGTTAATATAAAATAATTCTTCATGCTTTCAAATCTTATCATGTAAAGGAAAGTAAGCATGTGCATTATAATTATCAAAACAATTAGTGAATAAAATAAGACTCTTGGAGTTTTTTTTGTGAGAAGGCAAGTCTTATTTATTTTGCCAAATATCCCCCCTTTTTTAAGATGTATGCATTTATTAGCTTCATGATGTTTTAATTAAATGTGGGGGATCAGTACAAATATGCATGTCAGCTAAAGGAAAAGGTTCAGGGCACGCTCAGAAGTAAACAGGGTCAGTACACAAGAGATGCCCACCACAAATAAGCAGGCAACAATCACTGTTACTGTCCTCCTGTTGTTCATCGATTTGCTCGGGCAGGCCCAGTAACATTGTGAGACTTATTGTTACTGTATTTGGCATATCTAATACATCACGGGGAGCTTGCCAGACTTTGCCGTGCAAGCGAGATACTCTTGGTAGCTTGCCGGGCTCTCCGAGAGGGGTGGAGGAATTGAAGGCAGAGGAACAAACTTGGGTCGGCTGGTTCGGCCGCATGCAAGGCAAACGCCCTATCCACTGGACTATGGCTCCAGTTCAAGACCCGAAACTAAAAATCTTTTTTTTTTTTTCTGGGGCAGCCCCTGGGTCTGGCTGGAAGCATGTGGAGGATGGCAGCTCTGCCCACCCACGGGTCTGTCCCTTTCTGGGTAGGATAGAGTGTGGCTGCTCCATGCGGCCAGCAGACACAGAACACTGGCCACTGGCCTTGGGCCAACACTGTCCAGGCGTTTTTTTTGTTTGTTTGTTTTGATTTGTTTTGTTTTGTGGCTATTTCTCTCTTGGCATTCCTCGCACAATCATGGAGGTGCTGAACCAGTCGATCATGTTCTTGGTCAATGTTGTCAATGACGGCATCTTTCCATGTTGCCTCAATAGTGCCAAAGAGCTCCCAGTTGGTGGTCGTTCTGGGAGTTCTCTTCTTAAACTTTGCAGCCCTTTCTCCCCACTTCGTGAAGCAGAATTTTGCATGAAGGAGATGGTGATCTGATCCCCTTTGGAATTTTGGGAAAACAGTGACATCTGTCAGGCAAAACCATTGATTGAATATGATGTGGTCAATTTCGTTGTGGAACTGTCCACCGGGAGACTCCCATGTTCAACGTTTAGATTCGGTCTTCTGGAATTGTGAGTTACCATGGATGGTCTTGGTTGACATGATGAACTCTGTTCGTTCCATTCTAGGCCATGGGTCCACACTCCAGTGTGGAGTTCTTCGGCTGATCTTCTCAGTCCTATCTTGGCATTAAAATCACTGACAATGATCTTGTTGAAGGTGTGGTCTTCTTTATAGAACTTCTCCAGCTCCATGTAGAACTTCTCAATTTCTCCTTCATCACAAATGGATGTTGGTGCGTAGACAACGAAGATAGAAACTTCGTTGTAATCTATTCAAGTGTAATCCTCCGATTCTGGTTGTTAGGCATTCAAATGAATCAATGCTCATGGCCAAGTTCTTGTTGACAAGGACACTGACACCTCCGATGCCTTTTTTGTTGCATGTTCCGAGGAACAGTTCTTCTTCAATGTCGAAAACTGCATGATGTGATTGATGCCTTCTTGTTTCGGTCAGACCAATGATGTCGTACTTGATCATTTGTGCTTATACCATCAGGTCCTCGATGGATGCATCTGATGCCAGTAAATTCAACGGGTCTCATTCCCCTGACCCTGAAAGAGCCACCAATACAGCAGCATTAGGAAGGATGAGGAAGGAGAAAATGATAAAATCTCAAGGCCAAACTAGGCTGCCAAAAACGAAGAAAGATAAGTGTGGGCTATTTGGAAATAATTACACTGTAAGAGAGAAGTAGGGAGAATGAAGCTGTAAGAGAGGAAAAAGAGAAGATAGAGAGAGAGAGAAAAAAAGAAATGGGAGCTAACTGATGTAAAGTGTTCTACCAAAAGATGAATGGTTTCTTTCCTTTTTTTTGAGAGAATGTTATATTTGCAAATTGTACCTATCTGTAGTAAAGAAATGTGTAAAAAAGTAACCAAGCAGTACTTGGAAACTTTAATGATCTGTACTATTTGGTGTACTATAAAAAATTCCAGTAAAGGCACTCTCTTTTTCCCCTCTTGGTTCTTCAAAGCTGGAAAATTATCAAGTTCTCATCATACAGAATGACAAGAGAAAAATAAACCAAAAAGAAATTTTATAACATGCACACTTCCCCTTACATGGTACTGTCGTTGGGGAAAGTGCAGAACAACTAACTGAACAGAAAACAGAAACTTTATTGGTGTATAGGGTCTCGAGATATGCCTGAAGTTATCCCTGAGCACAGAGTCACGAGTAAGCCCTGAGTACCGCCAGATGTGTTCCCAAAACAAAACAAACGTAAGTTGAAAATAATGCTCACGAGTACAGGCTGTCAAACAAGTTTCAAAGAGAGGAAATTGGGAAGTGATTTTATTTAAAGTAGAGCTGGGGGTGACCAAACAGTTTATACTTATTCTAGTAGTTTTTCAGGAAATTCATACATTTTTCAGGAGGGAGAACAGCAACCACGCAGAGCTGAGCAACAAGCAATGAAGATACATCACAGGTACAGAAAATGACAGAGAAATATCACTTTTTTAGTAGAAAAATAAAGGGAAGGTAAGTGGAGGTTGAGAAGGTCTCCAAAGCAGTATCCACTGGCCAATTCTGTCTGGTCCAGCATCCTGTGGTTCTTACATTTGTAAGATTTGATTTTGGTCCACTCAATATCAAAAGAAGGTGACTTCTATGAATAAGAGTTTGTTGTCTTCCTCAAACTACAAGCCTCAGGCTGATGCAGATGAGACAGAAGGAAGGTAGGTGTTGGGGGGTCGGGTCTCTGTGTACATTCGAGATTCCTGGGTTCTTCAATATTTTCAAGAATCAAAATATTGAGCTGTAAAGATGCAGAGTTGGAAAGCACAACAGTTTATTGGAAAGTAGAAGAGAGAAGAAAAGGAGCTCCTCAAGTGGGGGAAGGAACTTGTTATAGACTAAGTTAAAAGTAAGTTTTGTGTTAACTTTTTAGGCCTATGCATTTCTTATGGATCGATAAGTAGCACTGTAGCACTGTCCTCCTGTTTTTCATCAATTTGCTTGAGCGAGCACCAGTAACGTCTCCATTGTAAGACTTGTTACTATTTTTGGCATATAAAATACGCCAGGGAGCTTGCCAGTATTAGAGAAAATGCAGGGAATCTCCAGGGCAGTCTGATATGACTGGTCTGAGGTTTCTGGCCATTAGACTCAGGGATCGTTCATTATCTTGGTGTTTCTATGATCCTAAGCTCTGGGCAGAATTTTATAATGGACAATTGTTAACTCCCTGTTTATCAGAAAAGTGTAAAAATTTACAAGACACCAAAATGTAGAATGGGTCAGCCAAAAGAAGGACTGTTTACACTAGCTGGCAAGGGTAAACTGAGGCCTTTTCCTTTAAGGCCAGTCAATTTTTTTAACCCTAGAGTGTCTTCTAAATTTCAGTGGGGAAAGCGAAGGGGCAAAGTAGGGGAGAAAGCACTGTCATCTAGCTCATGGGATTTGCATGAAGAAGGCCTGGCTCCACCCCTGCTACCATCAGTCCCTGAGTTCTGAGCCAGGAATAGATACTGAGTACCAAAGGGTATGGCCTCTTCCCACCCCCACCTCCACACCACCCCCCAAGAAGAGAAGGGTAAGACTGAGTATAAAACTGTGACACCAAAACTGACTAATCACCACCTAAATAACTCTAGCTAAAGAAAGAATGTTGGGGTTGATTAAGGGGAAAGCCAGCAATAGGAGACAACCACCCCCATCAGAGGCCTGGTTGTTATGCAGATATAAACAGATGCCTTCTCCTTAAAGAATTGTTAAAGAGATCTGCCCTGTATGAGTCAAAGAGATTCAGGTATGTAGGATAACACTGTTTTGTCCTTCCTGCATAGCCTAGGGTGGTTTAGGTTTATTGGGTTGCTCCCATCACAGTGCTCCCATTCCTCTGTGTTTATTTGTAACTTCTTTCTTTGTGCTCTGTTGACTTGTAAATATTGTTTTTCTCTTCTCCCTAAGTCCTTTGCATAGTTTATTCAGAGCAATCTCCTTTTGTATGGACACAAGAAGTTGTGCTTTTGTAATGTGACTCTCAGTGATATTTCCCTCCTGGGCATCTGCTCTCTCATCTAAACCTCAACTGCCCTTACTTCCTAGTGCCCCCCAAATCAGGGTTCCAATAAGAGACTGGATGGAACCAGGGCAAACGATAAGCTGTGTGCAGTCCTGGCATCGAGATGGGCCTGGCCAAAGCGCTATAATGCTTAACTGTAAGTTAAGAGCTTGGTCATGGACAAATGCTGTCATGATCCAAAAAGTAAGAACTAGATTTGGACCCTGCTAGGGTTAGGGATGATTAATCTGGCCTGAGCACTGTAGTCTTGAGTTTGTGGCAAGATGTTTCCAGGAGAGCTGCCCTACAAGTCTCAATGTTATCTCTTACTGTGTCCATAACAAAAAAAAACTAGTATTGATATGTTGATAGTTATTGGACTAAGGAAAGGAGAAAAACACCTTAGGAGGTATTTTGGGCAGTCAGGAAGGGTTTTGGAATATCCTAGGTGGTGTTCCCTTTGAACTTGGTGGGCCCTCAGGAAGGGCTTTCTTATGTTGCTTTGTCTACCTGACTGGGTTCAGTGTCAGCCTGGAGTGATAAGGGAGTTAGAGAGGCAAGAGAGCTGGAGAGAGAAAAAGCAGGGCAGCGTGATGGACTTTGGAGAGGCTAGCAAGGGGGACAGAGAGAGAAGAATGTAGAAGAAGAATACAGGACCAAGCATGTGGAGAGAGAGAGAGAGAGAGGCCAGACTGTGAGATGGAGTGGAGAGATGAGCTGGAGAGACAGGAGGAGACGGGAATGAGAAGCAGTGAAGACTAAAATGGGGGGCTCAGAAAGACTGGGGCAGGCACTTGGGGAGAATGGAATAAACGGCAACTGATCAATCAACTAGCATGGCCTTCGTCTCCTCCACCGTCTGCCCCAGGGCCCGGGCCACCCCTGCTGGGTGAGCCACTCGGGACCACCCAAATCACGGGCAGCTAGGGAAAGAGCAGTCAGGGCCCCCTGGCTGCCCCTCAAAGATTTATTAGAGGTCTTGCTGGTACATTGAAGGAGAGTCCTTTAAGAAGAGATCAGCCTTTAAACACGGAAATAATTCTTCCAGGCAGGAAATCCCACTCCATCTTCATAGGCCTTAGGTGAAATAATCCCTATCTCCACTTATTTGGGGGATGGGGGGGGGGGGGGGTTATACAAGGCCTAGTTTCCCTGCATGTCCTTTGCATCTTATTATGATACATCTTCCAACCTTTGGAATCCTTTGCCATTTTTTGCAATGTACAGGATGACCTGGGCTGGAGAGATAGCACAGCGGGTAGGGTGTTTGCCTTGCACGCAGCTGACCCAGGTTTGAGTCCTCCATCCCTCTAGGAGAGCCCGGCAAGCTACCAAGAATATCCCGCCTGCACAGCAGAGTCTGGCAAGTTCCCTGTGGCATATTCCATATGCCAAAATCAGTAACAACGAGTCTCACAATGGAGATGTTACTGGTGCCCCTCCAGCAAATCGATGAACAACGGGAGGACAGTGCTACAGTGCTACAGTGCTACAGGATGACCAGCTTGATTGAGTTAGCTTACTGACTGCTTCTCAGAAATCTCCGAATGACTTTCATCAGACTGGGGACAAGGAGGTTGCTTCAAATCTGCTTAGCCAGAAGAGTTGTGTTGCTCCTTCTATTCCCAGGGTCAGATGTTATCCTGCATGGTGATCTGTCTTGGTGATGAAGGCCTGAGGGGGGAGAAGGACCGGCTGTGACAGTCTGCTCTATTTTGTACTCTGAGTGCAAAAGGCAGGGTGCTCTGCATATGGTCCTTTTAAAGATTTAATGATTAGGCTCAGTCTGGGGAAAGATGGATTGATTTTAGCATATTGGTGAACCCTTGCTTCGGGCTAGGAATAAAATCCTTACTTCTCAAGTCTGACATTATTACTTTTCATTTGTTTTTATTGATTAGCTGTCAGTGATAAGATCTTGCCTCTCAAAATGAGACAGGTGCTCTTAGCCATTTTTCCTTTTTTTAAAAGCTTTAGCAGAGGCGACTTATAGAAAATAGAAATAAAGGTGATAGAAATGAAAACAAATGCACAGGTCATATTGGAAATAGTAGCTATAAGATCTTGAAATATTAGAATTTTACTGACTTGGCAAGATTAATTTGAGAGAAAAAATGTAATCTAATTTTCACTAGTAACCTTCACATTTTAATCAAATAATATATATATATATATATACATATTTATTTTATATATGCATGGAGAGCGGGATCTAACCTTTAGCATGAGAGTGGACAGGCTAGATGTGAGACAAAATGTATTTAGTGGGGAACAGAAGAGAACTGCAGTTTGGGGGGTAAGGTTCAGGTTTGACACACAAATCACAAGGAGGGAAACAGGTTTGCAGAAGGAGAGTCTCAAGGAGTGGGAAAATGGGATAGAGAAGGGAGGTGACAGTGGCCAAGCACTGGGATGGTAGACGGGAAAGGTAAAAATGACAGTATTTAGTTTATAGACATGCACACACACACATACACACACACAAACACAGAGACACACACACATACACACATATTTCTTCTTTGTCTTATCAGAATAGAACCTAGAATACCTCATTTTTTCATGCACACAAGGCAAACCACCACTAAGTAACATCCCTATCCACATGAATGCATAATATATATGCATAATATATATGCATTATATATTATGCATTCATGCAACATATATGCATATATATGTATGTGTGTAAATATATGTGTGTGTGTGTTGACTTGATAGGGGAAGGAGAACCAGGATATATCTGACAATTTATAAGCAGATCTTTTTAATTAAAGTTTGTTTCTTAAGTTGAAGTACCATGACTTTCAACACTATTATCAATAGAGTTTCATGCATACAATGTTCCATAACCACACCATCTACCAGAGTGTCCACTTCTGTCTATCATTATCCCAGGATCTCGTCCCACTCACTCCTATGACACCCCCTCCTCCACCCCAGCTTTGCTAAACTCAGACCAGTCCGACCCGACTGCCCTGGAGATTCCCTGCATTTTCTCTAATACTGGCAAGCTCCATGGCGTATTTTATATGCCAAAAATAGTAACAAGTCTTACAATGGAGATAAACTTTCACCAGTCTCTATTAGCAATAATAAAACAAAAGTAAAATAGTGGCAGGGGAAGGGAAAGGGAGATTCTCCTTCGTATAAATCACTCTAAACATAAAATAAATATAGCAAAACAATCAATATTTTTATTTCATTGATCCATTTTTAAAGTTTATAAACAAGGGTTAAGAAAAATAGTGCAATGTTCTAAAGCACTTGCCTTACAACCCTGCAAGCAGAAGGTCATGAGTCCAAATTCCTGGTGTCCCATATATGCTGAGTACAATTCTGTTTTTTAATTTTGGCATTTCTCACACCACAATAAACAATAAATGATTAATTTTATACCAGTAAATAAATAAAGTATGTAAACACAAAATTAAAAACCTTTCCCCAAAATGTACTTTGCAAGGTTCAAAGAAAGTCATACAGAGACAGTGATTTCTATGTCCAGTCATGGGTCCTATTATTTATATCTAGTTTACTATACACAAGCATGGAGCTGGAGTAAAGAATACCATTGGGTATCATTTCAAAATACCTGACTTTCACTGACATTAAATCAATTAGAACCCTCTAAAATTCGTTTGGTAGAAATTCAATTCAAATTAATGTGAGAAAGACTTCGTTAGTAATGCACAATAGTAACCCCACAAAACTGAAAAAAAAAAAACAACTTTAGAAACTAACTAAAAACTGACATCTTTAAGTAACTTTTTTTAAAAATTGGATTTTAGGCCACACCTGGCAGTGCTCAGGGCTTACTCCTGGCTCTGCACTCAGGGATCTCTCCTGTCAGGCCTTGGAGAACCATAAGTGATGCCAATGATCAAACCCCAGTAGACAATTCGCAAGGTAAGTAAGTGCCCTATTCATTGTACTACCTCTCTGGTTGCACAGTTAGATTTCTTGGCCTTTAACAAAAAGCAGCCTTACATATTACCAACAAAGTGAATTCCTTGGAAGCAACCAAAAAGGCAATTTAGAAGATGCAGTTTCATGGGAAGACATGTGTTTTCACTATGTGTCTAAAGTAGCCCCTGACAGAGCCTTTGGATAGTACAGATGCTGCCTCCTGGCCGTGGAGCAAGGAAGGGGAAGCAGCATCTTGAGATGCATCTTGAGATGCTCACTGTGTATTGTATGTTCTATCCTGCAGTTGGCTGACTGTGGGGTGTGGAAATTCTCTTCTAACCTCCCAACCTTATTCAATAGGATTTCTGCATACTAATTTTCACATATTCATGACTTTTGACCAATAAATAACTGGTCTTATTAATGTCTTCCTTAATGCCTTCCCTTTGCAACTCCATTAAAAGGAACCCCAGAAACAGACAAGATGAAGAATATGGGAATGAGAACAAAGACCCACAGTCAGAAGGTGAGTCACTGAAAGTTGGCAATAAGGGGAAGGGACAATTTCTGAGGATTTTATTCTTTATATCTGTGCTCTCTCTTAAAGAGCCCTTTCTAGAATCCGAAAATTAATTGCCCAAAGAAAGCTAACATGATGATAACTTTACATTGCCAGGATTGGCAAAATTGGGAGAAAGAAAACATGGTAAATGAATATAAAAAAAACATAAAATTAAACCTGAAAAATATCACTAATAGTCTGTTATAAATGTTAGGAGGAATGATTTTAAAATGAGACAGCAAACTCTGGACCAAGAGTATAAATAGTTATCATTTGAAGTAAAGAACTCAAAAAATTCTCACACGACTTCATCACACTGAGAGAGAAAAGTCTTATTTTAGCCAAGAATATTTGTCAGGCAAACTCCATTTCTTCATATAGTTGAATGAGAAAATACATACATTTGAGATGATTTTTTTGTTATATTGTGTTTGGATTTAATGTATTTGAACAAATATGGATGCTGCAAACTTTTAAATTTCCATGTTCCCATTTCAAGATCAAGTCTGTAAGCAGAAAGTGAGCCAAGTGGGGGGATGTTCCAACTTCCAACTACATTTGTTTATCCAAAAATTCTTAAGACTGGCCAGATCAAGAACTGCTTAGATATGGGATGAGGATTTTTCTCTTACTGGTAATAGAGTATATTGTTACACTCATTTTGTAAATATGAATGTATGCAAATAACTGATTGCATTTTTTATAGTAAGGACATAAAGAATAATGATTTACTTGGCATAACTATTGCACTAAAGTGCTTGCTTGCACTGAACCAGGATCACCCATTAAGTAAAGGTCAAGCAAAGACTTTCTAATGCTTTCCTTTGAGTAACTTTTAATTTTTTGTGGCTGCGGTTTGCAGAACCTTACATATGCTGTTAGTGCTTGTTTATTGCATTGGTACTCTGCTCTCCTGTTTACTGCTGCCAGGACACTCATTTCAACTTAGAATAATGCTTCAGCATTTGACATATGTAAACATTAGAGGCAGAAAAGGGAAACTTCACCAGTGCAGATGAAGGAATAAATGAGAGTAATGGGATGGAATTAAGAGAATTTCAAATATCAAGAGACATTACTAAAGTAATTTTCTTAACTTTTACAAAGAACTTACAAAAGAAACAAGGACAAAAATATCTTGAATCATTTGCACAAGACTAGTTAGAAGCATTTGGAAAATAAATAAGTAAAGCTCTACTTTGAATGTGAAATTAAGTGACTGAATTTAATGTCTATTACTTTTATCAGAAATCCTATTTCTTTATTACCTAGGAAAAGATCAGTAACTGAGTTTACAAGTCAATGCCTGAAATAAAGGTAGCATACATAATGTTACTGTACCTTAACAATGCATAAAAAAGGGTTTATTCATTATTATGTTTTCCTCTAATCTAAAAAAAAATAGGTTTGATTTGTTGCTTCAGTTCAATTCAGGAAAGAAAAATTTCTACTATTTCTTTTAATCTAAGTGATTTGCAATTGAAGGAATTTGGAAATCTAGGTCAGCCTTTTTCAAAAGGTGCCTGTTAAAATTGCAGAATTCTGTTCTTCACTGCAAACCCATTGAACCAATATTTCTGAAGATGATTTTTGTATACACTGTCCTACACCCCTGGGAAGTCCAGGCCTTCTAAAATGTGAAAAGCACTAAGATACACATAATATAAACTTTACCCTAAAGGCTTCAAGAAAGAAGAAAAGTTGAGAATCAAAAAAAGAAATTAAAGTATGAAAGATAGTCACATTGGTCTAGTACATCATGTTATACACACACACACACACACACACACGCACACACACACACACACACATTATAAAATCTATACTGTTGTGTTTTATTTTATTTAGTATTATTATTTTTGGTTTTAGAGGATCACACCTGGAAGTGCTCTGGTATTACTCCTAGCTCTGTGTTCAGGGATCAATCATGGTGGTTTGGGGGCAGGGCCATATTGATACAGATGGTGCTGGAGTGGACACAGCAGGATTCTGTTAGCGTTTCTCAGGTTCTTCACCATTTTTAAGAATAAAAATATTGAATAATAAAGATGCTCAGACTCAAGAGTTTAGAAAGCTTGTTGGAAAGTAGAAGAGAAAGGAAAAGGAACTCCCATATAAGAGTAAGTTCCTTTGTGGGATCATTTTGTGGTTTTTTAAAGGAAAACTGGGTCTTTGTATTACAGAGAAGGCAGGAAACTAAAGCGGGGTCAGCTGGTTTGAGTCTTTCAGCCATTTGCCTCAGGCATTATCCTGTGAGCCTAAACTCAGAGGCAGAATTCCAGAATTTGTGGCAGGGAGTAAACAGTGGAAGATGGGACAAGTCAAAAATGGGACAGCTCTCAGCAGCTGGCAAAGGTAAGACAAGTTTTCCCTTTCAGGCGCAAACAAGATGGTTGATTTTAGGACATACGTCCACCATATTACGAAGCACCAGCTTGTTGCCAGTAAAATATTTTTGATTCATCCCTCGGTGATTGGCCTCCAGCACAGAGGACCCAAATCGCACTTAGGGTTGTAATAGCAGAAAGCATCACTTACTATTTAGGAAAGAGAATCACCTCAGATTCCTGAAATCTTGGAACCTGTAAACTAAAAATAAAAGCATATGACAAGTTGAGAGATCAAATTGGTCTTACTAAAGGATGTCTGAGTGAAGCTGCATCTTCTCTGGTTTCAGCCAGGGGTTGCAGAAGGGGAAGTTTTTCACAGTCAGAATAAGATTTAGACAAGGTAATTAGCAAAAGGAAAGAAAGATTACTTTGGACAAAGACAACATTCCCCCTAGGGAAGAAGGTGGGGCAGTTTTATCAGGCAGATTACCTCACTAGCATTTATCAGGAAACTCCAGATTGATTAATTTAGAATTCCACTTTTCTAGAGACTACAGTTGTAATTAGGCTGGGCATTGAATCTTGGTGGGATCAAGCATGAATGAATCCATTTGGAGTCTGTTGAGTTTTGGTGTCTGTGCTTGTTTTTATTTTTTTTTTTAAGAAATATGTTTTTAAGTTCAGACAGTAGGCAACAAATCATAAAAAGAAATATATAAATATATGCCTCTCAAGGGCTGGAGTGATAGCACAGTGGGTAGGGCATTTGCCTTGCACCCAGCCAACATGGCCTACCCGAGTTCGATTCGTCCACCCTCTTGGAGAGCCCAAAAAGCTACTGAGAGTATCTTGCCTGCTCGGCAAAGCCTGGCAAGCTACCCATGATGTATTCAATATACCAAACACAGTAACAAGTCTCACAGTGTTACTGGGCCCACTAGAGCAAATAGTCACGAGAGGACCGTGACTGTGATGCCTCTCAAAGAGTCCAGCAAGCTACCGAGAGTATTCCGCCAGCACAGGCAGAGCCGGGCAAGTTCCCTGTGGCATTTTCAGTATGCCAAATACAGTAACAATAACAGGTCTCATTTCCCTGACCCTGAAAAAGCCTCCAATCACTAGGAAAGATGAATAAGAAGAGTTTGCTAAAATCTCAGGGCTGGGACGAATAGAGACATTACTGGTGCCCGCTCGCATAATTCCACGATCGAAGGGATGACAGTGACAGTGATATAGTGATTTTTTTTAAACAAAACTCAAGCAAGGTCTATTAAATGATTAGATCAGATTGAGTCAGAAAGTTTTTTAATTGATATTGGGCCAAAATCTATTTCTTTAGACTTCAACTTTAATATTCCTTCTGCCCTTCTCCCCCCTTGCACCCTTAAGAAATCCTTATCTATTTTATATGAAATAGATCAAAATATCCTGCTCTTATTCTGTTCATATGCTTCATTCCAAAAGTATCCATTTTGTCTGCCCAGACATAAGAAATGGCTTTTTATAGAAAAGGAGAACAAAGCAGCACTTTGATAAAGAAAAGATGGGGTTGCTTGAAGAAGTAGTGAATTTCCTCAAAGTCTCCCAACTTACACTCCATCTTATCTAAAAACTGAAACCAATGGTTTCTGAGTAAGGGCTCAATATGCTTTAGCTTTGGCTTTTGGGGTGTCATCTGAAAAATCACAGAAACCACTGCATAGAAAAAGAGGGGTTTTCTGCATGTACACAAAATGGGTAGAAATATCAGGGAAGGTGTTTTTTTAGGTGTGAACACAAAGAGGAAGGAGAATATAGGTTGGGAAGGTTCTGTTTTATAGTCTCCGCTGGCCAAGCCTCAGCTCTTTATCACTGCAAATGTCCCCTTAAAGTTCTACGTTGATCCAGACAGAGTCAAGAGAACAGGAAGAACATCAGAGATTTGATGCAACTGGAGTTTCTGCCTTATATTATGCAAGGTCCAGAATTCAAGGATGCATAAAAATGAAGTCGTACATATATAGGGAAGGGGGCAGCATGGAGAAGCAGATGTCTGAAATTGACAGCGGGACTGACCAGAGATTAGACTTAAAATGCAAAGAATTATACCAGAAAAAACAGCACCTGGCATAAAACATTTGCCTAACATGCAGCCAACTGCAGTACCATCCAGAGCACAGAGCCAGGAGTCAGACCCATTGTTCATCCAGTTGCTCAAGTGGGCACCAGTAACATCTCCATGGTGGAACTTGTTACTGTTTTTGGCATATTGAATACGCCACGGGGAGCTTGCCAGGCTCTGCTGTGCAGGCGGGATACTCTCAGTAGCTTGCCAGGCTCTCCGGGAGAGACAGAGGAATCGAACCCTGATCGGCCATGTGCAAGGCAAATGTCCTACCTGCTGAGCTATCGTTTCTTCACCAAACCAAAGTAAATAAAAATAAATAAATGAAACAAAGTACAAAGACTTAAGAGTGGTCACTGTAAGAAGTTAAAAGAGATAGAGGTAGTATGCTTAAGGAAGAGAGATGGGGAAAACATCTCAAACAAGAGAATATCAATAAGGAGAAATTCTAAAGAATTCCAAAACTCAAATAAAGACATTTAGGAGGTAAGTAGAGGAATTGCCTTTTTTCTTTTAAATTTATACTTTTCGGTTCTGGGAGTCCACCCCAGGGCTTCACACATGGAGAGCATGAAGGCTGAGCCACATGCTGGACAATTTAAAGGCAGGGGATAATGTCAGGTAGCTTGAAGATGATTTATAGAGGCCATGGAATGTGGAGTACAGAGGAAATGAAGAAGAAAGGTGAGCGGAGAAACTCTAACTAGCCCTGGAATTCAACAATGTATTTGTGTTGGAAGGACCAGGAGGGAAGGAGAGAAAAAAAATAGTCAAAGAAAAAAAATTTTATTTTAAGCAAACAGATTTTTTGGGGAGAATTTGTTGAAGGGAAGGAGGAAGAGAAAGTGGGAGAGAGCGGCGAGTAAGAGGAACAGAGTAACTCACTCAAGAGAGAATGCGGGATTCTCCAAGGGCCGAGAGAGAGCTCCTACAGGCATCCCAGTGTTAGATTGGAAAGCATGAAAGTACACACCTCAAGAGGGGAAATGTGGGCAACACATGTGCTCAGGCACTGCATGTGCTCGGCCACATGAGAGCAAGCAGTCCATGGGCTCGGGCAGCATATGCACAAAGAAATGTTTTTTAAGTTCCCAAAGTTGATGATGAGTGTTTATCTCCAGGCCCAGGCTTACTAGAAACCTAAGGAGTATAAACGCAAACCATACATACATGCCAGAAATTAGCGGAAACTGGTGAAAACCAAAAAAGGTTTATTACTTCTAACTCTCTAAGGCAGGGCATGTCCCACAACACAGGCCCAGAAAAGAAGGCAGTTTTCATACTTTTTAGGAAACAGATATTAGATTCACTAGGCTGAGTAATTTCTGTGGCTCTGAGGCCCAGGGCCTTTCCCTTGTTATTTGTACCTTGCTCAAGGATGATCAGGACATAAATACAGTGACCTCGAGTATGAAAAACCAATAAAGAAGTAGCTTAGGGTGTGGATGGTGGTTATGATTGCACATTTCTATGAACAGATGAAATGTTACTGAATTTTAAAATGAACTATTCCTCAATGAAGCAGTGACCTTTTTTTTTTCTCAAAGGTCCTTGATAAGTACCACATGATCAATCGGAAGTCAATTGCAGGGAGCATGACCAAAAGGGACACTTTCTGTTTGAAATGTACAAAGGGCAATGAGCAATGTTTCTTCCAGGATATCATTTACACTTGATTTTTGAGTTGATGCTTAAATTCTGTGAGATTTAGAAAATCTAGTATGGCTTATGCTGACAATGCAAACTGGAATGTTTCTTCTTTCTTACTTTTGTATATGGAAATTTCTTTCTATCTTTTTTATTTTGTATATGAAAATTTCTATAGGACAGACTCTTCTAACATCTTCTGAGGTTGCATGCACCTGAGTAAAATCTGTTTTCCTCATCTCAACCTTCATTTCTCTAATATTGGCTTTTGGGCAATGAATAAACAAACCTTCAATCTCAAGTAAATTGCTAATCGTCATCCAAAAATACACATTCAGAACCTTTAGCACAAAACCTTAAACATTGCATGAAACAATAGCGACAGTTTTCTATAGTCAAATAAGTGAGCTCTTGTAGTCTTTTCTTTGAGATATAGCTCAGCATTTTTTAATGAGATTTTATCTATTTAAATAAAATTAAAATTAAGTGAGCCCATATGCACTGGGGTGGGGGGAATAGGGGATCTGGAGTAGGAGGAAGGGGCGAGGCAAAAAATATAAGTCAGCAGAAAGTAGACAAAACCCAACAAAATATATAAACTTACATCTCATGGATACAAACTGAAAGCATTGTATTATTTCTTCTATAAAATATATCTGTGATGTATTCGATATGTCAAACACAGTAACAATTGTCACAATGAAGACGTTACTGTGCCCGCACGAGCAAACAGATGAACAACGGGAGGACAGTGACAGTGACATAAAATATATCAAAAACCAATACACAAAATAAAAATAGATATGGGTATGAAGTATTTTATAAAGTACTTGAAAACATGCCTTCTTTTTATAACCAAATGAAGAAATACATATGTCTTTTCCTCACAGTGATATTGCTAACTAACCATTCCTACTAAATTTTCCTCAATGTTAATAACATTGTACATAAAATATCAATTTTATAATCCTGAAATTCAAACCAGATGGAACATAGTACTTGACACAGATGAAAATTAAATCCCTATGTCCTATTCTCTTTGGCATAATGAAAAGAATCTCAAATTAGGATAGAAGAATAAGTGTATTTATCTCCACACAGTTCCCTAGAGAGTCATACCAGTGGAGGGCATATCATGATAATACTTTTTTATTTTACTCTATGAGCAAATATTATCGATACAAAATTTATATAGATTGCAAAGTTGTATATGACTATCTCAGATTTTTTTAAAAATATAGAACTTTATCTTTTGAACTAAGGAGATAGTATAGTATGAATAGTACAGATATTATTAGTCAGGGTGCGTGCACAGCTGACTAAGGTTCAATCCCTGCGTGTGTTCAAAAATTAAATAAGTTAGTGATAGTGGTGGTGATGTGGTCTCTTTGCCCACCACATGCATTCAGTGGCCAAGTGCCACTCCCCACCTCAACTTGCAGTCATTGCGAACAGACACATGAAGAAGGAAAGAAGGCTGCCGTGCTTGTTGATCAGTTGCTGTTAATTTTATTCTCCCCACACACCTGTTCCAGTCTCACTAAGAGCCCCATTCCACTGTCCCTCATTCTCATCTCTTCTTGTCCACCCATGCTAGTCTCTCCACACTCAGTCTCACAGCATTTGTCTTGAGCCCCAGCTCCAAGCATTTTAGGTAGCAATTACACCTAGGTCAGATAGCACAATATACATATGAAAGCCCTTTCTTCAGAGGGAAGTTCTTCTAAGACAAAGATCTCCTGCCGCCAGGAGATCCATTCAAGGGCAAAATACCACCTAGGGTGTGTTTCTCCTTTCCTTAGTCCAACTACCATCTAAATACTCATCTTAATTAAACTTCTTTTTTTTTAAATTTTTATTAGTGAAACACCATGAGGTACAGTTGTAGACTTACAATTTTTTGTGATTGGATTTCAATTGTACAATGATCAAACACCATCCCTCCACCAGTGCCCATTTTCTACCACCACAGGTCCCAGTCTCCCTCCCACCCCCTATTCCCCCATCTCACCCTGCCTTTGTGGCAGGGTATTGCCTTTTGTTCTCTCTGTCCTTTGGGGTGTTGTTGTTTGCAAAAGAAGCATTGAGTGGGCAATCATGTTTGGTCTATAGTCTACTTTCATCATGCTTCTCCCATCCTGGAAGGATCCTCCAAACACACTTTATTTGGTTCTCCCTTCGCTATCTGAGCTCCCTTTTCCCCAAGAGTATGTGGCTGGCCTCCAAGCCATGGAGCAAAGCTCCTGGTACTAATCTCGGCCACTCTTGGGTGTTAGTCTCCTACTTTGTTACTTTATGTTCCCCAGATGAATGCAATATTTCTATGTCTGTCCCTCTCTTTCTGACTCATTTCGCTTAACATGATAGTGTCCATGTAGTACCACTTGTATGTAAATTCCATGACTTCATCTTTTCTAACAGTTACATAGTACTCCATCGTGTAGATGTACCAAACTTTATTTAACCAGTCATCTGTTCTCTGGCACTCAGATTTTTTCCAGAATCTGGCTATTGTAAAGAGTGCTGCAATGAACAAGTGCACATGTCACTCCACTTTACATTTCTTGCTCCTTTATCAAAGATTAGATGATTATATGTTTGAGAGGAGATGTCAGTATATTCAACCCTATTCCATGGTCTGCAGCTCTGCCTTTGTTCCAGGACCTTGCTGTTTTAATTTTACTGCTTTGTAGTAGAGTTTGAAGTAAGGGAGGTTGATTCCTCCCATTTTCTTTTTCTCAAGGATTGTTTTAGCTATTCGTGGGGGCTTATTGTTCTATATAAATTTCAGGAGTGTTTGCTCCATTTCTTTGAAGAATGTCATGGGTATCCTAATAGGGATCACATTGAATTTGTACAGTGCTTTGAGAAGTATTGCCATTTTGACAATGTTAATTCTCCCCATCCATGAACAGGGGATATTTTTCCATTTCCTCGTGTCCTCTTTTATTTCCTGAAGTAGCATTTTGTAGTTGTCTTTGTATGGGTCCTTCCTTAGTTAAGTTGGTTCCTAGGTACTTGATTTTCTGGGGCACAATTGTGAACAGGATTGTTTTCTTCATGTCACTTTCTTCTCTATCACTATTTGCGTATAGGAAAGCCATGGACTTTTGGGTATTGATTTTGTAGCCTGCAACTGTGCTATACAAGTCTATTGTTTCTAGAGGTTTCTTGGTAGAGGTTTTAGGGTTCTCTAAGTATAGTATCATATCATCTGTGAATAGTGAGAGTTTGATTTATTCCTTTCCTACCTGGATGCCCTTAATATCTTTTTCTTGCCTAATCGCTATAGCAAGTACTTCCAGTACTATATTGAACAGTAGTGGTAAGAGTGGGCATCCTTATCTCGTCCCTGATCTTAGGGGGAAGGCTCTCAGTTTTTCCCCATTGAGGATGATGCTTGCTGTAGACTTGTGGTAGATAGCTTTAACTATATTGAGGAAAGTCTCCTCTATCCCCATTTTGGCAAGAGTTTTCATCATAAATAGATGCTGAATCTTGTCAAATGCTTTCTCTGCATCTATTGATATATCATATGATTTTTAGCTTTTCTTTTGTTGATATGATGGATTATGTTGATTGATTTCTGAATGTTAAACCATCCTTGCATCCCCAGGATGAATCCCACTTGGTCATGGTGTATGATCATTTAGATGAGTTGTTGAATTCTATTTGCTAGTTTTTTGTTGAGAATCTTCGCATCCATGTTCATCAGGGATATCGGCCTGTAGTTTTCTTTTCTTGTGGTGTCTGTGTTTCCTTCTGGTATTAGAGAGATATGGGCTTCATAGAAACTGTTCGGGAGAGCTTCTGTTTCTTCAGTTTCCTGGAAAAGCTTGAGAGGAACTGGCAATAGATCCCCTTTAAATGTTTGGAAAAATTCACTAGTGAATCCATCCGGACCTGGGCTTTTGTTTTTGGGAAGACTTTTGATCACAGTTTCAATTTCCTTGATGTTGATAGGTCTGTTCAGGTACTCTATGTACTTCTTAATTCAGCTTTGGGAGATTATAGGAATTCAGGGATGCGTCCATTTCTTCTAGGTTCTCTTGTTTTGTCGTATACAGACTTTCAAAGTAGAACCTGATGATCCTTTGAATTTCTTTGGTTTCTGTTGTGATATCTCCATTCTTATTTCTGATTCAATTTATTAGGTTTCTCTCTCTGTGTTTCTTTGTGAGTGTTGCTAGTGGTTTATCTATCTTGTTTATTTTCTCAATAAAATATCTTGTTTATTTTCTCAATGTGTGTGCGATAGCACAGCGGTAGGGCGTTTTCCTTGCATGCAGCCAACATGGCCGACCCGAGTTCGATTCCTCCGCCCTCTTGGAGAGCCCAGCAAGCTACGGAGAGTATCTCGCCCACACGGCAGAGCCTGGAAAGCTCCCCGTGATGTATTCGATATGCCAAACACAGTAACAACAAAATCTCCAATGGAGACGTTACTGGGCCCGCTCGAGCAAATCGATGATCAACGGGAGGGCCTTTACCTTACCTTTACCTTTATTTTCTCAAAGAACCAGCTCTTGATTTCACTGATCTTTTGGATTGTTTCTTTGGTTTCCATGTCTTTGATTTCTGCTCTAAGTATTATGATCTCTTTCCTTCTGCTTGATTTGGGCTCCTTCTGTTGATCTTTTTCTAAGATATTGAGCTGAGAAGTCAAGTTGTTTATGTGCATCCTTTCTTCCTTCCTGAGATATGAGCTATAATTTTCCCCCTTAATATGGCTTTAGTTGCATCCCATAAGTTCTGGTAGCTTGTGTCTTCATTCTCATTTGTTCCAAGTATCTTTTGATTTCATCCTTGACTTCCTTCCTGATCCACTCGTTGTTCAGCATTGAGCTGTTTAACTTCCAGGTGTTTGATTTGGTTCTCCGTGTCTGTGTGTGATTTACTTCTATTCTCAGTGCATCATGGTCTAAAAAGATTTTATTTCTACTTCTTAATAATATTAGTCATTTTGTATGGACACAGTAAGCTTGTAAGGTGGATCTCTTAGGGACATCTTGCTATAGTTCATAGACTACAGTGCTCAGGCCAGATTAATCTTTCTTAATCCTAGCAGGGTCCTAATCCAGTTGTTACTCTTTGGATGATGGCAGAATTTATCCGTTACCATGGTCTTACTTTAAGGTGTTATGACTCTTGGCCTGGCCCGTTTTGATGCCTGCGGAGTTCACAGCTTGCCCTGGGTTCATCCAGCACCTTATCGGGACCCTGCTTTGGGAGTGCTAAGAACTAAGGGCAACTGAGACTTAAGTCAAGAAAACAGATGCCTAGGAATTAATATATTCGGAGTCTCACAGGTTACAAGAGTGTAGCATTAACTCTATTCCTGTGTCTGTACAAAAAGGACATTGCTCTAAAGTAACTATGAAAAGGACATAAGGAGAAGCAAAAAGCAACATTTCACTTACAATACAAATCCAGAGTCTTTAAAAGGATCTGACCTTACAGGTCAACAGAGACTGATTTGGGCATAAATATGATTGATCTGTTGGGGAAGCAGAGCACAGAGAAGAGGTTACAGATAAACACAGAGGAATGGGAGTGTCTTGGGAACACTGTGATGGGTGTAATCCAGTGAACCTAGGTCCATGCAGCCCTGCGGCCAGGGAAAAAGGACAAACTAATGTTATCCTACAGATTCCCAGTGCCCTTCTGGCTTCCAAAGCCTCACCAGGAGCGACCCTGAACCCAGAGTCAGTAGTTAGACTATAGCAGTGCTGGATGTGGCCCTAAAACTAAAAAGCAGAACACAAGAAGGGATGTTTGGGCTCCTTGGACTATTCTTCTGCAGCAGGATGGGCCTGTCCAGTAACCCCATCTTCCAGGAAGCTGGGGAGTCTCTAAGAGTTGCATGAGGTTTTCTCCATCTCTAAGTCTTGCTCACAAGTTCAAGTCCCGACATGCCATTGGTTGGTGCCTGTACCCTACAACCCGAGGTCTCTGGCATCACAATCCACTTCAGTCCTTTTTTCCATCTGCTAAACTGAGGTGAGAAGATGCTCCAGCAGGACAGTGGGAAGGGAATGACTTGGTGTGTATGCCTGTGCGCATGAGTCAGTGTCAGAGTCTGTGGGGAGCCGAAGCCTCAGGTTCAAAGTCTTCCATTGCAGAAGAATTCCAGAAGAAGTTGAACAGTGAAGCAAAATGACTGTCTCGAGGAGAGGAGAGGACAAGAGAAGAGAGGACAGGGTGGGGGAGGGGGAGAGAAAGAGAAAGATAGATATATATATATAGAGAGAGAGGCAGGGATGGGCAGGGAGGGAGGGAGGGAGTAGGGAGAGACAGAAAGAAAGAGAGAGTAGATGGCGGCTTTCAAGAGAGAATGTTGGCATCTCCATAGAGGAGAAAGCATAAAGTAAATGAAAGGATGCACACATCACATGGGCATCTCCAGGGAGGAGAGAGCATAAACTAAACGAAAGGATGCATGAATATACACATCCCATACTGAGATGCAGAACCGCAGAGTGGGAAGATGCAGAAGAAGCAGTGGTGATGGGTTCATAGGTCTAGTGCTGCTCTCCTGGATCTTTAACCTCCAGGACACAAGTCACTCACTCTTTGACTTTTTGAGGGTGCTTCTCTAAGTGATGCTCAGGGGTTCTAGTGGCCAGAGCCAGTCGAAAAGGGTGCTGTTCAGCCCTGAGGTGCTGGGGTCAGCAGGACCATCTGCAGGGGTATAGCCATTACACTTTCAATCCTGTGTTGCCAGAGATCAAACTAGGGCTGGGAGCCCTGGAGTTCTCCTGGCCTCTCAACTCACTTCTCTTAAAGCGAATGAAATTGACTTAAGGCGGAGCAGTTTGCTTTTAAACTATACAGACTTTTGTATAGTTAATACGCTATTGAAAGTGTCCCCAGAGAGCCCTGGGTGGTCTATTCGATGGCATGTAAAATGCTGGGCTTGGAATTTTGCCTGCTACCCACAGAGCGTACACACTGACAAGGATGTTTAAAGCAATTCTTGTTGGTGCAAAACACAAACTCCTTCTAATATGTGCAGAGATAGTTTTTTTCAAGGTTAGTTGTTCTTACTGCAGCTTAAATTAAATAGTTGTTTTATTTACTGATGTCACTATAGGGCAAAAAAAAGTTATAGCTATTTTCTAAGTTAATAAGATATTTTTTTAACTATTTAGGAAAATGGCTGTTAAACCTTGAGAAATACTATTTACTCAATCTCAAGTTTTCTAAGTCAAATATGTGTAGTAATTTTTCACATTTTTCATGATTTTCCAGGAAGTTACAGTTAGAGGCAGAAAGTTTTACAGAAAAGCTATCAGAGTAACAAAATTTTCAAAAAAGTAGGGTGTAATTATATTAGTAAAATTCTGGCAAGAACTTACTTGATGAATTTGAATAATTATCAAATAAAGATAGAGAAGAAAACTTCATGCCAACTAATTTCCAGAACAAATTAAGAGTACAGGCACACGATGAATCTTGTAATAGTTGGCAACAAAAATGGCAAATACATAATTGCAGAAGATGCTAGAGATCAACTTGAAAGTGGGACAAAATTTGGAATGAACTGCAGAAGCCATGTAAAGAAGCAAAGCAGAGACAGTCACCAAGAAATTTATGTGATTCATTTCTTTTTTTGATATTAACCATTATCAATCACAATTCTGAAAAAATAGAAAATTATCCATTCAATTAAAAATATTTATAACTAATGTAATTTGAAGGCAAATATAAAGACAGTGTATGACTAGTTTCAAATGTTATTTCATACTAATGATTCTCAGAAACTCTCTTTTTATAAACTTTGCCACATTTTTAATTATTCTCCAAGCCATCATCCAAGCTTCCTTATAACTGTGATATTATTTCTTCTTACTACTCCCAATACTTACTACTCTCAAGGCTAAGCTAGAGTTGAGAAAAAAGGTCAGCCTATAATTTTGACAGGTGTTACTACAGAAATCAGTGGTGAAAGTGGGGGAAATAGGAATCTTAACACAGTGAGTGAATTCACATGCTCTAATTTTCTCAGTATTTATTCTCCTATTTTATTACAACATACAACAAAAACTGTCACTGTCACTGTCCTCCCGTTGTTCATCGATTTGCTCGAGCGGGCCCAGTAATGTCTCCATTGGAGACTTTGTTTTTACTGTGTTTGGCATATCAAATACATCACGGGTAGCTTGTCAGGCTATGCTGTGCGGGCGAGATACTCTCGGTAGCTTGCCGGGCTCTCCGAGAGGAGCGGAGGAATCGAACTCGGGTCGTCCATGTTGGCTGCGTGCAAGGCAAGCACTCTACCTGCTGTGCTATCGCTCCAAAACTGAATGCAATAAAAAGTGACATTTTCAGACTTCTCAAATATTGAGCTTTTAAATGGTAAAGGTAAAGGTAAAGGCCCTCCCGTTGATCGTCGATTTGCTCGAGCGGGCCCAGTAACGTCTCCATTGGAGACTTTGTTGTTACTGTGTCTGGCATATCCAACACTCTCGGTAGCTTGCCGGGCTCTCCGAGAGGGGCGGAGGAATCGAACTCGGGTCGGCCATGTTGGCCGCTTGTAAGGCGAACACCTTACCCGCTGTGCTATCACTTTTAAATGGATACTTCTTATATTCAAAAGATAAAAAAATAAATTTAACCATATTGATCACTTGGCATCCAGTTACTCATGGATTTGCTCGAGCGGGTGCCAGTAACATCTTCATTCGTCTCTGTTGCATGCTAGTGTAGCCCAATGGTGTCTGCTTGTCCTAGGAACACGAACAGCCTCAAACCGATCATTCAGGGTCTTGACAAAGAAGTCTGACCATCACATAGGTGGGTGGCCATGCATCTTTTGACATCCCATGGAATCCAGTCGGTAATTGCTCTAGTCCAGTGATCATCTCCAAATCTAAGTACGTGTCCAGCCCATCTGATTTTCAACGCCTTGGCAAACGAGACAGCATCTCTGATTCTTGACCGTAGACAGAGGTCGAAATCCTCTGTGACACTGAAGAGTTTTGGTTAAATGGTATCATTTCAACCTGCAGAACTCCTCTCTTGAAATCAATGATAACCTCCCTATAGAATGGTGAGATCCTGTTAGTTAATCCGCAATACTGCTCATGGAGGATCCTGTTGTATTGAGTTTGAACGCCCTATTTGGCAACAGCTTCGATGACCACTTCAGTCTCAACAGAATCAAAGGCCTTCTTTAAATCAATGAGCGATAGAGTGGCATCTTGAACTCCCGAGAAACCACAATGAGATTGGTTACCGTGTGGATATGGTTGATCGTGCTGAATCCTTTTCGGAAACTGGCTTGCTCTCATGGTAATACTTCATCTAGTGTTTTGCCAATCTTATGCAGGATGACTCGAGTGAACAGGTTGTAGACAACAGAAAACAGGTAGATCGGGCAATAGTTGCCAGTGTCATGGATGTCTCCCTTCTTGTACAGTAGTACGGTCCTGCTGGTTTTCCATTGGAATGGAACTTTGCATTCAGAGAGGTAGCATGTGAAGAGCTGAGCCAGTGTATTGATGTGTATTGACGGCAGGTTCTTCAGGTGTTCAGGTCTGACCTTGTCTGGACCGGGTACTGTTCGCTTCTTTACCAAGGAAATGGCGTGTTGAATTTTGGAAGGAAGAACATTGGGAACAACATATCCATCCTGCGTAATTTGGTACGTGGGCAGGTAGACATGGCTATTGAAGAGATCCAAGTAGAAGTCATGGATAATCTTCTCCATGGCCCGTCTGGAAGATGTGATAGATCCACCAGGACATCGGAGGGCAGTCATCTTGGTCTTGCAGTTAGTAAAGGACAGGCAGGCGTTATGAATGCTTTTCCCAGCTTCTGCCGCATCTGCCAGCATTGCTGCTCTTCTCTCTTTGAGGTCTTCCTTTATCACTTTTCTGCTCTGTTTTGTGAGCTTGGATGTTCTTTGCGGTTGCCTTAGGCTTGCGCCAAGCTAAGTTGGTGAATGAGCTTGAGAGTTTTCGAAAACAGGCATCTTTTTGTGACTATCTCTTTCTTGGCGTTCTTCGCACAATCATGGAGGTGATGAACAGTCGATCGTGTTCTTTGTCAATGTTGTCAACAACGGCATCTTCCCATGTTGCCGCAATAGTGCCAAAGAGCTTCCAGTTGGTGGTCGTTCTGGGAGTTCTCATCTTAAACTTTGCATCCCTTTCTCTTTGCTCTGTGAAGTAGAATTTTGCACAAAGGAGATGGTAGTCCGATCCTGTTTGGAATTTTGGGACAACAGCGACATCGGTCAGGCAAAACTATTGATTGAATATTATGTGGTCTATTTTGTTATGGAACTGTCCACCGAGAGACTCCCATGTCCAACGTTTAGATTTGGCCTTCTGGAACTGTGAGTTACCATGGTTGGTCTTGGTCGACATGATGAACTCAGGCAGTCTCTCACCCTGTTTGTTCCATTCCAGGCCATGGGTCCCGGTGTGGAGTTCTTCAGCTGATCTTCTCCATCCTATCTTCACATTAATATCACCGAATGTGATCTTGTAGAAGGTGTGGTCTTCTTTATAGAACTTCTCAGCTCCATGTAGAACTTCTCAATTTCTCCTTCATCATAATTGGATGTTGGTGTGTAGACAACGAAGATGGAAACTGCCGGCAGTGAGCCACATCTATTCAAGTGTAATCCTCCTTTTTGGGTTGTTAGGCATTCGAATGAATCAATGTTTATGGCCAAGTTCTTGTTGACAAGGACACTGACACCACCAATGCCTCTTTTGTCGCATGTTCTGAGAACAGTTCTTCCTCAGTGTTGAAAACGGCGTCATATGATTGATGCCTTCTCGTCTAAGTCAGACTAATAATGTCATACTTGACATTTTGTGCTTGCACCATCAGGTCCTTGATGGATGCATTCCAATGCCAACATACATTCATTGAAAATACAGACAGTCATATTGGTCCTTCTTTGTTTTGGCATTCAAGTTCAGCCCTGAGATTTTATCAGCCTCTCTTTCCTCATCCTTCTTAACGGTGCCGTATTGGTTGCTCTTTCAGGGTCAAGGGAATGAGACCCATTGTATTTACTGGTTTTGGCATATCAAATACACCATAATAGAAAATAATATTTTATCATCAATATTTAATAATTTAAATAATTCAATGGGCTGGAACAATAGCACAGTGGGTAGGGCATTTGCCTTGCATGCAGCCAACATGGCCGACCCAAGTTCAATTCCTCCGCCCCTCTCGGAGACCCCGGCAAGCTACCGAGAGTATCTTGCCTGCATGGCAGAGCCTGGCAAGCTACTTGTATGTATTCCATATGCCAAATACAGTAACAGCAAAGTCTTACAATGGAGACGTTTTTGGGCCCGCTCCAGAAAATCAATGAACAACTGGAGGGTAGTGATAGTGACAGTAAATAATTCAATAATTTAAATTCAACAATATTAGTAAATGTTGTATCTTTATAAATTAATTACATTTTATTACATCATAAAACATTTCATCTATATGCATTGTTTCTCAAATTTTGTGTTAACTAATCATCCCAATATTTCTAGCTTTTATCTCTGAGACTCTTTAGAAGTATTTAGAATTATCAGTTGATTTAACTCTAAATTTGGACATAGCTATATTTATACTTCAAACATGTTATGTTGTGCCAAAGACTTCTAAAAATCTTCACAAAGATAATCCATGGTTATACCACCTTCATTAAAATGATGCAGAGAGCTTCTATAATTGATTCATTAGATCAGTGAACTAATATAACATGCTACAAAATATATTTTTCTTTTTTTAAATGTCAATATCATTGTTGGTCTAGATTCTTGAATTTACATGAGTCTAAGTATGAAATTGACCCAATTAAATGAAATTGCAAGCAAAGGGGTAAGTACTCCCAAAAGATTTCTATGAGTGATATAAGGATATAGGATGAAGGTCTTCAGAGGAAACTATGTCTGAGTGTATCAAAAGGATATATGAATTTCCCTCGTGGCAACTAAGAATCATTATGTGTAGGATAACAATTGATTTATCCTTTTCTCCCTTGCCACCAGGAGCTTAGGTTTATCAGGTTACACCCACCACAGTGCTCCCGAGTCACTCCCATTCCTTTGGGTATCTGTAACCACTTCTCTATGCTCTCTTCCCCAACCAGTTAATCAGCTTTTCCCCTAATCAGAATCTGTTAATTTATAAGGTCAGATCCTTCTAGAACTCTGAACTTGTAAGTTAATATTGCCTTTCTCTTCTCCTTATGTCTTTTGAATAGTTAACTTTAATGCAGTGTCCTTTTTGTACAGATACAGGAATACAGTTAATATTTTTCTTTGTAACTTAGGATTTAATTAGCTTTGAATATTACTCATTCCCAGGCATATGCTTTCTCAACTTAAGCCTCTGTTGCGCTCACTTCCTAGCACCCCCCAAAGCAGGGTCCCAACGAGGGACTGGATGGAACCAGGGCAAGTGGTAAGCTATGTGTTACCCTGGCATCGAGATGGGCCAGGCCAAAGTGCCACGATTCTTAATTATAAATTAGGAGTTTGATCATAGACAAATGCTGTCATTATCCAAAAGTAACAGTGAGACTAGACCCTGCTAGGGATAGGAAAGACTATCTGGCCTGAGAACGAGATCGAGATGGCCCTAGGAGAGCAATTCTATAAGCTTAAAGTATTTCTCACTGTGTCCATACAAAATGATTTATATTATGTAGGCTTATATGTTTGTTGGACAAGGAGGGGAGAAACCCACGCAGGGGATTCCATTCTAGGGTTGGTAGATCTGCTAAATGAGAATCTGTCCTAGAAGCGTTTCCCGTGTGTTCTGACTAGTTTGGATGAGGCTGAATATTTCTCCTCTTCAAACTGCCTTCAGTAAATAATTTCAGTATATTGTAAGTGGCGGTTTTCCTTTTATCACAGAAACCTGGCTGGTCTTAGACATGTAGATCTCAGGTGCTAGCCAGGCCTGATCTTTGGGATGTAGATTCTGGCTCTAGTCAGACTAGTCTTGGGATGCAAACTCAGATACTTGTCTTTGGGATGTAGATTCCAAGCTCTAGCAGACTATTCTTTGAGATTCAAATCCAAGTGCTTGTAGCCCAAGAAAGGTTTCAGTTTTGGTTTTGTATCTTTTTTCCTGATGCCAAAATTACTGGCCTACAGATGCAAAGAAACAATGTATGTTTCCCTGCCTCAATGTTCTTTCTGTAACTCCTTTTGATGATGTCACTGCATTGTGCCCTTTAGAGGTACCATGATCAATAAAAGAAGATTCTGGGGCTCTCTAGGTAACACAGGCTGAGAGAATCTAGGGGGAACACAGGCTTGAGAGAACCTGGGGGTCACAGATCTGAGAGAACCTGCGCCCTCCATGACATAAATTTCTTTTATGAGTTTTAATGAAACTAAAAGGGCTGGAGCAATAGCACAGCGAGTAGGGCGTTTGCCTTGCACGCAGCCAACATGGCCGACCCGAGTTCGATTCCTCCACCCCTCTCGGAGAGCCCAGCAAGCTACCGAGAGTATTTGATATGCCAGACACAGTAACAACAAAGTCTCCAATGGAGACGTTACTGGGCCCGCTCGAGCAAATCGATGATCAACGGGAGGGCCTTTACTTTTACTTTACTTAAAGGGGCTGGACCGATAGCACAGTGGTAGGGCGTTTGCCTTGCACGCAGCCAACATGGACAACCCGAGTTCGATTCCTCCACCCCTCTTGGAGAGCCCAGCAAGCTACCGAGAGTATCTCGCCCACACGGCAGAGCCTGGCAAGCTACCCGTGATGTATTCGATATGCCAAACACAGTGACAACAAAAGTCTCCAATGGAGACGTTACTGGGCCCACTCGAGCAAATCGATGAACAATGGGAGGACAGTGACAGTGACAATGAAACTATAAGAGGGGGCTGATGGAGGCAGAGGTGAGACAGGAGTGAATGGAGAAAGGGTTGGAATAAACTGCAACCAAGACCAACCAGCCTGGCCTTCATTTCCTTCCTTCCCCTGCCCATCGTCATTGATCTCCTTGGAGTGGGGAAACAGCCTGAGACTACCAAACATGGGCGGCTGGAGAGACAGACTGCTGCTATCTTTTTGTTTTTACACAATTATGTATGAAAGAACATGCACAAGAGAGGAGAACATGTACTACACATGCCTCTTCCATCCGTTCACCACTTTTTATTTTTCTATGTGCCACAACCAGCAGCAGTTCTCTTTTTCACCTCAGTGGAATCATGGGTCTATTTACTACACTTTAACTAGTAGTATTGCCCATTTTAACATTTCTTACCAATATCTCAAAAGCTTATCAGACTCAAAGACAAGTCCTTTGTGTACTTCAGAGAGAAGTCACGGAGATCATGAGACTGCAGATCATTTATAGCATTTATCTGCTTTGCAAAAAAACATCATTTATTTTAAGCCTCAATTTTCTAGTTCAAATATTTATTCTGTGTATATTGGACATTTCCAAATATCTGTATTATCAACACTTCAAACTCAGCCTAACCAAAAATAAATTTGTCATCCTCGTGCTTCCCACAATACACAGACATAGAAACTCCACATTTCTTACTCTCCAGTGAACAATTTTGTAATTTAATTATAAATTATTTTACTTTTTCATGCTAGATACTTGCAAAACCTACTCTAATTATGATTAATATCAAACTAAATAGCTGTAGGCTGATAATATTTCATAAAAACAACTGAATTAGTTTTCTAGAAAAATATAATTAGTGGCAAGTGTTAAATACTTCGAATATTTTTAAGTAATATAAAAACCATTCTTTTTCTTTTTTATTTTGGGGGCATACACAAGGCTTACTTGTGGTCCTGCATTCAGGGATCACTTCTGACAGTGCACAGAACATTATATGTGATGCCTGCACTTAAACCTGGGTTTCTCACTGTACTATCTCTCCATTCCCTGAAAATCACTCGTTAATGTATACTGATGGAGTATTCAAGAAACGTAATCTAAGGTAGGATGCTTGAATAATGACTTGTCACTTTTATTTCACCCACGCATTCCTGAGTAATATACTATGGCATCTTTTCTCAAAGAGAATCCAATGGAAGAGGATTCTTATTTCCCTGCCACATTAAAACAGCCTGACACAGAGAGAGAGAGAGAGGCAAACTTGCCACATATGGTGTGTATATATATTCTTCTGCTAGAGTCACAGAATTTCAGTTCTCAGGCGAAATATGCCGACAAGGCTGCCCAGAAACATGAGTGCAATTTACAGTCTCCTTTACATGGCCGAAACTGTGGCGCTGAGCCCTGAACAACAGTGGCAATTGGGAATAAGAGTGGGATTCTCATCAGGGAGCTCGAAAAGCGAAGCTGAAATGTATGCTTTCCTGTTTCTCTCACCAGCTTCTTATATTTGAGAATTTATTTCTAAAATCTGATCACTACTAAAGTAATTAGAGTCAAACCAACCAACTTCCTTCCTTCCATCCTTCCTTCCTTCCTTCCTTCCTTCCTTCCTTCCTTCCTTCCTTCCTTCCTTCCTTCCTTCCTCCCTCCCTCCCTCCCTCTCTTCCCTCCCTCCATTCCCTACCTCCCCTTCCCCTTCCTTCCTTCCTTCCTTCCTTCCTTCCTTCCTTCCTTCCTTCCTTCCTTCCTTCCTCCCTCCCTCCCTCCCTCCCTCCCTCCCTCCCTCTCTTCCCTCCCTCCATTCCCTACCTCCCCTTCCCCTTCCTTCCTTCCTTCCTTCCTTCCTTCCTTCCTTCCTTCCTTCCTTCCTTCCTCCCTCCCTCCCTCCCTCCCTCCCTCTCTTCCCTCCCTCCATTCCCTACCTCCCCTTCCCCTTCCTTCCTTCCTTCCTTCCTTCCTTCCTTCCTTCCTTCCTCCCTCCCTCCCTCCCTCCCTCCCTCCCTCCTTCCCTCCTTCCTTCCTTCCTTCCTTCCTTCCTTCCTTCCTTCCTTCCTCCCTCCTTCCCTCTCTTCCCTCCCTCCCTTCCCTACCTCCCCTTCCTTCCTTCCTTCCTTCCTTCCTTCCTTCCTTCCTTCCTTCCTTCCTTCCTTCCTTCCTTCCTTGTTCACTCCCTCTCTTCCTCACTCCCTCACTCTCTCTCTTTCTCCCTTCCCTTCCTGTCTGTGGCCACCTAGGTGATACTCAGGGCTTATTTTTGACTTTGTGCTCCTAGCAGTTCTTGGCAACGAACCATATGTAGTGCTGGGATATGACCAGGGTCTTCGGGTGGAAGGTAAGTGCCTTAAGCCTGGGCTATCTCTTCAGCCCAGGAAAACTGTTTTAGTATGCAAATACATAAAATCCATTAAAACAAAATTATTCAAGATGTGTGTATGAGGATATCTTCATTCACAATCAAGAGAGGACATCATCATTCTGGACATTTTCCTAGGGTAACTTTCTTCATGGAAGATTTAGAGAGGGAAAGTTTTAAAAGGGCTGAAGCTGGAGTGATGGCAGTGTCTGGATGGGAAATAAGAGTCTGGTTAATCCAGGATCTCTTCCACAGAATGCTAGTTTTCTCTCCTTAGTAGCAGGGACATATTGGAATGTTTGCATGACATCTGCAGACTCCAAAATATAAATATCCCAGTTTTTTACATAGAAAGGCTGAAGCTCCACCAACTTTCATGACCTCTCTTTGGAAATTGTATGGCATAACTTCTGACACATTCTCCCAGCTACAAGTGATTTAACAAACCCATTCACATTCAAGGAGGCAGGGATTAAACAATCTTTCATAATAGAACGTGGCAAGATTCTAGAAAGGCATGCTCAATGAGAGATGATATTGTAGACATCTTGGGAAAATGCAATCTGCCAAAGTATTATATTAAAAATGAAATGAATCTATATTTAAAGAGACTACCAAGCAAAAATGAAGAAGCAAGAAAAAGGATGCACGCCCGTTTCAGGCAGGAATAATATATCGTGAAGTGATCTGAAATAAATAAGTGCATAAGTATGCAAATAATTAATCTGAAATAAAATATCACATTTATGTACTATAAAAATTCTAGAGTTGTGGAATTATGCTCCTTTTGACCTTCTGTGACTGAAATATTCCAGTTGACATAGTATTTTTCAGAGGGTAACCATGCTGTTGCCAACAGTAGCTTTCCCTTCTAGTAAATGCTGAGTATTGATCCGTAGAGATAACAGAAGGTAGGGTGATTGCCTTTCGCATTGCTGATCTAAGTTCAACTCCTGGTGCCCAATAGCTCACCAGGAGTCATCTCTAAGCACAGAGCCATAAGTAAGCCCAGAGCACAGCTGGGTGTGACCCACAACAACAAAAACACCCCCCCCCCATCCCAATAAATGCTATTACCCCATGGGCTATAGATACAAAAACAGGAATGAAGACGAAACAGGAATGGATATATAGATACACTTTATGGAGCTGTTTAATCCATTTTTCTGTGCATTGACATTTGGGTTGTTCTATAACTTGACTATTTTCATTCAAGCTGTAAAGAATGTGGGAGTGCAAATATTCCCTTGAGATGCCAATTTAAATGCCTGTAGGTCTTAAGTGGTTGGAACATTAGGAAGCTTTAGTTTTAATTTTGGGGGAACAATATTCCACAGTGAATGTGAAATTACATCCTTACAAACAGCGACTACACAAGAGTCTATTTCTTGTACAATCTCACCAAAATGTATGTCTTTTGACAATCAAGTTATGTGTGAGATAACAGTTACACTTAGAGAAGGGTACACTCGGATGTCATTTGCTTAGGTGGTAAGAGAAAGATAAATGGAAGTTTTTGATCCATGGATTTTAGGTTATGGCTATACAAAACAAATCAATTCTAGAGATATGTATATAAATCTGCCTGTAATTGGTGATATTGTTTTTCGTGTACCTAATGTTTATGAAAAGATATGTTATATGTTCTCAACACAATAAAACAAAAGGACACAAGGAAATTTTAGAAGCATATTAATATATTGATTTGCCTTGATATTGGTGAGAGCATAACTATTTTATAGGTAAATCTAAGCTCATAAAATTTTGTACATTAATTTTGTGTATTTTCTTTGGTACTGTCAATCAACACCAATAAAGTTGTGTAAACAATCACAGAAATGTTACATTGGTATCAATAGAGGAAAAATAAAGAAAAACGTTAACAGTAATGTGTAATGCCAATGAAAACCTATGTGCCTTTATCACTTACTTAAAAATAACAAAAAATTTTCCATATAAACATATATATAGGTCACATGATAAAAGACAGATGTATCATAACGTTATGACTAATGACGTGTGATAACACCTGTAGAAAATAAGTCAAATTATATTTGAATTTATCCTAAGTCATAAGCAAGTGAATGGTTGCATTACAAAATATAAACCATGTGTACGTAAAACCTAAAACTAAAGAGGCAAATTTTTATATGATTTCAAACTGGGAAGTTCCAAAGGTTGTACCAACGATGAAGACAATGAAATTTTTTAACAGGTGTAAATAACTAAAATATATAAACTATGTTCAAAATATAAGTAATAAAAACCAAATAATCAACTAATATTGAATTTTTCTTGTATAAAACTAAAAATACTGGGGCTGGAACAATAGCACAGCGGGTAGTGCATTTGCCTTGCAGGTGGCCAATCCAGGTTTTATTCCCAGCATCCTATATGATTCCCTGAGCACCACAGTAATTCCTGAGTGCAGAGCCAGAAGTAACCCCTGTGTATTGCCAGCTGTGATGTAAAAAGCAAAAAAAAAAAAAAAAAAAACCCTAAAAATACTAACCCATTTAAAAAGTAATCCCACACGAAATATAAAACAAAAATTTGGAGCAATTATTCTAAATACTATAGCTCTGAAATCTGAGCTATTATTTATCTGTCCAAATTATGTTTTAATATCTCGGTGTTAATGATTTTTATGCATTCTCATTCAAAGTAATACACCATTGTGCTTTTGCCCATTTTATAAGCACTAGGTGAAAATAGTTATTTTCCATATCAAAATATTTTTGCAAATTACAGCAGATTAATGAGAGCTTTAGCTCAAGGTTTCTTTTTTCAACACCAATTCAAACACTATTGTACATTAATCACAAGTATTTTCCACCCTTAAGTATAAACTTTCACTCATTCCACATCAGACTTGCAATTTTATTTACATTACACGATTGAATATTTCTGAGAAAATTTTATTGTCCAGGAAGTATAATAGAGTTAAGAAATACCAATAAATCTTAGGTTTCTATTGTCAAATACATTGGACAACCTCATGACAAACCAAATGCAAAAGGAAACATGCCACTTCTCTAATTCTTTCACATAGGCCCAGAAAATTGCTTGCTAAAGTAAACCATGCTTGGGCCCAAGAGATAGTATAGAGATTGATTTACTTGACTTGAATTGCATGTAGCATACTATGGCTCAATCTTTGATACTTACCTTCTCCCCAAAGCACCATACGACCCCTGACTCCCGCCTTTGTGCTCCAACCTTCAACTCCTACCCCTCTCCCCCAAACCACCAAAAGTAGACCTATTTGAACTAGGAGAAACTAAATAGAAAAATACACAGAAAAGAGAAGCAATAAAGTACTATGGAATTCAAGTATAGGAGGACACGGAAGCAAGAAACTGAAAGGAACAGGAAAAAGTAAGACAAAATTTTGTATGTCAATAGCTGTTTGAACTTTAGGGAAACTTTGGGTAAACACTTAAACTTTTGAGTAAGGAAGTGGCCAGATAAAATTTGCTTTCTGGAAAGGGCATTCTAGTATTAGCCAAGAAGAATGATTACACAGGTCCTTCCTGAGAGGTGGGATTAAGTGATTCTGAGGCTTTTCCAAAGTAGTAGTAGTTCTAAGGACTCAGAGAGGTAGCGAGTCTGAACAAAAGGAGTGTGAGTGGGAAGGGGAAGTGGATGGTGAGAAAATGAGTGACAGAATCTGCATTTGTTGAAAAGTTAGCAGGTATAAATTAAGTGATGTCAAGATTCCCGTGTAAGAATATGAATGAATAGTATATTAATCATTGCAATAGAGATTTTTTGGAGTTGTTTTCTGAGAATATGGCAGAATTTCTCTGGGACATAATTGACTTGGGAGAAATGATAGCACGCTCAGATTTCTTGAAAATAGGAACATGATTCTGTATTCCCAGAGCTACGAATTGTGCCTACATGTATTGCATGGATGAAGTTCAAATAAAATAAAATAAAATTTACACAGAATGTGTCTCAGCTTATTACAAGGAGTGGACTCATTAGATGAGACTGTGAAAATGAGAATAGTAGACCAGGAAATAGTTCTCCAAAGGTAATGATGTCGGGCAGTAAGGCTTTTGAGAATAATAAAGTAGCTAAAACAAAATAGAAGGAATATCCTTTGCAAATAGGAGAAAATCCACATATGGTATTACCCCAACACCCAGAAAATGAAGTTCAAGAAGGAGAGAAATTCAGAAGTCACAAAAACTTTAGAATAACTTATTAGTAACCAGAAAAAAGGTACTATCAGAAACCAAAGCAAAGTGGTCTTTCTATTGTTAATATGGATAAATGTAAGGATTTAGCAAGAGCAGATTAAAAGATGCATGTGTGTGACTGTATACATGTTTGCGAGAATAGCACAAAGAGACAGAAAAAGCAAATAGTTCTTTGGAATCAAAGAACCTCCATTCAATTTTCATTCATTTCTACTGTGCAAACTTAGGTAGCTCTGAGGAATTTTCTTATTTAATAAAATTACAAGATAACTCTAGCGGGCCCAGTAACGTCTCCATTGGAGACGATAGCACAGCGGGTAGGGCGTTCGCCTTACAAGCGGCCAACATGGCCGACCCGAGTTCGATTCCTCCGCCCCTCTCGGAGAGCCCGGCAAGCTACCGAGAGTATTCGATATGCCAGACACAGTAACAACAAAGTCTCCAATGGAGACGTTACTGGGCCCGCTCGAGCAAATCGACGATCAACGGGAGGGCCTTTACCTTTACCTTACCTTACAAGATAACAGTGCTCTGAGAAGTTTTAAGAATTTTACAAAATGAAAACAGTAAAACATAATAACACATAAAGTAAATAAAATAAAATAATAAAAACAGTTAAAAACTATGCTTAAAAGTTAGTTGATGGTGAGAGAAGAGCAATTATTTTTATCACTAGTATTTTTTTAAAAATTTTTATTAGTGAAACACCATGAAGTACAGTTGTAGACTTACAAGGTTTTGTGCTTGGGTTTCAGTTATACAATGATCCAGTACCCATCCCTCCACCAGTGCCCATTCTCTATCATTTATTATCACCAGTGTTTAGAATTAACTCTGGATATGAATCTATTCTTTCCCGCATTCTGATTACTCCATTTAATATTCTGAGATGAGGCAAAGAAAGCCCAAATTTTTTATTGTGAAATCTCTATGAATTATAGAGCTTGGTATTGTTAGCTAGAGTCAGTCCAAAGTATGAGCAGAAAACTCATTCCTAGACTCAACTGAGCCCTCTAATATCAGCTCTCAATATATTCACAGCATAAGATTCTGCCATGAATGGACAGATAAAAGTTTCTCTTCTCTGATATTTCTCCTTCTTTCATTAATCTCTTTCCTTTTCCTCAGAGTCTCTGTTCAACTTATCAGAATTAACTGCTACAATATTCTTTTTTTCTCTAGGATCAGATTCAGAAAAACAAAAATATCTCTAAACATCTTTCTATCTGATGATGTCACTCCTCAGATAAATCTTATGTCTTGTCCTTCAGAATAAACATCCTGTTAGGAAAATGAATAATATTTATTTTCACATATACTTTTGAAAGATTATTGTATGTAATGGAATTAAATAAGTGAAATGAGTCAAAAAGAGAGAGATAGACATAAAAAGATTGCACTGATCTATGGAATATAAAGTAATATAATGGGAGACTGTAGGATAACACTGTTTTGTCCTTCCTCAGATAGCTTAGGTTTATCGGGTCACACCCATCCCAGGGCACTGAACTTGTATTATAAATTAATATTGCCTTTCTTCTCTCCTTATGTCTTTTGAATTTACCTTAAAGCAGTTTACCTTACAGCAATGTTCTTTCTGTATGGACACAGAAAGACAGTTAATATTATGCTTTGTGACTTGGGAATTGATTAACTCCGAATAATATTTACTCCTGGGCATCTGCTTTCTTGACTCAGTTGTCCCTAGTTCCTAGCACCCCAAAAGCAGGGTCCCAATGAGGTACTGAATGGACCCAGGGCAAGGTGTGAGCTACCCTGGCATCAAAATGGGCCAGGCCAAAGTGCCGCGATACTCAACTATAAGTTGAGGGCATGATCATGGACAAATGCTGTCATGATCCAAAGTAAGTAATGAAGAGACTAGGACCCTGCTGGGGCTAGGAAGACTAACCTGGCCTGAGAGCTGTGGAATGTATAATGAGATGTTTATATCTCTTACTGTGCTCACACAGAATGACATTGCTAGAAATATTAGAAGTAGATTTACTACAACTATTTAAGTAGATTACTAGCTGAGGAAAGAACACACCCTTGTTAGGATCCCACCCTTGAGTGGATCTCCTAGTAATCTGGAGTAATCTCTTTAGATGAGATTTTATCCTTGAGTTAATCTCCTGGAGAAGTGGTTTTACCTCTCTTTGTTGATTTGTCAATGTTCAACCCACCTTTGTGTCACCACCCTATGTGATTGCTATATAAACTAAGAATGTAAGCTCAGAGAGAGCAGAGTCAGAAGTGAGAGAGATCGGGCTACAGAGATCCAGAGTCATAGTGAGAGGGACTCAAGCTTGAGAGAGAGAATAGCCATCCTGATCCAGGCCACACACAGGGCTCAAGAGCACCGAACGTGGGCAGTGAGACCGTGCCATCCAGTGAGCCTGTGAACACACAACCTTCAGTGTGCTAAGATTTACAAGAGACTAGCACCCAAAAATAGTAGAGATAAGTACCAGGAGGTGTGCTCCACGGCCTTGAAGTTGGCCTCACATTTTGGAGGAAAAGGCAACTCAGATAGAGAAAGGAACACCAAGTAAAGTGTGGTTGGAGGACCTGCTTGGAATGGGAGATGGAGTGCTGAAAAGTAGACTATACACCAAATACAATGGTCACTCAATACCTTTATTGCAAAACACAACACCCAAAAGGAAAGAGATAACAAAAGGGAATGCCCTGCCACAGAGGTGGGATGGGGTGGGGTGGATGGGGTTGAGGGAAGGAGGGATACTGGGATTATCAGTGAAGAATGGGCACTGCTGGAGGGATGAGTACTCCAGCATTGTATGACTGAAACACAAGCACAAAAGTTTGTAAGTCTGCAATTGTACCTCACAGTGATTTACTGATAAAAAATTGGGAAAAAAGGAATTAAATAGTACAAGATTACCTGAAAATAAATACCACAGATTATCACAGAGTGACATTAAGAAGTAGGCAGAAGTATCTCAGAAAAAAATAAGTGATGTAACAAATATGATTATTCTGGAATATTTTGGTTCTTACTCTGGCACAAAAATAAATTACTAAGATTATATAATTGATTGGAATTTAACTATGCACAGCTAACTATAATAGAATAGGTAGAATCAACGTTTAGTTTTTATTCTGTTTATTTTCCATTGGGATCGTATTTTGGAGAATCTCATCTGCATATAACTGACTCACTTAACCCTGTGCTTGAATGTGATATTCTTTTAATTTAGTTATCTATTTTGGTTTTGGCCCCACACCGGGCAGTGCTCAGGGCTTACTCCTGGCTCTCAGGAATCACTTCTGGTGGGGCTCAACTTGGAGAACCATGTGGGCACCTGGGATAGAATCCTGGTCCAGCTTGTGCAAGGCATGTCCCATACCCACTGTACTACTGCTCCAGCCCTGCATGTGACATTATTCCATTGAGCCCTTTGTTTCAGTTTGTTAAACAACTGGTCCACTTATATATCAAAGTTCTCGATTATAATCCTAACAGGTTCTGGTAAGCCCTGAAGCTTCCTATGTTATCACCTAGAAAGGATCTTGCCACTCTGCAGCTCTTTTATCTGACCTGGATATTGTGTCCTCATGATCTATACTCTTCTCAAAGCTGTGGTGTGTGTGTGTGTGTGTGTGTGTGTGTGTGTGTGTGTGTGTGTGTTATCATGTGTACATGCTTTGAGTACACTGAGAGCATTTGTTCTATATATATTTTTTTTGAATGGGCTGGAGCAATAGCACAGCGGGTAGGGCGTTTGCCTTGCATGTAGCCAACATGGCCGACTCGAATTTGATTCCTCTGCCCCTCTCCGCGAGCCCGGCAAGCTACCGAGAGTATCTCGCCCGCACGGCAAAGCCTGGCAAGCTACCTGTGACGTATTCGATATGCCAAACACAGCAACAACAAAGACTCCAATGGAGGCATTACAAGGCCCGCTTGAGAAAATTGATGAACAACGGGAAAACAGTGACAGTGACAGTGATATTTTTTAAAAAGTGTCTCTACAAGTTATGCTCAGTCAGGGGTTATGGACCTAACATGCTGCTGCTCACATCTGATGATGCTCTGGGAGTTGGCCAGCAGTTGGGGATGGGGATAAAACTCAGGACATCTCCATAAAAGCATTCACTTGGCCAGTGGAGTTGCGTCTCTAGTCCAGTAAGGAATGTTTTATTCATGTTTTTACGTATATTTCCTGACAAGAGGATGAGCGAAAGTTAGACTGGGCATTTGGGCAGAGATTTGGCAGACTGGTACCTACTGCCAATAGATACCAGTGTGTCTCCTTAGACACCTCGTGCGGGACATGTCCTAGTTGGTAATCTTTAATGCAACACTGAATATTATGTGTAGAAAACACCTGATAAATTATTTTTAACAGAGGCCAGTCCTGATCATTTAAAAGGGGCTGGAGTGATAGCACAGCAGGTAGGGCGTTGGCCTTGCACACAGCCGACGCGAGTTAATTCCCAGCATCCCATATGGTCCCCTGAGCAATGCCATGGATAATTCCTGAGTGCGGAGCCAGGAGTAACCCCTGTGCATCGCCAGGTGTGACCCCAAAAAACAAACAAAAAATGGATTAAGTGTACAAAGTATTGTAAAATTTGAAAATTATGGGAATATATTTTAGGTGGGGTTATGACTCTACATGAGTGAATTTTCCTGCTGGGAAAAATGCATTGAAGATGGTTTCTAACCTAATCATACAATGCAAAATGCATCATTTAACCTTGTTAAAATAACAGCAAAATATATTTGGTGTTAATGACTCACTGTTGTGTTACTCTCCTAAGTATTCTGACATTCCAACATGAAATTTTAACACTGAACTTTGATGACTCCTCTTTTCTTCCATCTGTTTTCTTGCTTGGTGGATATTTTTTACTTTCTGTGTTTTGTTGACTTTTGATCCTTAAAGATTTGAACTGCAGAGTTACTGTTTTCAAAAATTTTACCAGTTTTTAAGCTAATGTAACTAAATAAACTCTAACTTCATCTATAATGAAATTACTAAAACTGTAAGTGTTTAGGTGAAGCGAGACCTGAACAAAGGATGTGTGTTTCTAGTCACAGCAATCTGGCACCCAATGACGGCTGCAAGTTGCACATTTAATTAGAGTGCAAACTCATTAAGGTATCAGGGAATATTAAAAAGATAATATGATTCTCAAGAGCTGCATGCCACCTTTTGAAGAACAGTTGGCTGTGACTGCCAACAGCTGCCTTGACTCTCTCTCTGTCACCCAGACACACATTCAGAAATACCTTTGTTTGCCCTGTAACCATTAAGAAACTCTTGTGCAAAACTGTGTCTCAGATTCTGCTTTATTTAGAAGCTTACTGCAGAAGCATTATACATGAAATCATGTATTTTTTCAGGTACTACATAAATGGCAAAACAAAAATTATAACATTAAGAAGTTTTTTTAATTCTTCTCAGTGTTTCAGCCTGAAAAGCAATAACTAAATTGTTTAATATTTCAGCTTGGTCGAATGGCATAGCAAGTAGAATTTTGATGGAATAATTGACACGATTTCAAGCAGAAGAACATAACTATCTAAACAGATAAAATAATAGAGAATAATAGAGGTATTATTTTAGAAATAATGAGGGCTTGTAATAATGAAGTATTTTTTATGGTAAGTGACAAAATGAATACTAAGGGTAATCACACAAGTAGACAACACAACAAATACCCACTTTTGTTATAAAATATCTCTATTTTTTAGGCTTCGGGTCAACCAATCATGCCACTATTCTGAAATAAAGTGAGAAAATAAGGTCAAGTAGTTTCTCATAAAATAAGTATACCAATTGACATACCAATTAAAAATGCAAAATACATTCTTCTCTACTATTGAATAAATATGGAAACTGAGAGTTTAAGATTTTAAGAAGCTGGAAAAGAACAAAATGTGTCCTTCAAATAAAGTAATTTCTGTTAACAGAAATAAGATGCATAATAATATCACCATTCATTTGAATATACTTCACTATACTTAAATGGAATAACATTTTCAGTATGCAATCAAAGACACAGCAAAAAGAAATAATATAAAATGAGCTATATAAAGCTCTTATTCTAGTGAGGTTTCCATAATCTCTAAATTATAATGTCTTATTCCCATTAAATTGCTCACTTTACACACATTTCTCCAGTCCCAAACTCACTTGTACCAATTTTTAAATAATAAAAAAAATGAAATAACTTTCCCTCAAAGCAAAAGAATGCTGAGCTTGGAACAAGAAATGCCTGCACTAAATTATTAACTCTACCACTTATCCATTAAGATTTAGACAAGTTATTTAACTTCTTAACTTCTCATTTTCTTCTCCATAAAATACAGATGGAAACACAGAAGCTGGAGAGACAGCACAGAGTAAGGTGCTTGCCTTGCATATGGCTGACCCCATATAGTTCCCTGAGATCCATCAGGAGTGATCCTTGAGCACAGAGCCAGCAGTAAACTCTGAGTATGGCAAGGTGTGGCCCAACCCAGCCCTGCCTCCCATAAAGATAAAAAAAATGTCTCAAAAGTACTTATCAAACTCTGGAAATTAGAATTTTAATTTACAAATGATATACAGGGTAACAAGATGAATTAATTACCTTTGTACATATCTGTGCAGGATACTGGGACTTGCATCCTGGCACTACAGGTCCTCAGAGCACTGCTAGGAATGACCATAAGCACAGAGCCAGTAGTTTCTTCTGAGCACCACTAAATATATCCAATCCCTGTTGACTCAGCTCCACAAAAGAGGCATATCAATTTCCTATGTAAATTACATAATGAAACATTTTGTTTACCTCTTTGGAATACCTCTATCACAACTAGTATAATAAAACTTGTTTGTACTAAGCCCCATTTTTATATGCCAGGAATTAATATTTTTAGAAAAGCATATCTGAAACTAGGGCAGAGTAATTTTACAATATAAGATAACTGTAAAGAGTCAAAGTTATGACCCAAATCCATGTCTATCTTCTAAAATAATGAAACATTTCTCAAATATAGTCCATCCTCCCAATCACTATTGATTTGAAATAAAGAAGCCATCAATTCGCATGAACACAACATTGGCTTTTTAATTTCTAGAATGTTCCTGGCTCTACCTTGTCAAGTGTGGAGCTGAGAAATGTGTGGTGTCATCTAATGACAACGTAGTGTGTGACTACCAAGGGCCTCATAAGTCAGTACTTGAGAAATTGAAGTTCTTGTGGAAATTCTCTTGCCAATACCTTGAGATACTTCAGACACAAAACAGAAATCTATTTTTACTATGTCCAGAAGTAGCTATAGGGAGAGGCAGAAATAGGTTTTCATCTTCACTGACAAATTTTAAATAAATTTGGTGACCCAAATGTGTAAGCTTGTGGCAATTATTAAAAGACTTTGCAAAATTCAGCTACTGTTCTTAGACTTGGGACTCTGGGAAAGTATTGTATTTAAACACTAGCTAGTTGGGACCAGAGAGTTAGTACAGCAGGGAAGATGCTTGTCTCGCAAGTGATAGACCCAGGGTGGATTCCTAGTACCTCGTAAGGATTCCTAACTTCCACCAGGAGTGATATCTGAGCACATATCAGGGGTAAGACCAAAATACAGCTGGGTCACTGTCACAGTCACTATCCTCTGGTTGTTCGTCGATTTGCTCGAGCAGGCCCAGTAATGTCTCCATTGTGAGACTTAAGTTGTTACTGTGTTTGGCATATTGAATACATCACAGGTATCTTGCCAGGCTTTGCCGTGAGGGCGAGATACTCTCGATAGCTTGCCGGGCTCTCCAAGAAGGGCAGAGGAATTGAACCCGGCATGGCTGGGTTGGCTGCATGCAAGGCAAACGCCCTACCGCTGTGCTATCGCTCCAGCACACAGCTGGGTATAGACCCAAAATAAAAACCAAAAGACAAAACTAAAATATTACTTAGTGCACTTCCCTAGTTACTAATGCACAACAGTCTGAAATATAGTTTCAAAACCTTATCCCACAGGATAAGAATAGATATTTGGATTTCTGTAGACATAACCTTCTAGATGCCAACAAATATGGATAATAATGGCACAGAGAAAGAATTATAATCTTTTCTTTCTTATCAGGATAATGTCATTGCTGTTGAAAATTCATTGTGAATATACAAACTATACCCATTAAGTTATTCTGAAGATCTCTATTTTTTCAAATCCCCCAGAACTTTATTTTCTAGCTTTTTTTTTTTTATCTTACTATGCTCCTTTCTCTACTTCCTTTCATTTATCATTTGGTTTAATTTCAATGAGGTTCTATTTGTCTCTGTTTGAAAAACAGGTTTCTAATTATTTCACCTTACTAAAGGCATAAGCCTAATACTTATGTACTAGAATTTTATTCAAAGCCCTGTGAAATGAAAATCACCCCAAAATTTTAACTTTAAGCAAGAAATTGAGTGAATGACTCTTGGTTAAGGAAGAACTAGGAAGTGAAATGTTATTTCCAACTTTAGATTATGGACCAGAGAACAGCACCAATGGAAAAGATCATTCATTCTAATTTATTCACTCCACAGACTGGAAAGATTGTCTCATTAGTAATAGCCTTCTTGAAAATACGATTAAATTAAAGATACCGGTCTAATTATATAGCCCTATATAAAATCATGTGGACCTGAACTACAGTCACCCCTCTCTCTCTCTCTCTCTCTCTCTCTTTCTTTTTCTCTCTCCACACATAGACACACATATATATACATATATGTGTGTAATATATACATATATTACATATACATAATCTGCCATTCTTCCTCTCTGGAAGACATAGTTCATAGTTTTATTTATCTATATATTTTTATAGATAAATAAATAGATAAATAAATAAAATTATTTATAGATAAATAAAACATAATCTGGAGCGATAGCACAGCGGGTAGGGCGTTCGCCTTACAAGCGGCCAACATGGCCGACCCGAGTTCGATTCCTCCGCCCCTCTCGGAGAGCCCGGCAAGCTACCGAGAGTATTCGATATGCCAGACACAGTAACAACAAAGTCTCCAATGGAGACGTTACTGGGCCCGCTCGAGCAAATCGACGATCAACGGGAGGGCCTTTACCTTTACCTTTTACATATACATATATGTAAAACAAGGATATGATTTCACAGCAAAATACTTGTGTAGCATGTCTGAGGCTCTGAGTTCAGTACCCAGCATTGAAAACTAAAAGGAGACAGGGATATGTACAGAGGGCAAGAGGAGAGGAAGAATGGCAGATTGAAATGCTGGGACCATAAGCATAGGGCTGCTGGTGCACCACTTAAAATTGCAAGAGGTTTTCCAAGAAAGCCCTTAGAGGAGAAATGGCTTGGCATAGAACCTTGGTTTTGAACTTATGACTTCAAGAGTTGCATGTTTGTAAGCATTTGCTGTTTTCAGGTGTCAATCTTCTAGTAATGTGTTATGGAACCATGGGGTATGAATATAGCCTTTGCTCTAAACATGGGGAAGAACATGAATAAGACAAAAGACCTGTGAGGAAGAAACTAATTAGAACAAGACCTAAAGGATGTCTATGGAAGCTTACAGAGAGAGAAGCAGGTTGTCATCCAGAAAGAGATTTGAATATTTAAGTCAGTATCAATTAAGGCGCAATCAATAAGATTTATACGAATCAGAGGAGATGAACTTCGTTTCAAACTCGCAGGCTTGCTTTAAATGATCCTGAACGAACAGAACCAAGAATCTGGCAGAATCACTCTGTTTCTGATGTGTGAAATTTTACCAATAACTAATAGGTTGTTAAGCTTAACAACTAGTTAAAACAACTACTCTTGGTTTTTGTTTAATTGTTTTTCTGAGCCATACCTGATGGTGCTCAGGGCTTCTTCCTGGCTCTGTTCTCAGGGATTACTCCCAACAGTGCTTGTGGGACCATATGTGATACTGGAGATTGAAGTGGGGTATTGGTGAAATGCAGAGAAAGACATTATCTGCTGCATTCTCTGGACCCAGGGTTTTTTATTATTGACATATGTTTATTGGATCCTATCTAATATGACAACTAGCTAGAAGCATTTAACAGAAGTATAAAACTAAGATAAAAATGTTTTTCCTAGTTCAAAAATTCCTTTCCTTTCCTTCCTCTGATTGTTGTTTTTATGCGTGGTGGTTCCATATGGTTGTCTGTGGGGCTCTTTGGGGCTCGTACCCACTCTTTGGGATGAAAGATCCAAGACAGAAGAGCTGCTGGGGTCACACTGGGGGCAAGAGGGCAGTGCTGGGTATCAAGTTCATGGCCTCATACATTCAAATACTGAGAACAGTGTTTTTTGCCTCTAAATCATCTCTGAACCACCTAATAGTAAGACTGGAAATGAAAAATGTATATAAATGACAATCTAATGCTCAGACACTTCTCATTGCAGATGGAGTAAAATTTGGCCGAACCTGTAAGTGGGCCACATGAAAGCACTGAAAGGGAACACAGACAGCACGAAGAATGTAATTTGGGGGGCTGGAAGGACAGTGAACAAACACCCCAAAAAGACTTGATCACAAAGTGTAAAGGTTAGTGGTCTGTAAGAGAAGACCGTTTAAATGGAAAGAACACCAACAGAATGACATGAGGGCACTCCCTTGCATGCTATAGTGTGAAAAGGAACACAGATCATTTTCCTGAGAGAATAAGTAAAGAGGGACTTTTGAACAAATCTGGAGCCAGGAGCTGTTTCTTTACCCTGAGAACAGACTCCGGAGCAGACTATCACTTTGACTAATGTGACAATTACTCTGAGCTGAAAAGATCACCATTGACACTCTAAAATTCATGTTAGAGTCCCAACATCTGGTACCTCAGATTGTGACTGTATTTGAAAATAGGAGCTTTAAAAGATCATTAAAATAATATTGTACAATCATGTTTGGTCTATAGTCTACTTTCAGCACTCAATGCCTTGTTTGCAAACCACAACACCCAAAAGGAGAGAGAGAACAAAAGGGTATGCCCTGCCACAGAGGCAGGGTGGGATGGGGAGGATGGGGGGGGGGGGTGGGAGGGATACTGGGATCCTTTGTGGTGGAAAATGAGCACTGGTGGAGGAATGGGTATTTGATCATTGTACAACTGAAATCCAAGCACAAAAATTTGTAAGTCTACAACTGTACCTCATGGTGTCTCACTAATAAAAAAAAATAGTATTGTATAGGTGAATTCTGATCCAATATGGTGTCCTTTGAAGAAGAGGAAATTTGAACTCAAAGGTGCTAGGTATGCCAGCAAACAAGAAACCCTTGGGAGGTAGTGAGAAGGTCTCTTGTAAGCTAAAGAGTTACACTTTGGGAGAAACCAACCCAGCAGTCACCTTGAACTTGGTGTCTGGTTTCTGGTCCTCCAGCCTCCAGAACTATGACATAGTAATTTAAACTTGTTTTTCCTAGTTGGAAATACTACTACAGAGGAAGTTTTAGAAGTACTATAACGGTAAACTAATTGTTGAGAGGTAACTAGAGAGACAGTGATAAATGGCAAGAGGTAGCACTCTAGCACTGTCCTCCCACTGTTCATCGTTTCTGCTCGAGCGGGCATCAGTAATGTCTCCATTGTAAGACTTGTTGTTACTGTTTTTGGCATATCAAATACACCACAGGAAGCTTGCCAGGCTCTGCTGGGAGGGCAAGATATTCTCGGTAGCTTGCCTGGCTCTCCGAGAGGGACAGTGGAATCAAACCCGTGTCGGCCACGTGCAAGGGAAATGCCCTACCCACTGGCAAGAGGTATTTAGGTAAAAATGTGCTGTAGGACTGTAGAACTATTGAAATTCCTTGACCACATATCTGTGAAATTAGCACTGCATTAAGGATCCTAGGAAGGCTAAGCCCAAGGTCTTTTGCCCATGATCATGTGTTGATTTTGATTTCACGTTGAGACTGTTTATTTGGTTCACAAGATAACTCACTCATTTGCTTGCTTGTAATCCGTATCTTCCATGCAGAGAAATATGCCATATTTCGCATTTTCTATTTAAAATAAGAGCCAAGCCATTTGACATCACTCAGCTCCCCGCACCTTGTGACAGGGAAGTCATTAAGGAGCTGAGACGGAAGCATGTTCTCTGAGTGACAGCAGAGCAAGACACTTTTCAGTTTTGAGAAGTTTGGATGAATTCCAGGGATCAATGTAGAAATTAATTGCTTACAGTTCTTGGCACTAGTCTACTCATCAGCCCTGATTTTTTTTGAACAGCCACAGTAATAGGACACCGCTTGCCAAGGGAAGGCGGCTGACAGTTTTGCAATTAGAGGAGGCTGAGGGATGATTTGTTGGTCTGAGGAGCAGATATGCACAGTGTACAAATGACACGTGCAAAGGCAAATGAACCGAATGCTTTAAAAAGAATTGTTTCATTTTTCCCTCATTCCATTTCCCTCTCATTCATTTTGTTTCTCTCATTAGAGATGGACTTAAAAGTAATTAGGTATAAATAATTCTGAGCTTAGGTTATTTTTTGGGGGGGTCAGCTGGGGGATAGGTGTGTCTTCACAATGTTGTACTTGTAATTTAATCACATCAGAAATTATAGGAAATTGATTTTTATGAAATTAAAGCATCTGGTGGCATAAAAAAATGCTTGTGGAACTGAGTAATTTATAACACCTAAGGCATTGCATGCAGTGAACTTTACCTCAAAGTGGTAATTTAAAACATCAGCTTCCCCTCTCTGTGGACTTTAGAAAATGCTCTGTGCCAAAAAGGAGCATGGAGAGATGGATTCTGTATTATAAATCACATTTAAATTACTTATGAAATGGTAACTGTGCTACCTCTTTATTCCCTGTGAACTTTTAATTTATTTGCTACTAACCTAAATATAGAATCATTACTTTTGTGATGTACAAATATTTAACAGTTTTACTTTTTAATGTGTATTTGTTCTCTTTCACACACACTCCAAATTTAGTCTCAACTCTGATATGCATCATTGTTTATCTTTATTTGCTGTAACTGAGGGAAATTCATTTCTTTTTTGGATCACCCCCAGTGGTGTTGAGGGGCTACTGGGTGCTGCAGTTCATCTCAAGTGGCGCTCAGCGAGGTGGGGTTGGGGGGAATCATGCATTTCAGGGGACTGAATCTAGTCTGTAATGTAGCCTGTAAGAAAAGCATAACCTCAGTTTATTGAATTATCTCTCTGACCCCTAATTTTAATTTTGAATCAACATATGAGAGTAGCATCTCAACTCATTTTCCCTTTCTTACCTCCATTTCGCTGTCCACTGTCAAAGTCTGCAAGGACTGCAAGGACTTTTTTTTTTTTTAACAAAAATGTACTTATCAGTTATGTAAGAAGTATCTGTAATCATGGTGTCATTTCTCTATGTGCCTATTAACCACATCACAGAGACACATTGCTTAGTTGGTTTATTTCCAATTTGTAAATATTTAATTTTTTTTTTCTTGCCACACCTCACAGTGCTCAGGATTGACCCCTGGCTCTGAACACAGGACTACTGCTGACAGGGCCACCATGTAGGGTTTTAGGGATGGACGCTGCTGGGCCAGGTGCCTGCAAGTGAGCATCCTACCTGCTGGGCCATCTCCTGGCTTGAATCTCCTTTACTCTTTGCTCGAGCGGGCCCAGTAACGTCTCCATTGGAGACTTTATTGTTACTGTGTTTGGCATATCGAATACTCTCGGCAGCTTGCCGGGCTCTCCGAGAGGGGCAGAGGAATCGAACTCGGGTCGGCCATGTTGGCCGCTTGTAAGGCGAACGCCCTACTCTTATTTCCCAAAATTCAGGTTTAATGGTTCATTGCATCCGTCTCATGCTGTAGTTGAGAATTACTCTGCTTCTATTTCTTCATATGAGGGTAAAACATGATCCCTAGCTTCTTGGAAGCTCAGAGTGAGGAAATTCATGAGTATTGTGGAATGTTCTAGAAAAGAAAATACTGGGCACCTGTGCACAGACTATAAACCCTTTTCCAAAACTGACTGCTCTGATATTATTTCTTTCTTTTTCCTTAGCCCAAGAGATAGTTTCTAATATTCAGGTGACACATTGTATAGTTTCTTATTATAGAATACAAAAACACTCTTTTTTATGGCCAGTCTTTTCCAGGATTATGTAAGTTTTTGGAAACCAAAATATTTTTTACTTAAAAAAATAAAACTAATATCACTTCCTTTCCTCCACCAGAAAATCAAGCCCCTATACACTTAAGTGTTTGCTGAGAATTGAAGATGTAAAAAGTAAAAGAGAACATATATTAAGAATGCAAATTAATACACCTGAAAAATGGAAATTTCTGAAATTCAAATTATTGCCAGCGACAGGTTCGTCCCATCAATGGCCAAGACGCAGAGACTATAAAACCCAGCTCCGGAAGTGCACGGCCGGATTTGCGGCTGTGTGACATCTTATTACCTTATTTTTCTTTTGGAGAACCTGGCAGGCTACCAAAAGAATCCTGCCTGCATGGCAGAGTCTGACAAACTTCCCGTGTCGTACTCAATATGCCAAATACCAGTAACAATGATGGGTCTTATTCTCCTAATCCTGAAAGAGCATTGAAATGGCTCTTTTAAAATCTCAGGGCTAGGAAGAAGGAGACGTTACTGGTGCCTGCTCGAGGAAATCGACGAACAACAAGATGATCGTGATTGTGATCGTGATCATATTTTATTATCATTTTTATTATCAGATGTACTTCAAATGATTATATTTTTATTATTATATCATATCACACTTTCTACAATGTCTCTGAAAGATGATAAAATTTATCAGTAAAGAAAGTGACAAATCAAACTTTGAGTTAGAGAGAAAGGTGAGTAAACTAAACACAGATCTTGCATTTGGAAAGCTCAGCTTCAAAGTCTGGTGTCACACAGTCCCTGAAGACACTATAATGAGCAACTTCAAAGAATGGATCTTGAGGGAGCCTTTGAACACTTCTCGTGTAGTCCAGTTTCCAACCTCCTCAAAAAACAGACAGACAAAATACTTTGGTTTTGTTGATTTGGGCAATGGCTCCTGAGCTGAAAACACAAAAACAATAATTGCTGTCATGTCATCTGAGAGTATTTCGCCCGCACGGCAGAGCCTGGCAAGCTACCCGTGACATATTCGATATGCCAAACACAGTAACAAGTCTCACAATGGAGACATTACTGGGCCTGCTTGAGAAAATCGATGAACAACGGGAGGATCGTGACCATGACCGTGACCGTCATCCCATAGTCTCAAGTATGAGGAAGACAATAATTCTGTAGAATATGCTAGGCAATAAAGGATGCTATCCCAAAGAGTATGGCACCATATCTGTTTTGTTAAAAAAAAAGTGGCAAGCGCGAATGATCAAGTACGACATCATTGGTCTGACCGAGACAAGAAGACACGAATCTCACCATGCCGTTTTCGACACTGGAGAAGAATTGTTCCTCGGAACATGCGATAAAAGAGGTGTTGGAGGCGTCGGTGTCCTTGTCAACACAAACTTGGCCAAGAGCATTGATTCATTCGAATGCCTAACAACCCGAATCGGACGTTTACATTTGAATAGATGTGGCTCACTGCCTGCAGTTTCTATCTTCGTTGTCTACGCACCAACATCTCATTATGATGAAAGAGAAATCGAGAAGTTCTACATGGAGCTAGAGAAGTTCTATAAAGAAGACCACACCTTCTACAAGATCATTGTGGGTGATTTTAATGCCAAGATAGGACCGAGAAGATCAGCTGAAGAACTTCACATCGGAACCCATGGCCTAGAATGGAACGAACAGGGTGAGAGACTGTCTGAGTTCATCATGTCGACCAAGACCATTCATGGTAACTCACAGTTCCAGAAGGCAGAATCTAAACGATGGACATGGGAGTCTCCCGGTGGACGATTCCACAACGAAATAAACCACATCATATTCAATCGACGGTTTTGCCTGACTGATGTCGCTGTTGTCCCAAAATTTCGAACGGGATCGGACCACCGTCTCCTTCGTGCAAAATTCTACTTCACAGAGCGGGGAGAAAGGGCTGCAAAGTTCAAAAAGAGAACTCCCAGAACGACCACCAACTGGGAACTCTTTGGTACTATTGCGGCAACATGGGAAGATGCCATTGTTGACAACATTGACGAGGAATACGATCGACTGGTTCAGCACCTCCATGAATGTGCGAGGAACGCCAAGAGAGAGATAGCCACAAAAAGTCGCCTATCTTCGAAAACTCTTGAGCTAATTCGCCAGCGTGGTTTGGCGCATGCCTCAGGCAACCGCAAGCTAACGTCCGAGCTTGCAAAGCAGTGCAGAGATGCGATCAAGGAAGACCTCAAAGAGAGAAGAGCAGAAGTACTGGTAGATGCGGCAGAAGCCGGGAAAAGTATTCGTAACGCCCGCCTGTCCTTCACCAACTATAAGACCAAGATGACTGCCCTCCGACATCCTGATGGATCCATCACATCCTCCAGAACGGCAATGGAGAAGATTATCCATGACTTCTACTCAAATCTCTTCGATAGCCATGTCCACTTGCCGACATACCAAATTCCACAGGATGGGTATGTCGTTCCCAACGTTCTCCCTTCCGAAATCCGACACGCCATTTCGTCAGTAAAGAAGCAAACAGCACCCGGCCCAGACAAGGTCAGACCTGAACACCTGAAGAACCTGCCGTCAGTACTCATCAATACACTGGCTCGGCTCTTCACTCGCTACCTGTCTGAATGCAAGGTTCCATCTCAATGGAAAACCAGCAGGACCGTACTACTGTTCAAGAAGGGAGACATCCATGACATTGGCAACTATCGCCCGATCTGCCTATTGTCTGTCATCTACAAGTTGTTCACTCGAGTCATCCTGAATAGGATTGGCAGAACACTAGATGAAGGACAACCATGTGAGCAAGCCGGGTTCCGCAAAGGATTCAGCACCATCGACCATATCCACACGATAACCAAACTCATTGAGGTTTCTCGGGAGTTCAAGATGCCGCTCTGCTTAACGTTCATTGATTTAAAGAAGGCCTTTGATTCTGTTGAGACGGAAGCGGTCATTGAAGCCCTAGCCAATCAGGGCATTCAAGCCCAATACATCAGGATCCTCCGTGAGCTGTATTGCGGATTCACTACCAGGATCTCACCATTCTACAAAGAAGTGATCGTTGATGTCAAGAGAGGGGTGCGGCAGGGTGATACCATGTCACCAAAACTCTTCAGTGCCACCCTCGAGAACATCATGCGACGACTGGAATGGGAAGGAATGGGAGTGAAGATAGATGGTCGGCAACTACACCACCTCCGCTTTGCTGATGACATTGTTTTAATAACACCAAACATCAGCCAAGCGGCACAAATGCTGGCCGACTTTGACCGTGAGTGTGGAAAGGTAGGACTACAGCTGAATCTTACGAAGACAATGTTTATGAGAAACAGCCTTGTTCCTGACGCCCCATTCGCTCTCAATGGAACGACCATCTCTGAATGCAACAGCTATGTGTACCTAGGTCGAGAGGTCAACATGACAAATGACCTGGCACCCGAGCTGCGCAGGAGGAAGAGAGCGGCTTGGAACGCCTTCAAGAACGTCGAAGAAATAGCTAAGAGGACGAAGAACCTCCGGCTCCGGGCACATCTCTTTGATTCCACTGTTCTTCCTGCATTAACATATGCCTCAGAGACCTGGGCCCTACGCAAACAAGATGAGAACGCCATTCAGGTCTCCCAAAGAAGAATAGAAAGAGCTATGCTTGGAATATCACGTTTCACTCAAATGAGAGAACGAATCCGGAGTTCTGACATCCGTCGACGATCAAGGATCAGGGACGCTGTCTCATTTGCCAAGGTGTCTAAAATCAGATGGGCTGGTCACGTAATGAGATTTAAAGACGACCGTTGGACTAGAGCTGTTACTGATTGGATTCCACGGGATGTCAAGAGACCGCGTGGCCGCCCACCTACCAGATGGTCAGACTTCTTTGTCAAGGTCATGAACGATCGGTTTGAGGCCCTCCATGTTCCCGGAGCGAAAAGATGCCATTGGGCTACACTAGCACGCGACAGGGACAAATGGAGACGTTACTGGCGCCCGCTCGAGCAAATCGATGACTAACGGGAAGTTAAGTGATTAAGTGATTAAGTGAAAAAAAAAGTAATGTCTGAGGTAAGCAAACAAGGTTGAATGTGGATATGAAAGAGTCTATACATTTATGCATGTATGCCTATTGATATTCAAATATAATAAGAGATGGATACAGACATAGATGCATGCATTATTTGTGTGGCCAAAGGCAGTTTTAGTTGTCAATTGGCTGAATGTTTTATACTTTTTCTTCCTTCTCAAAGCTAACTCAAGATGCTTGAGAGAAAGTGCTGCGGCTCATATCAAATCAGTTAGCTGGATTCAAGAGATCTCTAGGAGAGTTTGGGGTGAGTACACTGGAATCTAAGATTTGGCTTCATCTGTGGAAATCCAAGGGGGACAGTGATGAACAGATTTTTGCTGTTCGGCAATAAAGTATGGCTTCGGGGCATAGCTGAATGGCATGGGAAAGGAGGCTATGATTCTCCTGTGAACTGGACATGAGGATATCTCAGACGGGGTCAGCTCTGTCTGGTAGTAAAGGCTGACAAGCCTGGATACCCAGACAGTGGTGTCAGAGGAGACTGTTTAGGGAAAAATGCCCAATCCAAGGAGAATGGTATTTTTCTTCTCAGGCCTGACCTCTGTTGCTTCAGCAGAAGAATGTCCATGAAAAAGGTCACAATTTATACTCTGGGTCACTGCTAACATTCAAGACTTTCCAATTCACCAGATTTTACTGAAGGTTTGAGGAGAAGAAATAAAATTGCAATCTAACAGGAAAAAAATGGCTTCAAAACAATAAAACACATTGAATCTGTTCATGAGAAGTTAGCCAACAGCCTCTCAAAAGAAATTTCATAATTTCTAGACGGTTGTGTCATAGCCTGAGCTGTCTCTTATGTTCTATTTCTTCCTCCATTTATTCCAACTTCATGCACAGAGTCACACACAGAACAATTCATCTCCCTCCTTTTTCTGTCTTGCCTCTTGCTAAACTGTCTCCTCTGTTCCTCATTCCTCTGCTGTTTATATTCATTTGCATGCACCAAAACATACTAGGTAGATGCATATGCATTTAGATGCATGTGTCTGGATGTGTTTGTTATATTTACCCAGTCACAAGGATGAAGTAGAAAATCATGTTACTTTCCATTGCAAAAGTCCCTCAGGCTGGCAAGGAAGCATAGCAGTCAGGGGAATGAATTTTGCGTGCATGGACCCTGCTTTAATTCACAGCACTGCATGGCTGCTCTCTCCCAACATTGGGTACCTCAGAGGGTCTGGAACCATAGTTGGGGAGCAGTGATCCCTCATCCCCCAATCCTACCACTGAACTGCACAAGCCAGTTGATCAAGTATTGCTGGGAGTAAACCTGTTCTCCTAAGCATTGCTTTGAAGTTTCCCTGAACCCCAAATGTCCTCATCTTTAATTTCTCAAGTAAATCTCACTTCCTATTTTCTTTACTGGCCATCATTCAGTATATATCAGTAGAAATGAAAATTGGTACAGGTCAAAAAATATGTTAGAGATACAATAATGTATACAATAGTATATACAGTATTATAATACATAATATATGTACTATATTATACTATATATTATATATACTATAAAAAGTGTTTTGGCAATTGTAATATATAAAATATCTTAAATACTATTGCTCAGGGTTGGCCTAGTCAGTCAGCATTGGCACTTCAAGGTGGGTAGGACAAAGAGAACTTGCAGTTGTTATCACATCTAATGATTGTTGTTATATTTAAAAAAGAGAGAGAGAATAGATGAGCAACTATGTCAAATAAAGCTGAACAGAAGTTGAAATGAGGCAGAACAATGAATATCCTGCCTTCTCTTTGAAACTGTCCTTGAACTCCTTCCAGGGCTACCTGTTGGGGACTGCCCCAGAAAATGCAGAATGGGGCACTGTGTCATCCCTTGAAAGTCAGCTGTTGAGTGCTTATATCAGGATAAAGAGGGTGCAATTGTTGGTTGTGACCAATAGAGAAGAATTGTGCAACTTTTCCCCACTTGACCTTAACTCAGGAGGTTTTGTCTAGCAGAAACACCCAGGGAGGAAGCAAACAAAGGAAATAAATATTGCTGCTTTATGAAGCCAATCAATATTTCTTCTTACACCATTTATTCCAAATTCCCTTGCCCTCTATACCAATGGGGCAACCACTTTTTGTACGGAGGGTTAATTGACACAATCTTTATTTCCATGGGGCACACTTCCTTCATGCTCTTGTCCTCATCAGGCTGACCGCTATTAATTGAGCATGGGGGAGTTAGCAGGAGTTTTAAAAGAATGCCCTCACTTTGATAGAGTAATAGAGTTGTTCTTGACACTTCTGTATAGCAACAACTCAATTTCCCCTTTGTTGTCAGGATCAATCGCCTTGGCCAGTACATTAACCCTCCTCTGCCTGTTAGTTCAACTGCAGTAGCCACAAAGCCGGTAGAGTTAGCTGCCACACATGCCAACAAGCAATCCCGGTCAATTTCAGCCCCTGAGTTGTATCCCTGTTACCTCCCGCTTCCTTCCTACCTCAGCACTGCTGATAGTTATCGCCTGGGTGGTCCCTGAGCACCTCTGGCTATGCCTCCCCCAACTATATTTCCTTTTTTTAAAAAAAAAACTTTATATTATTATTATTATTATTATTATTATTATTATTATTATTATTTTGCTTTTTGGATCACACCTGGCCATTGCACAGGGGTTACTTCTGGCTCTGCATTCAGGAATTGCTCCTGAATGATCCTCAGGGAACCATATGGGATTCTGGGAATTGAACCCAGGTTGGCCACATGCAAGGTGAATGCACTACTTGCTGTGCTATTGCTCCAGCCCCAAAACAAGACAACTTTAAACTTTCAATATAAATAAGCACACAATGATTTTTTTTTAGTTTTATGTTTTGGAACCAATCCAACAGCATTTGGGGGTCCTGGCAGTAATCAAAGGACCATATGATGCCAGGGATCACACTGGGATGGACCACATGCAACACAAGCCCTTAAACCCCTGTACTAGAAGGGCCCCCTCTAACCACCACACCTGCAGGCCACACACTTCTACTTTCATTCTTGGAGATCACATTTCCAAAGTTCGGTGTCTTGGTTTAGGGCCAGAGTGTGAGTAAACTCCATGTTGACCCCAGACACAGCGAGTTCACACATTTCATATTTTAGTCACATTGAGTAGCATCCTCTTCTCGCTGAGAACACCCTATTTAACAGAGTAAGTTACATGATCTCCTTAGTAAAGGTAATAGGACAACTCCATTTGCGATTTGCAAGGAATTCTATTTCTCTCCTTGTACAACAAATAATTCTGCATTTTATAGTTTCACCAGATCAGTTGCCTCTGGAGGATGCAACTCCTTTAAGATGAATAACATCTTGGCTCTTAACCCATGGCACCATTATTTTTTTATTATTGAATCACCATGAGAACAGTTACAAAGCTTTCAGGTTTAAGTCTCAGTCATACAATGTTCAAACACCCATCCCTTCACTAGTGCATATGTTCTACCACCAAGAACCCCAGTATATCCCCCATGTCACCCTCCCCCTGCCTGTGTGGCAGACGATTACCACTTTACTCTCTCTTTACTTTGATAACATTCAACTTTTTGACAGAAGACCCACCATTATTATTTGGAATTTCCCCCCAACATTCAGACCTGCCGAAAAGGCATCATTAGATAATTTGTTTTCTATTGCTGATAATGAAGAGCATATGATGTGTGATTTTGGATTTCTGGTATTTTAGTAATTAAGTCCAGAGGGATTTCTGACAAAAATCACTGGGTTATGAGATAGGTTTGTGTCCCTCTAGGATCATGGTCTTTCAGGAAATGGAGGAGCTGAAGGAGCCATTCCTGGGCGGCAACTAGGGGTCTCATCAGGGCAGGGAGAGGGTCTTGTTCCACCCCCCATTCCAAGAGGCCATGTGCATCTCATCACTGCAAGCTTGTACCTCTTTGCCCTATAGGCTCTGAAAGATGGTGGTCACCCACGCTGAGGGGAAAAGGTGGAAGGACAACACCCTTCCCATCTGGGATGTCAAGGGGCCGTAGCTTAATTCACAGTTCAGAAGCATTTTTGCCAAAAGCCTCTGGATTCTGAGATTGGTTTGTGTGCCTCTGGGACCATGGCCATTCAGGAATTGGAGGAGTTGTTCATGGGTGGTGATGGCACCATTTTTAAAAAGATGAATTTCTTGATTTATGACTGTGGGCTTTGAGATACCAAGATGATAAGAATGACTATGAAAGTAAGCATGTGTGTTGGGGCTGATCACCAAACTAATGACAGTTTGTGATTAGATACATTTAGAAAATGAGAAAAAAATTAGAAAACTGTATGCATTTTTGACATGTGAATATACATAAGTAAATTTTCACTTAAATCACTTAATCACTTAACTTCCCATTAGCCGTCGATTTGCTCGAGCGGGCGCCAGTAACGTCTCCATTTGTCCCTGTCGCGTGCTAGTGTAGCCCAATGGTATCTCTTCGCTCCGGGAACATGAAGGGCCTCAAACCAATCGTTCATGATCTTGACGAAGAAGTCTGACCATCTGGTAGGTGGGCGGCCACGCGGTCTGTTGACATCCCGTGAAATCCAGTCGGTAACAGCTCTAGTCCAGCGGTCATCTTTAAATCTCATTACGTGACCAGCCCATCTGATATTCGACACCTCGGCAAATGAAACAGCATCCCTGATCCTTGATCATCAACGGATGTCAGAACTCCAGATTCTTTCTCTCATTTGAGTGAAACGTGATATTCCAAGCATAGCTCTTTTCTATTCTTCTTTGGGAGATCTGAATAGCATTCTCATTTTGTTTGCGTAGGGCCCAGGTCTCTGAGGCATATGTTAATGAAGGAAGAACACTGGAATCAAAGAGATGTGCCCGGAGCCGGAGGTTCTTCATCCTCTTAGCTATTTCTTCGACGTTTTTGAAGCCGTTCCAAGCCGCTCTCTTCCTCCTGCACAGCTCGGGTGCCAGGTCATTTGTCATGTTGACCTCTCAACGTACGTACACATAGCTGTTCCATTCAGAGATGGTCGTTCCGTTGAGAGAGAATGGGGCGTCAGGAATGAGGCTGTTTCTCATAAACATTGTCTTCGTAAGATTCAGCTGTAGTCCTACCTTTCCACACTCACGGTCAAAGTCGGCCAGCATTTGTGCCGCTTGGCTGATGTTTGGTGTTATTAAAACAATGTCATCAGCAAAGCAGAGGTGGTGTAGTTGCCGACCATCTATCTTCACTCACATTCCTTCCCATTCCAGTCTTCGCATGATGTTCTCTAGGGTGGCACTGAAGAGTTCCGGTGAAATGGTATCACCCTGCCAAACCCCTCTCTTAACATCAACGATCACTTCTTTGTAGAATGATGAGATCCTGGTAGTGAATTCACAATATAGCTCACGGAGGATCCTGATGTATTGGGCTTGAATGCCCTGATTGGCTAGGGCTTCAATGACGGCTTCCGTCTCAACAGAATTAAAGGCCTTCTTTAAATCAATGAACGTTAAACAGAGCAGCATCTTGAACTCCCGAGAAACCTCAATGAGCTTGGTTATTGTGTGGATATGGTCGATGGTGCTGAATCCTTTGCGGAACCCGGCTTGCTCGCATGGTTGTCCTTCATCTAGTGTTCTGCCAATCCTATTTAGGATAACTCGAGTGAACAACTTGTAGATGACAGACAATAGGCAGATTGGGCGATAGTTGCCAATGTCATGGATGTCTCCCTTCTTGAACAGTAGTACGGTCCTGCTGGTTTTCCACTGGGACGGAACCTTGCATTCAGACAGGTAGCGAGTGAAGACCCGAGCCAGTGTATTGATGAGTACTGACGGCAGGTTCTTCAGGTGTTCAGGTCTGACCTTGTCTGGGCTGGGTGCTGTTTGTTTCTTTACTGACGAAATGGTGTGTCGGATTTCAGAAGGGAGAACATTGGGAACGACATATCCATCCTATGGAATTTGATATGTCGGCAAGTGGACATGGCTATCGAAGAGATTTGAGTAGAAGTCATGGATAATCTTCCCCATTGCCTTTCTGGAGGATGTGATGGATCCATCAGTACGTCGGAGGGCAGTCATCTTGGTCTTGTAGTTGGCGAAGGACAGGCGGGCGTTACGAATACTTTTCCCAGCTTCTGCCGCATCTACCAGTACTTCTGCTCTTCTCTCTTTGAGGTCTTTCTTGATTGCATCTCTGCACTGGTTTGCAAGCTCGGACTTTAGCTTGCGGTTGTCTGAGGCATGCGCCAAACCATGCTGGCGAATTAGCTCAAGAGTTTTCTAAGATAGGCGATTTTTTGTGGCTATCTCTCTCTTGGCGTTCCTCGCACATTCATGGAGGTGCTGAACCAGTCGATCGTATTCCTCATCAATGTTGTGAACAATGGCATCTTCCCATGTTGCCGCAATAGTACCAAAGAGTTCCCAGTTGGTGGTCATTCTGGGAGTTCTCTTTTTGAACTTTGCAGCCCTTTCTCCCCGCTCTGTGAAGTAGAGTTTTGCACGAAGGAGACGGTGGTCCGATCCCTTTCGAAATTTTGGGACAACAGAGACATCGGTCAGGCAAAACCGTCGATTGAATAGGATGTGGTCTATTTCGTTGTGGAATCATCCACCGGGAGACTCCCATGTCCATCCTTTAGATTCTACCTTCTGGAACTGTGAGCTACCATGAATGTTCTTGGTCAACATGATGAACTCAGACAGTCTCTCACCCTGTTCATTCTATTCTAGGCCATGGGTCCCGATGTGAAGTTCTTCAGCTGATCTTCTTGGTCCTATCTTGGCATTAAAATCACTCACAATGATCTTATAGAAGGTGTGGTCTTCTTTATAGAACTTCTCTAGCTCCATGTAGAACTTCTCGATTTCTCTTTCATCATAATGAGATGTTGGTGCGTAGACAACGAAGATAGAAACTGCAGGCAGCGAGCCACATCTATTCAAATGTAAACGTCCGATTCGTGTTGTTAGGCATTCGAATGAATCAATGCTCTTGGCCAAGTTTGTGTTGACAAGGACACCGACCCCTCCAACACCTCTTTTATCGCATGTTCCGAGAAACAATTCTTCTCCAGTGTCGAAAACGGCATGGTGAGATTCGTGCCTTCTTGTCTCGGTCAGACCAATGATGTCATACTTGATCATTCGAACTTGTACCATCAGGTCCTCGATGGATGCATCTGATGCTAGCGTACGTGCATTGAAAGTACAGATGATCATTTTGTCTTTCTTTGTTGTGGCAGCCTAGGTCGGCCTTGAGATTTTGTCGGCCTCTCCTTTCTCATCCTTTTCAGTGCTGCTATGTTGGTGAAGGCTTCAGGGTCAGGTGAATGAGACCAGTTGTAGTTACTGGTTTTGGCATATCGAATACACAACGGATAGCTTGCTAGGCTCTTCCGTGCGGGCGGAATACTCGGTAGCTTGCCAGTCTTTCCGAGAGGGATAGAGGCTTTTGGGGCGACCTCTAATCACCCTTGTAGGTGTTACCATATTTGAACCCTATCAAATACGGTACGACAATTCCGGAAGATGGGTATTTAGTGTCTTATGATGTGTCCCGCGGCCGCAAAGCAGCCGCGTGGGTCCAGAAAGCGTCCTGGAGTGTGGCGATGGCTGGGTAGTGGAAGTAGTGTGGACAACACTACCCAACTACTTCAGTGTCTAGTCCCGACTTTCTCATCCCCAACAGCATCTCGTCTTCATATCCTTCCCAGAGTCTAGTTCTCTCTCACCCTTTACAGCATAGTTATATAGAAATCATGAAGGGTGGGGATAGAAATGTGGGTTGAACATTGTCATAACAAAGGGAGGTACAGGAGTATAACTTAAGCACAAAACCTCAGCAGAGGATATTACTCCAGATTACTTGGAGATCTGATCAAGTGCAGGATTCCATCCAGGGTATATTGCTTTCTCCTTTCCTCAGCTAGTTATCCATTTAAACAGTCATAGTAAATTTACTTCTTATGATATTTCTAGCAATGTCATTTCGTATGAACACAGTAAGAGATATACTAAACTTAAAGTTTGACTCTTACTGGGGAAATTTCACTATATATTCCAGATCACAGTCCTCAGGTCAGGTTAGTTTTTCCTAATTCCAGCAGGATCCTTATTTAGTTACTTCTTTTGTGTCATGACAGATTTTGTCCATGACCGTGCTCTTAACTTATAGTTAAATATCATGGCACTAGACCTGGCCATTTCCATGACAAGGTAGCTCATAACTTGTCCTGGGTCCATCCAGTCCCTTGTTAGGACCCTGCTTTGGGGGCATTAGGAACTAAGTGAAAGTGAGGCTTAAATCCAGTAAATATAGATGCCCAGGAGTAAATATTATTTTGGAGTCAGTTAGCTCCCATATTATGTAGCATAGCATTAACTGTCTTCCTATGTCCTACAAAAAGGACATTGCTAAATAAATCATACAAATGACATAAAGGAAAGAGTAAAGCAACATAGGATTATCAGTGCTTGATGTAACTGGGTGTGCTTCAGTTGCACTGTTGTGGGACTGTCTTAATAAACCTTAGGCTCCCTGTGGTAGGAACAAGGACATCCCAATGTTATCCAATAGTATTTGATAATTGAAAATTAAAGTATCAGTTGTAGCCCAAATGAGATGAAAATTTAAGGCATTTTAGAAATTAGTAACACATGGTTCAAGATTAAGAAAATTGTTCAAAGAGGGCTGGATTAAGATTAAAGGCAAAACTCAAGACTACTTACCAAATATATCTCTACATTCTACTTTTGCTTTTTATCCATAAAATTATACATGTAACAATTAGGAATAGGAGTTTATTAACTTTGAGTCACTACAGTTTTATGTAAAATTAAGAATTTCATACTAAAATATAACTATAGCATACTGTGTCAGCATTTCCCACTAAGAGTGGGATTTGGTTTATGACAATTTGTTCAAAAATGTATGCTAGCTGAAAGAAACTTCATGTCAGTTTGCTGGCTAAGCTTTTCTTTAGGAAGAAGTGTGAGAACAACTATAGCTCAGCTAATAATCTACTTAAATGAACTGTTTTTCAATTTCCTGTCAAGAATGCTCAAGTATAATTGTTCATGATGTAATTAGGTTTAATAAAGGATTATGAATCAACTTACTATTGACCAAATGGTGAACACTCATTTGTTTGGAAAACAAGATACTTTTGTGAATATTTTTGAAAAAGGAAGAATCTCATATGATATTTGAATTATAAAACTCAGTTGAGTCTGCTTGACATAAAAGAAGTGATTATGTTGAATAAAAGTAACTTTTAAAATAGGACACTAGGGGAACTGTCCATTTCATCTATTACATTTTTTTTTGTGGCTTTATCTTCTGGTAGCTTACCATTATATTTTTGATAGAAATAACTTAAGTGGAAAAATGGACTTATCTTTTATAGTTCTTTAGTGTTATAATACCCATTGCTATTATCTCTCCAGTTAACTCAATAAGATTTTATCAGAATCTACCACTTTCTATTTTCTAAGAGAAAGTTTTGTAAAGCTTAAATATTTCATGAGATCTCAAGGCTATATTAATGTAATTTATTATCACATGGAATTTTATTTCTATCCAACTTTTAGTCAAAATTTAAAATATGAAAATGCTTTTGTACTTTAGAGACCAAAAGGACAAAACGAAACAGCTGTTCAAACAGCAGCAAGATAAGTGGATTCTATAATCTTAGGTCTACACTTGAGATATTTTTGCAGCTAATACAATACTGTAAATATCGGTTGTGTGTTCCAAAGGATTTGAATCCCAGATTTGGGGTGAATGTGTTATAATACTGACTTAAATTTCAGTAGTTTTTCTTTCTTACCCAACAGAGAGTTAAAAGTTATTTTTCATGAAATAAGAATAGTCCAGTTAGTTAACTGTAAAACAGACCCCAAAATGATAAATTTTGTGCACTGAGAATTTTGTGTTTCATATCTTTCAGCAAGAAAAAGACCCCTTTTGGGAAAACAATCACTATGTGTTTTTGGTAACATCAAAACAGACTCATTGATTTCATAGCTCACTGATGCATTCAATCTGATTTTTTAAAGCTCACATTGAAGACATAGCTGAAGTAAGAGTAAAAAAAACAAAATATGTTCCTCCCAAATATTCAATTTATGTTTAAAATTCCATTTAGTGTTATTTTGGTTTGTTTGGGGCCATACCACTTTTGGGTTTGCTTCTGGTGCAGTGCTCAGGTTTCACTCAGGGCAGACTCAGGGGAACATATGGGGGGCCAGAGATGGGACCTAGGTCTGTCGCATGCAAGGCAAATGCCATCTCCACTGTAACATTGCTCCAGCCCCAGTGTTATTTATTTTTCACAGTTTTATTTATTTATTTTTCTTCTTATATTTATTTATTGAATCACTGTGGGAAAAGTTACTAAGCTTTCAGGTTTAAGTCTCAGTCATACAATGGTCAAACACCTCTCCCTTCACCAGTACTCATTTTTCACCACCAAGAACCACAATATACCCCACCTCCCACCCCTCCCAATGCCTGTGAGGCAGATGGTTTCCACTGAACTCTTCTCTACATTGATTGCATTTATTATTTCGACAAAGGATGAACCAGTATTGTTCAGAATCGCCCCCCCCCCCAACAACCAGAATTGCTGAAAAGCCATTGTGAAATACTTTGTTTTCTATAGCTGATTATGAGAATAATAAGTTGCGTGGGATTTTGGATTTCTGCAAAGAGCCAGATAATTACGAGATTGGTTTCTGTATGTCTGGTGGTATGGCTGTGCCAGAGAGCTGCTCGTGGGGGGCAACTTGTGACCTCGGTAAGGCGTGAAGGACGAGCTGGTACTGCCCCCCCCTTCCCATTAGACTGCAGTTTCCCTGTCACTGCAGGCTCATACCTGGCTTTATTATAAGCTCTGAGGTGGTGGCAACCTTGCTGCCAGTGGGGAGGGTGGGGAGAAGGCGGAAGGGAGCAATACCCTTTCCCACCCAAGGAGGCATGGTGCCGTAGTTTAACGCATGGTCCATTCACTTTTCTGCAGCAAGCTGCTGGGCTCTGTACTAAGTCCTTTTGCCTCTGGAGCCATGGATGTGCCAGAGAGCCGCTCGTGGGGGCAACTTGGGACCTCGATAGGGCATGAAGTATGAGCTGGTACCGCCCCCCTTCCCATAAGACTGCAGTTGCCCCGTCACCGCTGGCTCATACCTGGCTTTCCTATAAGCTCTGAGGCAATGGTCTCCTTGCTGCTGGTGGGGGGCGGGGGGGGGAGAAAGGCAGAAGGGAGCAACACCCTTTCCCTCCTGGGGAGGCATGGCGCTGTAGTTTAACGCATGGTCCATTCACTTTTCTACCGCAAGCTGCCGGGCTCTGAATTAAGTCCTTTTGCCTCTGGAGCTGTGGCCGTGCCTGAGAGTTGCTTGTGGGGGACAACTCGTGCCCCCAGTAGGGTGTGAAGGATGAGCTGGTACTGGCCCCTTTTCCATGAGACTGCAGTTGCCCCATCACTGCCAGCTCATACCTGGATTTCCAATAAGTTCTGAGGTGGCGGACACTATGTATGTGGTCCAGATGCATTTCTGCCAAGGGCTGCTGGGTTTTGAGATTTATTTCTGAGTCTCTGGGATCATGGCCGTTAATTAGCATGATCAGAAGCCAGAGAGGCCATATGTTGGCGGTGACTTGGGGTCTCTCTGGGATGGGGAGGAAAGGGCCGGTTCCACCTTCATCTGGAGAGGCCCCACATGTCTCATCACTGCAGGTGCAAACCTGACTGTCCAGTGTCCTCTGGAGGATGGCAGTCACCGGGCCGCCAAGGAGAACAGGCCAAGGCACGAAACCTATTCCCACCTGGAGTGGCCCAGCGCCAGTAACCTATTGCAGGAACAAGACACATTTCTGCCAAAAGTCTTTGGGTTCTGAGATTTGTTTCTGAGTCTCTGGGATCATGGCCACTAAGCAGTTCAATCAGGAACCAGAGAGGCCATGCCTCCAATTACATAGCTGAGCCGAGGTGGTTTGTGGGTGTGTCTTCCACATACCTGACTTTTGGCCGTTTACTTTCTTGGTAAACTTTACCCCAAGTTTTTGGGGTCTGGTCAAAGCTCAGCAGCAATTTTGGGGTATCTGAAAGTCTGACGGTGCCATCAGGATGCTGATGCACTCTCCTCACAGGTACAGATTGACCTGCTGGCGGCACCATATCCCCTATATATTTTAAAGGGAATATTTTTCATAGTTTTCTAAGCATGATGATTAATGCTATATGTTTATAAGTATACACCTATAAAACACAGATGTAATGTTATTAATACATTTAACTAAAATTTTTCTTTAAAATGACATTGGAACCGGAAAACTGTATGACTTATAATCAATATTTTACTCTACTAGGCATTTCAAAGCCAGAAAGACTGAACTTCACCAAATCTTTACTCTGTTGATTTAATATCTAAATAATTAAAAATGATAGTACTGAGAGGAACATTTTCACTGTTGCTGTCCTCTCATTGTTCATTGAATTACTCGAGGGGGCCCAGTTACATCTCCATTGTGACACTCATTACTGTGTTTGGCATATCAAATACAGGTAGCTTGCCAAACTTTGCCCTGAGGGTGAGATAACTCTCAGTAGCTCACAGGACTCTAGAAGAGGGGCAGAGGAATTGAACCTGACTGTTTAAGGCAAACGCCCTACCTGCTGTGCTATGGCTCCAACACAATTGGGTGATACAATAAAATAGTATTATTGTGGGGAGGATCCATTTTAGTCCCTTGTGACAGCACTGGAGGCATGTGATGCTGGGGATAACCCCCTGCTTTGGATATGCAAAGTCTGCACTCTGCACTTGAGTCACATCCCTGGTCACCAAGAAGAGATTTCTTTTTTGAAAAATAAATATTTTATATGATCAAATCCATTATTTAAAGCACCCAGAGAGCACTTAGGCAATTCTAAAATGAAATGGTAAAGGTGGATTGTATAGTGCTGATATAATAGGAAACACAGATAATCTAAAAAAAGTCAGTGAATGACAGAAGGGTAGTTCAAAGGACTGAGCACATGCTTTGCATGAAGGAAACCAGGTTCAGGTCCTCTAAGTACATCCAGGAGTGATCCCTAAGCACTGCCAGAAGATATTTCTGAGCATTTCTTTCCTTGGGAAAGAAAGAAGAAAGAAGAAAGAAAGAAAGAAAGAAAGAAAGAAAGAAAGAAAGAAAGAAAGGAAAGAAAGAAAGAAAGAAGGGAAAGAAAACAATATAAATATCATAAATGTCATTTCTTCAGAAAAGAACTACAATGAGAAAGTGAATTGACAGCAACTTGATAAGAGATAAAACTGTTAACCCAGACATTTTAGAGTAAAAATAAAGACTAGCATATTAAGATATATACTGAGAATGTAAGAAATTTAACACATCATGTGTATATGTTGCTTAAGGGGAAAAAAGAATGTGTCTTAGGAATATAAAGCATCACTGTCACTGTCACTCTCTTCCTGTTGTTCATTTATTTGTTCAAGTGGGCCCAGTAATGTCTCCATTGTGACACTTGTTACTGTGTTTGACATATCGAACACGTCATGGGTAGCTTGCCAGGCTTTGCCGTGCAGGCAAGATACTCTTGGTAGCTTGTTGGGCTCTCCAAGAGGGGCAGAGGAATCGAACCTGGGTCGGCTGGGTCAGCTGTGTGCAAGGCAAACACTCTACCCACTGTGCCATTGCATAAGAATCAAAAATTGAACCAGAGAGATAGTACAGGTGGTAAGACATTTGCTTTCCTGTGGCTGACGGTGGCACTGAACATCGCCCGGGATCACTCATAAGCACAGAACCAGAAATAGTCTGAGTAACCACTGCATGTGGCAGCAACCCCTTACTCCCTCTAAAAGAAGGAAAATGGTGAGAAAAATTATACTTCAAGTGTATGTAATAAAGAAATGAAATATTTAAAATATATATATACATATATACATATGTAAAACAAGAGCAGAAATAAAGCATGCCTTCCTCAGCTATCAGTGAGAATTGATGCCAAGAATTTACAGCTAAGCTACTAACTGACTATTCTCTTAAGGTTATGTCCTCATTCTAGGACTCTGCACCTAAAATTTCTGGTAAAATGATGTAAGTAGGCCCCATTATCCTAACTTGAAAAAACTCTCAAGTGTCAAACTCCTCTTTAGGATTAGCAGACTCTATTGTGGCATGCATTCTTTTTGTTCTTGTTGTCTTGGCTATGATGTCTATTGAACTTGTTCCCACTCCAACCCACTATTAGATAAATCTTTCTTCTTAAACTCTTGATTATAAAATCAAAGACATAGTAAACCCCTTGCATGCAGTTCGTTCCTATAGAACTAACCTGGAATAGTTCCTATAAGAAGTGGTTTGAAATAAACATGTTTCAAAGAGGAATGAATAGTTGAATAAACTTTTAGTCCATTTAAAGCCCTTCCCTGGTGGATAAGTAGCAGTAGCACCCAAGAGAGCTTGTAATTTTGACTTGTGACAGCCATACAATCATTAAACTTGAATAGTCATACAATCACTAAACTTGAATAGTTATAATATGGGATGAAATCATCCAGGAAGGGAAGACACTAATGATGCAATGTGTGAGGATTTGAGAACTGCAGGAGAAACTGAAATTAAAGGCATGCTGGTAACAGAAAGCAGCACCTCAGATGAGATAGCTGAGGTTAGTGGAGAAATAAGAAGAAAAAGTTTGAATATGATTAACTAACAACTAAAGAGAAAATATAAAAGCTAGAGATTCTTTTTTTCTATGTTGTTCTTTTCTTTTTATTTTTTTTAATTGTATTGAATCACCGTGAGATAATTAAAAGCTTTCATGTTAGGGTTACAATCACACAATGATCAAACACCCATCCTCCACCAGTGCACATTCCCTACTACCAATATCCCCGGTATACCCCCCCTTTTCCACCCACCCCCTGCCTCCATGGCAGACATGATTTCTCATAATCTCTCTCTACTTTTGGGCATTATTGTTTGCAGTACAGACACTGAGAGGTTATCATGCTTGATCCTTTATCCACTTTCTGCACACATCTCCCATCGCGACCAATTCCTCCACCCATCTTTTTCTTAAGGATCCTTTCTCTATTCTAGCTGCCTTTTCCCCTTTGCTCATGAGGCAGGCTTCCAGCTATGGAGCAATCTTCCTGTCCCATGTATCTACTATCCTTAGGTGTCAGCCTCATGTTATATTGTTTTATACACCACAAATGAGTGCAGTCCTTCCATGTCTATCCCTCTCTTTCTGACTCTTTTCACTTAGCATGATACTCTCTGTGTCTATCCATTTATAAGCAAAGCTCATGACTTTATCTCTCCTGACAGCTGCATAGTATTCCATTGTGTAATACGATGTACCAAAGATGTAACAAAGTTTCTTTAACCAGTCTTCTGTTCTAGGGCACTTGGATTGTTTCCAGATTTTGGCTATTGTGAACAGTGCTGCAATGAACATACAGGTATAGATATCATTTCTACTGTGCTTTTTTCATCTTCGGGATATATTCCCAGAAGTTAAGATCAGTCGATTTGCAAATTCCGCAACATCTGTAATTCCTATTTTTCTTTGTCCAAGAAGAGAACATATTTGCAGATCTTTAGTGGAAGTCATTCACACCAAGAGCATCCAACAAACACTCCATCCTTTCCACCCCTCACTATAGGAAAAAGCACATCCCCTGTCCCCAACCCTGCCCTCACACACTCCATTGAGGTCATGTGACTTTAGTTAATTAATGGAATATAGAGAATACTGACAGCGAGTTCTGCTGAGCTTTATCCTGCTGCCATGCCCATCTCATTGTTGTATTGCGGGGTCCTATGGAAGCTCAATTTCTAGTTTTTGAAGGACTGTCCATACTATTTTCCAGAAAGACTGGACTAGTGGGCATTCCCAGCAACAGTGAAAGAGCGTCCCTTTTTCCCCACATCCATACAAGAACTGGTTGCTTTTGTCCTTTTGAATGTGTGTCAGTCTCTGTGGTGTGAGATGACATCTCATTGTTGTTTTGATTTGCATCTCCCTCAGGGCTAGCGATGTGGAGCATTTTTTTTTATGTGGCTTTTGGCCATTTGTATTTCTTTTTTGAGTAAACTGCTGTTCATATTTCTCCCCATTTTGTGATGAGGTTGGAGGTTTTTTTCTTGTACAATTCTACTAGTGTCTTTTATATCCTGGATATGAATCCCTTATCAGATGGGTATTGGGTAAACATTCTTTCCCATTCTGTGGGCTCTTTCTGTATTTTGTTCACTGTTTCTTTTGAAGTGCAGAAGATTCTTAGTTTGATGTAGTCCCATTTGTTTATGTTTACTTCCACCTGTATGGTAAATGCTGTTTCACCCTTAAAGATGTTTTTAGCTTCAATGTCCTGGAGAGTTCTGCCTACATTTTCCTCTACGTACCTTATGGATTCATGTCTGATATTGAGGTCTTTAATCCAGTTTGATCTGACTTTTGTGCCTGGCATTAGATAGAGGTCAGAGTTCATTTTTTTGCAGGTAGCTATCCAGTTTTCCCAGCACCACTTGTTGAAGAGGCTTTCCTTGTTCCACTTCACATTTCTTGCTCCTTTGTCAAAGATTAAGTGGTCATATATTTGGGGGTCTGTGACAGAATATTCAACTCTGTTTCATTAGTTTGCAGGTCTGTTTCTAGCCCAGTACTATGCTATCTTAATTACCATTGAAAAGTTAGAGATTCTAACTGAAATATGTTAAGAGATTCTTAAATGCTATAGAGTAAGTGAAAGGGAAAGAGTGGAAGAGCATTTACAACTTATCTATAAGAGCAGAATTTCAGAGAATGCTACAATTTCACAGAACTATTCTACCCAGGACTCTGTTAGAATGTCATCTACTTTGAGAGAACTTAGATTCCTGGAAACATTTTTTTTTTGTGGTTTTCTTTTGTTTGGTTTGTTTTGGGTCGAGCACAGAGCCACACCTTCATATACTCAGGGCTTATGTACTTCAGAGCTATGGAGAGACCATATTTGGTGCCAGGGAACAAATCCTGGTTGACCTCATGCAAGGCAAATACCCTCCCCTTTGTACTATCACCTGATACATCCATGGAATATTTATAATCTACAGAAGTAGCATCCTTTAAATAATAGGTGTAGAATCCGTATGCTGCACACAGAAAATGATCTTTGACGTGAATGAAAAGACTAGATAGAATGACCCTGAAGGCAAAATCTGTTTCCTTCCTACCTTGAATTATATCTATCTACATAGTCCAAAATATTGATCATAAAATGTATAATAAATAAAAAGTATAATAAACTTAAATAGGAATGTTTGGATATTGAGATATCAAAAAAACTTGAGATCGCTTAAAGGTCATAACAATATTTTTTTAATTGCAAGTTGAAATATTAAAAAGAATGTAAGTATTTAACATTTTCTCTTGATATCTTGTTCACAATCATTTCACCAGGGAGGCCACATTTGGAGTACGATTTCTTTTGTGTTTTTATGGGAGTGGTGTCAGAGAGCAAAAGCTGATTTTAATGCCATTTTTATATGTCTATCTGTCTCTCTATCAGCTATTTAATCTCCACAAATGTAGCTGTATCCTTTTCAGGACTTTCAAAATTAGATTAAATCACATTACATCTTTTCCAAAATCTCTATGGTATTTTTTTGTTTGTTTGTTTGAGCATCCTGACTGGGCTGAAAGCTCCCATTTCTGCTCGTCCTTCACTAAAAGCACTCTCTAAATGCATTTGTCTCATCTGCATAGTTCCAAGAGAATATTCATATTTTAAGATCAGTCGATTAGCAAATTCCGCAACATCTGTAATTCCTATTTTTCTTCGTCCAAGAAGAGAACATATTTGCAGATCTTTAGTGGAAGTCATTCACACCAAGAGCATCCAACAAACACTCCATCCTTTCCACCCCTCACTATAGGAAAAAGCACATCCCCTGTCCCCAACCCTGCCCTCACACACACCATTGAGGTCATGTGACTTTAGTTAATTAATGGAATATAGAGAAGACTGACAGCTAGTTCTGCTGAGCTTTATCCTGCTGCCATTCCCAGTGTGAGTTCTATTATGAAAGCCAGCATCCACACCTAGAAATGGAGTCAACAAATCCATCTCAGAGGCCATAACATGAAAACACTCCACTCCGGGGTAGCTTTGCTATATGGCAATGTTGGCTTCATCTAGCATTCATGTTTGCTTCCCCAAATGACATCTCCTTATTGTTGCTGTCACCTAGGCACAGATAGAGGGATGCTATTTGTACAACTCTGTGGGAGTTGGGTCATTCCTAGCAGCAGAATCTGTGTGAATGAGATTTCCAGAGTGGTGCACATGGTGGCCTTGGACATGACAGTAAGTTGATATGTTCCGGTTGAAGCTGGACATACAGTGAAACCTGTGAGAAATGAGTTTTTGTTTTCAGTTAAATCTTGCAGATCTATAAATACATCACTGTCAGTGGTGTGAGATGTACAGTCTATGAAACACCTCACTAGTAAGGACTTGTCATCATCACTGGTACTGTGACATTTTGCTCCTTATAGGATGCTTATGCCTCCTACCTGTTCTCTTGCAGGATTTGAAGCAGATCTGACTGCAGAAATTTAAGAGATAAATAAATGCAGACACTTAAATGTCACAAGTCCAGATATAACTTAAGATTCTCTTTTCCTGTTGGTGTCTATTTTTCAGAACCGAATGAAACGCATATTTTGCTTCTGTTGATTGTTCCTTTGCATTCTACTAGAATCTCTCTCTTGAGTATAACAACTCCCAAGTGTGTGATTCTTATGTTCTCCTAAAATACAAGTCTTGCTATTCTCCTTACATTTCCTTATCTCCTTTAGGATTCTGAATCTTCTTTGCACCGATGTCAAGTGGATGTGCCAGCCATTTACGTACTGCACTTTCTAGAAGTACTTCCCCCAATTGTCAAGCAAAAATCAACTATAGCAGATAACAAGCTACTGCTGTAAAAACTTCTGAAGCCTTACTACTGTCTTATTGCCACTGAAAACCAATGGATTCTATGCCACGGCCTGTCTGCCACTGTTTCTTCCATTCCTCAGCATCTGAACTTTGCAGACCTCAAATAACTTTATGTTTGCTTCTAGTGTTCTATTTCTATTCTCACCTAAATGGCTTTAAAGCTGGTTTGACCACATTATTAAAGTTCTATTCAGCTTCTTAAATTGATTTGGTTTCATTTTCAACAGAGAACCAATATGTTTTCCGTTATGAGTGCTATGACTCCTTGATATTTCTTTGCTTTAGGCCAGCCTCTTATTATTTTTTACTTAATATGTGCACTTATATATTTTTTCTTGCAAACACCCCCTCTTGTGAGATATAAGGAGCTGATAATTTTGAACTTCCCAAGATATCCATTGTTTTAAACAAGTCCTGCCTGTGCTACATATTTTCTTAGTTAGGATTTTCCTTCCAGGAGATAATCTGCTTAAGGTCTAATCAAAGCCTGGTGAAAAAAAATTCTGTTTGCACCCAAAAGGAGAGAGAGAACACAGGGGCTTGCCCTGCCACAGAAGCAGGGTGAGATGGGAGGGATGGGGGTGGGAGGGATATTATCCATGGTGGTGGAAAATGGGCACTGGTGGAGGGATGGGTATTTGATCATTGTATAATTGAAATCCAAGCACAAAAAATTATAAATCTACAACGTACCTCATGGTGTTTCACTAAAAATAATAATAAAAAATCATGCATTAAAAAAAATTAAAAAAATAGAAATCTCATGAAAAACTTTGAAAAAAAATTCTGTTTACATTAATGCATCTCAGCCCTTACAAAATGAGCACTACACTACACACACACAGACACACACACACACAGACACACACACACACACACACACACACACACACACACACACACACACTCCCCATCCCGAATACTGGAATTTCCCTGATCTTACATGCCTTCCTAACTATAGAATCTGGGATAATCTCTCTGAACTTTCAGGGTCTTTTTATCAGGTTGCTTTAGATGCTGTGTAATCACCTTACTGCTGCTCTGTAGTTGAACAAATGACAAAGAAGTATATTTGTACTGGCTCTTCTTTCCAACTTCCTCACTCCCAGTCTCGAGTATAGCTCTTGTTTTCCTGGATGAAGTTTTCCTCTGGGTAAGTTTTTCAAGTTCAGTCACTAAGATCTGGACCTTGTTAAATGATGCTGCATCCCAGTATTCTCTTTGTCTCAGGAACAGTGCCCTGTTCAGTGTTCTGTAACTCTGTCTTTAGCAATGCTTTCAGATATTTGCAAATCTGCTCATTTTTATGAATATGGCTATATTTTGGAAATATTTTCCCCAACAATATGTCCTTTAGTTCCTCAAGTTTTCGTGTTTCTCAGCCTTTTAGTGTGTATTTCTTATTCTCTGATTTCTAATTACCTGTATTTTACTTCATTTTTAAGAGAATTTCCTTCAGGTCTCCAATTGAAGTCTCAGTCAGATTAGTTGTCTTAACACAGAATTTTGAGGCAAAACCTTTTCTAGTAGTAGTTTGCCTATGTGATTTCATTATTCCTACTAACATTTTTATTTCTTCCTTTAAAATAAGAGTGACACAATGTGCCAGATCTTCCTTTGTTTGTGATGGCACAATATCCAATAAACTCATTCAAGTCTGATTTTGTTTAACTCTCCTAATAATATGGCTTGGCCTAGTATCCTTAAATGTACTCGGAAGACATTCCAGGATAAGAAAATACCACATTGTGTATTGGCAGTGTGTAAACAAAAGCAAATTTTAAAGTAGTTTCCACTGAATTTGTCTTTTTTTGCACAATAGGAAAGCTAAAAATTTGTAAGCTAAAGCATCGAATGCCAGGGAACATCTGTATACAGAATTTTCCATATCACTTTATGTGTTTATTTAGAAAACTTAAGTTCAGTTGGGAATTTACTTGCAATCTCAGTCCTTATAATACAACACCACAATCAATGAATACATAATGAAGAATCCAGACAATCTGGGAACCTAAGTAGACATGAGTGGAAGAGACAAAGGGCCATAGCACAAGAATCTTATGGTTGAACCACATGAAATTAGAAGTTTAATCATGCTGTGAATTTCTTCTGTCTCAAAATACACCTGAGACAAAGAATAGATTCAATGCAGTAAACAGCAAATCTGTGGGTTTTCTAGTTCTTCACAATGTTGAATTTCCCAAATCACATGTAAGTGTATGTTCTCCAATATTATGCAATTTTTTTGGCTTTTGGTGTCATGTTCAGCAATATTCAGGAGTTACTCTTTGCTCTGTTCTCAGGAATTAGTCCTGGTGGTGCTCAGAGGACCATATGAGATGCCAGGGATTTGAATTCAGGTTGGCCCCATGCAAGGCAAACACCCAACTTGCTGTCCTTTCACGCCAGTCCAATAATATGAAAATTTTATATGCAAATACATACTATATATTTGACTAATTTTGTAATAGGATTGTACAATGATTTTAATAAGAGTAATAAAAGAAATATTTCTATCTGAATTTAGCAAATGCTTCCAGTACTTATATTGAGGGACATTTCAAGCTACTTAACTAAAAACTCCCTTTGCTAAATCAGAAGAATATAATTAAAAGTAAAAGATTCCTGATCTTTCATTTTCTTTCATATTAATTAATAAGACATAATGAATTTTTTAATTTGACTCTTCAGTGTTTTTGCGTAGTTTAATAATTAGATCAACCTGGCTATTTTCTAAATTGAATTAAGTGGCATTGTAACATCACATTCTCTGATAAGGAGTATAAGGCACTGAGGTTAAGAATAATTTGAAGTGTTAAAAACATAAAGTAAATTGATGTTCCAAGAAAGCACTATAGCTTTCAAATTCCCTTGTGCTTTTAGCTGATCTATTTTAGGGTTTCTGTGATCAACACCTGAAGTATTCATTGCAGTGTGGCTGGGCCCTCATGTTTCAGTAATCATCCATGGCCCTCTGAAAAAATGCCAAGTAAGTGTCAGCTCATCAGAGTGGAGTCTGCATTTCATAAAAAGCAGAAACTCTGGGGATAAGGTGCTGCCAGCAGGTCTATCTATACCTGTGAGGTGAGTGCATCAGCAGCCTGATGTCACCGTCAGACTTTCAGATACCCCAAAATTTCTGCTGTGCCTTTGGCCAGACCCCAAAAACTTGGGGTAAAGTTTACCAAGAAAGTAAACGGCCAAAAGTTAGGTATGTGGAAGACACACCCACAAACCACCTCGGCTCAGTTATATAATTGGAGGCATGGCTTCTCTGGTTCCTGATAGAACTGCTTAATGGCCATGATCCCAGAGACTCAGAAACGAATCTCGGAACCCAAAGGCTGTAGGCAGAAATGCGTCTTTGTCCTGCAGTAGGTTACTGGCATTGGGCCACTCCAGGTGGGAATAGGTTTTGTACCTTGGCCTGTTCTTGGTGGCCCGGTGACTACCATCCTCCAGAGGACACTGGACAGTCAGTTTTGGGCCTGCAGTGATGAGACATGTGGGGCCTCACCAGATGAAGGTGGAACTGGCCCTTTCCTCCCCATCCCAGTGAGACCCCAAGTCGCCTCCTAAAAACGGCCTCTCTGGCTTCAGATCAAGCTAATTAATGACCATAATCACAGAGACTCAGAATCAAATCTCGAAACCCAATGGCTTTTGGCAGAAATGCATCTGGACCGCATACAAGTTGGCTGCCGCCTCAGAGCTTATTGGAAAGTCAGGTATGAGCTGGCAGTGACGGGGCAACTGCAATCTCATGGGACAGGGGCCGGTACCAGTTCATCCCTCATGCCCTACCGAGGTCACAAGTTACCCCTCATGAGCAGCTCTCTGGCACAATCATAACACCAAATGCACAGAAACCAATCTCGCAATTATCTGGCTCTTTGCAGAAATCCAAAATCGCAAGGCCGCTATATCGACCACACGAGATTATATGATTCTCATCACCAGCTATATAAAACAAAGTATTTCACATTGCTTTTTCAGCAATTCTGACTGTTGGGAAGGGAATTCTAAACAATAATGGTGCATCTTTTGTCGAAATAATGAATGTAATCAATGTAGAGAAGAGTTAAGTGGAAATCATCTGCCTCACAGGCATTTGTGGGGGGATCGTCAACCTCTGTTGATGATCAAGAATACCTGTCTTCATACCTGTCTGAATGCAAGGTTCTATCCCAGTAGAATACTAGCAGGACTGTACTACTGTATAAGAAGGGAGACATCCATGACATTGACAATTATCGCCCAATCTGCCTATTGTCTGTCATCTACAAGCTGTTCACTCAAGTCTTCCTGTATAGGATTGGCAGAACACTAGATGAAGGACAACCATGTGAGCAAGCCAGGTTCAGAAATGGATTCAGCACCATTGACCATATCCACACGATAACCAAGCTCATTGAGGTTTCTGGGAGTTCAAGATGCCGCTCTGTCTAACGTTCATTGATTTAAAGAAGGCCTTTGATTCTGTTGAGACAGAAGCAGTCATTGAAGCCCTAGCCAATCAGGGAATTCAAACTCAATACATCAGGATCCTCCATGAGTTGTATTATGAATTCACTACCAGGATCCCACCATTCTACAAAGAAGTAATCATCGATGTCCAGAGAGGGGTTTGGCAGGGTGACACCATTTCACTGACTCTTCAGTGCCACCCTCAAGAACATCATACAACTACTGGAATGGGAAGGAATGGGAGTGAAGATAGATGGTTGGCAATTACACCACCTCTGCTTTGCTGATGACATTGTTCTAATAACACGAAACATTAGCCAAGCGGCACAAATGCTGGCCAACTTCGACTGTGAGTGTGGAAAGGTCGAACTACAGCTGAATCTTACAAAGACAATGTTTATGAGAAACGGCCTCGTTCCTAATGCTCCATTCACTCTCAACAGAATGACCATCTCCGAATGCAACAGTTATGTGTACCTAGGTCGAGAAGTCAAAATGATGAATGACCTGGCACCTGAGTTGCACAGGAGGAAGAGAATGGCTTGGAACGCCTTCAAGAGCGTCAAAGAAATAGCTAAGAGGACGAAAAACCTCCGGGTCTGGACACATCTCTATGATTCCACTGTTCTTCCTGCATTAACATATGGCTCAGAGACCTGGGCCCTATGAAAACAGGATGAGAATGCTATTCGGGTCTCCCAAAGAAGAATGGAAAGAGCTATGCTTGGAGTATCACGCTTCACTCAAATGAGAGAAAGAATCTGGAGTTCCGACCTCCATTGACGATCAAGAATCAGGGACGCTGTCTTGTTTGCCAAGGCATCAAAAATCATATCGGCTGGACACATAACGAGATTTGGAGATGACCCCTGGACTAGAGCCGTTACTGACTGTATTCCATGGGACGTCAAAAGACCCTGTGGCCGCCCACCTACCAGATGGTTAAACTTCTTCATCAAGATCCTAAATGATTGGTTTGAGGCTCTTTGTGTTCCTAGAGTGAACAGATGCCATTGGGCTACACTAGCACGTGACAGGGACAAATGGAGACGTTACTGGTGCCTGCTTGAGCAAATTGATGATTAATGTGAAGTTAAGTGATCAAGTGATCAAGTGGTGATGAAATATGAGTACTGGGATAGGGAGAAGTGTTTGATCTTTGTATGATCAAGACTTAAACCTGAAACTTAGTAACTTTTCCCAGCAGTAGGGCATTTGCCTTGCACGAAGCCTACATGGCCGACCCGAGTTCGATTCCTCTGCCCCTCTGGGAGAGCCCAGCAAGCTACCAAGAGTATTGAGCCCACATGGCAGAGCCTGGCAAGCTACCCGTGATGTATTCGATATGCCAAAACACAGTAACAACAAAGTCTCCAATGGAGATGTTACTGGGCCCGCTCGAGCAAATCGATGAACAATGGGAGGACAGTGACAGTGACAGTGATTCCATAAATACATATAAGAAGCAAAAAATAAATAAAAGTATGAAAAAAAAGTAAGGTGTAGTTCCTGCCCAATTTAATCAGCAAATCAGTGACTGAACAAATAGCAGTACTCTTACATAAAAGGGAAAAAAAAGTAGAAACTCGGTGCTGGAGCAATAGCATAGTGGGTAGGGCATTTGCCTTGCACACAGCTGACCCGGGCTCTATTCCCAGCATCCAATATGGGCCCCTGAGCACTGCGAGGAGTAATTTCTGTGTGCATGAGCCAGGAGTAACACTTGTGCATCGCTGAGTGTGAGTCCCCCACACAAAAAAGAAAAAAAAAAAAGCAGAAACTCCTAGGTGATGCCAATGGTTTGGTTCTCAGACCACCCTTTTAGCAGCCAGGTCATGGAATTGACAAATAAAAAAGCTCTAAAAATGTATAAAATGGTCCAGTCTGTAACTTTTATATTTAGAGATAAGACCCACATAAGGAGCCCAGAAAATGCTTCCAGGCCCTAATCATAACCTGTGGGAGGAGAGGCTAAGCTGCCACCAAAGTTACAACGGAAAACATAAAACGGGGCAGGGGCCAGTTTTGGAATAATAATGGCAAGGAGCATTGAGCTTCTTTGCTGCTCGAAAGTCACCTTATTCTGAATGTTAAATTACATGGATTAAAGAACAAGTGGCCCCATTTCTTTTCCAAGGAAGAACTGGGAAAGAAATGGGGCCACTGTCAAATCCCTATTATGCTTTTATCACTGTCATTGTCACTGTCCTCCTGTTGTTCATCGATTTGCTCAAGCAGGCCCAGTAATGTCTCCATTGTGATACTTGCTACTATGTTTGGCATATCGAATACGTCATGGGTACCTTGCCAGGCTTTGCCATGCAGGCGAGATACTCTCGGTAGCTTGCCAAGCTCTCCAAGAAGGGCAGAGGAATTGAAACTGCGTCGGCAGGCTGGCTGTGTGCAAGGCAAATGACCTACCTGCAGTGCTATCAGCTATCCATAGCAAAGGAGAAATTTTCTGCCACCCTCCCCACAGGGAGTGGATTTTGAAGAAATCTGCAATTTCTATAAATTCCACTTTTTTCTCTTCATTTTAATAATATGACAGAACTGTGATTTACAAATTTATTAATAGCTGCACTTTTGGCATATAATATTTCAACACCTATCCCATCACCAGTGTAAACACCACTTCCTACCCCTTCCTCAGGAGAGCAGTTACTTCTCTGATTGTTCAGAAAATAAGATAGTCAATGATCCACATTTTAAACATGGCTTGCTTTGTGTTGAAAGCCTGGACTTCTACCTATTACTTTATGCTACTTTGGTGAGCTACTTTGGTGAGGGCTGGAGCGATAGCACAGCGGGTAGGGCGTTTGCCTTACACGCGGCCAACATGGCCGACCCGAGTTCGATTCCTCCGCCCCTCTCGGAGAGCCCGGCAAGCTACCGAGAGTATTCGATATGCCAGACACAGTAACAACAAAGTCTCCAATGGAGACGTTACTGGGCCCGCTCGAGCAAATCGACGATCAACGGGAGGGCCTTTACCTTTACCTTTACCTTACTTTGGTGAAGCTGATTAAGGACTAGTACTTATCCATGGTCCAGTGATCGTTTTATTGTATTCGAAGAGAAGTTTCTTTCATAAACTACCAATATCTGAAAGACAGGTAGTAAAGCTTTGTTTGAGAAGTTTGATGATCCTCTGCTCTCTTTTCATTAGACTTCCACGTAGGAATGAGAGGGCATGATAGATAATGTGTGATTGCCAAGGGATTGCTCAATTTAAAGGCAAACTCTTTTGCCTCTCAGTTAAGTGCAGAAAAGGAAGTATATGAATAAGTGAGAACATAGTAACATATGAACAAAATTAAATGAAAGATCCCTCAAGACTAAATTGACTCAACAGAAGAGGCATAACTTGACTTTGGAAGGAAAAATTTCTTGAAATTTTGAATTTACAATTTTTCTGTTTTGTTTTTGTGGGGGGTGTGCAGATTAGTTATTCACACATGTACATGTATACACATACATGTTCATATATATGTTTTTCTATTCATACACATATACATATATGTATATATATTTACTAGCTTTCTTTTAATCAAAATAAAAACATAATGTATCTAGGGTAGAAAGTAATATAATAGGAAAATATATAGTAATGGAGCTGTGAGAAAACTTATATTTAAGACCATCTGGCCAGTGGTTTATTATTTTTTTTTTTAAAAAAAAGAAAGACCAACTGGCCAGGAGAACTTTGACAGTATGGAGGAAGCAGGAATAAATCCTGGACTCTAGTTGGTGAGTGTAACAAAAAGAATAAGAAATTATACATAAATACATTCTTGGTGCAGCCAGTTTGGTGTGTTTGAGGAATAATTGAGAAGTCAGTAATGACTAAGTAGAGCCTTGAGCGATGGCACAGTGGGTAGGGTGTTTGCCTTGCATATAGCTGACCCAGGTTCTATTCCCAGCATCCTATATGGTTCCCCGAGCACTGCCTGCAGTAATTCCTGACTGCAGAACCAGGAGTAACCCCCTTGCATCACCAGGCATGACCCAAAAAGCAAAAAAAAAAAAAAAAAAAAAAGGAAAGACTAAATAAATAAACAGGGAATTTCTTCACAGTGTTCTAAAATATCATTAGTAATTAGTATATCACTTAATCACTTAACTTCCCGTTAGTCGTCGATTTGCTCGAGCGGGTGCCAGTAACGTCTCCATTTGTCCCTGTCACGTGCTAGTGTAGTCCAATGGCATCTGTTCGCTCCGGGAACATGAAGGGCCTCAAACCGATCGTTCATGATCTTGACGAAGAAGTCTGACCATCTGGTAGGTGGGCGGCCAAGCGGTCTTTTGACATCCCGTGGAATCCAGTCGGTAACAGCTCTAGTCCAGCGGTCATCTTTAAATCTCATTACGTGACCAGCCCATCTGATTTTCGACACCTTGGCAAATGAGACAGCGTCCCTGATTCTTGATCGTCGACAGATGTCAGAACTCTGGATTCTTTCTCTCATTTAAGTGAAACGTGATATTCCAAGCATAGCTCTTTCTATTCTTCTTTGGGAGACCTGAATAGCGTTCTCATCTTGTTTGCGTAGGGCCAAGGTCTCTGAGGCATATGCTAATGCAGGAAGAACACTGGAATCAAAGAGATGTGCCCGGAGCCGGAGGTTCTTCGTCCTCTTAGCTATTTCTTCGATGTTCTTGAAGGCGTTCCAAGCCGCTCTCTTGCTCCTGTGCAGCTCGGGTGCCAGGTCATTTGTCATGTTGACCTCTCGACCTAGGTACACATAGCTGTTGCATTTGGAGATGGTCGTTCCGTTGAGAGCGAATGGGACGTCAGGAACGAGGCTGTTTCTCATAAACATTGTCTTCGTAAGATTCAGCTGTAGTTCTACCTTTCCACACTCACGGTCAAAGTCGGCCAGCATTTGTGCCGCTTGGCTGATGTTTGGTGTTATTAAAACAATGTCATCAGCAAAGCAGAGGTGGTGTAGTTGCCGACCATCTATCTTCACTCCCATTCCTTCCCATTCCAGTCGTCGCATGATGTTCTCGAGGGTGGCACTGAAGAGTTTCGGTGAAATGGTATCACCCTGCCGCACCCCTCTCTTGACATCAACGATCACTTCTTTGTAGAATGGTGAGATCCTGGTAGTGAATCCGCAATACAGCTCACGGAGGATCCTGATGTATTGGGCTTGAATGCCCTGATTGGCTAGGGCTTCAATGACTGCTTCCGTCTCAACAGAATCAAAGGCCTTCTTTAAATCAATGAACCTTAAACAGAGCGGCATCTTGAACTCCCGAGAAACCTAATTGCGCTTGGTTATCATGTGGATATGGTCGATGGTGCTGAATCCTGTGCGGAACCTGGCTTGCTCTCATGGTTGTCCTTCATCTAGTGTTCTGCCAATCCTATATAGGATGACTAGAATGAACAACTTGTAGATGACAGACAATAGGCCGATTGGGCGATAGTTGCCAATGTCATGTCCTGCTGGTTTTCCATTGGGACGGAACCTTGCATTCAGACAGGTAGCATGTGAAGAGCCGAGCCAGTGTATTGATGAGTACTGACGGCAGGTTCTTCAGGTGTTCAGGTCTGACCTTGTCTGGGCCGGGTGCTGTTTGTTTCTTTACCGACGAAATGGCGTGTCGGATTTCAGAAGGGAGAACATTGGGAACGACATATCCACCCCGTGGAATTTGGTATGTCAGCAAGTGGACATGGCTATCAAAGAGATTTGAGTAGAAGTCATGGATAATCTTCTCCATTGCCATTCTGGAGGATGTTATGGATCCATCAGGACGTCGGAGGGCAGTCATCTTGGTCTTATAGTTGGCGAAGGACAGGCGGGCGTTACGAATACTTTTCCCGGCTTCTGCCGCATCTACCAGTACTTCTGCTCTTCTCTCTTTGAGGTCTTTCTTGATCGCATCTCTGCACTGCTTTGCGAGCTCGGACGTTAGCTTGTGGTTGCCTGAGGCATGCGCCAAACCACGCTGGCGAATTAGCTCAAGAGTTTTCGAAGATGGGCGATTTTTTGTGGCTATCTCTCTCTTGGCGTTCCTCGCACATTCATGGAGGTGCTGAACCAGTCGATCATATTCCTCGTCAATGTTGTCAACAATGGCATCTTCCCATGCTGCCGCAATAGTACCAAAGAGTTCCCAGTTGGTGGTCATTCTGGGAGTTCTCTTTTTGAACTTTGCAGCCCTTTCTCCCCGCTCTGTGAAGTAGAGTTTTGCACGAAGGAGACGGTGGTCCGATCCCGTTCAAAATTTTGGGACAACAGAGACATAGGTCAGGCAAAACCATCGATTGAATAGGATGTGGTCTATTTCGTTGTGGAATCGTCCACCGGGAGACTCCCATGTCCATCGTTTAGATTCTGCCTTCTGGAACTGTGAGTTACCATGAATGGTCTTGGTCGACATGATGAACTCAGGCAGTCTCTCACCCTGTTCATTCCATTCTAGGCCATGGGTCCCGATGTGAAGTTCTTCAGCTGATCTTCTCGGTCCTATCTTGGCATTAAAATCACCCACAATGATCTTGTAGAAGGTGTGGTCTTCTTTATAGAACTTCTCTAGCTCCATGTAGAACTTCTCGATTTCTCTTTCATCATAATGAGATGTTGGTGTGTAGACAACGAAGATAGAAACTGCAGGCAGTGAGCCACATCTATTCGAATGTAAATGTCCGATTCGGGTTGTTAGGCATTCGAATGAATCAATGCTCTTGGCCAAGTTTGTGTTGACAAGGACACCAACGCCTCCAACACCTCTTTTATCGCATGTTCCGAGGAACAATTCTTCTCCAGTGTCGAAAACGGCATGGTGAGATTCGTGTCTTCTTGTCTCGGTCAGACCAATGATGTCGTACTTGATCATTCGCGCTTGTACCATCAGATCCTCCATGGATGCATCTGATGCTAGCATACGTGCATGGCAGCACTGAGAAGAATGAGAAAGGAGAGGCCGACAAAACCTCAAGGCCGACGTAGGCTGCCACAACGAAGAAAGACAAAAATGATCGTCTGTACTTTCAATTAGTATATAACCGATGTAATACCAAATCTAAGTCGTTTAAATGCAAGATGTTGGACGTTAAGGCATATAATCTTTGTTATTTTTTGTTAATATTTGTTTATGACTAATGACAGTCATGCAGTTTCCCTAGTATTTATGCTTTTTCATTGAGGGATTGGATCACACTATTTTCTCAAATCTTTCTATGAATCTGTTTTGGTGGTAGGGGACTCTGGCAAATGTTTAGGGCTTACTCCTCCCTCTGTGTTCAGGAATCACTCCTGGTGTGCTCATGGAGCATAGATGATGGTGGGAACTGAACCAAGGCTCACTGTGTGCTTCAACCCCTGTGCTATCTCTTGCATTTTTATTTTTGGTTTATTTCCTTTTAGCTAAAGCCCATGGTGCTCAACACTTGTTCCGGGCTCTATGCTCAGAAATGATACCTGATGGTGATATGGTGATGGGGAATCAGAGGCAGCATAGTGGCTGGACCACATACAAAGCAAGCAAATCTTACACATTCTGTTTGTTTAATCTTCCATTCCACTTTTCAGGTGGCTCAAAATCATTTACGTAAAATGTAAGTTTTTTTCACAATGTAAACTCATATGGAAGCTCAAAATTCATATGGGAGTTATTATAAATTTATGGAAGCCATAACTCACTTTTGCAATATCAATATGAATTTAATCAAATCATAGACAAGCATTCTATTTCATATATTCATATCTGTTTTATATTATGTTCTGTGGTCAATGCACAAAGGTTTTCAGTAAATGAAATTTTCTAACTGTAAGATTTTCTAGGATTGAAAGTTTTGATATTTTTTCTCAGTGCAGATTACAAATAGTATTACTTCTCTTATGAGGCTCTATTTGATAGTTTCCTAAAAAAAAATCATATGATAAAAGAAGAAAAGAATTAAACCTTTTAAAAATTACTCAAAATTCCTTTTTAATAAAATTTTAGATTTTTACCTAGTTACTGATCTACATGTATGTTAATTCTGGAATGTATATACTACAATTAATATTCACAAGTTTTTATTTTAACCTCACCGCTGATAAAACTTTGGAAAAATGGTATAGAATATTTTATTTTTACCATAAATTTTAAAAAGAGTATTAAGTGCAGAATTTAGACACAGTAAGCTTTTACCCAATTTTCTAACCTACTAAATCTTTTAAGACTCAGTCAAGACCAAATAGAACTATTAGCCCTCTCCCAAACTAATTTGAGCTAGCATTTCAGCTCTGTTTAGCACAGAGATTTGATAGCCAAAGACATATTTTATAGCAGGTTTCAAACTAGAAAGGCGTGACTGTTTTCAGTGAGATTGATGAAAAATTGTTCCTTTTTGGGATTTCTGATTGATAAAAAGAAGTATTCGTATAGAGACAAGTGCCATACTCCACACTAGAAGATTAACTATATGAAATGTAGTAATTCTTCAGTGCTGATGGAAATTTTCATTATTTTTCAAGTTAGTAAGACCATATGTTTAATGCTTTTTTAGAAAGTAAACTATTGTCAGTAATTTTTGAGATTATATCAAATAATCTTTTTGACATTTATTCTTTATTCTACTCATAATCTAAGACTGTTATGCTAAAATAATGTTCCATATTTCAAAATGTATACACCTTGTAACAACAAAATGATGTGAGATAAAAATTTTTTGAAATTTAATGAATATTATCATAGTTCTGAAAAATATGATTTACCTGTGCTTTCCAGTATCAACATCTAGGTAGAACTACCATTGATATCTCGAAAGTGAAATAAATAATAAAATTATATTGGTAAAGGTAAAGGTAAAGGCCCTCCCGTTGATCGTCGATTTGCTCGAGCGGGCCCAGTAACGTCTCCATTGGAGACTTTGTTGTTACTGTGTCTGGCATATCGAATACTCTCGGTAGCTTGCCGGGCTCTCCGAGAGGGGCGGAGGAATCAAACTCGGGTCGGCCATGTTGGCCGCGTGTAAGGCGAACGCCCTACCCGCTGTGCTATCGCTCCAGCCCAATTAATCAATTAACACATATGATTATACTATTGCTATTAATGACATTTAAAATACGTTGTATTTTATGCCTATAATAAAAGAACACAGATATGTAATCAATTGTCTTGTCCAGCTCAAATTTTAGTGATTAATTGATATTGTTAGTCTTGATCAACATGTGTGAGTATGCTTTGTGTTCTCACTATCAGTATCAGCAAAAATTAATGACTTATTTCATGTCATAAAGAAAGTTAAATTTAGAAGTAAGCCCTTGATCTTCTATAAAATTTGCTCACCAAATAATTATCTTTGGAAGTCCTGGCCATTGCAGTTAGGGAAGAGAAAAGTATCAAGGGCATACAGATAGGAAAGGAAGAGGTCAAGCTATCACTATTTGCAGACAATATGATACTATACTTAGAAAACCCTAAACATTCTACAGAACGCTCCTAGAAACAATAGGTCAGTTCAGTAAAGTGGCAGGCTATAAAATCAACACACAAAAGTCCATGGCTTTCTTATATACAAATAACAAAAGAGAAGAAAGAGACATTTAAAAAAGTACTGTTCACGAGATAGATAAATGGGACTATCTTAAACTAAGAAGCTTCTGCACCTCCAAAGAAACAGTGACCAAAATACAAAGACAGTCTACAGAATGGGAAAGGATATTCGCCAAATACACATCTGACAAGGGGTTGATATCCAAGATATACAAAATACTGGTTAAACTCCACAAGAAGAAAACATCCAACCCCATCCAAAAATGGGGCAATGAAATGAACAGAAACTTTCTCAAAGAAGAAATCCGAATGGCAAAAAAGCACATGAGAAAATGCTCTACATCATTAATCATCAGGGAGATGCAGATCAAAACCACAATGAGATACCATCTCACACCTCAGAGACTGGCCCACATTCAAAAGAACAAAAGCAACCGATGCTGGCGTGGATGTGCCGAGAAAGGGACACTCCTTCACTGTTGGTGGGAATGTCGACTGGTTCAGCCTTTCTGGAAAACAGTATGGACGATTCTCAAAAAATTAGAAATTGAGCTCCCATTTGACCCAGCAATACCACTCCTGGGAATATATCCCAGAGAGGCACAAATGTATAGTCGAAGTGACATCTGCACTTGTTTGTTCATTGCAGCACTCTTTACAATAGCCAGAAACTGGAAGAAACCTGAATGCCCAAGAACAGATGACTGGTTAAAGAAACTTTGGTACATCTACACAATTGAGTACTATGTAGCTCTTAGAAAAGATGAAGTCATGAAATTTACATACAAGTGGTACAACATGGAAAGTATCATGCTAAGCGAAATGAGTCAGAAAGAAAGGGATAGACATAGAAAGATTGCATTCATCTGGGGGATATAAAGTAACAAAATATGAGATTAATACCCAAGAATAGCTGAGATCAGCACCAGGAGGATTACTCCATAGCTTAGTGGCCAGTCGGGCATTCTAGAGGAAAGGGCAGCTCAGATAGAGAAGGGAACACCAAATAAAGGGTGTTTGGAGGACCCTCCCAGGAGGGGAGATGCATGTCGAAAGTAGACGATGGACTGAACATGTTTGCCACTCAATGCCTCTTTTGCAGACCACAACACCCAAAAGGAGAGAGAGAACACAGGGGATTGCCCTGCCACAGAGGCAGGGGGGGATGGGGGAATGGGGGTGGGGGGGATATTATCCATGGTGGTGGAAAATGGGCACTGGTGGAGGGATGGGTATCTGATCATTGTATAATCAAACCCAAGCACAAAAAATTGTAAATCTACAACTGTACCTCATGGTGTTTCACTAATAAAAAAAAATAAAATAAAAAGTACTGTTCACAATAGTACCTCAGAAAACCAAAGTACATCAGAATCAGATTAACCAAAGAGGTGAAGGACCTATACAAGGAAAGTTACAAAACACTAAAGGCCCTCCCGTTGATCGTCGATTTGCTCGAGCGGGCCCAGTAACGTCTCCATTGGAGACTTGGTTGTTACTGTGTCTGGCATATCGAATACTCTAGGTAGCTTGCCGGGCTCTCCAAGAGGGGCGGAGGAATCGAACTCGGGTCGGCCATGTTGGCCGCTTGTAAGGCGAACGCCCTACCCGCTGTGCTATTGCTCCAGAACACTACTTCAAGAAATAAAAGAGGACACTAGGGAACGGAGACACATCCCCTGATCATGGATAGGGAGAATTAGCATTATCGAAATGGCAATACTGTCCAAAGCACTATACAAATTCAATGTGGTCCCTATCAGGATACCCATGACATTTTTCAAAGAAATAGAAAAAACTCTCCTGAAACTCATATGGAACAATAAACCCCCACGAATAGCTAAAGCAATTTTTGGTAAAAAGAAGATGCGTGGCATCACCTTCCCCAACTTCAATCTGTACTACAAAGCAGTAGTAAATAAGACAGCATGGTACTGGGCTAGAAACAGACCTGAAGACCAATGGAATAGAGTTGAATATTCTGCCACAGACCCCCAAATACAGACCACTTAATCTTTGACAAAGGAGCAAGAAATGTGAAGTGGAACAAGTGGTTCTGGGAAAACTGGATAGCTACCAGCAAAAAAAAAAAATGAACTCTGATCTCTGTCTAATGCCACGCAAAAAAAGTCAGATCAAACTGGATTAAAGATCTCAATATCAGACATGAATTCATAAGGTACATAGAGGAAAATGTAGGCAGAACTCTTCATGACATTGAACCTAAAAAAATCTTTAAGGATGAAACAGATCTGACCATACAATCAAACAAAGAAGCTTCTGCACTTCAAAAGAAACAGTGACCAAAATACAGAAGCAGCCCACAGAATGGGAAAGAATATTTACCCAATACCCATCTGATAAGCGATTAATATCCAGGGTATACAAGACACTCGTAGAACTGTACAAGAAAAAACCTCCAACCCCATCAAAAAATGGGGAGAACAAATGAACAGAAGTTTCCTCAAAAAAGAAATACAAATGGCCAAAAGCCACATGAAAAAATGCTCCACATTGCTAGCCATCAGGGAGTTGCAAATCAAAACAACAATGAGATATCATCTCACACCACAGAGAGTGGCACACATTCAAAAGAACAAAAGCAACCGATGCTGGCATGGATGTGGGGAAAAGGTGACAATATTTCACTGTTGGTGGGAATGCCCACTAGTCCAGCCTTTCTGGACAACAATATGGACAGTCCTTCAAAAACGAGAAATTAAGCTTCCATATGACCCTTCAATACCACTTCTGGGAATATGTCCCGAGGATTCCAAAAAGCACAGTAGAAATGATATCTGTACTTGTATGTTCATTGCAGCACTGTTTACAATAACCAAAATCTGGAGACACCCCAAGAACAGATGACTGGTTAAAGAAACTAATGGAATAATATGAAGTTGTCAGAAGAGATGAAGTCATGAACTTTACTTATAAATGGATAGACATCAAGAGTATTGTGCTAAGTGAAATGAGCCAGAAAGAGAGGGACAGACATAGAAGGACTGCACTCATTTGTGGAGTATAAAACAACATAACATGAGACTGACACCTAAGAATAGTAGATACATAGGGCAGGAAGATTGCTCCATAGCTGGAAGCCTGCCTCATGAGCAAAGGGCAGAAGGCCGCTGGAATAGAGACGGGATCACTAAGAAAATGATGGCTTGAGGTACCGGTCCTGATGGGAGATGTGTGAAGTACCAAACATGATAACCTCTCAATGTCTGTATTGCAAACCATAATGTCCAAAAGTAGAGAGAGATTATGGGGAATCATGTCTGCCATGGAGGCAGGGGGAGGGGGAAAAAGGAAGGGTATACCAGGGATATTGGTGGTGGGGAATGTGCATTGGTGGAGGGATGGGTGTTTGATCATTGTGTGACTGTAACCCAAACATGAAAGCTTGTAATTATCTCACCGTGATTCAATAAAATTTTTAAAAATAATTATAATTATCTTAATAACAAATTTATGATGACAAGAAATATAATAGAGCCATTTGTGTTTCATGGAATTTATTCACCAGGAAAAGACAAATATAGACAAAAATAATTTGGAGAAGTATTATTAAACTGAAATAAAATGCAATAAAGTGTTTATAACAGAATTACATTGTCTTAGTAGAGATAGTGAGATCCTTCCTCACGAAGAAAATTATTTTCCTAAACTAACTTCTGAAAAGACAGGAAAAATGTTGGAACAATAGGTATGATTTTATCTACTCAGTTAATTTTCAGAATTTTAGATTATTAGTATTACTGTCAATAGCTCTTTTCACATATCAATGAAAACAAATAAATCACATTTAGTTATCATAAAAAGTAATATTTAAAAACCATTGCCAAGATCTGTATTGCTTGTTGAAAATTAGTACTTACATAATGATTCATTTTGAAAAAGCTAGTTCACTCATTTGATTGAATACTTATTTTACTAATATAGCAAGTTTATGTTGGGCAGATCTTGTGCCATACATCCTGCTCTTATCTGAAGGAAGAAAATATTTAATAAAGAAATAAGGTATGCTGTGAAATTATAATCTATATTAAAAAGTGTAATAATATTCTATTTAATGAATTGAGCAAGAGTGGGATTAGCCATGGAGGATTATCAGGATGATGACAAGAGACAGGTGCCATGTATAGAGGTGGTTAGTTACTGAAATTATAGAAAAGAATGAAAGAATGTGTGGGAATTCATGATCACAATCATCCTGTTGTTTGTCGATTACCTTGAGCAGGCCCCAGTAACATCTCCTTCGTCCTAGCCCTGAGATTTTAAAAAGTGCCATATTCAAGGCTCTTTCAGGGTTAGGAGAATGAGACCTATCATTGTTACTGGTATTTGGCATATTGGGTACGGCACGGGGAGTTTGCCAGACTCTGCTGTGTGAGCAGGTTACATTCGGTAGCCTGCCAGTTTGTCCAAAGTAAGAATGAGATAATAAGATGTCGTGCGACCGCAAATGCGGCTGCACGATTCTGGGAGCTGGGTTTTATAGTCTCTGGGTCTTGGCCATTGATGGGATTACATGGCGCCAGGGAGCCAGTTGGTGGGTGTGACCCCTGCCTACTGGAAGATGGAGGATCTGGGTGGAGGATGCTCAGCCTTGATCTAAGCAGGCTTGAGATCTCAGCCCTGGGACTCACATGCCTTTGTTCCTCTGCCGGTACCTTCATGCGTGTGGAGAGTGGTCTCAGCATGGTTGTGGCTGGTTCGGGAGGTCTTTGGCTGCTGGATCTCTGCTCGGGTGGAGAGGGAAACTCAACCCCCCCCACCCCCCGCAAGGGGCCCCGGTGAGGACAGCCAGGCGCAGGGGCAGGGGATTATGTGTGGAAATTATCACAGATATTAGAAAGTGATTTGTAGACAAATGGAAAATCTACCCTAAGTGCCTAAAACAGATTTCTGCATGGAGTGTTAATGGACTAGCAAAAGGACAGTGTAATCAGAGGGAGTGAGCAAAGGGAGAATGGAAATGAAGTCCAAGAGAGCCAGAAAATCTAAGAAATTACAAGGCATTTGAAAGACTTTGATTTTAGTCAGTAAGAAATGGGAGCCATTAAAGAATTTAAAGTGAAACATTAGCATAGTCTGAAACATGTCTTAAAGTACTTTTAGCCTGAGTGTAGGAGAGAGACTGCAAGTCCAGCTAGAGTGGAATTGGGAAAACCTATTCTCCAATGTGGATTGAGTTGAGTGGAGGCACTGCAATCAGGGTCAGGGCAGCTGAGATAGTGACAGAAAATCAAATACTGCATTCAATTGGATGGGGGCGCTAGATGGTCTTTTTTGCTGAAACATATAAGGGATATGAAAAAGGAAAAAATCAGACAAGCCACATGTTCTTGCAGTGATCAGAGGAATTCAGTCATAAACTATGTCTCTCAAGGGATGATTTTTGTTAATGGGTTTGGATAGTAGTGCCCATGTTTGCAATGAGTGATGCCATGAGAAAAGGAAAAAAGCATTTTGGCAAATCCAGGGTTTCAACATAAATTAAGAGTGGATTTCAGTGGGTTCCTCTGTCTGATGGTGTAAACAGGCATCCAACAATGGTCTTCTAACCCGGACCAGAACATTCACTTCTGACTCTTGCTGGAAAGAATGAGCTTTTCTTTTCCCTATGGAACTACAAATTAATCACACAACTAATTTACAGGAGAAACTCTTTGGTAGCAGCTGAGTTTCCTTTTCAGTTCAATATCCCTGTTAGTCTGGATAATTTTAAAATTTAATTACATTAAAGGAAACAAAATTTTTCCCAATTATTTTATGTTCAAGTTCAATTAAGATGAGAGGTTAATTGAAATATTCCAGGCCCGAAGGAAGATATTTTCTGTCTTTTATCAATTATTGGTTATGATATATGATATCATCAATTATGACTTAGAGATAGAACAACTGTAATCATATAATATTACCCACTTTAAAACTGAAAGGCCTACTAAAGCAAACTAGCAATATACTGAATGCATATAGGTTTAAGGTAACCTCATTATGGTAATCAATCTTTCAATCAATGGACTGACATTTTCAACAATTCTATTCTAAATTTTGTGGTTTACTGCAACTTGGAGAGAAATGACGAATGTCATTCTAAGTGAAATGAGTCAGAAAATAAAAGATAAATGCCAATGATCTTGCTCATATGCTGAGTACAAGGAAACAAAGAAAGGGATTAAATAATTCCCAATGCTGGAGCTGAATGGGGACAGTGGATGGGGCTTGCATCCCATATGGTCCCCTAGAATCGCCAGGAGTCCTTGAGCACTGCTGGGTGTGGCCAAAAAACTGGAAAAAAATCCCATTGTAAATTGTGAGACATGATGAAAAGCAATTAGAACTAAGGAGGCTGGGAAGGGAAATGGGATAATGGTGGAGGATTATAAATTCTAGTGGACAGATTGGTGTAGTAGGCCTGCAGCCTTAAAATAACAACTTCAGAAGTATTATACTGCACAATACCTTAATAAAAATTAATCAAAATTACTTAACATCTAAAAAATAACTTTTGTACTCCAAATATTTTGTTCTTGTATTCTTAAACAATTATTTGACCAAAAACACAGTTTGAAAGTCATGCCTTTCTTTTTGGTATAGTTACTCTAATACAACAATGTATTTTAGTATTCTACTTGTGTATGTTATCAAGGTACTTTAAATTTTGACTTGAAATAACATTCAGTCATTCATTCAGTGACATATAGGCACTTTCTATGTATCAAATTTTCTTTGATGTATAGGGGCGGGAGGGATATATCTGTTCTCACAAACTTCACAATATAGTAATGTGAAACTGAATAAAGTGGAGGGAGTTAAGGGAGCTTGGGGAGGACTTAGTGATATGCAAGTTTATTTTGGTGGCAGAGGGAAATGTAATATAGAAAATGCCATTTTAAAAAGAAAAGTGATGATGTGCGGTCTGTAAGACATTTGAAAATATTAGGGAAATACCATAAGAGAAGGAAAAGTAAATGCAAGAATCTTGAGATAATTTTTATATGAAAAAAAGAAAGGAGTGATAAGGTGGACAGAACAAAATAGAAGAAAATGGGGTCAGAAAGGTAAGTTGTTGGTACATCTACAGAGTGGAATACTATATTGCTGTTAGGAAAGATGAAGTTATGAAATTTGCTTATAAGTGGATGGTCATGGAGAATATCACGCTAAAGTGAATGAGTCAGAAAGGGAGAGACAGACATAGAATGCCTGCACTCATTTGTAAAATATAAAATAATATGAGACTGACATCCAAGGACAGTAGATAAAAGGGCCAGGAATATCACTCCAGAGTAGGAAGCCTGCCTCATGAGCTGGGATCAAGGCACCTAGAATAGAGAAGGGATCACTAAGTCAATGATGTTTGGAGGAATCACTCAGGATGGGAGACGAGTGCTGAAAGTGGATAAAGGACCAAACGAATAGTCTCTCAGTATCTGTATCGCAAACTATAATGCCAAAAAGGAGAGAGAGAGAGAGAGAGAGAGAGAGAGAGAGAGAGAGAGAGAGAGAGAGAGAGAATGGGGAAAACTGCCATAAATATAGTACTGCACCAACTACAGAGCACAAGAGTAGGAGCAGATATATAAGAATCCAGAGATGATAATCATGGTTTTAGACCAGGATGGTAGCAACAGGCATGGTGCCACCCTGTAGAAGTATAAGAATTTCCTGATAGAATGCATGATCTAAGAGAAAGAGAAATGACAGACAGCTTCAATATGTTTTGACTTGAGTAACCAAATGGGAAAAACTGGAAACAGTTGAGATTGGAAAGGCATTTGGTATAGCTAGCAGGAAAAAAAGAGATTCATTGCTCTCTTTTGGATATTATCAACTCGAATTTCTGGTTAGGTATCCAAGAGAAAATATCAGATGCAGAATTGAAATTATGGTCCAAAACTCATTGAAAAAGTCTGGATTGCGGACAAATATGTGTAGGATTTATAAGTTTGAGATGCTATTTCAAGCCTCATGATAAAATCATGTTACTTGAGCGGGCCCAGTAACATTGGGAGACTTGTTACTGCGTTTGGCATATAGAATACATCATGGGGAGCTTGCCAGGCTCTGCCGTGCGGGCGAGATACTCTCATTAGCTTGCCGGGCTCTCCGAGAGGGGCAGAGGAATCGAACTTGGGTCGGCCATGTTGGCTGCGTGTAAGGTAAACTCCTTACCCACTGTGCTATCGCTCCAGCCCAAAATCATGTTAAGGTAGTTAATAGAGTAAAACAAGACCAAGGAGATGCTTTGTAAATGTGGACTTCTCTGAAGCTAAAATGAGAATTTTTTATATTAATTTTTTTGATGGGCTGGAGAGATAGTACAGGTGTTAATGCATCGCAAGTTGTCTGACCCTGGCATTGTATATGGTCTACTGAGTACCTGCAGGAGTAATTCCTGAATACAGGCTCAGAAGGAAGACTCAGAAATCATTGGATATGACCCCTAAATCAAACTAAAAAAAATAAAATGGTTGTGAGATACTTTTTATAGAAATATTCAACATATTTTCTTATTAGCATACAAAGAATATATTTCTATACTGCAAAAAAATCAATTATCTTTTATTTATAACACAGTCATGTGTTAATGTTATATGATTTTTTTCAGGGGTGGAACTTGCCTAGAAAATAGTTATTCTACAGGTCTTTCGAATGAAGTTTTATATGAAACTCAATGACTATTAGCTGGAAATTAATATAGTGGTAATTTGTATTATTGAGTTTTTGTAATATTGTACTTAATATTATAACAAGGTTAATACATTATTCACATAATCTATTTCAGTGCTACTGAAAGAATTTGCTTTTTTCAACACTTAATAAAATATTAATTTACCCATGCCCCTGCTTGCATCTACCAATATTATTTTCTTGTATCTCATTGAAACCACAGATATTCATTAGTTGTTTGTTTAGACTCAGATCTATGTGTGATTCATATTTATTAGAACATAGTCCATTTTTTCCTCTGTGAACATACATTCTGTTAATTAGCAGATTTTTAAATGAAGTCATAAGAGACATCATTTCAAATGTGGTGATAGTAATATTGTTTGTCCTTACTCTTTTAAGTAACACACAAATGATATTTTCAAATAGCCTGGCAATTTATTCTAAGTGATACAGAGAGGACAGTATATTTTCAAAGAATTTGATTTAAAGAAAAATAATCTATTTGATCTTGCACTAAAGTTGATTTTATGTTACAGATTCAAAATTTACATCCATGGACAGGTTTTGTTTATATGCAGCATTCTTCTTTCTATAAGATTAACTGTCTCATATAGATAATCTAAAACATTAAAAAATAAAATATATTCATATTCAGTTCACATTATCCCAACTTGCCTTTAATTAGAAGTACCTTTAATAAAAGTTGATTTGTTTTGTAATCAAACATTTTTCAGAATTTGACATTCTTATTAGGAACTCTAGGTTCATAATGATATCTTAGTATAAACATGATTATTATGAATTATACTTTTAAAATGTCAAATTTTGCATGTAGCTTTTCTTACATTTTAGAATCAGATATTATTTACATAGTCATTTTTCACTGCACTTCACTGATTTCCCCTTTCTAACATATGATTGGTAGTAAATACAGAAATACAGAATAAGAAACATTCACATGCAGAATTGTTCCTAGTACCTTTATGTTGGGCTGGAGTGATAGCACAGCGGGTAGGGCATTTGCCTTGCATGCGGCCAACCCGGGTTCTATTCCTCTGTTCCTCTTGAAGAGCCTGGCAAGTTATGGAGAGTATCCCGCCAGTATAGCAGAGCCTGGCTCCCCAGGGTGTGTTCAAGATATCAAAAACAGTAACAATTCTCAGAATGGAGATGTTACTGGTGCCCACTCGAGCAAATCAATGAGCAACAGGAGGACAGTGCTACAGTGCTAGTAGAATAGCTTAAAATAGTTTATAAAGAATAAATTATACAAATTTTAGATAGACTTGGGATTTTTCAAGCTGATTATAGCATTGTCCTCTCTGTTCGGTTTTCACTCTATGATTAGGAAAAAGAACACGAAGGGGGCTGGAGCGATATAGCGGGTAGGGCATTTGCCTTGCATGTGGCCAACCTGGGTTTTAATATCCAGCATCCCATATGGTCCCCCAGCACTACCAGGAGTAATTCCTGACTGTAGAGCCAGGAATAAACCCTGTGCATCGCCTGGTATGACCCAAAAAGAAAAAAAAAAGGACACAATGTATTCACTAGGGAAGTGTCACCAATAATGCTCAGAAACTCATATCTATATTCCAAAAGTTGCCACAGTACAATAATGCATTCTATATTACACTCAGTTCAGTTTTATTGACTCTGCCAAACTGATACACTTAGCCACATGTGCAATCAAGGACATACTGAATATATAATCTCCTATTTCACAAGAGATCTATAATGTTGACAACTTGTCAGCTATGTGAAATAAATTCCAAATTATAAAAAAAACTCCTTTGCTTCTGTTTTAATTCTTCCCTCCCTATGACTATATATGTATAATACTTCACACAGACATACTAAAATTATTGATGTAAGGTAGAAGTAAAATTCCAAAATTTTGAACATAATTATTTTCTTGGTTGTAAAGCATATATTTAAATGTATCTTTGTTTTGTTTTTATTTTATAGCTCAACAAAAGAGATATAAATGTCTCTAAAAAGTTGAAACATATATGTCAGCAAAATACCTGGTATACCAATGTGCAGAATTTGAGCTTAAGTACAATTTTGATGAAAATATGCTTTATACAGAAACAGAATACATGTCTACCCCAGGAGAAAAAGTATCAATACTATTATTCATTGAAGTAATGGGTATTGGACTGTCTTAGTTGATGCTTTTTAAAGATATATATTCTTTTATTTTCATAAATTTGTTCACAATAATGGATTACATTCAATATTTCAACACCAGTCCCATTACCATCACATCTCTCCACCCCATTTTTTTAATTTTCCACCACCACTCAAACCTGCCCAACAGGCAATGATAGATCATTTATTTGCATTGCCTTCTATGAATAACATAGAATGTCGTGCTCCTGCTCCTGAAATCTAAAATTTTAGATGATTAGGGTCTGGAGAAATCTCTGCATCAAGTTGCTTGGTTCGAGATTCTTTCGTCTGTTTCTGGATCATGTCCATTAATGAGCTTAAATAGTTGCTGGAGACAGCTCGTGGACATGCCATCTAAGGTCCCAGGGGGGCAGGGAGATGGGAAGGACCAGCCTATCCCGTATCCTATGAGGCCTGGAGTTTGTAATTTGTGCTCTTAAAGTTAAGCAAGTTAGGAATGAAAGATATATATGCTATTATTCCTTTACAGTATATGTGTTTAAAATTACATTTTCAAGTAAAATGTGTTTGCATATTATTAGAATGACTGATAAAAACCCATTGTTATGGTAACATCTTTGAAAAGCTGAATTTTTCCCATTTTTTTAAGTTGAGTTGACATGGTTTACAACAGTTTACACATCATTGTTTTATGTTTGCAATAGTACTTGCCACCCCACCACCCCAGTACCAGAACCCACCACCACAGCCCCTAGATTCCCTTCTCCTTTTTGTGCTCTAGTCTTCTCTGTTCTGTTCACAATATATCAAGATTTGCTTCTGTATCAATCAATTCAGTGCTCATGAACCACGTATTCCAAGCTAATAATTTAGATATAGAAGAACATAAAAAAGGAAGTTGAAATAGAATTTATTTTATATTATATTTCTTTACTCTATTTGAAAACACATCGGGACAGTTTTTAGACAAAAGAAAGTCATTTTAGAATAATTATTAGGTAAAGAAAAATAGACCTCTTTTTTAGTTAAGGTAATATTTATCCCTAAGTTCTATTTAGGGCTGGAGCAATAGCACAGAGGGTATGGCGTTTGCCTTGCACGCAGCCAACATGGCCGACCCAAGTTTGATTCCTCCACCCCTCTTGGAGAGCCCGGCAAGCAATTGAGAGTATCTCGCCCGCATGGCAGAGCCTGGCAAGCTACCCGTGATGTATTCAATATGCCAAACACAGTAACAACAAGTCTCACGAAGGAGACGTTACTGGGCCTGCTTGAGCAAATCGATGAACAATGGGAGGACCGTGACTGTGAAGTTCTATTTACACTTACAATCTACAAAATAATTCAGATCTTAGATTTTAGAAGCACTTAGATAATACTTAAATTTAGAACAGATTCAGTAATTCACAGGAATAATATGACTAGTCATGGCTGGAGTGATAGCACAGCGGGTAGGGCGTTCGCCTTACACGCGGCCAACATGGCCGACCCGAGTTCGATTCCTCTGCCCCTCTCGGAGAGCCCGGCAAGCTACCAAGAGTATTCGATATGCCAGACACAGTAACAACAAAGTCTCCAACGAAGACGTTACTGGGCCCGCTCGAGCAAATCGACGATCAACGGGAGGGCCTTTACCTTTACCTTTACCTTAATATTAATTTTGCTAACAGATAAATATTAAGTTATTAGTGTTAATAGGTAATAAAGAGAAGGCACTATAAACATATTTAAAGTTTTTATAAAGTATTTTTCAAAGTATTTATCATAGTACTATAATACCTTTCATGCTGTTGGATTTTAGATATGTATGTATATGTGGTGTGTGTGTTACTAGTATTGAAGGCAATGGTGTTTTGGAGAATGTCAGGTAGTATAAGTAATTTAAGCTATTACACTCATAAAGAATGTGATATAGAAGGTCAGAGATATAGTATAATAGGCAGGACACTTGTCTTGTGCATAGCTGATTGGGGTTAAACCCCAGGCAACACATATCATGCCCTAAGCACTGCCAGGCCTGATCCTTGAGTATAATAAAGTTAGGAACAATCCCTGATGGGTCTCATTCTCCTAAATAGCCTTGAATATAATCTCAGGGCTAGGATGAAAGAGACGTTACTGGGGCCTGCTCGAGGCAATCGACGAATAACAGGATGATGAAATGAAAATGAAATCCCTGAGCTTAGTTGGGTTATGGCTCAAAAATAGAGCAACAACAACCACAAAAATGAATGTGCTATAGAAACACAAAACATTACCATGCTGTTTTCTATGGTACTTGCTTTATCAGGCACTATTATTCACAGGATCTTAAACTGGGGTTAATCTTAATCTTTCTAATTTAAGAACATAACAAATATTTAAAGAATATAATAATGGCTATTATATGACGTCTTTATATGCATCCAAACTCAGAAATTCATTACCAAATCATCAATTTACATGTGAAAAAAATCGAGTCTAAAGTTGGTTCATCATTTTTCCAAGTTGATACATTTTCATACCCAGATATGTGACTCCTGTGTTTGAGCTTATAACCACAAAAATATGTGATTATATAACAGAGTGCATAGAAAAAAATCTATCTTTACTTGAGTTGTGATATTTATATGAAAAATGACCTGAAACTTGGAAAGAAGCAGAAACACAGGATAGGTATCTTCCTGATATCAAGTGACAACAAGAGCATAGTGTATCCTTAAGAGAAATGAGCTAGTTCATCTGATTGTTCCCTATTGATTAAAGGTTCCACAAGTTATGAATTAACTTCTGAACAAATGCTTTAATTTTTGCCCTTTGGAGATAAACACAATTTCTTCCAGCAAAAGAAAAAATGCCAAAGATTTATGACTTCTGAGAAAAGTTTATATCTAAACCAACAATCTTATCCTAAAAATTACTTGTTTAGCCATCATAAGAATCCTGGATAGGCTTCCTCTTTGTCAGATCATATTATCACACGGCCTACATTAAATTAAATCTTGGACAACTATTTTTTATCTTACATATAGTGTTTTTCAGAATAATAATTAAACATTGTCCTAAAAATATTACCTGGAACATACTATGATAAAATTTATTTCTGTAATAAATAAGCATTTACTTGCCACATCTCCTGCAGCCAACTTGAACTTTGGCCAGAGTGAGGGAATGAGAGCTGACAAGGGCTACGGGGGACTGCGTGCAACATACGGCATACAGCAAACAGCAGAATAGCACTGCACTGTCCTCCCATTGTTCATCGATTTGCTTGAGCGGGCCCAGTAACGTCTCCACTGTGAGACTTTGTTGTTACTGTGTTTGGCATATTGAATACATCACGGGGAACTTGCCAGGCTTTGCCATGTGGGCGAGATATCCTCGGTAGCTTGTCGGGCTCTCCGAGAGGGGTGGAGGAATTGAATCCAGCTCGGCTGGGCTGGCTGTGTGTTAGGCCAACGCCTTACTGCTGTGCTATTGCTTCAGCATACAGCGAGTTTATTATAATCCAAGCTGGTTTATATAATCTTATTTTAGCAAGGGTCAGCAGGTTACATAAGCTGCATAAGCAATTTTAATCATACTGTGCAAGCAACTTTATTTTTGCCAATATTACTTGTTTTTCGGTTCCTTCTTGTTTTTCAGTTCCTTATCTCAGCCCTGAGAAACAAGAAATGGAGATGTGGCCTTGGGCGGATATGAGCCAGTCTTCCCTTCAGCCTCCTCTTAAGTCCAGCTGCCTGAGCATGGTACCCCTTCGGCCGTTTTTCAAGGCCTGCTGTCAGGGGATGGCTTAACACTCACGCCAAGGTTCTCCACACTCATCCCTGTTTACAGGGTCAGAGGCAAGGGGTACCTAGGCCCGTCCCCAACATTTATGAGATCTCAACATAAGCAAGGTTTGAAACAGACAGAAATGAAGGTTTGTGTCCTCATGGAACTTACTTACTGATCATCGGGTAGGGGAGAGGAGACATGGCTGCGGGCTTAGCAAATGCTTCCTATAAATGGTATTTATGAAACAACAACAACAGCAACAACAACAACAACAACAACAACTACTACTACTACTACTACTACTACTACTCTTTCTGAGTAGTATTTACAAAACTCTGGTGCTCCACTCATTGGACTCCTTGCCAGGCTGTTTCCACTCAGGGCACCTCAGAGGGGGTCAGGCGAGAGCCCTCCTGGCCCAAGGGACCCAGCCCCAGCAGCCGACCTCCACTACCCAACTGCCACCATGTACAAGGCCACTTTAAGGACCACACAGCTTTGCCACTGGACACTTCCTACCCATTGTCCATAATTACTACACCATGTTTGATGGAATTCAGATAGTAGGCAACAGATCATAGAGAGAAATGTGTATGTGTGTGTGTGTGTGTGTGTGTATATATATATATATATATATATATATATATATATATATATATTTCAGAGAGTCCGGCAAGCTACTGAGAGTATGCCACCTGCAAGGGCAGAGCCTGGCAAGGTCCCCGTGTTCCCGTGTTGTATTCAATATGCCAAAATCATTAACTATTAACTATAACAAATCTCATCCCCCTGACCCTGAAAGAGCCTCCAATCATTGGGAAAGATGAGTAAGGAAAGGCTGCTAAAATCTCAGGGCTGGGAAGAATAGAGACACTATTGGCACCCACTTGAGTAAATCAACAAACAAAGGGATGACAGTGATACAGTGACACAATGATTTACAAAACTTGATACTCATCCAGTATATGACACTGTAGAAGTGAAATCTCACTTTTTCTGCAGTGAACTGTTATAATTGCTACATCTATTATCCTACCAGTCAATGTTCTATGCACTTCCAAAGTTGAGTAACTACTTCTCTGTAACTGCTTTGGTTAGGAGAGAATATTTTCCCCCCTTTATTTTCATTAGTGACCATTTCCATACCTCCACTCCTTAATGTACAAGTGTCCAAGTGTGCATGCCAGACACACCCACAGACACACAGATACATGTGCACACACACATAGACACACACACAAACAACACCAACATGGAACAGTTCTTGCATTTGAACAAGTTCCTGCGAAGAATGAAACAACATAACCATATAAATTTCTCAAATCTCATCTCTTACTGTGCTGGAGAATGTATGGCTAAATAAAAACATCAGCTTGAAGCAGCCAGTGTGTTGGTGGGGAGAGGGTTGTCAATGAGTTCTGGGGAAATATTAAAACCAAGATGGAATTCAAGGAAGTCATTCTCTCACTCATCGTAAAGCAGCCCAAAAGCAGGAGGTCAGACCCAGTTTGTGGACACAGGAGCTGAGAGTGATGATATTCTAAGTGATACCAAGACTAGACCAGAGAAGGCTGGACCTTCTCTGGAGATGAGGCATTGTGTGGGGAAATAAAGCCTGTGATAAGAATAGGAAGGGGGACCAGCAAAAGTCAAAGCTCTTACCCTTGACAGCATAATAGCAAGAGATTGATCTACATAGAAAGTCCCACCTGGGGGAAGTTTGGGAGGAAACCTATAAAACCAACTCTGCAGAGGCAAGAGTTGGTTCTGTCTCTGTCTCTGTCTCTCCCTCTCCCCCCTTCTCTCTTCAGAATCCTTTTTGTTTTGTTTGTTTTGGGTCACACCGGCAATGCACAGGGATTACTCCTGGCTCTACACTCAGGAATTACCCCTGGCGGTGCTCAGGGGACCATATGGGATGCTGGGAATCGAACCCGGGTTTGTCACGTGCAAGACAAATGCCCTCTCCTCTGTGTTATGGCTCCAGCCGTCCTCAGAATCTTTACATAAAACTGTTTTGCTTCACTAATCATCTCCTCCCATGGTCTTATGTCAGAGGAGATGGCAATCTGTAAAGAGCCTGAGGGGAAGCTAAAATTGATTTTCCTCTTCCCACAATAAGTGATTCCTCAGTCCAGCCTGAGTTCTGGGACTTCCCGAGAGATCAGGAGGTAGGAATAACCCCTAGACAGTATTGGTCAAGTGGAGCTCAGGTGCAATGAAAATTGCCAAGTGGAGCTGGTGGGACACAAGCAGGATCCTCATGGCAGAATATTCCAGTCTTGGATATCCCAGATTCTTCTCCCCCTTTACATGAGTCACGTGCAACAAATATTCAGACCTTCTATTTTTATGTTCCTGACAAGTTCCTATCAACTTGTCAATATTCCTATGTTAAAGTTAGAATGAAGATTTTTTTTTCTTTTTGTGTCACACTCAGCGATGCACAGGGATTACTCCTGGATCATGCACTCAAGAATTACTCCTGGCAGTGCTTGGGAGACTATATAGGATGCTGGGAATTGAACCCGGGTCGGTCACATGCAAGGCAAATGCCCTCCCTGCTGTGCTATTGCTCCAGCCCCTAGGATGAAGATTATTTAATGGACATCATTTACTTTTTTTTTTCTGAGACTCTAAAACATAAAAAATGTCCTAAAAAATCCTTGACAAAAATGAGACCCCTATCTCATTCATTCTCCTTATCAATTTATCCTGTTATTATTCTCCCGCTGTCAGAACAAATTTAATACAATAAAGGGTTCCATTACATTAGAATACCTCTCAAAGACAAGCAGTTTCTGTGAGAATTTCATAGTTAATAAGATTTAAACTGCAATGGATTCCAAACTATTCTTTTTGTTTTGTTTTGTTTTGGATTGAGACCACATCCCGCAATGCTCAGGGGAACATACTTCTGGCTCTGCACTCAGAAATTACTCTTGGTGGTGTTCAAGGAATGATATGGGGTGTCAGGGATCAAACCTCGATTGAACACTATCTCTCTAGCCCAGGATTCTAATCATTTTACTGAACATATAGTGGAACAAAATGCTAGTTAAATAAAAGAACTTCTCAAGGTCACAAGAACTTGCGCCAATTGAAATGCCTCTTAACTAATTTTCACTGCCTCCGATTAGTAAATTATATAAAACATGTATAAAATTAATTAAGTTTCAAAAGAAGGACTAAAATCAGAGAGAATTTTTTTAAGAATACAAAAAAGAGTTTTAGGATTTAAATGACTTGTCGTTGGCAAAGAAAAGAAAAAGCTATAGTACATCAAAATGTGTTTTCAAGACTCAGAGTATGTGAAATCTAAATTTAAGACAGGTGAGAGAAATATTAGACCGGCTGTTGTATAGTTGTTGGATTCAATCTTGTTAATGTGTGTAAAAAATATCCATATTTCAATTCTGTTCAATCTGTGTCAATGACATTTTAACATTTTTAACTGCACGAGTCACTCACTCCTGGAATAACAGGTATATGGGAAGTCATGTGGTGGCAATTTTGATTTAAATAGCATGTCACTGTCACTTTTAAGAAAGATAAACACAATGAGTATGTTATGAGTGCTCCAGTTCTAAAGGAAGAAGGAGTAATCAGCTGAATTTACTAGACATTTTTAAATAAAATTATTATAAATAATAAACATTTAGAATCATATTATATCTATTATCTTCAAAATAATCTTCAAGATAATATAGGGTACTATCTTCAATGGAAAATTTCCAGTGAATATAATTAAACTCCACTTTTAAACATTTCCTTGGCTAACCTGGGTATTCACAATTTCTCTTTTTTAATAAATTGTGGGGCTAGAGCAATAGCACAGTGGATAGGGTGTTTGCTTTGCATGCGTCTGACTGGGCCTACCAGGTTTTGATTCCTCCACCCCTCTTGGAGAGCCTGGCAAGCTACCAAGAGTATCTCTCCTACACAGCAAAACCTAGCAAGGTAACCATGACGTATTTGACATGCCAACACAGTGACAATAAGACCCACAAGGGAGATAATACTGGGCCCACTCGAGCAAATCAATTAACAACAGGAGGGCAGTGACAGTGACAGAATAAATTGTAAATTTCCTATTTTTAGCAGGAAAAATTGTCTTAATATTGTCAACAATATCTCAATTAAATAAGAAAAATAAAGATAAATGATATCTAACATGTCAGAATACAAAACATATTCAAGTGTGGTTTTGAATCATGTTGAATAAACTTAAGGATTATTGAAACATTTCAGTTTATTTTTGAGGATGATACATTAATATTTATAAATTCAACATTTTTGTATACATATATATTTGGTCTATGATATTGTGTTTTATGAGTATAATTCCAATAAATTCTTCATGACCAGTAAACCCCTCTCTCTACCTTCTGCAAGAGCCCCAACTTCTCTCTCATCACCTCCCAAGCAACTGATCCACCAATTCTGCACATAAGTTCCCCTATTTATGTTGCCTCTGGGTCTCTGTTGCCACCTTGTTGTGTATCTTTAAGGCCTACATATGAGACACAACATTCTGTATCTAACCCTCTTCTTCTGAGTAACTCTGTTCAGCATGCTATACTCTAGTAACATCCATGGTACTACAAGTTACATAATTTTGTTCTTTCTTAGAGTTGCATAGTATTCTACTACATTTTGGCCCATTCATCTGTCGCTGGGGATTTGAGTTGTTTCCATATTTTGGCGATTGTACTAAGAGAAAAATGATGAATATTGGTGTGCACACATGCTTTTGAATTAATCTTTTGTACTCTGGGGACAGATGCTAAGAGGTGGTATTGCTGAATTATATGGTACGTCTATCCTTATTTTTACAATGGAGTTTCTGTATTGTTTTTCATTAAAGTTGAATCAGACAACAATCCCACCAGTAGTGGATTAGGATTCCTTTTTCACCAAATGCTGCCAACAGTATTTCCAGAATCTTTTGATGTATGCTATTTTCACAGGTATAAAAATATCTCATTATTTTGTTTCACTTTTCTCTAGTTACAGGTGATAATGAACTTTTTCATATGCCTGTTGAGCATCTGTATGTATTCTTTGGGGAAGTATCTGTTCTTATCCTCACTTCATTATGGATATGGTCGTTGGAGATTTTTTTTTTTTGGTAATTTTAATGCATGCTTTATAGATTTGGAATCAATGCTTTATCAGAAGTATTGTGTGCAAATACTTTGTCCCATTCAGAACATTCAGAAGAATGTTTTTGTAATTAGAACTTGAGTGTCTTTTTCTGTGCAAAAACTTTTAATTTGATGTAATCCCATTTTGTTGTTGTTGTTGGCCTTTTCACTGTGGTACTTTCCTTGAAGATTCTTCTACAGTCAATTTTTTAGAGCGTTCTGCTGATGTTTTTTCCTCAACGTATTTTATGAATTCTGGTCTCATTTCAAGTCTTTAATACACTTTGAGTTTAATTTTGTAAAGGGTATGGGACACAGTTCTAATTTCCTTTTTTCACACAGGGCTATCCAGTTTTCTCCAAAACATTTGTTGAAGAGATTTTCTTTGATTTCACATGATGTAGTTAGTGTTTTGGGTCATAGTTTAACTGACTATAAATCTGGGGGCTTAACTCAGGACTCATAATTCTGTTTCATTGGTTTGGTTCAGTACCATACAGTTTTGATTATTATGGCTTTGTAGTATGGTTCAAAGTTGGGGGCTGCAGTCCCTCTCATTGTGTCTTGTTTTCTGAGAAGTGTAATGATATGAACGTGTTCCCTTCTACAAATTAAGCATTGATTCAATATTTTAAATGCATTGTCTCCCAGGGTATGTTGGTTTAGATACTTTATCTTTCAATTGAATCTGTGAAGAATAAGCATTAAATAGGATAACTTGGAAATTTCCACAAACCTGAGAATTGCTAGATTCTTAGGAAAGGAGTGACAGTAGAAAGAGCAGGATGCTTGTATTGCTCATGCCAAACTGGGTTAGATCCCCCAGCATCTCATATAGGCCCATGAGCCTGCCAGGAGTGACCCCTGAATGCAGAGCAGAAGTAAGCCTTGAGCACTACAGGGTGGGGCCCTCCCCCCCCCCAAAAAAAAGAAAAAAAACCCTTGGTTGTCTGAACAAAGTTCTACATCTTAATTTATTGTATAACATGTACAATACTACATGCTTATAAAATAAACAAAATAATTACATGAATTCCTTTATCTTCTACTGTAATCTACTGAGTTCTACCTTAAGATTATTGGGCAACATATCTTGGATGATGCTCCATAAGAAAATTAAGAAAAATAAAAGTAAAAAACTCAGATCAAATAAAAAATGAGAGAGAAAGCAAGAGATTATTAACAGAAATAATATCTCAGAGAAATTAAAAGAGATCATTAATATTTTTTTTCCTTCCTCCCTCGTAAACTCTCCTCCCTTCCTTCCTGTTAATCAAAAGAGTTTCAATTGAAAGAAATTTACCTAGAATGATGTGAGGGGAGAGATAGAACCTGTTCAAGAGAGCAGGCAAGGGTTTCCTTCACAGGCATCTTTTTAAGTTTAACTATTGTAATTCAGATCAAAATAGGGAGAGGAAAGAAGAGAAAATTCTCTGAAATAGATTTTAAATATTTCAGTAAACTCAACTTACCTTCAAAACTTGACTTCAAAACTCAGTGTTTTATTTTCCACCAATTTTTCGAGGAGTTGGGGTAACACCCAGCAGTACTCAGAGCTTACTCTTGAATGTATGCTCTGGGGTAACTCCTGGAGCTTTGTGGGAACATAGGCAGTGCTGCGAACTGAACGAGGACCAGCTGCATACAAGGCAAGTCCCTAAAGCCCTCTCTGGTCCCACAAATAAGGGAACTTTAGGAAAGAAAAAGGACTGGAAACTTGTTTTAAAGGATATGTAAGGAATTTGGAGTAGGGGCTGTACCACTGTTTCAAAGGGAAACTAAAACGCTTTCTTTTTAAATTCACAAACCTGGCATATTAGAGAAATTGTTATTTCCAGTAACCATAATGCCAAGAATTAATAAAGGTAAGATTAAACACCACTTTTATACAAACTTTCAAATTTGGTTTCCTAGGGAAAGGTTAAATTCATTGTCAAATTTCCATAAAGGTAAGATCACCATGACCCAAGGGGGCACTTATTGGGGTACACTAATTCTGTTTTAAAATTCTAGCTGCAATAGCATGAGATGTTAATGGCTTTCTGCAAAAATAGGTCGACATCACAGATGAAATTTTCTACTTTTCTCAATAGAAATTATTTTTCTAATTTTATCAGAAGAATTTGTACTAAAGAACATATTAAGATGTATGCAACTAATGAAATATAAAAATATTTTTTGCAGGTAATTTGTAAAAATTAGTGTATCAATTGAAAATATTTCAAAGAAATATAAAAGTTATCAAATCTTGTATTAGTTGTTTGTTAATTGGTAGCATTGTTGTTAAAATTATAGTGGGATAATAAAGATTTTATACTACCATTGCTTTTTTAATTACTTTTTTTCTTTCTCTATATAGTTATTTTTACATACTGAATACAATACTGGAGTCTAAATTCTACTTTGTATAGTTCAAGTCAATTTCACACTCTCCTTTCCATACTGACCTCACTGTGAGTACATTCACTACAAAATAGTTTACCTACATAAGAGATATATGTCATTTAATTTAACTTTCTTTACTAGAAATTTGTCAAAATTTGGAGTATCTTATAGAATAATTCATGCCAGAAGGTGGCACCAAAAGACTCAATTTAAAAATCTCTTTATTAATAAACCCATAACATTGTTCTATTTTTGGACTTCTGAGTACAAGAAAATAGCACTGCAAATATGGAGTGAATGATAAAGATAACGCATACATTTTAAAGTTGTATGTAAAACTGGCAAGAAAAGGCCTATTTTTTACTTCAAATATGGTACTGCAAAAATTTACCAGTGTGCTCATTTTTACAAATTTAATGTATTTCTGAGCTCTTTAAAAAATGCTTATCAGCAAATTGTCAAATGATTGTTCAAAATGCTAATGGACAGAATCATATATCCTCTCAACAAAGTATCTTTTTCATATCATAAGGTTTAAATTTTTGTTTTGAGCAATTTAGTTATTACAATTTATACTAAAAATATACTAATCAAGAATTTTCTTTCCCTTTAACACCACTCCACAGTAAAGCAAAACATTTCTGAATCTTATCCAATAATCTTATCCTAATTTACTGCAACTATTTCAGTCTGCTTTGTTTGAGTTTTGCTTGAGTTTCAAGAGAGCTGCAAAGGGTTTTGAAAGATTTTCTTTAAAGAAAAACTTCTTGGCACTTTAAAATTCACTCAATTTTTTTCCCCAATTAGAAAATGAATAAGCTCCAGGGAACTAACATACAGAATGGTGACTATACTTAGTGATACAGCATTGTTTACTCAAAATTTGCTGACAACGGGCTTGATAAATTAAACCCCAGCATATATACACACACATTAAATACATGTGCACACATATACAGAAAGTACCAGAGGGAGGTGTTAGCTAATCTGATTATGGTAATTATTTCACAGTCTAAATTTTCAAATTTCACATTTTACACTATATACATATATAATTTTGTCAATTTTACTTCATAAAGATGAAAATGATTTAATTTATTTACACAGACATTCTGTTTCGGTTTTCTTTTTTTTTTTGTCAAGGGCACACCCAGTTGTTCTCAGGACCAACTCCTAATTCTGTGCTCAGGGATCACTCCTGGTAGTATATCAGGAACATATGTGGTCCAAAGTATCCAACCCAGGTTGCCTGCATGCAAGGCAAGAACCCTAGCCTCTGTACTATCTCTATGGACCCAGTTTGCTTTTCTAATAAACTTATAATGTATATGTTTGGTGGTAGATCCTTGGATGCTGTTTAAATGCCTATGTGTTATATTTTGTCTTATTTTTAAATCAACCACATAAAATACCAACATGTGTTATCCAAAATTTTGATTTACAGAACATTTTTCATGTGCAGAGAAATATGTAAGTTTTACAGAGAAATATGTAAATTTTACACAAAGTCTCATTGATTCCAATCAACTTAATTGTTGTAGAAAATAATAACTTTAACCCATTTTACAGGTCAAAAGCCAGAAACTCAGTGCATAATTTATTTCATAAAGGTAATTAAAAGAAAGGAATTTATAAACAGAATTGTATGCTATCAAGACAATATTAGAATACACAATGGAATACTATGCAGCTGTAAGGAATGAATGGATCATGAAATTTAAATATAAATGGAACAAAAGATATTATGCTAATTGAAGCTAGACAAAAGAAGGATAAAGACAGGATAATACCACTTACATGTGGCATTTAGAGTAACTAGAATGAGGAAATGTGATGGTTTAAAGTGGGGAGCCGGGGATACCTTGATCAACCTTGGCCCCAGGATATAGGGATTAGGACAGAAATCCGTGGGGGCTGGAGGATGAGGAGAAAAGATAGATAAAGATCAGGGTCAAAGGTCAAGAAGATTCAGGTACATGGGTGGTGATAGGGAATGATAGAGCTAATTATCCAAAAAAATAGAGTAAACAACAATAAAATTACATTACCCAAACTTTAAAAACTAAACTTGAAAATGTGCTTATCAGTATGGCAGGATGGGGGTGAGCAGGGTTAGATGGGGAACCTCGGAAAACTGGTGGGTGGCAGTTGACACTGAGGGGGTGAGGGGGAAGGTGCTGGAACATTGTATGTATAAAACCCAACCATGAGTAATTTTGTGAATCACAGTGTTTTAATAAAATCAAATTAAAAAATAATAATTTTAAAAAGACAGTGCCATAAACCATAGGACTATTGCATAACTTTGGTCTGTGTTCCTCCTAGATAGATTTTCATTTAAGAGTCTAAATTATAAATAAACTATGAGAATTTGGGTTCTCTGAGTTATGTATTCTGTTCTCTATTAGGGGGATCAAATAGTCATAATTTCTTCCTACTCAAATGACCTGTGGGCCTGACACAAGGAGAGGACAACCAGCACTCTAGTGAGACGATCCATGTGATACCTAGTAGCATAGGCTTTAAGCTGGATTTTATTAGTTGCCTTAGCAATAGACATGCTTTACTTCAATTTTCCCCTCTGCAATTAAAAAAAAAACCTTTCATACTCAGCTTAAAATCAGATTTACTAATAAGTTTTTCAGGTCTTTGATGCAACTGAGTGAACTCTTCTTTATGTTGAGAAGAAAATAATGTTTTTCTTTGGGATTTGATTATTCAGTTATTTTGACATAATTTGTTGAAAAGGCAAGTCCTTGTTATTGGTTTTTATGGGCCCTTTCTGGGCAGTGCTCAGCCTGGCAGTGCCCTGTTTGGTTTGCTCTGCAGGGTGACCACCTGGGCTCCATGTGGACACTCTCAGAGGTCCTTAACATACCATATGCCCTCCTGGAAAGGCCATTTCCTGCCCCACTAGAGTCTTGTACATTTGTTTAGAATGTATGAATTTACTCTTAAACTCAATTTTATCCCATTGATGCTCTGTCTCAGTACCACATTCACTTTCTTAAAGTTGCTTGATAGTAAGGCCTTTTTTTTTTTGGTGGTGGTGATGGTGTGTCTGGGGGATGGTGTGGACTCTTTTTGTCACACCCAGCAATGTTCAAGGTTTACTCCTGTCTCTGCACTTAGGAATTACTCTTGGCAGTGCTCAGGGGACCACATGGGATGCTGGGGATTGAACCCCCGGTTAGTCATATGCAAGGCAAATACCCCACCTGCTGTAATATTGTTCTTGCTCCTATAGTAAGTTTTAAAATCTAAAAATATCTTTGTTTTTCTTGTTTTTCAGAATTGCTTTGTCTATTCAGGGTCTCTTGCATTTATACATGATTCTTAAAATAAGTCTGTCAATTTCAGAACTCCATTGGGATTCTGTTAGGGAATTCATTTTATCTGTAGATCTCTGGAGCATTCTACTTTAACAATGTTAAGCTTTATGATTCATGAACACAGGATGTCTTCACTTACTTAGACAGCCCTTACATTTTTTAATCTTTTTATAGTTTTTAGAGTGAAAGTTTTATACTTCTGCTAAGTGTGTTCCTAAGAATTGTTTTGGTTACAAAGTTTTGGTGAGTGTAATTATTTTCTAATATTCATCCTCAAATTGTTCATCGTTAGTGCACAGAAACAATGAATTTTTATGCTGGTCTGTAATCTGCTACTTTTGAACTCAATAAGCATTAGTGATTCCTCAGTATTTTCTACATATAATGTGTCACATATGTTACCGTATGTAGCCTGCCCACACGGCAGAGTCTGGCAAAATCCCCGTGGCGTACCCAATATGCCAAATACCAGTAACAATGATGGGTCTCATTCTCCTAAAGAGCCTTGAATATAATCTCAGGGCTAGGATGAAGGAGATGTTACTGGGGCCTGCTCGAGGCAATCGACGAATAACAGGATGATTTGTGATTTTGATTTTGTGAATGTGTCACATGTGAACAGTTTTACTTCACCCCTTTTCATCTGGATCTATGCCTTTTTAAAATTTAATTTTTCATTGTTTTTCCTTTGATATTTTTCTCCATATTTATCTAAGCCAGGAATGCTGATTATTATTTTTATGTTTTACTATTTATAATTCTCTCACATATGATACCAAAAGTAAAGAAACTCCACAGAGAAATCTTGGAGTATCTAGATAGCTGTAATATTTCAAAATTGGCTATGTATTAATTCATGGTAGCTCAATACATCCACTAATTTTGGCATTGACTACCTGCATTCATTCACTTTAAAATTATTTCCCAGTTGTTTCTCATTAATAACCAGGAATCTATGGAAATTTTGTAATTTTCCTTTTTTTCATGTATTATCTTTATTGCCAACCATTGCATTGAGAATGGAATTCAATACAATAAAATATGTAATCTATATATGTTTTCAAAGGCATATCAATTTTATAGACACTCATCGTCTTGCCTTTAGAGTGAATTATATTGTTTGCAATATCTCTAACAATGGTGAACATCTTATTGTATGATTTCCTCTTGGCTTACTTTGTTTTTGAACTCCTGTTAGCAACTTTTAACATGCATTAGAAGGTAAATTTGTACACTTTTTCATGGATCAATTTAAACCAATAATTTCCTCTATTTTTCTCTCCCCTCATACCTCCCTGAAGTTCTTTTAATAAAACCATTTGCTTCACTAAAAAAATTTATCTATTAATGCTTCCTGATAGAAATTATCTCCTCCCAACTCTATGCCAAATCATTACCTCAATAAAAATTGTAGTTCTGAAATAAATTAGTATTAAAACATCTAACTGTAATACAAATATTTTTGTCATATTATACTTAATATAAAAGATCATTATTTACTGTCATAATGTAATGAATCTTTAATATTAACTTTCCTAATTCCGCAATAGCTTATACTAGGTTATCACACTGATAAAATGAGAATTTTCTCTTTCTTTGACCAATAATATTCATGTTATGATCTGTTGGTCTGGCTTTTGACAAGGAGTGAATTCTGTAAATTATATTTTGTTATTACCTAATGGTTTGATAAGAGTATTGATAGAAAGCCACTGTGAACTGAATGAGTAGTCTCATCAATTCCTTCTTTAGGGGAATCACGGGGTCCACATTTGGTATGCTCAGGGCTCACTTCTGGCTCTGTATTCAGGGATCATTCCTGCTGGAGTTGAGGGAACCATCTGGGTGCTGGGGAAAGGAGTCAGAACAGCCACATACAAGGCGTGTGCCTTGCCCACAGTACTGTGATTCCATCACCTCTCTTACATTTTTTAATAAAACACTCTATACATAAGACTTCACTGACTGACTTTATTGTAATTCATTTTTATGTCCCTTTTATTGAAGAGGTCTCAGGGCAGTTTCTGGCACATGAATAGTGCCCTATGAATGCAATTAATTTATGCACAGTTGAAAAAGGTCATGAAGTCGTCATCAATATTGCTACCCTCTAAAATTCTAAGAACTGAACATGTATGATCAGTTAGAGCAATAAAGAGATTATAAAGAATCATCAAGAGTGAGTTGTTTAAGGTTGCACTTAGAAATTAAACCATACCCCCAAACTCCAAACTAGAGAGGGTTATCTGCTTCCATATTATGTGCTGAGAATTACAAATACTCTGAACATAGCAAATTTTGATGTGAATCTATGAGGTTAAAAAACAAAATAAAACCACAAAGGGCTGGAGCAACAGTACAGCAGATGGTGTGCTTGTCTTGCATGCAGCAGACCTGGTTTGATCCCTGTCATTCAATATAGTCCCCTGAGTTCACCGGCAGCAATTCCTGGGTGCAGAGCCAGAAATGACTCCTGAGCACTATCAGCTATGGCCCCAAACAAAAGAAAAACAATTCTGTCTCTGATTTGTGAGAGAGAAAAATATGAACATTTACCATATATGAATATTGATTTTAAAATGTGTTAGCAAGCACAAGATTAGACAGAAAATAGGTTGCAATAAATTATGTTTTTAAAATTCTGTACACATTAGCAAAGCAAAAATATGGATTTTACTAACTTAAAAAGCTTTTGTGGAGGAAAAGATCATTTGTGGTCAATAAAGAACAAAAACTATGAAGAAATAGAAGGAATAAAATCTTGGGAATATCCCTCATAGAAATATGCATATAAAGTTGCATTGGGTGTATGAGAAACACTGGCAAATAGCATTTGTTGCGTAGAGAAAAATCATACTATATTAGATTATAAACTCTGGGAGAGAACATTAGATTAAGTAAACTAAATGCTAGTGAAAATTGTTTGCATAGGGTAACAATAGGAAGAAAGCAGTGGTTTCTAAATGCTTTCAAGCCAATAGATTTCACACTGAAACAAAAGAAATGCGATGAGGAATAATCTTTTGTTCATTGAACAAATATGTACAAGTTGTCCCCAAAGGAACAAAGATTTAGTGATGAAGGACAATGGCTTTGATAAGAGAGATTAAGAAACTATCAAGGAAGAGAAGCTGTATGTTTAGATCAGCATCTGGGTAAGAGAAACCTCCCATCAGTGGTCCACCTGCCTGGCAGACCAGAGCCGAATTCACCGCAGGGAGGTTAGCAAGTTTTGATTGATGATGCTGCCCAAGGCTACTTCTTCCTAACCGCATTGTTCCCTTTACTGCTCAGCAGGAGCATGAACAAATCTCCTCTCATGGAAGTTAAAGAAGCATTTCAAGGCAGAGAGACCTAACAGGATATAATTCTGCATTATTCAGAACTAAAAGTTTAGATGTGGTATGTGGGCTAGAGGACTTAATGGGAAAATGTTGACCACGGAGAATCTGGAGAGACTTTAAAGGTGGTACAAAATGCAGGGACAAAGAAGTAATGCGGAGACTGCGGAGCTAGAACAAGGGTTATGGTGCAATCCTCTAAGACTGTAACTTGGCTTCACTGGCTGGCACCTTATGGTCTCCTAAGCAGCATCTCTTGGTGAGGACCTGAAGGTTCCCAATCATTAGCTGATGGCACCTTGGAGACTCTCAAGCACTGCCTGGATCTCCCTGGTGGGTCCAACTGTTACTACATTTGCAGGTCCTAGCACTGAATTTGAATATCACTGGAAGTGGATCATTGGCCCCTGAGCACTATTTGGGAAACCCTCGAGAAAACCAAGCAAAATAATTTAAAATAAATTTATGTATATAAAGTGAATTCAAAGAACACAATTACAAGACAAGTTGCTTAGAAAGAAACTGGAAATCTAACAGTGATTTTCATGGGGGAAGAGTCTGTTATAAATAAAAGCAGATATCTTCTTTGATTCTTCTTTCTTATATTTTTTACTAGAAATGAACCAATGTTTATTTTGTTCATAAATGTATACTCTCACACCTAAGAAAGCACATCTAAAATTGTTAAAATATCAACTACTCAAAATTTTAGTGGAAAAATTGACAGTGGATAATGGAGAATACCCAAGACAATTTATGGGGCCAGAGTGATAGTACAGTTGGGAGGACAATTATGCTGAACGTGGCTGATAAAGATTCAATTCTCTGTGCCCATATGGCCCCCCTCTGCATCTATATGGTTGCCTGAACACTTACAGGTGTGATCCCTGATTGCAGACACAAGAGTGAGCCCTGAGCACAGCTATGTGTGTCCCCAAGGCCAAAATAATAATAAACAATTGATAAAAATGAAACTTAATTGGAGAGATAGTCCTTTTAAAGTTTAGAATAGTCACATTAGTCTCAATATGATTATTTAGCTATTGGCTAAGTTCTTCACTCATTGATACATTGTATTTTCAAGCTCAAGCTGATCTTGAGCCAAGACTCTCCAAGGCCTAAATATTCCATCAGTGGCATTTTCAAAGCCTTTGTCTTTGTTGCCTCTATGGAACTCTATTTGGAGCTATCTGGTAAAGGCAGGGGTCAGGAAGAACCATCATCATGTCATGAATACTGAGTTCTACTAAATTTCCATCCCTCAGACCATAAATTGGAATATATGCACCCAGAACTGTGAAGAGGATGGAAAGGTTGAGAGTACATTGGTGATGGATGGTCTTGACTTCTAGGGAGACAGACTTGAAATAAAATCAGAGAAAAATACAGCTTAAAGTTATGCAGGAAGCTAGTCGGGCCAGGATGTGTGTCTCAACAACATCACAAGGGAGCTGAGACCACGGTGGCTGTCAGATCACATAGTTGGGACTTCAACCAGACCAGCTACTGGTTCCTAATCAGACCCAGGAGGAAAAGAGAAGAGGAAGAAAAGGAACCTAATAGTTTTTACCTAACCGCTCACGAAATATTTTCTAATATATATTTTGACTATTTGTATTTGTGAAGGGAAGCAATAGATTTCTCAATAACAGATGGATTTAATAGCATCTATAGTAAATTTCACCCCCAAAACAGCTGAATTCAAAAAAATTACATTTTTTCAAGTGCACACACATTCAAGGACAAGCCATATGCTGGTACATAAAATAAGCATCCATAGACATACAATGATTTAAATCATAGCAAATATCTTCTTTGCATTGAAGAAATGGTAAAAAAATAACGATTATGTCGCAAATAATCACTCTAGAAAAGAACTGAGTGCTGAAAAGAGGTAAAGCAATATATATGATGTCCTTTCAGTACCAGTATTGCAAACCATAATTTAAAGTAAAGCATATTGGAACATTGTATGGTTAAAACCCAATCATGAACAACCTTCTAACTGTATCTCATAGTGATTCAATATAAATAGATTTTTAATAGTTGAATATATCTTTGCCTTTATCTATACAGCCATTTGTTACCAAAGAGAATTAGTTTTGAATAGCTAATTAGCAATCAATGCAATATTTTCTATGTAAAGGGAGTTTTAAATTCTCATGGAAAAAAGTTACTTGCAAAGTTTGGTAAGAAAGATTCAATTCACCAATATATTTGAAACATTATACTTTCCGACATGATCATTATTTTTTTTACCATTTCTTCAATGCAAAATTGAGATTTTAATAACACATAATGTATCATTCTATATATCCCATAATAGAAATGTTCATTTCAATTCAAATCAGAATAATGGCCCTTGAATAATGAACATGACCAATTTGAAATGACCTTTTATAAAATGATTTTATAATCAATAGTAATTTTGAGAAAATAATTGCATTTATGTTCCTTACAAGGAAATGTTAAATTTAGCTTTTAATACTTGGGTTTAAAGTTGTTATAAAGGAAATAATATGAAAGAAGGAATTTTTTTTTAAAAATCAAGAATAATTATTTAAATTGCTAAAATGAAGTTTATTTTATTCTTATGTCCCACATATGAGTTTGGAGAGAAAGACTAAAGAAATATAATTACATTTCTTACACTATTTACTGGTATGTAATTTTAATTGTGTGAGACATGTTGAAAAACTTATTTTACTCACAAAAGTAAGGTCCTTATCTAAAGTCCTTATATATTGTCTACACTTTCTATTTCTACTAGAAATTTCTCATGTGAATGTGATAATTCCTCTTGAATCATAAAAGTCTTCATTTTTGCAATTTTGGAGGGCTTGGGGGGAGGTAGACTGCACCATGCATGCTGGTGTCTTGGGCTTATTCCCAGTGTTCAGTATTCTGTGTTCAGGGGTCACTCCTGACAGTGCCTGAGTGATCATCTGTGATACCAGGGATGAAAGCAGAGTCAGCCACGTGTAGTCAAGCACATAAATTTCTGAACAAGCTCTCCAGCCCCTGAAATCTGTGTTCTCAGTGTGTCTGATGCTTACAGCCATGAGGGAATACTCACACAATGCATAAACTCTGCGGCCACCGCCTTACTCCCCTGGTCCTCCTAGTCTATGTTCAAGCCTTAGTGATGTTTACTGATCCACCAACCTCACATAATCACCTTGAGCAAACGAAGGACTTGGAATATTTAGTAGAGCAGGGTTTGATAAAGGTGGGAAAGAGGAAGCAAGGAAAAGGAAAAACTGGGGAAGTTCTAAGTAAACTCAATTAATTCTCCCTCCCTTGTCGTTCTCAGGATTCTATTTTTAATCTCATGACTCAGAGAGGATGCTCAGTCCCGATCTGAGCAGGCTTGGAGATCTCAGCCCTGGGACCCGGAAGAGAACAGCGCAGAGTCTCCTGCCCCCACGCCTGGCTGTCCTCGCTGGGGCCCCTTGGAGGGGAGCAGGTTGAGTTTCCCTCCCCGCCCCCACCAGGGCTCCGGCAGCCAAAGACCTCCAGAACCAGCCACCACCATGCTGAGACCACTCTCCACATGCATGAAGGTACCGGCAGAGGAACAAAGGCATGCGGGTCCCGGGGCTGAGATCTCCAAGCCTGCTTGGATGGGGGCTGAACATCCTCCACCCAGATCCTCTATATTCCAGTAGGCAGGGGTCACATCCACCAACTGGCCCCCTGGCACCATGTAATCCCATCAACGGCCAAGACCCAGAGACTATAAAACCCAGCTCCCGGAAGTGTGCGGCTGCATTCGCGGCCGTGCAACATCTTATTATCTCACTCTTACTTTGGACAAACTGACAGGCTACCGAATGTAACCTGCTCACACGGCAGTATCTGGCAAACTCCCCATGGCGTACCCAATATGCTAAGTACCAGTAACAATGATGGGTCTCATTCTCTTAACCCTGAAAGAGCCTCGAATATGGCACTTTTTAAAAAGTCTCAGCGCTAGGATGAAGGAAACGTTACTGGGGCCTTCTTCAGGCAATCGACGAACAACAGGATGGTCGTGATCATGATCGTGACTCAGAGAGTTTCTTGATTAATTGAACCTGGAAATAAGAAGCCGATTTTTCTTATGGTAAGAAGAAATCCAGACAAGAAGGACAAAGTCAGAATACTTCTTTTCTTCTTGGAACACAACCACTATCAGAACTGTTCATAAGTGAGTGCCAAGTACCAGGCACTTGTACTAACAAGTACAAGGACACTTTTGAGTAACAGATACTTAAAGAAAATAGCCTGAAATGCTGCTGGATTTTGCTTATTTCTTAAAACAGAAAGAGAGGGAAGAAACAAGTCATGAGCAGGCCTCCAGGCCTCATATTCATTTCTTTGGTTGGATTCCTTGCTCAGGTAAGGGTCTGAATGAAAGCAGTATCAATTCTCTACTCAAAGGCAAGTATTGGTCTCTGAAACCTGCTGAGCTAATCTCAAAATGGTCATTTTGCTACAGCAAAGTACTGTTCCATCTTGCTAAGTAGCATACACTTAAATTCATAGTTCAACTATCTTTTTCTCACAATTTCTCACTTTTCAGTCCTAGCCATGGCCATTCGTGTTCCACTTTTTATTGATAATTTCAAGCACATTCTCGTTTATGATTTTCAGGCAAGATGTGATGCAAGAAAATGCTCTTCTTTTTTTTTTTTCCCCTTTATTTTATTTTATTTTTTTTAAAGTTGTAGATTTACAATTTTTTGTGCTTTGGTTTCAATTATACAATGATCAGATACCCATCCCTCCACCAGTGCCCATTTTCCACCACCATGGATAATATCCCTCCCACCCCCATCCCCCCATCCCCCCGTCTCTGTGGCAGGGCAATCCCCTGTGTTCTCTCTCTCCTTTTGGGTGTTGTGGTCTGCAAAAGAGGCATTGAGTGGCAAACATGTTCAGTCCATAGTCTACTTTCGACATGCATCTCCCCTCCTGGGAGGATCCTCCAAACATCCTTTATTTGGTGCTCCCTTCTCTATCTGAATAGCCCTTTCCTCTAGGATACCCGGCTGGCCTCTAAGTTATGGAGAAATCCTCCTGGTGCTGATCTCAGCTATTCTTGGGTATTAATCTCATACTTTGTTACTTTATATCCCCCAGATGAATGCAATCTTTCTATGTCTATCCCTCTCTTTCTGACTCATTTCGCTTAGCATGATACTTTCCATATTGTACCACTTGTATGTAAATTTCATGACTTCATCTTTTCTAAGAGCTACATAGTACTCCATTGTGTAGATGTACCAAAGTTTCTTTAACCAGTCATCTGTTCTTGGGCATTCAGGTTTCTTCCAGTTTCTGGCTATTGTAAAGAGGGCTGCAATGAACAAACAAGTGCAGATGTCACTTCGACTATACATTTTTGCCTCTCTGGGATATATTCCCAGGAGTGGTATTGCTGGGTCAAATGGGAGCTCAATTTCTAATTTTTTGAGAAACGCCCATACTGTTTTCCAGAAGGGCTGAACCAGTGGACATTCCCACCAACAGTGAAGGAGTGTCCCTTTCTCGCCACATCCACGCCAGCATCGGTTGCTTTTGTTCTTTTGAATTTGGGCCAGTCTCTGAGGTGTGAGATGGTATCTCATTGTGGTTTTGATCTGCATCTCCCTGATGATTAATGATGTAGAGCATTTTCTCATGTGCTTTTTTGCCATTCGGATTTCTTCTTTGAGAAAGTTTCTGTTCATTTCATTGCCCCATTTTTGGATGGGGTTGGATGTTTTCTTCTTGTGGAGTTTAACCAGTATTTTGTATATCCTGGATATCAACCCCTTGTCAGATGTGTATTCGGTGAATATCCTTTCCCATTCTGTAGACTGTCTTTGTATTTTGGTCACTGTTTCTTTGGAGGTGCAGAAGCTTCTTAGTTTAAGATAGTCCCATTTATCTATTTCTGTTTTCACTTGCTCGGCCAGTGGCGTGGCATCTTTGAAGATACCATTAGCTTCAATGTCATGGAGGGTTTTGCCAACTTTATCCTCAATGTACCTTATGGTTTCTGGTCTGATGTTGAGGTCTTTAATCCATTTTGATCTTACTTTTGTACATGGTGTTAGGCAGAGTTCTGAGCCTATTTTTTTTGCATGTAGCCGTCCAGTGATGCCAACACAATTTATTAAAGAGGCTTTCCTTACTCCACTTCACATTACTTGCACCTTTATCAAAGATTAGATGAGCATATGATTGAGGAGAGATGTCAGTGTATTCAACCCTGTTCCATTGGTCTGCAGTTCTGCCTTTGTTCCAGTACCATGCTGTTTTAATTATTACTGCTTTGTAGTACAGTTTGAAGTTCGGGAGGTTGATTCCTCCCATTTTCTTTTTCCCAAGAATTGCTTTAGCTATTCGTGGGGGCTTATTGTTCCATATAAATTTCAAGAGTGTTTGCTCCATTTCTTTGAAGAATGTCATGGGTATCCTTATAGGGATTGCATTGAATTTATACAATGCTTTCGGTAGTATTGCCATTTTGACAATGTTAAGTCTCCCAACCCATGAGCAGGGGATATCTTTCCATTTCCTCATGTCCTCTTTTATTTCCTGAAGTAGCGTTTTGTAGTTTTCTTTGTACAGGTCCTTTACTTCCTTAGTTAAGCTGATTCCTAGGTACTTGATTTTCTGGGGCACAATTGTGAATGGGATTGTTTTTTTCATGTTGCTTTCTTCTCTCTCACTGTTTGCGTATAGGAAAGCCATGGACTTTTGGGTATTGATTTTATAACCTGCAACTTTACTATACGAGTCTATTGTTTCTAAGAGTTTTTTGGTGGAAGTTATTGGGTTCTCTAAGTAGAGTATCATATCATCTGCGAATAGTGAGAGCTTGATTTCTTCCTTTCCTACCTGAATGCCCTTAATATCTTTTTCCTGCCTAATCGCTATTGCAAGTACTTCCAGTACTATATTGAACAGCAGTGGAGAGAGTGGGCATCCCTGTCTTGTCCCTGATCTTAGAGGGAAGGCTCTCAGTTTTTCCCCATTGAGGATGATGCTTGCTGTAGGCTTGTGGTAGATGGCTTTAATTATGTTGAGGAAGGTCCCCTCTATACCCATTTTGGCTAGGGTTTTCATCATAAAGGGGTGCTGGATCTTATCAAATGCTTTCTCTGCATCTATTGATATGATCATATGCTTTTTATCTTTTCTTTTGTTGATATGGTGGATTATGTTGATTGATTTCCGAATGTTGAACCATCCTTGCATCCCTGGGATGAATCCTACTTGGTCATGGTGTATGATCTTTTTGATGAGTAGTTGGATTCTATTTGCTAGTAGTTTGTTGAGGATCTTTGCATCTGTGTTCATCAGGGATATCGGCCTGTAATTCTCTTTCTTTGTGGTATCTCTGTCTGCTTTTGGTATCAGTGTGATATTTGCTTCGTAGAAACTGTTTGGAAGTGTTTTTGATATTTCAATTTCGTGGAAAAGCTTAAAGAGTATTGGGAGTAAGTCCTCTTTAAAGATTTGGAAGAATTCACTAGTGAATCCATCCGGGCCAGGACTTTTGTGCTTGGGGAGACTTTTTATTACCATTTCAATTTCCTTGATGGTGATAGGTCTGTTCAGGTATTCCAGGTCTTCTTGGTTCAGCCTTGGGAGTCTGTAGGAGTCTAGGAATTTATCCATTTCCTCGAGGTTTTGATGTTCCGTGGCATAAAGCTTCTCAAAGTACTCCCTGAGGATCCTCTGAATTTCTGTGGTTTCTGTTGTAATGACCCCCTTTTCATTTCTGATTCGGTTGATTAGGGTTTTCTCTCTCCCTTTCTTTGTGAGTTTTGCTAGAGGCTTATCGATCTTGTTAATTTTCTCAAAGAACCAGCTCTTGGTTTCATTGATCTTTCGGATTGTTTTTTGGGTTTCCATCTCGTTAATCTCTGCTCTGAGTTTTATTATTTCCTTTCTCCTGTTCGGGTTGTGCTCCTTTTTTTGGTCCTTCTCCAAGCTCTTAAGCTGTGAGGTTAGGTTACTTATGTGTGCTCGCTCCTCCTTCCTGAGGAATGCTTGTAGAGCTATAAACTTTCCTCTTAACACAGCCTTTGCTGTGTCCCATAAGTTTTGGTAACTCGTGTTCTCATTTTCATTCGTTTCTAGGAATCTTTTGATTTCCTCTTTGATTTCCTGTCTAATCCACTCGTTGTTCAATAGTGCACTGTTTAATTTCCAGGTGTTTGATTTAGTTTTCTGTTTTTGTGTGTGATTTACTTCTAATTTCAGCGCATTATGGTCTGAGAAGATTGTTGATACAATCTCTACCTTCTTAATTTTATGGAGGCATGTTTTGTGGCTCAGCATGTGGTCTATCTTGGAGAATGTTCCATGTACGCTTGAGAAGAATGTGTATTCAGCTTTTTGTGGATGAAGTGTCCTGTATATATCTACTAAGTCCCTTTCTTCCATTGTTTCCCTCAAATGAAGTATGTCCTTGCTAAGCTTGAGTCTGGTTGATCTATCAAGAGGTGACAAAGCAGTGTTGAAGTCTCCCACTAGTATTGTGTTGCTATTGATGTCTTTTTCCAAATCTATGAGTAGTTGTTTTAAGTACTTTGCTGGTCTCTCATTAGGTGCATATACATTTATTATTGTAAGTTCTTCCTGTTGTACAGATCCTCTGATCAATAAGTAATGGCCTTCACTGTCTCTTATGACCTTCCTCACTCTGAAATCAATGTGGTCTGATATAAGGATGGCTACCCCAGCTTTTTTATGGGAGCTGTTTGCCTGTAGGATTGTTTTCCAGCCTTTGACTCTGAGTCTGTGTTTGCTTTGACTATTGAGATGCGTTTCTTGCAGGCAGCAGAATGTTGGGTTCAATTTTCTAATCCATCCTGCCACTCTATGTCTTTTAATTGGTGCGTTTAGCCCATTGACATTGAGAGAGATTATTGTTATGGGATTTTGTCCCATTGTTATGTTAAAATTGGGTGTATTTGAGGGGCCTTTCTTGCCTTAAAGTAGCCCATTTAGTTGTTCTTGTAACCATGGTTTTGAGTCTATGAAGTTCCTGAGCTGTTGTTTGTCTGTGAAACTGTGTGTTGTTCCTTCTATTATGAATGAGAGTCTTGCTGGGAAAAGTATTTTGGGGGAGGCATTTATTTCATTGAGTTTTTTTACTATGTCCCACCACTGTTTTCGGGCCATGAGGGTTTCATCAGAAAAATCAGCTGTGAATTTTAAGGATGCTCCTTTGTAAGAGATTTCTTTCTTCGATCTTGCTGCTTTCAGAATTTTGTCTCTGTCTAAGGTTTTGGTCATTTTGATCAGAATGTGTCTTGGGGTATTTTTATTCAGATTTCTTCTAGCTGGTACCCTTCGGGCCTCCTGAATGTGGTCACAAGTTTTCTTCAGCTCTGGAAATGTTGTAGCAATGATGTCTTTGACAGTTTCTTCTTCATCGAGGTTTTCTTCCTGTCCCTCTGGGACTCCAATAATTCTTATGTTACCCCTCTTGGCTTCATCACGATCTTCTCTTGCCATCTGTTCCCGAATTGTGAGTCTCTTTTCCATTTTCTGCTCTTTTCGGGAGAGTCTCTGAACTTCATCTTCGAGCTCACTGATTCTGTTCTCAGCCGCTGTTACTCTGCTGCTGAGGCCTTCCACTGAGCTTTTCAATTCGCCTACAAGATTTTTCAGGTCTGACATTTCTGATTGCATTTTCCTCATTTCTGCCTTCAGATCCTCTTGTCTTCTATTGGCATTGCTTTCCATTGTTTCTTTTAATTCCCTAAGCATCCTAAGTATCTCCCTTCTGAATTCCTTGTCAGAGAGGTTGTCTAACACTACAGTACTGTTGGTGTCATCTGGGCTAGACTCTTCAATATGAATGTTTGGTGGGCTTTTGCGTTGCTTTACCATTGTGAGAGGTGTGGTTTAGTCCTGCACGTTCAGTGTTACTATTCTGCTTGATATGCAGTGTGAGTTAAGATAGGCTTATGAGTTATTGGCAACTGTATTTCTAGTGGCTGAGCTAAAATAGAGAAGTTTCCATCTAAGAAGTTAGCTTATGGTTCCTATGTCATATGTAGTGGGAAAATATTTCGCGGCCGCGTTAGCGGCCGCGGCTCCGGAAAGAGTCCCTGGCACTGGGCGAGGAGTTGGGAATGTCTCCTGTTTGGAATTGGAGCCGTTCAGCTTTGTTGCCCAGAGCTGGGCCTCTGTGCCCGTCCCACGCGGCTCAGGGGTTGAAAATCGGCTGTCTCGGGGCTGCTTCTAGCTGCGCGTGCCCAGAGAGGAACCCAGGCCCTTGGGGGCGGGCTGTACCTGTTGGAATTGGAGCCGTTCAGCTTTGTTGCCCAGAGCTGGGCCTCTGTGCCCGTCCCACGCGGATCAGGGGTTGAAAACCGGCTGTCTCGGGGCTGTTTCTAGCTGCGCGTGCCCAGAGAGGAACCCAGGCCCTTGGGGGCGGGCTGTACCTGTTGGAATTGGAGCCGTTCAGCTTTGTTGCCCAGAGCTGGGCCTCTGTGCCCGTCCCACGCGGCTCAGGGGTTGAAAACCGGCTGTCTCGGGGCTGTTTCTAGCTGCGCGTGCCCAGAGAGGAACCCAGGCCCTTGGGGGCGGGCTGTACCTGTTGGAATTGGAGCCGTTCAGCTTTGTTGCCCAGAGCTGGGCCTCTGTGCCCGTCCCACGCGGCTCAGGGGTTGAAAACCGGCTGTCTCGGGGCTGTTTCTAGCTGGGCGTGCGCAGAGAGGAACCCAGGCCCTTGGGGGCGGGCTGTACCTGTTGGAATTGGAGCCGTTCAGCTTTGTTGCCCAGAGCTGGGCCTCTGTGCCCGTCCCACGCGGATCAGGGGTTGAAAATCGGCTGTCTCGGGGCTGCTTCTAGCTGCGCGTGCCCAGAGAGGAACCCAGGCCCTTGGGGGCGGGCTGTACCTGTTGGAATTGGAGCCGTTCAGCTTTGTTGCCCAGAGCTGGGCCTCTGTGCCCGTCCCACGCGGATCAGGGGTTGAAAACCGGCTGTCTCGGGGCTGTTTCTAGCTGCGCGTGCCCAGAGAGGAACCCAGGCCCTTGGGGGCGGGCTGTACCTGTTGGAATTGGAGCCGTTCAGCTTTGTTGCCCAGAGCTGGGCCTCTGTGCCCGTCCCACGCGGATCAGGGGTTGAAAACCGGCTGTCTCGGGGCTGTTTCTAGCTGCGCGTGCCCAGAGAGGAACCCAGGCCCTTGGGGGCGGGCTGTACCTGTTGGAATTGGAGCCGTTCAGCTTTGTTGCCCAGAGCTGGGCCTCTGTGCCCGTCCCACGCGGCTCAGGGGTTGAAAACCGGCTGTCTCGGGGCTGTTTCTAGCTGCGCGTGCGCAGAGAGGAACCCAGGCCCTGGGGGGCGGGCTGTACCTGTTGGAATTGGAGCCGTTCAGCTTTGTTGCCCAGAGCTGGGCCTCTGTGCCCGTCCCACGCGGCTCAGGGGTTGAAAATCGGCTGTCTCGGGGCTGCTTCTAGCTGCGCGTGCCCAGAGAGGAACCCAGGCCCTTGGGGGCGGGCTGTACCTGTTGGAATTGGAGCCGTTCAGCTTTGTTGCCCAGAGCTGGGCCTCTGTGCCCGTCCCACGCGGATCAGGGGTTGAAAACCGGCTGTCTCGGGGCTGTTTCTAGCTGCGCGTGCCCAGAGAGGAACCCAGGCCCTTGGGGGCGGGCTGTACCTGTTGGAATTGGAGCCGTTCAGCTTTGTTGCCCAGAGCTGGGCCTCTGTGCCCGTCCCACGCGGCTCAGGGGTTGAAAACCGGCTGTCTCGGGGCTGTTTCTAGCTGCGCGTGCCCAGAGAGGAACCCAGGCCCTTGGGGGCGGGCTGTACCTGTTGGAATTGGAGCCGTTCAGCTTTGTTGCCCAGAGCTGGGCCTCTGTGCCCGTCCCACGCGGCTCAGGGGTTGAAAACCGGCTGTCTCGGGGCTGTTTCTAGCTGGGCGTGCGCAGAGAGGAACCCAGGCCCTTGGGGGCGGGCTGTACCTGTTGGAATTGGAGCCGTTCAGCTTTGTTGCCCAGAGCTGGGCCTCTGTGCCCGTCCCACGCGGCTCAGGGGTTGAAAATCGGCTGTCTCGGGGCTGCTTCTAGCTGCGCGTGCCCAGAGAGGAACCCAGGCCCTTGGGGGCGGGCTGTACCTGTTGGAATTGGAGCCGTTCAGCTTTGTTGCCCAGAGCTGGGCCTCTGTGCCCATCCCACGCGGATCAGGGGTTGAAAACCGGCTGTCTCGGGGCTGTTTCTAGCTGCGCGTGCCCAGAGAGGAACCCAGGCCCTTGGGGGCGGGCTGTACCTGTTGGAATTGGAGCCGTTCAGCTTTGTTGCCCAGAGCTGGGCCTCTGTGCCCGTCCCACGCGGATCAGGGGTTGAAAACCGGCTGTCTCGGGGCTGTTTCTAGCTGCGCGTGCCCAGAGAGGAACCCAGGCCCTTGGGGGCGGGCTGTACCTGTTGGAATTGGAGCCGTTCAGCTTTGTTGCCCAGAGCTGGGCCTCTGTGCCCGTCCCACGCGGCTCAGGGGTTGAAAACCGGCTGTCTCGGGGCTGTTTCTAGCTGCGCGTGCGCAGAGAGGAACCCAGGCCCTTGGGGGCGGGCTGTACCTGTTGGAATTGGAGCCGTTCAGCTTTGTTGCCCAGAGCTGGGCCTCTGTGCCCGTCCCACGCGGCTCAGGGGTTGAAAATCGGCTGTCTCGGGGCTGCTTCTAGCTGCGCGTGCCCAGAGAGGAACCCAGGCCCTTGGGGGCGGGCTGTACCTGTTGGAATTGGAGCCGTTCAGCTTTGTTGCCCAGAGCTGGGCCTCTGTGCCCGTCCCACGCGGATCAGGGGTTGAAAACCGGCTGTCTCGGGGCGGTTTCTAGCTGCGCGTGCCCAGAGAGGAACCCAGGCCCTTGGGGGCGGGCTGTACCTGTTGGAATTGGAGCCGTTCAGCTTTGTTGCCCAGAGCTGGGCCTCTGTGCCCGTCCCACGCGGCTCAGGGGTTGAAATCCGGCTGTCTCGGGGCTGTTTCTAGCTGGGCGTGCGCAGAGAGGAACCCAGGCCCTTGGGGGCGGGCTGTACCTGTTGGAATTGGAGCCGTTCAGCTTTGTTGCCCAGAGCTGGGCCTCTGTGCCCGTCCCACGCGGCTCAGGGGTTGAAAATCGGCTGTCTCGGGGCTGCTTCTAGCTGCGCGTGCCCAGAGAGGAACCCAGGCCCTTGGGGGCGGGCTGTACCTGTTGGAATTGGAGCCGTTCAGCTTTGTTGCCCAGAGCTGGGCCTCTGTGCCCATCCCACGCGGATCAGGGGTTGAAAACCGGCTGTCTCGGGGCTGTTTCTAGCTGCGCGTGCCCAGAGAGGAACCCAGGCCCTTGGGGGCGGGCTGTACCTGTTGGAATTGGAGCCGTTCAGCTTTGTTGCCCAGAGCTGGGCCTCTGTGCCCGTCCCACGCGGATCAGGGGTTGAAAACCGGCTGTCTCGGGGCTGTTTCTAGCTGCGCGTGCCCAGAGAGGAACCCAGGCCCTTGGGGGCGGGCTGTACCTGTTGGAATTGGAGCCGTTCAGCTTTGTTGCCCAGAGCTGGGCCTCTGTGCCCGTCCCACGCGGCTCAGGGGTTGAAAACCGGCTGTCTCGGGGCTGTTTCTAGCTGCGCGTGCGCAGAGAGGAACCCAGGCCCTTGGGGGCGGGCTGTACCTGTTGGAATTGGAGCCGTTCAGCTTTGTTGCCCAGAGCTGGGCCTCTGTGCCCGTCCCACGCGGCTCAGGGGTTGAAAATCGGCTGTCTCGGGGCTGCTTCTAGCTGCGCGTGCCCAGAGAGGAACCCAGGCCCTTGGGGGCGGGCTGTACCTGTTGGAATTGGAGCCGTTCAGCTTTGTTGCCCAGAGCTGGGCCTCTGTGCCCGTCCCACGCGGATCAGGGGTTGAAAACCGGCTGTCTCGGGGCGGTTTCTAGCTGCGCGTGCCCAGAGAGGAACCCAGGCCCTTGGGGGCGGGCTGTACCTGTTGGAATTGGAGCCGTTCAGCTTTGTTGCCCAGAGCTGGGCCTCTGTGCCCGTCCCACGCGGCTCAGGGGTTGAAATCCGGCTGTCTCGGGGCTGTTTCTAGCTGGGCGTGCGCAGAGAGGAACCCAGGCCCTTGGGGGCGGGCTGTACCTGTTGGAATTGGAGCCGTTCAGCTTTGTTGCCCAGAGCTGGGCCTCTGTGCCCGTCCCACGCGGCTCAGGGGTTGAAAATCGGCTGTCTCGGGGCTGCTTCTAGCTGCGCGTGCCCAGAGAGGAACCCAGGCCCTTGGGGGCGGGCTGTACCTGTTGGAATTGGAGCCGTTCAGCTTTGTTGCCCAGAGCTGGGCCTCTGTGCCCGTCCCACGCGGATCAGGGGTTGAAAACCGGCTGTCTCGGGGCTGTTTCTAGCTGCGCGTGCCCAGAGAGGAACCCAGGCCCTTGGGGGCGGGCTGTACCTGTTGGAATTGGAGCCGTTCAGCTTTGTTGCCCAGAGCTGGGCCTCTGTGCCCGTCCCACGCGGATCAGGGGTTGAAAACCGGCTGTCTCGGGGCTGTTTCTAGCTGCGCGTGCCCAGAGAGGAAGCCAGGCCCTTGGGGGCGGGCTGTACCTGTTGGAATTGGAGCCGTTCAGCTTTGTTGCCCAGAGCTGGGCCTCTGTGCCCGTCCCACGCGGCTCAGGGGTTGAAAACCGGCTGTCTCGGGGCTGTTTCTAGCTGGGCGTGCGCAGAGAGGAACCCAGGCCCTTGGGGGCGGGCTGTACCTGTTGGAATTGGAGCTGTTCAGCTTTGTTGCCGAGAGCTGGGCCTCTGTGCCCGTCCCACGCGGCTCAGGGGTTGAAAATCGGCTGTCTCGGGGCTGCTTCTAGCTGCGCGTGCCCAGAGAGGAACCCAGGCCCTTGGGGGCGGGCTGTACCTGTTGGAATTGGAGCCGTTCAGCTTTGTTGCCCAGAGCTGGGCCTCTGTGCCCGTCCCACGCGGATCAGGGGTTGAAAACCGGCTGTCTCGGGGCTGTTTCTAGCTGCGCGTGCCCAGAGAGGAAGCCAGGCCCTTGGGGGCGGGCTGTACCTGTTGGAATTGGAGCCGTTCAGCTTTGTTGCCCAGAGCTGGGCCTCTGTGCCCGTCCCACGCGGATCAGGGGTTGAAAACCGGCTGTCTCGGGGCTGTTTCTAGCTGCGCGTGCCCAGAGAGGAACCCAGGCCCTTGGGGGCGGGCTGTACCTGTTGGAATTGGAGCCGTTCAGCTTTGTTGCCCAGAGCTGGGCCTCTGTGCCCGTCCCACGCGGCTCAGGGGTTGAAAACCGGCTGTCTCGGGGCTGTTTCTAGCTGGGCGTGCGCAGAGAGGAACCCAGGCCCTTGGGGGCGGGCTGTACCTGTTGGAATTGGAGCCGTTCAGCTTTGTTGCCCAGAGCTGGGCCTCTGTGCCCGTCCCACGCGGCTCAGGGGTTGAAAATCGGCTGTCTCGGGGCTGCTTCTAGCTGCGCGTGCCCAGAGAGGAACCCAGGCCCTTGGGGGCGGGCTGTACCTGTTGGAATTGGAGCCGTTCAGCTTTGTTGCCCAGAGCTGGGCCTCTGTGCCCGTCCCACGCGGATCAGGGGTTGAAAACCGGCTGTCTCGGGGCTGTTTCTAGCTGCGCGTGCCCAGAGAGGAAACCAGGCCCTTGGGGGCGGGCTGTACCTGTTGGAATTGGAGCCGTTCAGCTTTGTTGCCCAGAGCTGGGCCTCTGTGCCCGTCCCACGCGGCTCAGGGGTTGAAAACCGGCTGTCTCGGGGCTGTTTCTAGCTGGGCGTGCGCAGAGAGGAACCCAGGCCCTTGGGGGCGGGCTGTACCTGTTGGAATTGGAGCCGTTCAGCTTTGTTGCCCAGAGCTGGGCCTCTGTGCCCGTCCCACGCGGCTCAGGGGTTGAAAATCGGCTGTCTCGGGGCTGCTTCTAGCTGCGCGTGCCCAGAGAGGAACCCAGGCCCTTGGGGGCGGGCTGTACCTGTTGGAATTGGAGCCGTTCAGCTTTGTTGCCCAGAGCTGGGCCTCTGTGCCCGTCCCACGCGGATCAGGGGTTGAAAACCGGCTGTCTCGGGGCTGTTTCTAGCTGCGCGTGCCCAGAGAGGAACCCAGGCCCTTGGGGGCGGGCTGTACCTGTTGGAATTGGAGCCGTTCAGCTTTGTTGCCCAGAGCTGGGCCTCTGTGCCCGTCCCACGCGGATCAGGGGTTGAAAACCGGCTGTCTCGGGGCTGTTTCTAGCTGCGCGTGCCCAGAGAGGAACCCAGGCCCTTGGGGGCGGGCTGTACCTGTTGGAATTGGAGCCGTTCAGCTTTGTTGCCCAGAGCTGGGCCTCTGTGCCCGTCCCACGCGGCTCAGGGGTTGAAAACCGGCTGTCTCGGGGCTGTTTCTAGCTGCGCGTGCGCAGAGAGGAACCCAGGCCCTTGGGGGCGGGCTGTACCTGTTGGAATTGGAGCCGTTCAGCTTTGTTGCCCAGAGCTGGGCCTCTGTGCCCGTCCCACGCGGCTCAGGGGTTGAAAATCGGCTGTCTCGGGGCTGCTTCTAGCTGCGCGTGCCCAGAGAGGAACCCAGGCCCTTGGGGGCGGGCTGTACCTGTTGGAATTGGAGCCGTTCAGCTTTGTTGCCCAGAGCTGGGCCTCTGTGCCCGTCCCACGCGGATCAGGGGTTGAAAACCGGCTGTCTCGGGGCTGTTTCTAGCTGCGCGTGCCCAGAGAGGAACCCAGGCCCTTGGGGGCTGGCTGTACCTGTTGGAATTGGAGCCGTTCAGCTTTGTTGCCCAGAGCTGGGCCTCTGTGCCCGTCCCACGCGGCTCAGGGGTTGAAAACCGGCTGTCTCGGGGCTGTTTCTAGCTGCGCGTGCCCAGAGAGGAACCCAGGCCCTTGGGGGCGGGCTGTACCTGTTGGAATTGGAGCCGTTCAGCTTTGTTGCCCAGAGCTGGGCCTCTGTGCCCGTCCCACGCGGCTCAGGGGTTGAAAACCGGCTGTCTCGGGGCTGTTTCTAGCTGCGCGTGCGCAGAGAGGAACCCAGGCCCTTGGGGGCGGGCTGTACCTGTTGGAATTGGAGCCGTTCAGCTTTGTTGCCCAGAGCTGGGCCTCTGTGCCCGTCCCACGCGGCTCAGGGGTTGAAAATCGGCTGTCTCGGGGCTGCTTCTAGCTGCGCGTGCCCAGAGAGGAACCCAGGCCCTTGGGGGCGGGCTGTACCTGTTGGAATTGGAGCCGTTCAGCTTTGTTGCCCAGAGCTGGGCCTCTGTGCCCGTCCCACGCGGCTCAGGGGTTGAAAATCGGCTGTCTCGGGGCTGCTTCTAGCTGCGCGTGCCCAGAGAGGAACCCAGGCCCTTGGGGGCGGGCTGTACCTGTTGGAATTGGAGCCGTTCAGCTTTGTTGCCCAGAGCTGGGCCTCTGTGCCCGTCCCACGTGGATCAGGGGTTGAAAACCGGCTGTCTCGGGGCTGTTTCTAGCTGCGCGTGCCCAGAGAGGAACCCAGGCCCTTGGGGGCGGGCTGTACCTGTTGGAATTGGAGCCGTTCAGCTTTGTTGCCCAGAGCTGGGCCTCTGTGCCCGTCCCACGCGGATCAGGGGTTGAAAACCGGCTGTCTCGGGGCTGTTTCTAGCTGCGCGTGCCCAGAGAGGAACCCAGGCCCTTGGGGGCGGGCTGTACCTGTTGGAATTGGAGCCGTTCAGCTTTGTTGCCCAGAGCTGGGCCTCTGTGCCCGTCCCACGCGGCTCAGGGGTTGAAAACCGGCTGTCTCGGGGCTGTTTCTAGCTGCGCGTGCGCAGAGAGGAACCCAGGCCCTTGGGGGCGGGCTGTACCTGTTGGAATTGGAGCCGTTCAGCTTTGTTGCCCAGAGCTGGGCCTCTGTGCCCGTCCCACGCGGCTCAGGGGTTGAAAATCGGCTGTCTCGGGGCTGCTTCTAGCTGCGCGTGCCCAGAGAGGAACCCAGGCCCTTGGGGGCAGGCTGTACCTGTTGGAATTGGAGCCGTTCAGCTTTGTTGCCCAGAGCTGGGCCTCTGTGCCCGTCCCACGCGGATCAGGGGTTGAAAACCGGCTGTCTCGGGGCTGTTTCTAGCTGCGCGTGCCCAGAGAGGAACCCAGGCCCTTGGGGGCTGGCTGTACCTGTTGGAATTGGAGCCGTTCAGCTTTGTTGCCCAGAGCTGGGCCTCTGTGCCCGTCCCACGCGGCTCAGGGGTTGAAAACCGGCTGTCTCGGGGCTGTTTCTAGCTGCGCGTGCCCAGAGAGGAACCCAGGCCCTTGGGGGCGGGCTGTACCTGTTGGAATTGGAGCCGTTCAGCTTTGTTGCCCAGAGCTGGGCCTCTGTGCCCGTCCCACGCGGCTCAGGGTTTGAAAACCGGCTGTCTCGGGGCTGTTTCTAGCTGCGCGTGCGCAGAGAGGAACCCAGGCCCTTGGGGGCGGGCTGTACCTGTTGGAATTGGAGCCGTTCAGCTTTGTTGCCCAGAGCTGGGCCTCTGTGCCCGTCCCACGCGGCTCAGGGGTTGAAAATCGGCTGTCTCGGGGCTGCTTCTAGCTGCGCGTGCCCAGAGAGGAACCCAGGCCCTTGGGGGCGGGCTGTACCTGTTGGAATTGGAGCCGTTCAGCTTTGTTGCCCAGAGCTGGGCCTCTGTGCCCGTCCCACGCGGATCAGGGGTTGAAAACCGGCTGTCTCGGGGCTGTTTCTAGCTGCGCGTGCCCAGAGAGGAACCCAGGCCCTTGGGGGCGGGCTGTACCTGTTGGAATTGGAGCCGTTCAGCTTTGTTGCCCAGAGCTGGGCCTCTGTGCCCGTCCCACGCGGCTCAGGGGTTGAAAACCGGCTGTCTCGGGGCTGTTTCTAGCTGCGCGTGCCCAGAGAGGAACCCAGGCCCTTGGGGGCGGGCTGTACCTGTTGGAATTGGAGCCGTTCAGCTTTGTTGCCCAGAGCTGGGCCTCTGTGCCCGTCCCACGCGGATCAGGGGTTGAAAACCGGCTGTCTCGGGGCTGTTTCTAGCTGCGCGTGCGCAGAGAGGAACCCAGGCCCTTGGGGGCGGGCTGTACCTGTTGGAATTGGAGCCGTTCAGCTTTGTTGCCCAGAGCTGGGCCTCAGTGCCCGTCCCACGCGGCTCAGGGGTTGAAAATCGGCTGTCTCGGGGCTGCTTCTAGCTGCGCGTGCCCAGAGAGGAACCCAGGCCCTTGGGGGCGGGCTGTACCTGTTGGAATTGGAGCCGTTCAGCTTTGTTGCCCAGAGCTGGGCCTCAGTGCCCGTCCCACGCGGCTCAGGGGTTGAAAATCGGCTGTCTCGGGGCTGCTTCTAGCTGCGCGTGCCCAGAGAGGAACCCAGGCCCTTGGGGGCGGGCTGTACCTGTTGGAATTGGAGCCGTTCAGCTTTGTTGCCCAGAGCTGGGCCTCTGTGCCCGTCCCACGCGGCTCAGGGGTTGAAAATCGGCTGTCTCGGGGCTGCTTCTAGCTGCGCGTGCCCAGAGAGGAACCCAGGCCCTTGGGGGCGGGCTGTACCTGTTGGAATTGGAGCCGTTCAGCTTTGTTGCCCAGAGCTGGGCCTCTGTGCCCGTCCCACGCGGATCAGGGGTTGAAAACCGGCTGTCTCGGGGCTGTTTCTAGCTGCGCGTGCCCAGAGAGGAACCCAGGCCCTTGGGGGCGGGCTGTACCTGTTGGAATTGGAGCCGTTCAGCTTTGTTGCCCAGAGCTGGGCCTCTGTGCCCGTCCCACGCGGATCAGGGGTTGAAAACCGGCTGTCTCGGGGCTGTTTCTAGCTGCGCGTGCCCAGAGAGGAACCCAGGCCCTTGGGGGCGGGCTGTACCTGTTGGAATTGGAGCCGTTCAGTTTTGTTGCCCAGAGCTGGGCCTCTGTGCCCGTCCCACGCGGCTCAGGGGTTGAAAACCGGCTGTCTCGGGGCTGTTTCTAGCTGCGCGTGCGCAGAGAGGAACCCAGGCCCTTGGGGGCGGGCTGTACCTGTTGGAATTGGAGCCGTTCAGCTTTGTTGCCCAGAGCTGGGCCTCTGTGCCCGTCCCACGCGGCTCAGGGGTTGAAAATCGGCTGTCTCGGGGCTGCTTCTAGCTGCGCGTGCCCAGAGAGGAACCCAGGCCCTTGGGGGCGGGCTGTACCTGTTGGAATTGGAGCCGTTCAGCTTTGTTGCCCAGAGCTGGGCCTCTGTGCCCGTCCCACGCGGATCAGGGGTTGAAAACCGGCTGTCTCGGGGCTGTTTCTAGCTGCGCGTGCCCAGAGAGGAACCCAGGCCCTTGGGGGCTGGCTGTACCTGTTGGAATTGGAGCCGTTCAGCTTTGTTGCCCAGAGCTGGGCCTCTGTGCCCGTCCCACGCGGATCAGGGGTTGAAAACCGGCTGTCTCGGGGCTGTTTCTAGCTGCGCGTGCCCAGAGAGGAACCCAGGCCCTTGGGGGCGGGCTGTACCTGTTGGAATTGGAGCCGTTCAGCTTTGTTGCCCAGAGCTGGGCCTCTGTGCCCGTCCCACGCGGCTCAGGGGTTGAAAACCGGCTGTCTCGGGGCTGTTTCTAGCTGCGCGTGCGCAGAGAGGAACCCAGGCCCTTGGGGGCGGGCTGTACCTGTTGGAATTGGAGCCGTTCAGCTTTGTTGCCCAGAGCTGGGCCTCTGTGCCCGTCCCACGCGGCTCAGGGGTTGAAAATCGGCTGTCTCGGGGCTGCTTCTAGCTGCGCGTGCCCAGAGAGGAACCCAGGCCCTTGGGGGCGGGCTGTACCTGTTGGAATTGGAGCCGTTCAGCTTTGTTGCCCAGAGCTGGGCCTCTGTGCCCGTCCCACGCGGATCAGGGGTTGAAAACCGGCTGTCTCGGGGCTGTTTCTAGCTGCGCGTGCCCAGAGAGGAACCCAGGCCCTTGGGGGCGGGCTGTACCTGTTGGAATTGGAGCCGTTCAGCTTTGTTGCCCAGAGCTGGGCCTCTGTGCCCGTCCCACGCGGCTCAGGGGTTGAAAACCGGCTGTCTCGGGGCTGTTTCTAGCTGCGCGTGCCCAGAGAGGAACCCAGGCCCTTGGGGGCGGGCTGTACCTGTTGGAATTGGAGCCGTTCAGCTTTGTTGCCCAGAGCTGGGCCTCTGTGCCCGTCCCACGCGGCTCAGGGGTTGAAAACCGGCTGTCTCGGGGCTGTTTCTAGCTGCGCGTGCGCAGAGAGGAACCCAGGCCCTTGGGGGCGGGCTGTACCTGTTGGAATTGGAGCCGTTCAGCTTTGTTGCCCAGAGCTGGGCCTCTGTGCCCGTCCCACGCGGCTCAGGGGTTGAAAATCGGCTGTCTCGGGGCTGCTTCTAGCTGCGCGTGCCCAGAGAGGAACCCAGGCCCTTGGGGGCGGGCTGTACCTGTTGGAATTGGAGCCGTTCAGCTTTGTTGCCCAGAGCTGGGCCTCTGTGCCCGTCCCACGCGGCTCAGGGGTTGAAAACCGGCTGTCTCGGGGCTGTTTCTAGCTGCGCGTGCGCAGAGAGGAACCCAGGCCCTTGGGGGCGGGCTGTACCTGTTGGAATTGGAGCCGTTCAGCTTTGTTGCCCAGAGCTGGGCCTCTGTGCCCGTCCCACGCGGCTCAGGGGTTGAAAATCGGCTGTCTCGGGGCTGCTTCTAGCTGCGCGTGCCCAGAGAGGAACCCAGGCCCTTGGGGGCGGGCTGTACCTGTTGGAATTGGAGCCGTTCAGCTTTGTTGCCCAGAGCTCGGCCTCTGTGCCCGTCCCACGCGGATCAGGGGTTGAAAACCGGCTGTCTCGGGGCTGTTTCTAGCTGCGCGTGCCCAGAGAGGAACCCAGGCCCTTGGGGGCGGGCTGTACCTGTTGGAATTGGAGCCCTTCAGCTTTGTTGCCCAGAGCTGGGCCTCTGTGCCCGTCCCACGCGGATCAGGGGTTGAAAACCGGCTGTCTCGGGGCTGTTTCTAGCTGCGCGTGCCCAGAGAGGAACCCAGGCCCTTGGGGGCGGGCTGTACCTGTTGGAATTGGAGCCCTTCAGCTTTGTTGCCCAGAGCTGGGCCTCTGTGCCCGTCCCACGCGGCTCAGGGTTTGAAAACCGGCTGTCTCGGGGCTGTTTCTAGCTGCGCGTGCGCAGAGAGGAACCCAGGCCCTTGGGGGCGGGCTGTACCTGTTGGAATTGGAGCCGTTCAGCTTTTTTGCCCAGAGCTGGGCCTCTGTGCCCGTCCCACGCGGATCAGGGGTTGAAAACCGGCTGTCTCGGGGCTGTTTCTAGCTGCGCGTGCCCAGAGAGGAACCCAGGCCTTTGGGGGCGGGCTGTACCTGTTGGAATTGGAGCCGTTCAGCTTTGTTGCCCAGAGCTGGGCCTCTGTGCCCGTCCCACGCGGATCAGGGGTTGAAAACCGGCTGTCTCGGGGCTGTTTCTAGCTGCGCGTGCCCAGAGAGGAACCCAGGCCCTTGGGGGCGGGCTGTACCTGTTGGAATTGGAGCCGTTCAGCTTTGTTGCCCAGAGCTGGGCCTCTGTGCCCGTCCCACGCGGCTCAGGGGTTGAAAACCGGCTGTCTCGGGGCTGTTTCTAGCTGCGCGTGCGCAGAGAGGAACCCAGGCCCTTGGGGGCGGGCTGTACCTGTTGGAATTGGAGCCGTTCAGCTTTGTTGCCCAGAGCTGGGCCTCTGTGCCAGTCCCACGCGGCTCAGGGGTTGAAAATCGGCTGTCTCGGGGCTGCTTCTAGCTGCGCGTGCCCAGAGAGGAACCCAGGCCCTTGGGGGCGGGCTGTACCTGTTGGAATTGGAGCCGTTCAGCTTTGTTGCCCAGAGCTGGGCCTCTGTGCCCGTCCTACGCGGATCAGGGGTTGAAAACCGGCTGTCTCGGGGCTGTTTCTAGCTGCGCGTGCCCAGAGAGGAACCCAGGCCCTTGGGGGCGGGCTGTACCTGTTGGAATTGGAGCCGTTCAGCTTTGTTGCCCAGAGCTGGGCCTCTGTGCCCGTCCCACGCGGATCAGGGGTTGAAAACCGGCTCTCTCGGGGCTGTTTCTAGCTGCGCGTGCCCAGAGAGGAACCCAGGCCCTTGGGGGCGGGCTGTACCTGTTGGAATTGGAGCCGTTCAGCTTTGTTGCCCAGAGCTGGGCCTCTGTGCCCGTCCCACGCGGATCAGGGGTTGAAAATCGGCTGTCTCGGGGCTGCTTCTAGCTGCGCGTGCACAGAGAGGAACCCAGGCCCTTGGGGGCGGGCTGTACCTGTTGGAATTGGAGCCGTTCAGCTTTGTTGCCCAGAGCTGGGCCTCTGTGCCCGTCCCACGCGGATCAGGGGTTGAAAACCGGCTGTCTCGGGGCTGTTTCTAGCTGCGCGTGCCCAGAGAGGAACCCAGGCCCTTGGGGGCGGGCTGTACCTGTTGGAATTGGAGCCGTTCAGCTTTGTTGCCCAGAGCTGGGCCTCTGTGCCCGTCCCACGCGGCTCAGGGGTTGAAAACCGGCTGTCTCGGGGCTGTTTCTAGCTGCGCGTGCGCAGAGAGGAACCCAGGCCCTTGGGGGCGGGCTGTACCTGTTGGAATTGGAGCCGTTCAGCTTTGTTGCCCAGAGCTGGGCCTCTGTGCCCGTCCCACGCGGCTCAGGGGTTGAAAATCGGCTGTCTCGGGGCTGCTTCTAGCTGCGCGTGCCCAGAGAGGAACCCAGGCCCTTGGGGGCGGGCTGTACCTGTTGGAATTGGAGCCGTTCAGCTTTGTTGCCCAGAGCTGGGCCTCTGTGCCCGTCCCACGCGGATCAGGGGTTGAAAACCGGCTGTCTCGGGGCTGTTTCTAGCTGCGCGTGCCCAGAGAGGAACCCAGGCCCTTGGGGGCGGGCTGTACCTGTTGGAATTGGAGCCGTTCAGCTTTGTTGCCCAGAGCTGGGCCTCTGTGCCCGTCCCACGCGGATCAGGGGTTGAAAACCGGCTGTCTCGGGGCTGTTTCTAGCTGCGCGTGCCCAGAGAGGAAGCCAGGCCCTTGGGGGCGGGCTGTACCTGTTGGAATTGGAGCCGTTCAGCTTTGTTGCCCAGAGCTGGGCCTCTGTGCCCGTCCCACGCGGCTCAGGGGTTGAAAACCGGCTGTCTCGGGGCTGTTTCTAGCTGGGCGTGCGCAGAGAGGAACCCAGGCCCTTGGGGGCGGGCTGTACCTGTTGGAATTGGAGCTGTTCAGCTTTGTTGCCGAGAGCTGGGCCTCTGTGCCCGTCCCACGCGGCTCAGGGGTTGAAAATCGGCTGTCTCGGGGCTGCTTCTAGCTGCGCGTGCCCAGAGAGGAACCCAGGCCCTTGGGGGCGGGCTGTACCTGTTGGAATTGGAGCCGTTCAGCTTTGTTGCCCAGAGCTGGGCCTCTGTGCCCGTCCCACGCGGATCAGGGGTTGAAAACCGGCTGTCTCGGGGCTGTTTCTAGCTGCGCGTGCCCAGAGAGGAAGCCAGGCCCTTGGGGGCGGGCTGTACCTGTTGGAATTGGAGCCGTTCAGCTTTGTTGCCCAGAGCTGGGCCTCTGTGCCCGTCCCACGCGGATCAGGGGTTGAAAACCGGCTGTCTCGGGGCTGTTTCTAGCTGCGCGTGCCCAGAGAGGAACCCAGGCCCTTGGGGGCGGGCTGTACCTGTTGGAATTGGAGCCGTTCAGCTTTGTTGCCCAGAGCTGGGCCTCTGTGCCCGTCCCACGCGGCTCAGGGGTTGAAAACCGGCTGTCTCGGGGCTGTTTCTAGCTGGGCGTGCGCAGAGAGGAACCCAGGCCCTTGGGGGCGGGCTGTTCCTGTTGGAATTGGAGCCGTTCAGCTTTGTTGCCCAGAGCTGGGCCTCTGTGCCCGTCCCACGCGGCTCAGGGGTTGAAAATCGGCTGTCTCGGGGCTGCTTCTAGCTGCGCGTGCCCAGAGAGGAACCCAGGCCCTTGGGGGCGGGCTGTACCTGTTGGAATTGGAGCCGTTCAGCTTTGTTGCCCAGAGCTGGGCCTCTGTGCCCGTCCCACGCGGATCAGGGGTTGAAAACCGGCTGTCTCGGGGCTGTTTCTAGCTGCGCGTGCCCAGAGAGGAAACCAGGCCCTTGGGGGCGGGCTGTACCTGTTGGAATTGGAGCCGTTCAGCTTTGTTGCCCAGAGCTGGGCCTCTGTGCCCGTCCCACGCGGCTCAGGGGTTGAAAACCGGCTGTCTCGGGGCTGTTTCTAGCTGGGCGTGCGCAGAGAGGAACCCAGGCCCTTGGGGGCGGGCTGTACCTGTTGGAATTGGAGCCGTTCAGCTTTGTTGCCCAGAGCTGGGCCTCTGTGCCCGTCCCACGCGGCTCAGGGGTTGAAAATCGGCTGTCTCGGGGCTGCTTCTAGCTGCGCGTGCCCAGAGAGGAACCCAGGCCCTTGGGGGCGGGCTGTACCTGTTGGAATTGGAGCCGTTCAGCTTTGTTGCCCAGAGCTGGGCCTCTGTGCCCGTCCCACGCGGCTCAGGGGTTGAAAACCGGCTGTCTCGGGGCTGTTTCTAGCTGCGCGTGCCCAGAGAGGAACCCAGGCCCTTGGGGGCGGGCTGTACCTGTTGGAATTGGAGCCGTTCAGCTTTGTTGCCCAGAGCTGGGCCTCTGTGCCCGTCCCACGCGGATCAGGGGTTGAAAACCGGCTGTCTCGGGGCTGTTTCTAGCTGCGCGTGCCCAGAGAGGAACCCAGGCCCTTGGGGGCGGGCTGTACCTGTTGGAATTGGAGCCGTTCAGCTTTGTTGCCCAGAGCTGGGCCTCTGTGCCCGTCCCACGCGGCTCAGGGGTTGAAAACCGGCTGTCTCGGGGCTGTTTCTAGCTGCGCGTGCGCAGAGAGGAACCCAGGCCCTTGGGGGCGGGCTGTACCTGTTGGAATTGGAGCCGTTCAGCTTTGTTGCCCAGAGCTGGGCCTCTGTGCCCGTCCCACGCGGCTCAGGGGTTGAAAATCGGCTGTCTCGGGGCTGCTTCTAGCTGCGCGTGCCCAGAGAGGAACCCAGGCCCTTGGGGGCGGGCTGTACCTGTTGGAATTGGAGCCGTTCAGCTTTGTTGCCCAGAGCTGGGCCTCTGTGCCCGTCCCACGCGGATCAGGGGTTGAAAACCGGCTGTCTCGGGGCTGTTTCTAGCTGCGCGTGCCCAGAGAGGAACCCAGGCCCTTGGGGGCTGGCTGTACCTGTTGGAATTGGAGCCGTTCAGCTTTGTTGCCCAGAGCTGGGCCTCTGTGCCCGTCCCACGCGGCTCAGGGGTTGAAAACCGGCTGTCTCGGGGCTGTTTCTAGCTGCGCGTGCCCAGAGAGGAACCCAGGCCCTTGGGGGCGGGCTGTACCTGTTGGAATTGGAGCCGTTCAGCTTTGTTGCCCAGAGCTGGGCCTCTGTGCCCGTCCCACGCGGCTCAGGGGTTGAAAACCGGCTGTCTCGGGGCTGTTTCTAGCTGCGCGTGCGCAGAGAGGAACCCAGGCCCTTGGGGGCGGGCTGTACCTGTTGGAATTGGAGCCGTTCAGCTTTGTTGCCCAGAGCTGGGCCTCTGTGCCCGTCCCACGCGGCTCAGGGGTTGAAAATCGGCTGTCTCGGGGCTGCTTCTAGCTGCGCGTGCCCAGAGAGGAACCCAGGCCCTTGGGGGCGGGCTGTACCTGTTGGAATTGGAGCCGTTCAGCTTTGTTGCCCAGAGCTGGGCCTCTGTGCCCGTCCCACGCGGCTCAGGGGTTGAAAATCGGCTGTCTCGGGGCTGCTTCTAGCTGCGCGTGCCCAGAGAGGAACCCAGGCCCTTGGGGGCGGGCTGTACCTGTTGTAATTGGAGCCGTTCAGCTTTGTTGCCCAGAGCTGGGCCTCTGTGCCTGTCCCACGTGGATCAGGGGTTGAAAACCGGCTGTCTCGGGGCTGTTTCTAGCTGCGCGTGCCCAGAGAGGAACCCAGGCCCTTGGGGGCGGGCTGTACCTGTTGGAATTGGAGCCGTTCAGCTTTGTTGCCCAGAGCTGGGCCTCTGTGCCCGTCCCACGCGGATCAGGGGTTGAAAACCGGCTGTCTCGGGGCTGTTTCTAGCTGCGCGTGCCCAGAGAGGAACCCAGGCCCTTGGGGGCGGGCTGTACCTGTTGGAATTGGAGCCGTTCAGCTTTGTTGCCCAGAGCTGGGCCTCTGTGCCCGTCCCACGCGGCTCAGGGGTTGAAAACCGGCTGTCTCGGGGCTGTTTCTAGCTGCGCGTGCGCAGAGAGGAACCCAGGCCCTTGGGGGCGGGCTGTACCTGTTGGAATTGGAGCCGTTCAGCTTTGTTGCCCAGAGCTGGGCCTCTGTGCCCGTCCCACGCGGCTCAGGGGTTGAAAATCGGCTGTCTCGGGGCTGCTTCTAGCTGCGCGTGCCCAGAGAGGAACCCAGGCCCTTGGGGGCGGGCTGTACCTGTTGGAATTGGAGCCGTTCAGCTTTGTTGCCCAGAGCTGGGCCTCTGTGCCCGTCCCACGCGGATCAGGGGTTGAAAACCGGCTGTCTCGGGGCTGTTTCTAGCTGCGCGTGCCCAGAGAGGAACCCAGGCCCTTGGGGGCTGGCTGTACCTGTTGGAATTGGAGCCGTTCAGCTTTGTTGCCCAGAGCTGGGCCTCTGTGCCCGTCCCACGCGGCTCAGGGGTTGAAAACCGGCTGTCTCGGGGCTGTTTCTAGCTGCGCGTGCCCAGAGAGGAACCCAGGCCCTTGGGGGCGGGCTGTACCTGTTGGAATTGGAGCCGTTCAGCTTTGTTGCCCAGAGCTGGGCCTCTGTGCCCGTCCCACGCGGCTCAGGGGTTGAAAACCGGCTGTCTCGGGGCTGTTTCTAGCTGCGCGTGCGCAGAGAGGAACCCAGGCCCTTGGGGGCGGGCTGTACCTGTTGGAATTGGAGCCGTTCAGCTTTGTTGCCCAGAGCTGGGCCTCTGTGCCCGTCCCACGCGGCTCAGGGGTTGAAAATCGGCTGTCTCGGGGCTGCTTCTAGCTGCGCGTGCCCAGAGAGGAACCCAGGCCCTTGGGGGCGGGCTGTACCTGTTGGAATTGGAGCCGTTCAGCTTTGTTGCCCAGAGCTGGGCCTCTGTGCCCGTCCCACGCGGATCAGGGGTTGAAAACCGGCTGTCTCGGGGCTGTTTCTAGCTGCGCGTGCCCAGAGAGGAACCCAGGCCCTTGGGGGCGGGCTGTACCTGTTGGAATTGGAGCCGTTCAGCTTTGTTGCCCAGAGCTGGGCCTCTGTGCCCGTCCCACGCGGCTCAGGGGTTGAAAACCGGCTGTCTCGGGGCTGTTTCTAGCTGCGCGTGCCCAGAGAGGAACCCAGGCCCTTGGGGGCGGGCTGTACCTGTTGGAATTGGAGCCGTTCAGCTTTGTTGCCCAGAGCTGGGCCTCTGTGCCCGTCCCACGCGGATCAGGGGTTGAAAACCGGCTGTCTCGGGGCTGTTTCTAGCTGCGCGTGCGCAGAGAGGAACCCAGGCCCTTGGGGGCGGGCTGTACCTGTTGGAATTGGAGCCGTTCAGCTTTGTTGCCCAGAGCTGGGCCTCAGTGCCCGTCCCACGCGGCTCAGGGGTTGAAAATCGGCTGTCTCGGGGCTGCTTCTAGCTGCGCGTGCCCAGAGAGGAACCCAGGCCCTTGGGGGCGGGCTGTACCTGTTGGAATTGGAGCCGTTCAGCTTTGTTGCCCAGAGCTGGGCCTCTGTGCCCGTCCCACGCGGCTCAGGGGTTGAAAATCGGCTGTCTCGGGGCTGCTTCTAGCTGCGCGTGCCCAGAGAGGAACCCAGGCCCTTGGGGGCGGGCTGTACCTGTTGGAATTGGAGCCGTTCAGCTTTGTTGCCCAGAGCTGGGCCTCTGTGCCCGTCCCACGCGGATCAGGGGTTGAAAACCGGCTGTCTCGGGGCTGTTTCTAGCTGCGCGTGCCCAGAGAGGAACCCAGGCCCTTGGGGGCGGGCTGTACCTGTTGGAATTGGAGCCGTTCAGCTTTGTTGCCCAGAGCTGGGCCTCTGTGCCCGTCCCACGCGGATCAGGGGTTGAAAACCGGCTGTCTCGGGGCTGTTTCTAGCTGCGCGTGCCCAGAGAGGAACCCAGGCCCTTGGGGGCGGGCTGTACCTGTTGGAATTGGAGCCGTTCAGCTTTGTTGCCCAGAGCTGGGCCTCTGTGCCCGTCCCACGCGGCTCAGGGGTTGAAAACCGGCTGTCTCGGGGCTGTTTCTAGCTGCGCGTGCGCAGAGAGGAACCCAGGCCCTTGGGGGCGGGCTGTACCTGTTGGAATTGGAGCCGTTCAGCTTTGTTGCCCAGAGCTGGGCCTCTGTGCCCGTCCCACGCGGCTCAGGGGTTGAAAATCGGCTGTCTCGGGGCTGCTTCTAGCTGCGCGTGCCCAGAGAGGAACCCAGGCCCTTGGGGGCGGGCTGTACCTGTTGGAATTGGAGCCGTTCAGCTTTGTTGCCCAGAGCTGGGCCTCTGTGCCCGTCCCACGCGGATCAGGGGTTGAAAACCGGCTGTCTCGGGGCTGTTTCTAGCTGCGCGTGCCCAGAGAGGAACCCAGGCCCTTGGGGGCTGGCTGTACCTGTTGGAATTGGAGCCGTTCAGCTTTGTTGCCCAGAGCTGGGCCTCTGTGCCCGTCCCACGCGGATCAGGGGTTGAAAACCGGCTGTCTCGGGGCTGTTTCTAGCTGCGCGTGCCCAGAGAGGAACCCAGGCCCTTGGGGGCGGGCTGTACCTGTTGGAATTGGAGCCGTTCAGCTTTGTTGCCCAGAGCTGGGCCTCTGTGCCCGTCCCACGCGGCTCAGGGGTTGAAAACCGGCTGTCTCGGGGCTGTTTCTAGCTGCGCGTGCGCAGAGAGGAACCCAGGCCCTTGGGGGCGGGCTGTACCTGTTGGAATTGGAGCCGTTCAGCTTTGTTGCCCAGAGCTGGGCCTCTGTGCCCGTCCCACGCGGCTCAGGGGTTGAAAATCGGCTGTCTCGGGGCTGCTTCTAGCTGCGCGTGCCCAGAGAGGAACCCAGGCCCTTGGGGGCGGGCTGTACCTGTTGGAATTGGAGCCGTTCAGCTTTGTTGCCCAGAGCTGGGCCTCTGTGCCCGTCCCACGCGGATCAGGGGTTGAAAACCGGCTGTCTCGGGGCTGTTTCTAGCTGCGCGTGCCCAGAGAGGAACCCAGGCCCTTGGGGGCGGGCTGTACCTGTTGGAATTGGAGCCGTTCAGCTTTGTTGCCCAGAGCTGGGCCTCTGTGCCCGTCCCACGCGGCTCAGGGGTTGAAAACCGGCTGTCTCGGGGCTGTTTCTAGCTGCGCGTGCCCAGAGAGGAACCCAGGCCCTTGGGGGCGGGCTGTACCTGTTGGAATTGGAGCCGTTCAGCTTTGTTGCCCAGAGCTGGGCCTCTGTGCCCGTCCCACGCGGCTCAGGGGTTGAAAACCGGCTGTCTCGGGGCTGTTTCTAGCTGCGCGTGCGCAGAGAGGAACCCAGGCCCTTGGGGGCGGGCTGTACCTGTTGGAATTGGAGCCGTTCAGCTTTGTTGCCCAGAGCTGGGCCTCTGTGCCCGTCCCACGCGGCTCAGGGGTTGAAAATCGGCTGTCTCGGGGCTGCTTCTAGCTGCGCGTGCCCAGAGAGGAACCCAGGCCCTTGGGGGCGGGCTGTACCTGTTGGAATTGGAGCCGTTCAGCTTTGTTGCCCAGAGCTGGGCCTCTGTGCCCGTCCCACGCGGCTCAGGGGTTGAAAACCGGCTGTCTCGGGGCTGTTTCTAGCTGCGCGTGCGCAGAGAGGAACCCAGGCCCTTGGGGGCGGGCTGTACCTGTTGGAATTGGAGCCGTTCAGCTTTGTTGCCCAGAGCTGGGCCTCTGTGCCCGTCCCACGCGGCTCAGGGGTTGAAAATCGGCTGTCTCGGGGCTGCTTCTAGCTGCGCGTGCCCAGAGAGGAACCCAGGCCCTTGGGGGCGGGCTGTACCTGTTGGAATTGGAGCCGTTCAGCTTTGTTGCCCAGAGCTCGGCCTCTGTGCCCGTCCCACGCGGATCAGGGGTTGAAAACCGGCTGTCTCGGGGCTGTTTCTAGCTGCGCGTGCCCAGAGAGGAACCCAGGCCCTTGGGGGCGGGCTGTACCTGTTGGAATTGGAGCCGTTCAGCTTTGTTGCCCAGAGCTGGGCCTCTGTGCCCGTCCCACGCGGATCAGGGGTTGAAAACCGGCTGTCTCGGGGCTGTTTCTAGCTGCGCGTGCCCAGAGAGGAACCCAGGCCCTTGGGGGCGGGCTGTACCTGTTGGAATTGGAGCCGTTCAGCTTTGTTGCCCAGAGCTGGGCCTCTGTGCCCGTCCCACGCGGCTCAGGGTTTGAAAACCGGCTGTCTCGGGGCTGTTTCTAGCTGCGCGTGCGCAGAGAGGAACCCAGGCCCTTGGGGGCGGGCTGTACCTGTTGGAATTGGAGCCGTTCAGCTTTGTTGCCCAGAGCTGGGCCTCTGTGCCCGTCCCACGCGGCTCAGGGGTTGAAAATCGGCTGTCTCGGGGCTGCTTCTAGCTGCGCGTGCCCAGAGAGGAACCCAGGCCCTTGGGGGCGGGCTGTACCTGCTGGAATTGGAGCCGTTCAGCTTTGTTGCCCAGAGCTGGGCCTCTGTGCCCGTCCCACGCGGATCAGGGGTTGAAAATCGGCTGTCTCGGGGCTGCTTCTAGCTGCGCGTGCCCAGAGAGGAACCCAGGCCCTTGGGGGCGGGCTGTACCTGTTGGAATTGGAGCCGTTCAGCTTTGTTGCCCAGAGCTGGGCCTCTGTGCCCGTCCCACGCGGATCAGGGGTTGAAAACCGGCTGTCTCGGGGCTGTTTCTAGCTGCGCGTGCCCAGAGAGGAACCCAGGCCCTTGGGGGCGGGCTGTACCTGTGGAATTGGAGCCGTTCAGCTTTGTTGCCCAGAGCTGGGCCTCTGTGCCCGTCCCACGCGGCTCAGGGGTTGAAAACCGGCTGTCTCGGGGCTGTTTCTAGCTGCGCGTGCGCAGAGAGGAACCCAGGCCCTTGGGGGCGGGCTGTACCTGTTGGAATTGGAGCCGTTCAGCTTTGTTGCCCAGAGCTGGGCCTCTGTGCCAGTCCCACGCGGCTCAGGGGTTGAAAATCGGCTGTCTCGGGGCTGCTTCTAGCTGCGCGTGCCCAGAGAGGAACCCAGGCCCTTGGGGGCGGGCTGTACCTGTTGGAATTGGAGCCGTTCAGCTTTGTTGCCCAGAGCTGGGCCTCTGTGCCCGTCCTACGCGGATCAGGGGTTGAAAACCGGCTGTCTCGGGGCTGTTTCTAGCTGCGCGTGCCCAGAGAGGAACCCAGGCCCTTGGGGGCGGGCTGTACCTGTTGGAATTGGAGCCGTTCAGCTTTGTTGCCCAGAGCTGGGCCTCTGTGCCCGTCCCACGCGGATCAGGGGTTGAAAACCGGCTCTCTCGGGGCTGTTTCTAGCTGCGCGTGCCCAGAGAGGAAGCCAGGCCCTTGGGGGCGGGCTGTACCTGCTGGAATTGGAGCCGTTCAGCTTTGTTGCCCAGAGCTGGGCCTCTGTGCCCGTCCCACGCGGATCAGGGGTTGAAAATCGGCTGTCTCGGGGCTGCTTCTAGCTGCGCGTGCCCAGAGAGGAACCCAGGCCCTTGGGGGCGGGCTGTACCTGTTGGAATTGGAGCCGTTCAGCTTTGTTGCCCAGAGCTGGGCCTCTGTGCCCGTCCCACGCGGATCAGGGGTTGAAAACCGGCTGTCTCGGGGCTGTTTCTAGCTGCGCGTGCCCAGAGAGGAACCCAGGCCCTTGGGGGCGGGCTGTACCTGTTGGAATTGGAGCCGTTCAGCTTTGTTGCCCAGAGCTGGGCCTCTGTGCCCGTCCCACGCGGCTCAGGGGTTGAAAACCGGCTGTCTCGGGGCTGTTTCTAGCTGCGCGTGCCCAGAGAGGAACCCAGGCCCTTGGGGGCGGGCTGTACCTGTTGGAATTGGAGCCGTTCAGCTTTGTTGCCCAGAGCTGGGCCTCTGTGCCCGTCCCACGCGGCTCAGGGGTTGAAAACCGGCTGTCTCGGGGCTGTTTCTAGCTGGGCGTGCGCAGAGAGGAACCCAGGCCCTTGGGGGCGGGCTGTACCTGTTGGAATTGGAGCCGTTCAGCTTTGTTGCCCAGAGCTGGGCCTCTGTGCCCGTCCCACGCGGATCAGGGGTTGAAAATCGGCTGTCTCGGGGCTACTTCTAGCTGCGCGTGCCCAGAGAGGAACCCAGGCCCTTGGGGGCGGGCTGTACCTGTTGGAATTGGAGCCGTTCAGCTTTGTTGCCCAGAGCTGGGCCTCTGTGCCCGTCCCACGCGGATCAGGGGTTGAAAACCGGCTGTCTCGGGGCTGTTTCTAGCTGCGCGTGCCCAGAGAGGAACCCAGGCCCTTGGGGGCGGGCTGTACCTGTTGGAATTGGAGCCGTTCAGCTTTGTTGCCCAGAGCTGGGCCTCTGTGCCCGTCCCACGCGGCTCAGGGGTTGAAAACCGGCTGTCTCGGGGCTGTTTCTAGCTGCGCGTGCGCAGAGAGGAACCCAGGCCCTGGGGGGCGGGCTGTACCTGTTGGAATTGGAGCCGTTCAGCTTTGTTGCCCAGAGCTGGGCCTCTGTGCCCGTCCCACGCGGCTCAGGGGTTGAAAATCGGCTGTCTCGGGGCTGCTTCTAGCTGCGCGTGCCCAGAGAGGAACCCAGGCCCTTGGGGGCGGGCTGTACCTGTTGGAATTGGAGCCGTTCAGCTTTGTTGCCCAGAGCTGGGCCTCTGTGCCCGTCCCACGCGGATCAGGGGTTGAAAACCGGCTGTCTCGGGGCTGTTTCTAGCTGCGCGTGCCCAGAGAGGAACCCAGGCCCTTGGGGGCGGGCTGTACCTGTTGGAATTGGCGCCGTTCAGCTTTGTTGCCCAGAGCTGGGCCTCTGTGCCCGTCCCACGCGGCTCAGGGGTTGAAAACCGGCTGTCTCGGGGCTGTTTCTAGCTGCGCGTGCCCAGAGAGGAACCCAGGCCCTTGGGGGCGGGCTGTACCTGTTGGAATTGGAGCCGTTCAGCTTTGTTGCCCAGAGCTGGGCCTCTGTGCCCGTCCCACGCGGCTCAGGGGTTGAAAACCGGCTGTCTCGGGGCTGTTTCTAGCTGGGCGTGCGCAGAGAGGAACCCAGGCCCTTGGGGGCGGGCTGTACCTGTTGGAATTGGAGCCGTTCAGCTTTGTTGCCCAGAGCTGGGCCTCTGTGCCCGTCCCACGCGGCTCAGGGGTTGAAAATCGGCTGTCTCGGGGCTGCTTCTAGCTGCGCGTGCCCAGAGAGGAACCCAGGCCCTTGGGGGCGGGCTGTACCTGTTGGAATTGGAGCCGTTCAGCTTTGTTGCCCAGAGCTGGGCCTCTGTGCCCGTCCCACGCGGATCAGGGGTTGAAAACCGGCTGTCTCGGGGCTGTTTCTAGCTGCGCGTGCCCAGAGAGGAACCCAGGCCCTTGGGGGCGGGCTGTACCTGTTGGAATTGGAGCCGTTCAGCTTTGTTGCCCAGAGCTGGGCCTCTGTGCCCGTCCCACGCGGATCAGGGGTTGAAAACCGGCTGTCTCGGGGCTGTTTCTAGCTGCGCGTGCCCAGAGAGGAACCCAGGCCCTTGGGGGCGGGCTGTACCTGTTGGAATTGGAGCCGTTCAGCTTTGTTGCCCAGAGCTGGGCCTCTGTGCCCGTCCCACGCGGCTCAGGGGTTGAAAACCGGCTGTCTCGGGGCTGTTTCTAGCTGCGCGTGCGCAGAGAGGAACCCAGGCCCTTGGGGGCGGGCTGTACCTGTTGGAATTGGAGCCGTTCAGCTTTGTTGCCCAGAGCTGGGCCTCTGTGCCCGTCCCACGCGGCTCAGGGGTTGAAAATCGGCTGTCTCGGGGCTGCTTCTAGCTGCGCGTGCCCAGAGAGGAACCCAGGCCCTTGGGGGCGGGCTGTACCTGTTGGAATTGGAGCCGTTCAGCTTTGTTGCCCAGAGCTGGGCCTCTGTGCCCGTCCCACGCGGATCAGGGGTTGAAAACCGGCTGTCTCGGGGCGGTTTCTAGCTGCGCGTGCCCAGAGAGGAACCCAGGCCCTTGGGGGCGGGCTGTACCTGTTGGAATTGGAGCCGTTCAGCTTTGTTGCCCAGAGCTGGGCCTCTGTGCCCGTCCCACGCGGCTCAGGGGTTGAAAACCGGCTGTCTCGGGGCTGTTTCTAGCTGGGCGTGCGCAGAGAGGAACCCAGGCCCTTGGGGGCGGGCTGTACCTGTTGGAATTGGAGCCGTTCAGCTTTGTTGCCCAGAGCTGGGCCTCTGTGCCCGTCCCACGCGGCTCAGGGGTTGAAAATCGGCTGTCTCGGGGCTGCTTCTAGCTGCGCGTGGCCAGAGAGGAACCCAGGCCCTTGGGGGCGGGCTGTACCTGTTGGAATTGGAGCCGTTCAGCTTTGTTGCCCAGAGCTGGGCCTCTGTGCCCGTCCCACGCGGATCAGGGGTTGAAAACCGGCTGTCTCGGGGCTGTTTCTAGCTGGGCGTGCGCAGAGAGGAACCCAGGCCCTTGGGGGCGGGCTGTACCTGTTGGAATTGGAGCCGTTCAGCTTTGTTGCCCAGAGCTGGGCCTCTGTGCCCGTCCCACGCGGCTCAGGGGTTGAAAATCGGCTGTCTCGGGGCTGCTTCTAGCTGCGCGTGCCCAGAGAGGAACCCAGGCCCTTGGGGGCGGGCTGTACCTGTTGGAATTGGAGCCGTTCAGCTTTGTTGCCCAGAGCTGGGCCTCTGTGCCCGTCCCACGCGGATCAGGGGTTGAAAACCGGCTGTCTCGGGGCTGTTTCTAGCTGCGCGTGCCCAGAGAGGAACCCAGGCCCTTGGGGGCGGGCTGTACCTGTTGGAATTGGAGCCGTTCAGCTTTGTTGCCCAGAGCTGGGCCTCTGTGCCCGTCCCACGCGGATCAGGGGTTGAAAACCGGCTGTCTCGGGGCTGTTTCTAGCTGCGCGTGCCCAGAGAGGAAGCCAGGCCCTTGGGGGCGGGCTGTACCTGTTGGAATTGGAGCCGTTCAGCTTTGTTGCCCAGAGCTGGGCCTCTGTGCCCGTCCCACGCGGCTCAGGGGTTGAAAACCGGCTGTCTCGGGGCTGTTTCTAGCTGGGCGTGCGCAGAGAGGAACCCAGGCCCTTGGGGGCGGGCTGTACCTGTTGGAATTGGAGCTGTTCAGCTTTGTTGCCGAGAGCTGGGCCTCTGTGCCCGTCCCACGCGGCTCAGGGGTTGAAAATCGGCTGTCTCGGGGCTGCTTCTAGCTGCGCGTGCCCAGAGAGGAACCCAGGCCCTTGGGGGCGGGCTGTACCTGTTGGAATTGGAGCTGTTCAGCTTTGTTGCCCAGAGCTGGGCCTCTGTGCCCGTCCCACGCGGATCAGGGGTTGAAAACCGGCTGTCTCGGGGCTGTTTCTAGCTGCGCGTGCCCAGAGAGGAAGCCAGGCCCTTGGGGGCGGGCTGTACCTGTTGGAATTGGAGCCGTTCAGCTTTGTTGCCCAGAGCTGGGCCTCTGTGCCCGTCCCACGCGGATCAGGGGTTGAAAACCGGCTGTCTCGGGGCTGTTTCTAGCTGCGCGTGCCCAGAGAGGAACCCAGGCCCTTGGTGGCGGGCTGTACCTGTTGGAATTGGAGCCGTTCAGCTTTGTTGCCCAGAGCTGGGCCTCTGTGCCCGTCCCACGCGGCTCAGGGGTTGAAAACCGGCTGTCTCGGGGCTGTTTCTAGCTGGGCGTGCGCAGAGAGGAACCCAGGCCCTTGGGGGCGGGCTGTACCTGTTGGAATTGGAGCCGTTCAGCTTTGTTGCCCAGAGCTGGGCCTCTGTGCCCGTCCCACGCGGCTCAGGGGTTGAAAATCGGCTGTCTCGGGGCTGCTTCTAGCTGCGCGTGCCCAGAGAGGAACCCAGGCCCTTGGGGGCGGGCTGTACCTGTTGGAATTGGAGCCGTTCAGCTTTGTTGCCCAGAGCTGGGCCTCTGTGCCCGTCCCACGCGGATCAGGGGTTGAAAACCGGCTGTCTCGGGGCTGTTTCTAGCTGCGCGTGCCCAGAGAGGAAACCAGGCCCTTGGGGGCGGGCTGTACCTGTTGGAATTGGAGCCGTTCAGCTTTGTTGCCCAGAGCTGGGCCTCTGTGCCCGTCCCACGCGGCTCAGGGGTTGAAAACCGGCTGTCTCGGGGCTGTTTCTAGCTGGGCGTGCGCAGAGAGGAACCCAGGCCCTTGGGGGCGGGCTGTACCTGTTGGAATTGGAGCCGTTCAGCTTTGTTGCCCAGAGCTGGGCCTCTGTGCCCGTCCCACGCGGCTCAGGGGTTGAAAATCGGCTGTCTCGGGGCTGCTTCTAGCTGCGCGTGCCCAGAGAGGAACCCAGGCCCTTGGGGGCGGGCTGTACCTGTTGGAATTGGAGCCGTTCAGCTTTGTTGCCCAGAGCTGGGCCTCTGTGCCCGTCCCACGCGGATCAGGGGTTGAAAACCGGCTGTCTCGGGGCTGTTTCTAGCTGCGCGTGCCCAGAGAGGAACCCAGGCCCTTGGGGGCGGGCTGTACCTGTTGGAATTGGAGCCGTTCAGCTTTGTTGCCCAGAGCTGGGCCTCTGTGCCCGTCCCACGCGGATCAGGGGTTGAAAACCGGCTGTCTCGGGGCTGTTTCTAGCTGCGCGTGCCCAGAGAGGAACCCAGGCCCTTGGGGGCGGGCTGTACCTGTTGGAATTGGAGCCGTTCAGCTTTGTTGCCCAGAGCTGGGCCTCTGTGCCCGTCCCACGCGGCTCAGGGGTTGAAAACCGGCTCTCTCGGGGCTGTTTCTAGCTGCGCGTGCGCAGAGAGGAACCCAGGCCCTTGGGGGCGGGCTGTACCTGTTGGAATTGGAGCCGTTCAGCTTTGTTGCCCAGAGCTGGGCCTCTGTGCCCGTCCCACGCGGCTCAGGGGTTGAAAATCGGCTGTCTCGGGGCTGCTTCTAGCTGCGCGTGCCCAGAGAGGAACCCAGGCCCTTGGGGGCGGGCTGTACCTGTTGGAATTGGAGCCGTTCAGCTTTGTTGCCCAGAGCTGGGCCTCTGTGCCCGTCCCACGCGGCTCAGGGGTTGAAAATCGGCTGTCTCGGGGCTGCTTCTAGCTGCGCGTGCCCAGAGAGGAACCCAGGCCCTTGGGGGCGGGCTGTACCTGTTGGAATTGGAGCCGTTCAGCTTTGTTGCCCAGAGCTGGGCCTCTGTGCCCGTCCCACGTGGATCAGGGGTTGAAAACCGGCTGTCTCGGGGCTGTTTCTAGCTGCGCGTGCCCAGAGAGGAACCCAGGCCCTTGGGGGCGGGCTGTACCTGTTGGAATTGGAGCCGTTCAGCTTTGTTGCCCAGAGCTGGGCCTCTGTGCCCGTCCCACGCGGATCAGGGGTTGAAAACCGGCTGTCTCGGGGCTGTTTCTAGCTGCGCGTGCCCAGAGAGGAACCCAGGCCCTTGGGGGCGGGCTGTACCTGTTGGAATTGGAGCCGTTCAGCTTTGTTGCCCAGAGCTGGGCCTCTGTGCCCGTCCCACGCGGCTCAGGGGTTGAAAACCGGCTGTCTCGGGGCTGTTTCTAGCTGCGCGTGCGCAGAGAGGAACCCAGGCCCTTGGGGGCGGGCTGTACCTGTTGGAATTGGAGCCGTTCAGCTTTGTTGCCCAGAGCTGGGCCTCTGTGCCCGTCCCACGCGGCTCAGGGGTTGAAAATCGGCTGTCTCGGGGCTGCTTCTAGCTGCGCGTGCCCAGAGAGGAACCCAGGCCCTTGGGGGCGGGCTGTACCTGTTGGAATTGGAGCCGTTCAGCTTTGTTGCCCAGAGCTGGGCCTCTGTGCCCGTCCCACGCGGATCAGGGGTTGAAAACCGGCTGTCTCGGGGCTGTTTCTAGCTGCGCGTGCCCAGAGAGGAACCCAGGCCCTTGGGGGCTGGCTGTACCTGTTGGAATTGGAGCCGTTCAGCTTTTTTGCCCAGAGCTGGGCCTCTGTGCCCGTCCCACGCGGATCAGGGGTTGAAAACCGGCTGTCTCGGGGCTGTTTCTAGCTGCGCGTGCCCAGAGAGGAACCCAGGCCCTTGGGGGCGGGCTGTACCTGTTGGAATTGGAGCCGTTCAGCTTTGTTGCCCAGAGCTGGGCCTCTGTGCCCGTCCCACGCGGCTCAGGGGTTGAAAACCGGCTGTCTCGGGGCTGTTTCTAGCTGCGCGTGCGCAGAGAGGAACCCAGGCCCTTGGGGGCGGGCTGTACCTGTTGGAATTGGAGCCGTTCAGCTTTGTTGCCCAGAGCTGGGCCTCTGTGCCCGTCCCACGCGGCTCAGGGGTTGAAAATCGGCTGTCTCGGGGCTGCTTCTAGCTGCGCGTGCCCAGAGAGGAACCCAGGCCCTTGGGGGCGGGCTGTACCTGTTGGAATTGGAGCCGTTCAGCTTTGTTGCCCAGAGCTGGGCCTCTGTGCCCGTCCCACGCGGATCAGGGGTTGAAAACCGGCTGTCTCGGGGCTGTTTCTAGCTGCGCGTGCCCAGAGAGGAACCCAGGCCCTTGGGGGCGGGCTGTACCTGTTGGAATTGGAGCCGTTCAGCTTTGTTGCCCAGAGCTGGGCCTCTGTGCCCGTCCCACGCGGCTCAGGGGTTGAAAACCGGCTGTCTCGGGGCTGTTTCTAGCTGCGCGTGCCCAGAGAGGAACCCAGGCCCTTGGGGGCGGGCTGTACCTGTTGGAATTGGAGCCGTTCAGCTTTGTTGCCCAGAGCTGGGCCTCTGTGCCCGTCCCACGCGGATCAGGGGTTGAAAACCGGCTGTCTCGGGGCTGTTTCTAGCTGCGCGTGCGCAGAGAGGAACCCAGGCCCTTGGGGGCGGGCTGTACCTGTTGGAATTGGAGCCGTTCAGCTTTGTTGCCCAGAGCTGGGCCTCAGTGCCCGTCCCACGCGGCTCAGGGGTTGAAAATCGGCTGTCTCGGGGCTGCTTCTAGCTGCGCGTGCCCAGAGAGGAACCCAGGCCCTTGGGGGCGGGCTGTACCTGTTGGAATTGGAGCCGTTCAGCTTTGTTGCCCAGAGCTGGGCCTCTGTGCCCGTCCCACGCGGCTCAGGGGTTGAAAATCGGCTGTCTCGGGGCTGCTTCTAGCTGCGCGTGCCCAGAGAGGAACCCAGGCCCTTGGGGGCGGGCTGTACCTGTTGGAATTGGAGCCGTTCAGCTTTGTTGCCCAGAGCTGGGCCTCTGTGCCCGTCCCACGCGGATCAGGGGTTGAAAACCGGCTGTCTCGGGGCTGTTTCTAGCTGCGCGTGCCCAGAGAGGAACCCAGGCCCTTGGGGGCGGGCTGTACCTGTTGGAATTGGAGCCGTTCAGCTTTGTTGCCCAGAGCTGGGCCTCTGTGCCCGTCCCACGCGGATCAGGGGTTGAAAACCGGCTGTCTCGGGGCTGTTTCTAGCTGCGCGTGCCCAGAGAGGAACCCAGGCCCTTGGGGGCGGGCTGTACCTGTTGGAATTGGAGCCGTTCAGTTTTGTTGCCCAGAGCTGGGCCTCTGTGCCCGTCCCACGCGGCTCAGGGGTTGAAAACCGGCTGTCTCGGGGCTGTTTCTAGCTGCGCGTGCGCAGAGAGGAACCCAGGCCCTTGGGGGCGGGCTGTACCTGTTGGAATTGGAGCCGTTCAGCTTTGTTGCCCAGAGCTGGGCCTCTGTGCCCGTCCCACGCGGCTCAGGGGTTGAAAATCGGCTGTCTCGGGGCTGCTTCTAGCTGCGCGTGCCCAGAGAGGAACCCAGGCCCTTGGGGGCGGGCTGTACCTGTTGGAATTGGAGCCGTTCAGCTTTGTTGCCCAGAGCTGGGCCTCTGTGCCCGTCCCACGCGGATCAGGGGTTGAAAACCGGCTGTCTCGGGGCTGTTTCTAGCTGCGCGTGCCCAGAGAGGAACCCAGGCCCTTGGGGGCTGGCTGTACCTGTTGGAATTGGAGCCGTTCAGCTTTGTTGCCCAGAGCTGGGCCTCTGTGCCCGTCCCACGCGGATCAGGGGTTGAAAACCGGCTGTCTCGGGGCTGTTTCTAGCTGCGCGTGCCCAGAGAGGAACCCAGGCCCTTGGGGGCGGGCTGTACCTGTTGGAATTGGAGCCGTTCAGCTTTGTTGCCCAGAGCTGGGCCTCTGTGCCCGTCCCACGCGGCTCAGGGGTTGAAAACCGGCTGTCTCGGGGCTGTTTCTAGCTGCGCGTGCGCAGAGAGGAACCCAGGCCCTTGGGGGCGGGCTGTACCTGTTGGAATTGGAGCCGTTCAGCTTTGTTGCCCAGAGCTGGGCCTCTGTGCCCGTCCCACGCGGCTCAGGGGTTGAAAATCGGCTGTCTCGGGGCTGCTTCTAGCTGCGCGTGCCCAGAGAGGAACCCAGGCCCTTGGGGGCGGGCTGTACCTGTTGGAATTGGAGCCGTTCAGCTTTGTTGCCCAGAGCTGGGCCTCTGTGCCCGTCCCACGCGGATCAGGGGTTGAAAACCGGCTGTCTCGGGGCTGTTTCTAGCTGCGCGTGCCCAGAGAGGAACCCAGGCCCTTGGGGGCGGGCTGTACCTGTTGGAATTGGAGCCGTTCAGCTTTGTTGCCCAGAGCTGGGCCTCTGTGCCCGTCCCACGCGGCTCAGGGGTTGAAAACCGGCTGTCTCGGGGCTGTTTCTAGCTGCGCGTGCCCAGAGAGGAACCCAGGCCCTTGGGGGCGGGCTGTACCTGTTGGAATTGGAGCCGTTCAGCTTTGTTGCCCAGAGCTGGGCCTCTGTGCCCGTCCCACGCGGCTCAGGGGTTGAAAACCGGCTGTCTCGGGGCTGTTTCTAGCTGCGCGTGCGCAGAGAGGAACCCAGGCCCTTGGGGGCGGGCTGTACCTGTTGGAATTGGAGCCGTTCAGCTTTGTTGCCCAGAGCTGGGCCTCTGTGCCCGTCCCACGCGGCTCAGGGGTTGAAAATCGGCTGTCTCGGGGCTGCTTCTAGCTGCGCGTGCCCAGAGAGGAACCCAGGCCCTTGGGGGCGGGCTGTACCTGTTGGAATTGGAGCCGTTCAGCTTTGTTGCCCAGAGCTGGGCCTCTGTGCCCGTCCCACGCGGCTCAGGGGTTGAAAACCGGCTGTCTCGGGGCTGTTTCTAGCTGCGCGTGCGCAGAGAGGAACCCAGGCCCTTGGGGGCGGGCTGTACCTGTTGGAATTGGAGCCGTTCAGCTTTGTTGCCCAGAGCTGGGCCTCTGTGCCCGTCCCACGCGGCTCAGGGGTTGAAAATCGGCTGTCTCGGGGCTGCTTCTAGCTGCGCGTGCCCAGAGAGGAACCCAGGCCCTTGGGGGCGGGCTGTACCTGTTGGAATTGGAGCCGTTCAGCTTTGTTGCCCAGAGCTCGGCCTCTGTGCCCGTCCCACGCGGATCAGGGGTTGAAAACCGGCTGTCTCGGGGCTGTTTCTAGCTGCGCGTGCCCAGAGAGGAACCCAGGCCCTTGGGGGCGGGCTGTACCTGTTGGAATTGGAGCCCTTCAGCTTTGTTGCCCAGAGCTGGGCCTCTGTGCCCGTCCCACGCGGATCAGGGGTTGAAAACCGGCTGTCTCGGGGCTGTTTCTAGCTGCGCGTGCCCAGAGAGGAACCCAGGCCCTTGGGGGCGGGCTGTACCTGTTGGAATTGGAGCCCTTCAGCTTTGTTGCCCAGAGCTGGGCCTCTGTGCCCGTCCCACGCGGCTCAGGGTTTGAAAACCGGCTGTCTCGGGGCTGTTTCTAGCTGCGCGTGCGCAGAGAGGAACCCAGGCCCTTGGGGGCGGGCTGTACCTGTTGGAATTGGAGCCGTTCAGCTTTTTTGCCCAGAGCTGGGCCTCTGTGCCCGTCCCACGCGGATCAGGGGTTGAAAACCGGCTGTCTCGGGGCTGTTTCTAGCTGCGCGTGCCCAGAGAGGAACCCAGGCCTTTGGGGGCGGGCTGTACCTGTTGGAATTGGAGCCGTTCAGCTTTGTTGCCCAGAGCTGGGCCTCTGTGCCCGTCCCACGCGGATCAGGGGTTGAAAACCGGCTGTCTCGGGGCTGTTTCTAGCTGCGCGTGCCCAGAGAGGAACCCAGGCCCTTGGGGGCGGGCTGTACCTGTTGGAATTGGAGCCGTTCAGCTTTGTTGCCCAGAGCTGGGCCTCTGTGCCCGTCCCACGCGGCTCAGGGGTTGAAAACCGGCTGTCTCGGGGCTGTTTCTAGCTGCGCGTGCGCAGAGAGGAACCCAGGCCCTTGGGGGCGGGCTGTACCTGTTGGAATTGGAGCCGTTCAGCTTTGTTGCCCAGAGCTGGGCCTCTGTGCCCGTCCCACGCGGCTCAGGGGTTGAAAATCGGCTGTCTCGGGGCTGCTTCTAGCTGCGCGTGCCCAGAGAGGAACCCAGGCCCTTGGGGGCGGGCTGTACCTGTTGGAATTGGAGCCGTTCAGCTTTGTTGCCCAGAGCTGGGCCTCTGTGCCCGTCCTACGCGGATCAGGGGTTGAAAACCGGCTGTCTCGGGGCTGTTTCTAGCTGCGCGTGCCCAGAGAGGAACCCAGGCCCTTGGGGGCGGGCTGTACCTGTTGGAATTGGAGCCGTTCAGCTTTGTTGCCCAGAGCTGGGCCTCTGTGCCCGTCCCACGCGGATCAGGGGTTGAAAACCGGCTCTCTCGGGGCTGTTTCTAGCTGCGCGTGCCCAGAGAGGAACCCAGGCCCTTGGGGGCGGGCTGTACCTGTTGGAATTGGAGCCGTTCAGCTTTGTTGCCCAGAGCTGGGCCTCTGTGCCCGTCCCACGCGGATCAGGGGTTGAAAATCGGCTGTCTCGGGGCTGCTTCTAGCTGCGCGTGCCCAGAGAGGAACCCAGGCCCTTGGGGGCGGGCTGTACCTGTTGGAATTGGAGCCGTTCAGCTTTGTTGCCCAGAGCTGGGCCTCTGTGCCCGTCCCACGCGGATCAGGGGTTGAAAACCGGCTGTCTCGGGGCTGTTTCTAGCTGCGCGTGCCCAGAGAGGAACCCAGGCCCTTGGGGGCGGGCTGTACCTGTTGGAATTGGAGCCGTTCAGCTTTGTTGCCCAGAGCTGGGCCTCTGTGCCCGTCCCACGCGGCTCAGGGGTTGAAAACCGGCTGTCTCGGGGCTGTTTCTAGCTGGGCGTGCGCAGAGAGGAACCCAGGCCCTTGCGGGCGGGCTGTACCTGTTGGAATTGGAGCCGTTCAGCTTTGTTGCCCAGAGCTGGGCCTCTGTGCCCGTCCCACGCGGCTCAGGGGTTGAAAATCGGCTGTCTCGGGGCTGCTTCTAGCTGCGCGTGCCCAGAGAGGAACCCAGGCCCTTGGGGGCGGGCTGTACCTGTTGGAATTGGAGCCGTTCAGCTTTGTTGCCCAGAGCTGGGCCTCTGTGCCCGTCCCACGCGGATCAGGGGTTGAAAACCGGCTGTCTCGGGGCTGTTTCTAGCTGCGCGTGCCCAGAGAGGAACCCAGGCCCTTGGGGGCGGGCTGTACCTGTTGGAATTGGAGCCGTTCAGCTTTGTTGCCCAGAGCTGGGCCTCTGTGCCCGTCCCACGCGGATCAGGGGTTGAAAACCGGCTGTCTCGGGGCTGTTTCTAGCTGCGCGTGCCCAGAGAGGAAGCCAGGCCCTTGGGGGCGGGCTGTACCTGTTGGAATTGGAGCCGTTCAGCTTTGTTGCCCAGAGCTGGGCCTCTGTGCCCGTCCCACGCGGCTCAGGGGTTGAAAACCGGCTGTCTCGGGGCTGTTTCTAGCTGGGCGTGCGCAGAGAGGAACCCAGGCCCTTGGGGGCGGGCTGTACCTGTTGGAATTGGAGCTGTTCAGCTTTGTTGCCGAGAGCTGGGCCTCTGTGCCCGTCCCACGCGGCTCAGGGGTTGAAAATCGGCTGTCTCGGGGCTGCTTCTAGCTGCGCGTGCCCAGAGAGGAACCCAGGCCCTTGGGGGCGGGCTGTACCTGTTGGAATTGGAGCCGTTCAGCTTTGTTGCCCAGAGCTGGGCCTCTGTGCCCGTCCCACGCGGATCAGGGGTTGAAAACCGGCTGTCTCGGGGCTGTTTCTAGCTGCGCGTGCCCAGAGAGGAAGCCAGGCCCTTGGGGGCGGGCTGTACCTGTTGGAATTGGAGCCGTTCAGCTTTGTTGCCCAGAGCTGGGCCTCTGTGCCCGTCCCACGCGGATCAGGGGTTGAAAACCGGCTGTCTCGGGGCTGTTTCTAGCTGCGCGTGCCCAGAGAGGAACCCAGGCCCTTGGGGGCGGGCTGTACCTGTTGGAATTGGAGCCGTTCAGCTTTGTTGCCCAGAGCTGGGCCTCTGTGCCCGTCCCACGCGGCTCAGGGGTTGAAAACCGGCTGTCTCGGGGCTGTTTCTAGCTGGGCGTGCGCAGAGAGGAACCCAGGCCCTTGGGGGCGGGCTGTACCTGTTGGAATTGGAGCCGTTCAGCTTTGTTGCCCAGAGCTGGGCCTCTGTGCCCGTCCCACGCGGCTCAGGGGTTGAAAATCGGCTGTCTCGGGGCTGCTTCTAGCTGCGCGTGCCCAGAGAGGAACCCAGGCCCTTGGGGGCGGGCTGTACCTGTTGGAATTGGAGCCGTTCAGCTTTGTTGCCCAGAGCTGGGCCTCTGTGCCCGTCCCACGCGGATCAGGGGTTGAAAACCGGCTGTCTCGGGGCTGTTTCTAGCTGCGCGTGCCCAGAGAGGAAACCAGGCCCTTGGGGGCGGGCTGTACCTGTTGGAATTGGAGCCGTTCAGCTTTGTTGCCCAGAGCTGGGCCTCTGTGCCCGTCCCACGCGGCTCAGGGGTTGAAAACCGGCTGTCTCGGGGCTGTTTCTAGCTGGGCGTGCGCAGAGAGGAACCCAGGCCCTTGGGGGCGGGCTGTACCTGTTGGAATTGGAGCCGTTCAGCTTTGTTGCCCAGAGCTGGGCCTCTGTGCCCGTCCCACGCGGCTCAGGGGTTGAAAATCGGCTGTCTCGGGGCTGCTTCTAGCTGCGCGTGCCCAGAGAGGAACCCAGGCCCTTGGGGGCGGGCTGTACCTGTTGGAATTGGAGCCGTTCAGCTTTGTTGCCCAGAGCTGGGCCTCTGTGCCCGTCCCACGCGGATCAGGGGTTGAAAACCGGCTGTCTCGGGGCTGTTTCTAGCTGCGCGTGCCCAGAGAGGAACCCAGGCCCTTGGGGGCGGGCTGTACCTGTTGGAATTGGAGCCGTTCAGCTTTGTTGCCCAGAGCTGGGCCTCTGTGCCCGTCCCACGCGGATCAGGGGTTGAAAACCGGCTGTCTCGGGGCTGTTTCTAGCTGCGCGTGCCCAGAGAGGAACCCAGGCCCTTGGGGGCGGGCTGTACCTGTTGGAATTGGAGCCGTTCAGCTTTGTTGCCCAGAGCTGGGCCTCTGTGCCCGTCCCACGCGGCTCAGGGGTTGAAAACCGGCTGTCTCGGGGCTGTTTCTAGCTGCGCGTGCGCAGAGAGGAACCCAGGCCCTTGGGGGCGGGCTGTACCTGTTGGAATTGGAGCCGTTCAGCTTTGTTGCCCAGAGCTGGGCCTCTGTGCCCGTCCCACGCGGCTCAGGGGTTGAAAATCGGCTGTCTCGGGGCTGCTTCTAGCTGCGCGTGCCCAGAGAGGAACCCAGGCCCTTGGGGGCGGGCTGTACCTGTTGGAATTGGAGCCGTTCAGCTTTGTTGCCCAGAGCTGGGCCTCTGTGCCCGTCCCACGCGGATCAGGGGTTGAAAACCGGCTGTCTCGGGGCTGTTTCTAGCTGCGCGTGCCCAGAGAGGAACCCAGGCCCTTGGGGGCTGGCTGTACCTGTTGGAATTGGAGCCGTTCAGCTTTGTTGCCCAGAGCTGGGCCTCTGTGCCCGTCCCACGCGGCTCAGGGGTTGAAAACCGGCTGTCTCGGGGCTGTTTCTAGCTGCGCGTGCCCAGAGAGGAACCCAGGCCCTTGGGGGCGGGCTGTACCTGTTGGAATTGGAGCCGTTCAGCTTTGTTGCCCAGAGCTGGGCCTCTGTGCCCGTCCCACGCGGCTCAGGGGTTGAAAACCGGCTGTCTCGGGGCTGTTTCTAGCTGCGCGTGCGCAGAGAGGAACCCAGGCCCTTGGGGGCGGGCTGTACCTGTTGGAATTGGAGCCGTTCAGCTTTGTTGCCCAGAGCTGGGCCTCTGTGCCCGTCCCACGCGGCTCAGGGGTTGAAAATCGGCTGTCTCGGGGCTGCTTCTAGCTGCGCGTGCCCAGAGAGGAACCCAGGCCCTTGGGGGCGGGCTGTACCTGTTGGAATTGGAGCCGTTCAGCTTTGTTGCCCAGAGCTGGGCCTCTGTGCCCGTCCCACGCGGCTCAGGGGTTGAAAATCGGCTGTCTCGGGGCTGCTTCTAGCTGCGCGTGCCCAGAGAGGAACCCAGGCCCTTGGGGGCGGGCTGTACCTGTTGTAATTGGAGCCGTTCAGCTTTGTTGCCCAGAGCTGGGCCTCTGTGCCTGTCCCACGTGGATCAGGGGTTGAAAACCGGCTGTCTCGGGGCTGTTTCTAGCTGCGCGTGCCCAGAGAGGAACCCAGGCCCTTGGGGGCGGGCTGTACCTGTTGGAATTGGAGCCGTTCAGCTTTGTTGCCCAGAGCTGGGCCTCTGTGCCCGTCCCACGCGGATCAGGGGTTGAAAACCGGCTGTCTCGGGGCTGTTTCTAGCTGCGCGTGCCCAGAGAGGAACCCAGGCCCTTGGGGGCGGGCTGTACCTGTTGGAATTGGAGCCGTTCAGCTTTGTTGCCCAGAGCTGGGCCTCTGTGCCCGTCCCACGCGGCTCAGGGGTTGAAAACCGGCTGTCTCGGGGCTGTTTCTAGCTGCGCGTGCGCAGAGAGGAACCCAGGCCCTTGGGGGCGGGCTGTACCTGTTGGAATTGGAGCCGTTCAGCTTTGTTGCCCAGAGCTGGGCCTCTGTGCCCGTCCCACGCGGCTCAGGGGTTGAAAATCGGCTGTCTCGGGGCTGCTTCTAGCTGCGCGTGCCCAGAGAGGAACCCAGGCCCTTGGGGGCGGGCTGTACCTGTTGGAATTGGAGCCGTTCAGCTTTGTTGCCCAGAGCTGGGCCTCTGTGCCCGTCCCACGCGGATCAGGGGTTGAAAACCGGCTGTCTCGGGGCTGTTTCTAGCTGCGCGTGCCCAGAGAGGAACCCAGGCCCTTGGGGGCTGGCTGTACCTGTTGGAATTGGAGCCGTTCAGCTTTGTTGCCCAGAGCTGGGCCTCTGTGCCCGTCCCACGCGGCTCAGGGGTTGAAAACCGGCTGTCTCGGGGCTGTTTCTAGCTGCGCGTGCCCAGAGAGGAACCCAGGCCCTTGGGGGCGGGCTGTACCTGTTGGAATTGGAGCCGTTCAGCTTTGTTGCCCAGAGCTGGGCCTCTGTGCCCGTCCCACGCGGCTCAGGGGTTGAAAACCGGCTGTCTCGGGGCTGTTTCTAGCTGCGCGTGCGCAGAGAGGAACCCAGGCCCTTGGGGGCGGGCTGTACCTGTTGGAATTGGAGCCGTTCAGCTTTGTTGCCCAGAGCTGGGCCTCTGTGCCCGTCCCACGCGGCTCAGGGGTTGAAAATCGGCTGTCTCGGGGCTGCTTCTAGCTGCGCGTGCCCAGAGAGGAACCCAGGCCCTTGGGGGCGGGCTGTACCTGTTGGAATTGGAGCCGTTCAGCTTTGTTGCCCAGAGCTGGGCCTCTGTGCCCGTCCCACGCGGATCAGGGGTTGAAAACCGGCTGTCTCGGGGCTGTTTCTAGCTGCGCGTGCCCAGAGAGGAACCCAGGCCCTTGGGGGCGGGCTGTACCTGTTGGAATTGGAGCCGTTCAGCTTTGTTGCCCAGAGCTGGGCCTCTGTGCCCGTCCCACGCGGCTCAGGGGTTGAAAACCGGCTGTCTCGGGGCTGTTTCTAGCTGCGCGTGCCCAGAGAGGAACCCAGGCCCTTGGGGGCGGGCTGTACCTGTTGGAATTGGAGCCGTTCAGCTTTGTTGCCCAGAGCTGGGCCTCTGTGCCCGTCCCACGCGGATCAGGGGTTGAAAACCGGCTGTCTCGGGGCTGTTTCTAGCTGCGCGTGCGCAGAGAGGAACCCAGGCCCTTGGGGGCGGGCTGTACCTGTTGGAATTGGAGCCGTTCAGCTTTGTTGCCCAGAGCTGGGCCTCAGTGCCCGTCCCACGCGGCTCAGGGGTTGAAAATCGGCTGTCTCGGGGCTGCTTCTAGCTGCGCGTGCCCAGAGAGGAACCCAGGCCCTTGGGGGCGGGCTGTACCTGTTGGAATTGGAGCCGTTCAGCTTTGTTGCCCAGAGCTGGGCCTCTGTGCCCGTCCCACGCGGCTCAGGGGTTGAAAATCGGCTGTCTCGGGGCTGCTTCTAGCTGCGCGTGCCCAGAGAGGAACCCAGGCCCTTGGGGGCGGGCTATACCTGTTGGAATTGGAGCCGTTCAGCTTTGTTGCCCAGAGCTGGGCCTCTGTGCCCGTCCCACGCGGATCAGGGGTTGAAAACCGGCTGTCTCGGGGCTGTTTCTAGCTGCGCGTGCCCAGAGAGGAACCCAGGCCCTTGGGGGCGGGCTGTACCTGTTGGAATTGGAGCCGTTCAGCTTTGTTGCCCAGAGCTGGGCCTCTGTGCCCGTCCCACGCGGATCAGGGGTTGAAAACCGGCTGTCTCGGGGCTGTTTCTAGCTGCGCGTGCCCAGAGAGGAACCCAGGCCCTTGGGGGCGGGCTGTACCTGTTGGAATTGGAGCCGTTCAGCTTTGTTGCCCAGAGCTGGGCCTCTGTGCCCGTCCCACGCGGCTCAGGGGTTGAAAACCGGCTGTCTCGGGGCTGTTTCTAGCTGCGCGTGCGCAGAGAGGAACCCAGGCCCTTGGGGGCGGGCTGTACCTGTTGGAATTGGAGCCGTTCAGCTTTGTTGCCCAGAGCTGGGCCTCTGTGCCCGTCCCACGCGGCTCAGGGGTTGAAAATCGGCTGTCTCGGGGCTGCTTCTAGCTGCGCGTGCCCAGAGAGGAACCCAGGCCCTTGGGGGCGGGCTGTACCTGTTGGAATTGGAGCCGTTCAGCTTTGTTGCCCAGAGCTGGGCCTCTGTGCCCGTCCCACGCGGATCAGGGGTTGAAAACCGGCTGTCTCGGGGCTGTTTCTAGCTGCGCGTGCCCAGAGAGGAACCCAGGCCCTTGGGGGCTGGCTGTACCTGTTGGAATTGGAGCCGTTCAGCTTTGTTGCCCAGAGCTGGGCCTCTGTGCCCGTCCCACGCGGATCAGGGGTTGAAAACCGGCTGTCTCGGGGCTGTTTCTAGCTGCGCGTGCCCAGAGAGGAACCCAGGCCCTTGGGGGCGGGCTGTACCTGTTGGAATTGGAGCCGTTCAGCTTTGTTGCCCAGAGCTGGGCCTCTGTGCCCGTCCCACGCGGCTCAGGGGTTGAAAACCGGCTGTCTCGGGGCTGTTTCTAGCTGCGCGTGCGCAGAGAGGAACCCAGGCCCTTGGGGGCGGGCTGTACCTGTTGGAATTGGAGCCGTTCAGCTTTGTTGCCCAGAGCTGGGCCTCTGTGCCCGTCCCACGCGGCTCAGGGGTTGAAAATCGGCTGTCTCGGGGCTGCTTCTAGCTGCGCGTGCCCAGAGAGGAACCCAGGCCCTTGGGGGCGGGCTGTACCTGTTGGAATTGGAGCCGTTCAGCTTTGTTGCCCAGAGCTGGGCCTCTGTGCCCGTCCCACGCGGATCAGGGGTTGAAAACCGGCTGTCTCGGGGCTGTTTCTAGCTGCGCGTGCCCAGAGAGGAACCCAGGCCCTTGGGGGCGGGCTGTACCTGTTGGAATTGGAGCCGTTCAGCTTTGTTGCCCAGAGCTGGGCCTCTGTGCCCGTCCCACGCGGCTCAGGGGTTGAAAACCGGCTGTCTCGGGGCTGTTTCTAGCTGCGCGTGCGCAGAGAGGAACCCAGGCCCTTGGGGGCGGGCTGTACCTGTTGGAATTGGAGCCGTTCAGCTTTGTTGCCCAGAGCTGGGCCTCTGTGCCCGTCCCACGCGGCTCAGGGGTTGAAAATCGGCTGTCTCGGGGCTGCTTCTAGCTGCGCGTGCCCAGAGAGGAACCCAGGCCCTTGGGGGCGGGCTGTACCTGTTGGAATTGGAGCCGTTCAGCTTTGTTGCCCAGAGCTCGGCCTCTGTGCCCGTCCCACGCGGATCAGGGGTTGAAAACCGGCTGTCTCGGGGCTGTTTCTAGCTGCGCGTGCCCAGAGAGGAACCCAGGCCCTTGGGGGCGGGCTGTACCTGTTGGAATTGGAGCCGTTCAGCTTTGTTGCCCAGAGCTGGGCCTCTGTGCCCGTCCCACGCGGATCAGGGGTTGAAAACCGGCTGTCTCGGGGCTGTTTCTAGCTGCGCGTGCCCAGAGAGGAACCCAGGCCCTTGGGGGCGGGCTGTACCTGTTGGAATTGGAGCCGTTCAGCTTTGTTGCCCAGAGCTGGGCCTCTGTGCCCGTCCCACGCGGCTCAGGGTTTGAAAACCGGCTGTCTCGGGGCTGTTTCTAGCTGCGCGTGCGCAGAGAGGAACCCAGGCCCTTGGGGGCGGGCTGTACCTGTTGGAATTGGAGCCGTTCAGCTTTGTTGCCCAGAGCTGGGCCTCTGTGCCCGTCCCACGCGGCTCAGGGGTTGAAAATCGGCTGTCTCGGGGCTGCTTCTAGCTGCGCGTGCCCAGAGAGGAACCCAGGCCCTTGGGGGCGGGCTGTACCTGTTGGAATTGGAGCCGTTCAGCTTTTTTGCCCAGAGCTGGGCCTCTGTGCCCGTCCCACGCGGATCAGGGGTTGAAAACCGGCTGTCTCGGGGCTGTTTCTAGCTGCGCGTGCCCAGAGAGGAACCCAGGCCTTTGGGGGCGGGCTGTACCTGTTGGAATTGGAGCCGTTCAGCTTTGTTGCCCAGAGCTGGGCCTCTGTGCCCGTCCCACGCGGATCAGGGGTTGAAAACCGGCTGTCTCGGGGCTGTTTCTAGCTGCGCGTGCCCAGAGAGGAACCCAGGCCCTTGGGGGCGGGCTGTACCTGTTGGAATTGGAGCCGTTCAGCTTTGTTGCCCAGAGCTGGGCCTCTGTGCCCGTCCCACGCGGCTCAGGGGTTGAAAACCGGCTGTCTCGGGGCTGTTTCTAGCTGCGCGTGCGCAGAGAGGAACCCAGGCCCTTGGGGGCGGGCTGTACCTGTTGGAATTGGAGCCGTTCAGCTTTGTTGCCCAGAGCTGGGCCTCTGTGCCAGTCCCACGCGGCTCAGGGGTTGAAAATCGGCTGTCTCGGGGCTGCTTCTAGCTGCGCGTGCCCAGAGAGGAACCCAGGCCCTTGGTGGCGGGCTGTACCTGTTGGAATTGGAGCCGTTCAGCTTTGTTGCCCAGAGCTGGGCCTCTGTGCCCGTCCTACGCGGATCAGGGGTTGAAAACCGGCTGTCTCGGGGCTGTTTCTAGCTGCGCGTGCCCAGAGAGGAACCCAGGCCCTTGGGGGCGGGCTGTACCTGTTGGAATTGGAGCCGTTCAGCTTTGTTGCCCAGAGCTGGGCCTCTGTGCCCGTCCCACGCGGATCAGGGGTTGAAAACCGGCTCTCTCGGGGCTGTTTCTAGCTGCGCGTGCCCAGAGAGGAACCCAGGCCCTTGGGGGCGGGCTGTACCTGTTGGAATTGGAGCCGTTCAGCTTTGTTGCCCAGAGCTGGGCCTCTGTGCCCGTCCCACGCGGATCAGGGGTTGAAAACCGGCTGTCTCGGGGCTGTTTCTAGCTGCGCGTGCGCAGAGAGGAACCCAGGCCCTTGGGGGCGGGCTGTACCTGTTGGAATTGGAGCCGTTCAGCTTTGTTGCCCAGAGCTGGGCCTCTGTGCCCGTCCCACGCGGATCAGGGGTTGAAAACCGGCTGTCTCGGGGCTGTTTCTAGCTGCGCGTGCCCAGAGAGGAACCCAGGCCCTTGGGGGCGGGCTGTACCTGTTGGAATTGGAGCCGTTCAGCTTTGTTGCCCAGAGCTGGGCCTCTGTGCCCGTCCCACGCGGATCAGGGATTGAAAACCGGCTGTCTCGGGGCTGTTTCTAGCTGCGCGTGCCCAGAGAGGAACCCAGGCCCTTGGGGGCGGGCTGTACCTGTTGGAATTGGAGCCGTTCAGCTTTGTTGCCCAGAGCTGGGCCTCTGTGCCCGTCCCACGCGGATCAGGGGTTGAAAACCGGCTGTCTCGGGGCTGTTTCTAGCTGCGCGTGCCCAGAGAGGAACCCAGGCCCTTGGGGGCGGGCTGTACCTGTTGGAATTGGAGCCGTTCAGCTTTGTTGCCCAAAGCTGGGCCTCTGTGCCCGTCCCACGCGGCTCAGGGGTTGAAAACCGGCTGTCTCGGGGCTGTTTCTAGCTGCGCGTGCCCAGAGAGGAACCCAGGCCCTTGGGGGCGGGCTGTACCTGTTGGAATTGGAGCCGTTCAGCTTTGTTGCCCAGAGCTGGGCCTCTGTGCCCGTCCCACGCGGCTCAGGGGTTGAAAACCGGCTGTCTCGGGGCTGTTTCTAGCTGCGCGTGCGCAGAGAGGAACCCAGGCCCTTGGGGGCGGGCTGTACCTGTTGGAATTGGAGCCGTTCAGCTTTGTTGCCCAGAGCTGGGCCTCTGTGCCCGTCCCACGCGGATCAGGGGTTGAAAACCGGCTGTCTCGGGGCTGTTTCTAGCTGCGCGTGCCCAGAGAGGAACCCAGGCCCTTGGGGGCGGGCTGTACCTGTTGGAATTGGAGCCGTTCAGCTTTGTTGCCCAGAGCTGGGCCTCTGTGCCCGTCCCACGCGGCTCAGGGGTTGAAAACCGGCTGTCTCGGGGCTGTTTCTAGCTGCGCGTGCCCAGAGAGGAACCCAGGCCCTTGGGGGCGGGCTGTACCTGTTGGAATTGGAGCCGTTCAGCTTTGTTGCCCAGAGCTGGGCCTCTGTGCCCGTCCCACGCGGATCAGGGGTTGAAAACCGGCTGTCTCGGGGCTGTTTCTAGCTGCGCGTGCCCAGAGAGGAACCCAGGCCCTTGGGGGCGGGCTGTACCTGTTGGAATTGGAGCCGTTCAGCTTTGTTGCCCAGAGCTGGGCCTCTGTGCCCGTCCCACGCGGATCAGGGGTTGAAAACCGGCTGTCTCGGGGCTGTTTCTAGCTGCGCGTGCGCAGAGAGGAACCCAGGCCCTTGGGGGCGGGCTGTACCTGTTGGAATTGGAGCCGTTCAGCTTTGTTGCCCAAAGCTGGGCCTCTGTGCTCGTCCCACGCGGCTCAGGGGTTGAAAACCGGCTGTCTCGGGGCTGTTTCTAGCTGCGCGTGCCCAGAGAGGAACCCAGGCCCTTGGGGGCGGGCTGTACCTGTTGGAATTGGAGCCGTTCAGCTTTGTTGCCCAGAGCTGGGACTCTGTGCCCGTCCCACGCGGATCAGGGGTTGAAAACCGGCTGTCTCGGGGCTGTTTCTAGCTGCGCGTGCGCAGAGAGGAACCCAGGCCCTTGGGGGCGGGCTGTACCTGTTGGAATTGGAGCCGTTCAGCTTTGTTGCCCAGAGCTGGGCCTCTGTGCCCGTCCCACGCGGATCAGGGGTTGAAAACCGGCTGTCTCGGGGCTATTTCTAGCTGCGCGTGCGCAGAGAGGAACCTAGGCCCTTGGGGGCGGGCTGTACCTGTTGGAATTGGAGCCGTTCAGCTTTGTTGCCCAGAGCTGGGCCTCTGTGCCCGTCCCACGCGGATCAGGGGTTGAAAACCGGCTGTCTCGGGGCTGTTTCTAGCTGCGCGTGCCCAGAGTGGAACCCAGGCCCTTGGGGGCGGGCTGTACCTGTTGGAATTGGAGCCGTTCAGCTTTGTTGCCCAGAGCTGGGCCTCTATGCCCGTCCCACGCGGATCAGGGGTTGAAAACCGGCTGTCTCGGGGCTGTTTCTAGCTGCGCGTGCGCAGAGAGGAACCCAGGCCCTTGGGGGCGGGCTGTACCTGTTGGAATTGGAGCCGTTCAGCTTTGTTGCCCAGAGCTGGGCCTCTGTGCCCGTCCCACGCGGCTCAGGGGTTGAAAACCGGCTGTCTCGGGGCTGTTTCTTGCTGCGCGTGCCCAGAGAGGAACCCAGGCCCTTGGGGGCGGGCTGTACCTGTTGGAATTGGAGCCGTTCAGCTTTGTTGCCCAGAGCTGGGCCTCTGTGCCCGTCCCACGCGGATCAGGGGTTGAAAACCGGCTGTCTCGGGGCTGTTTCTAGCTGCGCGTGCCCAGAGGGGAACCCAGGCCCTTGGGGGCGGGCTGTACCTGTTGGAATTGGAGCCGTTCAGCTTTGTTGCCCAGAGCTGGGCCTCTGTGCCCGTCCCACGCGGATCAGTGGTTGAAAACCGGCTGTCTCGGGGCTGTTTCTAGCTGCGCGTGCCCAGAGAGGAACCCAGGCCCTTGGGGGCGGGCTGTACCTGTTGGAATTGGAGCCGTTCAGCTTTGTTGCCCAGAGCTGGGCCTCTGTGCCCGTCCCACGCGGATCAGGGGTTGAAAACCGGCTGTCTCGGGGCTGTTTCTAGCTGCGCGTGCCCAGAGAGGAACCCAGGCCCTTGGGGGCGGGCTGTACCTGTTGGAATTGGAGCCGTTCAGCTTTGTTGCCCAGAGCTGGGCCTCTGTGCCCGTCCCACGCGGATCAGGGGTTGAAAACCGGCTGTCTCGGGGCTGTTTCTAGCTGCGCGTGCCCAGAGAGGAACCCAGGCCCTTGGGGGCGGGCTGTACCTGTTGGAATTGGAGCCGTTCAGCTTTGTTGCCCAGAGCTGGGCCTCTGTGCCCGTCCCACGCGGATCAGGGGTTGAAAACCGGTTGTCTCGGGGCTGTTTCTAGCTGCGCGTGCCCAGAGAGGAAGCCAGGCCCTTGGGGGCGGGCTGTACCTGTTGGAATTGGAGCCGTTCAGCTTTGTTGCCCAGAGCTGGGCCTCTGTGCCCGTCCCACGCGGCTCAGGGGTTGAAAATCGGCTGTCTCGGGGCTGCTTCTAGCTGCGCGTGCCCAGAGAGGAACCCAGGCCCTTGGGGGCGGGCTGTACCTGTTGGAATTGGAGCCGTTCAGCTTTGTTGCCCAGAGCTGGGCCTCTGTGCCCGTCCCACGCGGCTCAGGGGTTGAAAACCGGCTGTCTCGGGGCTGTTTCTAGCTGCGCGTGCCCAGAGAGGAACCCAGGCCCTTGGGGGCGGGCTGTACCTGTTGGAATTGGAGCCGTTCAGCTTTGTTGCCCAGAGCTGGGCCTCTGTGCCCGTCCCACGCGGCTCAGGGGTTGAAAACCGGCTGTCTCGGGGCTGTTTCTAGCTGCGCGTGCCCAGAGAGGAACCCAGGCCCTTGGGGGCGGGCTGTACCTGTTGGAATTGGAGCCGTTCAGCTTTGTTGCCCAGAGCTGGGCCTCTGTGCCCGTCCCACGCGGCTCAGGGGTTGAAAACCGGCTGTCTCGGGGCTGTTTCTAGCTGCGCGTGCCCAGAGAGGAACCCAGGCCCTTGGGGGCGGGCTGTACCTGTTGGAATTGGAGCCGTTCAGCTTTGTTGCCCAGAGCTGGGCCTCTGTGCCCGTCCCACGCGGATCAGGGGTTGAAAACCGGCTGTCTCGGGGCTGTTTCTAGCTGCGCGTGCCCAGAGGGGAACCCAGGCCCTTGGGGGCGGGCTGTACCTGTTGGAATTGGAGCCGTTCAGCTTTGTTGCCCAGAGCTGGGCCTCTGTGCCCGTCCCACGCGGATCAGGGGTTGAAAACCGGCTGTCTCGGGGCTGTTTCTAGCTGCGCGTGCCCAGAGAGGAACCCAGGCCCTTGGGGGCGGGCTGTACCTGTTGGAATTGGAGCCGTTCAGCTTTGTTGCCCAGAGCTGGGCCTCTGTGCCCGTCCCACGCGGATCAGGGGTTGAAAACCGGCTGTCTCGGGGCTGTTTCTAGCTGCGCGTGCCCAGAGAGGAACCCAGGCCCTTGGGGGCGGGCTGTACCTGTTGGAATTGGAGCCGTTCAGCTTTGTTGCCCAAAGCTGGGCCTCTGTGCCCGTCCCACGCGGCTCAGGGGTTGAAAACCGGCTGTCTCGGGGCTGTTTCTAGCTGCGTGTGCCCAGAGAGGAACCCAGGCCCTTGGGGGCGGGCTGTACCTGTTGGAATTCGAAAATGCTCTTCTTAAAGTAAGTTACATAAAATTTAATTGAGAAGTTCACCTGGAACTTATGCCTTTAAAACCCCAAACATTTCTTGTCTTGCTTTGCATTCACCCTCATTTTGAAAGAAAATTATCATTATGGATTTGATTCTCTGTTAAATCATAGTTTTCCTTCAACACGGTCACATTAATCAGGGTTGAGGATAACCCATATGAAGAATGGAGAACGAATATGCAGACCAAGAATTCTCAGTATAAAGGGAAAACAAATAGATGAAAGTTGGAAAGGAAGAAAAGTTCTCAAACAAATGACAAATCTGGGCAATTTTGACTCCTAACTTTGATCAGACTGCAAAAATAAAGACATTCATGCTAATTTAAAATTATTTGGCATTTTATGTGATATTTCTAAATATAAATGTCTCACTAGATTCAGCTATTTAATGGCATTCTATCAAAAGTTCATGATCATTTTTCTTCCTATGGTTTTATTACTCCATACATTTCTTTTCTTCCCTGTTTCTAAGGCTCTTAGGTTCATTGGCTGTTGAAAAATACAATTACATCACCATTTCCAATTATTGAAATTAAAATTTTAAATAAGTTTAAGTCATATCCCATTATTCAGCATGCATTTATAAGAGAATAATAATTATTATTTTAAAAAAGTAGTAAAAACCTAGCCAGATCTTATTTTGAGCACATGAAAGGATCAGTTATGAACATTTAGTTGGGAAGTTCTTAAGAATCATAAGGAAGATCTAAGTTGGCAAATCACAGTATTATAAAATATCTCAAATGTGTCATGTATATAGTTATTGTCTCTCTCAGAGCACTTAGCATAGTGAACTAAGCTGCTAAGATGAGAGCCCTAAAATTAGAGTGGGGGATGGTGAATGCTGGGGTTTTCATTCCTCTGCTTCTGAAATTCGCCTCCTTTGTAAAGACAGAGCCGGTCCCCGACTTTCAATGACTGCTCTCTTCTCTGATATACTGAAGGACTTTTTTCTTTCACAAACAATTTCCATGGCAACACAGTAGAGAGAAGATATACTAATTATTAATTTTATAGTTTAATTTGTATAGCCTGGTGCATGTTCTTCTAGTATTTTATATCTACAGTATGATGATAAATATGAGGAGGAATGGGTCAGCATCAGTCACCTATATCACATAAAGTGAAGAGGAACTGTTTGGACTCTACAGACTTGTATGATTGTGTATTCCACTTTTACAAGAGTGTGACCTCAGATAAATTTCTATGAACTTTTCTGAACTATAAGATGTAAGTAATAAATGACTTCATTGAAAACCTGTGCAGACTTATTATCACTGTCATTGTCCTCCCATTGTTCATCGATTTGCTCCAATGGGCCCAGTAACATTGTGAGACTTGTTACTGTGTTTGGCATATCAAATACATCACAGATAGCTTGCCAGGCTTTGCCGTTTAGGCAAGATACTCTCAGTAGCTTGCTGGGCTCTCCAAGAGGATGCCAGAGGAATCGAACTCAGGTTAGCCATGTAGGCTGCATGCAAGGCAAACGCCCTACCAGCTGTGCTATCACTCCAGCCCAATTGAAGGGATAAAATAAAATAAAGTATTATTGTAAGGGGGATCCATTTTGTTGCCTTGTGATGGCAATGGAGGCCTGTGATGCTGGGGATAGACCTGTGCTTTGGACTGATTATCAGGGGGATAAAAATCAAAATGACCATAAGATACCCCCTTGGAGCAGTGAGAATGATCCATATCAAAATGTCCAGAAATAATTAGTGCCAGCGGGCATGTAGTGAAAAAGAAACTGTCATTCACTATAGGTAGGACTATTATCTGGCTTGGAAATCAGTTTCGAGAAATCTCAAAAAATTAGGAATAAAGGTTTCATATGATCCTGCAATTCCACCCTTGGCTCTGATTCTAAGGGCATGCCCACTCATTGACTCATCACAGAATTATTTATAATAGCCAAGATCTGGAAACAACCGAAACGTTCAACAAAAGAGAAGTGGATAAAGGAGTTGTTTTTGTATAAGCAGACAATGGAAAACTCTTCAGCTATAAGAAAATACCCTCTTGCTTCAAGCTAGAGGGTATCACACCAAGTGAAATGAATCAAAGAAAAAGACAAATACCAGATTTTTTGTGGAGTATAAGGAAGTGGAGTAGGGAGTTAGATGATCCAAAGTGGAAATAAGCCTGAGAGAGGATCAATAGAACAGTGATTTGAGGATGCTAAGGATGCTAAGGAAGAGAGAGGAAGGGAATTTGGGCTAACGGTGAAGGGATTCTGAAATTCTGTGGTTGGGCATGGTGTAGCAATGCTGCAAGTTTAAAATAACAGTATTAATACTGTTGCTTTTGAAAGTCCATGAAGATTACGGAAAATATAAAATATAAGACATCTATCATAGAGGTGAGTTAGAAAAGTATCCAGCAATCCTGGCACACTATGGTATATCAACAAAGGGTAACTCCATGCTCTGATGACACTTAAATGAAAGTTGTCACTACTGAAATTAAGTCTAACTTTTAGATGAAGAGTGAGGATCCACCAATATTTAGAAACATCTAGGGACATACAATGATAAGAAACGACATTTAGAAGTCAGTAAGGGGAGACTATATGAGATTACAATAATTATGCATGGTAGGTAGGAAAATCATGGCCCCAAATGTGCCACATCTATAATATGTGAATATTTTATATTATTTATTATGAGGGCACATTAATTTCAAATGAGATTAAGCTGCTAATCAAATGAGCTTAAAATAAAAATTATCTGGAATTATCAGATGGATTCCAATGTAATGACAAGGGTTTTTAAAGAAAACATATGGATATAGTTATTTAATACAGTAAGCAGGCAATAAATATTTGATGAAAACTGATGATTGTGAATACTAACAAGATAATGATAAAAATAGTGATGTCAAAAGCAGTGTTACAAAATGGTGATGAAAAATGAGAAAAACAGAACCTTAATTAGCCTCCATATGTTACAAATAAACACATTGTTTAATTTTTGTTGTTTAATAATGTTATTTAACTTTTCCTGATTATTTAATTGAAGCACCATGATTGATAGTAATATTGATATTTGTGTTTTAGGAATATCATGTTGCTGCGTCATAACCACCACCAAAGTGGCAGTAATTTTCTACCAGCATTCCTCGGTCCCTTCTCATCTTTGCCCACTTCCCTTTCACTCTAGTTACCCTTGCCCCCTCATAGTTTTGGTTAGCATTCTAGTAAGTCAACTGCAGTGAAACAGGAGTCAGAATATAGAGTTATTATACATAGGTTATTTTCCATACTTCTGCTTAGATTTTTCTGTGAACTATTAAAATTTTTATAATCAGTTCCGTAGTAGCACTGGTAGCACTGTCCTCCCGTTATTCATCGATTTGCTTGAGCAGGCCCAGTAACATCTCCATTTTGAGACTTGTTGTTACTGTGTTTGGCATATTGAATACATCGTAGGTAGCTTGCTCGGCTTTGCTGTGTGGGCGAGATACTCTCGGTAACTTGCCAGGCTCTCCGAGAGGGGCAGAGGAATCGAACCAGGCTTGGCCAGGTTGGCTGCATGCAAGGAAAACACCCTACTGCTGTGCTGTCACTCCAGCCCATTTCCTTAGTAAAATAACTAAAATTAATGTCTAAAAAATTAAGTATATTACAGGGCTGAAGAGATGGTACAATATAGGGTGCTTGCCTTGCATGTGGCTGACCTGGATTCAATTTCCAGCATTGCACATGGTCCTACAAGCCCTGCTAGAGGTGACTCTTGAGCCAAGAGTAATCCCTAAGGACTCCCAAGTGTGGCCCCCAAAACAAACAAACAAAAGTAAATAAATTAATTGACTTCTATTAAATTTATGCCTTTTTATTTTCTTATAGGTTAACAGAAAAAACCTTAGCTACACTTGTACATTCTAAACTTGTAATGTGTATTTATTTAAGGTGTTGTTTATTAAGTTAGAACTTTGCTTTCTTTATTATTATGACCTAATTCCAGGAATAGCACATGAAATGGAATGTTCTCAGTAAAGACTTGTTGATAAAAGAGATAAGGGGTTATGTCTTGTCTAATCTATTCTCTAGCATTGTCTACATGATGTATATCCTAGAATGATTCAGTTCACCAAAATGTCCAATAAATTTAGTCTGGCTTACATTCTACATAGGAAATAACAGACATGTTTATGAAGACCACATAGATCAAATTTCAGGCCCCAAATTCAGCTTTATTAAAAAGGAAATTACTTTTGTGTGGAATGATACATTTTTAATCTTAGTATACAACACAAAATAATAAAACATAACTTTGACTTAATATTGAACTTATTAATATACTATTAATTTTATCTCCAATCTCATAATAAAGCATAGTAAAACCAAACACTCATTACTTTCATTTGAAGAAATGATCAGATATTTTGGCAGCAGAATATATCTAATATTCTCTTCATGAATCTTTAGATGTATCATGCTCATTTGTCTTCAATGCTTCCAATTTTCCATATTCTTAACCTCAATAAAAACTACCAGCTATTTAGAAGTGCTCTTCAAAATATGACATTTCAAATATCTGAAAAGTTTTCTAGCAAACAAATACACCATACTAAATATGAAAATGGGTAAAGTTTGTCAAACAAATTGAAAAATTGTCTCAAAATTAAATCAGTGAAATTATAAATGCCTATTTTTATATTCATCTCGGAGAGCCCGGCAAGCTACCGCGAGTATTCGATATGCCAGACACAGTAACAACAAAGTCTCCAATGGAGACGTTACTGGGCCCGCTCGAGCAAATCGACGATCAACGGGAGGGCCTTTACTTTACTTTATATTCATAGTTACTTAGGTCTTCCTTTATTGCATCTCTGCACTGCTTTGTGAGCTTGGACATTTGCTTGTGGTTGCCTGAGGCATGCACCAAACCACTTTGGTGAATAAGTTCAAGAGTTTTCAAAGAAAGGCATTTTTTTTTGTGGCTATCTCTCTCTTGGTGTTCCTCGCACAATCATGGAGGTGCTGAACCAGTCGATTGGATTCCTCCTCAATGTTGTCAACAACGGCATCTTCACATGTTGCAGCAATAGTGCCAAAGAGCTCCCACTTGGTGGTTGTTCTGGGAGTTCTCTTCTTAAACTTCACAGCCCTTTCTCTCCACTCTGTGAAGTAGAATTTTTCACAAAGGAGTCGGTGGTCCAATCCCGTTTGGAATTTTGGGACAACAGCGACATCATCAGGCAAAACCATCGATTGAATATGATGTGGTCTATTTTGTTGTGGAACTGTCCACCAGGAGACTTCGGCCTTCTGGAACTGTGAGTTACCATGGATGGTCTTGGTCGACATGATGAACTCAGACAGTCTGTCATCCTGTTCGTTCCATTCTAGGCCATAGGTCCCGATGTGGAGTTCTTTGGCTGATCTTCTCGGTCCTATCTTGGCATTAAAATCACTGACGATGATCTTGTAGAAGGTATGGTCTTCTTTATAGAACTTCTCCTGCTCCATGTAGAACTTCTCAATTTCTCCTTCATCATAATTGGATGTCGGTCCAGAGACAACGAAGATAAAAGCTGCCGGCAGTGAGCCACATCTATTCAAGTGTAAAAGTCCGATTTGGGTTGTTAGGCATTCTAATGAATCAATGCTCATGGTCAAGTTCATGTTGACAAGGACACTGATGCCTCCAAAACCTCTTTTATCGCATGTTCCGAGGAACAATTCTTCAGTGTCAAAAATGGCGTGATGTGATTGATGCCTTCTTGTCTTGGTCAAATGAATGATATCATACTTGATCTTTCATGCTTGTACTATCAGGTCCTCAATGGATATGTCCGATGCTAGTGTACATGCATTGAAAGTACAGACAATCATTTTTGACTTCTTTCGTTTGGGCAGCCTAGTTCGGCCTTGAGATTTTATCAGCCTCTCCTTTCTCATCCTTCTCAACGCTCCCATATTGGTGACACCTTCAGGGTCAGGGGAATGAGACCTATTGTAATTACGGGTTTTGGTATATCGAATACACAACAGATAGCTTGCGAGGCTCTACCGTGTAGGCAGAATACTCTTGGTAGCTTGCCAGTCTCTCCGAGAGTGATAGAGGCTTTTGGGGCAGCCTCTAATCACCTTGTAGGTGTTTCCATTGTTCAAACCATATTTGAACCCCATCAAATATGGCGTGGCAATTCTGGAAGATGGGTATTAAGTGTCTTATAATGTGTCACAGAGATGCTATAAAGGAAGACCTCAAAGAGGGAAGAGCAGAAGTGCTGGTAGATGTAGCAGAAGCCAGGAAAAGCATTCGTAGTGCCCGCCTGTCCTTCCCCAACTAAAAGACCAAGATAACTGCCCTCCAATGTCCTGATGAATCTATCACATCTTCCAGAAGGGCAATGGAGAAGATTATCCATAACTTCTACTCAGATCTCTTCGATAGCCATGTCCACCTGCCCACATACCAAATTCCGCAGGATGGATATGTCGTTCCTAATGTTCTCCCTTCTGAAATCTGACACGCCATTTCGTTGGTAAAGAAACCAACAGCACCCGGCCCAGACAAGACCTGAATACCCGAAGAAGCTGCCATGAGTACTCATCAATATGCTGGCTCGGCTCTTCAAAGGCTACCTGTCTGAATGCAAGATTCCATCGCAATGGAAAACCAGCAGGACTCTACAAGAAGGGAGGCATCAATGACACTGGCAACTATCAACCAATCTGCCTATTGTCTGTCATCATTAAGCTGTTCACTCGAGTCATCTTGAATTAGGATTGGCAGAACACTAGATGAAGGACAACCATGCGAATAAGCCAGGTTCTGAAAAGGATTCAGCACCATCGACCATATCCACACGATAACCAAGCTCATTGAGGTTTCTCGGGAGTTAAAGATGCCGCTCTGTCTAACATTCATTGATTTAAAGAAGGCCTTTGATTCTGTTGAGATGGAAGTGGTCATTGAAGCCCTAGCCAATCAGGGCATTCAAACTCAATATTTCAGGATCCTCTGTGAGCTGTATTACAGATTCACTACCAGGATCTCACCATTCTACAAAGAAGTGATCGTTGATGTCAAGAGAGGGGTGCAGCAGGGTGATACCATTTCACCGAAACTCTTCAGTGCCACCCTCGAGAACATCATGCAATGACTGGAATGGGAAGGAATAGGAGTGAAGATAGATGGTCAGCAACTACACCACCTCTGCTTTGCTGATGACATTGTTCTAATGACACCAAATATTAGACAAGTGGCACAAATGCTGGCCAACTTCGACCATGAGTGTTGAAAGGTTGGACTACAGCTGAATCTTAGAAAGACAATGTTTATGAGAAACAGCCTCGTTCCTAACCTTCCGCTTGCTCTCAATGGAACAACCATCTCCAAATACAACAGTTATGTATACCTAGGTCGAGAAGTCGACATGATGAATGACTTTGCACCTGAGTTGCGCAGGAGGAAGAGAGCGACTTGGAATGCCTTCAAGAGCTTCAAAGAAATAGCTAAGAGGATAAAGAACCTTCGGCTCTGGGCACATCTCTTTGTTTCCACTGTTCTTCCTGCACTAACATATGCCTCAGAAACCTGGACCCTACACAAACAGGATGAGAACACTATTGGGTGTCCCAAAGAGGAATTGAAAGAGCTATGCTTGGAGTATCACATTTCACTCAAATGAGAGAAAGAATCCAGAGTTCCAACCTCCATGGACATTCAAGAATCAGGGGTGCTGTCTCGTTTGCCAAGGCATAAAAAATCAGATGGGCTGGACACATAATGAGATTTGGAGATGACCACTGGAGTAGAGCCATTACCAACTGGATTCCATGGGACGTCAAAAGACTGCATGGCCGCCCACCTACAAGCTAGTCAGACTTCTTCATCAAGATCCTGAGCAATCAGTTTGAGAGTCTTAACGTTCCTAGAATGAACAGACACCATTGGGCTACACTAGCACGCGACAGGGACAAATGGAGACGTTACTGGTGCCTGCTTGAGCAAATTCATGATTAACGGGAAGTCAAGTGATCAAGTCAAGTGAAGTTACTTTGATGTATGACACCCCAGAAGTCACATGTTATTAGTAATATTTATTTTTCAATTATTATTGTATTTTTCAAATTAATGTGTGGGGTCAGGGATATAGTTCAGAGTGACTCACACCGGCTTTGCATCTGTCAGGTACTAATTCAAAATCTGATGCCATCAAAACCAAAAATAGTAAATGTGTTGCCAACCTCAAATTGTAGGGTTGGGCAGTATCAAACTCTGATATATGTAAAGAAAGAAAACTTTCTCAACTTTTAAATTTGTTGGCATGTTTGTTTCTAAAGGTTTATCATGTGAAGTTTGCATAAGACCTCATTTAAACATTGTAAAATGACTGAAATAATATTACGTTCAAAGCAAAAATGATGCATTCATTTGAAAATTGTCACTTCACTGATATACAGAATGCTACAATTCTTTAGAACTTTGGGATATGAAAGATCACATTTGATTAAATTTTCTTTCTATGCACACCAGAACGCTAAAAATAATCATAATCACTTCAGAAATGGTGAAAAATAATGTGGTAATAAATAAGCAGCCCACTGACCATGTGAGATAGAGTATTTTTAGGCATTTTATTAAAATTATTTGCTCGTCAAAAAATAGGCTATTAAATTCAATATACAATCTGAATAGTGCTGGGATGTAAATAAATAGTTTTGAGAAAGTTTTTACTATGCTTCTCATATTAGTGGACTTAAAGTGTTAGGACAACCGCAGACTATGAGGCTTCAATAACAGTGATTAATTTTCTCATGGTGTTGTGCCCCCTTAGTCTTCCATGCAATTCCCAGTAAGTTTGATCTATTCTTTCATCTATTCCTCCTGGAGTAGATAGATATCACCACCATTATCATAATCACCACCACCCGTATCATCATCATGATCACATTTATGTATATGAAATATCAAAAAGCATTAAAACCTATGCATCTTGTACAGGATGAATTTTGGGAGTCTAGAATTCTGAAACATTGAGGATTTGAAAGATATCTGATACTCTACTGAAATACAGTAAGAAAAAAAGGAAGATAAAAAATATTAGACTATTAATCAAGAGATCATCATTTCTCAGAGCAGAGAACCTCAGAAATTTTAGTCACAATTAAGACATTCAAGTGATTTTCAAAATTATTCCAATATTAAAATTATCATGGCAGTGCTGATTAGGTATATTAGCATAAAACTTTCCTGTGAAAAGAGTTTAAACTTTCAAAAGTATGAGGTATCTCTAACAGTTCTGGAGTTTACTAAAGTTTAGCTATTCTTTGTTTTCAATGGAATTTCAATGAAATTTCAGACCCAGTTGGGTGAATTTAGAATGGAAACATGTCTTTACTTGTGAACAATATACTGGAACATTAGGACACAGTGCACTGAAAGTGTCAGGGGAATTCTTGGGCTCTAATAGGAGTAGAGTTAATTTAACTAAAGACGGATGCATTGACTTTTTAAAAATGGGTTTGGAAATAATTTTTATTACCTGCTAAAATGTAGTACAAGTTTCCTGTACACCTTTCATCCAGATGCCAGTGTTTATGCAAATGTTTTTGCATTTTCTAGAACTCAGAAGTTAATTTTCTTGCAATTCCATCACTGCATGTTGTTGTAAACTCGATTTTCCATAAATGTTCTCCTTTGGTTGGAACACCCAATTTAAGCTCCGTATAGTGACCCTATGTCCTTAGTCTGTTCTGTGACAGCTTCATCTTTCCTTGACTTCCCCAGGTTTGGCAGTTTCAAAACATGGTCATCAGAGACTAACTCTGAAACTTAAAATACCAATAGAAACCTCTTCCCTTCAACATCATATCAGAGGGTAACAGTGCCAACTGTAACTGTATCACTGTCATCCCATTGTTGGTCGATTTACTCGAGTGGGTGCCAGTAACCTCTCTATTTGTCCCAGCCTTGAGAGTTTAGCAGCCTCTCCTTCCTCTATTTTCCCAGTGACTGGAGGCTCTTTCAGGGTCAGGGGAATGAGACCTGCTATAGCTACTGTTTTTTGCACATAGAATATGCCACAGGGAGCTTGCCAGCCTCTGTTACTGCAGGTGGGATACTCTCAGTAGGTTTCTGGGCTCTCCGAGAGGCATGTATACATATATTATGATTTGTTGTCTATTTGGAATCTGAACTCCATCAAACATGGTGTGGTAATTATGGAAATTGAGTAGGAAGTGTCTTATGATGTGTTGCACAGCCGCAAAGCAGCCTGGAACGTGGCAGCAGTTGGGTAGTGGAGGTCAGCTGCCAGAACTGGGTCCCTTGGGGAAGGGAGGGCTCTTGCCTGCCCCCATCTGCGGCACCCGAGTGAGAACAGCCTGGTGCAAAATTCAGTGGCATGCTTATGGGGGCCTCATTTTATGCTCCCTTCCAGGAGAAGCAGCTTTGAGTTCTGGAAGGTGGTGGATGAGGAGATTATTTGGTGCTGGCAGGGTGTGGTTATTGGTATGACCCCTGGGTCACCAGAGACTGTGGGAAGCAGGCAGAGGATCTCAGTTCCCTGGTACCATTGAGTCCAGAGTCCAAGGTCACAAAGTTCTGCATTACCTGGGTTCCATGGGACTTCAGTCCTGCGTGAGGCTCTGGCCAAGTGTCTGGAAAGTGGCCTGGAGTGTGGGAACTGATGTGTAGTGGAGATCAGCTGCTGGAGTTGGATCCCTTGGGGCGGGGAGGCTCTCACCCATCCCTCTCTGGGGCACCCCAAGTGAGAAAAGCCTGCCGGGAGTCCAGTGGCAATATGATTTATTATTTATGCTATCTTAATTTCCTAGTGAAGATTGTGTCCTGTAGGAAAACATTGCTTTGTCCTTTCTCTGTTACCACAAGGAGTTTAGGTCTATAGGGTCACATCCATAAAACTGCTCCCTAGTCACTCCCATTCTTTTGTTTATCTGTAACCACTTCTTTATTCTCTCTTCCCCAACCAGTCAATCATCTTTTACCCCTTATCAGATTCTGTTAATTTGTAAGGTCAGATCTTTCTAAGACACTGAACTTGTATTGTAAGTTAATATTGCCTTTCTCCTCTCCTTATGTATTTGAATAGTTTGCTTTAAAGCAATGTCTTTTGTATAGACACAATAAGACAATTAATATTATGATTTTTAACAGGATTTAATTGGCTTCGAATATTATTCATTTCTCGGCATCTGCTTTTTCAACTTAAGCCTCAGTTGCCCTCACTTCCTAGCGCCCCCAAAAGCAGGGTCCTGATAAGGGATTGGATGGAACCAGGGCAAGCAGTAAGCAATGTGTTACCCTGACATTGAGATGGGCCTAGGCAAAGTACCACAATCCTTAACTATAAGTTAAGAGCTTGATCATGGACAAATACTGTCATGATCCACAAGTAACGATGAGACTAGGACCCTGCTCGAGATAGGAAAGACTAATCTGCCCTGAGCACTGTAGTCTGAGATCGGGATGACCCCAGGAGAGCAATTCTATAAGCTTAATGTATCTCTTACTGTGTCCATACAAAATGATTAATATAATGAATGCTTATATGTTTGTTGGACAAAGAGAGGAGAAACACACGCATGGGGTTCCATCCTTGGGTGGTCATCCTGCTGAAATAGAATCTTTCCTGGAAGCAGCATCCCTGAGGGAAAGAATGTTAACCCTATTGATTGTGACCACACATATATGTAAGCCCAGCTCCTTATGGTTTTGGGATTTAACTAGACTGTAAGCATGGGCTGGGGGTTCAAGATCCGGAGCCAGAGCCAGAAGGAGAAAGGGGTTCCAGATCGGGAGCCAGGAGAGAAGAGACAGGAGTGAATGGGGATGAGAATGGAATAAACGGCATCTGATCAATCAACCAGCTTGTCCCTTGCTTCCTCCACCATCTGCACCATGATCATGGCTTCCCCGGGTAGGGGAGCAGCCCGGGCCCCCCAGAACCTGGGAGGCCAGGGGAAGAGCCATCAGGGCTACCCCCTGGCCACCATCAGAGAGTTAGTTTTTACAGTGCCCTATAGATTTTTCTACACTAAAATGATAATTTTGATTATTAGTTTTGGGGCCACACTCAGCTGTGCTCATGGATCACTCCTTGCAAGGCTAAGGGGTTCATTTGTGGTATCAGCTATCAAACCAGACTGGCCACATGAAAGGCAAGAGTTTTAATCTCTGTACTATGTCTCCACTATTGTTATTTTTCACCTGCAGATCATAAACTGAAGTTCAGCCCATGTGATTAAGAGAGTAATTAATTTTAACCCTTTGGAGAGAAACAGTATATCAGAGATATGTTAAAACCGGCACAAATAACTCATGAATGAATTATTATCTATGTCACATTATCTGTGTCATATCAGCACTTGGGTTTGATTATTCCATTTATGATTTTGATTTTACTGTGGTAACCGGGTTCTATTCCTCTGTCACTCTCAGAGAGCTCGGCCAGCTACTGAGAGTATCTCTCCCGCACAGCAAAGCCTGGCAAGCTACCCGTGATGTATTCAGTATTCCAAACACAGTAACAACAAGACTCACGATGGAGACGTTACTGGGCCCACTCAAGCAAAGTTTGGCTGAATGCTAGAACCATTCTGTAGAACAGACAAAATCTGAGATAAAGATTATCTTCATGCACATAGTTGCGTGTATAATTTATTCTAATGCATCTCTAGTGGGATTTTGTGTCTATAATTAGAAATGGTGCTGTGTTTGAATGATATTCTCAGATAGGCTTTAGGGGTTCCCATTTACCTGTAGGTTTTCCTTTGTGGCTCTCACTATAGACATCATCATTTTCAAATTTTCCTAATTTATTTTGATTTTATGATTACTTGATGCTTAATAGTATCATACAGGGATGGTCTAAGGAGGCCATGTTATTGCATGTTGTAATTTTCTTATCATTCTTCCTGCAGTATAAACTCTTGTTCCATAAGGCTGCCCTGCTTTCCAATCCCAGTGGGTATCTGCAGGTGGCCTAAGATACTTTTACTTTCTGGTTCTCTGCCCATAATCAAAGTCAATCAACCATTCCATATGAAGAGAAGGAAAGATGAGCTTGAGCTAAATTTGCAGTAGTTGTGTTCTATTTCCCTAGCATCCCAAAGGAAACGTTTTCAGTGTTCTCACCTGTATCTCCTGAGAACCTCTCGGGATTTCAGAAGAAGAGCTTCAAGATGGTGTGAACGCCCATGTTTCTGTGATTTCCCAAGAGGTTCATATACATGGATGGTGTGCACTCGGCTTTTAGCAATTTTCAGAATCATCTGTAACTGAATATTGTTCCCATAGCATCCAGTATCCCAGCAGGCAGGTTACTATGACCCCTTTCTTCCTACCAGTTACCTCTCTCCCTACAGATTTCAAGCGAGCTTCTGCATTATGACCTCGGTTAACTACAGATATCAGTGAAATGCTTTTTCCTGCCTCATTTTATTTCTATTCTTTTATTTATTATTCATTTCTTTCTCACACCCAGCAGTGCTGGTGGCTATTCCTGGCTTGGGCTCAGGGCTCACTCAGTGTCTGGAAACCCCATGAAGATTGAACCTGAGCCTACTGCATGCAAAACCCTTTCAGCTCCCTCTGATCCCTGAACACCTCTTTTCATATTTAATCTTATATGATATATATTTAATAAACATTAGAAATCTTCATAACTATCAATATGCATGACAGAAAGATCTTTTGTGAAGGTTTTAAATTGAAAAAATTTGAGCAACCCATCTTAAATACTAAATTCTGAGATTCTGAAACTACATCAAGGCTAGAGCCTTAATCGCTGCTCTCTCTCCCTCTCCCTCCCTCTTTCTCTCCTTTTTTTCTTTCTCGGTCCCTCTCTCCCAAAGCAATTTCTCTTCTCTTTTTCTCTCTCCTCTCCCTATGTCTCTCTGTCTCTCAGTCTCCCAAATCAATCTTTCCTCTCTCTCTCTTTCTTTCTCTCTCTCTCTCTCTCTCTCTCTCTCACACACACACACACACACACATACATACACCCTACTGAAACTTTATGTGACAAACAAAAACACAGTGTTCTTATCTTCCATTATATATGGAAGTAAAACCAGTGATCATTGCAAATGTTTACAATACCACGATACATATGGCTATATTTTGACTTCAATAAGTACATCTGTTATGTTCTTACCATTGTGCTAAAGCTTTTGATTTGGGACGTGGGAAAGTTCTAGGTCATTGCCAACTGTACTCAAGGCTTACTCCTGGATCTGGGCTCAAAAATCACTCCTGGTAGTCTGATCCCAACTCCAGTGGATCTCATGAAGTGCCAGGGAAATAACTGAAGCTGGTTATGTGCATGGTAAGAGCTTAACCTGAGTACTCTTCCTCTGCTCTACTGGCTGGAACTTTACATAACATACAAGATAGGTGTTCCTATCTTGCATTAATGGTAACATGATCTGATAAGATACAAACAGGCCAAAATGAGAGAAAATGAACACATTTTTCGACTGCCGCAGACTTTAAGTCAGGAGCTCACGGCAAATATATATGTGTCATCTTCATTATCAGTGGATTCCTGCTCATAAAGTTTAATTGTAACACCCACATGAATACTTTCACATAATTTGTTATCGTGCACAGAGCAGCAAAAAAAAAAGCAAAAAAAAAAATACTTGAACCAACCTTGGGTCCTATTGCTGACCGATGCTGAATGAGGAAACTCTGCTTCCTGTTTCAGCTCCCACACAGAAATGACCAGAAGGTGGAAATGGCAGGGGGTAGGGTCACATAGAACAAAATTCTCAGAGCTGAGATCAGGTAGATGAGTTTTCACTTGTCACTTTGACACCAATACATGGGGTGGCCTCAAGCAAATCTCTTTAAACTTCCAACTCTTCTTTTCTCTTTTGTAAGATAAAGGAGAATTAACAGGATGAGCTGTTTCTAGGTTTCACCATAATAATTATGTGATATCTGTGTCTGTATATTTTTATACAGGAATTTAATTTCTTTTAAGAAAAATGGCTCAATATTCAGTAATTGGGTGTGGAATTCACAGAAATGTAGAGAACAAAACTACTGTAAATCAGGAGAGTTATCTAGATATCAACAGGAAGACAGAAAGTGTTACTCAAATGGATATGTGGTACAAAGATATTTCATTCTAGGCTAAGATTCCCAGGTAGAAAAGGATCAATTATTTAGCAGTACATGCAGATGTGGGTACTAGGGACAGAGAGGAAATTTTAGGTATGGGAAAGCTTTAGGCACCCAGTTGAGTCACTTGTAGTTCATAAGCTAGGCAATTCGGAACTAGCAAAAGGCTTGGCAAAGGGAGTGTGTGTAGAAAGCAAAGCTTGAAGAGTATTTATCTGGGAACAATACGGGAGTTATGTGTCTGATAAATGCCAAAGAGAACTTGCAGAGTCTTGCTGTGACAGGCCAAATTGATAGAAATGATGAATCTGAAGGCCATTAACAAAGAAAAAATTGATAAACTCACTGATTGGAGATGACACAGAGCCAGAAGTCAAAATACTGCCAAAATCCTAAACCGAGTAATTGGAAACAATAGTGATGATCTTGCTAGCACCGTGAATTTGGAAGCAGAGCAGGATGAAAAGGCAGATGTAAAGCATGACATCCGAACAGCTGGTGTTTTTCATTTTAAATGAAGGCAAAAGAAATACTATCAGGACGCACCAACACCCAGCCCAATTCACGAAGGCAGAGACGTGGAAAACAGTGAAACGAGAGTGGCAAATAAACCAAAATGATGTACAATCCAGCACAGATGAATTCTTCTTCTGCTCCCCCTCCTCTTACCCCTCCCCCTCTCCCTCCCCTTCCCCTTCTATGATTTCGTTAGCAGGGGTTGTTAACCCTGCCAAATTACCACAGGGAAGATGAAACATTCAAAAATAATTTAACAATCCAGAAACTTCTGAGTAGCATATGGATATAAGGGGAAAGAGGGGTTTTTTTTTTTTTGCTTTTTCTTTTTAATAAAGTCACAGGATGACTAGTGCTGATTCATTGTAATGAGGCATCTGGATATCAAACTGATGGTTTTATCTTGTCTCTCTGGGCATGAGTCCCGTTCTTTCTGGGGAAATACATTAAGTGGGTCTGATTAGGCTGAAGAGGCTCTTCTCTAAAGAGAATAATAGTTGGAAAGGGCACGTACTGCTCATGTTCATGAGAATTTCCTCCCTGAGTGTGTTGAATTCCTCCCTGATCAGTGGAGATTTTTTAATTTTTTAGATCCCTATACCTGCAGGCAGAAACTTTATGAACATTTTTGGCTACTAAATTGTGCCCACTGGTAGTTTTTTCCTGAGACCCCCATCTCCCGCTCCAGGGCCCTCTGCAATAAGCTTTTTTCTTATACTAAACACTTTCCTTTCACCATGATGTTCTAGAATCTTCATTTTTCTTTCCCCTTTGCAGGCACTTGAAGGTGAAATATTGGCCTCTACAAGCTAGAATGTAACCTAGACTAAGATTTGTCTTTCTTTAAATCATTGTTTTTCATTTAGTGTAGTTGGGGAAAGACTAAATCCTGAAGAAAGCGAGGGAAGAAAAATAAGACCAGAAAAGAAGAAATGATTTTGTTTATTGCTGTCATTCTTCATATTAGACTGCTTCCGCCACAATTCCTTGCAATTAGTGACTGTATAATTTTTACTTTTTCATTTACAAATTATAAAATAAATTAAGTCATACATTTTAGAATAATGGTGCAGCAAGAAGTGAAAGTATCAAATTATAAAAGTCAATTGTCAAATAATGAATCTTACTTTTGCCTTGTGGGAAAGAACCATAGGATCTTCAATATAACTGGACTGCAAAATCCACAAATATATATGTGCAATAGTAAATTAAGTATATATTGACAGGTAATAAGGCAAATTAAGGTCATTTTTCAGCATGCAGTAGATATTTGCCCACACACCAAAACCTAGCAAGCTACCCATGACGTATTTGATATGCCAAAAACAGTAACAACAAATCTCACAATTTTTTGTAAGATGTTACTGGTGCCCGCTCTAGCAAATTGATGAACAATGGGAGGACTATGCTACTGTGCTACAGTAGATGCTAATTGATCATTGATTATGTGCCAGGTAAGGTGGAAGATTCAGATTTAAATGAGATACATTTCTTGCCTTTTAGGAACAAGGATTATGGTTTAGTAGCTAGTTGTAGATTTCCTTAACTCTTATCGATGCATATTTTACATAAAATAAATGTGTTTTGTGGGGCATTGGGGATCCCTGGGATGACTCAAGGCTTATTTCGGGCTCTTTGCTCACTCCCTTTGGAATTTGGGGGATAATATGCAATGCTTGGATCAAAGCAGGTTCAGCCACATGCAAGACAAGTATTTTAAGCCCTGAGCTATTTCTCCAGCCCCTCTTGCTTTTTCATGCATTCATTTCGTTTGTTCATTTGCTTGTTTGGGGGGCAGACCCAGTGTTGCTCGGGGGATTCTTCTCTGTGCTTGGCAATTGCTCCCAACAGTGTTTGTGAGACTCTGGGAGCACTAGGAATGGAAGCCTGGGGATGGAGCACTAAAATGATGCTGCATTTAAAGATTGCCCTCAGCCTCTTGAGCTATCTCACCAGCTTTTACTCAAGAGATCTGATTTTCTTTCCCAAACATATTAATTTCAACACGATGATTTTTTTTCAGTTGTGAGGAAATGTTAAAGAGCTTTAGTTAATCAAGAATAAATAGAAAGAACAGTATTCTCCTCTAGGATAATATATGCTTTATAATTTTGTATCCCTAATGGCTTAGTATGTTGCCTGATAAATTATATTTTTAAGGTCATTAATCAGTGGACAAATGTTTTAATCAATCATTTATTAAGCAGTCCTAAAATAGTATTACTGCATTACAACACGCATAAGGATAGAATGCCCTGCCACAGAGGCAGGGTGGGGTGGGGATGATGAAGTGGGGATGGCGGGAGAGATATTGGGACCATTGGTGGTAAAGAATGGGCACTGGTGAAGGAATGGGTATTTGATCGTTGTATGACTGAAATGTAAGCATGAAAGCCTGTGAGTCTGTAACTGTACCTCATGGTGATTCATTAAAAAAAAATAAAAATAAATAAATAAAATAAAATAGTATTGCTCCATTATTTTACTTCACCTATTCCTAAAGTGTAGATATTTTTGTCTCGAACTCAATGCCTAAGGATGACTTTGGTGGAATGGTACCCTCTATTGCTACTCTATGGCACCCCAGTTACAAAAGTTCTTCTAAGGGGAAGATTCAAAAAATTTATGACAAGATGATTTATTAGTCTCTTGGGAATTTACAATCTACTTAATTAATTTTTTAAAAAAATTACATATAATAGAAATTCATCTAGTCACACTGTCTATTCCTGTATATTGCTTTAATTTTTGAGGTATAAATCTCCAGTAATATATTATGTGAGAGTCTGTATAAATTTTTTTGTTGTCTTCTCTCTTTTAAAAATATAAATTCCATGGGGCTGGAGTGATTGCACGGTGGGTAAGAGGTTCACCTTGCAAAACGGCTGACCAGGGTCCAATCCCCAGCATCCCATATGGTCCAATCCCCAGCATCCCATATGGTCCCCTGAGCACTGCCAGGAGTGATTCCTGTGTGCATGAGCCAGGACTAACCCCTGTGCACTGCCGGGTGTGACCTAAAAAGCAATATATATATATATATATATATATATATATATTCCATGTATGAAAAATTCCATTTATTTTTTTATTGCTTTGTCCTCAATCCCTACTTAGCACATAAGGAAAAATACATAGATGGTAGTACCCTTGTGTATTTAAACACAAAGTGTTTATTAACTAGATATTTGATGTGAGGCCTTATTCATCATCTGGGTAAAAAATAAAATAGTGTATATTCATAAGGGGGTTTACATCATGGTGATTTATAAAGAAACAAAGAGGGGCTGGAGAGACAGCACAGTGCTCTTTTCTTGCTCTTCATGGCACTTGTCTTGCACATGGTTGGTCTCAGTTCAATCCCCTGAATGAATATGGTCCTTTGAGAACTGTCAGGAGTGAACCCTGAGCAGAGTTAGGAGAAAGCCCTGATCACCACTGGGTGTAGCCCTCAAACAAAAAAAATATATATAATAAAAAAGATATTTATTGTCACTTACATGTTCCCTACATAGATTATAAAATCAGTATAAGTTGCCATTTCATGGGGTTAAATTACAGATATGAGTACAGAGGAATTATTCTGATAATACATTAAAAATGCCCAAAAAACAAGAGAGAAACATAGTCTGCTCCTAAATAAAATAATCAGTTCATTTTTCATGTCTTAAGATATTTTACTATTTTCTTTCACAATCCTTTTAACTACATAAAATATTTAAAAGGCAGTGCCTTTCTGCAAAAGGAATTAAAGAAAATACATTTAAACCATTTTAAAACTTGAAAAACTTCTTATTTAATATAAACGTGTGTGGGTGAGTTTTAACTCCTCACAGTCATAAAAAGTAAAGATTTGCGATTAGGTCACAGAACAAGGATTGAAATATTGTATACTGTGTTGTGAAATTTGTACTTTTGCTGAGTCACCATTCTCTCTATTTTTTTAATGGATTTCATTATCAAATGCACTATATAATATAGTTTGTTTTTAAAATTACTTTCATAAGAGAAACAATACTTGGGGAACATTACTGATTTATTTTAAGAAATGAAGAGAAAATCTTGAGTTCCCTCATTTGCTGCTAATTTAGCAAGAACCACCACATACGAATTTAATTAACAGCTACCCTTGCCCCATTTACCGCTCAATGAGCTATAACAGGTTGGAAGAAGCGCTGCCAGCTTCTGAGCTAATGCAATATTTAAATTAATGACATTCATGGATAATATATGAAACTTCTAAATTGATTTTATATGAGAAAATGATACTAGTATGTGATTTTGTACTCAAGGAAAATTTTCACTAGCTTTCCAAATTTTCACTAGCTTTCCATCAATGGAAAGATATAGGCTAGAATATATGTATAGTAATGTAGCTATTGATTTATATATTGCTGTCTCCCAAGGATGCCAATATTAATTGTTGTAAGTAGCTTTCTGGTGGGCTGGAGTGATAGCACAGCGGGTAGGGCGCTTGTCTTGCACGTGGTCGACCTGAGTTCGATTCCTTCATCCCTCTTGGAGACTCCAGCAAGCTACTGAGAGTATCCCGCCCGCCCGGCAGAGCCTGGCAAGCTGCCCGAGGCATATTTGATATGCCAGAAACAGTAACAAGTCTCACAATGGAGACGTTACTGGTGCCTGTTCGAGCAAATCGATGAACAATGGGAGGACAGTGCTACAGTGCTACAGTGCTACAGTGCTACAGCTTCCTGACAGCATTTGTTTTCCACACTCGGAGATGCTAAGGGCTTACTTCTGACTCTGTGCTCAGGGATCACTCCTGATGGGGCTCAGGGAAACATATATGGTGCCAGGGATAGAATCCAGGTCAGCTGCCTGCAAGGCCAGCATCTTACCCACTGTACTATCTCTCCAGTCCTTCTGATAGCATATTTTGGTGATATTCCTTTTTATAATAAGCTTTCCATAAGGAGAAATAAACATGGATCTAAAATTAGTCTTCATAAATCTTATTTCTTTGCTCTAAAGTTAGTGTGTAGCTGAATTCTACCTGTTATTCTAAGCAAATTATTCAACTTCACCATTTTTTAATTTACAATAGGATAAAAATATGCACTTTAGAATATGTGATAATATAGCAATACTTTAAATCATATACAGATGTACTATTTCCACAATCAATAAGATTTCAACATTAATACAGAATGATTGCTATAATTATTTATTCTCCATTTTTAATTGAGGGTTCAACCCATCTGAAGATTAGCACTATTAGGGCACCTTTAGTAACAGAGATCATTTAAATTTTAGTTTGAATTAGCTATAATGCTGATATTTTTGATGTTACAATAATAATATTAATTATGTAAAATATTAGTATGCATATGTATGAGATAAGATGTTTGATAGCTGCTAAAATGTGATGCTTTAAATGGTGATGAATGTGATCAATTTGCCATCTGCGTGTTTTAAATCTTCAACTTCCAGAGTATATTTTATGACTAAATAAACCATTTAATGGTACGACAGTGATGCCTTTGCAATCGTATATTTTGTATCCTGTGCTAATTGTATTGTTTGTACTTAATTTCAAATAAATAATACATGTATGCATTGTATTTAGGCACAAATTTAATGAAAATATCAGTTATTCTTGATAAAGTTTAAATTGTTAAAAAGCAAGACTGTTAAACCATTCTTTATATTAAACCATTTAAACTATTGGTCTTCAACCATCATTCCATGGAGTGCCAGTAGCAGGTGCAGAAAGGTTGAAAACCACTGGACTACCATCAAAATTGAGTATTAAATATATAAGAAAATAATGTATCTTCTCTGCTTTTAACTTTCTCTTGTGTTAAAGTTTGTCAGTTAATATCAAAAACTTCAATAATCAAATATTAGATGATAACTTCTTTCCATTAATATTGGAAAAGGGGAAAAGGTCTCTAGTAATTCAGTTGTCTTTTAATATGAATATCATCTCCTACCATACTAGAATGAACATTTAAATTTTATTATAAGTCAATAAAGCATTTATTTTTCAATCAAATATGGAAATCAACTATACAAAAGTTTCAAGAAAGAGCATTCAGAAGTACATGCCTAGAAGATACATTTTTATTTTAGAAAATATTACTTGTGGCTAAAAAAATTGATTTTAATTTTCATTTAAGCAACATATAAGTTGAAGATATTTACTATAGACTTGCCTTCTGCATGCTGTTGTTTTAAGTATGGCCTTGTCCTTCCTAACAGATTCTTTTCAAACATTGATTTTTATCACAAAGCTAATAATATTTTTGTCTAGGGGTTTTGTATTTTATGTTTATCTCTCAATGCAAGTACTAACAGAATTTAACTTCTAAAATTACATGTGTTGAGAGAGAGAACAGAGGGGAATGCCCTTCTGCAGAGACAGGGTGGGATGGGGGGAATGGGGGGTGGACGGGATACTGGGATCCGTGGTGGTGGGAAATGGGCACTGGTGGAGGGATGGGTGTTTGATCATTGTATAATTGAAACCCAAGCACAAAAATGTGTAAGTCTGCAACTGTACCTCATGATGTCTCACTATTAAAAAATTTTATAATAAAAAATAAAATAAAAAATAAAATTACGTGTGTTTAGATAAAATCAGAACCCTGGTTAGAGGGTCAGAGTGAGGATACAACTGGTAGGGTGTTTGCCTTGCATGCTGCTGACCTGGGTTTGGTCCTCAGCATCCCATACAGTCCATTAGAGCACTGCCAGGAGCGATTCTTGAGTGCAGAGTTAGAAGTAACCCCTAAGCACTTCCTGATATGCGCCCCCCCCCCCCAGTCCACCCAAACAAAAAAACAACAAAGGCCTGTGGCTAGAGACACAGAGTTATATGAGCAGCCAAAACAATAGTTGATCAATTCTCTGTGCCACAGTCCCATAGTGACATAATGGGGGCAGATGTCCCTGTGCTTGTAGGAAGTTACCACACAAGAGAGGAATAGCTAAGTCTCAGGCTGAGGTGCCATGGGACGGCTGATACATTGAGCCAGAATCCCTCTGGATATGAGCAAACCTCAGAGAGGGAATGAGAAGGCTCCAATGAGTGAGGGTAAGCAAATGTCTTGGGGAGATGACTTTGATATTCTGGGGATAATACATGGGGAGTTTGTTACTTCTAAGGCGTGTTTGTGGTACATTCCCTTTGCTGAAAAGACCAGATGCACAGAAAGACAACAAATCTGAGATAAAACGAATTCAAAAGACATTCTATACGATAAATAATATAATAGAGTTGAAATTATGTCAACAAATCATAAATAAAGTTGAGAGTAGGGAGGTGGATGAGGGAGTAAGAGATAAAAGTGTTCGGGATTTATTGTGGAATAGGGAAATAGAAATATAAAAGCTGTCAATGGGAAAACAAACATTTTCCATTTTTTATAATTAATTTAAGACATAAATATGCATTTATAATTGCAAGGAATGCAAAGGTAATGATAGAGACATAAGCATAGTAAAAAGGACAACTCAATGAGAATAAAGAGCCAAAGGTTGAAAAATTCAGCAGAACTAAGGAAAAAAGAATATAAGCATTATACTATGTTAGCAGTATTATAAAGGCAAACTGGCACAGTTTTATTTCTGTAACACATAATCCGTCAAGGTGAATTAAATAAGAACATATTCCTATCAAGTAAGGTGGCATTTTATTCCAATTATAAAAGGTATTCTGTATTAGAAAATAAAGAACACCAGAATGTGTCTGAAAGAAATAAGAGTAGGGGACTGGAGCAATAGCACAGCTGGTAGGGCATTTGCCTTGCATGCGGCCAACCCGGGTTTGACTCCCAGTATCGCATGTGGTCTCCTGAGTACCGCCAGGGGTAATTCCTGACTGCAGAGCCAGGAATAACCCCTGCATCGCCAGGTGTGACTCAAAAAACAAACAAAAAAATAAATAAGAGTAAAAATCAAGACTAAGAGGTTTATGAAGACAAGTAATATAAAATAAAATATAAATAAATATAAAATAAAAATAACCATACATTTCATCAAAAATTTGTATTAGCAAAAATGTGATGAGAGCAAGTTTTGGATGGAAAAATGAGGAATTAGAAAAAAATCTATACTTATTCATCTTTATATTCAACAAGTAATTTTTTTCACTAAGATAGTATCAAACATTTAACACTAAAATATGTAGAGACAAACACCTAATTTTGAAATTATATATTAATAATAGATATTATATGACAGTAATAAAACTAGACCACAGATTCTTCAATACCTGTGAATTCGAAATAAATTTTAAGGAAATAAAAAGTTTAAATCATACCACCCAGACATTATAAATACAGTTCTTCCTAAAGTTGTAAGTACTTATACTGTCTTATACTTACTTATATTTTGTCTTATACTTACTGACACATAAGTATAAGACAAAACACATGCAAATATTTGAGTCTTTTATTAAAAATATGACTAAATGTTACTACAGTATAAGAAATTTGAGAAGTATAAGAAGTTTGAAGTATAATATCCAAGAAAAAAATCAATACATAAAAATCTTTGATAAAAATGATGAAAAAAATCAATCTCCCAGATGGTTTGAATGATCAAGATATATAAAAGATTTGGGGCTGAACATATAGTGGGGAAGGCACTTGCCTTACAAGCAGAGGGACAACCCAGGTTTATTCTGTAGTACTGCATAAGCATTCCTTCTGCAACCCTGAGATTAATTTTATAACGGCCACAATAAAATACATAGTTTTGAACTATTGTCTAGAAAGGCACAACCAACTGAAAGCCTGTGTTAGACATTGAGAACTCAGGTCATTTTCTAATTCCTTTTCAGATTTGTTTTCTCTAGTAAGACTTATTTTCTATTCTGTTACATGACATTAGGTGTATGTACACCTGTGCTGTCTTTGTACAATTTACCTATAATAATTCTACATCATTCTAATGCAGAAACTTAATGAAACACAGATCTTGATTCTCTCAAATGTAACAGCCCCAAATGAATGGTGGCTCTTGCCACATATTCTCATCAGCCGTGTTTTCCCCCTTCCCCTAGTTTTTTTCATTTTCATGTATGAAACTTTTGCAGGTGCTTCTTTGTATTGTTAGAAATGAAAAGACTATGCAAGACAAAATCAAAATGGTTTGGTTATTTTTTGCATCAAGTGTAGAAATAATACATATCTTTTATTGACAAGATTATTAAATATTGGAAAAAACTAATTCAGATGCCTATTTCTAGCTTTTATGAGAGTTGGTAAATTCATAGTGGGTTTACTTCAAGCTAGCTGCAAATTTATCACTAAAAGCTTGGTAGAAACATAATTTATCACAGCTAGAATTACAACAGGTTCTAGACAACTAGACACTGAGATTCTTGGAATAAATGTTTTATGCAAATTTTTCTTTAAAATAATTGAAATTCATATTGATTTATAATTTGAGTTTCAGATACTAATATTTTCAACCCATGCTATCATTTAACTTTTGGGTGATAAGAAAAATCTCAGTTGGGGCTGGAGCAACAGCACAGCAGGTACTGCATTTGTCTTGCATGCAGCTGACCCAGGTTCAATTCTGCATCCCATATGGTCCCCCGAGGACTGCCAGGAAAAAACTCCTGAGTGCATGAGCCTGAAGTAACTCCTGTGCATCGCCGGGTGTAACCCAAAAAGCAAAAGAAAATAATATTAAATTTTTAAAAAATGGTCTATTTAAAGGCTTGGCAAAACTTACAGAGGCTTTATAAGCTTAAATTATTAAAGTTTAATTATGTTAAAAGAACTTTGCTCATTAATTCATATGAAATACTACAGAACACAATAATTTCCAAACTTCTTTTCAGAGGTACACTGAATTAAAGTACTAAAGTAATTAAACAATTACTTTATTTTTTTTAAACATTTATTTATTTATTTTATTTTTTGGGTCACACCCAGCAATGCTCAGAGGTTATTCCTGGCTTTGCACTCAGGAATTACTCCTGGCAGTGCTTGGGGGGACCATATGGGATGCCAGGGCTCACCCTGGGTCGGGCTGCGTGTAAGGCAAACACCCTACTCGCTGTGCTATCGCTCCGGCCCCTAAACAATTACTTTAAAGGATTTCATAGGGAATCAATTTTTGGAGAATGCCATAACGTATTTTCCAAATAAAAAATATTAAAAGGGAAAATTTCTGAAAATATTATCAATGGATCCTATCATTCTCAGTTCCTACTGAACTGTTGCTAGCTATTAACAAAGCTGTACTATTCACTATTAGGTGACGTTAAACACAAATCTTATTTTACTCGAGTTCTTTGCTCCAAATAACCAAGTGTTTCTCAAGTAAACATGTCTTTTTCTCTAATTATAGTTATTTATTTGCCTGTCAATGTAAGAATCCTAATGAATGCCAAGTATAATATGTCTGAGGCGGTAACATTCTTCATGTACTAACAGTAAGTGTACAGTTAGAAAAACACTTAAAAACATTCAGGCGTTTCAAGAACAACCTCCTCTGCTCAGTGAAGGTGAACACTGAGCAATGAACAGGAAGCTGTTTATATACATGTAACCCTACAGACACCGCTGCTTTCAATTTACTGTGATCAGTTGACGGTGAAGCTGACCATTTTATACTGCCCACGTTTTAAAAATAACACTGACAGTAGGAAGAGTGGAAATCTGTCACTTACTGGACTGCTTCCTGGATGCCTCAGCTAAGCTCAATTCTCCTTTTTCAGTCCCCAAGTCCTGGCATGTCCCTTTCCAAGGAGTCCTCCACTTTGCCAAGGCTCAGAAGGTTTTCCCCCTGCTCTCCTGACTGCCAAACAGCCAGATGTCAAGCTGCTCAATTAGGGCAACCAGCTGATCTGAAAGCAACAATCAAGGTTTGATTCACTTACTACAACAGGGTGCATGAGGCCCCAAATGAGGGGCCAGTTTGCCTGCTGTTCCCCCCAGAGAGTGGCATGGGTCAGCGGATACAGTACAGAGAGAAGTCATTGCTTCACTGCCAAAGAAGCCCAGGATGATAGATCTTTGCCATGAAGAGGAGGTGGGGAAAGGTCAGGTGTAGGAAGAAAATGAGTAGCATTTAGTAAAAGTCAAGAACTTAACACAAAGTCCAGTGATTTAGCAATACATTATTGTGGTTAAAACTCCATAGTCAATAGGTTAACAATAAATTATGGTTAAAGTTATAATGCACATGACATCATAATTCTTATGAATCATCTGAAAATGTTCATGTTAGACCCTAAGCAACAGGACAGCATGTAGGGTACTGGTCTTGCAAGCAGTCAACCTGGGTTCAACACTGGTACCACAAATGGTTCCCTGGGGCTGCTAGTATCAATCTCTGAGCAATCAAGTAAGCTAGAAGTAAGCTCTGAGCACTTTTTTTAATGTCTGGGTGAGGCCACCAGACCAAAAACAAACAACCATGTATATTAAAGCATATGAAAAACTATTAAATGTTTAGATTATAAATAATTATGAAATAAGTCCATTTTAAATAACTTACTGTCTTGCTTTAATATGCAAAGAGAAGAATGTTTGTTGAACAAAATATAAATTAGAAAATAATTTACAGTATTTTCAAAATTCATAATGTTTCCTTTGTATAAGAATTATACCAGAGAATTTATAAAAAATGATAATAATGCACATATGAAAAAATTAGTAATACATTTCTATGCAAAATAATCAGAATAGCTGAGAAATAGAACAAATAGCAACAACAAACATAATTTTATATTCATTAGCAGCATAATTCATCCTGAAAAAATAATTTTAAGTCAGCGTCATTTAGCTTATTTAACTAGAGACCTTTAATCTGCACTGAATACAATAAAACTAGAAGTGAGTCTGCTACTCCGTTCTTGAAAAATATATGCTAATAATGAAATAACTCTGAAGCATAATTACTAAAAAGGTTTTAAGATATCTTGCATGAAAATATTTTAACCAACACATTAGAGACAATGTAAGATAGAAAATGTACGCTTATTTATTTACTTTTTTGGGTTGGGAGTTAGACTACATGGTGATCAGGGCTTGTTACTAATGTGATGCTCAGGAATCACTCTGTGGTACTCAGTAGCCCATTAGTGGTGCTGAGAATCAAACCAGGTTACCTACATGGATGGCAAGCACCTTAACCCCTGGACTATCTCCTGACCCAAATGATTTTTAAAAAACTTCTAAACATCTAAAAATTAAATGAATATTTAAATTTCACTTAACAATGCAAAAAAGAAATGATTACTTTCAACAATATCATTTTCAATTAATTAATAATAATTCCATTTATATATATTAGATAACATTTCTAAATAAAACAGAAATGTCGCTTTAAAAAATCTAGCAATATTATGCATAAAAAGCAGGCTGCTAACTAGAATTCTTTCCCATCGGGTATTCATTGTTTACAAGGGACAAAAACTAAATTAAAGCTTGAGGAAAAAAAAAAAGAAGACTTATGAGTGTTTATTTTCCCCAGGGCATCATTATGTAAAAAACCCTCTGTAATAGAAATATTCCTAGCAACATAAGCTTAGGTCATTTTTCTAATCCTCATGAATGACAATTTGAAAGACTCAACGGTCAAATGTGCACTAGAAGGGAAAGAATTCGGAACTAAATTTTCATCAATTTTTTCTCATATAATTTAAGTAAAAATTAATATCTCATTAATTTCTTGTATAAATATATTATTTGTATAAGAGATATATTTAGATCATCTAAAGTTTTTGTTTTAATATATGTGTGTGTACTTTGACCATTTGAGTTGGAATGAGTTTTGCTATTGAATGTTTAAGCAAGATAGGTTAAAAAAAACGGGAGATATATGTCAACAATGAGAGAAAGAAATCAATTTCTATATGAACAGCAACAGAAAATGGATGTCCGTGGAGGGAGAACTAGCCAGAGACACTCTGGAAGTACCTGTGGTATTTCACATACACATGAGGATCACTAAAAACTGCTCTGCAGTGAGATTACTTAACATGGCAATAAGGAGTAGCAGTTTTAGCACAGCACCTGATTGGAATTCCTCCACCCCTCTTGGAGAGCCTGGCAAGTTACCAAGAATATCTCACCTGCACGGCAAAGCCTGGCAAGCTACTTGAGATGTATTCGATATGCCAAAAACAGTAACAACAAATCTCACAATTTGTTGTGAGATGCTACTGGTGCCCGCTCCAGAAAATCGATGAACAACAGGAGAACGGTGGTACAGACAGTACTACCTGGTTGAAATTAGTCAGCAAAAGAGAAGGCTGAGGTTGAACGTTTCAAAAGTGAAACTTGCATCATCATCATCCATATGTCCCTAGCATACATCACCCATGAATGACAGCCCGACAGTATTTCCAATCAGAAAGCTCATCCTTTATTTTGGTAAGGTTGCTTGAACCTTGACCCAAGTAGTGCACTTCCCACTGGAGATGTTGAACTGATACTGTGTTTGAAGCCCTACACCTCTAAATACATAATTGATACAAATCTTTCTGATTTGGCCAGCCCAACTATGTTAGCCTGTCTGTGTTTGCATTAACTATTTAGGAGCTAAAGAGTGACCACATTTGGGGCTCAGGTGATAGTACAGTGGTTGGGTGTTTGTCTTGCACACCACTGACCTGGATACTAGCTCTGGCACCCTCAGTGATCCCCTGAACACACCAGCAGAGATCCCTGAGTGAAGAACAAGAGAAAGCCCTGAGCACCGCCAGGTGTAGCTCCACTTAGAAAAAAGAGGAGTGATCTCATTAGTATAAACTATCAACTATGGTCTGAGGGACCCATCACAGATAGATTTATACCAAGGAGAAATCCTAAAGGTTTAGAGGTTATAACCTAGAAGTGCTGACAAAGACAGGGCAAGATTCTTTGGGGTAAATAATCCTTCCTCAGAACAGTCATGAATTTTCCCCATGTTTTAGCAATTTGCCTTTGTGTACATGTTAAACTCTGAATTTGGCTTTCTCTGTCCAGAAAAAAATAATGATGAGCTCAGCAGCATTGACCTCTGTGTAAGCCGCCATACCATCATAACTGCCATCTTCCCACCTTTGTCTGGGTGTTTGTGGTGGGGGTAGGCTCAGAAGCAACTGAATTCTCTGTTTCTAATCCTCATGATGACATTCAATCAATCATAGGAAACTGCCACTCACACATCAAAACTTTGTCAAGTAATCCAAATTTTTCCGGTACCTCAACCTATGTTGTGTCCTTATAGGAGATGTAATGCTGCTTCAGGGAGACAGGATTTGAGTGAGAGGAGTTAGGAAAAGGATGCGAGGTACTCTTCAATTCACCCCTTCGTTACCTCAGGATTCAGATTTTACCAGAAGCATAAATTCTTCTGTGTCATAAAGAAAATTTGTTTAATCCTGTGGGGGAAATCAATGGGAACAATTCCATCACTACACATATTTAGGTAAGTATTACCCCAACTATAAGCAACGGGGATGAATGGAGGCATCACTGGTGCCCACTTGAGAAAATCGATGAGCAACGGGATGACAAGTGATACAAGTAATTCCCCCAATTTAGATACAGGAATCCAGAGAGCAGAAAGACCAGAATGTTCCCTATTTTCAGAGATATTTCTGGAATAATATTTTTTCAAAGGGTTGTCAGACTTTCTCAGGCAACTTGTAAGCAGTAAAGATTATTTATATCCCATTTTAAGTTTCAATGTTGGAGAAAACAAATGTCTCCTTTTTTTCCTTCTTAAATTGGAGCCGTAGTAATACTGGTTAATAAACAAATCATGGAAGAAAGCTCTCCTTGTATAAAGACGTTATATCTTTTTTGTGTGCTGGAGCGATAGCACAGTGGGTAGGGTGTTTGCCTTGCATGCGGCCGACCTGAGTTTGATTCCTCCAGCCCTCCCGGAGAACCTGGCAAGCTACTGAGAGTATCACTCGCACGGCAAAGCTTGGCAAGCTACCCAAGACACAGTAACTAGTGTCACAATGGAGACGTTACTGAGCCCACTCGTGCAAAATTGATGAACAATGGGAGGATAGTGACAGTGATCCTTTTTAGTTTAAAAGGCTCTACATTGTTGGTTTGGTGGGTTTGGGCACACCCACCTGGCGGTGCATGGAGGTCTACCTCTATGTTGGTACATGGGGGTCCCTCAGCAACGTCAGGGCTTGACCTGGAGCCTCCTGAATGCAAAGCATGAGCTCGCCTCATTGGGCTATCTCTCTCTGGCTCTTGTTAAAAAAGAGTTTTGAATTTTTCACTTATTCATTTTAAATATTTATAAAAATGTATTCCTAGAAAAATGGAATAAAAAGTCCACTTGAAATCTTGAGACAGCCCTCTGCGCTGACAGAACTGTGTTCTTGGAGTCTTAGTCCCAGCACCTCCCATTGGAGGGGGAACTCCTTATCAGTGCTCAGGGAGTCCTGGGGCCACTTGTGGGCATACTGGAACAGGCGGCTCTGTGTTGGGAACTGAGGGATGGCTACGGCTCTGCTGTGCTAGAGAACACTATGCCCCCCCCCCGCTCCCTCTGCTGTGCTTGCTGGTCATCTGGTATGTCTAGGGAACCATGCAGTGCCAACGATGTAGCCAGAGTTAGTGCGATGCTATCTCCTGGCCCACTGGATCATCATCTTAGAGGCAATTAAGTCAAAATGAGTTCATTAGGATCCACTATGAGTTATCCATTAATAAATAACAATATGATTGATCTATTCTTTAAAAGGGGGGCCTGGGATGTGGCAGTAGCATGTACCTTGAAGGTGGGAGGCCCAGCGCTCCATCCCCATGATCCCCTCTACATGCCAAGGTGAGGTCTTATTGTGTGGCCAATAGCTATGTTCCAGGAGCTTCCGGGATGCAACAGAAGGTGCAACCTGCAGAGCCCATCAGCGGTGTGCAAGCACCACAACCAGGGGTGCATGAGCACTGCTGGCATGAGTGCCAGCCTGGGGCATGCCTGTGTGAAGAGTCCAACTCCCTCCGGGTCCAGGGGCAGACAGCACCACACCCTGGGGCACAAACCTGGCTAGTTCCATGACCAAATGGCTGGGCACTATGACCCACTGGGCGAGGACTCCCAGGAAAAGATGCCAACAACAAAAGGGAAACCTGAATGAAAGCAGACAATCCTCTGCTGTTGTTTAAGGTCTGGTATGTGGCTCTTGTTACCTGGTTTGTGTACCTAGGTAGCACTCTCCTGGCATTGCTCACGTCCTAGTTTGTAGTTATTTCTTCATACAATACGTTCTGGGGAGAATTTTTTTTTTTTTTTCACTTTTTGGGTCACACTCAGCAATGCACAGGGGTTACTCCTGGCTCTGCACTCAGGAGTTACTCCTGGCGGTGCTCAAGGGACCATATGGGATGCTGGGAATCAAACCCGGGTCGGCCGCATGCAAGGTAAACGCTCTACCCACTGTGCTATCTCTCCAGCCCCCATGGGGATAATTCTTAAGACTGTTTTCTATGTTGTTTATGTTTAAAGCTGCTACTCCGTGACAGATACCTGATCCCAGCGGACATACACAGAGAGACAGAGACAAGTAAAAGTGGAGGAAGCAGAAGTTTATTGGGATGCACTCCCAGGTGAGGCTGGGCTACAGCCCACCCTGAAAGAGATTAAAGGGGACTCTGAAGTTTTCTTGGGCAGGAAAAGGGGAGAAGGGAACAAAGAATAGTGGAACCGGTGTGCGCTTGGTCTGGCCTGTTATCTGCAGGGAATGGATGTGAGGAAGCATGGAATACAGTCCTGTCTTCTGCATTTGGGATAGGAAGATCTCTGGGGAATGTTGCTGTCTCATCAGCTGATCACCTTTTGGTCCTGGTCACCATTTCTAGTGAGCAAACCTCACACTCTGCATGTTGAGCACTTGTAGGATGACTATTCCAGGGTTAAATTCCACACGTTTTGTTCCACCCAATTTAAGAGGATCATGTTTCCAGTGTATGTAATTCATTGTTTTAACACAAAATTCAGTGCTCCAAGACACTTCTGTGATATGATAGCAATTTAGCTTTTAAAGACAGTCCATGGATAATTTCATGGTCCGTGGAATGTGCCATTAATAGTTGCATCTTAGAATAGTGAGCCATTAAAATGGCAAAATTATCCACAGAGAACAAGATCAAAATCTATCTGAAGTAATTTTAAATTGAAAGAGCAAGTAAAAATAAAGTCTTGGTAGAAATAAAGATTCTATAATATGTTCTCAAGTCCAAATACTCTATTTTATAAAACCTTTAATTTTTAATTTCCTAAAATCTTTGTCTAAAAATTTTGTCTTTAGATAAAAAGTTTGTCTAAAGTATATGGGTTATATTGTATTTCTTCAAAGTATAAATTGCCTTAATTATTGAATCTGAGAACATTAAGTTGGTAGTAAAAATAGGATGGCATTTTAGAATGCCAGAAGAGGAACTTAATTTTTTGTTTTGTTTTGTAGTAAGAATATTCTAAAACTTGAGAGTTAGGACACTCAGAAAGAAATTTGTTTGCAATGAATGAACCAGTTGCAAAATACAAAATGAGTAGAATGAAAAATTATTAAAAACAGCACCAATGTTTATATTTAGCATTTCATAAGTCAATCACTCTTGTTATACTTGAATAAAGTTTGTTTATAATCATTCTCAACCAAATTTAAATTATCTTAGGTTTAAATATCTTATTATTTTTATTGTACATTTTTGGTTTGCAGGTCAGTCCTGATATTGTCAGGGGGGCCCTATTCCTGGTGGTGCCTCATGAACTCTGTGAAACAGGTGATTGAACCCTGGACCTGTCATGTACAAAATGTGCATTCTAGTCCTTGGAGCTATTTTCCTTGTTTTGCCTCTTCCAATTTTTAATCCAGAAGATTTTTGTTTTTTTCTGCTTTAAATCACTTTAAATCATGGTAGATTGACAAGTACCTCTAAAGCAAAATCCTGTCTTTGAAAAATTTTTGTATTTTTTAAGATGTTGCACTACATATTAAATATAGTAAGATACTCAGGAGAGAATTTATTAAAGAAGGCAAGATAGTTTTCAAATATCAGAATATTTGTATGGCACAGTGATAAAACAAATCTGTTCTTTCCATTTGCATTGGAATTACCATTTTAAATTTACATATTAAGGCATTTATTACATATGAATGCATATAAAAGTCATGCAAAATAATATTGTCATTTTTTTATTAAGTTTGTCCTCAACAATGTCATGGCTTCCCATGAACTCTGTCAATCCTAAAAGTGTCATTCATGGATACACATAAACAACAGCAAGATTTGTCAGATACAGAGGGTAGACTTGAACAAGAAAAGCAGTGACCCTTGATGAAAAACAATCACCTTAACAGAAAACAAAAATAGAGAAAAATTAATGATGATAAGAGTGGCCTGGGTAGGAGTTTATCTTGTGGAAAGAAAAAGTCTCACTGAATTTGCCGCTTGATAAGCAATCATGACTGACATAATAATATAAGTGGTTTACCATATTCATATATTTCAATGAACAGAGAAGAAAGGATCAAGTTGTTACAGTAGTCATAATTTGAGGCACTATGTTTTAAGATTTGCTGGCAGAATTTTGTATGTATTTTGTATGTATGTAGGTTTGTGTTTCCATGTAAACCTAGGGAAGAAATAATGGGTGCGCATAAAAAGATATATGTGTGTAAATAAATCTTTCTCCATAATTTCTAGCTTCCTTTGTCCTGGATAAAGAGCATCTAATTGTTGAAATTGTGGTTTAACTATTATAAATACAATCTTCAGGAAACAACAGAGCAGTGCCAACTTCTAAGATTATTGTTATACCTAGAGCTATAATTCTCACACTGGGGATGCTGAGGGGTTCCATGGGGAATTTGGTAATGTCTAGAGGTATTTTGGGGTGCTACATCTGTTTTAGGGGATAGCTATGGGCAAGAAGAGCCCTCACAGTTTACTTGATGGAGAAACTTTAACTAAACTAAAAGGCTTGTTAACTTGGGCTTGATATTTTAGTTTCCAATGTCTGTTTTTTACCATTAATAACATATTCTGTAAAATTTTCTTGGAATATCTTTTTAAGCATGGCCTTAAACATCTTTAGATAATGTGTCTAATAAAATAATGACACCCTATGCCAAACCATCCCCATGTGTATGATTTAATGTAGCTTTTGTGTTTTATTAATGGGGATTATAACTATAATTTGCTTTAGCAGGTACATTTGCAGTCATATTCACCTAGCTGAATTCATTTATTATTTTCCTTTGTTATGAAAGACCCCATTTTATCCTCAAGGTTAAGAATACCACAGACTCTTGTGACACTGAATACTCCAAAGTTTTTAGAAAGATCTCTTTGTACTATGAAGAAGTAATTTCTCTGTGAGCACTTAACTCTCAGAAGAGTTGTTTTCAGTTCCTTTTTCTGATAACATCTCAGTCTCACTTCCAGGTAGGAAAAAATATAATCACATAAAATTTCATCATCTAAGTGAAGTGATAGCTACAGATTAGGAAAATTTAGATAATGGATGACTATAACCTACTTTGTCTTAAGATAGGCTCAATAGATTTAAACTTCTGTAGGTGAGCCCAGATTAACAAGAAAAATTTTTCACCCAGGTTAGTCAAGTTGCTCAGCAGCATAAAAAAAATGTTAGAGGGGCTGGGGCAACAACACAGCGAGTAGGGCATTTGCCTTGCACACGGCTGACCCAGGTTCTATCTCATATGGTCCCCTGAGCACTGCCAGGAGTAATTCCTAAGTGCAGAGCCAGGAGTAACCCTGTGCATCTTCGGGTGTGACCCCCTCAAAAAAGTTGGAGTGTTCTTATTGGTAAATGAATGGAAAAAGAAAGAAACAAATAAAAACTCACTTAATATTCCCTAATACTAATATCCAGCAAATTTTGGATAAAGACCTGCGGCTAGACAGATCAAATTCTATCTGACTGTCACAGATCAGAGGTCTATAAAAAAGATTGGCTAAGAATCTATCCTTGCTTCCATATACCGAATAACTGAGCACTGCTGAACTGTTACAAAGTTAAAGATATGATTGTATTTTCAGGTTCTAATAAGATCAAGGACATTTTTTAAGACACTGAAATGTACGTGGACAGTAATGACAGTTACCAGAAGAAAGAAGGAAAGAAGTATTAGAGAACAAGTCAGATAGAGCCCAGAAAAGGTGCTGGAAAAGGGAGAGTGAGATGACAGGGTGAGAGAATATTCATAGACAGAATGAACTCTTTTCCTCAGTGATTGCTTGAGAAAAGAAATTGACAGTTTTCAAAGAAGGAGGAAAGAAGTAATTCTAGATGGTCTTTAACACTTGTCACATAGTTTAAGATTTGCTCCTGAGCAGTCATGAGGAACATGAGATTGAAAAGTTGGTAACAAGGACAACATCTACAAAAAGAGATATCGGATATTTGACAGGTTTAAAATAAACCAGTGGCTTAGTAGAGAGGAGAGAATAACAGTCAGCAGCTAGTACTTGGTTTATAACAGAAATGGAAAAAAAGAAAAGACTGATTGTGACCTCCACATCTAAGAATCAAAGTCTTAAGTGTAGGGGAAGTTTATTCAGATGCAAATTTAATACAATGTAATTATTTCAGTGATGGTATGGTTATACTTGGAATTAGTCAGAAACTCATCTATAATGAAAACAGAACATAGCTCTTCTCAGAGGGAATATGGTAGTTAAATTGATGGAGGGGGAGATAGCAGAACTGAAAGAGTGTATCTAAAGCTTGAATGTTTTCATTTTTCTTCTTGCTTCTGTCCAAGGGTGGAGCTATAGCACGATGGGTATGGCGTTTGCCTTGCACATAGCCGACCCGAGTTCGATTCCTCCGTCCATCTCAGAGCCAGCAAGTTACCAAGAGTATCCCACCCGCACGGCAGAGCCTGGCAAGCTACCCATGATGTATTCGATATGCCAAAAACAGTAACAAGTCTCACAAGGGAGACATTACCAGTGCCTGCTCAAGCAAATTGATGAACAGCTGGAGGACAGTGCTACGGTGTTTTTGTCCAAGAATGAATGATTTTGCATAATAAATATATTATGGAACTATTATGGGTGTTGGGCACTCACAGGAAACGTTGGCAGAAAATCACACCAACATGGGCCCCTAATGAGAGTGCAGTGAGTAAGGTGAACTCAGGTTTGATCCTCACACCACATATGGTCCTCAGAATCTGCCAGGAGTGATCCCAGAGCACAGAGCCAGGAGTAAACCCTGAATACTACTATGTGTGACCTCCCAAAATACAAACAAACAAATGAAATCTCACACCAATAGCTGTTCACCCAAAAGACAAATCAAAGAGAAGAAATACTTCAGCATGATTTGCTGCTCATGATCCACTGAATATTGATTTATTGATACACATGTATGTGTGATATATGTACTTAATAACTACACTAAACCCCAAATTTTGGATTGCAAAACAATACATTGACTTTAAACAATACTTTATATCTTTGGAAATTTTGACTCTAAACACATACATAAAATTGTTTTTTCTGAATGTTGCAAAGCTATTGAAGGTATTTGATTTTTTATTCCTTGACAGGTGATTAGAATGCTTTTTCCCAGCTACATATCTACTTTGAACTAGTGCTATGAAACTACTCAAGTAGCAACTTAATCATCACTTAATCACTTAATCCCCATTATTCATCAATTTATTCGAGCGGGTGCCAGTAACGTCTCCATTTGTCCCTGTCGCGTGCTAGCGTAGCCCAATGGTATCTGTTTGTTCTAGGAACATGCAGAGCCTCAAACCGATCATTTAGGGTCTTGACGAAGAAGTCTGACCATCTTATAGGTGGGCGGCCACGTGATCTTTTGATGCCCCGTGGAATCCAATCAGTAATGGCTCTAGTCCAACGGTCGTCTTTAAATCTCATTACGTGACCAGCCCATCCAATTTTCGACACCTTGGCAAATGAGACAGCGTCCCTGATCCTTGATCGTCGACGGATGTCAGAACTCAGGATTCTTTCTCTCATTTGAGTGAAACGTGATATTCCAAGCATAGCTCTTTCTATTCTTCTTTGGGAGACCTGAATAGCGTTCTCATCTTGTTTGCGTAGGGCCCAGGTCTCTGAGGCATATGTTAATGCAGGAAGAACAGTGGAATCAAAGAGATGTGCCCGGAGCCGGAGGTTCTTCGTCCTCTTAGCTATTTCTTCGACGTTCTTGAAGGCGTTCCAAGCCGCTCTCTTCCTCCTGCGCAGCTCGGGTGCCAGGTCATTTGTCATGTTGACCTCTCGACTTAGGTACACATAGCTGTTGCATTCGTAGATGGTCGTTCCATTGAGAGCGAATGGGGCGTCAGGAACAAGGCTGTTTCTCACAAACATTGTCTTCGTAAGATTCAGCTGTAGTCCTACCTTTCCACACTCACGGTCAAAGTCGGCCAGTATTTGTGCTGCTTGGCTGATGTTTGGTGTTATTAAAACAATGTCATCAGCAAAGCGGAGGTGGTGTAGTTGCCGACCATCTATCTTCACTCCCATTCCTTCCCATTCCAGTCGTCGCATGATGTTCTCGAGGGTGGCACTGAAGAGTTTCGGTGAAATGGTATCACCCTGCTGCACCCCTCTCTTGACATCAACGATCACTTCTTTGTAGAATGGTGAGATCCTGGTAGTGAATCTTCAATACAGCTCACGGAGGATCCTGATGTATTGGGCTTGAATGCCCTGATTGGCTAGGGCTTCAATGACTGCTTCCGTCTCAACAGAATCAAAGGCCTACTTTAAATCAATGAACGTTGTTCCTCGGAACATGCGATTACATACAAGTAGCCTAGATAAATAGTCTGATGATGATGGCACTGTGATTCAGGCATCACATTTATATTGGAAGTAGTGAACTTCTCAGAACAATGCTGTGGGTTGAATGAGACACGCAAAGTGTTTTGAAAACTTGAAGAAAATAACAGTCACATCTATATACTGTCCACCATTCCCACGGAAATCCCTACCCCATTATATTTACTAGGTTATCCCCTGGCTCTGCTTCCCCAGAATGAGTCCTTCCTTTCCCTCTAACTCCAGCCTCGTGGAGACGGTTATTTTGTTCTATTGGATGTTATCAGCCTCAAAATGTGTTTATGGCCTTGACTTGCTGGGTGCTCATTGTGCGTCATTTAATTGGAACATGAACCTGAACCGGCCAATGGTCAAAACAATAAGTAAAAGTCAGTTCAGATCTGGATCCCATATGGACCCTGGACCTGAGCCCAGCCTCGATCAACCAACCTGCAGCAGAAATGCAGGGCCGGGAGAGTAACGATTATGGTTTTAAGCTAATGAGCTTTGCAACATTTTTGTTGCACAAGATGATGATAACAAAAGCCAGCTGCTTTTCATGTTTTTATTTGTTTTAAGGAGGAAAGTAAATCTGGAAGACTCTCCTAGAGGGTAAAGTAAGAACTGCAAATCAGAGGACCTGCAGAAATTCGAAACATAATTCACTGGGATTTTCCTGGATTGCAGTGGCAATGACATTTGTTTTCATGCTTAAAATTCTTTCTCATTTTCCATTTGCATCATTCAATCATGTAAATCTCATTTTGCTGAGAATGCTACTGAATAAGCAGGTCACCATGGTTAAAGACTATTTCTTACTTGTCACTGTCACTGTCCTACTATTGTTCATCGATTTGCTTGTGCAGGCCCAGTAACATTGTGAGATTTGTTACTGTGTTTTACACATCGAAAAAGTCACGGGGAGCTTGCCAGGCTTTGCTGTGCAGGCAAGATACTCTCGGTAGCTTGCTGGACTCTCCAAGATGGGTGGAGGAATCGAACTCAGGTTGGCCATGTAGGCTGTGTGCAAGGCAAATGCCCTACCCACTGTGGGTTTCAGGAGTATTTATTATTATTATTATTGTTCTTGTTGTTGTTGTTGTTATTTTGTTGTTGTTGTTATATAACAATAATAACAGAAATTTTAAAAGTTCTCTGTTTCTTCACCTGCAAGCTGTTTGCCAGTAAGAAACTTAATATCAGTCTTATTCTTTCTGTTTTCAAAACCTATTTTCTTAATTGGAAGGATGTATGCCTTTTCAGTTTATCCATAAAATTGAAATAAATTACCAGTTTATGTAATTTATATTTATGTGTGTTTGCAAGTGGTCCTTTCAGTCTTGTCTGAACTTTGAAAAATTTAAACTTTCTAATTGTACTCTGGGACAATTTATTTTAAATGCCTTTTAATCTTGTTTCTCATTAAAGACATTCAAACTGTTTGTTAAAAAAACACGTTTGAACACTAGTAGTAATGATATCTGTGCTATATAATCTATTCATGTTTCCTATAAAAATGATATCCATCTTTATGTAATGTTACAATATGTTCTACTATTTAATTATCCAGCTAAGATTTAACCCATAAAATAGTGATTATTTTCATTTTCAATTCATATCTTGATGGCAACTTAAACTAAAAAAAAATATTACCTCCAGTTTGGGGTTAAGGAATACTTGGCTTTCCTGGAACTCCTGGGATCTTAGAAAGTAGTGAAGGTGAGGGGATTCCCTGGCCTTTGTGTTCTGAGTGAAGTCAGCAAACCTCTGCCTCAGCCTTTCTTTGACTTTCTGAGAAGACCAGCAGAGTGACAGAGTGACAGAGCCAGCCTTCAAAACCTTCTGCTCTGTCTCATAAATGACTGTCTCATTGATTGGGACAAATGATTCCAATCAAGTCAGTCAAAGAGATTCATTTCCCTGAGCATGCGACCCGCCTTCTGGCTTCTCCTCACCTCCAGGTCAAACCCTCAGGAGCCCACAGCCCAGTCAACCTACTACCCTCACCCTGTGGCCCAGCACACCTGCTGCCTAACCTCCTTCACTTCCTCTGAAGAAACAAGCCTTTCGCTTACCTTTGAGGATGCTTGAGGCTTCAGATCTCCCTTTGACAAAGAGTTGCGGCAGTAATAACTGCCCTTCCACCCCTACATACACATACACACCACACACACACACACACACACACACACACACACACACACATACACACACAGAGTCCTCTCTCTATTCACTGAATGAAATTTGCTAAATTTAGATTTGGTTTCTGCAGCCAGGCAGGCAGACTGCAGACTGGGGTCTGGGAGTGCCCAGTGCTTCTTGGGAAGAACTCAATCCAAGAAATTACTTCGTAATAAGCCCTAGAGTAGCTCTGAAAGCATGAAGGCCATACATCCCTTGTGGACAAGGAGTTGAGGTTCATAAGCCTCTCACTGGTGCCAATGTTTGCCTAGAGAAGACAGGACCCCCTCAGGAGAGAAGTCTTACGAGGAACAAAGGCTGTGATAAGAACATGAGAGAAGGTTCCATGAGTGAGCTCAGACTCTCATGCACATGGAAAGTTCCGAGTTGGGGGCAGTTTGATAAAATCCCTATGAAATCAATTTGGCCAGGGCAAGTAGTATAGTTTACCCACTCTGGGGTGCCTGTGTCTTCTCTCGGGAGAGGCCCCATTCTGTCATGAATGCATCACTATCCTTTCTCTTTTATAATCTTTAAATAAAACTGGCTTTGCTTCATGACTTCTCTCTTCCTAAAGTTCTTTCCTGCAAATGTGGATGGTGACCCCAGAAATCTGGACAGAGCTCAGGGCCAGCTCTTCGTTTCCTGCAAAGGCAAGCTCTTCTTCCACAGTGATACCCAGTTCCCTGGGAATAAGGTGATTGAAAGCCAGTGCCTGCACGTAGAAGATCAACTAAATCTAAGGTGAAGATTGATGGCTGTCAACTGGGCATGTCACCACACTGGGCATGTCCCCAAAAGAATCTCAAGTAGGTCAGCAGAAAGGCAGTAGCACTCTCTGAAAGTTACCACTTTCCTTGCTGACATCATGCAGGGAATCTCAGAAGACCTAAAGCTTTGGGAGGTACCATTCAAGCCAGACACATTGATTTCTATTTTGCATCTTGCCCTCAATCTCTTTATATCCTCTCTGTCTTATGCATTGCTCAAATTTCCATCTCTTACTAATACTCTGGGTTGTCTATTTTTTATATTTGATTTATTTTTTGCACCCCTCCCTCAATCTCTTTATATCCTTCTGTCTTAAGCATTTTCAGTTGGCCACCTTTTACTATTACTGTTACTCTGGGTTGTCTATTCTTTATTTTTTTTACCTTTTTATCTGACTGTAAGAACACATTAGCCCCACTGTCAGAGGTTTTGAAGTACACCTTGGAGGCCAGCTTCAAATATTGACTGAATTAGTTTGCAGGAGAAGTGGAAATCTGATTTTTCTCAGTGAGTTTGAGCCTGCACCAGATTAGATGTTGTCAGTTTGTTGGTCCTGGAAGATAACACTTTTCTCTGCCTGGCATTAGCTACAAACTTACTTTTCCTAGCCTTTCTCCTGACTATTTGATTTACCAATGTTCAATTTATAGGCAACCAAGAACAATGACTGTTTTTCTCTTCTCTCTTCACACATCATAGAAGTGCTAAGGCAACAGTTCTCTAGAATATCTATTCAGGAATCCCTGCCTGGGAATATTCCTTGTGTGATCTCCCATCCTCGGAAAGCATTGTTTCACTTTAATTCCTCCTTAGCTGTCCTGTAGTTTTCTAATCCAAATTCTAAGATAACAAAATGATATTTGAACACAGAGATATAAGCAGATAGTATGGAGTTGGGAAGCATATTTAGAAGCAATATTTTGAACTACCAGGTTTTTCTTTTTCCTTTCTTTCTTTCTTTCTTTCTTTCTTTCTTTCTTTCTTTCCTTCCTTCCTTCCTTCCTTCCTTCTTTCCTTCTTTCTTCCTTTCTCTCTTTCTCTCTTTCTCTTTCTTTCTTTCTTTCTTTCTTTCTTTCTTCCTTTCTTTCTCTCTCTCTCTCTCTCTCTCTCTCTCTCTCTCTCTCTCTCTCTCTCTCTTCTTTCTTTTTTCTTTTTCAGAATTTCAGCTCTACCTTTCCTGGTATAATCTTCTGGCTTTATAACACTACTATGAGATCTCACATTTCCCTAAAATATTAAAGTATTTACAATGAGTTTAGGAAAAAGAGAGCTTGAGTGGGATTTCAGAAAGGCAAAATTTTCAACGATGCTTAAAAAAAAAGAGAAGAGGAGGAGATTCAATATTACTTGTCATGCTGGCAGCTTTCCAAGCTAATGAACTTGGGCTTTTGCTATAGCCAGGATTAAAACCAGCAATCCTTCAGTTATAGAGGCAATGAACAAAGTGATATCACTGCCTTAAGTAAGCAAAATGACCTTTGCTTATCCATGTAACATTAAAACCGCCATTGCTAATGTTTATGGAGAATGCCCAAGAAATATAGTTTATTACATCACTTCTTCTGAGAACATTTTGAAGAAGTTCAAGCTTCTTGTGAGTGCACATCAAATGAATATTTTAAGTGAATATCTGATATAATGAAAATTAGCCAAATAATTTGGTGCTAATGGCATCAGGTCATTTGATCAGGTGTGGAGATCAATCACTGAGTTTTGACTTCTGTATCACTCATAATAAAAATGAGTAAAAATGCAGAATCTAAAAAATCCATGCATGACACATCAACTGAAAATTCCTGTAGTCTCAACAGAATTCAAAATAAGGAAAGTGGAGAGATTGAGGGAAGAACAGAGTGTGAAATTGTATTCTATCATAATCAAACCATATAAAATATCTAAGAAATAAGTAAGATCTTCAATCAGTATAGAGAAAAATCAATAAAGTTGGCAAAAAAAAGGATAAAGCAGGTAAAAGACAATTGATGCTGGAATAGAAATTAACACTATCGACCATCGACCAACCCTAAGGCAGTTAGACTACTATGCATGTGGAACCAGAAAAATAAAGAAATCTAACTCTCTGCCAAATGTATAAAATTAGCTAGAAGTTACCTAGGGGAAATCAACATTTAGTTCTCCAGATAAGATAGTTTGGGACTAATATCAATGAATTTTCTTTTGATAGTTATGTAATTGCTATTAGTGTAAAAGAGAATAGGAAACCTGGATATAATGTCTCTAAAGAAAAATGTGTTAATAATCTGTCTGCTTAAGCTAATGCCTAAGCTTAATTTAATTTAATAGAAAATCATATCTGTGGCACATTTAAGGAGAATAAAATATTTTGACTTATTTTATCTGTAAAGGTATAAAAGACATTTTAAACAAAAGTTTTAAAACATTTAGTTTTATAATATCTTCATTCATTTGAGGATAAGAAATTTTAAATTCCCTGAAATCTATTAAGACTGAAGGAAAGACAAAAAATTATAGAGAATATAAACATGAAAGCAATTGAGCTGAAAATTATTACAATAAAGTTTCCCGTAAAATAGTAATAGAATAATATGCATTCCTCTAGACTACCTTGAAGTAAAATAATCACATTGAATTATTTATATATTTAATTTAGGAGTTTTTGGCCACATCCAGAAAAGTTCTGGACTTAGGCCTGGTTCTGCACCCAGAGATCATTATTGGTGAGGCTTCAGGGACCACATGGGGGCCAAGTAGTGAACCTGGTTGCCACCTGTAAGGCAAGCACTATATCCCCTGTAACATCTGTCCGGTAAAAAATGTAAATTTTATAGTATATATATAATGTGTTTTATTATTAGAAGAAAAGAATGAATAGATTGCTAAGAGTCAGAAAAATATTAAATTGTTAAACTATCTTCAAGAAAGTGCCAAGGGTCAGAGAGATAGTCCACAGAGGGGGATGTACAGATCTCTTTGAAGCAATTCCTCTGGAAAACATGTCACAATAATTTCAAATATGGATATTCAGGAAAGATACAAAATAGTCACTGAAAAATAAAAGTGGAAGACTTTAGAGCTGTTTAAAATCTCTATTCTTGTTTACCAAATGCATGATTAAGTGTTAGAGGCTAAATTAGGTTCCCCCAAAATCCAGATAATTAATAGCCCTTATTCCCAGTACCTCAGAATGTGACTTGATTAGAAAGAGTCCTCAAACATTTAAGAGATGGCTGTTAGGGTGAGCCCTAATTCAATATGGCCTGCATACTTGTGAAAGAAGCAATATGGAGCCGGAGAGATAATGCAGTGGGAAAAGTGCTTGCTCTAATGTAGCCAACTCAGGTTCAATCTCTGGCACATTGCCTGGTCCCTCAACCCCCATCAAGAGTGACCCCTGAGCTGCAGAGCCGGGAGCAAGTCCCAAGTATTGCTGGGTGTGGCTCCCCAAATAAAACAAAACCAAAAAGTAGAGAATGGACAAAAATGATATGAATGAGAAGGATATTTGAAGAGAAACTAGAGACATTTAAAGAGCCCCAGGTAGGAAGATAGTGAGACCTGGGAACTACCCTTCTAAAATCTAAGGAACATGTTGGGGTCCCAGAAGCTGGAACAGGAAATGTTTCCTCTCTGAGTTCCAGGAGGACCATGCCCACGATCTCATTTTGATTACAGATTTTCAAATTTCAGAACTGTAAGCCAAGTTCTGAGCCATCGTGAGCAACTTTGTCATGGCAAGGCCAGAAATCCCTGACTGCAAGATGGGGCTATGGCACACGGAGGATTTGGGTGATGGCATGTGAGGACAGTGGAGCTCTGTCCCCTTAGGAAGGGGATGCTGGGATGGAACGTGCAAGTTCCCACGCACACCCCACCTCTCTGTGTTCGGGAGGATTGCTGCTCTCTTCCTCTGAAATCTAAGACAAAAACAAGTTAACACAAGCCCCAAGATACCCCATGAGGGTCTTCAAATATTAGAGAAAGTGAGATTTTACTGTATTAAGTCTCTAAAATGTGAGAATTGGAGGCATAATTTAGTTTATTCTCAGAATTTGCTATAAGAGGTAAAAGAGGTAAAAGAGCCATAACAAAATGCTTTATTAAGGGTCCCCGAATGTATGATATGAATTAGTATGCATACTTTGCATGCAAGGGTAGAAGTCCAGCATTGCATGGTCCCCTGAGGACTTATCCAAGAGTAGCTCTGCCAGGTTTGGCCTCAAAATGCCATGACCAGCAACCACAAAGCCTGAAAGCAAACCCAAAAACTCTAGTTATGAGGCCATAGTTTAATGATGGGTGAGCTGGCAGCAAGAATACTTTTCTTAGAGTCCAACTAGTCAGCAATTGCCAGTAAGTTGTGGCAAAATCCTGGTGGCATTTACTCACCTGTTAACCTAGAAAGTATTTGTTTTTGTCCATTTAAAGATCTTGGAATTCCAAGAGTAAATGGTTTGATAACAAATAGTACTATTTTTCACAGCACATCTGTCATCCTTTGCTACATTAAGAAGGCATTACACGAAAAAGATAAGTAGGCTTCTTTGCAAGTCTGAGCAAAGGAATTGTAAGTTTTTAAGGAAAAGAAGTAAATATTTATAACCTCCAAGTGAAGCTTAAGAGTGAGAAGTATCTTCAAGAAGAAGTGTCAAGGTAAACTTAATAGTAAAGCTAACCTTTAATTTGTTAAAACTTTTATTCTCTATGGATAAACTTGTTTCAGGGATAAAAGGTACAATAATGATCCACTGGTATTTTTTTACAAAAGGGAGCTGTTTTCTTTCTCACTCCAAAGCCTCAGAGATTCAAGATTTTTGCTATATGAATAGAACTAAAATGGGGAGCATAAAAGACAAATACATAGAGAAAAAATTAAAATATTTTACCAAAAATGCATTAGTGATGACAATTGATACATGGAACTCATGAAGAAAATAAACAGAAGCGATTGAGACTAAATTTTCAAGACAGTGATATTACCAACAGAACCTCCAAGTAATAGAGGCTATAAATATTAGAGATTCCAGTCAAGCTACTTTTCTCTAAATGTTAATGAGCAACAAATGGACCAATGCATAAAATGTTCAAAAAAACAATATCTTTATAAGACTTTTATCACATCTGCCTGAGATGGAGAATACAAAATAAGGAGCCAACTCAGAGGCCAGAGTCAAGGGCAACATAAAAGGAGTGAATCAGAGTCCTTATCTCATTATTGTGATATAAAATACTATAAAATGTATTACTAGCTTTGGTTTCACTGGTGTTTTAAGTACTTTTATGTTTTTACAAGAGAAATATTGTGATTTTTCCTTCTTGTGATATCTGTTTTTATGATCGTCGATTGTTATTCATCGATTGCCTCGAGCAGGCCCCAGTAACGTCTCCTTCATTCTAGCCCTGAGATAATATTCAAGGCTCTTTAGGAGAATGAGACCCATCATTGTTACTGGTATTTGGCGTATTGGGTACACCACGGGGAGTTTGCCAGACTCTGCCCTGTGGGCAGGCTACATTCGATAGCCTGCAAGTTTGTCAAAGTAGGAATGAGATGTCATAATAAGATGCATTCACGGCCGCGCGGTTCCGGGAGCTGGTTTTTATAGTCTCTGAGTCTTGGCCGCTGATGGAATTACACCCATCAGCGGTACCTTCAGGTGTGCGGAGAGTGGTCTCAGCATGGTGGTGGCTGGTCCTGGAGGTCTTCGGCTGCCGGGGCCCTGGTCAGGGCGGGGAGGAAAGCTCAACCCGCTCCCCTCCAAGGGAGCGGGTTGAGCTTTTTTTATGATCAAGTCATTTTAACCTCATAAAGTGCATTAGGATCTATTCATTGTAAAATTGTAAAAAAAAAAAAATAGTTTGTGGCTTTTACTTTTTTTTCACATCTGAATATCATCTCAGGCATTTCATGGAGTGGTAGTAAGATATGTGAAGTTTTTCCTATAAACATCATTGAAATCAACCTCTTTTTGGGTTTGTTTTGGGATCATTTCCATGTTCAAAAGACATTCATCTATGTGGTACAAAGGATTGAAACATCGAAGTGACATCTGCACTTGTTTGTTCATTGCAGCACTCTACACAATAGCCAGAATCTGGAAAAAACCTGAGTGCCCGAGAACAGATGACTGGTTAAAGAAACTTTGGTACGTCTACACAATGGAGTACTATGTAGCTGTTAGAAAAGATGAAGTCATGAATTTTACATACAAGTGGTACCACATGGAAAGTATCATGCTAAATGAAATGAGTCAGAAAGAGAGGGATAGACATAAAAATATTGCAGTCATCTGGGGGACATTAAGTAACAAAATAGGAGATTAATACCCAAGAATAGCTGAGATCAGTACCAGGAGGATTACTCCATGTCTTAGAGGCCAGCCGGGCACTCTAGGGGAAAGGGCAGCTCAGATAGAGAAGGGAGCACCAAATAAATGGTGTTTGGAGGATCCTCCCAGGAGGGGAGATACATGTTGAAAGTAGACTATGGACTGAACATTATTGCCACTCAATTCCTCTTTTTCAGACTACAAAACCCAAAAGGAGAGATAGAACAAAAGGGATTGCCCTGCCACAGAGGCAGGGTGGGATGGGGGGATGGGTGTGGGAGGGATACTGGGATCCATGGTAGTGGAAAATGGGCACTGGTGGAGGGATGGATACTTGATCATTGTATAATCGAAACCCAAGCACAAAACTTTGTAAATCTACAAGTATACCTCATGGTGTTCCACTAATAATAAAAAAAAAGGATTGAAACACAAGCTTCCACATACGAAGCATGCATGCCAGCTCTTTACCTCCTTCCCCAGCTTTAATACAACTTTCATATGCGAACTTAATTTCTTTCTTTCTTCTTTTTTCTTTTTTTTTGTTTGAATCAATACATAGGAAAATTACACCCTGTTTTTATGAATACTTATCAAAATGAGGTTAAAATATTATTGATTTTGCTATTAGACTAAAGCTGCTCTGATAAAAACTATTTTTCTAAAAATATTGTAAAAGGATTATAAATGAACAAATAACATTTTTAACAGCTAGAGCACATTTTTAAAAAGGATATGCTCATAAATTTTACTGGAAATATGGTTTCTCTCTATAATTTTCCTGCAGAAAATATAATGCTTGTGTGACATTCTAACACTCATCAAAGTTGTCTTGAGTGGAAAAGTACTGTAGCATCCCAGGAATAAACATAAGAGTTTATCTTATGTAGTGACTAACAAAGATGACATAGAAAATAATTATTTGCATTGAAAGTGAATAACCTCAAGTAGAATGAAGAAAGATTAAAATGGTTTAGGAAGTAGTTGTTATGCGTTTATAAAAGGGTGAGAAGCTTAAGAAAATACTATATGGAAAGCACTGAATTACTGGCATGCTCAGTGTATGCATCTGAATTATGACTGCTTTAGACAACAAGAAAAGCTAAAGGAAAGATCCAGAAGGAGGTAAAACTACTAAGAACGTGTCCAGTTCTGGTCAAGACAGTAAACACATGAGATTAATGGGTTTCTGACTCCAGGACAAACATAAACCATTCTAAAGAGAGATGTATGAACAGGAGCTAACACAGCTAATATAAAAATTTTGGGAAAAACTTAAGGCAGCTTTGAGCTACAGTGTGGACACACAGATCTTTCAGATGTGCAATAGGTCTACATGTCAGAATTTTCATCTGGATTCATCAGAAATCATTCTCACCAATACATCCTCTTGCTATCCAATTATACATTTTATACTAACACAAAAACACACACGAACACACACATATCATGCCTCCATTTCTGTGTAATACTCAGTTCCACTTCTATGTGTTCGGTTTCTGCTGTTTTGTAAAAAATACTACTGAGGGATAAATGTCAAGTTTAATTACTTTTTAGAGCACATGCTTCTATTTATTTTTGTCTTTAGCAACAGTGAGGTGCTCAGTCAGGGCTTAATACTATAGGTACTTCTTGGGTTCCAGGAGTAAGTGGTTCCAGGAATATAAGTCAGATTTCAGAGCCAGATTGGTACATGCAAGGCAAGTGCCTTAACCCCTGAACTGTATGTCTGGTCCCAGAATACATAACTGTGGAATTTTTACTAAGACCAATCATACCCATTGGTTCCTATACTCAACAACTAAGAAAGATTAGTCCAAAGAAGTAAGATGATGATGACAGTAATGCTTCTGCCTCACTCAAGTTTGCTGCTCTACCCAGCATTTCTTCTTTCAATAAGGTGTGAGGAATAAAAACAATATTACTTTATTGGGTTGACATGGGCATATAATGTGCCTATATATGTAGAGCATAACTAAAATATCATGAAGTGCATTTTTAAGTGATGAATACAACTGAGTCATAAATTTTATAACCCATCCTCTTAAATATAGATATATCTTTACAGAGTTAAAATTGCTAGATCATTGTATAATTGAAACCCAAGCACAAAAATTTGTAAGTCTACAACTGTACCTCATGATGTGTCACTAATAAAAATTAAATAAATAAATAAATAATTGCTAGATAAATAATTAGTTTGCATCACTTGTAATCACTTGTCATCCCGTTGATCATCGATTTGCTCCAGCAGATGCCAGTAATGTCTCCACTCGTCCCTGCCGCATGCAGTGTAGCCCAATGGCTTCTGCTCACTCCAGGAACACGAAGAGCCTCAGACCGTTTGTTCAGAGTTTTGACGAAGAAGTCTGACCATCTCATAGGTGGGCAGTCACGCATCCTTTTGACATTCCGTGGAATCCAGTTGGTAACAGCTCTAGTTCAGCAGAGCTGAACAATATCAAAATCATCAATATCATCTCAAAATCATATTACGTGTCTGGCACATCTGATTTTCGGCACCTTGGCAAATGCGGCAGGGTCCCCGATCTTCGATCATCAATGGAGATTGGAACTCATGATCCCTTCTTTCACTTTAGTAAAGTTTGATACTCTAAGCATAGCTTTTTTGATTTGTCTTTGGGTGATCCGAATAGCATTCTTGTCCTGTTTTCATAGGGCCCAGGTGTCTGAGGCGTATGTTAATGCAGGAAGAATGGTAGAGTCAAAAAGATGTGCCCAGAGCTGAAGTTTCTTCATCCTCTTAACAACTTATTTTATGCTCTTGAAGGTGTTCCATGCTGCTCTCTTCCTCCTGCACAATTCTGGCACTAAGTCATTCCTCATGTTGAGTTCTCGACACAGGTACACATATCTACTGCATTCGGAGATGTTCATTTCATTGAGAGCAAATGGAACATCAGGGACTAATTCATTTTTCATGAACATTGTCTTTGTGAGATTCAGCTGTAGTCTGACCTTTCCACACTCATGGTCAAAGTTGGCCACATTTGCAACATTTAGCTAATGTTTGGTGTTACTAAGAATGATGTCATCAGCGAAGTGTAGGTGCCGACCACCTATCTTCACTCCCACTACTTCCCATTCCAGTCGTGGCGTAACATTCTTGAGGGCGGTACTGAAGAGTTTTGGTGAAATGTTATCATCCTGCCAAACCCTTCTCTTGATGTCAATGATCACTTCCTTGAACAATAGTGAGATCCTGGTGGTGAATCCATATTACAGCCCACAGAGGCTCCTGATGTGCTGAGTTTGAACCCGGTTTGGCTATGGCTTCAATGACCACTTCAGTCACGACAGAATCAAAGGCCTTCTTTAAATTGATGAACATTAGACAGAGTGGCATCTTGAACTCTTGAGAAACTTCAATGAGCTTGGTCACCATGTGGATACGGTCGATTGATCAATTAGGTTGCATAATATATTTAAACATGGTATTCCATTTATGTACATCTGTGCATGTGTGTGTCTGTCTGCATGCATGCGGCTTTTACTATAATATACCAGCCCCCAAAATGGTTACTGAGAACTGAAATCTTTTAGGCACTGGAGAGATATTATAGTGGGTAGGTTACTTGCCTCTCATTCAGCCAACCCAGGTTCATTCCCTCTTACCCTCTCTGATAGCAGGAGAGACCCCTGGGATCAGAGCCTTAAGAACTCCAGTGTAGCTCCCAAACAAATAAAAATGAAGCAGACAAGCCCCAATTAGAATATGCCTTGTGGAGTATCTTCCTAAGTGTCAGCAGGCTCCCACACTTCTCTTGCTCCTGTGGTCAGCAGGCAGTCCACTGGGTGACCAGATGTTCCCAGCATGGCTGTGGTCATAGTTATAACCTGCAGACTGTTACCAAGATAGATGGAGCAGCAGCTCCAAGTGTGGGCTTCATTTAAAGGTGAGTGTGTGCTTCTCCCGAACAAGGGCCAGAGGGAGTAGCAGCCTGCTGGCCAACACTTTGCAACCTGTTTCCATCACTGTAGCACTGTTGTCCTGTTGACTTGCTCAAGCAAGCACCAGTATCGTCTGGCAGAATACTTTCAGTGGCTTGCCTGGCTCTCTAAGAGGGAAAGAGAGGCTCCAGAAAATTTCTAGTTGCCATATTACTTGCACAGTGTCCAAACAGGCTCTACCTTACACAGGATGGGCTGCTCATGAGGCATACAGATGCCTGGTAGAGAAAACACAGGAACTAAACTTGGAATGGACCACACAAATAACCTCCTCATTAAAAGAATAAAATATGGGTAAAATAATGAATAAAAATCATAACTCAATGTATAAAAAGCTCAGATATGCTTTATTCAAGCTAGTCTCTCTGGCTCTTTTCATTCAAAAAAATTTTTTTCATAATTTGGTTTCTAATCATTATGAGCTAATTGTTATAATCTATGATGTATGCTATGTAATTCAGTATTTGGCAAATTTCTTACTAATATAAGGCTATAATATTAATTTTAACCTGTCACATAATGTGTAAAGCATTTAGTCATAATTTTTAAACTATTCTCCTCAGTGATTTTTAGGGAGGGGCGACATATATTTCAGAATGTATTGAATTTTTATAATTGAACTACATTTCATTGTTATTGCTTCCATTTTCTTACTCTTCAGTTGCAGTGATAAAATGTCTGTACTTAATTTAAGTGCTGTGGACCATCATGCCAGTAATAGAACATAATAGAAACCACAAATTAAAGAGTGTGTGTATGTTCCCAGTAGCTAGATTATATATACTAAACAGGGCATTGTCACTACTAAGAGAATTCTGCACCAGTTTCTTTTATCCCATGCTAGTGTTTTGTGTGCTGAGCCCCTGGCTATATTAGCACATAGACTTTCAGTCTCTTAAACAAATGAAGGCACTACCCTCTCCGGTAACCAAGCAAATTGGTTTATTAGCATAGTGTCAAAAATGTGCTAGAACTTCTAGGATCATTCTGTAGCTCTGTTCTTAAACCTACCATGAGTTCATCTACATGAAATGATGATAATTTTTTAAGTAAACATTTTGTTATGTGCAGCTTTCTCCTCTCTTCTTAATGCTCCAGTGGAGAATATAAATGTCTTTGGGTTTAATAATCTGACTTTTTAATGATGGACTAGTGTTTAGTTATGTTGTTTTTGTTTGTATTGGAAAACACTGTCAAAATTCATGGGAAGGACAAGGATGCTTCTAAAGAATGGCTCAAACCATGCATTCTAGACATGTCATTAATATTTATTCCCTTTTACTTCAGACTATGTGTTTTGCATGCCAATATGCTCTCCACTCTTGCTCTGTATTAAAAAATATCAAGAATCCTCTTTCCCTAAATAATGTAATCATTTACCTCTCAATTTTGGAACTAACTGTAATATCAGCAACATTTCCCACTAAGACTTCTTTTGCTTTCCGTGTTGAAGATGGGAGTTTGGGGGGAAAAATTCATGCAACTGTGACAAGGGAAGGAATAAGTAGCCATCTAGACTCCAAATAAAATAGTCATTTTATCAAAATCTAATATAAATTTTGAGCAGAATGGAGTTCGTGCTAGACCCAAGGATGATGCTTGCTTATGTCACACAGAGAGTAAGCACTGTCAAGACTGCTCGATAAATGAGAAAATATTTTCAGGATGGAAATTGTGTGTGCTCCTCTTTGGAAATCCACAGTGGTCCTTAAACTGGCGGGTTTATGACAGATCAAATGCACAGTTATTCAGACAAAATAGGATGGTTTTAACATGTTTATGATAGAAGAGTGACTTTCTCAATGTGACAGCACTTCTAATATTTACAGGAGTAAAATGGAGAATGATGGGTGTTTGATGTTATTTAGATATGATCATAGACTTTGATCTAATTTATTTTTTAACTCAGAAATTTCCTGTGCAGAAATACCAATGTGAACTTTATATATGTATCTATGTAATCTTCAAGGGCTGGAACAATAGCGCAGTGGATAAGGCCTTGCAAGAGGTCGACCCAGTTCTATACCTCCGCCCCTCTTGGAGAGCCCGGCAAGCTACTGAGAGTATTCTGCCCACATGGCAAAGCCTGGCAAGCTTCCCTTGGTGTATTCAATATGTCAAAAATCAGTAACAAGTCTCACAATGGAGATGTTGCTGGTGTCTGCTCTAGCAAATCAATGAACAATGAGAGGACAGTGCTACAGTGCTATTAACTTATTACTCTCAGAACACCCAATGAGGTGTGTATAATTATTCCTCTGTTATACAGGCAAGGAAACTAACATTGACAGGGGCTAACTAACTTATAAAAATGACCAGGAAGTGCAAAGCTTACTTTCTGGGTTAACATGAAGAGGTGTGTGCTTACATGCCAAATTCTGGTTCTCAATAAATCTTATCTGTGTGACAATGTTTAGTTCCTATCACATATGAGTGACACGAATCAGCAGGTGAAACTGAAGCCGAACTTGGAAGGAAAGAGTATATGCAGACAATTTCTCCTTCACTTAAGGCTGAAGGACGACAACAATCCCTCATGAGGTGTGTAGATAGTATGTACCCATTGTGGTTTGGTATATTGTGTGTCTTCACTCTAAAAAGTTAGTTTTTATTAATTTATTCTTCATTTACAATATAAAGGAAACTTGGGTATTTAGTGTCACAGTTTTCATATGTGCAATTAATTGTCTTCACTCACACATTTCTGGTGCAAACATTACACCCCACACACCCGCTACTTATTCCCAATCCCTTTTCCTCTAGCATCTACCACACTTCTCACTGACTCTAGGACTAGCAGTCTTAGTGAATATGCAAAAGCAAATATTGAAATTAGTTAGAGTTTTATATTATAAGCATTAATTTAATAATATCAGTTCATAATTCTGAAAATAATACTAACCTTCTATACAATACTTAAAAATTGGCAATCAGAAAGTTAAAACCATAATTTTTGGCTTACCTAATTTCAATAGAGAGACAAAGAAACATAGAGCGAGAAAATACGTGATGTTAAGGGAGCCAGGTACATTAATTCAATTACCATTTGACTTCGAAAATTCACATTAAACAAATAAAACGTTGCAACTATTGATGAAAGTTTTTAATAATCCACCACATTTTTTCCTTTTAGTTTATATTAAATATTCATTAGCTGGACAGTATGTCACTATATTCCTATATAACTGAACATTTACCAATGTTCTGAGAACAGAATATGGCAACCAGAAGTGGCAATAATAATGCAGGAGAAAATAATGAAATATAAAACTTGAGAGAAATAAGTACATTATTCCATGAAATAGCTCTGAGTGAAAAAATGAGAAACACACACAAATATCCTATACAATATTCTCATTGAGTTTTCTTATTACATATAGATATATGTATGTGGGTGTTTTTTTTGAGAAATATTAAGTAGTCATTTAATTGTCACTCTATTATTAGTCTTTAATTCATGATTTCTCTAAAAATAACTCTTTATTGAATTCTCACTAAAGTTCTATTTGCCAGACAAAAAATACTGGAAGTAGCAAATATGAGGAGAAAAGTCTAGCACCATGGAGTAGCAAGGGGGAAAAAAACCTTTGGGGGCAAATTTAAGGATAAAATTCTCCAGGGTGATTTACCTGAGAGGAAAAACAATGTTAGAAGCAAAATCTGAGGAAATATACCATTGGGGGTGGCTGGTGTGAAAAGACTGGTAGAGTCATATATGAAGAGAAAATTCTATTTGGCATAGTTGCCTCAAGAGAAAGATAGTTGAAGAAAAATCTGTGACTACTCTATTGGGCATGGTTTATCTGAAGAAAAATAATGGAAGAATCAATATATAAAGAGTAAATTCTATTTGGATTTGTTGTTTTGGTAGAACAAAAATAGTGGCAGAAGGAAATGAGAAAGCAATTATAGAGGGAATGGTTTGTGTGAGATGAAAATTGGGGGAAGAACAAAACCTTAGGAAGAAATTCTACTGGGCATGCCTTTTCAGGAAAAAAAAAGTAAAGAAATGAAATCTAGAGATAATATCTATTGGATATATATGCCTGAGAAGAAGACTGGGGGAAGCAAAATCCTAGGGATAAATTTTAGAATCAAATCTAAGATAATTCTACTGGGTATAATTTGATGCAGGGGGGGGGGGAATAAATGTAAAGGAAAGTCTGTACTTTAAACTCTGGAGAGAAAAATTCCACTGTCTTGGTCAGCCTGAGGGGTGAAAAAAAAAAAACAGAGAAGCAAAATCTGAAGAGAGAAGTCTATTGACATGGAGTGACTGACAAGTTGCAAGAAGTACACCTGAGGAGAAAATTATATTGTGGGTAATTTGTCTGTAGAGAATTCAAAACTGAGAAAAAAAATATAGGGACTAAACATCATTTGAGGAGAAAAATGTGTGAAGAAAAAGATCTGAGGAGAAAAATCTGTGAGTTGCAAAACTGGAGGAGAAAATTCTTCTGGCATGGTTTGCTAAGAAGGGAGTCTGAGGAGAAAAGTCTGTGAGGAATAAAATTTAGGATAAAAATTCTATTGGACATTTTCGTTTGAGGAAAGACTTTAGCTTGAAGCAAAATATGTGGAGAAAATTTCATTTGGCATACTTTACCTCAAAAGAAAATTTATGGAAAATTGGAGAAGAAAGTCCCATTGGAAAGGGTGTGTATAACAACAAACTTTTGTAAAGAACAAACTTGAGGAGAAAATCCTATTTTGCATGGTTACAAATGTCTATGATATGAAAAATATGAGGAGAAATTTGTATCACAAATTGTTTCCTTGTGCAGAAAAGACTGTTAGAAAAAAAACATCTGACAATTCCTAATTGAGTTGGTTTCCCTGAAGAGAAAGTTTGTGAGGTGCAAAATCATAGAGAAATGCCTATTGACTATGGTTTACTGAGAAGAAAAAATGGTTAGGAGCAAAGAGTAAGAATAAATGTCTATGTGGTATGATGTGCCTCAGGATGAAGACATTAGGTAGTAAAGCTATGTGGAGAAAAACTCTGTTACACACACTGTTTCTGAGGAGAAACTGCTGCATGGAGCATATTAAGGATAAAGCTCACTCACCATAATGTGTTTGAGAAGAAAAATTGCTATTTAAAATAAAAATTTAAACATTTTGGGTCTAGAAGGAATACAATTAGAGTATGTGGTTTATTTTAATATATATAATAATTCTTCTCCATATAGACCCAAAATATTTAAAATTTTATTATAAGTAGTAGCATGGACACTGGTGAAGATAATTAACTTGAAATATTTTCTGCATTCTTTGAATTGATATGCCATTCTTCTGACAAGCATACAGATGCATTATAAAATGGCAATACAAGGACTACAGAGACATCTCAATGTGCTGAGAGCTTACTATACATCTGGGAGATCCAGGTTTGATCCCTGGCACCCTATATAAATTTCCTGGACAGCTCCAGGAGTACCTCTCAAACATAGATAGAGTAGCCCTGGAAACTCATGAGCTATGTACCATTGACCCCCACTCCCCCACCCCCTCCAGTAATAAAATGACAAGAAAACACAGATTGAACATGGGAATTAAAAATAAATGATACAGTATATAATATTATCATTTACTTTCGTTTGTCTTCATTAAGGGTTACTACTAAATGGTATTTCACCCCCCCCCACACACACACATATTTCCATTATAACAGAACACAGCCTGTGAATATTTAAAGTCTCTGAAGAAATTAACATGAACTGACCAGATGCCAAAACATTTGCCTGGATATGTTTTATCTGAGAAAAGACTCAGATATAATTTAAAATTGGATATACATATATAGCATAAATGTGTATATATTTTATATATGTAAAACTTTATAATTGATACCTAGCATATTTAGACTGGTCTTATGTCCATATAGTGAAATATATTTTATGAGATGAATTAAAAAATGTCCTCAGTTAATCAGTCAATTTTTTCAGAACTTACTTATTATATTTTTCTCAGAACTTACTTGTCATGTTTTTTGGTGGGGGCACCCCAGTGACATTCAGGGTTTACTTTTGGTTCTGTGCTAAAGAGTCACTCCTGGTGGGGCATGGGGGACCATATTGGGTGCAAGGGATTGAATTCGGTTCAACCTAGTATAAAGCAAGTGCCCTACCATCTGTAATCTCTCTCTGGCCAGAACGTACATTTTTTAAAGAAACAAGTGTATATATAAATTGTTATAAACATAACAATCTGGGAGAGCCCGGCAAGCTACCGAGAGCATCTCGTCTGAACGGAAAAGCCTGGCAAGCTACCCATGACATATTCTATTCAAACACAGTAACAACAAGTCTCCAATGTTACTGGGCCCGCTTGAGCAAATCGATGAACAATGGGAGGACAGTGACAGTGACAGTGGTACTCCAAGAATAACCTCTGTACAATTTACTTTACATACATGATGAGTGTCAATATGTATCATGATAAAATCTTATCATGAGGTGAATCATGTTCTAATTAATTCATTATATGTAGCACTGAAAATTAAAGTAATTGGTGTTTCTATTGCATCTTTCATGAAAATCTCATATCTCAAAATTTGTTAGAATCTTAACATAGTTTTTTTTTTATCAAAAACTTTTCAAGTTTTCATTGCTTTTCCCAAAGACTGCAGATTAATCACCCGGGAAATATTTTTTTAATGTGCATTGCTTTAGGTTGTACATAAATCTTGTAACTGTGTAAATCCCTATAATTCAAAGAACCAAAACTACTTTTACTTCAGCATGCTGTTTTCCCCTAAAGCCCTGTTGGTGCTGATTACTCTCTCAGTTTAAATTTGAAATAGAAAAATAAGCTTCCTAACTTTAAAATCAACACTAGTGTGGTGACCTCTTCTCACAAGAAAACACAGTTTTAGTAAAATTCAAAATACTGCTCTTCAAGGAAATAACTTTCTTTCTTAAATAAGCCTTAGAAATTAGAACACATTAAATATCTTTTTTTCTGTCAAAAACATATTAAGAGTATATATTCTAATAGGGCACCTGAAGAGTAACAACAAATGTTATGGATATATAGAAAGAACACATTATTGGAATTTGGAGATCCTGGTTCTAGTCCTATTTTCTCTGAATGGTAGAGGAATAAATGTGGAATGATATCATGGTCTGTGAAGGGTATGAGGTTTTAGCTACTTGTAAACAAACTATTTTATTCTGGGTGTTAGCAGAAACTTTGAAATACGTTGGTCTGAAATATCTCTTATGAGTCACAGAATGTGAAGTCACTCTTTTATATATGCATATACCATCTCCATTGTCCTCAAGGGTTACTCCTAGTTCTCTGTTTAGGGATCAGTCCTGATGATACTCAGGAGATCATGTGTGGTGCCAGGGCTAGAAATGGGTTGGCCAATTCCCAGACATGTGCCTTCACCCCTACACTATGAAATATTTAGATGTTTTACTCAAAATACCAGGAAGCTTGAGCTACATGTCTGAACTGGTTTCCTGGCCCTCAAAGTCCCACAAGAATCTTGTGGTATATCTAGGAGGAGGCAACAATGTACTTCGGAATTTACATCAAAGATGTAACAAGTGAAGCTTAGGAAACCTCCAAGCCATATAGATAGACTTGTCAATCTATGACCAGGAGATTTTTTTCTTGATAGCTTGATCAGGAAACAAATTTTTCTCTCTATTTCAAGGGAGATAGTAATTACTTACTTTAAAATGCTCTCTGCTGGGCTGGAGCAATAGCACAGCAGGTAGGGCGTTTGCCTTGCACGCAGCCAACATGCCTGACACAGGTTCGATTCCCAGCACCACATATGGTCCCCTGAGCACCGCAAGGAGCAATTCCTGAGTGCATGAGCCAGGAGTAACCCCTGAGCATCGCCAGGTGTGACCCAAAAAGCCAAAACAAAAATGCTCTCTGCACAAATATCTTTAAAAAGATAGTATGCTGGTTGAAAATGTACACTGTTGAAAGGATGGGTGTTGGAACATTATATGACTCAAACCTAGTCATGAACAACTTTGTAACTGTGTATCTCAAGGTGATTCATTAAAAACAAAATAAAAAAAACAAAAAATATTAAATGAAAAATATATAGTAAGGGATCAGTTTTTTTTTTTTAGGAAAAAATCAGAAACATAAGATCATGCAAGATGATTTCTCAGCTGACCATCCCCCAGATTTGAATATTATCTTGGCGTCACTAAAATATCTCTTTCATTTCATTTAATTTCATCATCCTGTTATTTGTCGATTGCCGCGAGCAGGCCCCAATAACGTCTCTTTCATCCTAGCCCTGAGATTATATTCAAGGCTCTTTAGGAGAATGAGACCCATCATTGTTACTGGTATTTGGCATATTTGGTACGCCACGGGGAGTTTGTCAGACTCTGCCCTGTGGGCCGGCTACATTCGGTAGCCTGCAAGTTTGTCCAAAGTAGGAATGAGATAATAAGATGTCATAAAAAGATGTCCTGATAAGATGTTCCGGGAGCTGGATTTTATAGTCTCTGAGTCTTGGCCGTTGATGGGATTACACGGCGCCAGGGGGCCTGGTGGTGGGTGTGACCCCCGCCTACTGGGATTTGGAGGATCTGGGTGGAAGATGCTCGACTCCAGTCCAAGTAGGCTTGGAGATCTCGGCCCTGGAACCCGCGTGGCTTTGTCCCTCTGCCATGTGTGCGGAGAGTGGTCTCAGCATGGTGGTGGCTGGTCCTGGAGGTCTTCAGCTGCTGGAGCCCTGGTCGGGGCGGGGAGGAAAGCTCAACCCGCACCCCTCCAAGGGGCCTCGGCGAGGAACAGCCAGGCGCGGGGGCAGAAGACTGCACTGTTCTCGTCCGGGAGCTGGATTTTATAGATTTTATAAAAAAAATATCTCTTAGCTACTCTAATTCATTGGTCCAGTTGGAGATGAAACAGAAGCTAATCAATTTTCCTTAGAGCATGGAATTACGATTGTGATCAACAAGCCACGGAGCAGCAGGGTGAGGCCAACCTGCAGCATTGACTTTAGCCATGCCCTGCAGGGCACTGGCTGAGCAAATTTATGAAGCCCTCAGTATCCGTCATATACAGCCTCACAACGGTATTGATATTTCCACTTGCTCCGAGGCAGTAACTGCAGGAAGCAGCAGGACTGCAGATTTCATGGTAACCTGCAAGGAGGAAGTTCCAAAAGCACTTTTTTTGTCCATTGTATTACTGGGCAGTGACATGGGCTGGCTGCAAGATCTTTCGACACTTAAGGAGACTCCCCTTAAACACTTACAAAAATCTCTGACGAGTCACAGAAGATAAAGTCACTCTCTGCTGTAGAAAAGCAAGTCAATACCTAACTTATCTAGGGTACATGCCATCCCAAGAGGACACATGGAGTGGCACTGGAATGGAAGCACTCACCATACTCTAAGTCTCACTGTAGTACTGTACCACTGTCCTCCCATTGTTCATCACTTTGCTCGAGTGGACACCAGTAACGTCTCCACTGTGAAACTTGTTACTATTTCTTAGCATATTGAATACGCTACTGGGAGCTTGCCAGGCTCTGTTGTGTGGGCAGGACGCCCTTGGTAGCTTGCCAGGCTCTCTGAGAGGGATGGAGGAATCAAACCTGGGTCCGTCACATGCAAGGCAAACACCCTACCCTCTGTGCTATTGCTCCACCCATACTCTAATTAAGAGTCCTATTAGCTCAGTTCTAGTAGGTGTCGTGTTGATGCAGGTACTACATTAACAGGAGCACAGATTGAGGACTTTTCAAGCCAGCATTAAAGTCCCAGTTGCCCTGGATTTAGTCAAGCAAATTTGTTTCGAGAGTTCACACAAGGTTCTACCATGGGAAAGTGCCCCGTTTATAGAAAGAAACTCCAAGGCCTGCGAGTCCCGTGGGTAAAACTTGTTCAGACAGATTAATGATGGCTGGCAAGCAGTGCAGCCAAGCAGGAAACGCCTTGCTAGAATAAGGAACAGGCAGTACCATGACTTTGATGCCATACGTGAAAAGAACTTGCTCATTGCTTCTCACCCCATGGCCACAGCTGTAGGAATATTGTAGCCTTTGTGCTTAAAGTGTGTGCTAACTTACCAAAGATGGGAGCCAAAGGGAAGATGATGCCAAACTAAAAAAAATAAGCTAGAACTGGCCCTTGTTGGGGACTGTCAGGCTAGTTTGCAGCCTGGACAGTCACTGTGCTTGATTCAGTCTCTGCCACCAAACCTGCCTGACGGCATGAAAGGAACCAGAAGCAAAGAAACCTCTTTGCTAATATGACTGATTTCAGCTCTGATGATACAACCTTGCCAATCAAGCAACACTCAAACACCTCTTGTTCCAACCACCTGTAGCAGGTCAGAACCCTTACTTCAATCCTAGTTCCGACTAGGAAGGAATATTCACAGCCTCATCCTGCTAAGTTTTCTCATCTTTCTGGTTCCAGTTAAGACAAAACCTTTATCCACTTCCCCGGCCTCCACACTTTTCTTCAACATCTAATTTTCACCATCCAAACCAACAAGAACCAGATAAAATGGAAGCTTGATATCATTTCCTGTTAGGTCAGAGGTAAGGACAGTTTCTGATGTAAGCAGTGAGCAACGCTTGAAAGTGAATGGAACAGTGGCATTTGTAAAGAGTTTGGAGTTGTCCACGTTTTGTTTACTCTCTTTGAAGTCCCGGAAAACAAATTATGACCAATCAGTTTTTGGGTCAATCAGTCACCGATTCATTGTATTCAAGGAAAAAAAAGCTGTTCTGGCAACATGTAGCAAGATTCACTAATATGCTATTAAAGTTGAGACTGCTGAAAATTGGTTTTGATTTTCAGGATTATGGAAGTACAGAATAACTGACTGTCTAGCCCTCATATGACTTCAGTTCTAAAAATCAAATCCCAGTTGATACACATCTTGCTCAAAGCTTGGTATTCTAAGTGCTTCCAATTCCATCCATTTTATGAGAATTAAATGGAATTTTATCCTAGGCAGTTAACTATACAAACATTCTTGGAAAAAGTCTAAAACAAAACCTATTACTGCGTTTTGGTAGGAAGATGATGAAAAATGAAGAGCTCCATGGAGATTTGGTTTCCTGGACAATTCCTCTCTCATTGTAATGAATACTTACTCATTAACAAATTTTAAATTTAATCACAATGGTTATTCTGAGAAATAGGTACTACAATAGTTTATAAAGAGAATTCTTGCCTAAAATGTTGATAATGCATGAATGCAATAGATTACATTCTTTGAACTTTACTATAGACACTTTTACTTATCAGCTGCCTAAGTTACTCTTTTTGTTGTGTTTTCATTCTTTCTTTAAATTTATTTGTTTTTGCCCCATACCCAGTGGTACATAGGGCTTACATGCCTTTGTACTTGGGAATGATTCCTGGCAGGATGAGGGGAACTATATGTGGTGTGCTGGGGAATGAACCTGGGTCAGCTATGTGCAAGACAAGCACTCAACCTGCTCTATTACCACTTCAGGGATTTTGACAGAAACTGTTTCATTTATAAGGACAGATAAAATGGGAAAAAAAGGGGGAACAGGTATGTGGCTCAGCTGCAGAGAACTTTCTCATTGCAAGAGACCTGAGTAAGATTTCCAGCATCATAAATCTAACTAAATACAAAGGGGAAATAAAAACAACAAAAAATTCAAATTACTTTTGAGGTTGTTGACCTCAATGGCTAAGGAAAATGTTGAAAGTCTTTGTAATAAACCAGTGATATAGCAATAACTTCCAGTGTCATAACTTTTCACACTATGTAAAAGTAGATAAGAAATTATCGTTAATTTAATTAGAACAAAATGATAATAAATGTATTTGCATCCAAGATTTCTGAACAACTACAAATTAGGCAAGTCTCTTGTATATTTGTATTAGTAAACAGGAATTATTTTTTCCAACATTATTTCTTTCCATATGAATTATCTGACCTCTTCCTGTTTAAAAAGTGGAGTAAGGGTGAAAAATATTTAAGCATAGGTTACAAATCACTGATGGCAGATTTTCTTTTCAGAACATCAACTCCAAACTTCTTGTTTTTATCAGTGTGATCAAGTAGTGAGAGTTTTTCATGGCCAAAATGTTAAATTGACTTGTTGCAATGACATCTGCCTAGATAATGAAAAATCCCACAGTCAAACTCTGCACCACTGTGTTCCAAGCAGGCTTAATATGACTCTGCTGTGTTGTAGGTTACGAAGGATGGTTTTCTTACAAGTTTCATTTATCTTATAGAAGAATTGCAGGATATTTTTCTTTTCTCGAAGAAAGGTAGATGGGATGTTAGTTTGGAGCTAAAGATCACAAATGGCAAGCAATTATCGGAGAAGACTTTCTATTGTATTCGTGCTTGGTTTTTAGATTTTGTGAGAAATGGCCATGTTTGATGGAAAGGCTGCCTGGGACGGCACAGCCATTTGGAAAATACCTGGGCTTGACAGTTGTACTACGTGGTGGATAATGAACTTTAAGCTTACTCCTCTTGCTTTCCCGTTTTAGGTGCTATGATCTTTCTTGTGCTGATCAAATTCAGAGTAAGAGAATATTGTTTCATAATATTTCCTTGCTCTGTTTTGGCCTTTAAACTTGAGGAGATGCAATAATGTTTGGTTTCTTTACCAGTTTTGTAAAATAAATTTGTATATAAGGGAGCCATTTGGAAAGCATGGTTTGAGAGGCCTTTGGAGAGGCCACATTGATAATGAACACAATTGGTTCCCCTCTTCCTAAACTACAAGGGGAAATACAGAGTACTGATGGATTCTTCCAAACAATGATGAGCCCAATATGTTTCTTTGCAAAAAAAAAAATTCTTTTAAACATAATTTTTTTAGAAGCAGTACTAGACATTATTAGACTAGTACTTTGACGGACAAAGTTATGGGAAGAAATGGCTATCTGAAACGGAAATTTTTTTTGATAGGTAGCACAGTGGTCGGGCGTTTGCCTTGCGTGCGGCCCGGCCTGGCGAGCCAGGTTCGATTCCTCTGCCCCTCTCAGAGAGTTCGGCAAGCTACTGAGAGTATCTCGCCTGTACAGCAAAGACTGGCAAGCTACTCATGATGTATTCAATATGACAAATACAGTAACCAGTCTCACAATGGAGGCGTTACTGGGCCCACTCGAGCAAATGATGAACATTGGGAGGACAGTGCTACAGTGCAGTGTTACTTTCCTAACAGAAGTTAAATGTTTAAAATAGTAAGTTCGTGTATTGTTAATTATTACTAGAAAAGTGAATCAAAGGTAAGTTCATGTCAGTCTCACACAAGAAAAATCACTGTGTCCCAAACTGAGATCTTTTTATTTCTCTTTTGCCTTGTCTAGAATAAAACCCATTCTTGACAGCAGTCATAGCACAGTGTGTCCACTGCTGCCTTGCACACAGCTGAACCAGGTTGGATCCTGGCACTAAACGTGGTTCCTCAAGCCCCATCAGGAGAGATCGCTGAGCTCAGAGTCAGAAATAAACACTGAGTACTGCTGGATATGGTCCTAAAACAAACAAACAAACAAACAACAATAATATAACCTATTCCTCAAGGACCTGAAGAACTGATGCCTTTTGGCAATATAATGCTAAACTACTAACTGACCCCTTGGAAAAATTCAGTACCTGAAATTTCGCTTCTTCTTATTTTTTGTCTAAGGCTTGTGTATCATGATTTATCTAAGTATGTAAGCTCTTACCTGGGAATTATTAGCGAGAGTTCCTTATTTCTTTATTCAAATGCCTTGTCACTTAATATTCCAAGCTCCTAAGACTAATATAATTTTTAATCCACTTTCAATGCAAATTATACCGAAAGGTAAACTTGTGGATAGTATTGTCTCTAAAATTGAAAAATAAATGTAGCTGCTTTATTAATATTTTGTGGTGATGAGAAGATTAATATAAAATTTAAAATCATCTATACACATTAAGCTTAAACAGTTCAAAGCACACAGGAAGTGCCCCCACAAACACCTGCCATCTACATTAGGATGAAGGAAGAATGAATTCTCAAAAAATGTCAACTAGTGAAGCAATGAACATACAAGTTCAGATGTTATTTTGACTGTACTTTTTTGCCTCTCTGGGGGGATAAATTCCCAGGAGTGGTATTGCTGGGTCAAATAGGAGCTCAATTTCTATTTTTTTTTTTTACGATCATCTACACTGTTTTCCAAAAGGGCTGAACCAGGATGGATAGTTTGCTTTCGATCATCCAACTTAAATTTTCTCACTTGAGGTTAGAAGTCACATGGCATGCTATTCATTCCTAGAAATAAACTCGCTAGAAACCCAGGTTTCATATGCATGTTCTTCTGCCAATATTATATTATCAACCTATTTTATAGTTTATCTCTTATCATGGACTGGATCAGTTAAAAATATCCTACAAAAAACAACAGCTAACAGTGCAACAGCTAACAGTGCATTACATAATGAAATGCTAAAATCTTTCTTCTCAGATTAGAAATTAAACAAGGAAAATCCACCATTCCCATTTACACTAAGGTGCTCCTTGGTTTTTAAGGTCCTAATTAGTATGTAAGTATGTAAATGGCTGGAGCGATAGCACAGCGGTAGGGCGTTTGCCTTACAAGTGACCAACATGGCTGACCTGAGTTCGATTCCTCCACCCCTCTCGGAGAGCCCAGCAAGCTACTGAGAGTATCTCGCCCGCACAGCAGAGCCTGGCAAGCTCCCCGTGACGTATTCGATATGCCAAACACAGTAACAACAAGTCTCATGATGGAGACGTTACTGGGCCCGCTCGAGCAAATCAATGAACAAAGGGAGGACTGTGACCATGAATTAGTATGTAAGTATTAAAATAAGCTTGTGTAGGTATACACAAATATAGAAACACAAGCATACATATATTTGTATTTTAATACAGTGGATAAAGCAAAGTTTTAGCATTTAAACCTAGGTTCAGCACATCTCTAGTAGAATGCTTACATTCCAAAATAATAACTGCTTAAAATTTGATTCTACAGAAATGAAAGCCCATTGAAGAAACTGACTTTAACATAAACAGAGTTGAAAAATAGTTAGCTACCTTATGTCTATCCACTGAAACACTGCTTCTATAAATTCAAATTTTTATACATAAAATATGACAGCCAACAAATAAATTCTAGAAACCATATGACCACCTGCTTCTTGCAACTGCTTCTGTCCTTACCCAAATAAATCTTAATCAAATGTTTTTCACTAAAGCACAAACTTTTTTATTTGTTTCATTTAAATGTAAAATTCTTAGGCTAGAAAATCTTGTCATCAGCCACCATCCAGATCGAATGTCCTTCTCTCCTGGAAGAGAGCATAACATGACACTTGCCATAACTATGCCACTGGACCCCATGCAAGGCTGTTTCACATGGAGTGCTCCACAGGGGGGTTGGTGAGACCGCTCCCCACCCCAAGGGACCCAGTCCCGGCAGCAGAAAACCTCCAGAACTCACCCACAAGTGAACCTATTCCTGCACCTCATGGCTGCATTTGTTGCTGCACAACACTTCATAGGATATAGCCTATCCATACTCTAAGAGTACCCACCATATTAATGGGGTTCAAAGAAGGAGGCAAACAATCTTAGAGGGAAAATTTTTTACAGATATATATATATACATATATATATATATATATATATATATATATATATATATATCACAAGTCTCAACCTTTAACTTGTTTTTCATTTTTTTTCATTTCATCATCCTGTTGTTCGTCGATTGCCTCGAGCAGGCCCCAGTAACGTCTCTTTCATCCTAGCCCTGAGATTATATTCAAGGCTCTTTAGGAGAATGAGACCCATCATTGTTACTGGTATTTGGCATATTTGGTACGCCATGGGGAGTTTGCCAGACTCTGCCCTGTGTGCAGGCTACATTCAATAGCCTGCAAGTTTGTCCAACGTAGGAATGAGACAATAAGATGTCATAAAAAAAAGTTCTGATAAGATGTTCTGGGATCTGGATTTTATAGTCTCTGAGTCTTGGCCGCTGATGGGATTACACGGCGCCAGGGGGCCAGGTGGTGGGTGTGACCACCGCCTACTGGAATTTGGAGGATCTGGGTGGAAGATGCTCGACTCCAATCCGAGTAGGCTTGGAGGTCTCGGCTCTGGAATCCACGCGGCTTTGTCCCTCTGCAAGTACCTTCATGTGTGCAGAGAGTGATCTCAGCATGGTGTTGGCTGGTCCTGGAGGTCTTCGGCTGCCGGAGCCCTGGTCGGGGCGGGGAGGAAAGCTCAACCCGCTCCCCTCCAAGGGGCTCCGGGAAGGAACACCCAGGCGCGGGGGCAGAAGACTGCACTGTTAACTTGTTAGTGATCTTTTATTGAAGGGATTAATGGCCCCTGGGTGAAATACAACAATCTTCACACTCTTTCCCTAAAGATACTTTTTTGATAGCATTTTCAGTAGTTTTTCATAACAAACAATACAAAATATATTAATTCAGTTCTGCTTTGGGGAAGAGATTGGGGTTCGGGATGAAAACATATGAAATATGGTGTTGGGAAGGTGTAATGGTGGTGGGATTGGTGTTTGGATACTAAATAAAATCATATTTAGAAAAAATAAAGACATCATCAGAGAACTGAAAAATAAAAAAAAAAACCTCTCAAGCCTTGTGGTTATTTTTGATAGACCCCAAACCCTTGAATTTGAGCACCAATTTAAAGGTGAGTGGCTCAAGGAACTAGCGCTATTTTCTGTGGTCTTTCCATTATCTGAATCACAAGCTTTACCCTAAGATATACTTAAATAATGTATGTACTTAAAACCTGTACTTAAAACATAACATAGCCACGAGGTTCTTGATTTTCAGCAGTTTGACAATTCAAATTAAATAGAGGCAATTTACGTATCAATTTAGCACATGGGAGATATAATCAAAATTAAGCATTTAAAATCCTTTGTAACGTTAAGTCCCAAGGTTGAATTTGTCATCTAAAGTGATTAATATAGAAGGTGGATATCTTTGTCTGTGTCATCAACGGCTATCAACAGGTATCCTAAATACCAATTATCAACAATTATCTAATTATAAATTATCTAATTATAAATTGCATCAGTCTTGTGGGCATCATATATATTTACACTTTTAAATAATTCATTTGTTTTTATCCAATAGAAGGGCAGATATTTGAAAAGTTATTGATAGAGAAGGCTTAAGAATACAATATCCCAATACCAATCCCACCACCAGTATCAGCTTCCTGGCACCAGTGTTCCTATACTTCCTCCTGCTGTTCCCCCATTTGTCACCCATCACTTTAACAGGCACATTTCCAAATTCAAGTTCATAGTTTTGATCTCATGTTTTCGGTGTTGTTGAGTCTGTGTTTGGATTACATAGCTCTATCACTCTTCCGTATCTTTGGTATGGCTGGGGCCCTTCACCTCTGTGACTCCATTACTTTCATTTTTTATTTTCCATTCCCCCTCAATTTCATTACTTCTCTGTCCTCCTCTCTGCACTACAATGTTAAAATTAAAGTATGTATAAAATGAACAATATGTTTCACACTGAAAACAAGAATTTTTTTTCTGTATCTGACAGCCAGATATATTGACCAGTAGCATAGAAAATGTTAGTCATCAATCATCTGCCTAAAAAAAAAATAAGCAAATGAAGATTCACAAGTGAACTCTGAAATCAAACTACAGAGGAAAAAATATCAAAGATGCTAAAAGTCCAATTAAGGAAACTTTATATACTATAATGATAAAGAAAATTCTAAGTGAAATGAGTATGATTCAGGCATTTTAACAGAGAATATTTTAGTTTAATTCTTTTGTGGGGAGGGAGGCACACAGGGCTTATTCTCAGCATTGTGTTCAGGGTTCAAACCTGGTAGTACTCAAGGACCGTCTGGAGTGCCAGGGATTAAAGCCAGGTTGGCTGAATGCAAGGCAAGTGTCCTACCAATTGCTCTTCTCTTTCTGGTCTGTAATACAGAATATTTTAGTTATGTGTGTTATGGCATGAAAGAGAAAGTGCGTACATAACACATACCCTATTCTTCACTTTCTAAATGCTAATGAAACACTGATTAATCTTAAAAAATAATGTCTTTCATATCATTGTTGCTACTAAGCTTATGTCCCATACTTTCAAACAACAATAGAATACATAATGAAGATATACTTTTAGTGACTTATTTTCCCAATAACACATAATAATGTATAAATGTGAAAAATATGTGTAAGTTTGTAAGCATGTAAAATACCTTATTATAGTCCAATCGGTTTATTTGTAGCTTGATACATATAAATATGAATGTGTTGCAGTAATATATAATCCAATACCTTTAATTTGAGAAATGCTGAAGCAAAGCAAATATATTAATGCAAATAGACTTATGTATAAAGTAAACAAAGTAGTGGTTGTAAGCTAAAGTAATAGTTATAATTTGCTAAAATATGATCATTGCGTTGGCTAACAGCTTATGGCAAGTAGCATTGGGTTTCTAAGAGTGAAAAAGAGAAATCGATGGATTGCATAAGTTTAAGTCAGCAAAAATCTTTAGAGTTAGGACCTCACTGAGGCTGAGTTTACTCTGATAAAAGGAAAGCTGCACTGAGTATATTTGTCAACAGAACAACAGACTTATCCTATTCTTCTAGAGCACTCTTGTGAAAACTATGCATAGCACTGCATGGTTCTCAAGAAAAGGTGCATTGTGCATAGCACTGCATAGTTCTCAATCTCCGTATCAATCACAGAGCTCAGATACTATGCAATGATGTGCTACTAATGCCAGAGTACACTGCAGAATGTTTTCTCCCAAAAGGCAAGTCTGGGAACTGCTTATAATACTTTGATACCGATATCATATATGCTTTGTTTTAGCATTTCTCATTATTTTGGGGTACTTAGGGGGAGGCTTGGGCCACACCTGGCTGTGCTCAGGGCTTATTTCTGGCCCAGTGCTCAGTAATTGGAAACAAAAGGTAGCACTGGAGATTCAACTCAAATCAACCTGGTACAAGGCAAGCACCTAAACGACTGTGCTATCTCTCTGGCCCTTCTGTTTGATTAAATTTCTTAAGTCCCATTCAGAGCTTAAACAATTGGAGAGAAAGAACTAGAATTTTATTTTCTTTTTTAGTCAACCCTATATTTCTCCTGATTGAAGTAAATATAGAGCTAACTAACATTTTAAGGCTTAGTAAAGAGACCCATCAAGTAGTTTAGGAAGGATAAATAGAATATTAAAATCTGTTAACAGTTTTTATCCTATGAATGTTGCATTTCCTTCTTCTGAGAAGGAACAAATTATATATCTTTATGCATGATATCATATGCTTCCATAATGCTTTCTCACAGAAAATTTAAGGAACTTATTATCAGTAGTCACATGCTTTGTTTTGCATAATAGGCTCTGATATCAGGACTTACATTAAACCATGCAGAATTAGACATGATTCTATATTGATGCAATGCTTCTCCTCAATTACCAAATATCTAGGCAGATTTGCCTTCAGAGGCATCACAGTTGGTCCTATGATTCTTTACTGTATTATTACATTTCAATATGAAAAAATCAATATTACTTGCTCATTTTCATTTTATTTAGTTTTTGTTTTTTTTTGGGGGGGGTCTTATCTAGCAGTGCATAGGGCATCTGGCTCTGTGTTTTGGGATCACTCCTGATGAGGTTTGGGGTACCATTATGTGGAGGCAAGGATTGACCCAGCTTGCTTGTGTGCAAGGCGAGCACCCCACCCTGTGCACTAACACCCTTGTTCCTCTCTGTCTTCTTCAAATGTATACAGATGATGTTTAGTGACCAGGAGACTCCTTCTTATTGGTGTACTGCGTCTACTGTACCTGGTCTGTTTTGCTATTATTATTTTGAAAATTAGAAGCCTGGTCTGTACCACTTTCATTATCGTCTTGACATTTGGAATCCCGTTAACTCCAATGGGCTTTTTTAGTTATTTTATGTCAGGTCCCTGTCAGCGGTAATAAAGGTCACTTATCAAAGATCCAATTAAAATTTAAACTTTATGTTAATAATATGTTACAAAGAAATCCTAACATTTTCCGAAGTTGCTTTTCTCAAATCAGGTAGCACAGCATCCAGATAATTAACAAGCAGGAAATACAATTTCAATTAATAAGACTCTTTTTCTTTGTCTCCCTGGCCTCTCCCCCATGGCTCCTCACCTCACTGCAGCGCCTCGGTGAACTAAGATAGAAAAGGAATTAAAACTTAAGAAGAGCAGAGGATTTTTTCCCCTTGTCTCAAAAGAGTATGAACAATACCTTTTAGAATTTCAATATGAACTAAGTCATTTCTTTCTTCTGTGAAAGCTACCACTAGAAAAGACCGATCTCATTTCAATGCCCAATGAAAAAGAGAAAGAAAGGGACCATAATTTTATGAGCGACATACCAGAGAACGTGTGGCATGTACTACTGCTGCTACAGTCAAGGGTGTATTCAGACATCACCTTTAAAGAAGAAGGTGAAAGAGCGGGTTACCTGCAGGAAGATATCAGATACTACAGGGCACTTGACTGACAGATATTAAGTTGTTTAATTTTTTTAAAGGGAGAAATGATCCCCTGCTAATTTTCAAAGAAATTTAAAAGGGCTTTGCTGAAGTAATAGCACAGTGGGTAGGGCATTTGCCTTGCATGCGACCGACCTGGGTTTGATTCCCCCGCCCCTCTCAGAGAGCCCGGCAAGCTACCTAGAGTATCCTGCCCACATGGCAAAGCCTGGCAAGCTCCCTGTGACATATTTGATATGCCAAAACAGTAACAACAAGTCTCACAATTTGTTGTGAGATGTTACTGATGCCCACTCGAGCAAATCAATGAACAACAGTGCTAAGAGGGTCTTGTCCTATTTCTTGATGAAGAATTTAGACCCTCCACACGTTTTAGAATGAACTATTTCTTCACAGTTAATTCTTCCATTATAAAGTGATAGTGAGAGTTTGTTCTACATACACACACACACACACATTTATATTAAAGGTTAGTTACACAAAACTGCTGATTTCACATTTGTATTTCAGGCATATTCTTACAAACACTGTCCACTAAGGAAGTACTTATTCTAAACTGGACAACATGTAAAGAAAAGATTATTAGTCAGGCTGTTTACATCTTTGGAATAAACTAGAGGTTCAGGTAGTCAAACTTACAAAGTTTCAGCACTTCTACAATAATTATATTGCTCTGAAAGGCAGTGCTCCTTTGATTCTCAACAAGAGAAGGACTAAAGTGGGTTATTATTAAGCCAGTTTTTCCAACGTCCTCACAGTGAAAAGGCCAGGTGCTCAACATATTGTTACTTTATGTACAATTGAAGTGAAGATTTTCTGCTTCTTGTCAGAAATCAGTTGTGAAGGGTCAAAATTACACATTTTCTATCCAGTGTTTCACTTTTATCATTTATACAGTCAAAGCTATTGCTATGTTCAATGACCTTCATTTTCTCATTCAGAACGGGAAAAATTACTATTAACAAGGTCCTGTTGCCATGTTGGCACTGCTAAGCTTATTTTAGTTTATTTTACTTTGACACACAAGCATGAGCACATACAGTCAATAAAGTAATAGGCCAACCAAAGCAATGAGTGGCAATGGGGGTTCACTTCTCTGTATGGAATTACTAGCTAAGTACAACTATTAGTGTTTAATAAAGTCCTATTTCTTCACTGGTTGCCAAGAAATTCAAAGTGTAAATGCAGTGAGTAATTGCTTCCAAATGTATAAGTCCATTTTTTCCCCAAAGGAGGGATAATAAAATATTGTATATTCAACACCTATTTATGTTGTAACTTTTTATTTGACCTGAAATACAATATAAATAATATCCAAGAATGTTTACAAAATCTACAGAAAGTTGTTTCAGATGAGTATTTATAATAAGCATCATTGATAAAGTTGAAAGTACAAGAGCATGAAAACACCAATAAAATACATGGTCAAGATATCCAGTCTTATTTTGAATAATTATGTTATAACCGTGAATATTCAAGTCTTCATGTAAAAGTATTTAAAAGTTTCTCCTGGGTAATATCTACAGAAAAATTACTATGTTGTGTGCAAAATTAATATTGATTTTGTTTTCCCTGGGTCACACCCAGTGGTGCTCAGAGGTTGGAAGTTGATGGCAGGATTGCTTGGGGGACCATATGTGGTAGGGAGGGAAGCAGGCACTCTTTTGGAGAGTGTGGTATTGGAATAGTGTGTACACGACATTATGTCATGAATAGCAGCACTGTAGCACTGTCCTCCCATTGTTCATCAATTGGTTCTAGCAGGCACCAGTAATGTATCCATTGTGAGATACATTGGATGTTGTTACTGTTCTTGACATATCAAATATGCCTCAGGGAGCTTGCCAGGCTCTGCCTTGCAGGCAGGATACTCTTGGTAGCTTGCCGGGCTCTCTAAGAGGGACTGAGGAATGGAACCTGGGTCAGCTTCATGCAAGGCAAATGCCCTACCTGCTGTGCTCCAGCCCAGCATGAATAGTAATATAAATTATGGCATCACAAAAATTTTTAAAATGTCTGAATAAAAAACCCCGCGTGGCTTTGTCCCTCTGCCAGTACCTTCATGTGTGCGAAGAGTGGTCTCAGCATGGTGGTGGCTGGTCCTGGAAGTCTTCGGCTGCCGGAGCCCTGGTCGGGGTGGGGAGGAAAGTTCAACCCGCTCCCCTCCAAGGGGCCTCGGCGAGGAACAGCCAGGCGCGGGGGCAGAAGACTGCACTGTTCTCGTCCGGGATCTGGATTTTATAGTCTCTGAGTCTTGGCCGCTGATGGGATTACACGGTGCCAGGGGGCCAGGTGGTGGGTGTGACCCCCGCCTACTGGGATCTGGAGGATCTGGGTGGAAGATGTTCAACTCCAGTCCGAGTAGGCTTGGAGATCTCGGCCCCAGAACCCGCGTGGCTTTGTCCTCTGCCAGTACCTTCATGTGTGCGGAGAGTGGTCTCAGCATGGTGGTTCATGGTTCAAAGCCACGCGGGTTCCCAGATCCTCCAGATCACAGTAGGCGGGGGTCACACCCACCACCTGGCCCCCTGGCACCGTGTAATCCCATCAGTGGTCAAGACTCAGAGACTATAAAATCCAGCTCCCGGACGAGAACAGTGCAGTCTTCTGCCCCCGCGCCTGGCTGTTCCTCGCCGAGGCCCCTTGGAGGGGTGCGGGTTGAGCTTTCCTCCCCACCCCGACCAGGGCTCCAGCAGCCGAAGACCTCCAGGACCAGCCACCACCATGCTGAGACCACTCTCCGCACACATGAAGGTACTGGCAGAGGGACAAAGCCACGCGGGTTCCGGGGCCGAGATCTCCAAGCCTACTCGGACTGGAGTAGAGCATCTTCCACCCAGATCCTCCAGATCCCAGTAGGCGGGGGTCACACCCACCACCTGGCCCCCTGCCGCCGTGTAATGCCATCAGCGGCCAAGACTCAGAGACTATAAAATCCAGCTCCTGGAACGTCTTTTCATGACATCTTTTTATGACATCTTATTATCTCATTCCTACTTTGGACAAACTTGCAGGCTATTGAATGTAGCCTGCCCACAGGGCAGAGTCTGGCAAACTCCCCGTGGCTTACCAAATATGCCAAATACCAGTAACAATGATGGGTCTCATTCTCCTAAAGAGCCTTGAATATAATCTCAGGGCTAGGATGAAAGAGACGTTACTGGGGCCTGCTTGAGGCAATCGACAAACAACAGGATGATGAAATGAAATGAAATGAATAAAAAATAGGAATCCAGTCTTGTACAGAAATGAACTGAAACTAAATTAACCAGAATGGAAGAATAGATTCAAAATCTGACTGATTAAATGACTGTTTTTTTTTCTCAAACCATTGTGATGATGTCACGCTGCTGTCAATACAATAACCACACTCCCTTTCTCCTAAGAAATACCCATGGTAAATAAAAAGTACACAATAGAAACAAAATGGCAGGAGAGAATCAATACTGGTTCTTTAGTTCTATTTTTGTAGTTGTATTATTTCATACAAATTTATTTTAAAAGATTTTAAAGTGCCTTTTGGTCTTTGGCTATTTTGGGTCACACCCAGTGATACTCAGGGATTACTCCTGGCTCTGCACTCAGAAATTACTCCTGGTACTGCTCATGGAACTGTATGGGATGCTGGGATTGAAACTGAATGAACCAGGTGCAAGGCAAATGCCCTACCTGCTGAACTATCGCTCCAGCCCCAACTTAAAGTGTTTTAAATGTTACTTTACTTTTAGTAAATATGAAGAGTGGTAGCTGCTATGAATATAATATTTATGAATTAGTTTGAAAGTGGTAGAAATGTAATTTTCCCAAGAGGTGAAAACCTACAATATCATAAGGAAACATAAATTTCTTATTTATGTTTGTAATAAACAAATTAAAAATTAATAGCCTTTGTTGAGACCAGAGAAATAGTAAAGCAGGTAGGGTACTTGCTTGTACATGACTGATTCAGGTTCAATCTTTGGCACAATATATGGTCCCCTGAGCACTGTCAGGAGTGATCCCTGAGTTCTGCTAAGTCAGGAGTAAGACTTGAGCACTGTCAGATATAAGCACCAAACAAAAACAAATAAATTAAAATAACATTTACTATGTATTAACACATTCATGACAAAATAATATATTTGAAAATATGTTGATGTCAAAATACATAAACGCACCACTGTCGTTATAAAACTTATTATCTTCACAATTGAGTCTCAGAAACATAAAATTGAAGTCATGTTTTAAAAAAAATTACAAGCATTCTAAGTCCCATATATCTCATCTCAAGATTTGTGCTTTTACATAACAGTAAAACATGAGAATAGATTTTTAAAAAATGTTTACAGACACCAATTCAAGTATTTATTTATCCATTTTATGCTTAAACTGATTGTTTCACTATATCAGACTTCTAATATATGGCTGAATAGGAAAGAAAATGATGTCCTCATTTTCATAAGCACTCAATATTAAATCATCATAATAAATCTTTGATTTGAAGTTGGTCTCAATTTTATTATCAAAATGGTGAATTATAAACCCATGGAAATTACATTTTTGCATCATTATGAATCGATATCTGTATTTACCTGAGACGTATACAGGTATTTAGAATATTATTGGAAACTAAGATTCTAGAAACGGGATGGGGTCTTCTTTGCTGTTGCTCTTTGTTGCTGCTATGTGGTACCATTTTCAGTGGTGTCGTGGGCTTGGGGGTGCGGCCACTATAGGCAGTACTCAAGGGCCATGCAATGCTTAGATCAAACTCAGTGGCTCACAGTGCAAGGATCTACAACTTGATCCATATTCTCAAGCCAATGGAAACATAAGTTTTAAAAATGTGAAGAATGAATCTGTATCTGAACTTGCAAAATGATCTGGTCTTTTAATAATGGAAAGGAAAGGGGAAAAAATGTGGGCCTAGAATCCAAATCAATCCAGATAGAGGCATCCAATATTAAGAAATGGTACTGGCTGGCACTGGAGAGATAGTTCAGCAAGTAATGCACTTTCTTTGCAAAGAAATGACCTGGGTTCAATCCTGGAGACTATTTATGATTCCCTCAACCTCACCGAGCACAGAGCCAGAAGAAACCTCTGAGCAAGGTTAATCACTTAATCACTTAACTTCCCGTTAGTCGGCGATTTGTTCGAGCGGGTGCCAGTAACTTCTCCATTTGTCCCTGTCGAGTGCTAGTGTAGCCCAATGGCATCTGTTCGCTCTGCGAACATGAAGAGCCTCAAACCGATCGTTCATGATCTTCACGAAGAAGTCTGACCATCTGGTAAGTGGGTGGCGTTCTTTTGACATCCCGTGGAATCCAGTCAGTAACAGCTCTAGTCCAGCGGTCGTCTTTAAATCTCATTACGTGACCAGCCCATCTGATTTTTGACACCTTGGCAAATGAGACAGCGTCCCTGATTCTTGATCATTCTTGATCATTCTTGATCATCAGCGAATGTCGGAACTCTGGATTCGTTCTCTCATTTGAGTGAAACGTGATATTCCAAGCATAGCTCTTTCCATTCTTCTTTGGGAGACCGGAATAGCGTTCTCATCTTGTTTGCGTAGGGCCCAGGTCTCTGAAGCATATGTTAATGCAGGAAGAACAGTGGAATCAAAGAGATGTGCCCAGAGCCGGAGGTTCTTCGTCCTCTTAGCTATTTCTTCGACGTTCTTGAACGCGTTCCAAGCCGCTCTCTTCCTCCTGTGCAGCTCGGGTGCCAGGTCATTTGTCATGTTGACTTCTCGACCTAGGTACACATAGCTGTTGCATTCGGAGATGGTCGTTCCGTTAAGAGCAAATGGGGCATCAGGAACGAGGCTGTTTCTCATAAACATTGTCTTCGTAAGATTCAGCTGTGGTCCTACCTTTCCACACTCACGGTCAAAGTCGGCCAGCATTTGTGCCGCTTGGCTGATGTTTGGTGTTACTAAAACAATGTCATCAGCAAAGCGGAGGTGGTGTAGTTGCTGACCATCTATCTTCACTCCCATTCCTTCCCATTCTAGTCATCGCATGATATTCTCGAGGGTGGCACTGAAGAGTTTCGGTGAAATGGTATCACCCTGCCGAACCCCTCTCTTGACATCAATGATCACTTCTTTGTAGAATGATGAGATCCTGGTAGTGAATCCGCAATACAGCTCACGGAGGATCTTGACGTATTGGGCTTGAATGCTCTGATTGGCTAGGGCTTCAATGACCGCTTCCATCTCAAGGTTAGGTGTGACATAGCACAGCGGGTAGGGCGTTCGCCTTACAAGTGGCCAACATGGCCGACCCGAGTTTGATTCCTCCGCCCCTCTTGGAGAGCCCGGCAAGCTACCGAGAGTATTTGATATGCCAGACACAGTAACAACAAGGTCTCCAATGGAGACGTTACTGGGCCCACTCGAGCAAATCGACGATCAATGGGAGGGAAAAAACAAAAATAGAAATAGTACTAAGCACCTGATGTTAGTTCTGAAGAATCCAATACTGAAAACAATGTATAACATTTTATAGATGTTTGTACATTTCACAAAGGTGCTTGACAAACTGACTAAAGGAGTTCAGCTTGCAGAAGAATAACAAAAAACCACGTGCATTAACTTTGCTTATGGTTTAGTATTAAAAATTAAACATTTGTGGCTAGAGTGATAGCACAGAGGTAGGGCATTTGCCTTGCACGCGGGCAACCTGGGTTTGATTTCCGGCATCCCATATGGTTCCCTGAGCACTGCCAGGAGTGATTCTTGAGTGCAGAGCCAGGAGTAATCCCTGTGTATTTCCTGTGTGAACCAAAAATATATATATATACATTTCACTCTCCATATTTAAAAAGCTTGACCTACCTTGAAATTTAAGTATGATTAAGGAAAAACCACACTACTTTTAAAGTCCCCTGGTTAGAGATCATGCAGAAAGATTGTGCAGTACAGAATAAATTTACAGGGAGGAGAGTACAGTGGGTAGGGCATTTGCCTTGCCAGGGCCAAGCTGGGGTTAATCCTCTGCTCTCAATCACCACCAGGAATAATCTCTGAGTGCAGAGCTAAGAGAAACCCCTAAGTACGATCCAAACCTGACCTCCCTCCTTCCTCCAAAAATACATCTGCTTTTTCTTGACATTTTCTAGTCTTCTATAATCATCAATCATTGAAACACCTGTTTATAGTCATGACCCAGCATGATTTTGTGTTCACTCAGATACATTACATTCTCTCAGGCAATATTAACAAAAAACTAAAGACACTTAAAATAAATTTTGCATAAGTTTATAACTCCAACATAATATACTAAAAAATCTTCAACATTATTTGAAGCCTTTTGCTTTCAGAGATCTTTCAGATTTTATAGTAGTTTTCTGTATAAGGTAACTCACAGGCCAAGTGGATATTTTCTTGATGTCAAGTTGACCTCTTTGGAAGACAGGGCAGCATAATAAGAAAGCATCACCAAGATCAGACTCCATGTAAGACACTCTTTCCCCTACTGTCTCCATGGGGTGCCACTATAACCACAGGGGGTGCCAAACCCTATTTCCACATCAAAACCATTTCTCATTTCCTGCTACAAGTCATAAATTCCACCTGCCTTGCATTGTCAGTTATTGAACTGTTCTCTGCTGGCACAACACAACCTTATGTGCACAAATGCACTAACATGCATGTATTTGTGCATGCATGCACACACACACACACACACACACACACACACACATTCCAGATACAAGACTAACTAAAATGTGAGAGAGCAGAGATTTGGAGTTGACTCTTCAGTCACTGGACACACATTGCTTCCTTAACACCCCCCTCCCCCCAGTTCTGGGTGGGGGTTAGAAGTTACTTGCCAAGAATGGCAATTTTCCTACAGGGCTGAGAATTGCAATTTTCCTCACCTCCTGGGTAAGCCTATGGGTTGGAGAATTAAGCTTATAATGTGCAAAATTAAAAGAACAGTAGGAAGGGAAAGGTGTATTTTAGGGAATTTTGGAATGAATGGAGACTAATTTGATGATACACATAATGAGACTAAAGTTTAATATTATTAAAAGAAAAAACAAAATGCCTCTGATTTTAACATTGTTCAGTCTGTGGGAAAGAACAAAGAAGACACTTTCTTTTTTGTATGCACTATATTTTTAAATAGATTTAGTTCCACATGAAACTGACATTTATGACTAATAGTTACTGCATTTAAGAATCAGAGCAGGAGATTAGAACTGTGATTTCCAATTTTAATCTAAAAGAGTGGCACAAAAAAGAATCATTTCCACTTAACCCATAATTTTCCAAGCTGTGCGTATTAGCACCTTGGAAGAAATTAGATGAGGAAAATGATAACATATATCTAAGTGGCTTTTAAAATCAAAGATCTGTGTCTCTGTGTGTAGTGTGTGTGTGTGTGTGTGTGTAAGGGTGTGTGTATGTGTGTGTGCGCGTGCACATGCTAACACTTTACTTTTTATTTTATTTTTTTACAGAGTCTGGGATTGAACCCATCTCACACATACCAAGCAGTGCTTTCCTACTGAACCTCATCCCTAGCCCTGTTTTAATATTTTAAAGTACCAAATATAAAAATGAGTAATGACCCCTTCTCATTCAGTTTCAATGAATAGAATAATTAGCTATCAGTCTTATTATTAGGTTTAAATATAGATAATTTGCTTCTAATATTGTCTTTTTTTTTATAATATTCTACTATTCTTAAAGCAAAATCTCCTCTATATTAAGTGCTCAAATGTCTGTTAGCATAATATGCAAGTATTATGTAAAATTATATATATTTTGTGTACAATCATATATGTGTATATCGATATGCTGAAATGGAAATGTATTTTTCTTTATTTAATTTACTTTTATGTCCACCTAAGTATCTATATAAAATCCTGGTTTTGTGAAAAAGATTACTTTTGCTTTTGTGAGGATTATCCAGAAAAAAAAATATATTCTGGAGCTGAAGTGATACTATAGAGGATAGGACGTTTGCCTTGCACACAACTGACCTGGGTTTGATTCCCAGCATCCTATTTGGTCCCCCGAGCACCGCCAGGAGTAATTCCTGAGTGCATAGCCAGAAGTAACCCCTGTGCATCCCTTGGTGTGACCCAAAAAGCAAAAAAAAATTATATTCTGAGTGTAGTCACTGTATTGTTCATCAATTTTCTCGAGCGGGCAGCAGTAACATCTCCATTGTGAGACTTGTTGTTACTGTTTTTGGCGTATAAAATATGCCGCGAGGAGCTTGCCAGGCTTGGTCATGCAGGCATAATACTCTCAGAAGCTTGTCGGGATCTCCGAGAGTGGTGGAGGAATTGAACCCAGGTTGGCTGCATGCAAGGCAAATGCCCTGCTATGCTATTGCTCTGCCCCAGTTTAGTCACTATATTGATTTAAACGAATGATTGACTTTAATGGGATTCTTATTCAGAATCTACAGTAATTATATGACATTCCAAGTTGACACAATTCAAATACAATTTTTCAGATGGGGATGGATCAATAGTAGAGCAGGAAGGACATTTGTTTTGCCTGCAGTCGACCCAGTTTCATCTCAAGAACCACATATGGTATCTGCATCCCACCAGGAGTGCCGAACGAGGAGTAATCCCTTAAACACTTCCAGGTAGGTCCCCTCCCCCCAAAAAATAAAACAAAAACATAAAACAAAGTTTTCAAATAAGCTATATTTTTTTCATTTTGAAAATATGACAAACAACGCAATCAATACAACCACTAAATGCATTCTTCTAAGATGTTATCCAAGAACACCAAACTTACATATGTAATTGCACAAGTTCATTTTCTCAGTAGTATATTAGCATGTTCTTATGTAACAGCTCCAAATGTGAATCACAAAAATTACTCAGAAACTCATAAATGAATTTAATGCCTAACTCATGTCTTTTAGCTATTTTCTAAAAAAAAATCAATAAAACAATTATTCAGAGAGTCTACCGATGCTGCTTTTTCCCTTCAGAGTTAGTAGCATATGAATTTATTCACCCTAACAAAAATTTCATCTCTCTTAGATTCATTTTAAAATCATAACTAGAAAGAAAAATACTTCTCTACTGGGCTAATACATGTGAGAGTCAAAAGATTTGTCCAAAACTGCCCTTAGTTGACATAATGCATGTTTTTCATAGAACTTTGATGGTGGTGGCTCTGCGAAAAGCAAATAGCTTAAATGAGAGTCACTACAGTCTCTAACTGTGCCATTTCTGTTGACTGTTATTCTTTCTGTTTTTATGTAACCTCGTAGCATCCTGCTGGTACAGACATAAGTGATAACCTTTCAGGCTCCATTCAGCATCTGTAAGGAATTGTTAGGTAGTTAAAATCGCATATCACCCCTATATTCCACATTTATGCCTACCAACAGAATTGAGAAAGTAAAGAATAGTCAACTGAAAAACAATATAAGAGGGGCTGGAGAGAAAGTTCAGGGCTTAAGGCAAATGCCTGGTGTGTGGCCAGCCTAGTTCAGTCCTTGGTACACAGCATCTCTGGATAATGGCTTTGGAGAGTCTGCACTGCTGGGTGGCAATCTCTGGACCTGATCAGCTCTGCATCCACAGACCTCAGAGCTCCATTGGCCAAGAACCATCAGGAGGGACAGATGCAAATAAATAAAACAAAAATAAATAAATGAGTTCATAAGAAGTTTCTGTCCACTATTTCACAACAGTTATATATGGTTCAATCAACACTTCCAAGCTTAATTTCTGAGGAACACTACTAACACAAAGGCTATATCAGTGATTTTTATACCCAGCATCCACTATGTTAGGCAAGATGGAAGATTGATTGAGACAATAAATTCCCAACACACATCAGCTATGTTATCTGGGTACTCTGCTGGATCTTGTTATTAAACCTATTTAAGATGAAAGATTTTTTTCTGTGATATAAATGTAATCATCATTATCTGCTCAAAAACCCATTTAAATTCCTCTGGAAATAAATTCATAAGTATTATTAAGTATAACTATATGTGTACTCAGTTGACAAATTACTCATAGCTTGCATACATTTTAATCTGGAAAATGGGACGCTATTAAATTTATGGTATTAATTGCATGTATTATGTGTGAGTATTTCTGTAAAATTTTTTGGGAATATTTTATATTAAATTATACATCAAGGATGTAATTTTACAGTTTTCCTTTTCCTAATAATATGCTATTTTCTCCATACATCAGGCATCTATATGTGTTCATCTTGCTATCATTTATTATGGAATATAATAATAAAAACAAACATTTACATATTTTCAGAGTAATATACTAGTTAAATTCTAAATACATATAAATAAACTGCTTAAAATGAGGAATTTGTGGTATATTTTACCTTCCTTATATATTTTATTTGTGTTCTGATATAATTTTAAGATATCACCATGACAATTAAAAAACAGTTTTTGAAACTGGACAAGTTGTAATAGCTGCTGAGAAACATATTAGAAATCTACTAACATGGAAAAATGTTAGATTAAAATTTATATAAAGTAACTAGTTTTAACATTAAATAACCTAAGCAAAAATTGGTGAGCTACTCCACAACCCTGTCTAGAAATCAACCACAGTGTTCAAAAAATGTAAACACCAAGACAAATATTGAACATCAAAGCAGATTCATCTAAAATGATTTAATCCATGCCAAAAAGCTGCTTATCAGCTGACAAGTTGTGAACTCTATACTAAAACAGTGAATGGGTGCTGAGAAAAAGAAATCCATTTTACTAGATTATAACTGAGAAAGAGATTTCTCAAGAAGTAGGTGACAGAACAATAAAATTCTATTCAAAGACACATTGACTAATTTGAAAACAAGGACCAAAAAAATAGCAAGAAAATCAGAAAATGCTTCTAAAGTGTTCTCGGAATATATTCTTTCTATACAAAAATTTAAAAGGACCTATAAAACTTACAGTTAAAGAAAAAGGAACAGCAGCAAGCAAGAAAGAGGTCATGGCAAATAAAAACACAATTGTCTAAAAAAAAATTCAATATGTGGATAAGAAACTAAAGCCTAAGAAATCTACCAACATCTTTCTAATAGAGGTGTCTGGGAAATAATGTGAACATAGAAGAGGTTTTTAACAAGATTAAAAGAAGGCTTTGGATCTTTTGGTAAAATGCCCCGTCCTGTGGTAGCGTAAAATAACTTCATGATATAGACATTTTTTTTGAAATGTTGGGATTTAAATCACTTAATCACTTAATCACTTAACTTCCCGTTAGTCGTCGATTTGCTCGAGCGGGCACCAGTAACGTCTCCATTTGTCCCTGTCGCGTGCTAGTGTAGCCCAATGGCATCTGTTCGCTCCGGGAACATGAAGGGCCTCAAACCAATCGTTCATGATCTTGACGAAGAAGTCTGACCATCTGGTAGGTGGGCGGCCACGCGGTCTTTTGACATCCCGTGGAATCCAATCAGTAACAGCTGTAGTCCAACGGTCGTCTTTAAATCTCATTATGTGACCAGCCCATCTGATTTTCGACACCTTGGCAAACGAGACAGCGTCCCTGATCCGTGATCGTCGATGGCTGTCAGAACTCCGGATTCGTTCTCTCATTTGAGTGAAACGTGATATTCCAAGCATAGCTCTTTCTACTCTTCTTTGGGAGACCTGAATAGCGTTCTCATCTTGTTTGCATAGGGCCCAGGTCTCTGAGGCATATGTTAATGCAGTAAGAACAGTGGAATCAAAGAGATGTGCCCGGAGCCGGAGGTTCTTCGTCCTCTTAGCTATTTCTTCGACGTTCTTAAAGGCGTTCCAAGCCGCTCTCTTCCTCCTGCGCAGCTCGGGTGCCAGGTCATTTGTCATGTTGACCTCTCGACCTAGGTACACATAGCTGTTGCATTCGGAGATGGTCGTTCCATTGAGAGCGAATGGGGCGTCAGGAACAAGGCTGTTTCTCATAAACATTGTCTTCATAAGATTCAGCTGAAGTCCTACCTTTCCACACTCACGGTCAAAGTCGGCCAGCATTTGTGCCGCTTGGCTGATGTTTGGTGTTATTAAAACAATGTCATCAGCAAAGTGGAGGTGGTTTAGTTGCCGACCATCTATCTTCACTCCCATTCCTTCCCATTCCAGTCGTCGCATGATGTTCTTGAGGGTGGCACTGAAATGTTTCGGTGAAATGGTATCACCCTGCCGCACCCCTCTCTTGACATCAACGATCACTTCTTTGTAGAATGGTGAGATCCTGGTAGTGAATCCGCAATACAGCTCATGGAGGATCCTGATGTATTGGGCTTGAATGCCCTGATTGGCTAGGGCTTTAATGACCGCTTCCGTCTCAACAGAATCAAAGGCCTTCTTTAAATCAATGAACGTTAAACAGAGCGGCATCTTGAACTCCCGAGAAACCTCAATGAGCTTGGTTATCATGTGGATATGGTCGATGGTGCTGAATCCTTTGCAGAACCCTGCTTGGTCGCATGGTTGTCCTTCATCTAGTGTTCTGCCAATCCTATTTAGGATGACTCGAGTGAACAACTTGTAGATGACAGACAATAGGCAGATCGGGCGATAGTTGTCAATGTCATGGATGTCTCCCTTCTTCTGCCTAGAGGGATTTAAATAATAAGGATAAAATGATCACTCCTCCCTGGTGGGAAGGATGCCCGGAGCCGACTGGATGCTATGATACATCTTGAAGCGTAGTTGGCATCCACATGACGCTTTCTCTCCTATACAGGTCCAGTTCCAAAGCCCAGAGAACTTCCTCAGCTGACTGGCACTTAGACTGAATTCCATCCCACAGCCAAAGCTTGGTTTAAACTGGGACATAAATACTCCCACTCTGAGCCCCCCAGTGAAAGTCTCTGTAGTGGGCCTAGAGAATCTGGGTGCTCGAGTTCCTTACTGTGTGTTGAACTCCTAATTTGCTTCCTAGCAGAGCCTCTATTTTCCATCTCCCTTCCCTTCTTGGTATCCCTTAGTTACAGACTTTACATATTTGGGGAATGTTCGCTTCCCAAATAAATGCACTGCAACCAATTTCTTTCCTTGTAGCCAGTTTTAAGAAAACCCAAGGTAGACTTACTGGTACACAGCAAGTGAGCAAAAAAGGCCCAAAGGCAATGTAGGGAGAACTAATTGACACAATTGAGTTACTGGGGAGGTTGAAAGGGTTGGGTGTTGGGGTCCTTGGGAGAGGGAGAGGGGCAGTGATGATGGATGTAGTATTGGAATTATGTGAGTGAGAAAGCATTAACAACCGTGTAAACCACAAAATATCAATGAAAAAGTTGAAATGAAAATGAAAAATGTTCCTGTTTAAGACCTAAGAACAACTTGATTAATCATATTTTTAGCTGGCTTCCTTTAGTGAATTTAGGAAAATCAATGCTGACTAGATTAATCAATACTTAAAACTCAATACCTTATCTGGGGCCAGAGCAATAACTACTGTACAGTGGGCAGGGTGCTTTGCAAAGGGCCTACTCAGGTTCAATCCCTCATACCCTAGATGGTCCCTCTATCCTGCCAGGAATGATCCCTGATCAAAGAGTCAGGAGTAAGCCCTGAGCACCACCAGGTATGGGCCCCCAAATTCAACAACACATCATATTGGTATAAAGATAAATTAAGAATATTTGACAATATTTCACCAAGTCCCCGTATCAGGAATTCACGGACCACCTGGTGAAGACCCATACCAGAGTCACGGACCACCTGTTGAAGACCCATACCAGAGTCTCTGTGTAGGGGACCCAGGCTCGAGCAGTAACCACCACATAAACTTTTAAATAAAGGAAAATTGACAAAGTTGAAAAAAAAAAGAATATTTGACAATATGTCTGAGCCCACGTATATTTCCTACATGTCAAAACACTGCTAAAGCAAAAAAGTTAGAGAACATAACAATTATTAGAATTAAAATTTAACTAATTCTCCCATTCAAAAGGAAGTCAGTATACTAGAAGCCTATTTGTTGTAGTAAAGTTGTTAATGATTTCTAAGTAATGTTTTTAACAGTAATAGGAAATGCTATAATTGGTGGAAGAAGAATAAGAAAGTGAATATTAAAACCTGAGCCAAATTAAAATATTCCAGTGGTTGAAAAGCTGTAAGAGATGTGTTTCATCACAGAAATTTATGTCAATGAGTGACACATATAGTATATCCCTTTTCATGGTACAATATTTTTTTTAATGTGGATAAAATGTTTATGTTACAGGAAAAAAAATACCTCTTAACTGGGAGTATTAGGCAAGGATACAGCATATAACACATAGGCTAACTATCTAGACGTGTTGGACATAAAAATACCACAAACAGATACTGGGAGGTAACTATAGAAACACTTGAGAGAAGTCAAGAAGAGATATGTTACATGTTTAAATAGAAGATAAATGTGAGCTAATGTCTAAAGCTGAATGGTCAGGAAAAAGAGAGCTAAATGCAATATCTTAAATAAAAAAACATGAATGTAGTATTTTATATGAAAATTAACCAACAAAAAATACGAGTGATTGAATCACTTGATCACTTGACATACCAGTACTCATGGATTTGCTCGAGCGGGTGCCAGTAACGTCTCCATTTATCCCTGTCACGTGCTTATGTAGCCCAATGGCATCTGCTCATTCTAGGAACAGGAAGAGCCTCAAGACCGTTCAGGGTCTTGATGAAGAAGTCTGATCATCTCACAGGTGGGCAGCCACATGATCTTTTGACGTCCCATGGAATGCGATCAGTAATGGCTCTACTGCATTGGTCATCTCTAAATCTCATTACGTGTTCAGCCCCTGATTTTTGACACCTTGTCAAATGAGTTAGCATCCCTGATTCTTGACCATCAACGAAGTTCGGAACTCCGGATTCTTTCTCTCATTTGAGTGAAGTGCAATACTCCAAGCATAACTCTTTTGATTCCTCTTTGGGAGACCTGAATAGCGGTCTCATCCTGTTTTCATAGGGCCCAGGTCTCTGAGGCATATGTTAAAGCAAAAAGAACAGTGGAATCAAAGAGATGTGCCCGGAGTTGGAGGTTATTTGTTCTCTTAGCTATTTCTTCAATGTCCTTGAAGGCGTTCCAAGCTTGGATGTTTGCTTGTGGTTGCCTGAGGCTTGTACCAAGCAATGCTGGTGAATGAGCTCGAGAGTTTTCGAAGACAGTCATCTTTTTGTGACTACTTCTCTCTAGGGGTTCCTCACACAATCATGGAGGTGCTAAGCCAGTCAATTGGATTCCTCCTCAATGTTGTCAACAACAGCATCTTCCCAAGTTGTAGCGATAGTGCCAAAGAGCTCCCAGTTGGTGGTCGTTCTGGGGGTTCTCTTCTTAAACTTTGAAGCCCTTTCTCCCCGCTCCTTGAAGTAGAATTTTGCACGAAGGAGACAGTGTTCAGATCCCATTTGGAACTTTGGGACGACAGCGATATCTGTCAGGGAAAACCATCAATTTAATATGATGTGGTCAATTTCATCGTGGAACCATCCACCAGGAAACTTCAATGTCCAAAGTATAGATCTGGCCTTATGGAATTATGAATTACCATGGATGATCTTGATTGACATGATGAACTCAGATAGTTTCTCACCATGTTCGTTCCATTCTAGGCCCTGGGTCCCGATGTGGAGTTCTTTGGCTGATTTTCTCAGTCATATCTTGGCATTAAAATCACTGAGAATGAACTTGTAGAAGGCATGGTCTTCTTTATAGAACTTCTCCAGCTCCATGTAGAACTTCTCAATTTCTCCTTCATCATAATTGTATGTTAGTGCGTAGACAACAAAGATAGAAACTGCCAGCAGTGAGCCATATCTATTCAAGTGTAATCCTCCATTTCGGGTTGATAGGCATTCGAATTAATCAATGTTTATGGTCAAGTTCATGTTGACAAGGACACGGACGCCACCAACACCTCTTTTGTCACATGTTCCAAGGAACAGTTCTTCCCCAATGTCAAAAATGGCATGATGTGATTGATGTCTTCTCGTCTTAGTCAGAACAATGATGTCACACTTAATCTTTCACGCTTGCACCATTAGGTCCTCAATGGATGCATCTGATGCCAGCGTATGTGCACTGAAAGTACAGACAGTCATTTTTGTTCTTCTTTGTTTTGGAAGCCTAGGTCAACCTGAGATTTTATGAGCCTCTCCTTCCTCATTATTCTTAACGCTGCCATATTGGTTTCTCTTTCATGGTCAGGAGAATAGGACCCATTGTGTTTACTGGTTTTGGCATATCGAATACACCACAGATAGCTTGCCAGGCTCTGCCGTGTGGGCAGAAAATTCTCGGTAGCTTGCCAGGCTCTTCAAAAGGGATAGAGACCTTTATGGCGGCCTCTAATCACCCTTACAGGTGTTCCCATGCTTCACACCATATTTCAATGCATTCAAATATGGTGCGGTAATCTTTTATTAAGTTTTTTATGATGGGTCACGTGGCCGCAACATGGCTGTGCAGTCTGGAAAGCATCTGGAGGGTGTCTGTGGCTTGGTAGAGGAGCTAGTGGAGGTAATGGACGTCTGCCAGGCTTCTGGGAGCAGGCAGAGGATCTCTGCTCCCGGGTCCGTTGAGCCTGGAGTCTGAGGTCACAGAGTACTGCTTCTCTGGCTCTCTGGGGCTTTAGTTGTGCGTGAGTCCTGGCCTGAGTGTCCGGAAAGCATCCTAGAGGGCGTCCAAGGCTGGGTAGTGGAGGTAGTGGAGGTAATGGAGGTCTGCCAGGCTTCTGGGAGCAGGCAGAGTTATTGAATAAGCAATAAAATCCTGGTTGTGGTAAAATAGATTATATTGGCTGAACTTAATTCCACAGCCTTTAAATTAGAAGTTGCTGCAATTTTTTATTTTGCTTTCATTTTGTGTGTGTGTGTGCGTGTGTGTAGGGAGATCAGACTTGGTGTTGCTCAGGGTTTCTCCTAGCTCTGCACTCAGGACTCAGTCCTGGCGGTGCTCAAGGGACTATGGAGATGCTGACCATCAAACTCAGGTTGGCTGCATGCAAGGTGAAAGCCTTACCTGTTGTACAATTACTCCACCCCCACTTTTGAATATTTATGAAAAAGAAATCAGTCAGGGGCTGGAAAGACAGTACAGTGGGCAGGGTACTTGTCTTATATGTGGATGACCTCTGTTCAATCCCTGGAAATCACTTGATCACTTGAGCATGCTACCAAGATGATCCCCGAGCACAGAGCCAGGAGTAAGTCCTGAGCTTTGCTAGGTGTGGCTCCCAAATGAAACATAAAATAAGAAATGAACAGAATTTTCAAAGTTGAGCTAATTCCTCTGCAATTAACACTGCCTAACCCCCTGGAAAACATGTTTAGTTGTGTGACCATCATAGTGAAATAAAAACCTTTAAAGGAGTTTTAAATACCCAGCACTAAAGAAGAAACCAGTAACTGAAAACACACACGCACACACACACACACACACATACACACATACACATAGTAACCACAAACTCAGTGGTTTAAGCAACAGAAATTGGTTTTCTCAGAATTTTGGAGGCTGCCAGTTCAAGGTGCAATGCCGGCCATGCTCCCTCGCTCCCTCTTAGGGAAGAAGGGAGGTGAAGAGTAATGACTTCTGCTAGTTTTTGCCTTGTGCAAATTCAACTCCAGCACTGACACCCTCAGTCAGAGAGGGGCCAAGAGCCCATTTGACCCAAGTAGGATGGAGTTTGAATGAATCCCATCAACAATATCCCTCTTGTTTGAGAAGAAGGCCACTTTTCTGAGATGCCAGGGAGTGGGACATGGCCCAGGAACTGGAGGAGAGGATTGTAGTTCATCTCCAAATAAGTCATTATGAAAGAACCAGATAATAAACTATTTAACTAATAAACTATTTACAATAAATGGGATTAAACTACCTAACTGGAAACAGAAAAGGACAAAGAGGGTTAGACTTGTTAACTTGAGGGTGATTTTGCTTTTAATATTGTGACTGTTCAGATGGTTTAAAATTTTATTCCCAGGTGTGAGCCTCTCTTAATAACAGTAAAAATGATTAAAAGGATTCATTTAAAATAACTAAATATTAAAGGTAATTATGATAATACAGTCTTTTGATTTTAATATTTTAGCAGCATTTCTTCAAGCAGTGGAGTTGCTTGCTTTGCAATTTGACTAAAAAATCCTTCTAGCCAAAATCTGATGCTACAATCTGTGTTATTTTCATGACTCCCAACCCAACTCATAATTTGTTTTAAAGTTTGACAAATGGCTTTGAAGCAGAAATAGCAGCATAAACATATCAGCTTTTACCACTTGAAAATGTGACTGAGCAATATAGTAAATTCAATTTATCTGTCAGACATGATACATATTGTAACATAATTTTTAAAAGTTTCACCACATTATTTTTATCACTTATGCTTGTCAAAAGCCTGTGGCATTAAGGAGGGTTTTAGTTTTCAAATTGTTTTAGCATAATTGGCTTTTCTGATTTTCGGGAAGGCATCCCTGTCCAAAATTTTCTCCATAAACTAAAACACTATCCTCTACAACCCCAGGGATTTTCTTTCTTATTATCCTATTGTTTTAACATAGCACTTATCACTATTTCAAATAATGTTATGAGTTTTGTTTCATGTCAGTGGACATTGGCTACTAAAATGTGAATAAAATGAGATAAAATAACTAGTTTATTGCATTTCCCTGAGAATCCCCAGATGACAGAGACATGCCTGAAACAGACGGGATATCCAATAAAACAAAATAACAAAATAGTGAGTAGTTGAAGAGCATGCATGGAAAGATATTCAAAGCATAGTTTTAACAAATGTTTCACTTAATGTCCCAACATTTTCCCATTTAAAACATAGATTTGGAGATAAAACTTAAAAACAACTTCATAAGAAATGATCATAAGAAGACATCTTGCTAAATCTCTCAGAAGAGGATCGAGTTATTAAAATGAGAATTTTAAGTGTGGATGCCTCTTCTTTGCAGAGCTGGAGCTGTGACTTATGTGACGAAGCATGTGTGTTGGGTACCACAGACTCCATAACCTGCTACCCTCCCTCCAGCACCACTGATGAGTTCCCTAATAAACAATCTATACACACATGTATCTTTCATTTTTAGTGCTTCAATGTATCGATTTCAAATTTATTAAACTGTTAGAAAATGCTCCACAGAAAACTTGAAAACCAGCTAACATCTGAATGGTACATCTTTACAATAGCACAGAGGTCAAAGATCCAACAAGAGATGATGCTTTATTTCCCTGTAGGTTATTAACTAAATATACATCTTACCCAACCAAACTTATAATTGTCCTTTATTAAATTGTCTATATGCACAGCTTCTCAAACACTGTTTGAATAGGTCTGTACATTTCCAAAGTCTTTTTATGTACTGAGTCCGAGAGAATCGTTGACACATTTTCAAATTTTTATTTACAGCAAAGTCGGGATGTTAGCACTTACAAATTCTGCTTTAACAGAATGAGTAGGTATTCAGTGATATTTATGTACTTAATAATAACAGTTTTGAAAAAGACTAATGAATGTCTATTAAGCAACTACCTAGATTAAGAATAAGAGCTTTAAGACCAGAGGGATTCACCAAAAAGATAGAGCACAAGCTTTGCATGCAGGGGGCCCCAAATTGGATCCCTACCACCTCATGCCCACCTGTCCCCAGCAGCTAAGGCATATTCCTGATAGCCCTATGCACTTCTGGGATGTCCCTGTGGCTCTCATACCACAGGCTGAGTGGCCATGCATAGCCAGGTCTGTAGTACTGGACCCTAAGACCCAGTTGCTGAACTATTTATTACTGGGGTACCACTGAACCCCTGAGTATCACCACAGAGGCCCTGCTCTCCAAGACAAAATAAAAATTACCAAGAGGATGAAAATCAATCACACTGCTTCTAAATTGTATTCTTTCTCTGTCCCAGAGGTAAGCACACTACTCTAAAATCCGATCTACGGGTTTTCCTGCAGTTTCGATGATTGAATTATTCGATGCCATAATGCCTAATCCAACTTCAAAATATTCTTTAAATAAATATATTTAAAGAAAACATTTATCAGCATAAGCATGACCTTTCATTACTCATTCAGTTTTGTTTAGTCCCTTTAAAACGTAAAGTATGAGTGAAACCTAGACTTTTACTGGAATTCACTACTTTAAATAATGCTTCCAGTACCTTGAGCATTTGTAAAAAAAATGAGTCACTTAAAAAGAAAATATAATGTGATATAGTAGTTAAAAGAACATGTCTTATTTTAGACTGTCTTTAATAATGTATTATCAATGGGGAGGAAAGTGACATTTATTTTGTGCTACGTGAATTTAATTTAGCTCAGCAAATTTTCACTAGGATAGGAAAAGAGGAGCCCGTTCAAGACCAAAGATGGTTTCTATATTACTTAGGAAATGTAAATTGAAAAAATATATGAGAAGAAAATTTCTACAAAAATACATAGCAAACAGCCACACATTTCTTGGGCCCATGGGCTTTCTTCCCGGGCTCTGCACAGGTTATTCCTGGAGGAAATGGGATATTTGGTTTTGTCCATTAAGCCTGCACCATGGACAAAAAGAAAACACAAAAAGTGATCAATAGGTTTAGAAGCACTACTTGGGGGTATCAAGCTCTCATTCTTAATTAAAAATAAATGCTCGGTTCTTCTGACCATGGCGGATTTTCTTGTGTCAGACACTCACTGTTAATGACTGGGAAGTTTGAGGAAAAAAAGCAACAAAGAACCAACCATTCTCTCCAGAGTAAAAGACCTTGTTGAAGGGCTTAGTGAGTTAGCAAGGCATCTACAGTTTACAAAGCAATATGAAAGAGACAAAATTTCAGAGAAGGGGGCCAAGGGGGCAACTATTGTCTGTTGAGAAGCAATTAATACAGAGCCCAGAGTCTGTCCCCTCAGTGAGATGTTCGACTGATGACCTAGTCACTTGGTCAACAGTCTAATCTTGATGTACCTTGGGCTGGAGAGATAGTGCAGTGGGTAGGACACTTGCCTTGCACACAGATAACCTGGGTTTGATCCCTGGCATCATATATAATTCCCTGAGCACAGTCAGGAGTGATCCCTGAGCACAAAGCCAGGAGCACTGAATATTGCCCTAAATATTGGCAGGTGTGCCTGCCCTCCCCAAACAAACATAATTTTGATCCTCATCTCTCATTGTATTCAAGTGCTTGAAATAATGAGTTTTAATGTTATCAATGTTTTTATAAAGAAATGGACTGCAAGTACCATAATAAGGATATTGGTGGAAGGCTTTGGACACTTTGGTGCTGGTGGTGATAATTGTGAGCCTCATAAACATGAATTTTAACACTATTGCAAAATATAACCTAACCCATTATCACTCTATCACTGTCATTCCTTTGTTCATCGATTTCCTCAAGCAGGCACCAGTAACGTCTCCATTCGTCCTAGCCGTAAGATTTTAGCAAGTGCCACATTGAAGTCTCTTTCAGGATCAGGGGAATGAGACCCATCATTGTTAACGGGTTTTGGCATATTGAATACGCCACAGGGAGCTTGCCAGATTCTGCCGTGTGGGCAGGATACTCTCGGTAACCTGCTGGGTTCTCTGAGAGCAAGAATTAGACAATAAGAGGTCAGGAGCTTGGTTTTATAGTCTGGATCTTGGCCGTTGATAGGATTACATGGCACCAAGGGCAGTTGGTGGGTGAAACTTTCGATCTACTAGAAGATGGGGGATCTGGGTGGAGGAGGCTCAGTTCCGATCCGAGCAGGTTTGGAGATCTTAGCCCTGGGTCCCACAGACCTGAGTTTCTCTGCTGGTTCCTTCACACGTGAGGCTCATATGAGCAATATTATATATAATATATAATATATTATTATATTATATTATGTTATATTATGCTCGAGTGGGCCCAGTAACGTCTCCATTGGAGACTTTGTTGTTACTGTGTTTGGCATATCAAATACTCTCGGTAGCTTGCCGGGCTCTCCGAGAGGGGCGGAGGAATTGAACTTGGGTCGGCCATGTTGGCCGCTTGTAAGGCGAATGCCCTACCGCTGTGCTATTATATTATATTACTATGGGCTAGAGCGATAGCACAGCAGTAGGCATTTGCTTTGCACACAGCCAGCCCAGCCAAGCCAGCTTCATTTCCTCCTCCCCTCTCAGAGCCCGGCAATCTTCTGAGAGTATCTTCCCCACACAGCAAAGCCTGGCAAGCTACCTGTGACGTATTCAATATGCCAAACACAGTAACAAGTCTCACAATGGAGATGTTACTGGGCCCGCTCGAGCAAATAGAAGAACAACGGGAGGACAGTACAGTATATAATATATTGTAGTATTATAATCAAATGCCCTACCTGATGTGCAATCACTCCAGCCATAAAAGCCTGACAAGCTCCCCGTGACGTATTCGATATGCCAAACACAGTAACAACAAAGTCTCCAATGGAGACGTTACTGGGCCTGCTCGAGCAAATTGATATCATACTAGTATGTAATATATAATAATAAATATTAATAATAAATAATTATATAATTATATTTAATCACTGTCACAGTCACTGTCGTCCTGTTGTTCATCGATTTGCTCCAGCGGGCTCAATAACATTGTGAGATGTTACTGTGTTTGGAATATCGAATACGTCATGGGTAGCTTGCCAGGCTTTGCCATGTAGGCAAGATACTCTCGGTAGCTTGCCGGGCTTTATATTATAATATCAAAATGATTATTATTATTAAACCATAACGGGAGGGCCTTTACCTTAATACATTTAATAAAAGATAAAAAAATATTATAGATACAAATACATGGGCATATTCAGATTGAGCAAGGGTCTCTTTTTCTAGATCATTAAGGTCTTCTTTAAATTAAAATTTGGAAATATGGGGAACACATAAGATGTGAGCATACATACTGGAGTTTGTTGATAAAAATTGCTGATCCTCAAAAGGGCAACATGTGAAATTTTCTGTTTTTCTCCATTTTGTTAATGTAGCTGAAATTTCATTTGTTGTTAATGATAATAAAAAGAAGTCAGTTTGAAAAAACTCTCTTGAGAAAGGCATTCTTCTTTCACTTGATCAATTTTTCATACTTAATGTCTGACTCAAATATTCTCCATGTAATTTTACTTGTTTATCCTGGAAATGACTTGACATACTCATAATATTTAACAGTGCCCTAAAAGTCTTCTGGGGTCAAATTAGCATCAACTTCAATATGCAGAACTCTGTATATTTAGGTATCTCCTAAAAACCAAAATCTTTCCAAGATATATTTATTTTTTGTTGCCATTTATTAGCAAAATCTGTGAATTATTACTAACTCCTGCCAGGCCTTTCCAAAGGTCACATAAATGTCTGTGGGGGCACTATTTAATAAAGAGAATTGAAAAAAAATCCAACTATTCAAAGTACAGTTTTCACAATCAATCACCTTGACATGGATAAATATTTGTTTGCCAAGAAAGCAGTGGACTAACACAAGGATTTGGGGGCTTATATCTTCTAGTCTAGTTCTAAATTGAAGCATTTTACTTTTTATACTATTCATTGCTGCTACAAAGTTCTGTGATCCCCAATTCCAGTTACCTGGAATTCGTGAATATTCTTGAATTCTTCCATAAAATTTTATGTTAACAATGTCTCTTGTCATTTATGACTTTCTATTTGACTGAATCACCAGTATAGTAAGAAAACAACGTTTAGAAAATGCAGGGTTTTTTTGCATGGAGATATTTGAGAAGGAATTTAAAATTTAATAGTCACTGTATTTTATTTCATAACTAAACAATTTACAGTGGAATTGTCTTTCAAAGAGAATGAGTAGCCCTTTAAGCTTCAGCTCCAACTTTAAAAGAAAACACAAAAAAAAACCCAAAAACTCTTAGTTGCTCTCCTCTTTATAATTAAAAAGAACTGGGCCATTTAAGTCACTAATATATCTTTGACTCACCAGGGAATTTAGGTCTTGTAGCAAAGGGTCGATATGATATTTCAAAACATGGATGCAGCCAGAGAAATATGACAAAGATCTACTTATCTGCCTTTGTCCCAGAATTTCAGATTTACTTTATGTAAAGCAGGAATTGAGAATTTGCATTTCCAATAAGTCACTGTCACTGACAATTGTTACTGTGTTTGGCATATTGAATATGTCATGGGGAGCTCGCCAGGCTTTGCCTTGCGGCGAGATACTCTCGGTAGCTTGCCGGGCTCTCCAAGAGGGGCAGAAGAATTGAACTCGTGTCGCCCACGTTGGTTCTTGGAAGCCAAACGCCCTACCCGCTATGCTATCACCAGCCCCATTTCCAATAAGTTCCCTGGTAATTCTAATTGGGCTGGAGCGATAGCACAGCGGTAGGGCGTTTGCCTTGCACGCAGCCAACATGGCCGACCCAAGTTCGATTCCTCCGCCCCTCTCGGAGAGCCGGCAAGCTACCGAGAGTATCTCGCCCACAAGGCAGAGCCTGGCAAGCCACCCGTGATGTATTCGATATGCTAAACACAGTAACAACAAAATCTCCAATGGAGACGTTACTGGGCCCGCTCGAGCAAATCTAATTGTGCTAGTCCAAGAATCACACTTTGAGAAGTACAGTAGTAAACAAATTTCAATCTGTAAAAGTCTTGTGGTAATTTATATTAGTAATGCACCAGTTGCATTTATGAACATTTTGAATTTTAACATTTTAATTTTTAAAACATAGATTAAAATATATTTATATATAATTTTCATACTTAGAAATTCAAAAATAAGCATACAAATAAATTTTATATAATAAAATATATAATTATATAATTTTAGATCGTAAAACTATACGAATATTGTGTTCTGTCAACTTCACATTGCATTGTCTATTACTGTAATTATTTCAAAATTAATTTCATAGATTAATAAAATCTAATCATATGTTTGCTGTGCTTGCTAAGAAGATTACTTTTTTCCAACATAAAATATTGATCTGTCCTTTCTAAGATTTCAGCTTGACTTTTACTTTCTCTGATATTAATGTTTGCAAGCCTCCCCTCTATTTCTGAATATTTGCCTGGTATATATTTTCTGGCTTCCAAACGTCCTGCTTCTTAAACTTTCTGTGTCATCTTGTTTGTCTCATATGATAGGACATAGTTGGATTTGGGTCTTTTCTTCTTTTTTTATAGTTAATTTCATTTAGATTCGGAATAACATGAAAGTGTAATCAGTTTCATGCATATTTTGTAAATATTAGTAATACCTTTTCTATTTACTGCTATTCTTCTAATCCTCTCCAAAGTATGCCAGGAATTGTTGAAGGTGCTTACTTCTCAATCTCACTCCTTAAAATGGGTCAATATAGATCATAGATGTTTTTCAGTCATAAAGCACAGTCTCCATTCAGAAGATCTGGGTTTGATCCCTGGCACTGCAAATGAACAAAACCCATACATATTTATTTCTAGAGTTTCAGTTATATATTAAAGATATGTTTAAGATTAAATTTATTTAAATATTTTGAATTTATAACTGTAAAACATAGCACAATTTTATCCCTCTGCCTATCACTCCATTACAACTGCTTTGTTAAAAGCAATAGTTTTACTTTTTAAAAAAATGTATTTATTGAATCACCATGAGAAAAGTTACAAAGCATTCAAGTTTAAGTCTCGGTCATACAATGATCAAACACCCTTTCCTTCACCAGTAATTATTTTTCACCACTAAGAACTCCAATATACCCCTCTCCCACCCCTCCCAATGCCTGTGAAGCAGATGATTTCTACTTAACTCTCTACTTTGATTACATTTATTATTTCGGAAAAAATGCACCATTATTGTTTGGAATTTTCTCCCAAAAATCAGAACTGCTGAAAAGGCATTGTGAAATAATTTGTTTTTTATTGCTGGTGATGAAAACCATATGATTTTGGATTTCTGATATTTTACTAATTAAAACTGGAGGGATTTCTGCCAAGAGCCGGATAAGTACGAGATTGGTTTCTGTGCATCTGGTGCCATGGCCGTGTGGAGAACTGCTCATGGGGGGCAATTCATGGCCTTGGTCGGTCGTAAAGGACGAGCCTTTCCATGAGGCTGCAGTTGCCCCATCACCACTCACTCATATCTGGCTTTCCAATAAGCTCTGAGGCGGTGCCCACCATGCTGATGGAGAGGGGGCAGAATAGAAAGATGCCCTTTCCCTCCTGGGGGAGTATGGTGCTATAGTTTAATGCATAGTTCATTCACATTTCTGCTGCAAGCTGCCAGGCTCAGGATTAAGTCCGTGTGTCTCTGCTGCCATGGTCGTGCCGAAGAACTGTTCATGGGGGGCAACTCATGGCTTCGGTCGGGCCTGAAGGAAGTTATTTTCATATTTTGACTGATGGTACAACTGGTACTCTTTACTAGAAGTTTTGAATATTTTAAATAGCCTTCTTACCACCACTTCTTATAAAGTATTTCAATTCGTTTCAAGCTCATACTCTCAAACATTTCACATTGATTTGACTTAGAACTGTGAGTTCTATTATGAACTAGCACTCAAGATTCAAGATAAAGAAAGATAAGAGCCTGACAGTCTGAACTGTAATAATGTTTCTTTTTTCTAGTTTCCTTGAGTAATATGTTTTTTTCCTGATTTTATGTTCTCTTCTGAGTTTTGTAAATTTTTCAATATTGTTTTGCTTTCCTTGATGTTCATATTGTGAATCACGATCCATTTTTTCATGGAGTTTATTTATTTCTACATTCTCAGAGATGCTTGGTGTTTCTAGGGAGTACTTGGCCCAGCAGTGTAGACCCCAGGTTCAGTCCTTGGACCTTGAATTACTATTTTTGCCTGACCTGAGCATGGTGGTGATTACTGGGGCCAAAAATGGTGGTGTTCAGGGACCCATGAAGTGCCAGGTATCACACTCGGGTTTTACAAGTACAATGTTTGTGCCCTACCCCGTTGAACTACATAACATTATCAATGTCCATATAGATCTGTCCAGTAACAAATCTAAATGACTTTTAGAAGATACTTGGCATTGCGATCACTCAGGAACAATATAATAGCCTACCCAGCAAAAAAAAATCATTAATAATTTATCAATATCTTATTAATGGTATAGTCTACCATCTATATAATTTTTGTCTGACAATATTTTCCCTCTATATTATAGAGAATTCTATGTTTTAAACAGAAAAAGCACATGGGGCAGGAAATATTTTAGGTAAGCTCATATTTAGGATTAATTGTAACATAAGAATCCTCTAAGAGACCAGTTATCTTTTGTGATTTTGTGTTGACTCTCATGACTACATTATCATAATTCACTTGATCACCACTTACTGAAAATTTGGCATGTGTTTGACAAAGAGTCACTAATCTCCAAGACATTTTCATTTAATATGTACAAAATCTCAACGTATAGTAAGTATTATTATTATTATTATTATTATTTTAAAGGTTATAAAGTAAACAGTATCATTTTGAGAGGGGTGCATTATATTAGAGATCATATAGCTAATGAACCAAGATTCAAAAACCTTCTTAGAGACACAAATGAATCTCAGACACGAGCAACTGCTGCAGAGATGGCTCTAGACTTTGAAATAGGCCATTTCTGCTGGGCTACTCCAGATGGGGGCAGGTGCCATCCCTCCACCTGCCCTCTAGGAGCCCCCGCTGCCGCCATTTTCTAGAAGTCAGCGACAAGCTCCAGGTACGAGTGGCAGTGGCGGCAAATGCCAGGCCTCATGGGACAGGCGAGGAGTGGGCCCTTCTTCCCCCTGCCCCAATGGGACTCTGAGATGACACCACATCCAGCCACCATCTACTTAAGCTCCCACATGACTATGATCCATAGACACACAGATGAATCTCGAACCCAAGAAACTTGCTGCAGTGATCTCTTCAGACTCTAATTATTAAAATTTTAGAATTCCTAGATACATTATATTGTATCCATAAAAAGCAATACAAAACACATTGTCTAACATTGCCTTTTCCGCAGCTATGAGTGGTAGCGGGACTGGTCTGGAAATACTAAAGGTAAGTAAATTAGAGAAAGAGAGTATTATGCAAATTGTCTACCACAGATAGAGAAAGGTGTGGAATGGGGGGGAGGGGAATACTGAGGATTTTGGTGGCGGAAAACATGCATTGGTGAAGAAATTGGTGTTTGATGACTGTATGATCGAAGCTCAAACATGAAAGTTTTGTTACTGTATCTCACGGTGAATCAATTAAAAAAATTCTTAAAACGTACTTTAAGGGGACACTTTTATTTTACAGAACAAAAATGAGAATTTCAGAGAGTATCTATAGCTTCCCTTCCAGTTCCTTCCATTAAATTCTTGCATTAGAGTGGTATATTTGTCATAGTTGATGAGATAATAATACATTATTGACTATGATCTATAGTTAAAGGGTCATTGTATGAGTAGAAGTTCTTGTGAGCTCGATGACACGTAGTCACTACTGCAATTTCATGTAGAAAAGTTTCTTTGTTCTAAATCCTGCATGTACCCCTGTGTTCTACGTTTTGTCCTCTGTGTCTTTTGTAAGCAGTTATCTTTCTGTCACCATAGTTCTGTGTTTTATGCACTATCAGACAGTTGGACTCTCACTGTATATAGCCTTTTAAATGGAATTCTCTAACTTAGTGACATTAAAGTTCCCTCCATTTCTTTTCAATGACTACATAGTTCATTTCTTTTCAGTACTAAATAGTATATTGCCAAACTGTATAATAATTCATTGATCTACTTCTACTGAAGGACATTTTGGTTGACTCAAAATCTTGGAAATAATGAACAAAGTTGAAAAAATATGAGTTTTTGTGTGCAGATATTTTCAACTCTAATAAATATCAAGAAATAAAATTGACGGGTATGTGTTGAGTCTGTAAAGTTTTATGTTTTTGTTTTGGTTCCTTTTTTTGGCCACACCTGGTGGTATTCATGGATCATTCTTGATGGTGCACAGGACCAGGTCTTGAACCCAGGGCAGTTGCATAGGTGGGAAGCACCCGACTGTCTGTACTATCTCTCTTGGCCAAGTCAGAATAGATTTAGAAATCATTTTGACTTGTTTTCCAAAGAGTATGTACTTCTTTTTCATCTCAGTAACAATGTACTAGAGTTCCTATTTTGCTACCTACATCTTTGCTGGCATTTGCTGTTGCTGCTGATTTGATTTTGATCATTATAACAGATCTGCACCTCTCTAATGATTCAATGTGCAATTTCCTAAGGATATAAGAAAGGAAACACTTTACATGTTATATTTTCATCTGAAAATCTTCTTTGTAAGATGCCTTATTTAGATCTCTTACCCATTTTTATTTAAGTTTTCTTACTCTTTTAAAATATTACCTGTGTATTTTAGATATTAGCTCTTTTTCATATGTGTTTTGTTACAAAAAAAGTTCTTCCAGTTTATAATTTGTTTTACTTGTGAGTTTTCTGGAGAGTGAAAGTTTTTAATTTTGATGAAATAAGTCTTACTTCCTTTTCAACTATTTTTGAGATACATGTAAGAAGTCACAGCCAAACTCAAGTTTACCTTGGCTTTCCACACACAGTGCAAAAAATAAATCTGTAAGATTAAAATGTAATCATTTCTGCCAATCTTGAGATTTTTTAAAATTTAGTTTTCAGTTGCTATTTTATTTGTATTTGCATTATAGATGTTTAAACTGGATGGACAAATTTGGGTGTATATAAAAAGCTGTCCAGACAATGTAGCAATATGTTAACTGAATTTTTGAGAATACTTCTTAGCAAAATACTAGACAAAGTGGTTTATATGGAAGAACTGAGCAAGAACAGAAAAATATGCAAAAGTGTATGCTAAAATGTCATACATTTTTTCCTCTTATATATGTATTGAGGAAAGGCATGCAAGGCAAACGCCCTACCGCTGTGCTATTGCTCCAGCCGCTGTGCTATTGCTATTGGAGGCTGGAGTGATAGCACAGTGGTAGGGCGTTTGCCTTGCACACAGCCAACATGGCCATCCCGAGTTCAATTCCTCCGTCCCTCACAGAGAGCCCGGCACAAAACCTTCCAAACTTTCTTCTGACTTTAGTCCAGTTTCAGTACATTTCTGACAAACATTTTATAAGTTGATCACAGCACATAATTACATTTTGGGGATATGCCCACTTGTTTCTGATAATTCTACAACAAAATGATTAATAAAATCAAACTCCTAAAATAAATAATAGATAGCCTAGCTTTTTCTATCCCTTCTCTAAAATATAAGCAACTAAACTCTAATCACAACTATTTTCAATGAAACAGAATGAGAAAACCAATAATAGAGATTATCACTCAGAAAAGAAACAAAGTTTTTTCCCATGAAGTACCCATTATTCAATTACCAAACTGATCTGAAAAGAAAAACAAAGAATTGCTGTGAGATAATTACATATTTGTGGTTTTGCAATACAATTTGAAATGTCCTCTAGATTTTAGAATCATTTTCTCTGTAAGAAGAAACAGACTTAAGTGTTCAACTCCAAAGAGCTCCTCAAATATATTACGTACTGTACCATTTAGAATTTATGTAACATTTAGAGATCTTACTGAACTGGAAAATAGAGAGATGCTTTTTTTCCCCCAATTTGATCTTTACTCATTTTCCAGTCTAGTAGCAGGAAACTGCTCAGAAAGTAAAAGTCAGTGAAAATGCTATAGGCTGTTCTTCATTTCCATTGGGAAGAACTAGTAGAAATACTAGATAAAATTAATAAAGGTCTGTGGTAAGTGCATCTTAGTGTCAGAAAGTAAAGTAATTTTTGAAATGTTGTCACAAAGAAACTGTAAATATGATCTCTCTAGATTGAAAACACGTCAGATTTGTTGCATGTTGATTGAAAAAGCACAATATTCACAATATTACGTAATTTTTTTTCTAAATTAAGTTCATGGTTCAGTGATCTAAGCATCCCACTAAAAAATGAAAAGACATCCTAAGGAATTCTGAATCTCATTAAATATGAACAAATGACTGCTGGGTAAGGCTTTGGACAAGCCAGATAATCTTTCTAGGACCTAAATTTCTTTATATCTCAATTTCTTTTCAGCTTCTGCAGTGCTCTGACTTAATGAGACAAAATTCAATAAACATTGAAGGCAATTCTAGGAAGGAGAAAATCATGCTATTCAGACATAGATACCTTTGTTGATGACTCAGAACTGTCTACTAAAAAGAACCTGATGCTTTCCTCTCCAGATCCAGAATATACTCCACCCATGTTATAAGAACAATAAGTTCCAAAGCACATTTTAATTCAGCTCTAGGGAGGCATTTTACATGTTAGCACTGCATTATTCATTATTTCTCAAAAAAATCCCTTTTTGTTGTTGTTGTTGTTTATTTTATTAGGGCTGAGTAAAATGGCATCCCTACCATGGAAAACAATAAAAAAGCTGGGAAATCACTTAATTTACACTTTGGGGTGACTTGCATTATTTTTTTAATTCTCTAAGTGGACTTAAATCTGCATTTTTGACACCATTTCTACAAAGTGGTATATATTTTTTGCCAGTTCAAATAGACTGAAAGTAATCTCTTTGTTTTGAGACACTTTGCATTTGCTAATCCCAGGTCTGTTTTAACACAATTTAATTACATAATTGAACATAAAAAACTGGAACTAACAGTGATTCCAATTTCAGAACCATTTGGTCATCAATTCTGATCTCCTCAATTTATATTTCTGTCTTTTCTTCCCAAACAAAAACAAATCAACACTGTTCCCCCAAATAAAACACTAAAACATAAACAAATCTTGTTCCAAAACGAAATCCAATTAGCTAGATTTCATTTCAAACTATAATCATCCCATGGAAATCGTTGTTTCCCAATACCTGCCATCAGATGGAAGCAAGAGGTTACAGATTGATGTCAGCCCTACATGCAGTTCTACAGACAGTGCTTAAATGTCACTCTGTGAATTAGCTAAGACTTATTAACAAGTGCATTTTCTGCCTATATAGAGCAATTATATATGATACTATTAGCAGTATCAATTAAGATAGATAAAGTAATAGCCTAATTGAATGCATGAGGAGTCTAATGGCTTTGCTTTCCATGATAATGGATTGCACTCTACAGTCATGTACAATAAGCCAGACACAGGATCAATAGAATTTTATGCTCAGGAAAGCTACTAGCATAAAGGATAAAGAGACCCAATCTGAACCCATTACTCATCTTTTAAGTTAATGGGAGATATGTGTAAAATTGCAAAGCTGTTTTCCAAAACCAAAGAGTGTGTCAGATAATAACCAAACATCATGACTTAATCTTGATGTCTAGGTTTGAACAATTCCTCTCATAGATTTTATATTTAATTCAAAGACTGTCTTAAGGTGTGTGTACGTGTGTGTGTGTGTGTGTGTGTGTGCACATGCACATGTGTTGCTTTTGTTGTTTATGACATTTTCCATTAAACACAATGAATTCGGTTATAGATGGGTAAATGTGTCACCCTTCCAGTAGTTGCATCACTCGACTACCTATGATAAAATGTGCGGGGAAATGTGGAGTTATTGTAACTTCCTCAAGCAGTGATCCTGTGAGAGTTAAACTTATTTTGGTGGAGAAACTAATCTTTGTTTTTGCAGAGGTTGTGAAAATGATAGTGTCTCATATTAATCACCTCTTTGCATTCAAGTTTAAAGCAGACTTGAGAAAGCTTCAGGCTCCTAGATATTTTCCAATATTCTGTATAAAAGCAATTCTGGGAATGCAGGAGAAATGACAAATGGAATTCAAATCAGGTTTTTGTAGGTTACCATTCAATGAATCCAAAATAGGTTTCTACAACTGTGTAGTGAATGAATTTTGCCACAATCCAAGCTCACACCAAAGCTTCGTAAAAGTTATAAACCGTACTTTTTATCCTGCCCTAATCTTCTTAAAGAATACCAGGAGATAGCAGAGTGACAACTTCTGCTTAGAAAAGAAAAATAAGAGATTCCTTCAGAAAACTGATTTCATTGCACCAGTCCATGGTGGACAAATTAATGATGAAGGAGATTTTGAATCTCCAAGCACATACATATGTGCTCACTTCATAAACTATTATTCCAATTTCATAATATGTTATGTTTGTTTCCTTGTTTGGGGGTCACACCTAATAGTGATTAGGGGTCCAGTTCTTGGGGATAACTCTGGGTGGGGTTAGGGAGTCAAGTGGCAGCAGGAACTTAATCTGGCCTTCTACATGCAAATTGAATTTTTTAAGCTTTGTCACCCATGCTAAGGATGATTTTTAAGTGAAATGTAAACTAAAGTTGTAGCTAAACAATGAACTGAGAGTGAAAATTGCTAGAAACTTTTTGATTTGCTCCATTAACATGCAACATGACTGCAACTAACTGTTGGCACAGCAGTTCTATAGTAAGAACATGTGTGATAATACTAAAAAGATTTTTACTACATTGCATACCAAAATGTAATGTAGTACATTGAATGAGCAACTTTAGGGTATATACATGTGAAATGATAATAAAGTAATTAAACTGAATATGTAATCAGATAAACAAAACTGTGTAACTTTGCGACTTCTTTTTTCTTGTCAAAACTGAGAAAGATTCTCTTTGGTTAAGGAAATGAAACACACAGGCTGTGGCAGCATATTGTTTAGATATATGACAACTTCCTTCCTAGAGTACCTACACTGTAACATTTTTATAACTCATTTGCCAAGACAGGACGTTACAAACAACATGAGGTATTCGATATGCCAAACAAGTCTCACAATGGAGACTTTACTGGGCCCACTCGAGCAACTCGATGAACAATGGGAGGACAGTGCTACAGTGCTCTTTTGTTTGGGGGTCTCACCGAGGGGTAATCATGGCCTGGTCCTGGCTCTGCACCCAGGGTTCACTCCTGGCAGGCACTGGAGACCATATGTGGTGCTCAGGATCTAACCCGGGTCTGCTATATAAAAGGTAAACACTCATACTTTTGTATAATCTCTCCAGCACCTCAAATACTTTAATACTGATTTATAGACATTGGACACATAGTTTTTTTGACCAATAAACACCATCTCTCATTCCCACCTGATAAACACATTTCTGATGAAGTTTCTCTTCCCTTTTCTGTGCTTAGAAAGCAGGGTTGCATATGCCACTGGACATTTCTCTCTGGTCATGCTCACCATGCCCCCTTGCACATTTGCATGATTTTCCCCAGAAGTTTACTCGAGGAAATGTGCTGATGTGTCTCTTCCAAAACTGCAGGTAGATTTCTTATGAATAACACACCCTTTTCCCCTTTTTAATCCTTTTATGTGATTTTTAAATGATCAGTGAGTGCCAATATATGGATTACATGAAGTGTATCTTGGTGCACTGATAGTGTTTACAGATAAAGAGAAAATAATAAAAAATTTAAAAAGGTTAGATATTTATTTTTCTGAAGGTAGATGCAGGAATCATTTAAAATAATCTATGGTAATAGTAATACTGGATTTTCCTTTTTGTTTTGGTTTACATTATAATCATAATACACTTGGAAGCATTATTTTCTTTTAAAAATTCCACAATAAAATTCTGTGAGTTAATGAGCTACTGTTCATAAAATACCTTATGTTAAGATATATGTACATTCTCACACACATTTATAAAATAGATTTTGACCTGTTAGGTGTGTGTTTGTACAAATATCAGTTATGTAAGTATGTCTGTCAATCTTATTCTTTTCTAGATTACAGAATTTCCATTGTGAGATATTTAACAATTATAGATTTTTAAGCATAAAAAAATCCATTTTATCAAAAATAGCATGACCATTACAATCATTGTATTAAATAAATTTTAAAAGTCTACACATAACATTATATAATACTAATGAAATGATCATTTTGTCTCCTACTAACTTACATACGTTGCCACATGACGGATTTAAATATATACATCTATAAACTTACACAAAATTCATACCAAATACCTTTAAAATATTTATTAACTTTTAATTTGCCTTGCACGCGGCTGACCCGTGTTTGATTCCTCCGTTCCTCTTGGAGAGCCCAACAAGCTACAGAGAGTATCCCGCCCAGAAGCAGAGCCTGGCAAGCTCCCTGTGGTGTATTCAATACACCAAAAACAGTAACAAGTCTCACAATGAAGATGTTACTGATGCCCGCTTGAGCAAATCGATGAACAATGGTAGGACAGTGCTACAGTGCTATTAATTTTTAATATTAAATCTATAGTAATACACTAAATAAAATACTATCACCATTACTGTTAGCAATAAAAAGAAGGTTTGGTTAGGTATTTATTGACTTGACAGAGAAGGAGCAAAGCAATTTAAGTACCTATTAAGATGCTAATATTATGTAATGAGCAATTAAGATCTTAAGTATTCTCAAAGCACCTTGATAGAATGAAAGGCTAGAACTTTAGGAATAGATATGTTAAAATTCAAACATGAATCAAAACCTCATGCAATCAGTGTTCTTTTCATTAATAGCATGCCATATCTCCCACTGAATATTATATCAAATTCAATGAGGTTCTTGCAGAACAGGAAGCAAGTAGCACAGAAATCTGCCTTTGATGGATGCTATCTAGCGTTTCTGAATCATCAAGTAAGCCAGAAAGAGTACATTACGGCTGTGTCTCATGCAATTAAAGATCTAACTAGAAGAAAGGCATTTCTTCTTCCCTAATATTAAAGACTTTGCAGTTTTCTCAGAGTAGAGTAAGCTTTAGTTTTTTTTAGTCTTTCCACCTTTTTTTTCACATCATAATAAATAACACTTTACCTGGTCATTCATAGTTGCCTTTCTTCTGCTTCCAAATTGAATAATGTCATTTTCCAAAATAGGTTATATATTTGGACACTATTAAATGGGTTGACTGACTAGCTTCACTTTCTTAGAATGATGAAATAAATCTTTTGTTTAGTTATGCATTTCAATTTAGTAGGGCTTCTATAGAAAATATAAAAGAATTTTTTTCATCTGGTTGGGGAAAAAAGTCTCTTTGAAATAGAATATCCTATTGTTAAAGCCACAGCACAGAGGACAACACACTAGATAATGACAGAGGGTGGCACACATGTTTAAATATTCTTTTTATATAAGAATTTGAATAGCTGTTAAACCATAATAATAAAGTTATTCATTACTACTCATTATTCTAAGATGCTAAAACATTCATAAAACTCCCAGAATTGTGGGTTAAGATCCAGCAAGAATTTGTTCTGGAATAGAAAACAATGAGAACAACAGAAAAAAAACCCACCATCAATTAGTTTGCAGGACTCTAAAAATTGAAGGTTTTTAACGGTTTAAGGAGGGTTTATTAAAGAAAAAATAGCTAAATTCTGTTAACAATGGTAGGTGAACTTCATGGCATTTAAAACTGCCCTAATTGTATCTTTCTTTCCCCATCTCTCAGGAAGCTTAAAAACAGTAACCTCATAATGTTGGGTCCTTTGAATACCAATTATAGAGCAGCAGCCCCTCAAATGGTCATAGAGCCCCCTGACAGCCCCAGAATCAGAAAACTGTCACTCTGCTCTGCTGAAAAGCTTAGTTCTCAGAACTTGCCTCCATTTACCTGGTACAAAAATTCCTTGGATCAGACTTACTCCAAAGCATTTGCTAAAAGCAAAACAGTAATGGCTTTACATTGCAGTTGCCTAGAGATGGTTACTATATGTCAAAACGCTGATCAAAAATCTTTAAAGGGAAGAAAGGAATTCCATGTCCATAGACTACTGAAAAACATTGAGCAAATGGCAGGGAATTCCTAGAAGACCATATTCAAACAGAATGCTTTCTCCAGAAAGATGTAACTGACCATAATTTGACTATTATTATTGGCCAATTTTCTCTCTAGACAAACAGTAAACAAAGGATAAGGAGAAAATTAATTTCCTGCTGAAGCATTGAAGGCATATAATTCTGACCCCTTTAACACACACTCAGGCACACACTCACACACGGGGTCCCTCAGCAATATCTAGATGTTAATTCAAAGAATCTCTATCTAAAATTTATGTGAACACCAGATTAATTGGGTAGTGACTTCAGTGTTCTCATGTGAAAAACAATTAAGATTTAGAAAATTAGCCCAATAAAGTCTCTGGGTAAACCAGTATCAAGAATAACAAGGACAATACCTGGGTGAGGAAATGAGAGAAGGAATAGTCTCATTGGCAGAACTGCAATATTACATTTTTAATACATGCATATATTTTAACAAGGTATAAAGAGTTTTTAGAAGTCGATAATACCAAAAATGAACAACTTAAGAAGTGGGCAGAGGACATTAATAGATACTTCTCTAAAGAGGATAAGAATATTTTTAATATGACTAATAAGAATATGAATAAGACATGAAAAGAGGTTCAACATCATTAGCCATTAGGGAAATTGAGATTGAAACCACAAAATACTCTATATATACTCTAGCTAACAATAATGAACATGAGCATGAGTTGATGGTGATGTGCAGAAATTTAAACATTCATGCATAATTAAAGAGAACAGAAAAATTGTGCAGTCTGTTTAGAAAATGATTTGACAGTTCTTCAAAAATTTAAAGATGTTCACCAGAGAAGTTGTACAGCAGGTAAGGCACTTCCCTTGGCTGCTGCTGACCCACGTTCGATCTTTAGCATTCCAGATGGTCCCCCAAGACCAGCAGGGGTGATCACTGAATGTGGTGCCAGGGGGAAGCGCTGAATACAGCTGAGTGTGGCCCATTGCAAAAGAACTGGCTACATGATCAAGTCATTCAATTTCAAATAAAGAGAATCAAAGGAGTAGGTCCACACATACCAGAAAATATGCACACAAATATTCAAAGCATTATTCATATTTAACTTTAACCGTGAATGTGGAAAGGTCAGACTACAGCTGAATCTTACGAAGACAATGTTTATGAGAAACAGCCTAGTTCCTGATGCTCCATTCGCTCTCAACGGAACCACCTTCTCCGAATGCAACGGTTATATATACCTAGGTCGAGAAATCAACATGATGAATGACCTGGCACCTGAGTTGCGCAGGAGGAAGAGAGCGGCTTGGAATGCCTTCAAGAACGTTGAAGAAATAACTAAAAGGACAAAGAAACTCCAGCTACGAGCACATCTCTTTGATTCCACTGTTCTTCCTGCATTAACATATGCCTCAGAGACCTGGACCCTACGAAAACAGGATGAGAATGCTATTCGGGTCTCTCAAAGAGGAATCGAAAGAGCTATGCTTGGAATATCATGATTCACTCAAATGAGAGATAGAATCCGGAGTTCTGATCTTCGTCAACGCTCAAGAATCAGGGACGCTGTCTCATTTGCCAAGACATCAAAAATCAAATGGTCTGGACACGTAATGAGGTTTACAGGCAACCGCTGGACTAGAGCCATTACTGATTGGATTCCACGGGACATCAAAAGATCACGTGGACGCCCACCTACAAGATGGTCAGACTTCTTCGTCAAGACCCTGAATGATCGGTTTGAGGCTCTGCATGTTCCTAGAACGAACAGATACCATTGGGCCACACTAGCACGCAACCGGGATGAATGGAGACGTTACTGGCACCCGCTCGAGTAAATCGATGAATAACGGGGATTAAGTGATTAAGTGATAAGTGATATTCATATTAGACAAAATATAAACTCAACCCATACGTACATTACCTTATTAAAATAATTAAAATGTATACTCCTGCACCAACACACTCAGGAAGAGCTAGGATCACTTTTAAGTTGTTACTACTCCCCAAACTCTTCAATGAATATAGCTCAGAAATAGAGATAATGTGTATACAGGCAGTTTTTCCATGGAATGATGTAACAATGCTAACTACAATTGAATTCTGTAAGTTCAGGTCAGTTGTTCGATGTTAATCCAACAACTTGGGAATTGATATCAACTCATTTTTTTCCTTTACTTGCAGTTCCCCGCCCACCAGCAACCCTCAACATCCTGTTATATTTCCTTTCATTTAGTGGATCAGTAGTCCATTTGTTCAGTAGTCTATTTGTGATAGACACTTAACCTGGCGTCCAGGTATTTCTCACTTCACATTTGCTCCATCCTTAACTGAAATATGAATGTCTCCATTCCCTACACAATCCACCTCTTTTCCCAAATCAAACTGAAATGCAGCAGGCCATCATGTTAATTTCTAAACTAGCCTAACATAGTCACTATGACACAAATTAATGTCTTGCAGAAAGTTTCCTTCCATAAGTATGCTATTTAATTTTTTTCTGATTCTATGCATTTATTTTGCAGATGAACATTAGAATAATTTTGTCATTAAAATATTGCACTCACCACTTGATTAGAATTGTGCTAAATATGCAAATTAGTTTTCAGAGGATGTATAATTATCTTATTACTCAGTACATTACATATTACTCATCTTTTTTACATTGTTAATTTTTGTAAGTTCCTGATTTCTAATTAATACTTCTGCTTTATCAGAAAAAATTTTTGGATTAGTACCTTATAATCTTTCATTTTCAAGCATCTTCAACTCTTCCTCAAAAATTATCATTTTAACATCAGATATTTTGGTACTGTCATCAAAGATAGGCTTTATGTTATTGGTTTCCTCCATTTATATTTCTGAGTACCTTTTAGTCTAAAAATATTTTGTGCATGATATTAATATTTCGCCCCTCTCAGAGAGCCCGGCAAGCTACCAAGAGTATCTTGCCTGCACGGTAAAGCCTGGCAAGCTACCCGTGATGTATTCAATATGCCAAACACAGAATCAACAAAGTCTCACAATGGAGACATTACTGGGTCCACTCGAGCAAATTGATGAACACTGGGAGGACAGCGCAGTGCATTAATATTTTGACTGTTGCTTTAAAAGTGATTCTGGGAATGGGAGAGAGAGCAAAAAAAAAAACTGAGGACATGCTTTTCATGCAAGGAGGTACAGTTCAATGTCTGGCACTGCACGATCATTTTTAGGACTCATATCTATTTAAATTTCAAATCTATAAACCCTGCAAAAGTATTTTTGGGGTACTTTGTATGTTCTATTATTGAGAGTACATTCTTATATATTTCCCAATTAAAAACCCTGGTCAATACTCTCCCTGAATTATTTAACATATTTAAGTTCATCTGAGTAAGTTCATTCTTTTGGGGGGTGATGAGTCACACCCAGCAGTGTTCTGTATTACTCCTGACTCTGTGCTCAGGGATAACTCCTGGAGGTGCTCAGAGGAACCTATTCCATTCCAGGGACAGACCAGGGTTGATGCATGTAACTTCCAGCTCTCTGGCCCTGAGCTCTCTTATTTTCTATTCTTTTAAATATTTTGAAATGCAAATTTTTTAGTAAGTTTTATTTTAAACTTTCAACTTTTTCCCTCCTCATTCTCTTAACACTTAAACATCTGAACTATAAAAGATCTAGAGTCACTTAGGTAGTCCTTAGACACCAAATCATTGTTTTTCAGTAACTTTTCCAGACTCCTGAAAGCAGCTCAATGATTTTTGGAAGTTTCCATTGAGTGAAAACAGGAGATATTTAACTTCAAACCACAAGTCATGCTGTGGCCTGCACTTTGGGGCTAATACCTTTTTGTCTTCTTTTCCCCAAACATTTCAAAATTCCTTTCACAAACCAGTGCCTGCTTTGGGATCAAAATCAAGTGAGCTTCAAGCTTTCTTCTGTGTTTATCATTTCTGACCTGAGCCTATTCTCCTGAGGTATCAGTCTTTACGTTGATACTTGACGTGCATTTCTTTCCAATCTTTTTATGTTCATTTTGAAGAGAAGTTTTCAAGTATAAATGAAATGGTATCCCATAGGTCTAGACAACTACAAGTAAATATTTCTCCTTTAACACTGGTTTCTGGCATAATACTCTTTCTGTCTTCTTCTGCACTTTTCAAACCCTTATAATCCCTTTCACTAGATTCTTTTATCTCCCACACTCCTCAAAACCCAGAAATTCTCAAATAAGATTAAGAATTTATTATTTTTTTTCTTTTTGGACCCACTCCTTTTTGTGATTTTCTTCCTAGTCATGTGCTATGGTTTCTATCTCAATATAAAATCACTCATTTTATCTACAGTTCAAATATTTTCTCTAAATTTGACTTCAAGATCATATGGCCTACTCAATATATCAATTGGAATATATAATAGACATCTACGCTTATTATGTTCAAATACAAGTTTCTCAACACATAAATATCACTGTCACACTGTCAGTGTCACTGTCCTTCCATTGTGCATCGATTTACTAGAGCGGGCCCAGTAATGTCACCATTGTGAGACTTGTTGTTACACTGTGTTTGGCATATCGAATACATCATGGGTAGCTTGCCAGGCTTTGCCGTGTGGGCAAGATACTCTTGGTAGCTTGCCGGGCTCTCCGAGAGGGGCGGAAGAATCAAACCCAGGTCAGCCTGGTTGGCCACGTGCAAGGAAAACACCCTACTGCATATTGATTCCTCCAGCCCACACAAATATCATCTCCCTTAAATTTAGTGTAAAGCTATTAAAATGGATGCATCTCTCTATGAGAATTTTATCAAGAATTTTATTTGATATTACCAAACGGAAATGAAATATTCAAAAGGATTTCATGCAAAGTATGCATAAATGCACAGAAAATACAAAGAAAATTATCTGAGTTTTCTATATGTGATCAAGGGGCATTCCAGGGTGTTAATTATGAGGCACAACCAGAGAACAACTAGCAAAGTTTTATGGAGACCAAAATCCACTATTTCCTCCCATTAGAAAAAATAAGCAGCAAAGAATTAGCAATATGATGGGATGTGTTGAGAGAAGACTTAGTTTTATGTAATAAAATTGGTGAAAGAATTTGTAGATCCTAATATACTGTCAACATTACAGTCATCACATTTGATCATTTCACTTGCCATTTTATGGCCTGAATAAGTGTCACCATAATTTTAAATTTATCAAAACATATATTGATTGGAGCAAACACCTTTATAGTATTGAGCGTCTCCATAATTCTTATACCTTATATTCAAAAACAAAAGCACAATGCAAACAGTACCTCCTACTACCATATGGCTATAGAGTCTTGGCATCATAATTGTATTCTTGGAACTAGGATATGTAAGCATGATTATATATTCTTGTAATTCCAATTCATTCTATTTCAAGAATTGTCTATTACAGGAAAAAAATCTCAAATTAGACTTAATATGTATGTGCTGATAGGAATTATTTGACTAAACATTGACATAACTAAGGGCACAAGGAGTCTCTTCAGCAAACAACTGATAGCCAGAGAGCATCGTCGGCCCAGTTTGCCCTACTCTCTCAGATGGCATTAAACTGCAGAGATATATTCATCAACTCATTCAGACTATGAATTATAGATTCTGTTCAAGAATGTGATAGGTATGCTCGTTGAAAGGAAAGAAAGGGCTGGGCATTAAAATTTAATTGTATAATATGTAAATTTTGTTAAGCATTCTCACAATCAACTCAGTATGAGAAAAATATGAAAATGAGGGAACATTCTATTACATAAATTATATTTTATTTCGCTGTTTTTGTTTTTTAGGCCACACCTGGCTGTGCTCAGTGCTTTCTCCTGGGTCTGTGCTCAGAGATCACTCCTGGCAGTAATCAGGGGACCGTGTCTGATGCCAGGGATAGAATGTGGCTTGGACCCATGCAAGGCAAGTGGTCTCTCCAGTCCCAATAAAATTTTAATAAGTATATTTTATGTGTTCAGGAAGTGGATAACTCTACACTACTTTTTTCATTGTTATCTGGCCAAATACAGCTAAAAATCTGTGATATAAATTTTCAGCATTTTTTCCTCATCTCAGCTAGAGATTCTCAGACAGAAATACTCAGATTCCTTTTTTCCACAAAAATCTTATTTTTACATTTTATAAAGAAGAGAGTGAGAACTGAATCTGGGCAGGTTATCACTCAACTAAACTACCTCTTCCAGTTGGTAAATAAAATTTCGCTCATTGAATGTAAATCAAAGTGGTATTATTTTTCTGACTCGTTATTATAATTGGTATGTCTGTCCCATTCTTCCCTTTCCAGCCAGTGGATTTTACAGGGCAGTGAGCCAGCCAGCTTTAGTCATTCAGATCAACAGTGCCCTTGGGGTGGGACTGGCAAACAGGTGAGATCTGGCCTACAGGTGAGATCTCTTCTTAGTCCTTCTTTTTTTTATTTTAATAACTGCCATTTTTAGTCTGTGCCTTGTCATTTTCTGCTCTTGACAATGTCTCTTGCAGAGAAGAAGCTCTTAAGTTTTAATGATGATCAAATGAACCTGTTTCCTCTCATGGTTATTGTCTCTAGTGTTGAATCCAAAGTGTGATCATCATAACAAAAGTCATATTGATTCATTTATTCTGTGTGATTTTATAGTTTTGAAGCATTCATTTAGAGCTATAATACATTTAAGATCATTTTTGGTAAAGGTATATTTTTCTTTATTAATATTTTTCTTGTGACTGCCAGTGGTTCTAATACCTTTTGTTTTGGGATTGTAGTACACTATCCTTTAAATACTTCCTTTGATAATATTTTTAAAATATTTTTGCACCTAGGTCAATGAGAAATATTGACCTGTAATTTTATTTCCTTCCAATGTTTTTCCTCTAATTGTGTACTATAGTAATTTTGAACTCAAAGTATGAATTATGAAATGTTTCCTCTAGTTTTATTTTATGAAAAACATATAGAATTACTCTAATTTATTCTTTAAAAGCTTCATATAAATAGTGAACTCATCTGTTTCAAACTCATTTTAATAAATATATTCTTAGTATCTCATAAAGATCAGTTTGTAGATATAGTTAGGAAAAAACTTTTAGGGTTTTAATAGTTCCAAAATTTATTTCTTGAATTTCCTTAACTTGCTTAAACAAAACAAAACAAAACAAAAAAGTTTTAAAATTCTTTTTGTGAGAGAAATCTCAATTTTCATTCTTTATTTTATGTTTTTCCCAAAAGAACACTGAGGTACTCTTCCTATCTGTAAATAAAAAAAGAGAAGTTCAGGAGTATAAAATTTGGGAATGAAGATTTCTGGATAGATAGAGATGTTTTTTCTCTTCACACATTTTGCTAACATTAAAGTCTGTATAGACATCAACAAGTGCAAGAGAGCACTCCTCAAAAATGAGAAAGCAGCTGTTTGAGCAACATTTGCTTATGGCAACTGGGAAACAAATTATCAAGAGTCCCCATTACAAATCTCAGCATCTTCCTCTCTATCTTATTAATACCCTTCCTTTCATTTTTAAAACCTTGCGAGAAGACTCTAAATCCTACTAACAATATAAATTGGCAACCAGCCAACTTAGACTTTGGTTATGGATTCTGGCTAGGTTGGCCTTCTGACTGCATGATTTAAGAGATTCTTTGACAAAGTTATAAAGTTTCTGGGATTCAGTCTGTGTCTTGAGATTAAAAGTGTTTAAGCTTGCCTTTCTGTTGCACTAGTTATCTGAAATTATTGAGTCTTTAAGCTATTCCCAATCTTTGTCCTGCTCTACAGATGTTTTTTTTTAGACTTTTTAGAGTTTATTAGGTTTAATCAATGTCACTTGATTTATAAAAGTCTGTCCCAAATTGTGCCCTTCAATTCCAGATGATAACACATTATTGTTAATTAGGTGCTTACTACAGCATGCCATATGCTGCCAAATTTTAATTATGTACACTTATAGCATTTTTAATAGCTCTCAAGTCCATATAATTAAAATATCATTTTACTATTTTGGGGAAGGAATTTTCTGTCTGCAATCATAAATAATTCCTAGTACCTAAATCTCTACATCACTTTTTACCTACATTTCTACATCACTTTTAGTTATTTCAAGATATGCAAGTTAATATTTATTTGAAGCAGAAAAAAATTTTAGTGACTCTCAGAAATGAGTAGTACACTAACATATCTTAGAATTCAGAAAAAATACTTGAAAAGTGTGTACTAAATATTCAAGATGTACAAATACAAAGATACTGGAAAAACAAAATGAATAGAAGATTGATTACATGTAAATTTGGTTAAAATGCAATTCTGATTCAAATCAAAGGAAGTACATATTTTGGTCCTGACTTGATTATTTTTCTATTTCTAACTTTATCACAATAAAAGGACAAGAAAATACAGTTTTGAGACCTAAATAATTTTAAGAGATAAACAAGAAATCCAGGAGGTAAAAATTCTTTAGTGAAAAGACATTTTCCATCTTAAAGGAACACGGACACTTCCTAAAACGATTCTTCACTTGAAGGTATTAGCTTGAGACATGGTGATAGTTAAGCCCATACATTCTAAAAGCTTATTGTTTGGGTACAAGCAGAAATTGTGTCTGTTATGGAGCAGGTGTGTTCCTTCACAATCATATATTGACACACAGTAGGATAGCTTTAGGAAATAAGACCTTTTTGGGTGGTTGAATCAGGAGGTAGAACCCACATAAATAAGATTCATGTCCTTATAGAATAGAAGCAAGACACACATCAGAAAAAATAAGATCAACGAGTGCTGGCATGGATGTGGGGAGACAGGGACTCTCATTCATTGTTGTTGGGAATGCCTACTGGTCCAGCTTTTGTGGAAAACTATATGAACACTTCTCCAAAAACTAGAAATTGAGCTTCCATATGACCTCATAATACCACTTCTAGGAGTATATCCCGAGGGTGAAAAAAAGTAAAAATGACCACTGCATTTGTATGTGTACTGCAGCACTGTTCACAATAGCCATAATCTGGAAACAACTCAAGTGCCCAGAAACAGATGACTGATTAAAGAAACTATTGCCCATCTATACAATTGAATACCACACAGCTGTTAGAAAAGATGAAGTCATGAAATTTGCTTGTAAGTGGATGGACACAGAAAATATTATGACATAGAATGACTGCATTTATTTGTGGAATATGAAATGAGACTAACATCCAAGGACAGTAGAGATGAGGGCCAGGAGGATCATTCCACGATTTGGAAGTCTATTTTATGTACTGGGGAAAAGGCAGTTCAAATGGAGAATAGATCATTAAATCAATGATAGTTGGAGAGATAGCTCAGGATGGGAGATGTGTGCTGAAAATAGACAAAGGACCAAACACGATGGCCTCTCATTGTCTCTATTGCAAACCATAATGCCCAGAAGCAGAGAGAGAGTAAGAAGGAAGGTGCCTGCCAGAGAGGCAGGGGGCAGGATGAGTTGGGGGTGGCAGGAGGTATACTGGAGACATTGGTGGTGGAAAATGCACTCTGTGGATGGATGTGTGTTCAACCTTTGTATGACTGAAACTCAATCACAAAAGCTTTGTAACTGTATATCACGACGATTTAATAAAAAAAATTAAAGAGAGAGAGCCCAGAATGCCTTTCTGCCACACTGCCTGGTGAGATCTCAATCAAAGGATGGCCAGTTATGAACCAACAACTGGGCTCTTCCCAGTCTTACCAGATGCTCAATATGAGCATCTAGAACTTGGCTCAATATGCACCTTGAACTTGGCTTCCCAAAGCGCGAGGAATGTTGTTGAAGCTACACCATCTTTGGTATCTTTTCTGTAGCAGCCTGATCAGACTACAGAAGTCACTCATTCCAGACTATGACTGAGTTTCCTGACCATCTATCTTCTCATCCAGACGAGGAAGAGTGTGCAATGGCGATCCCACTCCATTTTTTTTTTTAGGATTAAGTGGCTTAGTATATGGAAAGAACCACGAGCAGTGCTGGAACAGAGAGGACAGCAGGGACTCTGAGACAGACAACACATTTGTGTTTTGGCCTGTGGGTCATGGAAAGGATGAGCTGTAGCACAGGGAGGAACAGAAGTCCCGCTCGAAGACTGTGGCTGCCTGCTGTTTCTCCAGGTGAGATGCAAAACAAATGGAACAAATGAACTTGGGAATACAGAGGACCAGGGGGAGAAGTTGGCCATCAGAGAAATGAATCACAAGTATAATAAGAGGCCTCAAAACTGTTGGAGCCTGAAATTTCTGGGCTGTTAAGATTGTCATCAGATTTTAGCAGCATTTTTTTAAAGAATATTGTAGTCATTAGAAAATAAATGTTATTTCTAGTCACATTTAAGTCTTCCAAGTAGTGATTCTTATTTATGTATAAGAAAGTAAAATAAAAGCTGCTTTGAAAATTAATGTAAGGAGTCACAATTAGGAGGATATTATAAACTTTTAAAATTAATACTAAGATTTCTTGCTAAGAAAGGTGTATTTCAAGTTCCTGAGAATACAAAATGCAACAATGCCTAATACACAAAAGTGTATTCAATAAACATTGAAACTGCTTGCACTATGTAAAATTTTACATTTACAAAAATGGCATTATTTCAAAGGAATATACAATGAAAATCTTTAGGTAATTCCAAATTTCTAGACAAGAAAGAAGATGCACAGGTTTTATGAATCTTGATGCAATATGGAAAAAATAGGTAAAAATAGTGTCTTTTTGGGTGTTTTAGGAATCACTGATTAAAACTGAAAAACTTTATTTCTTGAATATTGTCTTAAAATAATAATAGAATATTTTTTCATATCTTGAAGGAGGACAAGGTCCACATTAACCAGTCAATAGTCATATCTATTATTTAGTAGGCAGATTGGATGTTCCAATCACTTGGCTGCCTTCAGGCAAATTTCTAATGGAAAGAAGAATACTGTTGGATTTCACATCTTAATTTGCAGATTTAAGTATAAACCTGCAAAGGCCAAGTTGCCTACAAGTCAAAATTTTTATTTATGTACTCACCTAATATCTCCAAAAGTGGGACTTTCAAAAATGCATTTTGCTCTTCTATTCATATACATGTACCTTTAATAATAATCTGAACTAAACCATCCAATGACCAATTATATCTTGAATGTCACTCAGTTGGGAAAGCTGAAAGTTATAGGCCTGCAGGGTAAATGTCAAGTGAATGTGCTTGGATTGTGGCCATATGTGATTAGCAAAGCTGTTTGCAAGCATCTAGAATCTTCCCTCTGCTCCTGACACACAAAGGGAGAATACAGGGTCCTTTACAGCCTGGGGACAGTTAAGAAAGTGGGGAATGAGAATTCAATCCCACTTAATAAACACTCTTTGAGTATCTTAAATGATCAAATAAGTGGACTAAGTTTTATGTGTTAACCTTATCAAGAATGTCCTTCACAGTTGCTTCGGTTCTCTGTTTAAATACTGAAATATTTCATCTGTATTGACTGTGTTTACAATGGGATTCTCATCATATTGGCATTGTTACAAGCTGTTTATTCTCCCCTTAAGTGGATATTAAAAATAGCTGCCACTAAGGTCTGCTCTTATACCATTTCCCTTTGCTTTGTGCAGTGGAGTGTATGAAGTTAATAAAAAAGAAATTCATCCTCATGTAAATGAATGGGCGAAGAAATAGTAATATTTCTAATTCTTGCTTCTAAGTAGGAAGAGGCACTTTTACATAGGAGAAGCTCATTTAAAAAAATAAAACCTTGAATGAACTGAGGAGAGGGGATTTAGATGTTTTGAAAGATGGCATATTAAAGGCTTTTTAAAAGAACCAAGGCCAAATATCACTAATGTTGCTCTTAACAGTGTTAATTTAACTGAGAAAGCTAGATAGGTTTGCCCTGTGCAGAAAATGACTTTTCACTGACAGCTACTGGGACAAGTGGAGTCAAGACTCAACTACTTGGGCCTTGGAAGACCGTAGAGCTTGCTTTGTACAAGAACAATGTGTGTGATCCTTAACATCCCATATGGCCCGCTGAGTTTGCCAGGAGTGATTCCTGAACAGAGCCAGGAAGGAACCCTGAGTAGTACCAGATCTGGCCCCCAAAACAAAACAAACCAAAAAAAATTAACTACTCATATCCTGTACTGCAGAATAATCTTAATTGCAGTATCTCTGGGACAACATAAAAGTATAAAGAGATTGCTGTCACAGCATGAAACTTTCTAATGAATGTGAAAATTTTCTATGGCAAATTTATTTATTCTTATTTATTTTGGGGGGAGGGGCACAAGGATGACACACACTGCTTACTTCTGACTCTGCACTTAGGGATCATTCCTGGTAGTGTTTAGGGGATCATATGCAGGGCTAGAGATTGAATTTAGGTTGGCCACATGCCAGGCAAACACCCTGCCTGAGGTACTATGGATCTGGCCTATTATGGTGAATTTAGATGCAAATTCATAGCTTAGGTAAAGAAGAATAATGCATAGAACATAATTTGAATAACTATGATCTGTTACTATTGTAGCTACTTTCATTACTCTTACATAATGTACATCATTCTATAAAGGTATATACTAGGGTGTTCCATTTTTTTGGTATACACTATAAAGAAGAAGAGAAAGAGAAAGAAGTGCAGTAGTAGGGACCATTTTTTAGGGCTTCATTATTCAGTGTCCACTAAATGCTGCACTCCTGCCTTAAATCATGGATAGAGACATGAATATGGATATCTGTACATCTTGTAATGTAAATATTACCCTAACACAGAAAAACAAAATCTCACTTGATCCATATGACAGTTTCCTCATGCTCTTCCTATTTTGGAGAAAGTACATTTAATCTGGGTAATCTTCTATATCCTCTAAATGAAATGTATACACAAAACATATTTTGAAAATACACACCAAAGTTCTACTTTTTTAGACATTCTATCCCTTAGGTATTTCACAGTAAAAATATAAAGTACTTTTATTGTCAGTAGCAGTTATGGCAGTTACAGAAGCCATTTCTTTTATGATAAGAAGGGTAGCTAGGGGCTGGAAAGATAGCATAGCAGGTAGGGCATTTGCCTTGCACACGGCCAACCCGGGTTCAATTCCCAGAATCCCATATGGTCCCCTGAGCACTATCAGGAGTAACTCCTGAGTGCAGAGCCAGGAGTAACCCCTGTTCATCGCCGGGTGTCACCCAAAAAGAAAAAAAAAGAAAAAAAAAGAAAAAAAAAAGAAAAAAAAGAGTAGCTACCCAGCTATACAAAGCAATCTCCTTACTTCAAATATTTATACATACAGCTCAACTTTCTGTGATATATACAAAAAGTAGAAAATGAGATTTTTATTAAGAGATACTAAGCTAAATCTGAGTTTTATCAGCTACTAAATCAAGAGCAACTGAATTCTGAATCCATCCTTAGCCAACCTACCCAAAATTCTCTTCAGGTCTATAAGGAAATAAATGTAAATTCCATCATGGTTCTAGCAAGTTCTATACAGTTTTTCTCAGGAGTATATAGAGACATAGCAACAACAGACTTTTCAAAAATGAGTGGTTCAAAAGTACCAAGAAAATAGATTAAAACTGAGCAACAGCAACTAACTCATATTTTTGTAATAAAAAATTTGGGTTTTAAAGAGTAAGAATGAGACTCAAAATTTAGCATGCTTTATCTCCTTGGCACTGCAACAAATAATTCATTTCAAAGAGATTAACTGGCCTAATTTGTTATTTTTTAAGAAGGGAGTAAAAGTCAAAAAGTCCCAAGTAGACACTCATCATATACTTAATATTGACTATCAAAGTATACTCTTATATATTATGAAATCACACTTGTGATTTCATTTAAATTTTAAAAATTAAAGAAATATACTTCTTTTTCTCTGTGGAATGATGTATCTATTATTTTATATGTCAAAATTAGCTTGAATTATGCATAAATGACATAGCTTTACTGCTCCCTTAAATTTTCTGTGCACTGACTGATGAGTAAAGGGGAAAATTTAGATTAGTAAGTTCCTAACTCTAATCTTCATAGTTAAAAATTAACCCACATTTACTTATTTATCAAAAATTTTTTATCACATATAAGCTCACGTTAACATATGAAGCACTTATAACAAAAAACAACAACGAGAAGAAGAATGAAACAAAATTAATGTGACAAAAGTTCTATTTTCTTCTCTTACCAAATTGAAGTCCTTTTGGGGTGCACATATCTGAGACTGGATAGACCATAAATATTTATATACTCAAGGATGAATTAAATCAACCTACCATATTATATTTTTTCTTCTAATAGGCTTTTAGGTTTAGATACCAAGAAGTGGGTGTAAATATTGGGTCAGATGAAAAAGTGAATTTGGAGTTTTGTTGAGGCGCATCCATACTGAATGAATTGCAGTTATGAATGGGACTGTTTCTTTTTTTGTCTCTTTCCTCCTCTGTTCTTTGCCTATAGGAATGCCCAACATTTGTGCGTGCTGATTTTGTAGACTGTCACATTGTTGTATGAGTTTATTAACCACTAAATAGAATAAAAGGCCTTTTAAAGGTTAAAATGCTATTTTACATTTGCTCATAGATTCCCAAGAGTCTTTCACTTATAATTAAAATTTTAGACTTTCATTGGTTACCAGCTTTTGATAAATAATTTCACATATCTTAGCCATTTTACCTAAAATTAGAGACTATCTGGGTTTAGATTATTTACAAAGTTAAGCAAAAGACTAATGAGTTTAGACAGTACTGAGTTTTTACAGAATTTCCATTTCATTCTACTATTAGAATCAAATGATGTTATACTTTTTTACTTAGTTTTAAATGTAGGAGTACTCCTATTTATTCAACGATTGATAAACCTGACCAAAGTGGGCAGAACTCCACATTACTTTAAAAAAAAATTATTGAATATCTGAGACCTACAAAGCTGTTCATAATTGTGGTTGAGTCAGACAATAATCCAATATCCATCCCTCCACCAGTATACATTTCTACCACCAGTGTCCCTCATTTCCCTTCTACCATCCCCCAACAACCTATCCCCTCTCCCCCAGCCTGCCTCTATGAGAGGCACTTTCCTTCTTGCTCTTTCTCTTCTTTTCCTTTTGTGAATTATGGTTTGCAATACAGGCATTAAGTGGTCATCGTGTTTGTTCAGGGCAGTCAGTATTTTTATCGAGAAGGTAAAGCTGGAGTAGCTTTTCAACTGGGTGACAGCTTTGAGGTGTGTGCCTGCTGAGGCTTCTGGAAGTACAGTGAGGTGAGGGGAGGTAGCCAATCCCAACTCTGAGAAAGACTGGAGATTTCAGTCACAAACCCACACACATATCCACATTTTCAACAGGTTAATATTTTGTGAATTCTTATTCTCTAGTTTTCTTTCTCAGAGAACCTGGCATACTACTGAGAGTATCCTGCCCACATATAAGCCTAACAAGGAACACCTGTAAATGTGATTAGAGGCTTCCCCCAAAGCCTTCATCCCTCTCAGAGAGCCCGGAAAGCTACCAAGATTATCCTGCCTGCACAACAGAGCCTGGCAAGCTACCCGTGGCATACTCTATATGCCAAAAACAGTTACAATGATGGTCCTGATTTCCCTGACCCTGAAAGAGCCCCCAATATGCCATCGGGCTACACTAGCACGTGACAGGGATGGATGGAGATGTTACTGGCACTTGCTCGAGCAAATCAATGAACAACAGGGTGATAGTGATAATGATAGTGATAATATTTTGGTGAGGTCTGTCCTGAGACAGTGGAGAACAGCCGAGGGCATAACTGCTATTTTGGATTATGGGAGCAAGATGCTGTCAAGGGCTCTGCTTGGGAGGGCACCAGGTTGACCTGCCCCCTCAATTTTACCCCTGTCTGTCTATTCAGGTTTGCATGGGTCTGAGATTAACTGTGACTTTTCCTCTCTTTTGAGATTTATTTAGAGGTCTCTAAAGCCATGCTAATAATGAGTTTGTATAGCTGAACCAGAGGTATTTTGTGGGCGTGGTGCCACATACCTAAATTTTGCCATTTAATTTCAGGAAACTTGCTCCTGAGTTGTTTGGGTCTGCTCAGAGGCACACTGGCAATTTGGAGGTATCAGGAAGCCTGAAGGCACCATCAGGCTGCTGATATACTCGTCCCATGGGTATAGGTTGACCTGCTGGCAGCACTGCACTACCTTTCACATATATTTTTAAAGCATGTATATAATAGGGATGGAGTTATAGTGCAGCAGGTAGGGCATTTTCCTTGCACACGACTGACTCAAGTTCAATTCCTCTGTCCTTCTCGAAGAGCCCAGCAAACTACCGAGAGTGTCCTGCCCACACGGCAGAGCCTGGTAATCTCCTCATTGTGTATTCTATATGCCAAAAATTACAGTAACAACAAGTCTCACAATGGAGATGTCACTGGTGCCCGCTTGAGCAAATGGATGAACAACGGGAGGACAGTGCTACTGTGCTACAGTGTATATAGTATCTTATTTGATATAAAATTTTCTGAGTCATGTCATCTTTTTTTTTCCCTTTCCCTGCAGTACAACTGTGTATTTTGTGTGAATTCACTTCTAATTTTACAATATGAATATGATCTAGACTTTCTGGTGCTCTACTCCAAAGATAACTACTTAGATATTAAATTAAGGTATAAATGAATTTCAGGTGAATTATATGAAAATGTCCCAAGTCTTTATGAAATGAAGGCAATGAACACCTGGGTCATTCACTCACCTGTTGTGTGCAGACAGTAATCCTTGTGGTGCATGAGAAATCATGCAGTCTCACACTGGACTCAGAGCCAGTGCCAATAAATACTTGCACACTGTTAGATGATTTAAGATATAGGGGCAATTAAGCCTATATTTTCTTGTTTTCTTATATTCCTATACAAAATAAGAAAGGACTATATTATCCAACAAAACCTTATCTAAGCTCTATGTTCTTCTAATTAAATTGAACTGTCTTACCTATCCTTTTTAAATCATATTAATTCGGCCACTTTGCTTATGGTTCAGACAAATAATTGGAGCTATAATTTAGATGGTTCCAAATTTGTATGGCAAACCATAACAAGTAGAAGACATGATGTTATTTTATTAAAGCAGTACAATTATATAGTTATGAGCTGTACTTGTCAGCAACCTCATTTTGTCACAAAAGTGGAGTGATAGATGCCTCTAAATCAATATATGGCAGAATATATTTTTGCTTCCATGAGAAGACTGCAAAGGAAAGGCTAATGAGAAATTGGGGTAAAAAATGGCCTTTTTGGTCCTGAATAGCATTGCCTTTGCACAAAAACATTTTCCCTCTTACTGTGCTGGCATGCCGACTACATAGGAGTATGGCTGCTTCTACACTGCATTATTCCTCAGCATTAATATAAAATATATTCAGCCACTGCTAACATGGAAATAGGTTACACATGAAAGTGTAGAGAATGATGTGTTTTTATACTAGCGTAAAAATTATTTTTTCACATATTGAATTATTAATGTGAAGAATTATAAGAGTTGATGAGAATCAGATTATAAAGAAGGAAATTTATGTTGCTAAATTATGCCTTTTTTCTTATTTAATTTAAAGATGGTATTATGGTCTTCAAAATGTAATAATACAGGGTAGTTATTAAATTATGCATGGTTAAAAATAAAAAATAGTTATAATGAGCTAGAACCAGTCAAGTTCATAGTAATTATGCTGTTAATTAGACCTAAGTTATCAAGAATATCATCTGATTTCCATGAATGTGTATATACGCATTCTAGCTCTATGCTTTAGAGAAAGTCAAAGCATTCTTCTAATGATGGACCTTTAAATATCAAGGCATATATTCTGCAATACTTATTATTAAGCATAAACACTTATAAAATCATGCATCATCATTTATGTGCCATGCATTCCATGTACTGCATATTTTCATCTTCCTCATCTCCTCCCTCAGTTAATAGTGTATAATGTATTTGGATATATGGATCATCAATCATTAAAAATCAGCAAATCCAATGTGCTAACCCAGTTTACACTGACAGGGTCACTGCTCTCGGCCTTATGTGTACTGTAATACTAAACACTTGTGAAGACTCTTTAGCACACGTTCAGTATTCCAAAGTGTTTAGAACTCTGAGTCTACTAATACAATCACTCATATGTGGCTTCATATAGAGGTGGAAACTAAGATGTAACTAAAGCAATTGTAGTGGATCCACTCAATGGTATACTGATAAATGTCATCTCTGAAGACTGAGTATGAAGGGATGGAAATAGAGATGAGGGGAGGGGAAAGAGAGAGAGAGAGAGAGAGAGAGAGAGAGAGAGAGAGAGAGAGAGAGAGAGAGAGAGAGAGAGGAGAGCCTACTATCATATCGTCTTTGCTGATTACTTTGGTGCAAGGAGCTCCCACCAAGGAGTATTCTAAAATACTAACAAAATGCCACTGTATTGGAGCTTGAAATTAACCGATTCAAACTACAAACCAGTGATTTCATTCTCCATATAAGAAAACTGGTTCCATGTGAGCATTTGGTTTAAATTTAGACATATGGTCCTGCTCTAGCTAATGAAATGGAGTGAGCTTCATTAAAGACACTTGGTAATCCCAGTAACTTCCCCAGAAACATTCATAGTAATATGTGTAGCCATTCTATGTGTACCATAAAATAAATAAATAAACAATAAATAAATAAGAAATAAATAAAATTTGCATTAAAAACAGGCATTCATTAAAATTTGGTCAGGATTTGTGGCTGCAATTTATTCCTATTTAGTTGAAACCTACATTGTTCATAAATTTGATTTTTTTAAAATAATGCATCTTTCATAGTGAATATTCATCTCACATAGTGAATATTCATTTTAAACTGGGAATCTCATGTTTATAAACATCTTACTGTTTAAAAATGTGCTTGATTTGGAACATCTTAGTTTTTTACCCTGGATTTTTTTTTTTTTTGGAGCGGATACACTGGCAATGCTCTGAGCATACTCCTGGTTCTGCATTCAGGAATTACTCCTGGTGAGCTCAGAGGACCGTATGGGATGTCTGGGCTCAAACTCAGGATGGCCACATGCAAGGCAAACACCTTACCCTCTGTACTGTTACTTGGGCCCTTATGTTTGTCTATTAAAAATATATCAGCTATAAGTATTTGTTTTCTAATTGCTATTGAGTTCTTGTCTTTCCTATTGCTCGAGCGGGCCCAGTAACGTCTCCATTGGAGATTTTGTTGTTACTGTGTTTGGCATATCAAATACATCACGGGTGGCTTGCGAGGCTCTGCCCTGCTGGCAAGATACTCTCGGTAGCTTGTTGGGCTCTCTGAGAGTGGCGGAGGAATCGAACTCGGGTCGACCATGTTGGCTGCGTGCAAGGCAAATGCCCTACCGCTGTGCTATCGCTCCAGCCCCACTGTGCTATCGCTCCAGCCTATACATATGTTTTATATAATAGAATTTGACTTTGAATGCTTACTTTAATCCTGGTTTGGAATGTTGCATGCATGAAATCTATATGATGCTATATTGCACGACTGCCTCAATGAAAACTAGTCTCAAGGTAAAAAGAGATAAGTCCTCGGGTTCAATAGCAAATAGCAAATATTTTTCCCAGTTTTTCATTCATTTTGTTTTCAAACCAATCCCCCCCCAAAAAAAAATACCACCAGGCTTTTTTTTTTTTTTTTTTTTTTGGATTTTCAGCTTTTGTGAAACGTTCTTATAACATGAAATTTCACCACGGTCCAATAAAAACAATAATCTCTTAGATGCGTCCCTTTTACTTCTAACAATATTTACTTTCTAACATTCAAATAATTATGCAATATAAGTGTTTTCCCAGCTTCATCTGTCCTTACAGGGAAATAGGCTAAGAGAAAAGATTCTGCTAGGCCATATAATAAGGCCCAAGCTGGAAGTCTGAGTAAGGACGCGTCCTGAGTTTGTCTTGCTTTTGTTCCATCCTGAGCTGTCCTTCGCATCTCACGAGTTCCTCATATTACCTGTGTCAAGTTGGCTGTGACAAAATGTTCTTTCTCATTCAACTGTGCAGCACCTATGGGCATTTAGAATTGCATCGAAGAAACTGGAGACCTTGAAAATAAATTTCCCTTGCATCAATATAGTTTTCAAAAGCTTAATTTTGCATTGTAGTTCTTGATGGGCACTCCTCAATAATGACTGTTTCCTCCATGGAAAGGTGATCTCAGAAATATTTTTTTCTGTCTATTTAAAGACATTATCATTGTTGCTTCTCCCACTTAGTCAGCATACACCATTTATTCTTAGTATCAGAGCTTGGGCAAGAGCCTAAAATCCACTCTGCTAACCTCAGGCTGACTTTGTACTTTGACTCCAAATTAAACCACTGCATCTACTTAGTGCACAAAGGCATAATCAGCTATGGCCACTGCCTTTTCAATAACAATGTCAGGCTTGCACTGTTCCAAAACAAAACTTCTACCTTCCTCTGTCTTCAGCCATCCCCGTTGTTTGCATTTATTGGCTATCAGCTGTTCGCATAAAGTGCTATTTTGGCTCAATGTCTATTGATCACATTGACATATTATGTCCTCAATTTCCATATTTTAGCCTACTTTTTAAAAAACACCTTCACTAAGTAAACAAGCACAAAAAGAGACTTCTGTGAGTATCTGGATATTTTTCTACACCTATTCTCGAGGTAAGGTAAAAATGTTCAGGTGAGGGGATAAAGGTAAAGTATGATTTTTTAAATTTTAAGTTTGTTATGATAGTACTGTGATTTACAGTTTTTCATAGTTGAGTTTTAGACATACACTATTGCAGTACCGATCCTACTACCAGTGTCCATCTTCCCTCCACCAGTGTTCCCAGTTTCTCTCCTATATCCCCCTCACCTGTCCAGCCTGCCCTCTTGACAGACACCTTTTTAAGTTTGATTGTTAACATTTGGGTCATTTGACTTCAGTGTTGTTGACTCGGTGATTTGGATATTTGGAGCGATAGCACAGCAGTAGGGCGTTTGCTTTGCACACAGCCAACATGGCCGACCCGAGTTCGATTCCTCCGCCCCTCTCCTAGAGCCCAGCAAGCTATCGAGAGTATCTCGCCCGCATGGCAGAGCCTGGCAAGCTCCCCGTGATGTATTCGATATGCCAGACACAGTAACAACAAAGTCTCCAATGGAGACACTACTGGACCCGCTCGAGCAAATCGATGATCAACGGGAGGGCCTTTACCTTTTATTTCTTAATACCACCTTTGTACCCTAATCTCTTAACCCCCTTAACTTGGTCCCCACTGCTTTCTTTTCTTTTCTTTTCTTTTTTTTTTTTTTTTTTTTTTTTTTTTTTTTGCTTATTGGGTCACACCAGCTGATGCACAGGGCTTACTCCTGGCTCTGCACTCAGGAATTCCTGGAGGTGCCTGTCAAGAGGGCAGGCTGGACCACATGGGATGCAGAGAATTGAACCCAGGTCGGTCCTGTGCAAGGCAAATGCCCTACCCAATGTATTATAGCTCCAGTTCCTCCCCACTGTCTCTTCTCTGCCTCCCCTCTACTCTTTGATATAAGAGACATCACTTATATCAAATTCACCATAAATTACTCAATGTTGCCCAATATTATATTTTCTCAGAATTCCAGTAAGCCCAAATCAACTCAACTGAGACTCTTTAAGAACCTGAAGCATAAAATATTTATTTTATCTTCATTTTAATCTCTCAACATCATAATTCCTGCTTTGCTACTCTCGGATTTTATTTTCTTTTAATTTTCCCCCTCAAGTCTTCTGGTTTAGTTTTAAATAATAAATAATTTCTGATACAGATTCCTTTATTTAAACTATCAAAGACCTTCAAAAAGGTCTAGTATAATTGTCTAAATCCCAGGTAAATTGTGCTGATATTAAAGAAATTCTGATTATGACTGCAGGCTCTCAGGGGTGGATTGACGATTTCATTGAAAGACAAGAGTGGTGTCTCCAAAATTCCTTAGAGCAAACTAAGGGAATGTCCACTGTAAGAGGAATGAGCTGTTTTTTCTTTTTTCAGTCCAAGTTATTATTATTCTTTCCAACATTTCCTCCCACCAGAATTGTTGATAGAGCTCTGAATTAAGTACAAGCGCACAGATACACATTGTAATGGCCATGGAGAAATGAATACGGAGACAGGAGAGGTAAGGTCCAACAAAAGTGTTTAAAAGACTTTACTGTTGTATATGTATCATTGAAAATTATCAATTTTTACTAAAAATAGACAGTACATTCCCACTTCACTGTTAGACTGTTGATAGTTCCTGTATTAGTTAGTATTTGGCTGATATGAAAAGGACTCATCATTAATCATTTCTGCTTTTTCTTGTCTTCTGCAGACTACCACATATCAAATGCGAATTCTGGTGCAGATGTTAAAATGCAAATTATTACACGCTAACAAAAATTCTGATTCAGTAAGTCTAAAACAGATGGTCCAAGAAAATACTTCAAAGAAAAATGACTCCAAGAGTATGAGACTTGAAACCACAAAAACCTAAACTGACAATAGCAAATATGATTTTGATCTATTTAGTTATTTTTTTTTAAATTTCAGGTATCTAATTTTTAAATAGGAATAATGGCAGTAACATCTCATCTGGTAGTTATGAAGAGTACATGATAATAATCACCGAAAGCACATGTGTTAAAAATCTATCTCATCCTTTCCTTATTTTATTGCAATAACATATAAAGAACTTTCATACAGAACTAATGTACTTTTTATATTTTGACTTACCTTAGTCTGAGTTCATGATTAAATTCTAATTTAAGTAGCACCGTAGCACTGTCCTCCCTTTATTCATTGATTTGCTTGAGCAGGCACCAGTAACGTCTCCATTGTGAGACTTGTTGTTACTGTTTTTGCATATGGAATACTCCACGCGGAGCTTGCCAGGCTCTGCTAAGCGGGCAGGATACCCTCGGTAGCTTGCCGGGGTCTCCAAGAGGGATGGAGGAATCAAACCCGGGTTGGCCGTGTGTAAGGCAAATGCTCTACCCACTGTGCTCAGCCTTGTGGCTAAGATCAAGTGTAATTTAAGTAATGGTTAGTAAATATCATATATTGTTTCATTTTACCTTACATAGTGATAGCACAGTGGTAGGGCATTTGCCTTGCGTGCAGCCTGCCCAGCCGAGCCGGGATCGATTCCTCTGCCCCTCTTGGAGAGCTCAGCAAGATACTGAGAGAATCTCTCCCGCACGGCAAAGCCTGGCAAGCTACCCATGTCATATTTGATATGCCAAACACAGTAACAACAAGTCTCAAAATGGAGACGTTACTGGGCCCACTTGAGCAAATTGATGAACAACGGGAGGACAGATAATTCTTATTTAACTTGGAAAAGTTACTTTCTAAATCTTCAATAAATTTTAGAATCCTCTTGTGTAATTAAAAGTGCTACACAAACATAGCTATTTTGTTATCTGAAAGACAATACTGAGGAAAAAATGTTTCAGACAACACTAATATGAGTTATAAGAAAGCTAATAAAAACATGCACTTAAAAATGCCAAGCTTATAAAAGTAGCAGTGCATTGAATATAGAAGATTTTACAAACTTCATTGTAAATCAAAAACTAGCTTCATAACTTTGCCTAGTAAAGACAGGTCTTAAATAGTTGTGGTCTGAAGTCTATAAAATGAGTACAGAATTGTAACAGATCAGAGTGGCAAAAAGAAAAATCATCATCCTGAACCATAACTAGTTATGATTTCTCATTATACAAATGTGCCTTGAATTTTCCCATTACTGGAGGGTTATTACACCCAATAACTATTGACCTCTGGGCCACAAATTAAAATCAACTAGATCTACAACTCCATTTAAATTATAATGCACCTCTCATTTCCTGGAAGAATCTCATCATGGAGATCATAATTGCAAATTGGACACCATACACATTAAAAGTACTTAGATTTATTTTAAATTAACAAGTAGCATCAAGTATATTTCATCAACATAATAGAAGGTTGCTTATGACACATTTAAAAGAATTAAGTTGAGCAGCTACTTTCATACTCCAAAATAATATAAAGTACATATTTAAACAGATAATGTATATCTTTTTAGATGAAAGTCCATAGAAAACAAGTATTGTAGCATGTTATTCACCTTTAGTATCCTTCCAGTGACTCAGCTAAAATATAGCAATTATAAAAGATCTACTTCTATAAAATATAACTTCAACCAAAAGAAATAAAAGCACAAAGACAAGTTTTATGAAACAACTGTATCACTATATCACTGTCTTCCTGTTGTTCATAGATTGCCTCGAGCAGGCCCCAGTAACATCTCCTTCGTCCTAGCCCTGAGATTTTAAAAAGTGCCACATTTGAGGCTTTTTCAGATTCAAGAGAATGAGACCCATAATTGTTACTGGTTTTTGGCATATTGAATACACCACGGGGAGTTTGCCAGACTCTGCCATGTGGGCAGGATGCTTTTGGTAGCCTGCCAAGTTTTCCAGAGTAAGAACTAGATAATAAGATGCCGCGGGGCCGCAAATGTGGCTGCACGCTTTCAGGGTTTTATAGTCTCTGGGTCTTGGCCGTTGATGTAATTACACGGTGCTGGGGACAGTTGGTGGGTGTAATGCCTACATATTGGAAGATGGGGATCTGGGTGAAGGAGGTCCCAGTCCCAATTCGAGCAGGCTTGGATATCTACGCCCCGAGTCCCACACACCTGGGTTCCTCATCCGGTTCCTTCATGCGTGAGGCTCGTCCGAATGACCTGGCTGTCCTCACCGGGGCCCTTTGAGGAGGGTGGGTTGAGTTTCCCTCCCCACCCCAAGCAGAGCCTGGCAGCTGAAGACTTCTGGTTCCAGCCACAGCCATGCTTAAGACCACTCTCTATTAAACAACAAAAATTAGAAATATGGCATTAATATGGCTCTACTTGCCAATTAAACTACTTGCCAGTTAACTATGATTTACTTTTTCTAGTAATAATCTATCATTCTAAATCCAAAAACAGTTACTTCTTATATCATACAAACAAAGGAATGAGATTCATAGTATATTCTACAAACCTACATTCCAGGTGCAAAATGAATGAAGTGAGGTTATTTTAAGAAAAAGGGATTTATGCTAGTCACCTACTTTACAGACATTTTGATAGAAAATAAAGTCAATGAAGTCAATCATTTGCTGCTATCTGAAATATCCTTGCAATATGGACCGTTCATCTATTATAATTTCTGCTTCATAATTTAGAAAATCAAGTTGTCTCTTCAAAGAAATCCATTTTTTAGGAGTATTAGTCTACTGCCTTTTGCCATAGTCTTAGTGGGAATACAATGATTTAGACAACTATTCTACCCAGATCAAGTTAGATGCATAAATTTTCTTTTATTATTTTTCTTCTTTGTTTTTGGAACACACCTGCCAGTACTCAGGGCTTATTTCTGTCTCTGTGATCAGGGATCATTTCTGGTGGTCCTTAGGGCACCATATATTCATTCACATGCAAGGTGAATACCTTAACCCCTCTATTATCTTTTCCATCTTGGTTGCATATCTTAATTTGCCCTCAGAATAGCACTGGGGCAATAGTACAGTTCCTAATGTGCCCAAATTTCTATCAAATTTAACATCAATTACTAATATCAGGCTCACAGAAAGATGTTTACAATGTCTATCTAAATATCAATAATATAGAGATTTTTTAAAAAATTTTAGTATGTGTTGAAATTATGTGTTGTTTACTATCATTGTATCACTGTCCTCCCGTTGTTCATCGATTTGCTCGAGCGGGTCCAGTAAAATTGTGAGACTTGTCACTGTGTTTGGCATATCGAATATGTCACAGGTAGCTTGCCAGGCTTTGCGGGCTCTCCGAGAGGGTGGTAGGAATCGAACTCGGCTCAGCCATGTTAGCCGCTTGCAAGGAAAATGCCCTACCCGCTGTGCTATGGCTCCAGCCCTGTGTTGTTTAGTATGTGTTGAAATTATGTCGTTTAGTACGTATTGAAATTATGTCTTGCTTAGCATGTGTTGAAAGTTGAAGAAATTAGCTTAGATTCAACATGTACCAGTTTAATTGGAATTACATTAACTTGGAATTTCAGTAATGTATCATTGCTAAAGAACTTTTTAAAAATGTAAAGATCAAGGAGAAAACATTTTTTTCTTTTATGGTTTTTGGACCATACCTATCAGTTCTCAGAGGTTAGTCCTAGCTCTGTGCTCAGGGGACACTCCTGGTTAGTCCTGGGACACCATATGGGGTGCCAGGTATTGAATCCAGGTTGGCCGCATGTAAGACAAGTGCCCGACTTGTTGTACTATCTTTTCAAGTTCAAGGAAGAAACATCTATTCTAAGATTGTTATGTAGCACTGCACTGCAGTGTCCTCCTATTGTTCATGGATTTGCTTGACTGGGCCCAGTAATGTCTCCATTGTGAGACTTGTTGTTACTGTGTTTGGCATATCAAATACGTTGTGGGTAGCTTGCCAGGCTTTGCCGTGTGGGCGAGATACTCTCAGTAGCATGCCGGGCTCTCCGAGAGGGGAAGAGGAATGAAAATCAGCTTGGCCAAGTTGGCCACGTGCAAGGCAAATGCCCTACTGGCTGTTCTATGTCTACAGCCATACCACCGTGAACGCGCCTGATCTCATCTGATCTCGGAAGATTGTTATGTAACATATATTATTTGTGATAAGTTTTCTAATTATTCACTTAAATTTTGTTTTTATATTTTGGGGATTTGTGATTGCCTTAGTAAATATCCCAATTTCCTGTTATTCTTTTATTGTTTCTTTATGCCCCACATATCAGGGACATCATCCTGCATTTTTCTCTCTCTCCTTTGAACTGATTTCACCAGTGTAATGCCTTTTATTTCCATCCACCCACACAAGGCCCAACTTATTTAAAATAAACTATTATTACTAAAAGTCAGTATAAGTTACTCTTTACTTCTATGTTATAAGTAAATTACAACTGTAAAAAATAAAGAACATCTTCAGTGTTATTAATTACATCTTCCCTTCTACTCTCTATTCCCCACGGGCATTAAAGCATTATATTTTTTCTCTCCCTAGACATAAGAATTTATAAATTTATTTATAATATATAATTAACCTATGTAAGCAAATCTACATTAATTATCTATTTAAAGACTTAACACAACTCCTGCCCTTATAATGAACAATTTGGTACCTTTAAGTTCTCTCTATAGTTCAACTTCTTAAACACATTGCTCATCAGATAGAACTAACTTCATTCATTCAATAAAATATAATAGATTTAGGACACTGACTCTGTCCACTTTAGTGCACTATGAGTCATATAGATGACTAAATTTTAAATTCATGATCTTCTGATAATTACACAAGCCTTATCTCACTCTGTTTGGAGAGAAGGAGAGTAAAGCTAGTCAGAAAGGGAGGGATGGACTTAAACGATCTTCCTTACATGGGCGATACACAAAAACAGAGGCAACAGAAACGGAGAAATGGTCTTCAGTTAGGACGTTTATCATGGCAGAGGGGTTGAAGGGGAACAGGACAGTGAGGGCTACACTGGGACTTTGAAGGAGGGAAGCAAACAAACATTCAGTAGAATGTGGTGCTGGAATGCATTCTATATGAAACTCTTGGTCGACATGATGAACTCAGACAGTCTCTCACCCTGTTCCATTCTAAGCCATGGGTCCCGATGTGAAGTTCTTCAGTGTCGACCAAGACCATTCATGGTAACTCACAGTTCCAGAAGGCAGAATCTAAACGATGGACATGGGAGTCTCCCGGTGGACGATTCCACAACGAAATAGACCACATCATATTCAATCGACGGTTTTGCCTGACTGATGTCACTGTTGTCCCAAAATTTTGAACGGGATCGGACCACCGTCTCCTTCATGCAAAATTCTACTTCACAGAGCGGGGAGAAAGGGCTGCAAAGTTCAAAAAGAGAACTCCCATAATGACCACCAACTGGAAACTCTTTGGTACTATTGCGGCAACATGGGAAGATGCCATTGTTGACAACATTGATGAGGAATACGATCCACTGGTTCAGCACCTCCATGAATGTGCGAGGAACGCCAAGAGAGAGATAGCCACAAAAAGTCGCCTATCTTCGAAAACTCTTGAGCTAATTTGCCAGCGTGGTTTGGCGCATGCCTCAGACAACCGCAAGCTAACGTCCGAGCTCGCAAAGCAGTGCAGAGATTCGATCAAGGAAGACCTCAAAGAGAGAAGAGCAAAAGTACTGGTAGATGCGGCAGAAGCCGGGAAAAGTATTCGTAACGCCCTCCTGTCCTTCGCCAACTATAAGAGCAAGATGACTGCCCTCCGACGTCCTGATGGATCCATCACATCCTCCAGAACAGCAATGGAGAAGATTATCCATGACTTCTGCTCAAATCTCTTCGATAGCCATGTCCACTTGCCAACATACCAAATTCCACAGGATGGGTATGTTGTTCCCAACATTCTCCCCTCCGAAATCCGACACGCCATTTCGTTGGTAAAGAAACAAACAGCACCCGGCCCAGACAAGGTCAGACCTGAACACCTGAAGAACCTGCTGTCAGTACTCATCAATACACTGGCTCAGCTCTTCACTCGCTACCTGTCTGAATGCAAGGTTCCGTCCCAATGGAAAACCAGCAGGACCGTACTACTGTTCAAGAAGGGAGACATCCATGACATTGGCAACTATCGCCCGATCTGCCTATTGTCTGTCATCTACAAGTTGTTCACTCGAGTCATCCTAAATAGGATTGGCAGAACACTAGATGAAGGACAACCATGCGAGCAAGCAGGGTTCCGCAAAGGATTCAGCACCATTGACCATATCCAAACGATAACCAAGCTCATTGAGGTTTCTAGGGAGTTCAAGATGCTGCTCTGCTTAACGTTCATTGATTTAAAGAAGGCCTTTGATTCTGTTGAGATGGAAGCGGTCATTGAAGCCCTAGCCAATCAGGGCATTCAAGCCCAATACATCAGGATCCTCCGTGAGCTGTATTGCGGATTCACTACCAGGATCTCACCATTCTACAAAGAAGTGATCATTGATGTCAAGAGAGGGGTGCGGCAGGGTGATACCATTTCACCGAAACTCTTCATTGCCACGCTCGAGAACATCATGCGACGACTGGAATGGGAAGGAATGGGAATGAAGATAGATGGTCGGCAACTACACCACCTCCGCTTTGATGATGACATTGTTTTATTAACACCAAACATCAGCCAAGCGGCACAAATGCTGGCCGACTTTGACCGTGAGTGTGGAAAAGTAGGACTACAGCTGAATCTTACGAAGACAATGTTTATGAGAAACAGCCTTGTTCCTGACGCCCCATTCGCTCTCAATGGAACGACCATCTCCGAATGCAACAGGTATGTGTACCTAGGTCGAGAGGTCAACATGACAAATGACCTGGCACCCGAGCTGCGCAGGAGGAAGAGAGCAGCTTGGAACGCCTTCAAGAACGTCGAAGAAATAGCTAAGAGGACGAAGAACCTCCGGCTCCGGGCACATCTCTTTGATTCCACTGTTTTTCCTGCATTAACATATGCCTCAGAGACCTGGGCCCTACGCAAACAAGATGAAAACGCTATTCAGGTCTCCCAAAGAAGAATAGAAAGAGCTATGCTTGGAATATCACGTTTCACTCAAATGAGAGAACGAATCCGGAGTTCTGACATCTGTCGACGATCAAGGATCAGGGACGCTGTCTCATTTGCCAAGGTGTCGAAAATCAGATGGACTGGTCACGTAATGAGATTTAAAGATGACCGTTGGACTAGAGCTGTTACTGATTGGATTCCACGGGATGTCAAGAGACCGTGTGGCCGCCCACCTACCAGACGGTCAGACTTCTTCGTCAAGATCATGAAGGATCGGTTTGAGGCCCTTCATGTTCCTGGAGTGAACAGATGCCATTGGGCTACACTAGCATGTGACAGGGACAAATGGAGATGTTACTGGCGCCCGCTGGAGCAAATCGACGACTAACGGGAAGTTAAGTGATTAAGTGATTAAGTGATGAAACTCTATCATTTACAGTGGAGTGATAGCACAGTGGGTAGGCGGTTGCCTTGGACGCAGCCAACAACCCGAGTCCGATTCTGCTGACCCTCTCAGAGAGCCCAGCAAGCTACTGAGAGTATCTCGCCTGTGAAATATTGAATACGCCAAACGTGGTAACAGCAAAGTTTCACAATGGAGACGTTACTGGGCCAGCTCAAGAAAATCGATGAACAATGGGAGGACAGTGACAGTGACCATTTACAGTACAGTAAATCACAATAAACTAATATCACATATTTTTAAATGGCTCCATTAAAATAGAAACATATAATTCAGTAAAGTCTTTGGAAGACAGCTATTCTCAAAGTAAAGCAAAACTTCTAAGGGTCATATAAAAATCGGATTATTTGGGGCTGGAGCGGTACAGAGGGTAGGGCATTTGCCTTGCACGTGGCCGACCCAGGTTCGATTCCCAGCATCCCATATTGTCCCCCGAACACCGCCAGGAGTAGTAGTTCCTGAGTGCATGAGCCAGGAGTAACCCCTGTGCAATGCTGGGTGTGACCCAAAAAGAAAAAAAATAATAAAAATCAGAATATTCAAAACCAAACAGACATAGGTTTATATCTGTGTCTGCAAATTAGAGTGTATTTCAACCTCACACGGCTCTTAAAAAGAGTGGGCTTGGAACTAACACCATTCTGAAATCTATCTCTCAATCCTACAACAGCCCATTCACATATTGCTTGCTTGAATGTTTCAAGTGGCTGCTTCCTACTTTACAGGAATCCATTCAACACCTCTCTATGGTTGGCTACTTCTATATTCAAAATTCATTTCTTCCAGATTTGTCTCTCAGCCTGGGTTAAAAATCCCACAGATTAGTTTATTTTATTTTGAATCATGAGTATTTAAAAATTGATTTAGTGCCAAATATTTACAACCTCAGTGGTTCTGTGTAAAAATCTGAATTTATAGCTTTTCTTGAAGAATTGAACATCTGTCCAACATTGAGCATATGTGTCATCTTATGTAAAGAAAGCTGAGTCATATATTTCTAATTTATACATTTTTTTCTTGAGTAAAGGTCAGTCATCCTTAGAATCATGAGAGATTTGAGAACATATTACGTAGCAAGATATAACTATAGGTTTTCTGTGGGGGTGGAGATTATCCTGATTTTTAACTCATGAGCCCAGGTAGAAGGATAAGAACTAATCCTCACTCTCAACTATAAGTTTTGAGTGCATAGAACAAGCATGGTGTGTTATACCAGAACCATCCTCTATAACTGAGAATTTGGACATGGGAACGAATTATCTTGATATCTAGATCTGAGTGTACTTCCATGTAATGTTAGGGATATTACATAAGCAAAGACTTCTGTTTTCTAATATTTTTAAATATAAAATGCAGAAAATTCTAAATTAAGAAAAAAATGAAATGTAGCATGCTGGTATTTATTAAGCACGACTAATTATTAGTCATGCGGGGCTGGAGTGATAGCACAGCAGGCAGGGCACTTGCCTTGCACACGGCCAACCCGGGTCCGACTCCCAGCATCCCATATAGTCTCCCAAGCACCACCAGGAGTAATTCTTTAGTGCAGAGCCAGGAGTAATTCCTGTGCATCGCTGGGTGTGACCCAAAAAGCAATATAAGTATATATATATATATATATATATATATATGTATATATTATATATATGTGTGTGTGTGTGTGTGTATGTATGTATTAGTTATGCAACGCACCTGATGCAAATACTGACTCTATGAATTGTATACAGAGGTTGTATATCTCATCTATCTATTTGCCTTTTCTCCACCCATCAATTTTAGTCTCCTAACCATGCTTGCCCTAGTTTTCAGGTTGCAGATTGTTCAAATACTAGCTGTATATGACTGAGAAGTGGCAACAATAAAAGAAGTAAAAATGAATGGAAGGAAGGAAAAAAGAAGAAAAAAATACTAAAGTGGCTTTCTGAAGATTTTAAAATCTAAACATAGGTATATATACCAATGCAAGAAGTTAAAACCTGAAGAAAACTGTCATCATAACCTACTGTTTTTGAAAAGAGCTTCCAGAAGCAATTATGGTTATCCAAGAGGTAAGAAAACAACAACCTTAATGACACAAATATGAGGATTAACATAAATAATGAGAAAATGCATTAAAGACTATCTTGGCACAATGCACATATTTTATTCCCAGTACTCATGATGCTAGGTATAATGTGTATAAAATTTTACTTTTATTGATTCAAATCCAGTTTGGAATTAGTTTTGCCCTCTAATATTATTTTATTTGAAAAAATATAACAAAGCTTATTACTATTTTAAATGTTTTATTTTATTTTTCAAAAGTATTGGTAAAAAACATAAAAGTTCTTATAATTAATGGTCAACTTACACTTAGGATATTCATGTCATCAACATACAAAGCTCTCGCCATATTTTCCTTGGTGGAGCAGCATTCAGAACTATGAAAATTGACTCTGACAATTTTATTAATGTGAAATGATCTAAGGATGAATTTTCCATTACCTATTCAAACCCATTTTATAGGTTTAATTGCTTTGAGGGATGGAACAATGGAAATATACATGTGTTGAAGACAAACGATTTTAAGATTTGCTTTTGTAATTCTTCAATAAAAGTACTTTAAAATATCTATTTATAAATTTTCAAAGTTTAGGTGAGAAGTAATGATTTCAATCATTCCTATTATATGTCTTTAAAAACAAATGTTTCAGTAAAGCAAGAGGTGACCTTTTCTATCCACTATATAAACAAATAGTATTTGAACAGGTTTGTCCTCAGACTTCTGAACTGCAGGCACAGACACTCTTCTTATCTCACGATTACATGATTTTCTAACAGGCGATGAACTGCAACAATTCCCTGCAGCTCATCAAAAATCAGACTCAGGATCACTGCTAAGTGAGAATTATTTGGTAATTTAGCTAGGCATGAGTCTTTGAAAATTGACAGAGGAATTAAATCCTTTATCATTCCCTTTCCTTTTGGGAATTTGGAAAACATAAAAGATAAGTCATCAATTTTAATAGCTACACCTGTTTTTCATATATAGTGGTAACAGAGTTTCATTATTTCCATTTATTCCTTATTGCTTCTAGCTATTACATCCCACTTTTTGTGCCTCAATTCCCAGACATACGTTAAAATAAATTATATGTTTACGCACTTTCTCTAGAGAATGAAGTTGGAAAATACTCCATTCTTTGTGTACATAGGTTGTTATCGGCCACATTTAGATATTAGAGGTGACACTCCAAAGGTGACACTCAGGAGGAAGTTCTCAACAATATGATCAACAGCATTGTCTTGAGAATATCACTGCATTAATTTCTTATTAGCACTGTAACAAAAGATCACAAATGTAGTATCTTTGAACCATACCAAAACATTATAAATTCTAAAGGCCAGATGCCCTAAATTTACAGTAACAGCGCTTCCTTATATAAACATTCTTCAAAATATAATCCTAAATGGATGATTGTTAATACATCATGTAACACATGTGGAGATGCAAGAGATCCATAAAGAATTTCTCTTTGCCCCAACAGAGTATGCATCTTGTGATCCTTTATTTGTTTTCAAGTAACAAACCAAGAACAAACCGGGTTATTGTGGCAGAAAGAATCATACCCCTAACCAAAATACAACACATTCTCATCACTAGAACCAGTATTTAGTTTACATGGCTTGGGATCTTGACCTGGGAACATTGTCCTGCATTATCACAATAAGTCTGAAGCAGGTCTTCCCAAAGTAAGGAATGCATCCCCCTGGGGAGACTGAGATGAAGGAGGAGGAGGAAGGCAACAGGGTTTGGTGAAACTGGTGACACGTTCTGTGCAGCTGAAAAACAAATAATGAGGAGATTAAGTCATTAAAACAAGAGAAGAGTAGAGACAAATTGGCATATTATGTGGAGTCTGATAATTAATGGTAGGAACTTTTCTAATGCTAAATAATGTGGGTAGCTATTGTGTGATTTTAAGGAGATAGCTAATAGGATCCAAGTTTAAAATTTATAAAAGAATCACTCTAGCTGTGGTCTGACAATAGGTAATACAGATTTAAAAAGCCAAAAAAGACTTTGGTGAACTATACACATATGATCATAGTTTACTCAGAATAGTTGTAGAACTAATGATGAGTTTTCATATTTGAAAGTGTTAATAAATTAGTGTCAATGAGAACTGATGCCACATTTGGGAAAAACCGAGAGTGACAGGAGGTGAAGCCAGAATGATTAAGATGATTCCAAATCTTTGTCCTAAACAAACAGAGTAGGGGTTAGAAATCCATTCAAAGGGTAAAAACTTACTTGTGGCATAAGCTTTGGGGGAAAATTAGAAAGTAAATTGGTCTATGTTACATTTATAAGTGTATATAAACAGGGTGACAGACTGTCTGAGTTCATCATGTCAACCAAAACCTTCCATGGTAACTCACAGTTCCAAAAGGCTGAATCTAAACGTTGGACATGGGAGTCTCCCGATGGATGGTTCCACAATGAAATAGACCACATCATATTCAATCAGCAATTTTGCCTAACTGATGTTGCTGTTGTCCCAAAATTCCAAACAGGATCAGACCACCGTCTTCTTCATGCAAAATTCTACCTCACAGAACGAGGAGAAAAGAATGCAAGGTTTAAGAAGAGGACTCCCAGAATGACCACCAACTGGGAGCACTTTGGCTCTGTTGCAGCAACATGGGAAGATGTCGTCATTGACAACATTGATGAGGAATACAATCGAATGATTCAGCACCTCCATGATTGTGCAAGGAATGCCAAGAGAGAGATAACCACAAAAAACCGCCTTTCTTCGAACACTCTTGAACTTATTCGCCAACGTGGCTTGGCACATGCCTCAGGCAACCACAAGCGAACATCCGAACTGGCAAAACAGTGCAGAGAAGCCATCAAGGATGACCTCAAAAACAGGAGAGCAGCAGTACTGGTAGATGCGGCAGAAGCTGCAAAAAGCATTCGTAATGCCCGCCTGTCCTTCACCAACTACAAAACCAAGATGGCTGCCCTCCGACATCATGATGGACATATCACATCTTCTAGAAGGGCAATGGAGAAGATTATTCATGACTTCTACTCAGATCTCTTCAATAGCCACGTCCACTTGCCCACATACCACATAGCACATGATGAATATGTCATTCCCAATGTTCTCCCTTCCGAAATCCAACATGCCATCTCGTCCGTAAAGAAACAAAGAGCACCTGGTCCAGACAAGATCAGACCTGAATACCTGAAGAACTTATCATCAGTACTCATCAATACGTTGGCTCTGCTCTTCACATGCTACCTGTCTGAATGCAAGGTTCCATCCCAATGGAAAACCAGCAGGACTGTACTATTATACAAGAAGGGAGACATCCACAACATTGGCAACTATCGCCCAATCTGCCTATTGTCTGTCGTCTACAAACTGTTCACTTGAGTCATCTTGAATAGGATTAGCAGAACACTAGATGAAGGACAACCATGTGAACAAGCCGGATTCCGAAAAGGATTTAGTACCATCGACCATATCCACACGATTACTAAGCTCATTGAGGTTTCTCGGGAGTTCAAGATGCTGCTCTGTCTAACGTTCATTGATTTAAAGAAGGCCTTTGATTCTGTTGAGATGGAAGCGGTCATGGAAGCCCTAGCCAATCAGGGCGTACAAACTCAATACATCAGGATCCTTCGTGAGCTCTATTGCAGATTCACTACCAAGATCTCACCATTCTACAAAGAAGTAATCATCCACATCAAGAGAGGGGTTCGGCAGGGTGATACCATTTCACCAAAACTCTTCAGTGCCACCCTCGAGAACATTATGCGACGACTGGAATGGGAAAGCATGGGAGTAAAGATAGATGGTCAGCAACTACACCACCTCCGCTTTGCTGATGATATCGTTCTAATAACACCAAACATCAGCCAAGCGGCACAAATGCTGAACGACTTTGACCATGAATATGGAAAGGTCGAACTACAGCTGAATCTTAAGAAGACAATGTTTATGAGAAACAGCCTTGTTCCTGACGCTCCATTCGCTCTCAATGGAACCACCATCTCCGAATGCAACAGTTATATATACCTAGGTCGAGAAATCAACATGATGAATGACCTGGCACCTGAGTTGCGCAGGAGGAAGAGAGGGGCTTGGAATGTCTTCAAGAACGTTGAAGAAATAACTAAAAGGACAAAGAACCTCCAGCTACGAGCACATCTCTTTGATTCCACTGTTCTTCCTGCATTAACATATGCCTCAGAGACCTGGACCCTACGAAAACAGGATGAGAACGCTATTCGGGTCTCAAAGAGGAATTGAAAGAACTATGCTTGGAATATCACAATTCACTCAAATGAGAGATAGAATCTGGAGTTCTGATCTTCGTCAACGCTCAAGAATCAGGGACGCTGTCTCATTTGCCAAGACATCAAAAATCAGATGGGCTGGACACGTAATGAGGTTTACAGACAACCGCTGGACTAGAGCCATTACTGATTGGATTCCACGGGACATCAAAAGATCTCGTAGACGCCCACCTACAAGATGGTCAGACTTCTTCGTCAAGACCCTGAATGATCGGTTTGAGGCTCTGCATGTTCCTAGAACGAACAGATACCACTGGGCTACGCTAGCACGCAACCGGGATGAATGGAGACGTACTGGCACCCACTCAAGTAAATCGATGAATAACAGGGATTAAGTGATTAAGTGATTAAGTGATATGTCATATACATATGCACATAAACTTTGGAGAAAAAAAATGATACAGAAGAACCACATATGAAATCACTTAAATAAAAAATTATTGACTTCAAAAATAATTTTTAAAATACTACTTAATATGTACATTAGAAGTATCCAAAAATGTCTGGCCTTGAGGAAGTAGGCCTTAGGGAGTGTAACAGAAAAATGAAGAAATTAAAAAATTAGTATCATACTATGGTTCTGTTCATTTGTTGATTGATTTAGTGTTCTTTCCTAATTGGCCTTTTGAAAACTGAAAATCCAGGTACTGATGGAAGAGAATCATAAGTTTATGACAATAATATTAGAAGGGGGCAGCAAAAACATATCACAATTCTTCCCATTATAGAAATTACATTGGATCAGCTGAACTGTGTGTAGTGAGAGAAAATAACATCATAGTCTAAAAAGATGGTCACAAAAGAGAGATAACTGAGTTGAGTAGAAGCCAAGCAAAGTTGTCTGGATTCACCCTGCAGCCTGGGATAGAGTGATGGAGCTTTGAAGTTCCCTTGCTGATGAGTCTTATCCATGACCACATTCATTAAGTTGAAGAATTACAAACAGAGCCACTGCTGACCAGGAGAATACCCTAAATTTGTTCAATGACCATTTTGACCTCTGTGAAAAACCAAGGCAGAATATAGACTAGGTGATGTTTAGACAATGAAGGGACAACTTCCAATTTGGGTCCTGGATGAGCCATGGGTAATATCGTGCCCTTAATTACCGGCTTCACATATGTTGAGTCTCTGTCAGATAAAATCAGGTGATATAACCTATTGATAATACAACTGAGCAGAAGTTAAGGGGAATCACAGAAAATGCCAAGTAGCATTTTATAAAATTTAGTTGTCAGAGAAAGAAATAATTTTTAGTGTTTCCAGAATTAGATTTTGAAAAAGAAAATTCTTTTCTGATCTAAAGCAAAAAATAAAGTATATGATCCACTAGCTAAGCTCAAAACTGTGATAATTAAAAAAAAGCTGACAATGTTAACAGAATTATTGCAATATATGCTATATATACTTATATACAATTATGGAAATAGACAGTAGTGTATCATCTGTGCATTGTGTTGCTTGTTATAGGATTCAATCTTTATAAAACATTTCTATTTATTTTTAAAATTTTTTAAATTAATTTTTATTAGTGAAACACCATGAGGTACAGTTGTAGACTTACAAATTTTTGTGCTTTGGTTTCAGTTATTCAAAGATCAAGTACCCATCCCTCCACCAGTGCCCATTTTCCACCACCATGGATCCAAGTATCCCTCCCACCCCCATCACCCCCATCCCACGCTGCCTCTGTGGCAGGGGATTCCCTTTTGTTCTCTCTCTCCTTTGGGTGTTGTGGTCAGAAAAAAGAGACATTGAGTGGCAATCATGTTCGGTCCATAGTCTACTTTCAACATGCATCTCCCATCCTGGGAGGATCCTCCAAACACCCTTTATTTGGTGCTCTCTTCTCTATCTGAGCTGCCCTTTCCCCTAGAATGCACTGCTGGCCTCTAAACCATAGAGTAAACCTCCTGGTACTGATCTCAGCTATTCTTGGGTATTAATCTCCTATTTTGTCACTTTATGTCCCCCAGATGAATGCAATCTTTTATGTCTATCCCTCTCTTTCTGACTCATTTCACTTAGCATGATACTTTCCATGTAGTACCACTTCTACGTAAATTTTATGACTTCATCTTTTCTAACAGCTACATAGTACTCCATTGTATAGATGTACCAAAGTTTCTTTAACCAGTCATCTGTTCTTGGACACTCAGTTTTTTTCCAGATTCTGGCTATTGTAAACAGTGCTGCAATGAACAAACAAGTGCAGATGTCACTTTGACTATACATTTTTGCCTCTCTGGGATATATTCCCAGGATTGATGTTGTTGGGTCAAATGGGAACTCAATTTCTAATTTTTTGAGAATCGTCCATACTGTTTTCCAAAAGGACTGAACCAGTCAGCATTCCCACCAGCAGTGAAGGAGGTTCCCTTTCTTGCCACATCTGCACCAGCATTGGTTGCTTTTGTTCTTTTGGATGTGGGCCAGTCTCTGAGACAAAGTTGGCAAAACCCTCCATGACATTGAAGCTAATGGTATCTTCAAAGATGTCACGCCACTGGTCAAGCAAGTGAAAACAGAGATAGATAAATGGGACTATATCAAACTAAGAAGCTTCTGCACCTCAAAAGAAACAGTGACCAAAATACAAAGACAGTCTACAGAATGGGAAAGGATATTTGCCAAAATACACATCTGAGAAGGGATTGATATCAAGGATATATAAAGTACTGGTTGAACTCCACAAGAAGAAAACATCTAACCCCATAAAAAATGGGGCAATGAAATGAACAGAAACTTTCTCAAAGAAGAAATCCGAATGGCAAAAAGGCACATGAGAAAATGCTCCACATCATTAATCACCAGGGAGATGCAGATTAAAACCACAATGAGATACTATAAAAAAAATTTAACCTAGAGGAAAAATAAGTAAAATATTGACAACTGCATTAAACTAGAATAACTTTTTTTGAAAGGCTAACAAATGAAATACTTTGCTTTTAAGAAACAAAATAGTTATTTGAAAAGAAGGAAAACAAATAAAATTGACTGTATTGAGACCAAGAACACCAATGTTTTCCTAAAAAGATAGTTTTGTGTATGTGGTAGAATCTCATCTGTCTGTAATAATGTCAAATGCTAGATTTATTTAACTTTGTAAAAATTTCAAATGTACCATCAGTTCTAAATTTTTTTTATAAATTATAAATTATCCTAGATCATATTTCTGATAATTATTTTCACTCTAATATTAATCTCATTGTTCCCAGTAACCAATATCAAGTGGGAACTGGTCTCTCCTCTCTGAGTTCTACAGTCCAAGCATGAACAGTGTTTCTTAGCCAGTGCAATAAACTATTGTAAACAGACATAGATATGCAATAGCCCATGCACAATCCATCAGCATTTTCTGGGGCAGTGGAAATAAAACCAAACATTCCTATTTGCAAGGTATACACTGTTAATTGTTTTGATCAGTCAGCAAGTACTTCATTGAAAGGTCCCCAAAAGGTTAGGCTTTACAGTTTGCTTTTCTTATTTCTTCCTTTTCAACATATACTATTCAATTAGGGTTTTAACTTTTGCTTCGCACCATTTTTCCCTTCCAAATACATCATGCAAGACCTGTAGAAAGGACACAACTTTTGTTAGGTGACACATTCAGGATACTATTTTTCAGAGCAAACTATTTACATAAACTATTTACATAAATGCCCTTGGCTGAGAATTATTTTTTCAACTCCAGAAATGCATCAGATTTATTTTTCTTTATGAAGATATTGCCATATCTGAGAAAATTTTGAAGCAAAGAAAATACACAGATCCCGAAGAACAATAAACTGCCGTTTATATTTTATTTAAAAGAAAACCTTATAAGGGACTAGAGTTATAGTATAGTAGGTAAGGCATTTGCCTTGCAAGTGGCCCCCAAAATCATACAAATTGGTCTTTTGGAAATACTTAACCACAATTGGTCATGATTGTCACTGTCCTCCCATTATTCATCGATTTGCTCGAGCAGACCCAGTAACATCTCCATTGTAACAATTGTTACTGTGTTTGGCATATCGAATATGTCACAGGTAGCTTGCCAAGCTTTGCTGTGTGGACAAGATACTCTCGTTAGCTTGCGGGACTCTGCAAGAGGGGAGGAGGAATTGAACTCAGGTCAGCTATATTGGCTTCTTGCAAGGCAAACACCCTACCTGCTGTGCTATCGCTCCAGTCAGGTAAAAATATCCCTATTTTCTTTCTACCCTCTGTCATTCTCCTTTTAGAACCGATGTGAAGTTTCTTTCAGTAAAGTGAAACTCAATGAAATTGTCATGATAGCTCTTATTTGGCACCCAAAATTAATATGGTTTAAATAGACATTTTAACTTTATCTGGATGAGAGCAGGCCATACACTGACCAGTACATAGTCGACAAATTCCATATGCTTTCTTATGTCTCACATTCTACGGAATTTCCTAAAGTTGAGAAAATGAAAAGAGTAGGCATTAAGAAAAATATCAGACTTACATCTCACAAACATAAGTTCTCATAAGCATGTTTAAAATGATTGTCAATGAGGGTTTTGAATAAACCTAAAAATAAAATCAAATTACATAGTAATTTAATTAATACTTATTTTGTCTCTAATGACATAGTACATTCTTTTGGTTTTAGATTAAAAATGTTTCAATATTTTGCAGGCATTCTTATGTACTATTAAAACTGATAGCTTTGCATATCACTAGTTTAGAGCAATATTCAGTATGTACAACTATAAATTCAAATATCATATTAAGATATATAACTACAGATTCTTTAGAAAATTCCTCTTGATTATTATAACGATGATAACAATGGTGCTATTAACTAGCTGTCTAAATGTCTTCCACATACAAATTATCTCTTAGAAACAGAAGTTGCAAAACTATGTTGCTTTTTACATTATTTTATTTGATGTTGGTTTGACATCTCAAATAATATTTGTAATCAATAAATTCTCAAGGAAATGGAAGATTATTAAGTATATTTTTTTAAAACTTTGAAACTTATAATTTGCCCTTTCGTCAAATATGCAGTAGAAGAAAATTGATTTATGAATATTGTTCAAGCAAATAAAAAAGAGACTCCAAGAAAAATATACATTATTTTATAGAGTACAGGTATCTGATCCTGTGTCATTTCTACAATTTTCTCTAGAGATTTGATACATGGTTCCTGATGTTAAATGAAAATAAAGATTACAGCGCCTCGTTTAGTGATATGCAACATGGTTAAATTTAAAATACTGAGAGAATATGCTATTCTTGCATTTACCTGAGCTCTAACTTTTAAATTTTATCAGGCATCAATTTTTTTTCTAACCTGTGGGCTGGAGTGATAGCACAGCGGTAGGACAGCCAGCCCAGCCAACCAGGGTTCAATTCCTCCACCCCTCTCAGAGAGCTGGGCAAGCTACTGAGAGTATCTTGCCCACATGGAAAATCCTGACAAGCTACCCATGACGTATTTCAATATGCCAAACACAGTAACAATAAGTCTCAAAATGGAGACATTACTGGGCCCACTTGAGCAAATCACTGAACGGGAGGACAGTAACAGTGACAGTGACCCTGTAGGAGAACTCTCATCAATACTCCTGAGTACTGTCACTTTGGGGTCAGAAAGACAAAATAGGAAAAAAACAAAAAAACTTTACCAAAAATCACCAAATATATACTTTGCTTTATGATTCCTTCTTTATTATCTTATTTTTTTAAGTACTCATATCTTACTTTTAGCACACATATGCAGATGAAATGAGACCTTCCTTACTAGCTCTCAGAAGTGATTGTATTGGCATTTTATAGAATGGAAGTTCTAAAATAAGAAATTTGAATTCTTAAATTTTTTGTAAGCACAGTAGTGCCAAATTTATTTTCACTCATTTTAAATATGAAAATCATCTGAGGAGTACAACATAATTGCCCTTTTAGAAATACACTGCTAAAATATTTTTAGCACATACAAAGAAAAAAGAAGGTAAAGCCTTCTAAATTTCAGTATGCCATGATTATCTGAATATCCTACTACTGAGAAATGAAGCTTAATGCCAGCTAAGCTGTCTCAAAGTCAGAATTATGTGAACAGTGAGGTAAAACTCTTGATAATTGCTCATAATTTTCAGTGTAAGGAAAACAATTTCTTGGGCAGATGTTTTCACATTGTCCTGAATGTCTCTGTTTCCATCAAGTGTGGAAAATTTTCTTTGCTTTGTAGTCCAAAGTGTTAATCATTTTTAGTCTTTCAAGATGATTACCTGGTAACATTAACATACAAATGTACAGGGATTGCTGCAATTAAGAAATCTTTACACACGGCACTCTTGAAAAAAAAAGCTTAATTAGTCTTTGTTACTTTGTATGGTGTCTTGCTCAAAAGTGACATTATCACTAAGTCATTGGTCTTTAAAATTGAGTATTAACTGAGTTTGGACTATTACAGAATTATCTCAGAAAAATATTTCTAATATGCAATGCCTTTAAATTTGTAAAATAGTATTAATGAGATAACCGGGCCACTGGCTTGTTTAGCAAGGCATAAATTATTATCATTTGTAAAAAATCTGTAAGGGTGGCCAGGGGGACTCCAATGACTCATCCTCTAGCCAACCGCATTTGGGGTGGGACCTGGCGGCTCGCGCCCAGCTGGGGCAGCTTGGGCCCTGGGGCAGACTGCGGAAAAAGCGAGGGCCAAGCCGGATGATTGATGAGATGCCGTTTATTCCATTCTCCCCACCCGTCTGCACCAGTATCTCTGAGCCTCCCATTCTGATCTCACACTGCTCCTCATCCCCATCTCCTTCTGTCTTTCCCACTCATCACTCCATGCTCCTTCTCACAGCTTGGGCTCTCTCTCTCTCTCTCTCTCTCTCTCTCTCTTCTCTCTCTCTCTCTCTCTCTTTCCATGTGCCTGCTCCTGTATTCTTCTTCTACATTCTTCTTTCTCTGTTCCCCTTCTAGCCTCTCCACAGTCCATCTTGCCCCCAAGCTCTCTTATCTCCCCAGCTCCCTTCCTGAGGGCGCACCAAGTACAAAGGGAACACCACCTAGGATAGTCCAAAGCCCTTCCTGACTGCCCAAGGGCAAAATACATCTTAAGGTGTTTTTCTCTTTTCCTCAGTTCAATAACTATCAACATATCAATACTAGCTATTTTTGTATGGACACAGTAAGAGATAGCATTGAGGCTAGGAGGGCAGCTTTCCTGGGAACATCTTGCCACAGACTCAGACAGACTACAGCGCTCAGGCCAGATTAATCATTCCTAATCCTAGCAGAGTCCAGCTCTAGTTATTACTTTTTGGATCATGAAAGCATTTCTCCATGCCCAAGCTCTTAACTTAATGGCTCTTTGGCTAGGCCCATCTTGATGCCAGGGTAGCACATAGCTTACCACTTGCCCTGGTTCCACCCAGTCCCTCGTTGGGACCCTGCTTTTGGGGCCACTAGGAAGTAAAGGCAGCTGAGGCTTAGGTGAGAGAACAGATGCCCAAGAAGAAAATATCACTGAGAGTCACATTACAAAAGCATGTCTTCTTTTGTCCATACAAAAAGGAGATTGCACTGAATAAACTATGCAAAGGATTTAGGGAGAAGTGAAAAACAATATTTACAAGTCAACAGAGCACAAAGAAAGAAGTTACAAATAAACACAGAGGAAGGGAACACTGTGATGGGAGCAACCCAATAAACCTAAAGTACCTGAGGCTATGCAGGAAGGACAAAACAGTGTTATCCTACAATCATTTATATTTCTAAAATCAGTGAATACTTATCAAACTTTGCTAGCAAAATTTTATTTGAAACAACTTTTCCCTGAGCACTGCCCAGTGTGGGCCTCCCTCAACAACAACAACAAAAATTATTTTTCAACCAAGTATTAATTATTAGGAATTATCCATGTTACAGCTTCATTGCAGCTTTATTTTTATTTATTTTATATTTATTTCTCTGTATGTTTTACTATACTAAATTATCAGTGATTAGTATATAGTCAATGTGTATATTAATTATTCAATGACATTAATCAACACTAGTCTTTATAAACACTGTATGATACAGACTATTGATGTTTTTGATAAAATAAGAATGGAAGCATATGATTTTAATTTTTTTTAGATATTTATATACCAGAGTAATGAAGGACCAGGTGGTGATATTTTGAACTAAAAGGAAGGTAATCCCAGAGAACAAAGAAAATGTCACCTAATTAAGAAAAAATGGTAACATTCTTAAAATCTTAATACCATTCTATTCTCTATAACCTAATTCTCTCATTGTCATTAGATTAAAAAAATTAATATAAAATTATCTAGAGAGTAGAAATATAACAGTCCCCTATGTACACATATATTCATAAATTTTATATTTCAAAATTCTTTAGAATAATGATTGAAATGTTTACACATCTGTTATTTCTGGGGAACAAAACTTTGTTCTGTTTATTCTCCTATTATTTTGTTCACAAGAAAAAAAAGGTTTCAAGGTTGTAAAAATGAAATAAATCACATTATTTTTTCTTGGGTGTGTGTGTCTCTCAAGTAGATTCAAAACACCCAGGGGTCTGTCTCGTGATAGTTCCAACCAAACAGGTAGCTCCATGCAGTACTGCTTTGGCCCAGTGGTGCTGAGGATTACTTGGACCACACTTGTGATGCCCAGGGGATCATGTAATTGCAAGGCTTCAAAAGTCTTGGGTAAAACAAAATGTCTTACAAAAGCATCTTCATATATGTTTCCACAATTAATCTGCAAAAATTTTTGGAGGATTAGTAGGAATGGTAAATACCTGGTATTTACCAAGTAGCATGGTAAATACCAGGCCTACAGTTAAATAAATTCAGTATCCTCATAAAACATACTGTCACTGAAGTCAATATTAATAGTGGTTTCCTCACCTATGTACATGTATTAGTTAGAAAATAAATAAAGACATGAACTAGTTAGAAAATAAAACCAATATTAAAGTAATTATCTTTATCCAAAAAATCCTCAGAAAATTGTCTAGTAAGTGTCTCTTAAGTGTATGCATAAATCTATATCCCACACCAAGGCCATAAATTGTGGAATACTGTAACATAATCGGTTTGTCCTCCCAAATGCAGGAAATCAAAAGGAATTACATTTAGAAGAAAAAACTTTCTATGCTTACATGGGAGTGATGAATTTTGCAATAACAAAAATACTGTGTTTTTTTAATTTTTAATTACTTAAGTATTTAAGATCTTTTTCATGTTTTTCATGTTGACAATAAAAATTGAATCTGTCGAACTGAAGTAGCAGTATTATTCGGGTCTTAAAGTGTTTGAGGGTTTGTATACTTGCCATCTTTGCTAAGGATATTTTGCCATCCACTTCTTTTCTCTTTGAGTGAGATCTAAAACACGTGTTGGGAGGGGAGAAAATGAAGTGTCTAAGGAATAATGGTGTAGGAACTGGGTAGCAACTCAGCAACTGTAAAACAACAACTTCAAACAGTATCATAGACTATGACACCTCAGTATCACTGTCCTCCTGCTGTTCATCGATTCGCTCGAGCAGGAGCCAGAAACATCTCCATTTGTCCCAGTCCTGAGATTTTAGCAGCCTCTTCTTACTCACCCTTCCCAACACTATTGTATTGGAGACTCTTTCAGGGTCAGGATCAGGGGAATGGGGCTCGTTATTGTTACTGTTTTTGGCATATTGAATATGTCATGGGTAGCTTGCCAGACTCTGCAGTGTGGGCAGGATACTCTCAGTAGCTTGAAAAAATCAATTTAAGTAATAAAGATTGTGTTGAGAATAAGACACGAAGAGTCGTTGGTATTTGATGGTCTCCAATCCACACACTGGCCTCTCTTAACTGTATATACGTTACCAGCTTTTTTTTTTTATTTTGACAGTTTTGTCATAGCCATTAGTCATAAGCTTGTCATCTTCCAACTCGCACACTGTCTTCATACAGATTCTAGCACATGAATTTTAATCCCCTCATCATTATGTGGGAAAGCTTTCTTTAACAGCTGACATTTGAGTTTTTACAGTCAACTCTATTAGTTTTATCCCAACTTTATATAGGAAGTGCTCTGGGTTCAGAGACAGGATTCTTCTATCTTATAATCAATAATCGATATGATGGCTCTTCTTGGTGAAGTTTCTTTCCAGTATAACATGATGGGAAGAAGGTCAAATGTACTATAGGAACCACACAAACAGGTATATATTATGGCTCACTAATAATGGATGTTCTGGGGAAAGGGAGACTCTTGTGTATATTCTTGTGTATACTATCCTTTATTAAGGCTTTCAGACTCAAAAATAAGAGGAGGGAGATGTTCTTCTTTAACATGGATAAGAAGACTCCTGGGTTTGCAGTTCAGTATTTCAGAATGTGCGTGTATTTTTTCAAGGCTCAAATAATCCTTGATGCCTTTGGCTTTTACTACCTAGAGATGTCTTTCAACATTCTGACATTATGAACTTAACCTAGGCAACTAGTCTGAGTTGGAACTACTTGACCTTCTTGGATTAGATAAACTAACAAGACTAATGGCTGTAGATTCAATTACTGTGATATTAAAAGACTAAAATGTTCCTGAAGAAGTATGTCATATTAAAAAGAAAATGCTTAAAGAACTTAATTTGCACTCATTTTCATGGCTCAGGAAATTTTTAAACAGAAGGGCATTTTATTTCAGTGATTTCTAGGATTTAGTGTACAGGTTCAGGTGAAGATGCCCTAAAACATCTGACTGGAAGTGAAGGATAAGACCCACCACTCTCAGATTTCCACAGAAGTTCCCTATAGCACACAATAGTTGAGCAAATCCCTTTATAGGGCAAAACAAATATACAAGCTCAAGTTTTACTTTCTGACTCTAGTCTTTCAAATGTTGAAAACTAAATTTATTTGAGGATGTAAGTTAAGATGTGTATATATGCATTATTCAGCAACTTTATTTATTATCTAAACTTTACTTATGATTCTCCAGCTATGATTTATTGAAAGTCAAAACTCCTTTCATTCAAAAAGTCAAATTTCTACAACTGAGAACTTTGGTTTTCAAAACTATTATTTACCTTGTGCTTGAAAATTTCTATTGACAAAAAAGGGACACAAAAGTCAACACAAGTATGATTAATGTGTTGAATAGAAGACCTAAAATAATAAGAAAGCATAGGGGTGAAATCCTCAACATTAGTCTTCGTAATGACTTTTGGATTTGTCAAAGGTAAAAGCAACGAAGGCAAAAATAATTATGATTATATCAAATGAATTTATTTCTGTATAACAAAGGAAGCAAGCAAGAAAATTAAAAGGTAATTCACAAAGTGATTGAAAATATTTGCAAGTCTATGATGGTAAGAGTTTTTTTTTTTTAATCCAACTCTTGTAGAAAAAACAGACAACACAATAGAAAATAATTATATTAAAAATTGTCAGGGGAAATTATATAGACATTTCCTACAGAAGTTCACCAGGTATGTGAAAATTCTCAACATTCCTAATTGGCAGGGAAATCAAATCAAAAACACAATCACCTTATTCCAATTAGAATGGCTCTTATCAAAAAGATAATAAATGGCAAATGTTGACTGAGGATTTGGATAAAGAATTCTTGTGCACTGCTGGCAGGAATGTAAACTAGTGCGACTATTATGGAAAGCAGCATAAAGATTCCTCTAAAATTGTGGGAAGCCAAGAGCCCTCTCATAGACCCTGGACATGGTTCCCATGTTAGGAACTGCTTGGGACAGACATTGGTGACAGTCTCCCAGGACTTCCTGATCTCAGGGGATACCTGATCTATAGCCACACATCAGGCTGACAGCTTATCTGGCCTTATCTATAGCAACCTCCAGGATGCATCTACTCCCTAAGGCCCTTTGATATACAAATGTAAAGCTCAGGATGTACCTACTGCCACAAGACCCTTTGATGTACAAATGTCTACCTTGAATGTTAGGTAAAGCTCTTGTTGCTGACCTTACCATATATGGTTATATTGCTTCTGCTCCTGACTGAGCTGCCAGACCCTATATAAACAGCCTGTATCCCTCAATAAAGCCTGTCCCTTTTTCTCTCTGTTTCTAAACTGTACTCTGTCTCTTGTGTCTCGTGTTCATTCTGTTGGTCCCTCCTTGCACCATCGGATCAATCCTCGGGCCACCTCCACGGGCCGGAGAGTGGTTACTGGGGCCCCCTGCATAAAATTAAAAATAGAACTAGCATAAATGTTAGCAATTCTCCTTCTTGGTATTTATGCAAGGGGAATAAAATCACTTTATCTGAAAAAGGTATTTGTATCTCATGTTCATTTCAGCTTTATTTATATTACCAAGACAAGTAAAGAAGCTAAGTATGTGAAAGTCGAATGAATATATTAATGTGCCATGTTGTGGTAAAGGAGTAATTTCATTTTTATAATTATATAATATTCCACTGTGTATGTAGGATATATATTATATTTTCTTATACATTCATCTAATCTCTGATAAAGGAGCAAAAAATGTGAAGTGGATCAAGGAAAACTCTTTAACAAATAGTGCTGACAAAACTGGACAACTACATGCAAAAAAAAAAAATGGGCTCAGACCTCTACCTAACACCATGCACAAAAGTCAGATCAAAATGGATTAAAAACCTCAACATCAGACCAGAATCCATAAGGTCAGCAAAACCCTCTACGACATTGAAACTAAAAGATATCTTCAAAGATGACACCACTGACCAAGCAAGTGTAAACAGAGGTAAACAAATGGGACTATCTTAAACTAAGAAGCTTCTGGACCACAAAAGAAACTGTGACCAGAATACAAAGACAGAATGGGAAAAGATATTCAACCAATACCTTTATGATAAGGGGTTGATATCAAGAATATGCAAGGCACTCATTGAACTCTACAAGAAGAAAACATCGAATCCCATCAGAAAATGGAGCGATGAAATGAACAGAAACTTTCTCAAAGAAGAAATTCTAATGGCTTAAAGACACATGAAAAAATTGTCTGGATCACTAATCATCAGAGAGATGCAGATCAAAACAACAATGAGATATCATCTCACACCACAGAGACTGGCCCACATCCAAAAGAACAAAACCAAATGGTGCTGGCTTGGATGTGGGGAGAAAGGGACTCTCATTCACTGCTGGTGGGAATGCCGACTGGTTCAGCCCTTTTCAAAAACAGTATGGACAATTCTCCAAAAATTAGAAATTGAGCTCCCATTTGACCCAGCAGTACCAGTCCTGGGAATATATCCCAGAGAGGCAAAAAAGTATAGTTGAAGTGACATCTGCAACTGTTTATTCATTGCAGCACTGTTTTTACAATGGCCAGAATCTGGAAAAAAACTTAGTGCCTGATAACAGATTACTGGTTAAAGAAACTTGGTACATCTACACAATGGAATACTATGCAGCTGTTAGAAAAGATGAAGTCATGAAATTTGCATATAAGTGGATCAACATGGAGAGTATCATGCTAAATGAAATAAGTGGGAAAGAGAGGGACAGAAATAGAAGGACTGCACTCATGTTTGGAATATACAGTAACAGAATTGGAGACTAACACCCAAGGATAGTAGAGATAAGGACAAGGAGGACTGCTCCATGGCTTGGAAGCTAGCTTCACATGCAGGAGGAAAAGGCAGCTGAGATAGAGAAGGGACCACCAAGTAAAGGATGCTTGGAGGGCCCGCTCAGGATGGGAGATGTGTGTTAACAATAGACTATAGACTGAGCATGATTGCCACTTAATACCTGTATTGCAAACCACAACACCCAAAAGGAGAGAGAAAGTAAAGGAAAATGCACTGACTACAGAGATGGGGAGGGGAGGTGAGGGAGTGTAAGGCATGGATCGGAGGGGTGTAGTGGGAGGGATGCTGGAATCATTGGTGGTGGAGAATGGGCGCTGGTGGAGAGATGGGTACACAATCATTGTATGACTGAAATGTAATCACATAAGTATGAAAGTCTGTAAATATACCTCACGGTGATTCACTAAAAAAAATTTAAAAAATAAAAATAAATTTAAAAAATAGTAATTGAAAAATTAAAAAAGGAAGAAAACAACAGTTCCTGAAATCTAAAATTCAATATAGTGGATCAGCAAAGGAGTCAAAAATTCAATGGTTTCCAACCAAATATTCTAATATTATAGAATTTCTCTATTAACACTTTCCACCTCTGCTTCCATGACCATACAGTGTTTTGGGAAGGGCAAAAATGTTAAAACATTTAAAGGGGGTATTCTATATAAGTAAAAACTAGGAAGTTAACCTAATGATTAACTTCCTGTTGCAGAAGGTTGAAGTGAACTTGAACATTTCTCTGAGTTGCCTGCAGGTATATGGCTTTGTTAAAGATTGGATTTGTAACCAGCTGTGAGTTTTCAAGACAATGTTTTGGGAAAAATGAATTAACAAATACCTTTTGCCAGACAAGTTAATATATATGTCTGGGAAGACTGTGGCAAGTTTAATACGTAGTTTTTTCTATACTACATTTTGCTTGTTTCACTGCATTTTTTGGAAAGAAAAATAATTATATAGTTACTAAATGAACTGCAATGACTCAATTGAATATTTTAAGACACATGTTTATCAATTTACAAGTTTAAATGTAAATATTAGATAATCCATAATTTTGCTACATATCCCAGTAGATGATTTTAATGTTTCATGTGAAATTAACTGCATGTTCTGTGATTTTTAAATTTAGCTGTGTATAAAAATACTGACTGTAGAGTTAAGCACTGCCATTGATTTTCCTAAGTCTTGAAGTAGTATACCCATCCCTCTAGCTAATGGTATTTTATACCTTCCCCATGAATTTGTTTCATCTGTATAGGTGGACAGAATTTTAGAACTAAAACTACTTTATAAATCATAGAATCCAAAGCTCTTTTCCTATAAATAGGGAACAAAAAAGAGTTTCTGTGACTCACTCAAAGGCCTATAGCTAACTTGTTCTTGTCAATGTAGCATTCTTCTATAATGTGATGGTTAAGTTTAAAAAGTTTGTTCACATTGAGGGAGGGATATTGGGGATATTGGCGGTACAAATGTACAATGGTGGAGAGATTACTGTTGGAAAATTGACTGAAACCCAATCATGAAAGCTTTGTAATTGTGTATTTAATAATGATTTATTAAATAAATAAAAAAATTGTTCACATATGTTCATAATTAGTGTCCTGGTATCATGAACTTATAATTTACTAGCCATTTTGTGAATCTAATGAAGCAATTAAAGCAGATTAATTTTTTCAGTGTCTAACACCATGCCATTAGAGGTACTAAAAACTTGAAATGTGTTGCATCCAAGCTGATGTTTTTTCAAATATAAAACACACCCTGGAATTTGAAGAATTATAACAAAGAAGGAATGGAATAAACTCGCTTATAATTCTAGTACCGATTATACAATATAAAATATCTTAGTTGTGAACTAGTAAGTAAATTAAAGTAAAGGCCCTCCCATTGATCATCGATTTGCTTGAGTGAGCCCAGTAACGTCCCCATTGGAGAATTTTGTTGTCACTGTGTCTGGCATATCGAATACTCTCGGTAGCTTGCCGGGCTCTCCGAGAGGGGCAGAGGAATCGAACTCGGGTCGGCCATGTTGGCTGCGTGCAAGGCAAACGCCCTACCCGCTGTGCTATCGCTCCAGGCCGGAGTGATAGAACGGCGGGTAGTTGTGAACTAAATGTATTAAAGTCAATTTCATCTTTTTTAAATATGCCTACTAGGACTTTAATGCTTCTCATGAGGTTTATATCAGAGAGTGTATTTTAAAGTGATCTTGAGGCAAGATTGACAAAACTGAAATAATTCTGTTGATATTTGAAGAAATAATGCCTTTATATTCAACTAGACTGAAATCCCACTTATAAAGCTCCATTAGGTAAATGGCCCATTTGGGGGAAGGGTGAAGTCATACCCATCAGTGCTCAGAGCTTCCTTCAGGCTCTGTGCTCAAGGAGCACTCTTGCTAGTGCTTAGGTTACATTATAGGGATCAAACTGGAGTCTGTTACAAATAACACAAGCACCTTAACACCTGGACTGTCTCTCGAGGCCAAAAAGGTCCATTTATGTTCTTTATAAACAGCTCTTGCCAGAAATAAAAGACATCATATTGCTAATATTTATTCTGATATTTCATTCAACTCACAGCCAATTCCCCACAATCTGCTATTTTTCCCATGCACATATTAGCTATGAAAATTCATATCCCTTAAGATGAAGGTCTAAAGGTCGTTTACGGTCCACATTAACAAAATAAAGGACACAGGCTATGTATAGTTAAATATTAAAACATGGCAGAGCAGTTACAAACAGAACACAGAGAAGAAGCTGGTTAAATATGACATCAATGCGAAAATATTATGACTCAGTCCAGATTTCAGCTCAGATTGTTATCTCAATTTACTGTTTGTAGTTAGAGTACAATGAAATCCGACTCCAGTTGTGTTGACTAGGACAGAAAGAAGGGAAATTAACATAATGCATAGATATTGAATGCAGACACCATGGCACGCAACCAACGCCCTACCCGCTGTGCTATCGCTCCAGCCTTGGGCGCTCGGCGTTCGCGGTGCACGTACCATCCACTGACATCTGATGCCTACACTTAACAACTGGACATAGTTCTTATTAAGTTAGTTAATTAGAACTAGCAAGAAATATCCAGTCAAACACAGAATAGAGACATTTTGGTGATATTGACAAATGGTTATCTCCTAATCACTTCCAAATAAAATATTCAAAGTCTATATATAGCCATATATTTTTCAGTTGTGTTTCTTTTATCTGAGGTTATATATTAGCATCTATTTATATACGTAAGACAGCCACTAAGTTTAGGTGTTCACAGAATAAAACATGAATCCTGACACAGCACTATATATTAAGCATATTTGTGTGTATATTCAAATATATAGATAACTGATATGATATTTTCATTCTGTAATTCAAATAGCTATTTCTATTATACCTGTAATATTTCTAATTTCTAAGAAAAGAATACTTTGAAATATATTTAAAGAAAGATAATGGGAATTACATGGCTCCAAAATGAATATTCCAGTCAAGAACCCAATGCAAAGGATAGGCAAACATTTGAGTAATATTGCTGTAGATTGTCTTGTTATGGTGTTCAGTATACTTCAGGAGCATGCAATGACAACTAATCATCCCAGAATGCCTGTGTAGTCATGTTAACTATTACTAATGATTATATAGAAGATCTCTGACATTTCAGTGACTCCATACTGTCAGGGGTTATTTCTCACTCTCCATGGAAGTGAGTGGCAATTAACCTTTAGGGAATGCTAATTCACTGACTTATTTGGGAACCAAACTTCTGCTATGATGTGACTTCGTAAAGATCTAGGCATGATCTACATGATAGTTGACTCTTTCAGGCAAGAAAGATCATTTGGAAGACTGTGAGACATTTCAGCAGTGTTGAAATCAGGCCTGGAGCTGGGTGGTGTTCACAACATATATTATTAACACTGTTCACAACTCGTAGCATGTTTTTCAGTGACAACAGAAGACCCGAGAAATGTTGACTAACAATGTGTCCAGTGGCAAAAGAATTCAGTACCATCTGACAATATGCAGTTTTCTGGACATCAGGGAATAGAAAAATAGAAAATGCTAGGAGGTAGCAAATATCAGAATAACTTCTAGTTTCATGGGAACAATTACCACTTACTCTCCTATTCTCTACATTACTGTGTTTCAAGTTTGTTTTTTTTTTACAGACAACAATTTTGACTTCCTAACTTATTTGTTCTTTGTTTTTGTTTAACTTCTATGCACATAGAGAAGGAATCTGAGAAACAAATCTGACTATTTGTTGCAGTCTAAACACTTTAAGATGCAATTCAAGAATTCTCCCATTAACATGCCATCCTGCCCTGCCTCATAGGGTTTTGATAGACCAGTAAGTAGATAAGAATATAAGTTGAAACAAATAAGTAGCAAGGGATACTTTATTTTTAAAACCTGATTCAGTGTTTATCACTGTATCACTGTTATCCTGTTGTTCATCGATTTCCTTGAGTAGGAACCAGTAATGTCTCCTTCGTCCTAGTCCTGAGATTTTAGAAAGTGCCACATTCGAGGAGCTTTCAGGGTCAGGGGAATGAGACCCATCATTGTCACTGGTTTTGGTCAGGGGAATGAGACTCATTATTGTCACTGGTTTTTGGCATATTGAATACGCCACGGAGAGTTTGCCAGACTCTGCCATACGGGCAGGATACTTTTGGTAGCCTGCCAGGTTCTCCAGCATAAGAACTAGATAATAAGATGTTGCATGGCTGCAAATGTGGCAGAGTCTCCTGCCCCCATGCCTGGCTGTCCTCATCAGGGCTCCTTGGAGAGGGAGCGTTGAGTTTTCCTCCCCACACCAAGCAGAGCCCTGGCAGCCGAAGACCTGCAGAACCAGTCACAGCCACACTGAGACCACTCTCCACATTCGGACAAGCCTCACACATGAAGGAACCGGCAGAGGAACCCAAGCGTGCAGGACCCGGGGCTAAGATCTCCAAAGCTGCTCAGATCAGGACTGGGCCTCCTCCACCCAGATACCCCATCTTCCAGTAGGTAGGCATTATACCCACCAACTGCCCCCGGTGCCGTGTAATCCCATCAATGGCCAACATCCAGTGTTTATAAAGTCATGAATTATAATTCATTTTCATTTTGGAGAGAGTGTGGTTGGGGTCACTCTTGGTGGTGCTCAGGGAAACATATGGTGTGCCAGTGACTGAATCCAGCTCTGCCACATGCTTTAAAATCATATTTTATAAAGATGCAATGAAACCAGAAACCAAAAATACAATGATTTGTTTTGCTTTGATTTTGTGGTGCTGAAAATCAAGATCTTGCACTTCATAAAAGAAGTGCTCTACCACTGAGCTATGACCAATGAACCCCTTCCCAATAAAACTCCTAAAACCATTACTCAAAGTTTTAGTTTTTGTATTTTTGTTTAAAGGCTATGACCAGACCTTATGTCTGAGATTCATATTTTGTTAAGCTCTAGACTATGTTTAAGACATTATAAAAATGAGGTGCTTCCAAATATTTTATATATGAAACTGATATTTGAATATTGAAAAAATCAGTACATTAATATTTTATCAATGAGGTAACAAATTATTTTACCATTGAAGTAGTAAGCTCTGGAGAAATCATTTAGAAACTGCATCTTTTGCCTTGTTCACAAAGTCAATTTGCACAAACTAAATTTTAATACAATTTATGTTTCATGCAATTTTTGTATGTGCCAATGTGAAATTCAGAAGTAGCAGTTTGACAGGCAGATGGAGAAAGTGTTTATGTAGGACAGCATATGTAGGAGATGGGAAATTCATGACTAAGAACAAAACAGGAAGTGGCAATTTATATAACACTGTACAATGACACTATCAACAGACCCGTGCATACTGGCAATTAACATACAGAAGGTAATGTTAAAATTTTTTCTTTGATTTTGCTCTGATAAAACTGCTTTATATTAATAGTGATTTAATGTATTCTTTGCACATGAGACAAAGAAGGTGAAATATTTTGGGTTCTTAGTATTATTTGAGTGCATAATTAAATTACAGATATCTGAAATGTGGTGTCAAAGGCATCCTTTTTGGGGGGTTTTCTTCATAATCAAATTAAATTAAATGTACCAGATGTATTTATCAAAAATTGAATATAATTAGATTCATTTGAAGACTATAAGCTATGGAAACAGTTGGTTTTAATGGATGAGTTTTGAATTCTTGAAAAGAAGTGATTGCTGATGGTGTATTTTTAATGGAATTATAAAAATATGCTTTGATATAAACAATAAACCATTTAAAATTTTTCCACACACATATATATATACACATACATATACATATATATTTGCGTGGAAAAACTTAAATATATATATATATACACACAGATATGGGGGGTATGGGTCCACAGTCGGCTGTGATCAGGGATCACTCCTGGTTCAGCGATCAAGGGCCACCCCTGGAAGGTTCAGGGGACTGTACAGATAGCCAGGAAATGAACCCGGATAGTTGTGTGCAAGGCAATGGCCTTACCTGCTGTATTATATCTCCTACTCCTCCTTATTTGTTTTAATAATTCTAAGTCAAAGTAAAGGTCGATACTCAATTCATCATAACTGAATATCATGGTTAATAACAGTATAATATCTGTTTGAGGTAAAATCGATCAGTACATTAACAATTCCAAGTTACTCTTGTATGTGATTGCATGAAAACACTTCATACTGACTGAGTGGGACCAAAACTGGCTCAACCTTAGATTTGTTTCTTTCTTCCATTGGTCTCCTGTGTCTCTTTTCATAATGGTATTTATATTATAAAATTTAACATTAAAAAATCTTTCCTGAGCCCAAAGCCTTTTCCTGTTCGTCGCCAACACTGTGTGGGTCTTCTTCCCCTCCCAGGTCAGTTAAGCCGCCAGTACCTGAGGCTGGGAATTGGCTTTCTTCACGCAAGCGTCCCAGACGTCCTCTAAAACTCTGGCTCACCCATCAGCCCTGAATTCTTCCTGTTTTTTCCCAACACTGCACCGGTCTTCTTCCCCTCCCAGCTGGTACCAACCCCCACCCGCACCAGGTACCTGTGGGGGCGTGGGCACTTCAGAAGTGGGCGTGGCTTTGGCAGAAGTGGGTGTGGCCTAATTTTAGGCTGCAGGTAGTTTAGTCATACCAAGAAATGTAGTGTGTCATCTCAGTCTCCGTGCCTCCACACCAACACAAAGAAACAACGCAAATCCCCACCACATAGGGAGGTTGATGAAGAGAGTCTAGAAGCCTCAGCAGGTGCTACTCACCTAAAAGACCTCTCTGCGAAAGAATTCAGATATGAAGTAATGAAGATGTTCAATGAACTCAATGAAATAGTCAGGTAAATGTCCAGTATATGACAGAAACAATCAAGAAATTACGGGAAGAAATGAGAGCAGAAATCGGAAAGATATGCAAAGAAATGTCACAAATAAAAGATTTCATAGATGAAATAAAAAACTCAGCCTGTGCCCTTAACAGTAGAATGGCCACAGCTGAAGACAGAATCAGTGAGCTGGAAGATCAGCTGCACCAAAACAACAGGAAACAACAAACAAAGTCAAGAGACCTCAAAATAGCTCTAGAGCGAATCAGAGTTCTAGGATATGATTCCAAGAGGAACAATATTAGAATCATTGGAGTACCAGAAGTTCAGGGAAACAACCCCAATGAAAAAGCTACGTTCAAACAAACCTTTGCTGAAAAATTCCCAGACCTGGAAAATGCAGTCATTCAGATTCAAGGACCCGGAAGAATGCCAGCTAAAAGAGACCCTAACAAAAACATTCCAAGACATACCATAGTTTTAATGATGGATGCCGCCAATTGACACACAATACTGCAAGTAGCAAGTTCAAAGAAGGAAATCACATACAAAGGAAAAAAATCACTGAAATGAATGCTTCAGCAAGAATATTCTATCTGGCTAAACTCTCACTCAAACTCAAAGGAACAGTACCCTATTTTCTAAATAAACAGCAGCTCATGAACTTCATAGACTCAAAACCAAACCTAAAGGAAGGGCTAAAGGGACTACTGTAAGACAAGACAAACCCTGCAAGCACAAAAGACCCTTAAAGAGACACAAAACCCCATAAAAATAATCTGTCTCAACATCAATAGTCTAATTCAACAATTAAGAGACACAGAGTGGCAAAATGGATTCAGAGACAGAACCCAATATTCTCCTGCCTACAAGAAACTCATCTGAACAGTCAGAGCAAATACAGACTCAAAGTTAAAGGATGGAAAACAATCCTGCAAGCAAATAGATCCCTCAAAACAGGTGGAGTGGCCATACTAGTATCCAACAACATAAATTTGAGGTTGAAAAGGATTAGAAGGGAAAGCGAGGACCATATTCATCAAGGGATACAATAGGAAGATATCACACTCTTAAATGTATACTCACCTAATGAGAGAACAGCTAAATATTAAAAAAAAAACTGCTAAAAGATCTTAAGGAGGACATTGCTAGCAACACAATAGTAGCTGGATACTTCAACATGGCCTTGTCACCTCTGGATAGATCAACAAGAAAAAGACTTAGCAAGGAAACATGGGCTTTGAAGAAATAAATAGAAGAGAGAGGGCTAATAGACCTATACAGGGCTTTACACCCCCAAAAGAAAGAATACACATTCTTTTCCAGTGCACATGGAACATTTTCCAAAATAAACCATGTGCTAGGACACAAAACATACCTCAATAGAATCAGGAAGATAGAAATAGTATCAACAAATTTTTCAGACCAAGAGGCAAGGAAAATAGAAGTGAATCACACACAGATACGGAGAACCAAATCAAATACCTGGAAATTAAACAACTCAATGCTGAACATGAGTGGGTCAAGAAGGAAATCAAGAAAGAAATCAAAAGAAACATGGAAACAAATGAGAATGAGGACACGAGCTACCAGAAACTATGGGATGCAGCTAAAGCCATGTTAAGGGGAAAATTTATAGCTATGAAAGTATTTCTCAGGAAGGAAGAAAGGGCCCATGTAAACAACTTGATTTCACAGCTCAAGAGCTGTGAAAAAATTAACAAAAGAAAAAAAAAGATAAACAAAAGGAGCCCAAATCGGGTAGAAGGAAAGAGATCATAAAACTTAGAGCATAAATCAATGACATGGAAACCAAAAAAACAATCTGAAAGGTCAATGAAACCAAGAGCTGGTTCTTCAAGAAGATAACAAGATAGATAAACCACTAGCAAGAGTCACAAAGAGAGAGGGAGAGAGAGAAGCCTAGTAACCCAAATCAGAAATGAGAAGGGGGATATCACAAAAGAAACCAAAGAAATTCAAAAGTTCATCAGAGACTATTTTGAAAGTCTATGCCATGAAACAAGAAGAAAGAAATGGATAAATTTCTGCCAGGAAGAAATGGATAAATTTCTGAATCCCTATAATCTCCCAAGCATGACTCAAGAAGATCTATAGTACCTGAATAGACCTATTTACATCAAGGAAATTGAAACTGTAATCAAAAGTCTTCCCAAAAACAAAAGCCCAGGTCCAGATGGATTCACCAGCGATTTTTTCCAAACATTTAAAGAGGACATATTTCCAGTTCTTCTCAAGCTTTTCCAGGAAATTGAAGAAACCTAAAATCCTCCAAACAGTTCCTATGAAGCCCATATCTCTCTGATACCAAAATGAAACAAAGACGCCACCAGAAAAGAAAAATACAGGCCAATATCCCTGATGAATATGGATGCAAAGACTCTCAATAAAATACTAGCAAATACAATTCAACAACTCATCAAAAAGATTATACACCATCACCAAGTGAAATTCATCCCTGGGATGCAAGAATGGTTTAACATTCGGAAATTAATCAACATAATCCATCATATCAACAAAAGAAAAGATAAAAAGCATATGATCATGTCAATAGATGGAGAGAAAGCATTTGACAATATCCAGCACCCGTTTATGATTAAAATCGTCGCCAAAATGGGGATAGAGGGAACTTTCTCAATATAGTTAAAACCATCTACCACAAGCCTACAGCAAATATTATCCTCAATGGGGAAAAACTGAGAGCCTTCCTCTAAGGTCAGTGATGAGCCAAGGATGCCCAATCTCTCCATGCTGTTCAACACAGTACTGGATTACTTGCAATAGTGGTTAGGCAAGAAAAAAAATATTAAGGGCATTCAGCTTGGAAAGGAAGAAATCAAGCTCTCACTATTCGCAGATGATATGATACTATACACAGAGAACCCTAAAACCTCTACCAAGAAACTCCTAGAAACAATAGGCTTGTATAGTAAAGTTGCAGGCTATAAAATCAATACCCAAAAGTCCATGACTTTCCTATATGCAAACATGAGAGAGAAGAAAGCGACATGAAATAAATAATCCCATTCACAATTGTGCCCCAGAAAGTCAAGTACCTAGGAATCAGCTTAACTAAGGAAGTAAGGACCTATACAAAGAAAACTATAAAACATTACTTCAGTAAATAAAATAGAACACAAAAAATGGAAATATATCCCGTGATCATGGATCGGGAGAATTAACATTGTCAAAATGGTAATACTTCCCAAAGCATTGTACAAATTCAATGCGATCCCTAAAACAATACCCATGACATTCTTCAAAGAAATGGAGCAAACACTCCTGAAATGCATATGGAACAATAAGTCCCAACGAATAGCTAAAGCAATTCTTGGAAAAAAGAAAATGGGAGGAATCAACCTCCCTAACTTCAACCTCTACTACAAAGCAGTAATAATTAAAACAGCTTGGTACTGGAAAAAAGGCAGAGCAGCAAACCAATGGAACAGGGTTGAATATACTGACTTCTCCCCAAAAACATATGATCATCCAATCTTTGATAAGGAAGCGAGAAATGTGAATTGGAGGAAGGAAAGCCTATTTAACAAATTGTGCTGGCAAAATTGGACAGCTTCATGCAAAGAATGGGCTCATATCTCTGCCTAACACCATGTACAAAATTAAGATCAAAATGAATCAAAGACCTCACATAAGCCCGGAATCCATAAGGTACATTGAAGACAAAGTTGGCAAAATTCTCCAGACATTGAAGCTAATGGTATCTTCAAAGATGTCACGCCCCTGACCAAGCAGGTGAAAACAAGGATAGAAAAATGGGACTATCTTAAACTAAGTAGCTTCTGTACTTCAAAAGTAACAGTGACCAAAATACAAAGACAGTCTACAGAATGGGAAATGATATTCACCCAATACCCATCCGAAAAGGGGTTGATATCAAGGATATACAAAATAGTGGTTGAACTCCACAGGAAGAAAACATCCAACCCTATCAAACAATGGGGTGACAAAATGAACAGAAACTTTCTCAAAGAAGAGATCCTAATGGCAAAATGACACATGAGAAAATGCTCTACATCATTAATCATCAGGGAGATGCAGACAAAACAACAATAAGATATCATCTCACACCACAGAGACCGGCCCATATCCAAAAGAACAAAAGGAACCGGTGCTGCTGTGGATGTGGCAAGTAAGGGACCCTCCTTCACTGCTGGTGGGAATGCCGACTGGTTCAGCCCTTTTGGAAAACAGTATGGACCATTCTCAAAAAATTAGAAATTGAGCTCCCATTTGACCAACAATACCACTCCTGGGGAATATATCCCAGAGAGGCAAGAAGATATAGTCGAATGGACATATGCACTTGTTTGTTCATTGCAGCACTCTTTACAATAGCCAGAATCTGTAAAAATCCTGAGTGCCCGATATCAGATGACTGGTTAAAAAACTGGTACATCTACACAATGGAGTACTATGTAGCTGTTGGAAAAGATGAAGTCATGAAATTTACATACAAGTGTTACTACATGGAAAGTATGCTAAGCGAAATGAGTCAGAAAGAGAAGGACAGACATAAAAAGATTGGATTTACCTGGGGAACATAAAGTAACAAAATAGGAGACTAACACCCAAGAGTAGCCAAGATAAGTACCAGGAGATTCACACCATGGCTTGGAGGCCAGCCGCACATGCTAGGGGAAAAGGAAACTCAGATAGAGAAGAGAGCACCAAATAAAGGGAGGGAGGATCCTCCCAGGATGGGAGATGCATGCTGAAAGTAGACTATAGACTGAATATGATTGCCACTCAATGCCTCTTTTGCAAACCATAGCACCAAAAAGGAGAGAGAGAACAAAAGGGAATGCTCTGCCACAGAGGCAGGGTGGGGTGGGGGATGGGGTGGGCGGGATACCAGGATCTGTGGTGGTGAAAAATGGGCACTGGTGGAGGGATGGGTACTCAATCATTGTATAATTGAAACCCAAGTATAAAAATTTGTAAGTTTACAACCATACCTCATTGTGTTTCACTAATAAAAATTAAAAAATAAATGAATCTCCTGCCCCCGCACCTGGCTGTCCTCGCTGGGGCCCCTTGGAGGGAGCGGGTTGAGTTTCCCTCCCCGCCCCGACCAGGGCTCCGGCAGCCGAAGACCTCCAGAACCAGCCACCACTATGCTGAGACCACTCTCCACACGCATGAAGGTACCAGCAGAGGAACAAAGGCATGCAGGTGCTGGGACTGACATCTCCAAGCATGCTCGGATCGAGGTTGATCTTACTCCACCCAGATCCTCCATCTTTCAGTAGGCAGGGGTCACACCCACCAACTGCCCCCCTGGCACCGTGTAATCCCATCAACGGCCAAGACCCAGAGACTATAAAATCCAGCTCCCAGAAGTGCGCGGCTGCATTTGCAGCCATGGGACATCTTATTATCTTATTCTTACTTTGGACAACCTGGCAGGCTACTGAATGTAACCTGCCCACACAGTGGAGTCTGGCAAACTCCCCATGGTGTACCCAATATGCCAAATACCAGTAACAATGATGGGTCTCATTCTCCTAACCGTGAAAGAGCCTTGAAGATGGCACTTTTTAAAATCTCAGAGCTAGGGCGAAGGAGATGTTACTGGTGCCTGCTTGAGGCAATCTACGAACAACAGGATGATCGTGATCGAAATAAATAATTAAATAAAAATCTTTCGTCTGTCTCAGGAAATGTAAGTCATTGACATCCCTAGGACAGACTTCTAAATGATCTGGATGTTATCTTTTTCAAATGCTATCATCAGAGAGATAAAATTTCATCCATAGTCTCTCTGGAAAGCTAGGAATCCACTATTCACAAGCACCAGCTAACCAACATAGATGGATTCAGTATTTCAACCAATCTCTTTGTGAATGTCTTCTAGTACTTTTACATTAGCTCACCTCATCTTTCAAAAATTCTTTGACCTTTGTTTTAGGGAAGTTAAATACATTCTTTATCTTCTATGACGGTAGCATCACTCTTTATGGCAATACTCTTAAATGAAATCCTTGCATGTTTAACTCAATCTGCAATTTTCTTTATAATATTCTCATAGTCTCTTTTTATCTTTCATCTAATATTCTCAAGAATAGTTCAGCCTTAATGCATCATGCCTCATTATTTTTTCTGCTGTTTTCCCTTCCATAATAATACCTATTATTCCACCACTTCAATACCTGTCTTCTACAAAAGTAAAGTTGGAAAAATGCAACAGATAAATAACAACACATGGGGAGTTTTGTTGTTTAATTTTTCAACCTATGATACAAATTAATTGGGAATAATCATAAATCATGGGGTGTCAAAGGCCAACAGACACAGCCCTCTGGTCCCCAATTCTTGTACCTCCCGTAAAAGATATCGCAGAGAATATGAAATGTTTAGAAGTCAGCATTTATTTTTAAAGACAGGTCAGACCAGTAAAGGCAGCTTGTATATAGCTGGTGATGAAATATTTGTTTCAGGAGAGGAGAAAGTAGCAAAGACTCTCCAGTTTAGTTTAAGAGTTCCAAAGTGGGAAGAGGCTTGTGTCAATTTGTTCCTTCCTGGGTTTCAGACTCTCCACCTTCCTCATCCCTCCCACGCTCCTCTCTACATGGGTGTGAACATGAGGCTTTGAGGCCCTCACCCTGTTTTGACACTCTCATGGGTTGTCATGATAACTCTAAAACTCTCACCATGGCACTAGAGAGTGTGATTTTGACATGCAAAAGTATTCCATGGCGAGTCCATTGAGGAAAGTTTGCTCAGTGGTCACCTGGAATTAACTTGTGCTGGCTCCCCCTGGTTGGAACAAAGGGAAAGAGACCCTGCTCCTGGCAAGTGTTTTACCACGCCAAATTAGAACCATGCTTGCTTGAAGCCTGCTGGGGGCCAGTCTAATAACATAGCGCCCCTTTCACTTCCCATCTCATGCTCCTCACCTCATACATGCCTTGCGCTGTCTACCTACAGAACAATAACAAGATAATTCCTCTCGTTAAAGCCATTTAAAAGCATAGGTGTCTATGAGGAACACTGATGATGAATTTAGAGTAGAAAAACTAAACTTCAAATTACATGCAGCAACAGAGCAGTAGAAACTTATTTAAGGCATAGAATTTCTGCTGGGACTATAGCTCAGAGTTAGAGCATCTACCTTCCACACAGGAGGCCCTAGGTTGAATCCCCAACATTGTAGAAAGGGAAAAAAATGAATTAACGTGGTGTTTGTAGCTGAACATCAAAATAAATTAAGAGAATAAATGGCATAGAGGGTAATTGACAACAAAAGTTAAGCTAACAATGGTTGAAAAACAACTCCAGTATGTAATTCCCTGGTGAGAAACCCAGTTGTCTTGTGAGATGCATGTGACTAAGTGATTCTTGCCCCAGTGTTAAATGGATTTTGTTACTTTTGCCACACAATAATAATTATTATTATTTTCAAATTATGCTTTGGTGCTCAGGGATTACTCCTGGTTTTGTGCTCAAGGATTATTTATAATGAGCTCAGGAGACCATAGATAAAGGTAAAGGTAAAGGCCCTCCCGTTGTTCGTTGATTTGCTCGAGCAGGCCCAGTAACGTCTCCATTGGAGACTTTGTTGTTACTGTGTTTGGCATATCGTCACGGGGACCTTGCCAGGCTCTGCTGTGCGGGTGAGATACTCTCCGTAGCTTGCCGGGCTCTCCGAGAGGGGCGGAGGAATTGAACTCAGGTCGGCCATGTTGACTGCGTGCAAGGCAAACGCCCTACCGCTGTGCTATCGCTCCAGCCCGTTTTAAGATGTACATATGTAGTATAAATGCCCTATGTGCTTTATTATAGCTTTGGTCCTGAAATTTTTATTTTGAACAGATCTCAAAATTGTTTTCCATAACTTTCTTAGTTTCTTGGAGCAGGTGAGGGTGCAATCTATACTGGAATATAGAAGAGCCATAAAAAGTAAAAGCCTTAGTAAATTAGGAATTGACTTTGCTTAATTATAAAGGATTCCAGAAAGAAAAGGAAATAAAATGACCGTAAAGTTAATGGCTACTTCATTTTAAGCAGCTAGGAGCATTTTAACTCTTTGTGTATCATGAGTAATTCTCGAGTTTTCATGCAATAAAATCAGCAAATAGTTCACTGTTCCAGGCCACTAAACATTTGATTACCAAGTGCTCAACTGACTGACAAAGGGAGCCGTTTCAAAATGGCAGTAAAGAGGCAAAGAATAAGTAGGCTATTAACAATCATTCTCTGGGGCAAATATCATTCAGGCAAACACAACCTACATCAGAAAAATGTGTAACCACAGGAAAGCCAGGAAGAAATCACATATCACAATACAATAACGCAACGTTTTAGGGTAAGTAGGCATAAGCCACTACTATAAACAGCAATGAGGATGGATATTGTAAGCATAATACTAAAGTCAAATCAACATTGAGGACTACATCTTGTTTGAAAACTGTGCAGTCACATTTTAAGCAAGGGGGAAAATCACCTAAAAGAACTCTCATAGTAGTGCAAATTATAAGAACCACAAACCATATTCATAAATACATGATGTCATATGTAGGCAATAAAATGTGGCATCATAATAACAAGCTGCTGCTAGGTGCTTACTATCAACCAAAAAGCAATATATGAATAAAAAAACACATACACTGCATGATTCTATTTCTAGATAGTTCAAAAGGAGAAGGGTTATTCTACCAAGAAAAAAAAATCAAGATTTTTTTTCAGGGAAGAACGTAGCAGGGAAGAACTTAGCAGGTCAATGAGAGAATTTGGATAATGCAATTAGTGTCCCTAGTGTTCAGCTTCTCTATCACTTTTGCAATGGCTTCCTAGGAGCCACGAAACTGTGGAAGTCACCGGCAGAGAGAGTCCGCTGTTCCCACTCCCCTGCCGGGCTGGCCTCCTGGGCAAGGTGCTCCTGGAGGTCAGGACCCCAACAGAGCTCCTACCCAATGGAAGCAAACATTCCAGTGCTCAACTCAACCAAGGTTCTCCAGGCTTAGAGTCGGTTATTCTCATAGAAAAGACTATCAGTAGAGGACAGTGAAGCAAAGGATTTAGAAGATATGTGCATTGTGGAGGAGAGAGTTGAGAGAGGAAAGCATTGTGAAGGAATGACATACCCAAGCCGGGATGCAGGTGACAGTCGGAGCCAAGCAGCCCGGGGCAGTTTCAACTACTCTCCACCTGTTCACTGACACCAGTGCAGGGACCTGCAATTCAAAATCACTGTAAGAAAAGTTGTTTAGCAAGAATATTCAAAAACCAGTCAGCAAATACACTCTGCAGAGCATTTATAGTCTTTATATTCTTACTTAACTTTTTTTATCAATTCCACTGAGGTTTGCAAAATGATTCACAAATTTATCTTATACATATTCTCCTCATTCTGTATAAATATATATCTAATATATATACACATTCATGTGTATATGAATGGATATATTTATATATTTGATATATTGCTATATATCCATATTATTTCTAATTTTATAATGTAGAGATCACAGATACTGAGTATCCTTTAGGCATTTCATTTTACTTAGAAAAATAGGCAGGAAATCCATTGAAAGTTTCCCGAAGTCAGATGTTTCCAAAGACACAAATAGCTACATTTACAGGAACATGTGCACAAATATTTCACTAGGACAGACAAAGCAGAGTCAGACTCAAGAATTGTGTGAAATGGCTTAACCAGACAGTCCCTAGAAGAAGTTGTGTCATCTGTGACTTTGGAAAGCCGAGATTTGAGTTTTCCTGGGGAGTATGAAATAGGATCATAGAAAATGTGATGAATTTAGCTCTCCTCAAAAAGAAAAAAAACAAAAAAATTGCATAAATAAAAACAAGTTAAAGTAAGATAGTCTCAACTTCTAAAACCTTTGTAAGAGACTATTATCAATTTCCATTTGAAAATTTGCCAAGCTTGCCAAGCCTACTTTGAATAAGATTTGGAATGCTACAATTTCTTAGAGCAATTGTCCTTTGTTGCTAAAGTACAGTTCAACTCTTTGACAGCATGGTACTAGGGTAACCAGAATATGATGGTCCCAGCTGCCTGGTATTTTTGTCTATATTAAAAGCACACAGGCTGCCTGGCAACAGATTTGGAATATTTTTTTAGCAACACTTCATCTATAGAATCTGTGTCTGAATTCTTGAGTCTGCAAGTGAAATATTAATGCAATCCAACCATACTGGGAATTTCTCTGCACTTCTAAAATAAATAGAAAAATGTCTCACTTCCTTTATTTTCCTACAATGTTGGAAACCAAACACAAGAGGAAATGTCACCTTGGAATAAGGAGTCTTCTAGTGATATGACATCACACGGTAGTGGATTTTCTTTCCCATCAAGTCATTTTGATTTTAGTCAAAGGATTCCCATATGTATCCTAGTTTGATATGTAATTAGTGATACTTGAAACAACCTTTTTCCATATTAAGACAATCAACATTTTGCTCGAGCGGGCCCAGTAACGTCTCCATTGGAGACTTTGTTGTTACTGTGTCTGGCATATCGAATACTCTCGGTAGCTTGCCGGGCTCTCCAAGAGGGGCGGAGGAATCGAACTCGGGTCGGCTATGTTGGCTGCGTGCAAGGCAAACGCCCTACCCGCTGTGCTATCGCTCCAGCCCATATTAAGACAATCAACATTTTAACTGGCTTAAAATGATGTGTCAGTTAATTTACTTTTCAGAAACAATAGTTACCTGTACTGTGAGAATGTGTTGACCTGAATCAACAAAAATTTTCTTTTCAGGACAAATCCATCAATCTTCTAGATAATAAAATTGTCTGTGGTAGGAGAAGCAGTGTTCTTATAAATATTTTCTAAAGAAAGAACATATTGCACATATTCTTATCATAGTTCTCTGCATTTCTTTGTAGGTTGCTATATTATCATGATAGCCAGAGAGTTCTGGAAATATCAATAATAAATAATGCTATTTGAGATTTCATATAACCAATAGAAGTAAATTTCTCCTTTCTTCCCAAGATTACAAACTTAAACTCCCACAAAGAACTTGAGAAATTACACTTTCCTCCAGTCCAGATTGAAAAAGCCCAGAAATTATGTTAGTTGTCAACTGAAAGTAAAAGTATTTTTTGGATGTTTTGTTTTGGGCTACACCCGGCAGTGCTCTGGGGTTTCTTGGCTCTGTGCTCAGGGATCACTCCTGCAAGATTCAATGGACCACATGGGATTCTGGGGATTGAACCCGAGTCAGCCATGTGCAAGGCAAATACCCAACCTATTGTACTATAACTTGGACCTAAGCAATGGTAATTTTTTAAAAATTCTCCTATTAGTGAGGGTTTATGAACAATACCTGGAAATCAGTGAAAATCAGTAAAGAAGGTATTAATAAAATATATTAAAAGGGAAATTTGTTTTTATAATGGTGTACATGTCTATAAATATCATTTAGAGAGAGTACATCTTAGATACAAGTTTCTGAAATATAGCAAATCTTATCCCTCAGTACCAATAAATTAGATTATTAATTCTCAATTTTATCATTTAAATGATCACTATCATCCCATTGTTCATTGATTTCCTCAAGCAGGTACCAGTAATGTTTGCATTCATCCTAACCCTGAGATTTTAGCATTGGAGACTCTTTCAGGGTCAGGGAAATGAGACCCATCATTGTTACTGGGTTTTGTCATATCTAATATGCCACGGAAAGATTGCCAGACTCTGCTGTGCGGGCAGGATACTCTGTAGCCTGGCGGGTTCTCTGAGAGTGAGAACTAGACAACAAGAGGTTGCACAGCTGCAAATGTGGCCACATACTTCTGCGAGTTTGGAGTCTGGGTTTTCGCCATTGATGGCATTACACAGTACCAGGACAGTTGGTGGGTGTAATGCCTAGCTACTGGAAGATTGGGGACTGGGTGGTAGAGGCTCAGTCCTGATCTGAGCAGGCTTGGCGATCTCAGCCCCAGGTCCTGTAAACCTGGGTTCCTCTGCCAGTTCCTTTATGAGTAAGGCTCGATTGAGTGTGTGGAGAATGGTCTTAAGCATGGTTGTGGCTGGATTTCAGATGTCTTCAGCTTCTGGGGCTCTGTTCGGGGTGGGTGGGGGGACTCAACCTGCCATCCTCAAAGGGGCTCCAGTGAAGACAGCCAGGCATGGGGTCAGGAGGTTCTGTGTTGTTTTCTTCCAAGAGCTTGGTTTTATAGTCTCTGGGTCTTGGCCATTGATGGGATTGCATGCCACTGGGGGCAGTTGGTTGGTGTTACACCCATCTACCTACTGGAAGATGGGGGATCTGAATGGAGGAGGTCCAGTCCCGTTCCGAGCAGGCTTGGAGATCTCATATCATATTTATATGATAAAATATTTTATTTTTTTTCTCAAACTGACAAATGAAAACTTTATTTTTAAAGGCCAATGGAAAAAAATTTAAACTTAAGGAAAATCCAACATGTAAACGTCAAAGTATGGTAACTATATTTACTTAAAACACAAAAATATTCAGCATGCATTTTCTATCTCAATGCAATTAACTCAAGGCCAAGTATATACATTACATGTTTCAAGGCTAGATAACAAATCATCATGATCATCATCGTCATCATCATCATCATCATGTTGAATGTTTTTGGATCCAATTAGAGATGGTTTAATAAGAACATTCTGAACTGCTGATGCTTTAGGAATCGGTGCTTTTACAGCTGGGTCCTGTGAAGTGGGCACCTGTAGAGTAAACCTTTTCCCTGTAAGGGACATTGGAGCCTCTACTTTAGTTGCAACAGACATTGTTTGTGGGGTTGGTGTGCCAAGTGTAGGAATATTTGGTCTACTACTAACTGAACCAACACTTAATTGTTGAACTGTTATTCTTCCCACAGAAGTGGATGACTTTTTTTTTTTTTTGTAAAGAATTAAGTCTATAGTTTGGAGCAGTCAATCAGTATCTATCAGGTGTAATTTATCAGAATGCTATCAGAATATGGCTTGATCAATGGCAAAGGGGTCTGATTTCTTTGCCTTGCAATATCCAGTAAAAAATCTCTTGGGGGAGGAGAGGTAAAAGACTGGTCAGCACAACATTGGATTGCCAGTCGCACATCATCTGCATCAACAGTAGCTTTCTTAGCATGACTTGAATAGATTTTTGCATCATCTAAAACTGTAGTCACATATCGGAAGGCAAACTACAACATCTGATTTACAACTCTCAGCTCATATTCTATAATCCCCATATCCTTCAGGATTTGTGCCATCATCTGTGCATCTTTCAGCCTGCTCTTGGGAGAACCCATCTTTCCAGTCTCCATGATATCCGGTGATCAGATTTTAGATCATTTGAAAAAAAATACGCACATTAGATCAAACCTAAAATAGTTACTTAGCAGCAAGTGTCAAGAACTGGTATGTCAAAAATTTAAAACACGCAAAATATTTGAAATTTTTATGAGGCAGGCTTGACAATTCTCTCTACACTTCCTGAACTTTTAGTTCTCGAGCTGAGTCACCCACATTAACGTATTTCAGTCCTGCTCTTTATGCAAGTTCTTTACCCAGTGTGGTTTTTCCAACACCTGGTGTACCTGTGAGCAGGATGTTCGGCAGCAACATGATATATGATAAAATATTTTAAAATTTTGCCACATTAAAAATGGAATAACTGGAAAGCATCTAGAACAATGCATAGAATACTTACACAATGTTAGCTAGAATATTAATAATAGCATCATGATAAAAATCTATTCTATAATATTAAGTTATCTTAAGGATTTAACAAGAATTTTGTTTTAATTTTCTAATCATTTCATATCAAATGGCTCCCTCCCTCTGTTATGTTCTTCAGATATTGGACCCAATACCACAATTAAGAAAGAACATTTTGAGTATCATCTTTGTTAAAAGTTTGTTTTAATGTCTTTAAAAAATATAGAGAAGAATTTTCCATTTAAAAACAAATTTAAATGTAGAACTTGAATATATATATATATATATATATATATATATATATATATATTACTCTCCCTGGAATTTGGAGGTGGTGGGTTATCATAAATTCTCTAAGGAAGATTAACTCCAAACAAACATAAATTTGTTCTGCCTGAGTCTTCTCTCAAGCATCATAAATTCAGTGTCTTCCAATTTTTTCTTTTTCTATTTTTTTGTTTTACCCAGAGGACATGGTTTTTCATTTTCCCCAAGACGAGTTGTTCTGAAATTCTTTTTTGAGAAGAAGCATAATAATAATCCCTGGGACCTAGACAGATGGAAAAGCACCTTCCCTATAGGTTATTAAGGGAAGGAAGAAAGAATAGCATGAGCAGTAGAGAAGGTCGTTTTTCATACCTCTAAACCTAGAAGAAACACTGTATGACATTCCTATTTTATTAAAGGATAAAATTTTGTTTGAAAATAATATACAAAGTAAACATCTTATTTTTTAAAATTCTGAAGTAATTGGACAATGTACTTCTTAATGCAGATGTTGGTAATACTACTCCTGTATTTCAGATTCGAGCATTTTCTGCTCCAAAGGTGCTTGACTATCTTTCATATAAATTCCAGTGGGACATTAAAATAACAACTATTCAGCACTTCATTATAAATCTGCCTTCATGAAAGCAGCGGGAACTCGGAAAACTCTGCACACCCACTTTTCTATTGTGAAACATCCATATTTCATAAGAAGGGTTGTATTTATCTTTCATTTTTGAATAAATTGTACTTAGCAAATCAAATTGGATTTTCTTCTTTTCTTGGAAGGGATGGAAGAGAAAGGAAGAAAGATCTGGAAAGGGGGGAAGAAATGTTTTATTTTATTTATTTATTTATTGTGGGTCTCATCTGGCAATGCACAAGGGTTACTCCTGGCTCTGCACTCAGGAATTACTCCTGGCAGTGCTGGGAGGGGGGGTTGTATGGGATGCTGGGAATCTAACCCTGGATTGTCCACATGCAAAACAAATGCCCTACCCACTATGCTATTGCTCCAGCCCTGAAATGTTTTATTTTTAATTTAAAAATGGTTCAGGATCTTTGAACCACAACCAGTAGTGCTGGCGTGGTGCTTGGAGAGATCTCTTGGTGGTACTTGGGGACCACATGCAGTGCCATAAATTGAACATGGGACACCAACAAACTCAGCCCATGCAGCTGTGTCTCCATCCTTAATTAAACATTCTTAATTAAGAATGTTTAAATTAAACACTCAATTAATAAACTTAGAAGAATTGCTGTACATGCTTGTAGGTGGCCATTAACAACAGTGTAAGGTTTATTTTATTGTATAACAAGATGGGATAGTTAAACCTATATTCAGTCTGGTTCTGTTTTTATTTACCACCCATAAAGTGGGAGAACTACTTAACTTTTTTGATTTTCTTTTGTCTACCAAGTAAAACAGTCTTTTGTAGTTTAGGGTAAGTAAGAATTAAGTTATTCAGCAAGTGAAAATTATATTGTCAATGGTTAATAAACTGTACCTATAATCTTGAAATCTGTAATTACAGGTTTCAATCATAAAAAGTTCTAGTGTTTTTGAAGCAAGCAAAATATTTTCTTATTGAAGTACCATGTTTTGCTAAAAATCAATTTCCAAATTATTATTCCATTATTGTTATAGTCATTACTATAAAAGAAAGCTGAGTTTCCATTTCCATAATTCCCTTCTATTTTGACACTATAACTTTATAAATGGCTTATTATTTATAACAATGGTTTTTCATGTATGTTTTTTTAAGTTTATTTATTTATTTTGCTTTTTTTGGTCACACCCGGCAATGCACAGGGGTTACTCATGGCTCTGCACTCAGGAAGTACTCCTGGAGTTGCTCAGGGGACCATATGGGACACTAGGAATCAAACCCAAGTTGGTCGCATGCAAGGCAAATGCCCTACCCGCTGTAATATCGCTCCAGTTCCTTGCATGTATGTTTTTATGCTCTACTGCTGATGAGAGACTGAAGCACAGAGACATGATATTTTTAAAAGTATTGAACTTTCTTCTATCAAGTTATTACTAGATGCTCTTTGATGACTAAGAAGAAATATTCACTTGCTCAACTCACTAGAAACCATTCAATGAAGACAATAACATAAGAATATTTGTAAATTTGTGACAATAAACATCTTAGTCAGGATGTGGAGAGCAAATAAAAAACTAATTCTAAAATTGTTAAAAAATGAATTTTATGTCAACCAGGGTCAGAATAAAATTACTATTCCCTGTAACACTAACAAGATTCTGAAGATTTTACATACAGAACATAAAAATATCTTTTTTAAAATAACATATATTTAGAACAGTAATGTTTAATATTATTAATAGTAGCATTTCAAAAATGCAGTCTACCTACACCACTTCCATCACCCAAGCATGTGGGTCCCGCCACCAATGTCTCCAGGTTATCTCCTATTCTTCCCACGTATGGCTTGGCAGACTCAATTCTGCAGGCCAGCTCTCTGGGGATATAACTAGTAGTCATTTCCAATTCACTTAATGCTTCTACTTCACATTTGAGAGAAATTATTCTGCATTTTTCCTTCTCCCATGTACTGACTTCACTCAGTATACAAGTCTCTAGTTCCAAATAACAGCAAACTGCATGATTTCATTTTTTTAGATATGCAAAGCGTTACACTGTGTATATGTATGACACTATCCATATCCACTCATCTGTCTGTGGACACTTCTCCAATCTTGACCATTGTGAAGAGTGCTACAATGAACATAAGAGCACAAATGTCTTTTCAAATGTCAATTGGGGTCTATTGGGACAGATACCAAGAAATGGATTTGCTTGGTGATCTGGAAGCTCTTTCTTAATTTTTTTGAAGAATATTCAATATTATTCTCTATAGAAACTGAATCAAAAGTTCTAGCCAAAAAAACCACAAAAATTGTTATCAAGATTATACTATGGAAAAGAGGACAGTGAGTTAAAAGGAAAATAATGCCTTGACACTGGGATGAAGCCTAAAAGGGCAAGGTAGATCTACAAAACCAGCGCAGGAAGAGTGCATGTGTGTGTTACTGTGTATTTGATGCATATGGCCATCATGATCATGATCACGATCATCCTGTTGTTCGTAGATTGCCTCGAGCAGGCACCAGTAACGTCTCCTTCTCCCTAGCCCTGATATTTTAAAAAGTGCCATATTCAAGGCTCTTTTAGGGTTAGGAGAATGAGACCCATCATTGTTACTGGTATTTGGCATATCGGGTACACTAAGGGGAGTTTGCCAGACTCTGCTGTGTTGGAAGGTTACATTCGGTAGCCTGCCAGGTTGTCCAAAGTAAGAATGAGATAATAAGATGTCGGGAACTGGGTTTTATAGTCTCTGGGTCTTGGCTGTTGATAGGATAACATGGGCGCAGGGGGGTGGGGCGGGCAGTTGGTGGGTGTGACCCCTGGCTCCTGGAAGATGGAGGATCTGGGTGGAGGATGCTCAGCCCAATCCAAGGATTCTTGGAGAGCTCAGCCCCGGGACCTGCACGCCTTTGTTCCTCTGCCAGTACCTTCATGTGTGTGGAGAGTGGTCTCAGCCTGGTTGTGGCTGATTCTAGAGGTCTTTGGCTGCCGAGGCTCTGCTCGGGGTGGGGAAGGAAACTCAATCGGCCCCCATCCAAGGGGCGCCGGCAAGGACAGCCAGGCACGGAGGCAGGAGATTCTGCGCTGTTCTCTTCTGGGAGCTGGGTTTTATAGTCTCTGGGTCTTGGCCATTGATGGGATTACACAGCACCGGGGGGGGGGGGGGGGGACAGGTGGAGGGGAGGGGAAGTTGGTGGGTGTGGTGACCCCTGCCTACTGGAAGATGGAGGATCTGAGTGGAGAATGCTCAGCCCTGATTCAAGCAAGCTTGGAGATCTCAGCCCCAGGACCCGCATGACATTGTTCCTCTGCCGGTACCTTCATGCATGTAGAGAGTGGTCTCAGCATGGTTTTGGCTGGTTCTGGAGGTCTTCGGCCTAGAGGTATTCTGGAGGCATACGGCATACAGCCATATAAAATATAAATATTACTATTCTAATATAACAGATAATCATGAATCACGAATCACGACCATCCTGTTATTTGTCGATTGCCTCGAGCAGGCCCCAGTAACGTCTCCTTCATCCTAGCCCTGGGATTATATTCAAGGCTCTTTAGGAGAATGAGACCCATCATTGTTACTGGTATTTGGCATATTGGGTACGCCATGGGGAGTTTGCCAGACTCTGCCGTGTGGGCAGGCTACATTCGGTAGCCTGTCAGTTTGTCCAAGGTAGGAATGAGATAATAAGATATCATAAGATGTCCGGGAGCTGGTTTTTATAGTCTCTGAGTCTTGGCTGTTGATGGGATTACACGGTGCAGGGGGCCAGTTGGTGGGTTACTGGAATTTGGAGGATCTGGGTGGAGGATGCTCGGCCCCAATCCCAGTAGGCTTGGAGATCTTGGCCCCGCCCCAGAACCCACGTGGCTTTGTCCCTCTGCCAGTACCTTCATGTGTGCGGAGAGTGGTCTCAGCATGGTGGTGGCTGGTTCTGGAGGTCTTCAGCTGCGGGAACCCTGGTCGGGGCGGGGAGGAAAGCTCAACCTGCTCCTCTCCAAGGGGCCCCGGCGAGGACAGCCAGGTGCAGGGGCAGGAGACTGCACTGTTCTCTTCTGGGAGCTGGTTTTTATAGTCTCTGAGTCTTGGCCACTGATGGGATTACACGGCACCAGGTTCCGGGGGCACGAGATGTCCAAGCCTACTCGGATTGGGGCCGAGCATCCTCCACCCAGATCCTCCAAATTCCAGTAGGCCGGGGTCACACCCACCAACTGGCCCCCTGGCGCCGTGTAACAGATAATCATTCAAGTAGTATTGTTGTTTGGTCTATTTTTCACCATTTACTTTTATCTTGTCTATGTTTATGTAATGAATTTAGATTTTCTCTTATTGCCAAGAGAGAGCATAAAACAGAGAAACACTAGATTAGAGAGAACAGTAAGGAAGGGTTTTCGATTTTACAAGATAAAGCAAATGCACTTCACCTTATACTTCCTGTTGATTTCAGATAGTAATGCCAAGTATTCTATATAAGCAAACAGAAGAAGTCTTCAAAGATGAAAGGAAGAAAGTAAAATAGTTAAGGATCTCAGAGTTGAGCAGTAGTACAATAAAAGTCTAAGATTTTTTTTTTGTTTTTAATCTCATTATTACAGAGTTGGTGCTAAAGAAACCATTATTTTGGAATCCCTCAAAAGGGATTTAAGAAAAGATATATCTCTCCTTAAATTTTGGACATACATCATATTATTGCACCAAAGAATATCTAACAATTATTCTAGTAATTGTTCAAAAAAAAATGCAATCAGAATCATGAACAACATTCACTCCCCTGTTAATTTCAGTATTTTAAACAACACCCAACATGTGGAAACAATATTCTATGACAATTAGAAAAATAAAAAGCATATGTATATGTCACATTTTCTTAGACATTCCTACTTGAATGCATAGTCTTAGGTCCTTTGTTATAAATTACCTATTTTTGAGTGTATAGGTAATTAATATCATTTAAGTTCTCTTTCATTGATGATGTATCTATTTTTATTTTAGTACGCTATACTTTTAATTACTTCAGCTACATAATATAGTTTAAAGTTAGATAACCTGATACCTCCTTGTTTTTCCTTATCAAAATGTCATAGCTATATAAGGTAGCTTATGTTACTTTACGAAGCATTGCATATTTTATTTTACTTAACTTTATTTTACTTAATTTATATTTTATTTTATTTTATTAAAAATTTTACTGGTTTTAGAATAGGATTACATGGAATACTCTGTATTTCTTTATGTAGAATGGAAAGGTTCACTATATTGATTCTCTTCCTCCATGTATATAGAGTGTTGCTATGAAAACAAAATTTAAGTAAAACTAAGATTTTTAGAAAAGACATCTGTCTGTTTAGAAAAGGACCAGGAAAAGGGCAGATTAATAAAACAAGAACTTTTAAAACAATAAACCTTCTACCACAAATTACATGTCTTGGTTAAGAGAGTGACCCAACCTTTATAATATTAGATAAAGACATCTTGAAAGTTAAATAATCCCAAATCAAGACATGCTCTTCAATCCATCTGGCAGAAAGGATGCAGCCACGCACAATGACAGTGAAGGGCATAGAAAAGCAATAACACATTGTCCCTCTTTTTCTAGGCAGGAGGCCAGTTTGAACTTCAACCCCCATCTATTTGTATTGAAGCAGCATACCACTCCCTAAAATGCCATTAGAAGCTGAGTAGGAAACCTTGACTTCTCTTTCCAAAATATAGTAATCATTCATCATCTTTTTTGCTTGACAAGTGAAGAGCAGTAAACACTTTAATAAACATAAAATTAAATAAGATTCTCAGCTTATTATGTAGTACCTAAAATATCTAGGGAATGAGTGAAAAGGGTTCACTTTAAGCATCATCAAGTAAAAAATTTGAACGATGAAACATAATAGAGAATCACTTAATCACTTGATATCCCTTTACTCATTGATTTGTTCAAGCAGGTGCCAGTAATGTCTCCATTTGTCCCTGAGGAATGCTAGTGTAGCCCAGTGGTATCTGCTCTTTACAGGAACACGAAGATCCTCAAACTGCTTGTTTAGGGTCTCTTTTTTTTAAAAATTTTATTGAATCACCATGGCAAGCTTTCATGTTTGGGTTAAAATCACACAATGATCAAACACCCTTCCCTCCACCAGTGCACATTCCCCACCACCATTATCCCCAGTATACCCCCCCTTTCCCACCCTCCCCCTGCCTCCATGGCAGACATGATTCCCCATAATCTCTACTTTTGGGCATTATGGTTTGCAATACAGACCCTGGAGGTTTGGTCCTTTATCTACTTTCTGCACACATCCCCCTTTCCAATCAATTAATCCAGCCATCTTTTTCTTAGTGATCCCTTCTCTATTCCAGCTGCCTTCTCCCCTTTGCTCATGAGGCAGACTTCCAACTATGGAGCAATCTATCTGTCCCAGGGTCTTAACGAAGAAGTCTGACCAGCTTGTAGGTGAGCGGCCATGAGTCCTTTTGATGTCTCGTGGAATCCAGTCAGTAACTGCTCTAGTCCTGCAGTTGTCTCCAAATCGCATTATGTGTCCAGCCCATCTGACTTTCAATGCCTTGGCAAATGGGACACCATCCCTGATTATCAATCGTCGATGAGCATTGGAATGCCAAATTCCTTCTCTCACTTGAGTGAAGCATGATACTTCAAGAATAGTTTTTTTGATTCCTCTTTGGGTGACCTGAATAGCATTCTGATCCTGTTTTCATAGTGCCCAGGTCTCTGAGGCATATGTTAATGCAGGGAGAACAGTGGAGTTGAAGAGATGTGCCCAGAGCCATAGGTGCTTCGTCCTCTTAGCTATTTCTTCGATGTATAAGGTCACACATTTTTATAATCTTATTCTCTATTATTCTATTATGAACTCAATAGACAATAAGATTATAAAATATGTGACCTTAAATCAAGTATCATTAACATACTTCATCTACCAATTTTTAAACTAATGAAATGGAGCTAGGTATGTGGCCCAAGGGATGGACTACATGCAAAACATATGTGAATTTCTTGAATCAGTCCTCAACATTAGATATAACCACCGAAGAATACTGGGTATGGCTCTACTAGCCCCTTAGTCACACCTGTGATCTTGGTGACCCCTGAGTACCACCTAGAGATTGGCTACACAGTGGCCACCAGAGAAACCAACAGGAAAGGAAACTGAAAACAAATAAAAATTAAGTCACACCAATGGAAGCAAGTATTTTTAAAAGAAACTATAATGGAGAACAAGTAAGAAATTAATAAGCCAAAAAAGTGTAACAACCAATATTAAAAATTACACAATATGGGCTCAACAATGGAATGGAGATAACCAAGGAAAAAATCGCTAAAGGAGTGTGAAGCATAGAAGTCTATGTTAACTTTAACTTTAACACTCAGCGGTGCTTGGGGAGCACTTAATTAGTCGTCTTGGGCCATTCAGTGCAAGTGATCACAACTTGTGCTCTTGCATGAAAAGCAGAGTCTCAGCAAGTTTAGATTCATTCAACTTGCTCAAAACAGGGTTTTAAGTAAAAGCTGACTCCAAATCTTCTCAATGGAGAAAAATAAACCTTGAATGCATCTTAAGCAAGATAAGCCACATTAAGTTTAAGCTAAAATGCAATTAGCTAATGATGGGTACCTTTACTTTCCTTTAAGACATATAAAAATTCAGGAGATAGCTCAGTAGAGCACTTGCATTGCATGGGTGAGTACCTGAGTTTGATCCCAGCACCACAAAAAAAGGGGAAAAATCTATTCTAATAGGAAAATCTATTCTAAAATCTATTGAAATGGAACCTATACTTGAAGGATAGAAAATCTATTCAAAATACTATTCTAAAATGAAAAGTCACTCTAATGACTAAAGAAATTAGGAACACTCAATTCATAATATCAAAAGAGGTCTAATGACTCTGCCAAATATTAAACGAGAATTAACACCAATATTTACTAGAGAGTGAGATAGTTGCATTTTTCAACAAACACTATGGGAGATTCACTTTCCAACACACATTATGAGGTCAGTTGTGTTAGTTCCCTTAATCACTTAACTTCCTGTTAATTGTTGATTTGCTCGAGTGGGCGCCAGTAACGTTTCCATTTGTCCCTGTCGCATGCTAGTGTAGCCCAATGGCGCCTGTACGCTCTAGGAACATGAAGAGCCTCAGATCGATCGTTCATGATCTTGACGAAGAAGTTTGACCATCTGGTAGGTGGGCGGCCACGCTGTCTTTTGACATCCCATGGAATCCAGTCGGTAACAGCTCTAGTCCAGCGGTCGTCTTTAAATCTCATTACGTGACCAGCTCATCTGATTTTTGACACCTTGGCAAAGGAGACAGCGTCCCTGATTCTTGATCATCAACGGATGTCGGAACTCCGGATTCTTTCTCTCATTTGAGTGAAACGTGATATTCCAAGCATAGCTCTTTCGATTCCTCTTTGGGAGACCCGAACAGCATTCTCATCCTGTTTGCATAGGGCCCAGGTCTTTGAGGCATTTGTTATATAGTATATGTTATATACAATCCTAGTTCTCTAGGGTTGCATAACAAAGATTGCTGTAGAAAATTCTAGGATAGAAGCGGGATAGATAAGTATAGTGGGTGAGGACTTGTCTTGCACGTGAGCAACCCAGGTTCAATCCCTACCATTCCATATGGTTCTAGGAGTACCACCAGGACTGATTCCTGAGCTCGTAACCAGGAGCAAATCCTGAGCACCAAAGGATATGGCCCTGAATCAAAACAAATCAAAAAGTCTATAGATTATAGGAATCTAGAATTTATAAGTTCAACTTGCCAAAATTAACTTCATTTCTAATTTTTGTTAAAGAATATGTGGAAACTTAAAATTGAAATCAGAAGCACTGTCACTCATCCAGGTACCCGCCCAGCGGCAGGGCCCCTTCCCGGGGTTGTGCATCTTACTAGATCCCCTGAGAATAGCTGGTTTTCATCCTTGGTCTGCGGGGGACAGGAATTGAGGCACACCACGTGAGCCCAAAGCTGAGCAATTCCAGCACCCTCTTCTCATTCAGGTACCTGACCGGCAGCAGGGCCCCTTCCCAGAGCTGCGGCCATGTTAGCCAAGTTATTCTCCCTCCACATATCCCATAGGAACAATAAGTTACCTTCTTAGATGGAACTTTCACTAGATTAGCTTAACAACCAGAAACACATAAGCCAATAATTCATTAAGCCTATCTCAATTTATTCTGCATCTCAAGCAGGATAGTGAGCATGAATGTCTAAACCACACAGATCACAAATAGTAAAGCAACACAGAAGCCCACCAAGCTTACTTATTGAAGCGGCCCAGAAGACACCAACAGTAATAAAGTGCTAGAAAACTTCTCTGACAAGGAATTTAGAAGGGAGCTATTGAAGATCCATAGGGTGCTAAAAGAAACAATAGAAAGCAATGCCAATAAACGACAGGAGGATTTGAAGGTAGAAATGAGGAAAATGCAAATAAAATTACAAACAGAAATGTCAGACCTGAATAACCTGTTAGGCAAACTGAAAAACTCAGTGGAAGGCCTCAGCAGCAGAGGATAGCTGCTGAGGACAGAATCGGTGAGCTCAAAGATGAAGTCCAGAGACTCTCCAGAAAAGAGCAGAAAATGGAAAAGAGACTAAAATTTTTTTTAAAATTTTTATTAGTGAAACACCATGAGGTACAGTTGTAGACTTACAAATTTTTGTGCTTGGGTTTCAATTATACAATGATCAAATACCCATCCCTTCACCAGTGCCCATTTTCCACCACCACGAATGTCAGTATAGCTCCCACCCTCCCACCCCCCCCCCCCACCCACCTGACTCTGTAGCAGGGCATTGCCTTTTGTTCTTTCTCTCCTGATGGGTGTTTTGGTTTGCAAAACAGGCAATGAGTGACAATCATGTTTGGTCTATAGTCTACTTTCAGCATGAATATCCCATCCTGGGAGGATCCCCCCAATCCCCTTTATTTGGTGCTTCCTTCTCTATCTGAGCTGCCTTTTCTCCTAGCATGTGTGGCTGTCCTCCAAGCCATGGAGTAAACCTCCTGGTACTAATCTCACCTATTCTTTGGTGTTAGTCTCCTATATTGTTACTTTATGTTCCCCAGGTAAATGCAATCTTTCTATGTCTATCGCTCTCTTTCTGACTCATTTTGCTTAGCATGATACTTTTCATGTAGTACCACTTGTATGTAAATTTCATCACTACATCTTTGCTAATAGCTACATAGAACTCCATTGTGTAGATGTACCAAAGTTTCTTTAACCAGTCATCTGATATTGGGCACTCAGGATTTTTCCAGATTCTGGCTATTGTAAAGAGTGCTGCAATGAACAAACAAGTGCAGATGTCACTTTGACTATACTTTTTTGCCTCTCTGGGATATATTCCCAGGAGTGGTACTGCTGGGTCAAATGGGAGCTCAATTTCTAATTTTTTGAGAAAGGTCCGTATTGTTTTCCAAAAGGGCTGAACCAGTCGGCATTCCCACCAGCAGTGAAGGAGGGTCCCTTTCTCGCCACATCCATGACAGCACCGGTTGCTTTTGTTCTTTTGGATGTGGGTCAGTCTCTGTGGTGTGAGACGATATCTCATTGTGGTTTTGATCTGCATCTCCCTGATGAGTAATGATGTAGAGCATTTCTCATGTGCCTATTTGCTATTCGGATTTCTTCTTTGAGAAAGTTTCTGTTCATTTTGTTGCCCCATTTTTTATGGGGTTGGATGTTTTCTTCTTGTGGAGTTCAACCAGTATTTTGTATATCCTTGATATCAACCCCTTGTCGGATCGGAACTGGGCAAGAGAAGATCATGATGAAGCCAAGAGGGGTAACATAAGAATTATTGGAGTCCCAGAGGGACAGGAAGAAAACCCTGATGAAGAAGAAACTGTCAAAGACATAATTGCTACGACGTTTCCAGAGCAGAAGAAAACATGCGACCATATTCAGGAGGCCCAAAGGGTACCAGCTAGAAGAAATCCGAATAAAAATACCCCAGGACACATCCTGATTAAAATTACCAAAACCTTAGATAGAGACAAAATTCTGAAAGCAGCAAGATCAAAGAAGAAAATTTCCTACAAATGAGCATCGTTAAGATTCACAGCTGATTTGTCTGATGAAACCCTCATGGCTCCAAAACAGTAGTGGGATATAGTGAAAAAACTCAATGAAGTAAATGTCTCCCCAAAAATACTTTACCCAGAGAGACTCATTTATAACAGAAGGAACAACACACAGTTTCACAGACAAACAACATTTCGGGAACTTCATAGTCTCAAAACCATGGTTACAAGAACAACTAAATGGGCTACTTTAAGACAAGACAGGCCCCTCAAATACACCAAATTCCAACAGAGAAATGGGACAAAATCCCATAACAGTAATCTCTCTCAACATCAATGGGATAAATGCACCAATTAACATAGAGTGGCAGGATGGATTAGATAATTGAACCCAACATTCTGCTGCCTGTAAGAAACACATCTCAATAGTCAAAGCAAACACAGGCTCAGAATCAAAGGCTGGAAAACAATCCTGCAGTCAACCAGCTCCCATAAAAAGCTGGGGTAGCCATCCTAGTGTCAGACCAAATTGATTTCAGACTGAAGAAGGTCACAAGAGACAGTGAAGGTCATTTCTTATTGATCAAGGGATCTGTACAACAGGAAGAACTTACAATACTAAATGTATATGCAACTAATGCGGGACCAGCAAAGTACTTAAAACAACTACTCATAGACTTGGATAAAGACATTGATAGCAACACAATACTAGTGGGAGACTTCAACGCCGCTTCATCACCTCTTGATATATCAACCAGACTGAAGCTTAGCAAGGACATACTTTATCTGAGGGAAACAAAGGAAGAAAGGGACTTAGTACATATATACAGGACACTTCATCCTCAAAAAGCTGAATACACATTCTTCTCAAGCATGCATGAAACATTCTCAAAGATCAACCACATGCGGAGCCACAAACCATACCTCCATAAAATTAAGAAGATCAAGATTTTATCAACAATGTTCTCAGACCATAATGCATTGAAATTAGAAATAAATCACACACAAAAACAGAAAACTAAATCAAACACCTGGAAATTAAACAGTTCAATATTGGACAAGTGGTTTAGAAAGGAAATCAAGATTTTTGGATAGAAAGGATTCCTGGAAACAAATAAAAATAAGGGCATGAGTTACCAAAACTTATAGGACACAGCAAAAGCTGTGTTAAGAGGAAAGTTTATAGCTCTACAAGCATTCCTCAGGAAGGAGGAGGGAGTACACATAAGTAACCTAACCTCACAGATTAAGACTTTAGAATAGGACCAACAAAAGGAGCCCAACCAGAACAGGAGGAAGGAAATAATAAAACTCAGAGCAGGGATTAATGAGTTGGAAACCCAAAAAAACAATTAGAAAGATCAATGAAACCAAGAGCTGTTTCTTCGAGAAAATAAACAAGATCAAGAAGCCTCTAACAAAACTCACAAAGAAAGTGAGAGAGAAAACCCTAATAAACTGAATCAGAAATGAAAAGGGGTCATTACAACAAAAACTACAGAAATTCAAAGGATCGTCAGGGTGTATTTTGAGAAGCTTTATGCCACGAAACACAAAAACCTCGAGGAAATTGATGCATTCCTAGATTCCTATAGTACCCCAAGGCTGAACCAAGAAGACCTGAAATACCTGAACAGACCTATCACCATCAAGGAATTTGAAACAGTAATAAAAAGTTTCCCCAAGCACAAAAATCCTGGCCCAAATGGACTCACTAGTGAATTCTCCAAATCTTTAAAGATGACTTACTCCCAGTCCTCTTTAAACTTTTCCATGAAATTGAAATATCAAAAAGACTTCTGAAGAATTTATATGGAGCAAATATCACCCTGATACCAAAAGCAGACAGAGATGCCACAAAGAAAGAGAATTATAGGCCGATATCCATGATGAACACAGACGCAATGATCCTCAACAAACTATTAGCCAGTAGAATCCAACGACTCATCAAGAAGATCATGCACCATGACGAAGTAGGATTCATGCCAAGGATACAAGGATGGTTTAACGTTCGGAAATTGACCAGTATAATCCATCATATCAACAAAAGAAAATATAAAAAGCATATGATCATATAATAGATGCATAGAATGCATTTGACAAGTTCCAACACCCGTTTATGATGAAAACTGAGCAAAATACGCATTGAAAGAACTCTCCTCAAAATAGTCAAAGCCATCTACCACAAGCCCATGACAAATATCATTATCAATGGGGAAAAACTAAAAGCCTCCCTCTAAGATCGGGCACAAGAAAAGTTCGCCCACTTTCGCCACTTTTATTCAATATAGTACTGGAAGTTCTGGCCATTGCATTTAGGGAAGAGAAAGGTACCAAGGGAATAACAATAGTCAAGGAAGAGGTCAAACTATCACTATTTGCAGACAATATGATACTATACTTAGAAAACCCTAAAGGTTCTACAGGAAAGCTCCTAGAAAGAAAAGGTTGGTTTGGTAAAGTCTACAAAATCAACCAACAAAAATTCCATATTTTTCTTATATACAAATAACAAAAGAGAAGAATGAGACTTTAAAAAAATTCCTGCTCACAATAGTACCTCAGAAAATCAAGTTCCTCAGAATCAGCTTAAACAAAGTGGTGAAGGACCTATACAAGGAAAATTACAAAACACTACTTCAAGAAATAAGAGGACACTAGGAAATGAATACACAACCCCTGATCATAGAAAGGGAGGATTAACATTATCAAAATGGCAATACTGCCCAAAGCACTATACAAATTTAATGCAGTCCCTATCAGGGTACCCATGATATTTTTCAAAGAAAAAGACAAAACACTCCTGAAATTCTTATGGAACAATAAACCCCCATGAATAGCTGAAACAATCCTTGGTAAAAAGAAGATGGGTGGCATCACCCTCCCCAAATTCAAACTGTACTACAAAGCAGTAGTAAATAAGATAGCACGGTACTGGGCTAGAAACAGACCTTCAGACCAATGCAACAGAGTCAAATATTCTGTCACAGACCCCCAAATATTTGAACAATTAGTCTTTGACAAAGGAGCAAGAAATGTGAAGTGGAACAAGGAAAGCCTCTTCAACAAGTGTTGCTGGGAAAACTGGATAACTATCTGCAAAAAAATGAACTCTGACCTCTGTCTAATGACAGCCACAAAAGTCAGATCAAAGTGGATTAAAGACTTCAATATCAGACATGAATCCATAAGGTACATAGAGGAAAATGTAGGCAGAACTCTGCATGACATTGAAGCTAAAAATATCTTTAGGGATGAAATAGCGCTGACCTTGCAAGTGGAAGCAAACACAAACAAATGGGACTACATCAAACCAAGAAGCTTCTGCACTTCAAAAGAAACAGTGACCAAAATAGAGAAAGAGCCTACAGAATGGGAAAGAGTATTTAACCAATACCTGTCTGATAAGGGATTAATATCCAGGATCTTCAAGACACTAGTAGAACTGTACAAGATAAAAACCCCACCCCATCAAAAAATGGGGAGGACAAATGAACAGAATTTTCCTCAAAAAAGAAATACAAATGGGTAGAGGGCACATGAAAAAATGCTCCACATCGCTAGCCATCAGGGAGATGCAAACAAAATAACAATGAGATATCATCTCACACCACAGAGACTGGCACACATTCAAAAGAACAAAAGCAACTAGTGCTGGCATGGATGTGGGGAAAAAGGGACACTATTTCACTGATGGTGGGAATTCCCACTAATCCAGTCTTTCTGGAAAACAATATGGACAGTCTTTCAAAAACTAGAAATTGAGCTTCCATATGACCCCGCAATACCCCTTCTAGGAATATATACTGAGGATGCAAAAAAGCACAGTAGAAATGACATCTGTACCTATATGTTCATTGCAGCACTGTTCACAATAGCCCAAATCTGGAAACAACCCAAGTGCCCTAGAACAGATGACTGGTTAAAGAAACTTTGGTACATCTACACAAAGGAATACTATGCAGCTGTCAGGAGAGATGAAGTCATGAACTTTGCTTATAAATGGATAGACATGGAGATCATGCTAAGTGAAATGAGTCAGAAAGAGAGAGACAGACATAGAAGAACTGCACTCATTTGTGGACTATAAAACAACATAACATGAGGCTGACTCCTAAGGACAGTAGATACATGGGACAGACAGATTGCTCCATAGCTGGAAGCCTGCCTCATAAGCAAAGGGGAAAAGGCAGCTGTAATAGAGATGGGATCACTAAAAAAAAAGATGGCTGTAGGAACAGGTTGGGATGGGAGATATGTGCAGAAAGTAGATAAATGAGCAAACATGATAACCATTCAGGGTCTTAATTGAAAACCCTAATTTCCAAACTTAGAGAGAGATTATGGGGAATCATATCTGCCATGGAGGCAGAGGGAGGGTGGAAAGGGGGCTTATACTGCGGGTATTGGTTGTGGGGAATGTACACTGAGGGAGGGATGGGTGTTTGATCATTGTGTGATTTTAACACAAAAATGAAAGCTTATAACTCATGGTGATTTAATAAAATTAATAAGAAAAAAGAAATCAGAAGCACTAAGGTGTTCATAATCACTCAAAATATAAAATGCATATAATTATAACAGCATATGTATAAGTACTGTATGCTAAAAACCAAAGTCTTTATACAGTAAAAGGAAATGCAATGTATCTAACAGAACTGAAACAAAGACACAAATATTCTTCACATGTTGGATGATGTAACAATACGTCTCCCCCAAAACATTTTTAATGCAATAAAAATATTAATACATTTGTACACACAGGCAGGAAAATCATAAAATTTTATGTGAAAACACAAAGGAACTAAACAGAAAGGAATTAAACAAAGAGAAGAGGAATTGTCTATCACACTTTTTAAAAAAAGAAAAATAAAGTCTAAACAACCATTTATAAATACTAATTAGTTATCTCCAACAATCAAGACATGGGATTGCCAGATGAATACATTTATGAACCAGTGGAAAATAACTGAGAACCCAAACAAAGGAAAGTGACTGAGCAATAGATAGACCAGATTATTGATCCTTACAACAACCTATCATCAAATTCTAGCTCTAGATTTAAGTAGTTCAAAACATACTTCTCAAGCTAGTTGACCTTTTTCTTTCTAATTCCAGTTTCTTTCTCCGTGTTACAAATCAAAGTACAGTTGTAGAAAACCCTAGAGAGTAATTTATTATGGGATTTTAAGTGTCAAGTGGTGTTCAAGTTTGCCTCTCAAAATAAAAGGGACACAGGTGTGGAGAAGGAGTGTGCCTGTGGGCTGACTTATGGTGGAGGAATCAGTTGGATGGGAGATGTGTGCTGAAAGTAGATAATGGAACAAACATGATGACCTCTCAGTGTCTGTATTGCAAACCATACTGCCCAAAAGTAGAAAGTGAGTATGGGGAATACTGTCTGTCATGAAGGCAGGGGAAGGTGGGAAAGGGGAGGAGTATACTGGGGAGATTGTAGGTGGGGAATATGCACTGGTGGAGGGATGGATGTTTGATCATTTCGTGATTGTAACCCAAACATGAAAGCTTGTAACTTTCTCATGGTGATTCAACAGTTTTTAAGACAAACTTGCTATAGCTTACTCTCTCACTTTGCCTACCAGAAAGGGGTATTTGAATTAATATTTTAATATTTGAATTAACTGATTATTGTTAGAGGATAAAACACATATTAAAACTCTTAAAGACACAGCTATTCTAGAATAAATTATCTTACAGAAGGGAATACTGAGCTGAATGAGTTGAAGGGCAGATCTAAAAGAATATATTTGGGTAACGGGAAAGGCACAAGATCCTTATCCCATTGTTAATATATCAATTCTCCAGTTAAAAACCAGGAATAACACTTATTCTCCTTTCATCTGTGTTTGGTAAAGGGAGTAGATATTTCAATTTACTTATAAATTGTAGCACTATAGCACTGTCCTCCTGTTGTTCATTGATTTGTTTGAGTGGGCACCAGCAACGTCTTCATTGTGAGACTTGTTGTTACTGTTTTTGGCATATTGAATCCACCGCAGGGAATTTGCAAGGCTCTGCCATGTGGTGGGTGGGATACTCTCGGTAGCTTGCTGGGCTCTCTGAGAGGGACAGAGGAATTGAACCCAGGTCAGCCTCATGCAATGCAAATGCCCTACCTGCTGTGCTATTGATCCAGCCCTTAGAAATTGTAAGCAGCCTTGATATTTACCAAGTGCTGTCATATGGCTCTGATACCCTTCCTCACCTCCAAATTATTTCTTTAGTTCTTCATCTGTGATGAAGAACGAACATAGTCCTTTACTATCACACAGTAAGAAAACCATGGTGCAACTATTTCTTTTTGTTGGCCTATGTTATTATGCTGTGTGTTCTACTAAGAAATAAAGTTTTCTGCTGGTAAGAACTGTGCCTTCTATTTGTTATGTTCAGGACCTAAAATAAGTAACAAATAGGAGCCCTGAAAATTATGGTAATAATGTCTGCAAAGTTCTTGGACTACTCTAATGAAATGCATTATTGGATAACAAAATTGTTAATTGAAGTCATCATCATTACAAAAGTTGATTCCTTTGATGTATTGCCTCAGGGCATGATTAAAGATTTAACAATATTGGTCTTACATCCTGAGATGTGAAAAATGCCTAATCATTTGTTCAATAGTATAAGGTTTATTTAGAATTAGAAAGCTAGGAAAATGCTGTCTGCATATAAATTGCTCTGCAAATGTATTTTCCAATCATACTAGCATTCCTCATTCCCAAAGAACATATTTACAAAGAAGGAAGAATGAAAGAATGTGTACTTAAATTAAAACATACACACACACGCGCACACACACACACACACACACACACACACACACACACACACACACACAGTAACTCAGGAACAGCAAAGAATTAAATACATAGCTAGAAAAGGAGTTTTAATTCTCAGAAGACCCTGCATTCTGGTCTGAATCTCTGCTCATATGAGGAAAGGGACTCAAGGTCATAAATACTGGCATCTGTGCTCAAGTAATAAAAACATATTACCTTTCTAGTAAACTAAATTAGTATAATATAGGGGATTTATTTCAAGGACTACTATAAAATTCTTGGGGAAAAAATATCAGTTAGAATTTTTGTTGATTTTAAGATTAAAACATGAAGCATAAAATTTGTGATTGAAAAAAAATTGAGAAAAATACATCACCTATGTTTGGACATTAAATCTTTCATTTCTCATAATACAAATAGCTAATATTCACAGGGCATAAATTATGTGGCAGGCATCATTCATACAGAAGAGATACTCTTCCTTTACCCACCCAATATGCACTGTAGCACTGTCCTCCCATTGTTCATCAATTTGCTCGAGTGGGCACCAGTCTCCATTGTGAGACTTGTTACTGTTTTTGGCATATCGAATGCACCATGGGGAGCTTGCCAGGCTCTGCCATGTGGGAAGGATACTCTCGGTAGCTTGCCAGGCTTTCTGAGAAGGACGGAGAAATTGAACCCAGGTAGACCATGTACAAGGCAAATGTCCTACCTGCAGTGCTATCGCTTCAGAAAGAAAATAAGAGGTACATCGAGTTTACATAATTTTTCCAATCTGAATTACCAGTGAGTCAAGATTAAAACTCAGAAAACAAATTTGTAGACGCAATACTTTTTTATAAGCTGAGTTTTATTGACTTATTTTTAACATTAATTTTTATTTTATTAAAACACTGTGAGATAAAACATTACAAAGATGTTTATGATTAGGTTTCAGTCATACAGTGTTCCACACCCATCCACCCACCAGTGTAATTCCTCAGAATCATTGTCCCCAGTTTTCCCCTCGCCCCCCAAAACACCCCACTCCAACCTGCCTCTTTGGCAGGCAGCTGTTTTTTCTCTTTATCTTTCTCTCTCTCACTCTTAGGCATTATGTTTTGCAATACAGATGCTGAAAGGTTCCAACTACTGTTGTCATAATGGGTCCTCATCTATCTTACCTACCCTCCACTTCCCACACCTTTGTGGTAATTTCCAAGCGTTGATCAATCCTCCTGACACATTTTTCCTTGCCTTGGATATTAGTTTCATACTACTTTCTTTTACATTCCATAACTGAATGCTGTCATTCTATATCTGTCCGTCTGCTTCTGACTCATTTCACTCAGCATGATACTCTTCAGGTCCATAGATATATACACAAATTTTATGATGTCATTTTTCCAACAGCTGTGTAATATTTCATTGTGTAGATGTACCATAGGTTTTTATCCAGTCTAGACTCAACATTTTAGACTTTTAACTATGCTATTTTCTTATGTGCATCTAAATATTATTTAATGCAATACAAAGTCAAGGAGGGGATACAAGCACCCACTGATCATTAACATGTCAACTAATAAGAAAAGAAGTACTTAATTCTTTGAATTTTTCTGTCACCTCCTCAAAGGAGCAATAAGCAAACAAATTGAGTGTCAAGGACTGATAAAAAATCCATTAAGCATTTAACTTAGTAATAAATATATAGCAAATCACTTGATCACTTGACAACCCATTACTCATCAATTTGCTCGAGCGCGTACCAGAAACATTTTCATTCATCCCTATCCCGTGCTAGTGTAGCCCAGTGGAGTCTGCTCATTCCAGGAACATGAAGATCCTCAAAACAAATATTCAGGATTTTGATGAAGAAGTCTGACAATCTCATAGGTGGGTGACCACGTGATCTTTTGACGACCCATGGAATCCAGTCGGTAATGGCTCTAGTCCAGCAGTCGTCTCCAAATCTCACTGTGTGTCCAGCCCATCTGATTTTCGATGACTTGGCAAATGAGCAAGACAGTGTCTCTGATTCTTGATCGTTGACAGAGGTCAGAACTCCAGATTCTTTCTCTCATTTGAGTGAAGCGTGATACTCCAAGCATAGCTCTTTCGATTCCTCTTTGGGAGACCCAAATAGCGTTCTCATCCTGTTTTTGTAGGGCCCAAGTCTCTGGGGAATGTATTAATGTAGGAAGAACAGTCAAATCGAAGAGATGTGCCCAGAGCTGGAGGTTCTTCATCCTCTTAGCTATTTCTTCAACATACTTGAAGGCGTTCCTGGCCACTATCTTTAGACTGTGCAACTCAGATACCAGGTCTTCCGTCATGTTGACTTGACCTAGGTACACATAACTGTTGCATTCAGAGATGTTCATTCCATTGAGAGCGAATGGAACATCAGAAACAAGACCATTTCTCATAAACATTGTCTTCATGAGATTCAGCTATAGTCTGACCTTCCCACTCACGGTAGAAGTCAGCCAGCATTTGTGCCACTTGCCTGATGTTTGGTATTATTAGAACGATATCATCAGCAAAGCGGAGGTGGTGTAGTTGCCGACTGTCTATGTTCACTCCTATTCCTTCCCATTCCAGTCATAGCATGACGTTCTCAAGGGTGGCACTGAAGTGTTTTGGTGACAAGGTATCACCCTTCCGAACCCCTTTCTTGACATGGATGATCACTTCCTTGTAGAATGATGAGATCCTGGTAGTGAATCTGTAATATGACTCTTGGAGGATCCTGATGTATTGAGTTTGAATGTCCTGCTTTGCTAGGGCTTCAATGATCTTCTCTCTGTGACCATGTCATGATCACGTCTGCGGCCACCACTCGGTGCATTTTCATTCTTGCCCGAACCAGGAGTATAACACTAGATTGGGGATGTGGGTGATGCAGGTGTGAACATAGAAACACCATAAAGTTTATTTCCTCAATTCTAAGTAATTCAATCTTCAAGTGCACCATTAAACTCCTCTGCTTACTGTGGATTGGATATTCCCAAGGAACCATACATTTATTAAGATTTGCCACTGCCATGCTCCAGGATGCTTTCCGGACACTCTGGCCAAGACTCACACATGAGTGAAGCCCCGCAGAACCAGGTAAATGGAACTCTGTGACCTTGGACTCCAGGCTCAAGGGACCCGGGAACAGAGATCCTCTGCCTGCTCCCACCAATCTCTGGTGACCAAGTGATTACAACCAGAAGACCCACCCTATCCTGCCCTGTCTGCTTCCATTAACCTCCAGAAACCCAGGGATTACACACTGAAGACCCACCCTACTGGTACCAGATAAATACCTCATTGGCAGACCTCCACTACCTCCACTACCCAGCCGCCGCCAAGCTCCAGGATGCTTTCCAGGATGCTTACACATCATAAGACACAATATCCATCTTCCAAGATCACAGTCATGGTCACAGTCCTCCCGTTGTTCATCGATTTGCTCGAGTGGGCACAGTAACGTCTCCATTGTGAGACTTCTTGTTACTGTTTTTGGCATATCAAATACTTCACGGGTAGCTTGCCAGGCTCTGCTGTGCGGGCGAGATACTCTCGGTAGCTTGCTAGGCTCTCCAAGAGGGGCAGAAGAATCGAAGTCAGTTTGGCAATGTTGGCCGCTTGTTAGGCAAACGCCCTACCGCTGTGCTATCGCTCCAGCCCCTTGGAAGATGTTCAATCTTCCAAGATTACCACAGCATATTTGATAGGGTTCAAGTATGGTTTGAACCATGGGAACACCTGCAAGGGCAATTAGAGGTCACTCTAAAAGCCTCTATCCCTTTCGGATAGCCTGGCAAGCTACCGAGAATATCCCGCCTGCATGGTAGAGCCTGGCAAGCTATCCGTGGTATATTCAATATGCCAAAACCAGTAAATACAATGGGTCTCATATAGCAAATATAATATAAAATAATGAATTCATTTTCTTTTAAATGAAAATATTGCTGAGGGTTTTGATATTCTTTATTTGATCTCCAATTATTTTACTTTTAAAGATATACATCACCTATAAAGGACTAATGCAATCTGAGAAAATGTAACTTCATTTAGAATCAAGTTAGGGTGTTCCCTCATGCCTGATGCTTAGAAGCCAAAAAGATGATACTATTCTAATATTAATTTCATTAATGTTTGTGTAAGTCTTAATCTTTTTATTAAGCAAAGTTTGCCATTTGAAAAGAGTAATTTCATTTAAATTCTTAACAGCATGTCAGTCTGATTTATAGATAGTATTATAACTTTCATACATGCATGTTGAAAAGGAGATCTCACTGGAAATCATGAAGTTTTATTTCCACTTTATCCATTTTATCTCTTCATCAAGCAAATTGATGATTAATGGGAAGTCAAGTGATCAAGTGATCTCTTAAGTCTAAGAATGTTTAGAATTAAGACTATCAATATAGAGGATACATTGGTGGTATGAGAGAGAAAATAATATTTTTTAGGAGTTCAGAAATGTTTTGCTAGCAATGATATTAAATAATTAGCTGTTATCTGAACATGATGATATATTGATATTAATTAAAAATGCTCGAGCAAATTAAAAATGAAAACAAATAACCCCTCATAAATACTTATAAGTGATACACATTAAGATAACTTTTATTTACATATTGTCATTGTGGACATTCTTAATCTTATAGGATATATAATTTTTTAAATATCTGATTATTAGGGTTAAAAATCAATCAACATTGCTCAGCTAAAGTTTTCACAAAAAAATCAAAATTATAAAATAAAGATAAATGAATAAACATCAAATAAAATGCCAAAACCGGTTCCTTTAATAAACAGAAAATAAGATCTAGAATGATAAAAATATCAGATGTTATATTCTGTTAATAAGTTAAAATGTCATTCAAAGGCTACACAACACTTAGCATAAAAGTCAAATAATTAGAAAAACTATTATGACACTTTTGGAAGAACCTACAGATAATCATATATCTTGTAAAAACAGATGTAATTTATTATCAAGATATCAATAGTATGCATACATGTGTATGTGTGTGTGCACATGTGTATGAACAAAAAATAGTATTTCTAGATAACAATGAAGATGGCAAGAATCTGTACCCTTAGACATTTTACAGTGAATTGTCTAAAGATTCGACTTTTTGATGAGTACATTGTGAAGGCAAAACATTCCAATTACCAGAATACCATACAGGAACTCAGGAATACTTTTTCATATTCATTCAAATTCCCTAAGAAGTATTGAAAGCAAATTGATATAAATTGTATTTCTGCTTTCCAAAATGTAATAAAAGACTAATGAATACATGCCACAGAGATTTTCAATATAATAAGAGTACTTCCAGTAATACTACGCTGTAAGAGGTAACTAAAGTCAATTTGTGCATGAATTTAACAATTCTCTTATGTGTCTAATCCAACTAAGTTTAATATCATTACAAATATATTATTCAAACAGTGAAGTATTTGGATTCCCTTATCTCATTCCCTTCTGATTCCTGAACTTCATCTGTAAGTATTGGGCCTTTCTGTTCCCCCTCATTCATTTATGATGCGATGCATTCTTTAAAATTTCACACCGTTGGGAGCTTTATAACTAAAGGCAGTCGTGATTCAGATGGAACAATTAAGAAAGGAAAGAAATGGCTTTAAATATATACTGGTCATCAACAAATGGATAAAGTTAAAGAAATTTCTAACTACAATATACACTTGTATGCATGTATATACACAATACCATGTAAGAGTGTACACAATACTCATAAAATATAGTTATGGAAAATAAATTGTGTTATGGTTTATATAACTTAAACAACTTTTATTCTTCAATTGCATTGAAGGTATAAGAACTTACCCAAAACATATCTCTCATGGTAATATAGAATTTAATATTAAATTTATTTTAACTTGGGAAACAAGGTCCCAGAATCCCAAAAAAGGACAAATTATTTGCTGTAATTTGTAATAAATAACAGCAGTCCTTTAGGAGTTAAGTCTCAGGAGCAGGAGTCTTAGGAGACTTAACTCTGGGAAGATGGAAATGCCATTTAAGTGTGTAATAATATACAGAGCTATGAACAACTGGGGTTCAATGTCCACTTTGATATTCAAGGGACCATACAAAACACCTCCTGATATTATCCACCTGAGGTTGAATGCTTCATGTCTATCACCACTTGGATTCAGGACCACTCTAAAGGATGCTAATTGCTCTTCATTTTTCAATAATAGGGATTCACTTACTATTCAGAGGTTTGCAGGCCATAGCATGTTTAAGATGTGTAACAAAAAATCCATGATACCAGAGGCTACTTGGTATAAATAGGAGTTAAGATCATATCAACATCATCAAAATTCTAAATGCAGACCCCAAACAGTCCTAACCTTAAACAGTCATTTGTATTCATTTGTTTTTCAACTTGCTTATTCCTTTCTGAGCACACAAGAGGTTGACACCTGTCCTAGAGCCTCAGGGCACATGGGAGGTACCCAACATCAGGAAAGACATCTCCCATGGCATGCACATGCATGCACACGCATGTGTGAGCACATACACACAAGCACACTCACACACACACTCATACACATGCACACACACATAACACACTCAGTTACATACACACACGCTCCAACTGGGATCACTTAAGCCAACAAATCTCACATGTACAACTGTGGGAGGAAATGGGAATCCAGAGGGACTCTCTGTGGACACAGTGATGACCCGGGTAGCCCACACTGAGAGTCATTTGATTTATTTATCTCATCAAGATTATAGTAAAACAATGCCGAAGGAAACAACTTTATTGGAAGATCTGCTATGCTGCTGAATGGACTGAAATAATTCCCATTTATGTATGCATCTCTGAAGAAGCCTTGATACAATTCATATGCTATTGACCCCGGGTGTCTTATATGCACACACACACCTGTCTATAAATCCTCATCTAGGAAATCTAGAATATGTGACTTACCATGGAGGGGAAGGCAATGGAGGTATCTGATACTGTCCTCCACTTGGCACACCATTTCAGTCTTTGCCATCATTAAATGTTTTCATTAGTCACTAACCACTTTTTGAATATAGTGCAACCTTATTCAATGGTCCTAGAAACAAACTATCATCACCACTGCTAGACTCTTAGTTTTCTTCTTCCACCATATATCCCAACTTTTCTTCACTCTGACTAGCAAGTCAACTGGTCTAGATTGTGCTATGGTAATAATCTAGTAAGGTTCTGAACTCTTTGTTCCTGTACTTATGAGGCAATATTCCCACAGTTTTCCATTCTCTAAAAAGAAGAGAAGTACCATGAGACAGCCCAGGAGATTCCTGAATGCAGAAACACACTATACCATACCTCTGCTTAGTACACACTACCTAAGCTAATCAGCCTCAAAAATTTAATTAATATTTGATCTCTGAAGCTTTGTAGAATTAATTTGCTAAAGGCAGGTACTCTGATATCTTAATATGACTTATTAAACATGATACACTAAACGTATTCCAATATATACTAATTACATATTCAATTTTCATGACCTATTCAAAATAGTGACCCAGTGCACTGTCCTGCACAAAGTGAAGATAATAAAAGTGATACAAATTATATTTGAAGAAAAAAAAGTAAATTAACACTTAGAGAAACATCTTTTCCCTGTTTGTTCACCAAAAGCTGAAGAACTTTGGAGCCATTCTGCCCATATAGAGTGAAAATAATGCATTTATTATATTAAAGAATCAATTGTCACTGTCACTGTCCTCCCATTGTTCATCAATTTTCTCGAGTGGGCCCAGTAACATCTCCACTGTAAGACTTTGTTGTTACTGTGTTTAGCATATCGAATACGTCACAGGTAGCTTGCCAGGCTTTGCAGTGCGGGCGAGATACTCTCGGTAGCTTGCTGGGCTCTCCAAGAAGGGAGGAGGAATCAAACTTGGGTCGGCCATATTAGCTGCGTGCAAGGCGAACGCCCTACCTGCTGTGCTATTGCTCCAGCCCGAAGAATCAATTATATGCCTAAAATATATATTTTAGTGAAGATATTTCATTCAGAACTGCAAATGTTAAGGCTGAAAGGTGATCTAAATTATCCATTAGTCAGAAAGAGGACAGACATAGAAAGATTGTACTCATTTGTGGAATATAAAGTAACAAAATGGGAGACTAACACCCAAGAATCACTGTCACTGTCCTCCCATTGTTCATTGATTTGCTCGAGCAGGCCCAGTAACGTCTCCATTGGAGAACTTGTTGTTACTGTGTTTGGCATATCGGATACGTCACGGGGAGCTTGCCAGGCTCTGCCGTGAGGGCGAGATACTCTCGGTAGCTTGCCGGGCTCTCGGAGAGGGGCGGAGGAACCGAACTAGGGTCGACCATGTTGGCTGCGTGCAAGGCAAACGCCCTACCACTGTGCTATCGCTCCAGCCCCAATACCCTAGAATAGTAGAGATAAGTACCAGAAGGATTACTCCATAGTTTAGAAGCCAGCCTCACTTGCTGGGAGAAAAGGCAGTTCAGATAGAGAAGGGACCACCAAGTAAAGGGTACTAGGGGAATCCGCTCAGGATGAGAGATGCACGCTGCAAGTAAACTATAGACCAAACATGATGACCACTTAATACCTCTGTTGCAAACCACAGCACCCAAAAGGAGAGAGAGCAAAAGGGAATGCCCTGCCATAGTGGCGGGGTGGAATGGGGGGAACACAGTGGGGGGGGGGTGGGAGGGATGCTGGAACCATTAGTGGTGGAAAATGGACACTGGTGGAGGGATGGGTAGTTGATCATTGTATGACTGAAATGCAAGCACGGAAGTTTGTAAGTCTGTAACTGTACCTCACGGTGATTCACTAATAAAAAAAAATTATCCATGACCATTTGCAACCCACATGCTCTCAAAACAACATATCTGTGTTACCTCACCAATACTTGAGGCTCATATTCTTACTATTATTCTCTTATACATATGACAACTTTGATTTTTAGATAAGACAATACATCCAAGTTCAAACAGTTATCTATTAACAGAAATATCCTTTGAATCAAACTACCATTTCAAAAAATTTATGTTTGACTCCTTCTAAATTTTAAAACTACATTATCTGCCTACCAAATAGCCTATTCATTAAAAACAAATATGTCCCAAGCCAAGTTATTTAAGCAGTTGTTTATTTTTATTTCTTTCAGTTCTCACAAAGTGATTATATTAGCAAATGGTGGACATTTCTCAATTTGACATTTATGCAACTTGTGTTCCTTATTGTTCTGACTATGTTTTACTAAATAAAAATAATTAAAGAAAATAATGACATGAAAGAGCTCTACAGTATATTTTCTGGAGATTTGGGATAAAGAGCTTAACTGTTCTTTCATGCAGAAGACAGAGAGCGAAAGACAGAAGATTAAAAAACAAACAAACAACAACAACAAAAAAAAACAGCAGTTTAAAGACAATCTTTACAAACCTCTCCAGAATTTCTTGATTACTTCTCATCTGGTCTAATTTTTCCCTGATGAGAAGCTGTGCTTGAGAGTAATAAGTACTGCATGAACTAAATGCATCACACCTGACAGTCTGCATAATGGCAATGGTGGAAAGGAATCAAATGGATTTAGGTTTCATCAACCTGCGGCTATTGATTTTCAGCTTTCCATGAGCAGCAAATAGAGTTAGAAAAAAAAACACTTTTTGCACATAAAAGAAGGAACAGCAAGGCGACATCAAGCCATGTTTGAATATAATGTGCATTTCTTAAACATCTTGCATCTCACCTCTGACTCATTCAATGGTGAAAGTGCATCTCTGTTTCATAAATGTACACCACACAAAGAAATGTTTTGTTAACTCTGCATTACTGAGAAATCTGGATAGTAACACCACCAATTATAGTTAAAGTTCATTGCACATCAACAGATTATAACTTTATATATATATATAGAACAAAGAAATTAATGAGGTTCTGAAACATAGTATTCTGAAAGTAGTGAAAGCTGTACTTCAGATTTCCTCCGCTTATTTGAATATCTCCTATGTCTCACTACTGTGATAAAAAATTAACTATCTGATACATAGAACTTACTTTCTTCATTATATTTTGAGTGATATATTTGACCATCTTCTGTACATCTTCTGTAACATTGTGTGCAAAACAAAAGCAAAGAGGTTGTCTCTTCATTTTAATCTATTCTTATGGATTTTCAAAGGGCAAGAAGGGTTTTTGCTTGCTTGCAGGCAGGAAAACTGAAATTAAAACTCAGTTAAAATATATTGAGTTTTGATAAATTCATTATTACAATTTCTTATTTTCCTTCCATTCTATCCAAATTATTTTGTCCTCGGAAATAAGAGGTCATTCAACTATATAGTTACAAGCTTATCATATGAAATTAAATGCCAGGATGTGCAGTAATTAGAAATCACCTCATCCTGGAAAATGGGATAATGACAGAGACCTTGAATCACTGGAGGTTAAAGCTGCATGTTTAGAGCATATTTGTATAAACCTGAGATAAGCTTCTGATTAGAGATACTCCATGAATGACACTACAATTAAAAGTTATATTTAATCTAGCAGAAATAATTCACTTGCAGCATTGTGACCTCAGCAATGAATTATTTGAGTAAAGGAATATCAGACACAATGCCCTTTTCTCAACCTTGTCCAAGTTCAATCACTTTTAAGTAATTTGTCACAATATTAATACACACATATAGATTATATAAGGTACCATGGCATTAATAAAAGAAATTGTGGCCAAAAAAGCCCAGGTAGTTCTAATAGACTAAAAAAAAAGATTAAGAATGCCTTTCCTGCTGGGGGGAAAGGCAACACAGATAGAGAGGGAATCAACAAGAAAAGGGTGCTTGGAGGGCCCGCTCATGATGGGAGATGCAGACTGAAAGTAGACTATAGACCAAACATGATGGCCACTTAACACATCTATTGCAAACCACAACCCCCAAAAGGAGAGAGAGAGAAAAAGGGAAAGCCCTGCCACAGTGGAGGGGGAGTGGGGATGGTGGGAGAGATGCTGGGATAATTGATGGTGGAAAATGGGCACTGGTGGAGGGATGGGTACTCGATCATTGTTTGATTGAAACACAAGCACGAAAGTTTGTAAGTCTGTAACTCTACCTCATAGTGATTTTTTTTAAAAAAGAAACTTTGACACATCTACAAAAAAAAAAAAAAAAGAACAAAAGAACAAAATAATGGCTCACCTACCACCACATCAAATATATACAGAAGGAAGAAGTCAACACAGTAGGTACCTAGGCTGCAGATGAGATGACTGCTATAAACACAGTACAAAATGAGAAATAATCAAGATTTTTAAACCATTTTTTAATTTGGGGAGCAGAGTGGTGGCACACCTGGGAGTGCAGAGGTATCAAGAATATTTAAAACGTCATCTGTTGTTTTATTATTTTTGTTTGGGGAGGGAGGTGGTGGCACAGCTAGCAGTACAGAGGTACTGGGGAGCTTTGCGGCTAACATATAAGCTCTGAACCAGTCTTGACACCAAATGATACTGTGAACCACTGGCCCAGCCACACAGTTTTGCAAATGAAAAAAGTGTTTTACAAAAGTAAATTACAGAGGAACTTTGGTTCAACAGAAGAGAAGCATTTTAAATGATGAACTGTTAAATTTCTCAGAATGTGTCTATATTATGGTGAAAAACGAGATACAATCATAAACTGAAATGAAAAAAGAAGTTATTAAATACATACACAAAAGTTATATGAGAGAAAAACTGTAGGATAATAATGATGCAAAGATAAAATGTAGAGGGTGCGGAGAGGGGAACCTCAGACAATGGATACTGGAAAAGGGTGCGGGGTCAGGACATTGTATGCATGGAACTCTATTATTCTATTATTAACAATATTGAAAATTAGACGGCCTTATATTTTTTAACCTTGAATAACACATTAAACAAAATCATAAAACTGGAATAAAATTAGAGAATCAACCCTAAAATATAAAAAAAGTAAATAGGATATTTAAAAAAAATTGGTGCTGGAAATGTTGATTCAACTAGAAAGTAACCAGAATGAATGAAGCAGAAGCAATCTTAAAATTAAAATGAGATTTTACGGATTAGGTTAAAAAGGAAAAATATGGTTTTCTTGAAAATTTGGTAGAACTTGCTAAAGAAACCATCTGGCCATTTTTTTTCCTCATGTTTGTTTTGTTCTGTTATATTTTACTTTGGGGAAGGTTTCGTTTTAGACAATCTTTTCAATTCTATCACTCACTATAGGTCTGTTCTGTTTTTATCTTTATTCCTAATTCAATAAAGAAAAATTGGAATAACGGATATTCTAACAATTTTTTCCTTTATTCTAGGTATTCCAACTTGTTGTCTGTTTATAATAATCCTAATAGTTTGTATTGTTATAATATGTTGTACCTTTATTTCTTTGTTTCTGAGCTTTATGTTTTCTCTCAGAATTTTTTGTGATTCTGATTTTGCTTACCTTATGGAAGAATAAATTCTTGGTTTGTTGATGTTTTGGAATGTCTTGGTAATATTTAATTTCCATTATAATTTTTATTATTTCCTTTCATCTACAGACTTCTGGGTTTTAATATTCTTTTTGCTCATGTTTTTTTGTTTTTGTTTTTGTTTTACATATCCAGTGGTTCTCATCGCATGGCTTACTTCTGGCTTCCTTCCTATTCAGGGATTACTCCCAGTGGTACTCGGGGACCATAAGTCAGGAATAAAATCTGCAGCAGCCACATGCATGACAAGCACCTTATTTGTCATATTATTTCACTGACCCTTAGGAGATTTTTAAAATATGATTTCTTTAACAGATTTGTTTATGATTTTTAAATGTATTTATTTATGTATTCTACTTCCTGAGGTTGAAATTCCCTTAGTATTTCTATTGCTGTATCTTTTAAGTTCTGATAAATTGTGCCATCATTTCTACTTATTTCCATACATTTATGTTGTCACTGAGTCCCCATTTCTGCACTAGTTCCTTAATTGCATGCTGGTGTTTTCCAGAAATTTGTTGCTTTTCCCTTTTTTGCTTTGGGTTGAGAGTGTCACACCATTCTGATTTAAAAGGTATTTGATATAACTCCAGTATTCATAAATTTTCTTTTATTTTTTAATTTTGGAGGAGGGTCTCCTCAGTGGAAGGTCCAGGGACCTCACTATGATCCTTAGTCAACCAGACAGGTGATCCAGCACAAGAACTTGAGAATGTGAGACTTCTTGTGGTACTAGAGATATTCAGATACACCTAGAATATTTCAAAATAGGTATAAAAAACTTATATCCATTGTCGTAGTGTAAAATAGATTTAAAGGAAAATGAATGGAAAATATATTGTTGCTGCTATCTATTTCCATTGATGTGAACTGGACTGAACTTCCCATGGCACTGAGGTGAGATGCGGGGTGGGAGGGCAGAGAAGTGGGTGGGAGTGTGGGAGACCCTGAACCAATGGTGGAGGGAAATGGACACTTTGGTCAGGGGTGTGGAACTGGAAGGTTGTATTCATAAAACCCAAACATTGCAAAATTATAAATCATGGTGACTAAAATCTAAAAGTTAAATTAAAAGTAATCCTTAAATTTAAAATAAAAATGTATTTTGGGAAGGCAAAGGAAGTTAAAGGAAATACATTAAAAATATTTAAAATAAAAAATAAAAGTATATTAAAATCTAAAGAAATATTTCTTTGGAGATATAACGGAAATAGAATATGTATAAATATTTTGCAAGATTAATGAAATCACCCACTCAATTAGAGTTTCTCATGACTGATGAGAAAACCACAAATAAAAATTTTAAACTCTGTACATGTGCATGTGTGTATACACATAATATATATTTATATATTATGTAATATATGTTGGCTGTGTGCAAGGCAAAGGCCCTACTGCTGTGCTATCGCTCCTGTCCAACTCCGACCCGAGTTCGATTCCTCTGCCCCTCTCGGAGAGTCCAGCAAGCTACCGAGAGTGAGAGTATCTCACCCGCACAGCAGAGCCTGGCAAGCTACCCATGATGTATTCGATATGCCAAACAAAGTACTGGGCCCGCTCAAGCAAATCGATGAACAACGGGAGGACAGTCAGTGATCCTTGATGTAATATATATGTTTTTTTTATATATATATACATATGTTTTAGGAGATTTTATTAAGTTAATCTTTCTCAGAAACCTTCCACTTCCATTTCTGACATGTGCATATATATATGTATACACATAATTTATAAATATGGTTTCTGAGAAAGATTAACTTAATAAAATCTCTTAAAACAAAATCAAATTCTCAACATGTAAATGTCCATTGGCATACTAAAACAGTGAAACTGTAGTTTAAAAAAATCTGAACAGAGGTAATCTCATAAATATTTCAAATGATTGTTATATTTAATGATCTGTGAAATATTCCATATAATAAACTAATTTTAAATAAATGTTTTAAAAACCTAATCTAATAGTACAAGATAAAACAAGGGAAAATTTAATCTTATTTTATTAATGTACATAAATACAAATGTGAACAAATATGGAAAATAAAATAAAATTTTATCATTATTAAAATGATTTATCATTTCTTTAAGTGTAAATTCTATCAGTAAAATTTAGATATCCATTATAATATATTAGATTCTGGTTCTTCTTAGGTTATAAATGACTGAGTTAAAAATCTAACTCTTACTTGCTTCTTTGTCCTTTGCATGAACTTTTGAAGAACTCATTTTCTAAACTGAAGCTGTGATGCAAAATATTAGTCTTGCAATCCAATTCATTAATTAAATGTTTTTTTATTATAGCCAATGCCTTTTTCTCTTATTGAGCTCCGATCAGAAATTTTAAGTAAACAGGCATACAGTATTCTTTTGCATTTTGCAGGTTCTGGGGGAATTTTGGTAGGGGGTGTTGGTTGTTTTTGTTGTTGTTTTTTACAAATTGTAGATTCATGGCACCCCCTAATTGAAACAAGTCCATCACACCATTTTTCTCTCTCTGAGTCACATTCTGGTAACTCTCACAAGAATTCAATATTTTTTATTATTGTTCTAACTGTTATTGGTTATCTATGATCAGTGTTCTTTGATGTTAACCCTTCAACAAATAGGTTATGACTTACTTAAGAGTCAAACTATGACTTTAATTTTCCAATTAAGGTCTGCCAGAAAGTGGCGCATGCAATTATTTGATACCTGAGGCTACCATTTCTTCAGCTGAGCTTTGGTTTTCCCTGAGAAAAACAATGCCTAGTATGGCTAAGCTTCTAGTACAGGGTTTTGTTGTATTCTGTAGTGCTCTTTCTAGCACGGGAGTCTTAAGATTTAGGGACAAGCATTCTGATAGCTAACGAGCTTGACCCAGGTGCCCAAATTTTGATCTTTTGCTTCTAAGATTCCCATTCATCAGAGCTATAATATTCCTTGGATGAAATGTTTTAATGGAAAACACACTAATGACTTCTGATGGACAACCAGTGTTTGCATGCAGAGACTTAAAGTTTGTTGGTGGTGAAAACAGTCCAAATCCATTCTCTTAATTCATTTTCCCCTCATCCCTCCAGTAATTAGCAGATTTAGAAATGCTTTGTGGTTCCTTAACAGTTGTCATCTTGCTTTCTTAGAGTGAGGCGCATTCCGATTATTTCCTCCCTTTGTAAAACGTTTCCCTAAATCAACTAGATGAAATGCTTCTGCCCACCAGTGAACACATCTTCAGACCAGTCCTAAAGCTACTTAGCTTGGATAAGAGGTAAGCACAATTCCAGATGTGGTCCAGTATGTCTAACATTGAAGGATCCTGAGAATCCCACACCCAACACAAAGGATCAGGGCAAACTGGAAGAGCTTGAATGCCAAAGTAGAGCTTGGTCAAAGACCAGCTTAACAGAAAGCCCAGAGGGAGGACGATGCTGGCATCCACAAGGGTGCTCCTGGATTCTTTAGCAGTTGTCTTGAGGTTCCATTCTGTTACCAAAAATGTCCGTCAAATGGAAACTCCTGAAAACAAGTTTTATGTTTGGTACTAAAGGGAAAACAACCCAAAGTCTGGGGACACAGTCTCATTAGCAGTAGAATAGAATTTTTGATAGATACTGAGTTAGGAAAAGTTTTATAGAGCAGTCGAAAGGCAATGTAGAAATAAGGTGTGACTAAATAGATTTTGAAAAGCTATTTTTTAAGATTAATAAACCCTTTGGGGGAGGGTACAGAGGGTGGGTCACACCTGGCGATGCTCTGGACTGACTCCAGGTTCTATGCTCAGGGATTATTTAGGAAGTGGTCAGGGAACCATATGTGGTAGTAGGGATGAAACCAGGATCTTTCACATGCCAGTCAATTGCTTTACCCCAGTTTTATTTCTCTGGTTCCTAAATATATTTCCAGTGGAATATAAACTAGCTAAAACTGAATATTTACTGGTTTTGTTATATCGAATATGCCATGTAATGAGATTTGGAGGTGACCACTGCACTAGAGCCGTTACCAACTGGATTCCACAGGACACCAAAAGATCGTGTGGCCGCCTACCTACGAGATGGTCAACCTTCTTAATCAAGACCCTGAACGATCGGCTTAAGGTTCTTTGTGTTCCTAGAATGAGCAGACACCATTGGGCTACACTAGCACACGGCAGGGATGAATGGAGAAGTTACTGGCACCCACTGGAGAAAATAGATGAGTAACGGGATGTCAAGTGATCAAGTGACCAAAACTGAATATGAAAAAGGTGATTGGTGTTAGATTTACTTGGCAATAAGTTTCTTTCTATAAATATAAGCTGTAGCACTGTAGCATTGTCCTCCCATTGTTCATCGATTTGCTTGAGCGGTCACCAGTAACATAACTTTGTTTAACCATGTGGTATAGGTGTGGCCAATAGAGGCATAACCATTTTATGGATCCAAATATCTGAATTTCTTTCATCAGTTCTATAGATATAAGCTGAGCATGACGACTCTAACTATCGTCTTCTCTCCAGTCCATTTTCTGCAACTAACCTTACATCTGCTTCTTTGAAAAACATGTTTTTAGGAGACATGGAACATTTTACTCATGTGTCAGTCATACCCCTTGGCTACACTATGTTGTAAATCAGACTCAGCTAAGTGAGAAGCACAGGTTGGTTTCTCCACTGTTGATTCTTCTTTCTGACTTTACTGGAAGTTTTATTCCTGAATTCCTATCTTAATGAGTTCTCATATGAAAATAAGAGAAGCAGTGAGAGAGACAGAGAGATCTCAATCTGCTGAGCACAAACTCAGCATGTTGGAAGGTGCACTGCACTGTTCTCTGAGCACAGCTGAGAGTAACCACCCAAAACTGTGCTTGGTGGAGACCCCAGGCACTGTTGGGTGGATACCCCAAACAAACAAGACAAAAGGGAAGAAAGAAAAAGATAAAAATATTAGTCAACTATTAGATATCAACCCCAAGTGTTTTAGGCTACATAAGTGACCCATTTTCCTCCCCCCAAGAGAAGCTTGCCTTGCTCTTATGAGCACCCCTAATCTTCTGAGTTTATTTTAACCTTTCCTTTGTGCTTTATCTCTCATTCTTAGCTGCTTACTTCCCAAAGTCAGACTTTGTTACTTATTAAGTCAAACCTTCGGGTGACTCTGGACTTTGCATCTGTAGTGAATTACTTGCTTTCCTCTTTCCCCTATAACCTTTTTTATATTTTGCTAGAGAGCAATGTTCTTTGCTTAAACACAGTAAGGCCATTAATGCTGTGCCCCTAACATTTGGGAGTTAAGTGAAATATATCTACTCCTGGGCATCTGTCATAATTACTTGACTTAGGCTTCAGGCACCATAGTTTCTAACACCCTAAGAAGCTGGAACCCACCGAAGGACCCGAGGAAAGCGGCAAATCCACCCTGGCATAAATATGGGACAGTCTAGAAATCATCAAGCACGGTCTTGATATAAACAATAATAACCTAAAACACAGAACCTTTGGAGTAGGAAAAGTTAAACCAGCCTGAGGACTTAGTCTGGGATGTATAATAAGAGCCCAGCCAGCTTTGCCCACAGAGCCCAGAGAACTAAGTTTTGGAATCAATATCTCTTATTGTGTTTATCCAAATAACTTCAAATACTAATAAGTAAACTTAATTGTTTAATATGTACTACCAGGAAGGGAAAGAGAAAAGCAACATAGATGCTTGTCTTCCCTGAGCGAATTTCTTCATATAGTCTCAGAAAGGGCATCCCCTTGAGTTATTCCCCCAAAAGAATCACCTCCATCAAAACACTTTACCTCTGTAAACAATCAATTACACCTACAAGCCTCGAACCCCCTCAGGTGTTATTTAACTGTGCTATTTGGTTTTGAATTAAATGTTCATGGTCTACAGTAGATTGACCAACAGTTACTGTGGTTCCTGTCTTTTTGTTCCTCCAGGAAGGCGGTTCTCAGCTACTGAATGTGTCATACCAAGGAACTGCCCCCACCTCCACAGCCCGACACTGTCAGTCACAGTCAACTGTCATTCTCCATGTGTAACCTGAAAATTCATATAATCATAATAATGAATTAGAAAAATGTAATCATGGGAAGTTTTGACTATAATAATTTGAATGCATAAGATCAAAAGACAGGGTATAAATGGATGAAAATGATTTCATGTATTTTACTCACATATTCATGAATTTAACTGTTATCTATGGATTTTTTCAATGACCCCATGTAAGACATGCAAAGTCTATTTTACATAAAGCTCTAATATTTAAATCTTTATTAAAGCCTAACAGTAAATTTAAAAGAATTATATTGAGGTTTTAAATGAAAGTTTTCTTTCCACAATATTTCTGTTGAAATGTAATTGTTTTCTCATTATTTAATTATCTGTTCTATAAATTAAATCAAAATATGCTATCAATTGATGCTCAGTTTACAGATTCCATATGATTAAACATTTAAAGTTATACATCATAATTTACACATAAAATGTTAATGAATTCTAACCACATGTAAATAGGGAAAATATTTTACAAATATGTTCTTAAAAATTATTTCCTGTAAAATATTTTTTCTGTTATTGAAACCATAATTTTGCTGAGAGCGAATAAGCTTAGACCTCAAAGCATTTATTTTATAGTTAAAAGGTCTGTTTTTGGAAGTGAAAACCCACAATCCTTCTAATGGATTTTATACAGAGCAAAATGTCTTCTCTCCAAACTATCATTAACTATATAAGGCTTTTTTTTTTTAATGAAGCTTTAAAGATTTTGATAAATTCCCACAAGCAAGACCCAAAATATATTTTTGGCTACACCCCATGGTGTTCAGGTTTTACTCCTGGCTCAATACTCTGGGATCACTCCTGGCACTGCTCAGGAGACCATATGTGGAGCCAGGGATCAACCCCAATGACTGAGAGCAAGGCAAGTGCTCTATCAGCTGTACTACATCTCTGGCCTCAGGGCATTATTTTCTTGTTTGTTTTTATGCAACAGTGCTGTTACTTTTAGTCAGTGTACTATTTGCTCTACCTTTACTGCTCAAATTAATGGTATTCATGGTTTTGTTTGGTATTAAAAGCAGTAAGGAAAAGAAAGGATATGAAACTTTTTAAAAGATATGCTTGGTATTTACCAAAAATATCATCTTCTCATAATTACATATAGGGTGTCTATTCAATCATAAAGAACAGATTTCTTAAGTCACTTGGTGGCAGTATTTTCAGGTATAAAACAAAGACTTTTTATGTATATTGAACAGGTGATACAAACCTGGGTCTAACATACACAAAGTGGGTACTTTACCACTGAATTCTTAAAGGACTGTAATTTTTTTTTTGGTAAAATAGATCTAAGAGCCTGCGGTAGGGCGTTCGCCTTACAAGCGGCCAACATGGCCGACCCGAGTTCGATTCCTCTGCCCCTCTTGGAGAGCCCGGCAAGCTACCGAGAGTATTCGATATGCCACACACAGTAACAACAAAGTCTCCAATAGAGACGTTACTGGGCCCGCTCGAGCAAATCGACGATCAACGGGAGGGCCTTTACTTTACTTTACTTTTATAATAAAATGACAATGATTACAAATTAATGTGTAAAGACCAATAACTCTCTATATATTCATAAAATATTAAGAATCCGTAACAATTTTTAATTACCTTCTCATAGTCGCTATATGCAACTCTAGTTTTTTATTGGTTTAACCTTATCTCTTTTTTGTCAAATTATATAATACTCCATTTATTTTCAAATTACAGTGAAACCAGAGCACAATTATAGAATATCCCTGATCAGCTTATTTTCTTTTCCTTTAGCATTCCTCCCTTCCCAGCGCCACTCTGATTGCAGCGTTGTCATTGGGCCTGGCGGAAATGAAGGCTCTGTTCTTTGGGGGCACGAGAAGTCCTCGATTTTGTCAAATTCAACAGATCTTCTTGACTATTCCTTGACATATGTGATTAATTGCCAGGAGTCACTTTATTCTCAGTATCTTTCTTACCCGCATGCTCAGGCTTTACTCTCCGGCTGCCACACAGCATCTCTCAAAAGAACTGAAATATGCCTTTATATTTAAATTGGGTCCTTGTGATAAGGCTAAGCCTGTCACACACCTGCCATCTTCACCTAATAATAGGCAGCCTGAGTAAGTACTAGGGCTCCTAGTGTATATTCACTGCACTATCCATTGTGTGAAAATTCTGATATGTCTCCTGCAACCCGGGTTGATGCTCATATTACTTTTCTCTCCTGCCCACTCTCTTTGCTTTCTGACAGTTTTTATTAAACCGTGTGTTTGGTTAGATAATGTTTGCTGTGCTTTCTTGCTTTTTGTATTTACTTCAAATAGAAAATCAGCACATTTAAAAACAAACTCCAACTGTTACATTTCTTTTGTCTAGAAATCACATAAAACAAAGAGTTGTCTAGTAATCAGTAAAAGGAGAAAAATCAATAGATACAAATTTCAAATGGAATTTCAGCTCATCATATTTCCTGGATTAATTTTTTTTAATTAGTAACCTGTTTTGGGATGATTTCAAGAAACATGAAGCATAGATCAGTAGAGCATACAATCAGTACTTTTTCACATAGATGTAATGACAGCTTAAATGAATTTTTATGTCACTAATATAGTATGCAATTTCAATGCTTATATTTGACATATACACTCACCTAATTCTAAATGGAAACATTATCCCACAGTTCTAGGATGCTTATTAAGTTTCCAAATAAGTAAATGGTGTTTTCCTTTTGCATTTGGAAATAGCACTTGATAACAAGTCATTTCAGTAGTTTTACAGCCATTTTTAAATATTGGGTTTGAGAAGGGTTAAATATGTACAAGATACCTTGTACATTCTTTATTCATTGCTTTCAAGTAACCTCTTGAAACTACATTCTACAAACTCATTACCTTGTGTTCATCTCTGTCTCATATTCAGAAGCAAACTAGGGATTCAATGATAGAAACAAGGAAGCATCGTTCTTCTCCAAACACTACCTGGCTTCTCGAGAGAGAGTCCACTACACATTCTAAGCCTCAGTTTCCTTTCTTGCTTCTATTTCTCTGCTCACTATGGACCAGATGGGATCTTGTAGGGCAGGGGCAACACTATTCAAATAATAATTAGAAGATGCACTTTCTGGGGCTGGAGCAATAGCACAGTGGGTAGAGCATTTGCCTTGCACGTGGCCGACCCAGGTTCAATTCCCAGCATCCCATATGGTCCCCTGAGCACCGCCAGGGGTCATTCCTGAGTGTAGAGCCAGGAGGAACCCCTGAGCATCGCTGGGTGTGATCCAAAAAGCACAAAAAAAAAGAGGGAATGCCCTGCCACAAAGGCAGGGTGGGGTGGGGGGGATAGGGTTGGGGGTGGGAGGGCTACTGGGATCATTGGTGGTGGAGAATGGGCACTGGTGGAGGGATGGGTACTCGATCATAGTATAACTGAAACCCAAGCACGAAAGTTTGTAGGTCTACAACTATATCTCATGGTGTTTCACTAATAAAAAGAATTTAAAAGATGGATATATTAAAAAAAATTTTTAAAAGATGCACTTGCTAATACTTTGTAACTTAAAGTAATTTTTGGAAATAACTCATTGGGATGAGCAGGGTTTGGGAGGTATAATTAGATAACAATTCTCTTTCCTTCTCCTCTCTACTCATTTAAACATGCTCAGCGAGAAGAGAAATCCCTTGCCTTAGACAACATTTTTGACGGGTTCTTTAACTCCTTTGAGTTGCACTCAGCTTTCATTCAAATGAGAAGGACTTTATTTTAATAATGAATAAAGCCAGACCAGCATAATAATTAAAACTAAGATTCATTTCAAATTCAATCTTCTCCTTTCCAACAAAATGAGCCTTTTGGAGAGGAAGCATGCATAAGGAAGGACTGAATCAATTTTTTCTTTTCCCTTTCCTGCCTAGTTTTCTCTTCCTCGCTAGGGTTAAAGGAAATGGAGGGTTGAGGGTGGGGAGGTGTTAAGTGAAAAAAAGAGATAAAGGCATATATTTTGTTCCCTGACAACTAGTGATGCTACATGACACTGTGTTTCCTTGCAGGTCTTCTCTTCAAATTCATTTAAAATGTCTTTGCAGGTCTTCCCATTAAACTCATTTAATATTAGATAACAATTTTCTTTCCTTCCCCTCTCTACTTATTTAAACATGCTCAGCGAGAAGAGAAATTTCCTGCCTATGCTTACAATGGCATGTAGCCTGATTGATCATGTATAATCCCCCCTCCATCAACTCCTGAGTCTGTGGTTTCTCTGCTGTAATTTCCATCTTAACCTTCTGACTGACACAAATCACGAATCATGACCATCCTGTTATTCGTCAATTGCCTCGAGCAGGCCCCAGTAACGTCTCCTTTATCCTAGCCCTGAGATTTTTAAGAAAGTGCTATATTCAAGGCTCTTTAGGAGAATGAGACCCATCATTGTTACTGGCATTTAGCATATTGTGTACACCACAGGGAGTTTGCCAGACTCTGCCGTGTGGGCAGGTTGCATTTGGTAGCCTGCCAGTTTGTCCAAAGTAGGAATGAGATAATAAGATGTCACGTGGCCGCGCACTTCCGGGAGCTGGATTTTATAGTCTCTGAGTCTTGGCTGTTGATGGGATTACACGGGCACCAGGGGGCCAGTTGGTGGGTGTGACCCCCACCTACTGGAATTCGGAGGATCTGGGTGGAGGATGCTCAGCCCCGATCCGAGTAGGCTTGGAGATCTCAGTCCCGGGACCCGCATGCCTTTGTTCTTCTGCCCGTACCTTCAGGTGTGCGGAGAGTGGTCTCAGCATGGTGGTGGCTGGTTCTGGAGGTCTTCGGCTGCTCTAGCCCTGGTTATGGCGTGGAGGAAAAGTCAACTGACTGACACTTTGAAGCAAAACTTTCCTTAAGCTAGAGATGGCAGTGATGACTCTCATATCGGAAGATCAATGTTCATTCATATTCTAATAATCTCAAGTTCATGTTATTCTTTATCATTTTCTGATAAGAACAATTAATCAGCCAAGCTCTGGATCTGGTACCAATCGCTTTGCCCCATCCTTCCTGAGCAGGGATTCTCAACTTTTCTTTGACTATGATCATCTTCCAAACTTATTTCCTTCCTGAGGTCCCTGTATCCAACCAGTTGGATCCCTAGTCTCATGCTATACCTCCCTGAGGCCCCATTTACAGGATTTCCACCTGTGTCAGATCAGAATATCTTAGGGGGACAAATTCCCACTACCACCCAATTGGGTAATGTTGCTCTAGGGGTTTCTGGTAATGAACTTATTATCTTGCTAGAGCTCCTTAGATCTGCATTAAAATGAGAAAAAATCCCCACCAATCCCAAACATATCTTAATTGCTCCAAATATGGGCTAAATTTTGTTTGCCATATTTTTAATTTAGCTGAAAAATAAACTACTACTTTTGTAAATCTTACTAGAGCACTATACTGTCTACTATTGGAATATACTCCAATTGTCTCTTACAAGAGAGGAGGAGGAACAGATCTTGTATAAACCTGATGCAAAGTTCATTTTCAATAGAGTTACTAACTTTATAATACTTCTGTAGTGCCACAACAAGGGAACACACAAGGACTTTTGGTTGTTAAAAAAAAAGCCAGCCTGTTGAACAGAAAGAGAACATTTTAGTGCTTTATATTTGAACATGCTTCCTGCAAAGTGAAGTTCTTATAATTTTATTGGTTGGTCATTGAGAGAGCTGCATATTATAATTTGAATGATCTATATTTCCATGCAGACAATAACAAAATCCTCAAATTTATTAACAACCTTACAGAATTTAATAGGAATAAATAAATCTTCAAGGCCAACTGCATCAATACAATGTGTCAGTCATATAAATAATTAAAATAAAACAGAAATCAATAAAATGGATTTGGGAACCCGAATACAAAGAGCAAAACCATCAGAGACCCACTACACCATTTTAATACCTAGCGAATATATTGTAGGAATTTGAGGTTACCATTGAATAATTATTTTCAAAGCTTATCTTTTTGAAAAAAGAATCAAAATTGTGATTCTTTTGCATAAGGATCAACATCAAATCAAAAAAATACAGAACAATGTGCCTTCTTTCAAATCAGAAGACAAATGTATTGTAGAGAAAAACTGATCGAAAACTGTCTGTGTTAATGTAAAAAACCAATTTATTTCAGGGAAAGAATTGAGAGAAAATAATCAATACTAGTTATTCATTCTTTTAAAACTTTCACCAAGAACATTTTTGAAATAATGGCGTCATTGTTCAACTGATAGCTAACTTCAGATACAAACTCAAACTAGTAATTTTAAGTGTTTAAAATATACTATACATCATTTGCTTCTGGCAATTATATGAGGTACATAAATTAATGTTACCTCATGTTACAGATAAGACAATTGAAATGCTTAAGTGAATAATATGTCTGCATTCGTGAGTCTGACTCCAGAGATTTCACTTTTATAAATAAAGTGTCTATTTGGAAACAAGATACATTTCATAAAGATAAGCTAGCAGATTTGTTAGAGGTGATTTATTAGTGATTAGTGTTATTAAACCTTTCCTTTTATATTTTAATAAATATTTTGAAGGAAGGCACATATGGTGAAAAGTCTAAATTTGAGAATAACTAAAATCTGAAATGCAGTAATAAACTAAGAACATGATTTTGCCCGCTCGAGCAAATCGACGATCAACGGGAGGGCCTTTCTTTTATAAAAAATTTATAAAAAATTCAATGTAACCACAGAACTGATATCCAAAAACTATCAGATTTGTTTCTGGATTCCACAGTAAATTATGAAGACAAAGGAAAGTAAACAGAGAGAAAGAAAACTGGGTAATGAGAGAATAAGGAAGAGAAATTGTCAGAGTTTTTGCTTCTTTTTGTTTGTTGCCATAGTTCTTACTCAAGATTTTACTGAAAACCAGTGTGATAGCCTACAGATAAATTTTAAACAGCATTTTTGTCATATGCTAGTTAATGATACCTAATCTACAGTACTCCTTAGTGGTAAAAGTTGTCCTTATAACTTAATAATTTTGTGATGTGACAACTAAAAATATGTGGATTAGTTATTATTATGTGGATTAGTTATATCAGATTATATCTTATAATAAAGGTAAAGGCCCTCCCGTTGATCGTCGATTTGCTCGAGCGGGCCCAGTAACATCTCCATTGGAGACTTTGTTGTTACTGTGTCTGGCATATCGAATACTCTCGGTAGCTTGCCGGGCTCTCCGAGAGGGGCGGAGGAATCGAACTCGGGTCAGCCATGTTGGCCGCTTGTAAGGCGAACGCCCTACCCGCTGTGCTATCGCTCCTATTTCTCAATATATGTCTTGAAAAGCTGGATATGTGCCAAATATTTTACAAGGCAGAAACTAACAAAATATTCGTAAATTAAATACTTGTGAAATATGCACTGAATTCAAGACAAGTATAAATCTAATCTAAAATCCTTTTACATTGCTTTGTAAGAAAATTATCTCCCAAATTAGTCTTAAAACCAATGAAACAGTTTTTCAGAAAGATATTAAAAATGTAATAGAATATTAGCCTCCGGTTTTATATTAATGGTTATTTGGTATGCTTGTTATGCATGAAGTAGGATATGGGGGAACCACAAATAAACAATGAAAGTAACCTAGAAAAGGGAAGGAAGATAGTATCAGGAAATGGAAAAGATAAGAAACTTATTTTAAAATAAAGAATGAACATTATGGTTATATGGAAAAGAATTTCAAAGTGGTGGTATGAAGCACCAAATAAACTCAGAATTTTATATCAGTTCCCCAAATGCAGAAAAAGGTAGGTCCTGGACAGATTACTGCTTACTGGCCAAATACCACTTTCTTTCTACTATAAGAACCCAGAAACCTTATATGATTTTCTTTTGAGGAAGATGTACTTACTCCCCAATTATTACTTCACACTGAGAAAGATAAAGGAAATGGGCTGGACTTCCTGCCCCCGGAAAACTATCCAACCCAATCCAGAGCAATAAAAGTCAGTGACAAGAAAATGCTAGAATATTAGAAAACAAAACTTCACATTTGCTAGAGTGGTTAAGCAGTTAGAAAAAGTTTGGTAATTTCTTGGCAGACACCCACGAGACTGGATTCAAAAAGAACACCTAACAGGTGACAGAAAAAAAAGATTCAGCACCAAAAAAAACCAGGAGGGGTAATATGGGGTTATGATGATGGTCTTGCATGCGGTAGACTCCGATTTGATTTCTTGCAGGGTATATGCCCCCTCACATACCCCCAGTATCAGCACCAACAAAGTGATTCCTAAACACAGAACCAGGAGTAAGCCCTGGGTACTGCAAGACATTGTCCCAAATTTTGACCACTCTTCATTGAGTTCCTCCCACACCCCGGGGTTGATAAGCTAAATAATCTTGGGAATGAATATCCACACCATTTGGATTTAGTAAAGATTTCATAGGGCCCTGCTTTCAGAAGGAGCAGAAGCCAAAAACGCAATTATATCTCTGTTAACTGTTGATTCCTTTATGTATTCCTTCCTTACTGGTGGTTTAGACATGTTTTTTGTTTGTTTGTTTTTTAATTACATTAGAGCTATTAGAAGTTTGTTCTAATGCAAAACACATGTGGATTTAGCAGAAAGCATAGGGATGATACTGGGTAAAATTTTTTGTTTGGTTTTGCTTTTTGGGTCACACCTGGTGATGCACAGGGGTTACTCCTGGCTATGCACTCAAGAATTACTCCTGGTGGTGCTGGGTGAACCATAGGGGATGCTGGGGATTGAATCCAGGTTGCTCGAGTACAAGGCAAACCCAACCTGCTGTGCTACCACTCTAGGCCCTATTGGGTAAACTTTTTATAATTGATTATGGAAGGAAAGTGTGCAACAAATTCTGGTTTATATCATGGTAAAGTGTAAGAGTATGCAGATTTCTTAAAGGTCATTGCCATTCTGAAAACTTTACAGCTTAACAAACGAGCATAGAATTTCTATTTGTAAATTTTTTTCATTCTTCTTTCTGTGTAAGGTAGTTCAGCCCATGGAAGAATAATTTAGTTGTACTGAGGCTGTTGCTTGCATTGAAATATATTCCCCTTCAAATTCCATTTCTCTCTATTCTGAAACAATAGAGTCTATTTCAATGCAAACTACTCTCTTTCCCTTTAAATTTATCTATGTCCAAATGCCCTCAATCCATTGAAATGAGTTTCATTCATTTACATCAAAGGTTTACTATATGCCAAGGGCAGTGCTTGCCAGGAGATAGAGAAATAAGCTGGGCAGGGAAATGTTCTTCTCCCATAAAGCATATTCTCTGAGTGGAGACTGTAGAGATATATAAATTAAATAAAGAAGACAAAAAGAAAATGGTACCCTGAAAGGAAGAAATATTAGAATGAATGATCAATGCATTCATCTGTTCAGAGGTGGTATTTGAGCTAAAATCTGATTAGTAAGAAACACCATGAAAATATCAGGAGAAACACATTTTAGACAAAGCTAGGCAAAGTACTTCTAGACTCATAAACACTAGAAAAAACTGTTTTACTCATTAGACAGTTTTTAATTTCCTCTTTTCTATACAATCTAGCAAACTTTTCCCCACTCAATGTGTAAGTTCCAGAGATACCTGTATTTTATACTAATTTTTAGGAAGCTCAGCTACAGCAGATGTATTATTTCCTGTGACTTGATGCTCTGGTTCAATTAATGCAGCCTAAAAATTGCATTAGGCTTTTAAACAGTCCAATTGGATTATTGATTCATATTAAGGAAGTATTATTTTCTGTACAGTTTTCAAAAATAATTTTTTCCAGGAAATTAGCTTCATCAATATGGCTCCTTTTCCTTGCACCCTTGGGAATAACTAAAATAAATAATTGGGACTTTCCCAGCAGAGTTGTAGTAATTATAATAACACAAAAATAACCCTTGAATTCGATTGCTCCTGTGTGAGTTAGGATAATATTTTCATTCTTGGCACATTCTGGATTTTTTTATACTGGTTTGTCTGTAGACATGCAATAATTTCAGGTGGGTGGGATTTTCTCCTTAGACTTGACTGGCATTGATTGTGCCTTTCAGATATGACTCACTCATGGCACTCCTCATATTTCCCCCCTTTCCTTGTTCACCAGCTACCTCCCAGAGCCTCTTGAATATCTATAATGTTACAAGTTGTCATCTTACTATAAACCTCTCATTAACTTTAGCAATGAAAATAAAAGAGATAGCACAGCAAATACGGTGCTTTCCTTGAATGCTGGCAACTATGTTTGGTCCCCGGTAGCATACATGTTACCCTGGGTCGACGATGAGTGATCCCTAAGTTCAGAGCCAGGATAAGTCCCCAGCACCACCACATGTGGCCAAAAAATCAAGACTAAAATAAAATATGAACATAAATAATTATGATTTTATATTTATGTTTTTTGTTTCCACTTATATTGAGATACTGTGATGTACAACACTGTTAACACTGTCATCTCCATAACATACCCATCATCAGAGTTACTGCAACATTTAAAATCTTTCAATGATTGCTTTTTTTTTTTTTGCTTTTGCTTTTTGGGTCACACCTGGCGATGCACAGGGGTTTACTCCTGGCTCTGCACTCAGGAGTTACTCCTGGCGGTGCTCAGGGGACCATATGGGATGCTGGGAATCAAACCCGGGTCAGCCGCGTGCAAGGCAAACACCCTACCTGCTGTGCTATCTCTCCAGCCCACAATCATTGCTTTTTTTCCTCTACTCTCAGCAAATATTTTTGTTTTGTTTTGGGGTCATACCTGGCAATGCTCAGGGCTTACTCTTGGTTCTGTGCTCAGAGATCACTCCTGGCCAGACTCTGAGGGCCATATGCAGTGTGCAAGAGTTGGAATTGTGGTCTGCTATATTTGTTTTGCAGTAGTACCAACGTTACTGTTTAATATTTGCACTTAAACTATACCATTCCCAGCACCAGACTACCCACATCCCCACCCCGTGCCTTCCCCCTGAACTACTTGATCATCAGATCTCAGTTTCATTGATCAGATGCCAGGGTTTATTTCCTTATAGACAGCATATACCAGGAAAATGTTTTCAATGTCTTTTTCTTCATTTTTAATCACAGTTAGGATTGTTTCCATTCTGCCATGGTCAATTTCCTATCTAACCAGTGTACAAACTTCTTTCCTTTCAGTACTTGCCAAGCCTCTGTGTTTTTCTGTAAATAATTGTCTAGGAATAATCCACAGCGGAAGGTCCATTAAGGCTAAATTATCCAGCTCGCCTCTTGAGATATTTTGCAGAACAAAACTTTCTCTTTCCATCTCTGCATTATCACTGCTCTTGTCAGCCCAGTCTCTAACAATTGCCTTTTACTTCTCCTTCTACTTTTGCTGTTTGACACTTATTGAAGAAGGTGTTGAGGACTAGAATTGGTTTGTTACAATTTGGAATTTGATCCAGAATTATTGGGAGTAATTTTAAGTTTCTCAATTAATATTTTAGTGTTTCCACTTAGGTGTGACTCAGACATCTTGAAGATTAACCTGAAATTATGATCGTCATATTCAGTGACCTTTATTATAACCAGGTGTATCCCAATCCCTCCCCTAAAAAAAAGTATAGTTTAATTAGGTGAAACACAATATTCTCCTCAATTCAGTAAATATTTGTCCTATAAATTGTTTATACTCGTCTTATTTTTCTAGGATAAGACCTGAATTTCATGTCACTACCTACTTTAGTTGATGGAAAAACAAGGATATGCATGATAGAATTATAGTTGGATATTGAAAAAATAGGTGTGACTAAATTTCAAATAACTATAAATTTCAATTTACAAAGCCAAACTGAATTACATTGCTGAAAAGGATGACACATCATATATACCAAGAAAAAATAAAATATCTAGTCAGTTTAAAAGTGAGTAAAATAATGTTTTATCATCACAAGTCAAATATTCAAGAATTGAAACTTTTAATTAAATGTTGAATTGTGCATATACTTATATAAAGAATAAATTTAAAAGAATCTGGTTATCCTTTGACTACCATTTGAAAATCATTAAGTGTTGATTGCTTTGTTAAAAACTTTGTACATACATTAATCATTTTATATCTTCTAATTTTTGTGGTCTAAAATCTGTCATTGGTGGGTCTAAAAATTATTCACTTTCTTCCTCCATAGAAAACTTTAAAAATTGCTTAAAGGAGGGTGTCGAGCACTAGCATAAGATTTAAAGATTTAAAATAATAGGAAAGTGAAGATTTAAAATAATAAGAAATAATTTAAAATAATAGAAAATAATACGAAAGTGAAGATTTAAAATAATAGGAAAAATCATTATCCTTTAATGACCACAGACATTATGAAAACCTTGAGACAGTGCACACAGCAGACAAAATAGTTTATTTTTCATGATTAGTGTTTTTGTTAAAGGATACTAAATGTTAGCAGCATGAAATGGATAACTATTTTTACATTCTTGAGGTGGGCTGGCGCGATAGCACAATGGGTAGGGCATTTGCCTTGCATTCAGTTGGCCCGGGTTCGATTCCCAGTATCCCATATGGTCCTCTGAGCACCAACAGGAGTAATTCCTGAATGCAGAGCCAGGAGTAACCCCTCTGCATCACCACGTGTGACCCAAAAACCAAAAAAGGAAAAAAAAGCCTTAAAGGAAATTATTGTCTTATCACTGTATCACTGTCACCCCGTTGGTCTCGCCAAATTACTCGAGCAGGCTCCAGTAACATCTCTAATCCTCCCAGCCGAGATTTTAGCAGCCTCTTCTTACTAATATTTTCCCAACAATTGGATGCTCTTTCAGGGTCAGGTGAATGAGACCTATTGTCATTACTATATTTGGCATATCATAACACGAGGAGCTTGCCAGCCTCTGCCTGTGAGGGCTGGACACTCTCAGTAGCTTGCTGGGCTCTCCAAGAGGGACAGAAGAATCAAACTCGGATTGGCTACATCAGTGACTTTTGTTATAAATATAATAGTATCAGTATTTTGGATATAGCCTATCATTTTTGTATAAGCCCCCTTATATGTTATAATATCTCTTCATAAAAATCTCAAAGATAAATAGATTCAGTAGAAATGCATTCAACAGAGATCTCAATTCCTCGTATTTATTTTCTTTTTGTGGATTTTTGAATCTGTAGAACCCGTGTGTAGGATAACATTGCTTTGTCCTTTCTCCCTTGCCACGGGAGCTTAGGTTCATCAGGTTACACCCATCACAGTGCTCCTGAGTCACTCCCATTCCTTCATTTATCTGTAACCACTTCTCTATGCTCTCTTCCCCAACCAGTTAATCTGTTTTTCCCCCCTAATCAGTATCTGTTCATTTGTAAAGTCAGATCCTTCTAGGACACTGAAATTGTATTATAAGTTAATATTGCCTTTCTCCTCTCCTTATGTCTTTTGAATAGTTTACTTTAAAACAATGCCCTTTTTGTATAAATACAGAAAGATCGTTAATATTATGCTTTGTAATTTAGGATTTAATTGGCTTTGAAGATTATTCACTCCTGGGCATCTGCTTTCTCGACTTAAGCCTCAGTTGCCCTTGGTTCCTAACACCCCAAAAGCAGGATCCCGAAGAGGGACTGAATGGACCAAGGGCAAGCGATGAGCTACCCTGACATCAAAATGGGCCAGGCCAAAGTGCCACGATTCTTAACCGTAAGTTAAGAGTTTAATCATAGACAAATGCTGTCATGATCCAAAAGTAACCACAAGACTAGGACCCTGCTAGGGATAGTATCATATCTGGCCTGAGCACTGTAGTCTGTGATTGAAATTGCCCTAGGAGGGCAATTCTATAAGTGTAAGGTATTTCTTACTGTATCCATACAAAATGATTTATATTATATATGTTTATATGGTACTGGAGCGATAGCACAGGAGGTAAGGTGATTGCCTTGCAAGTGGCCAATATGGCCAACCCGAGTTCAATTCTTCCGCCCCTCTCGGAGAGCCCGGCAAGCTACAGAGAATATCTAGCCTGCATGGCAAAGCCTGGCAAGCTACCCATGATGTGTTCGATATGCCAAACACAGTAACAATTGTCACAATGGAGATGTTACTGGTGCCCCCTCGATCAAATTGATGAACAATGGGAGGACAGTGACAGATGTTTATGTTTGTTGGACAAGGAGAGGAGAAACACACCCAGGGGATTCCGCTCTAGGGTGGATTGATCTGATAATGAGAATCTGTCCTAGGAGTGGATTTCCCCAAGGGAAAGAATTCTACCCCTATTGATTGTGATCGCACCTATGTGTAATTTTTACCTCAATCCCTCTTGCGGGAGGGGGCGGGGGGGGGCGGATATAATGAGACTCTAAGAATAGACGGGGGAAGGCAGAGGAGAGAGACAGGAATGAATGGAGAGAGTATTGGAATAAACTGTGACTAAGACCAACCAGCCTGGCCCTCATTTCCTTTCTTCGCCTGCCCATCGCCATCGACCTCCCCTGGGTGGGGAAAGCAGCCACAGACTACAGAATGCTGGCGGCGGGACAGATAGACCACTGCTGCTGTTGTTCTCTTTTTGAGTTTACACACCCGTGGATATTGAGGGTTGGCTATACTGTTCACCTGATTTTATACATAGCCTGATTTAATTCTCCACTGCTTTATGCATCTTTGTCTCAAATTCCTGACTTTCTTTATAATAACAAATAAATATATTGTGTACAGATTTTTCAATTAGTATCATATGGACAGGTTATAGTTTTACAGATATTTTTGTTCTAGTTATCTAGAGATAATCTGATTTTAATATGCCTATGCTCACTGACCAGCCTCACAAGATGTAGACAGATATGGCAACATTCATTGATTAATAAATACATTAATGTAAACTATTATATAATAATGAATAGACTTAATTTTTAGACATTAGCTAGAAGATAGTTAATGGAAAATCAATCACTGAATAAGTTTTATTAGTAGTATCTGAGTCAAGATTTGGATCATATAAACAATCTATTATATGTACGTACAGGGGCTGGAGAAATAATATATGCGGGAAGGCACTTGCCTTTCATTTGTCTGAAGTTGATTTGATCCCTGACACCACACACGGTCCTCCAGGTCCACCAGAAGTGATCCCTGAGTGCAGAACAAGGAATAAGCCCTGATCACTGTGAGGTGTGTCCCTAAAACAAAAAATAAATAAAATATATTTTGCATACAAACTTGTAGACTGTGAGAGAGATTAATTCTTATTTATTAACATAGGAATGTTTGAGTTAATATTCGGTTAGATATGTACTCTTATATTTCTATCAATCTTCAGATAATTTGAAAATTACATATTGCAGTTCTGCACTAGAATGTTTTGAAAACTGTCACATGTATGGATATATACAGTTTTTTAAAAAACTATATTTAAGAGGAGGCTGCAGAGGACATGTATTTATTTAGGGAAAACATCCACAGATTTTTCTGATTCTCTTTTTTCTTCCATTGGAAACCAATTATTTTCAACATAATATAAATGTCAAATGACCACAAACTATGTTATCTGTTTCCATTGGAAATAAACATAGAAAACATGAAAAGATAAAATGGAAGAAAGGAAAGAAGGGAACTAAGAAATGATGGGAAAGGGAAGGAGAAAAGTAGGAAAGAAGAGAAGGAAAGGAGAGATAAGCAGAGGAAGATGGAAGGAAGAAAAAAAAGAAGGAAGGAGGAGGGAAAGAAAGGAAAAACCTGTTCTTCAAATTTTAAAATACTTCAGCTATCAGTAAAAATTATCTTAGTAGAAATATTAAAATAATTCCATAATATATATGAACTGTCTGAAAATTTATATAAACATTGGAGAGTCATCCTTTGTGAAGGCTTACTAAATATTTTTCTTTGTATCATAAGTATATCAATATGATAGTTCTAAGCTCTAAAAAAGTGTGAGATATTTTAGTTTTCTAGCATTTACATATATTTCTTGTAATGAAACTATATCACGAAACTAGTGATGATCTGAGACTATATCTTTTAAAGTTAAGAATAATGCAACATTGAAATTTTATTTTGTCTGTTTAGATTCTCTATGTATCTATCATTGAATGTTTCAAAATAAAAATTATTATGTGAATTATGCATTTGTTGGCAAGCTGCAGAACTGTTATATTAATGGCTTTGCCAGAATCTCTGCTAAAAGTTTTCCTGATTTTATAGCATTGAAGATCTGAAAAAATCAAGTGCATCTAAATATATAGCTAAAAGCACTTCAGCTCAAAATTCAGATACCACCTGTATTAGATCAAGATTTACATTGTTAATATTTAATTTGACATTTGCAGTAGAGATGTGCTGAGCTTTGGGGTATATATTTAGGTGATGGAGTCAGCAAACCACAGTCAGACACCTCACTCTTGGCTGAATTTCTATCTTTATTTCAGATTAGCATCTTTCATATCAAATTAATCTCAAAAGTAAGTAGCACATTAAAAAATTAGGTTATATTTTTCTCTTATCATTATAGGATTCATTAAATGTTTTTCTATGTTAAAAATGATAAACTATTCTAGTACTCAATACTTTAAAAACAGTTTTATTTAGTCATATGCATAGCTAAAGAGAGTTACTTTTACTAAGCAGTAGATTAGAATGGCAATAATACTGATACACAATGCTAAAAAACAGGAAATAATGTTTAGATAATTCACAAAAAGTTTAAGCCAACTTTGAGTATAACCTTTCAATTTATGTTAACATTTTATCATTCAAAATTGAAAATATATGTTTTTGAGATTCACCTTACATACTAGCTTAGACAAATGTTCTTTGGGTCATTTGGGGGATATATTTTAAGTCTATATAAATATAGCATTTACCATATGTCAAAAAATAATAATAAAGTCCAGAGAAATAATACAGCCAATAGGGTGCTTGCTTTGCACACTTGTGTTCCCAACATCCCATATACTCCCCAGATTCTACCAGGAGTAAGCTCTGAGCTCAAAGAGGTGGGGCCCCAACACCCCCCCAGTTAAAAAATAAAACATTATAGCCACTATATCTTAGATGAAAATAGACAATAATATGCATCTTGAATATAAAGGGATAGCATTTACATCAGAATTGATGTAGTTTAATAGAGACTTTAATAAAATGTGCTCAAATGAAATAGATAATTCACTTGTGAAAGCTTGCACTGCATTTTGCACTTGTTTAAATGACATAGAAGAAAATCTGCTTAAGAAATGAGTGCATTTCTAACACATCATTGAATTGACTGTTAGATCTGAGTTGCTCCTGTTTTGTGAAATACAAAAGGTTTCTTTCTTTTCCTTTCCCTTGTTGTGGTGTCCTTTGAGTTCTTAATTAGAGGGGGAGCTTATGACAATTTAAGAAATAATGTACCCTTTCATTTTGACACTGCAAAGCAACCTGAATCAATCATTTTAATGCATGATATTGTCGTTTCATTGATTTAAATAGGTGGCTCATATTTACTGAGTCTTAAATATAAGAGATATATTGTGTATTTAGCAGGACTTGCCAAGAGAGGATGTATATTTTAATAAAAAGTTGACAAGTGGAACTTTTCAAAATATTTTTTTAAGGATGTCATGTTTAGGGGCCAAGAATCTGAAGCTAGACTGTTTTATTTCACATTCTCTCAACTTCCTGTGCCAAGGCATAACTGGGGAAGCTCATTTAATCCCTCTCCTTGTTTTTCTCTCTGTAAATATTGTTTTGGAAATGAAATTAGTTCATAAATGAAGAGTATCTGGCACATAGAATGTCCTCTATGACCGCTTATTACTGAAAACAGCAAAAGCATGTCTGTGTGTATGTGTTTGAGTGCCTGTATTTCCAGTAATAATAGAGTAATAATAATACAAGTAACCAAGTAATCTTTCCAATTACTCACATCTGTGAGCAAACATGAACTAGCTAATCATATTGTTAGATAGATCAATATAGGAAATATTTAACATTTGTGTACTTAGATATATACCTATAGCCTATGTATAACTATTTTGCCCTTTTTTAAAAAGACTGGATGATCATAAATATTAAAAGACTGCTTTTGGAGCTTTAAAGTCCTATAGTGGCTTTTCTATAGATTTTTAAACAGTATTAAATAAAGGAAAATTAATAATTTAAATTATTTTAGTTTTGTCAGAAAGAATCGTGGCAAACTTTGGAAATGACTTAAAGCATAACATATTTTTATTAAAGAAAAATGGGATATACCATTAAAACTTCAAAGTTAGATAAATTATTTACACTATGGCAACTTTTTTCTAGTCTTATATTAAATCCAGATTTAAATTCAACTATATATTTTGGGGGCTGGAGTGATAGCACAGTGGTAGGGTGCTTGCCTTGCACACAGCCAGCCCAGCCAAGCCTGGTTCGATTCCTCCTCCCCTCTCAGAGAGCCCGGCAAGCTACCAAGAGTATGTCTCCTGCTCGCCAAAGCTTGGCAAGCTACCCATCACATATTCAATATGCCAAACACAATAACAAGTCTCAAAATGGAGTCAGTACTGGGCCCACTTGAGCAAAATCGATGAACAACGGAGGGACAGTGTTTTGTTTTTATATTTTTTTCATTATATATAGTATACATATTTAAATTTCATTATAGGTGTTTCATTACATATTGTATACAGAGGAATTAAAGAGAAATCAAACAAGTATTTCTCTTTTTATTAAAAATTATCAGTGTCCAGGTAATATTTAACCTCAGTAGGACTATTTGTTAGAAGCAATAAAACTTCAGTGATAAATATTTTATTATTTATACATCTTTAAGGATAAGCAGATGGGTGACATTTAATTTTATTGAAACTTACACATATATTTATAAATTACAGTAGACAGCTACGTCTTTGCCATCTAGTACTGAGGATTGACTATTGCTTAAAAATCATCAAATTTTAGCAAGGAAAGTCATTGCATTATATCTATACCTCTTAATTTAAGCTGCTGTAAATATTTGTTCATTTTATGGAATTGTTTATAAAAATTGTTTAAATTGAAGGGTGAATAGTTGTGGGAAGCATGGATACTGATAAGATTATGTGTGTCTGAAATAATCCCTCACTTGATGCAATTTATAAAACAACAGCTCAGTAGCTTAACTGTAGCAAGTTATTTATATCGCAAAGAGCAAAATGACAGTGACTGCAACCACATAATTGATGAATTAAATGAGTTTTATGTTCCCAAAACAATTTTAAAGTTGAGTAACCAGAATTTATTAGCCACATCCAGATGGAATATAAAGTCAATATATTGCTGTTTATGTATCAAGTCAGAAAAAATTATTAAGGATGATTTCAGCCATGGATGGTTAGGGTGGGGGACCTTGGTTAAATTTTAAGGCTATAATTCAAGGAAATTTTGGTAGCTACAAAGCTAGTGTAACAAATAGGATAACTGTTCTATAATAGAATTTAACAGAATTATTTTCTTGACTTGAAATATGTATAGCTAGAGTTGAAGTAGAAACTTCATAAAACATTTCAGCATAGTGTGTTGGAAAGCATTTTATTAAAATTTATTAGCAAGTAATAATTAATATTCATGGAATTTATAAAATACAAAAATATATACATATTTTAATATAACCAAAATAGAAATGCGCTATTAGCAAGTACTTTAAAAGGACTCTGTTTTAGCACCATTTTGACAGAGTAAGTTGGAATTTTTCCAGTTTGACAAAATGCTATATGCATCATGTCATTAATAATAATTATGGGACTGTAGATATAGTACAGCAGGTAAGACATTTGCCTGGCATCCCCTGGACCCAAGTTCAATACTTGGCATCCCATAGGATTCCTGGAGCCTCCCTGAGCACAGAGACAGCAACAAATCTAGATCAGAGCTGGGTATGACCCAAATAACAAAAACAAGAATATGATATTCACACAAATTTAATGATATAAAATAATATAAACATTTATATTAAAATATAAAATAATACATGCAAAGGGAAGATTTAAAACATACTTCTGTGAACACTATTTCATTGAAAAATTAAGTGATATTAAGTATAATAGTTATTTGCTGTTAACTAAACATTAACACAGAAGACTCAACTAACAACAAATGATTTATATTATTAACCCCCAGACAAGGACTTAATGTCCCCTGGTGAGATACAACAATTTTCACAAATTATTCTTACTAAAATATTTTATTCTAATTACATTAGTCATTTGGTGGTAACAAGCAATACAAAATAAATTACTTGGGGCCTGTAATGGGGGTAGGCTTGAGGACTGTTGGAGGGAAGTTCACAGTAGTGGTGGCACTGGGGTTGGAATATTTAATGCCTGTAACAAATGCATCATGAAATACTTTATTAACCATGGGGAGATTATTTTTAAGTTATGTCTTATTTAAAAGTAACAAAAATTACTTTTAAGTTATGCCTTAGGATTTAAATCAATATTACTCATGACACATGGCAAAGAGAGTGGAAGGGCACCAGAGAATTGAACAAAAATAAACATGATTTGATCAATAACTTTGAAATTAGAACATGTGAACAAATCCTTATGAATATATGTTAGCATTTTAAAGAAAAATGCAAAACATAAATACTTCTGTAGGGTATAAAGAAGTTGTTCATTATTTAATTTTCTTTCCACAAAGAAAGTGTGTTTAATAGGCAAGTTTAGAAAACATATAATCAACAACAACACTATCTGAAAATTATAACATTAATATACTTTCTAAGTAAATAGGAATGTATAAAATAAGGAAACATTTTTCCATCACATTTTATAAGCCTGGTATAAATTTACTATATAAATTTATTCATATATGTTTTTTCTATGCAAATATATCAGAAGAAATTAATGAGTAATCCTATTCAGGAAAAGGAATATAAAAGTATAAACAAAATATTTTTGAACAAAGGAAAAACTCCAGAAAAGGAAAACATAGTCAACTTATTTTCCATAATATTGGCAGATTATGAGTTGTACTTAAGGGTTTTAGCAGTGGAAAGTAGTCTATAGACCGAACATGATGGCCACTCAATATCTATAATGCAAACCACAACACCCAAAAGAAGAGAGAGAGTAAAAGGAAATGCCCTGTGACAGAGGTGGGGTGTTATGGGGAAAATGAGGTGGTGGTAGTGGGAAGGATACTAGGATCATTGGTGGTGGAGGATGGGCACTGGTGGAGAAATGGCTACTTGATCATTGTATAACTGAAATGTAAGCACAAAAGTTTGTAAGTCTGTAACTGTACCTCACGGTAATTCATTTAAAAATAAAAAATTAAATATTAAAAAAAAGAGTCTCAGCAATGTATTCCTCATGACCTGAACTAGGAGCAATCTGAATAAAAAGGTTGAGAAGAAAATTCAGTTATGATGGGTTGAAGAAAAAATAGGAGTAAAGAATGAGATCATGACTATGAAACCAGTTTTAATTTTTATTAGTGAGACACCATGAGGTACAGTTGTAGACTTACAAATTTTTGTGCTTGGGTTTCAATTATACAATGATCAAATACCCATCCCTCCAGTAGTGACCATTTCCCACCACCACGGATCCCAGTATCCCTCTCATACCCCCATCCCCCTATCCCACCCTGCCTCTGTGGCAGGGCATACCCTTTTGTTCTCTCTCTCCTTTTGGGTGTTATGGTTTGCAAAAGAGGCATTGAGTGGCAATCATGTTTGGTCTATAGTCTACTTTTAGCATGCTTCTCCCATCCTGAGGATCCTCCCAACACCCTTTATTTGATACTCCCTTCTCTATCTGAGCTCCCTTTTCCACTAGCATGTGTAGCTGGCTTCCAAGTCATGGAGCAAAATTCCTGGTACTAAATATAATCTTCTGTTTAGTCTTTCTTAACCCTACACATGGAATACAACATTTGTGTTCTGATTTTAGCAAGTATCCTGTTGTGTTTGTTGTTAATAAGGCATTACTGCCTACCTATTGAGTACCTTGAGGACAGGTTATCTCTTATTCATCTCTTCATCAAACAGTGTCTTTGTTAACAGTGTCTTTGAATGTTTGCTAAGTCAAATTGAATGGGAATGTCATCTTCAAGGTCATAGAGTTTTAAATGGTGTCTGTTTAAAATTAGATACTCCTATTATTCTTAATAGCTAGGTCCATTCATACCTAATGAGGTTGCAATGGTATATCAACTGCTCCAAATATTTTGGGGAAAATAGAACACCACATTGAAACATATTTTCATATCAAATACAGTAGTTACACTCGCCATCAAAATGTTTTCCTAAAGATCATGTATTACTTGGAGGCTCTTTAAATCCCAAAGCAAAACAGCAGGAGACTGTTTTCGCACTACTTAGAAGTGTTAAAAATCTAGTGTGTATGGGAGAGAGCATGCAAAAAACGTTAAGTAATAACATTTTATCTAAACTTTCTTCAAGCTTGTATTGAAACTTGAAGCAAAGCTAAATATAGAACCCCCTGTAACTTTTCTGTCTCAAAACTTGTATTTTTGTCTGAAACCTTTCAATTTTCAAATACCTTTTCTAGATCAGCAGAAATATTGCTAATTTTCTAGATTAGCTCTCAATATTGATGAGAATATTTGTCCTCACCCCCTCTTTTGGATAATAAAGCATAAGCCAATAAAGATGTGCCATCTACTTTATGTTTTATTTGATTCACAATCATATTATTGTAATGAAATCCAAAGGATGCTCATAAAGTAAAAACACAGTTTACATTTGAGTCTCATCTCTTGTAGACATATCTAAGCAAAGTTCCTTGAAAGTGTACCACTTGATATATATGAAATATGATTCGTCAAAATCAGAACCTCTATTTAAAGAAACTCCTCTCACTATCTCTATTTTGTGTGTACTTCACTCTGTATATATCAAGTACAAAGCTTTGAAAATGGTTTGCTTCTAAAAGAAATTTCAATGAAATGCAAAACTATTTCTGGAAATCTAGGGAAGCCTTCCTTTAGAAATGTACACGTCTTGACTTAGTTTATTTCTGAGAAATAAAGGATTAAGTTGGTTTATTAGACTTCACTGATTGATATGTATTGAAACTATATATTCAAGGCAAACACTCAAATTCATATATTTAAGTAATTCATTTATCTAAAACTGATGCCCTTGTCAGAACGAAAAACACAAATCAATAAAATGATTATTTGCACATGCTAATTAAATTTGGATATTCAGGTACCCTAATTAATGTTGGGGAATTCTGATTCACAGGAATTACAAACTGAGAGCCAAAGTAATTGGGATAATTTTTACTTCGTTTTACATCAGTTCAATTTTTCTGTCCTTTACCTTTACTTTCTTCTTTCATTTCGTGTCAAACTCCTCATTGTGCTATTTCCAATATACCTTCTTGGATTCATTTGAATGACTTAAATCCCACTACCGCTGAGAAGGAAATGAATTAAATCCCCTCTGCCAATCCAGCTGCCAATTCTCAGTCCTCTTTGACACTTCTTTTATCTTTGGAACTTTATCTTTGTTTGTCTTCCAAAACTTAATCTTTACTTTCCTCAGATACCTCTCTCTATCTGAACAGTTTACCCGGTCATTCCTTGAATGGTTCTAGCTCATCTCCAAAGTTGTTCCATCAAACCAGTGAGAATTAGATCTCTTTTCCATCTCCATTCAGCCTCGTGGAGATGCTATCCAGTCTTATCACTTCCTATTCCTATTATATAAAATAATAGTATTTTATCTGAATGACGCACCCTCCTGAGTGTGAGATTCATGAGAATCATATTCACCGACCTGGTATTTTTTTTTCTGATATATTTCTGACTTAAAATATGTAAGACTGAAATTTCAATTCCTAACCACCACTCCCCGTCACTACTCCTAAACTGTGCTTCTGCACATTTCCTGCCATTTTCATTAACAGAAGCTCATTCCTTTATTTGCTCAGTTCAAAAAGCCTGAATGTTCATTAGTGTTTCTTTGTCTCTGCCTACTTCCAATTTCTAGCAAGCATCTCTGTGTTTTCTTCAATATATAGTCAGAATCCTATCACTTTCCACTACTCTTTTTCACCCAAACCACCAATATCTTGCTTAATTATTCTCATTGTTTTGTAACAAATCTTTCTCTCCAGTCCCTGACCTCATTCCAGTCTGTTCTTTTCCACTGAAATAATGCAGTAATTGCTAAATCCTAAGTCATAATATAAAGCAAACTTCAGTGGGTTTCTAATTTACTCAGAGTAAACGTCCAATGTCTTAGAGAAGTCTGTTCTCCCATTCAAAACAGCAGGGCCCTTCTACCTTTCTGCCTTTCTCTCCTAAAGATAAACATTTATGTGAGAATCAGTGTTGTGCTTCCTTGGGGGGTCACACCTTCTCCTAAACCACCCTTCTCTTCTCTGGAATTCTCCTGCCCTGCATATCTAAGCTAATTGCTGTTTATTTCTCTTTGTCTTGATTCTAATACCATATGAATTTCTTTGTTATCTTTTTTTTTTTAAATTGCTAGTTGGCTGCTTTCATTGTTTTATTTTTCTTCACAGTTCTTATCACTATGTTATTCATTATTTATTTTATGTACTTTCTTTGTTATATTCTGATGCCCTAATAAAATAAGAGCTGATAAAATAAATGCATTTCCTTAAAAATGAGATTTTTAAACATTTCAAATGTGTCTATATTTTGCTGCTCTGAAATTATTTGGCTTCAGTAAGCAACAACACACACTTACTTGGTATTGATGAATTTTTCTCTTATTTATCTTGGAACAAAGAAAAAAATGATATAATAATATAAAAAAGAATAATTTGTATTTCATGCTTTTAAAAAAGTACATATAGTACTTTTGAATTACTTTTTCTCCGAAAAAACATTTGTTACCAAATTACATTTTTTCACATAATCATCTCTCTTGCATTAGCATCACATACTTTAACTCTCTCTTCTGCTACCTACACAACCCTCAGACAGTATAACTTAGATTATCAGCTAACTTTAGCTTGATATAATTTAGAGAAAGCCTTTGCTAGATTTAAATGAATTGGTCTAATTCATCCAATTTCTTACCCTTAACTATTTTAATTAATGGTTTTAAATGTAAGACACTAATGGCCAAGCAAAAGCAAATGGCACATAATGGCGTAATTATTTTTCAAAGTACTGTGGGAATCATGTAAATTGAAAGACCTGCTGATCACACTGTTTCTTCTGTCCAGTGTGTCACTGACATTTCACATTTCTACTCATGCATGAAGGGTTAGATTGTTTGATTTCATGCTATATGGTACACTCTCTAAGCCTGAATGTTACTCCCTTTTTCTCATAGATGATGTGATGTATTGTGCTAAACATAATGCATTTTCTTTGATATAGTAAAAAGACAAAAGAAATCAGAGGAACAAAGCAAGTATCGGGTAGAAACATTTTTAAATAATTTTGGTACATTAGTTATTAGATGGAAGAATAGTGTGCTTTTTCAAGTTAAATGCAATGCACAAAAGGAATATTAGCATAAAGGCTCTAGAATATAGAAGTGAAAGACTCGAATCACTTCAATCAATGAAGAAGCAATCATTTCATCAAATTGGATATAAATGAAGTGTGAGTGAAACCTGTTAGCTTTATTTTGTTCACTCACATGCTCCTGGAATATAAAGCACAATATCTTGAATGTGTTACTATAAATTGTAAGAAATAGAGATTATTGTTGTTTATAGATGTAAATAATGAATGTTGTTTTCTTTGACATTTCTTTTCCCTTTGTGAGAATAGATACTGACATTAATATTTATTTCTCTCTATTCTTGGATTTAATTAAGCATGATCAACTCTACTTGGTTGATTGTGTTTGATTAACAATGTCTCAATTTAATTAATTATAAATACTTATAATAACCTTTTCCTTAGATGAATATTACACTTTTTACTAAGAATAAAAAAATCTTTAAAAAAGTCAATTGATCAGAATAGAGTCAAAACACTGTACAATTATCCATTGAATAAAATATTTGTTGAATTATGATCATCATTATGTTTTATTTTATTCTAGACAGAGGAGACTAGAATGAAGTTAAATCTTCCAGTAAAGTATCATCCTCTTTCTTGTAGACTACTGTTGTATTTCACAGAAATACTATTTTGTTTCAAAATTAGAAAAGGTATTACATATATTTAATGTTTAGTGCAATCCATCAGCCAATAATAGTGTATGGGTGCACAGTTTAATTTTTCTCTTTACATGAAAGAGGATTCAAAAATACCATTCACTTCATGATTCAGACATCTCTATTAATTGTATTGTCTTTAAAAATACTCACATTTCCCAAATGTAGTGTCTGGCCCAGAACTTTTTTTTTTTATATCGTACAGTGTGAAAGCTATGCATGCTGAAGGTTGTGTGTTCGTGGGCTCTCTGGACGGTTCTATCTCACCACCCGTGTTCTGTGCATTCGGTGCTCTTGAGCTGTTGTGTGTGGCCTGGGTCTGGACAGCTGTTGGCCAAGGGCAGATGAAGGAAGAAACGAGGGCCAGGTTGGTTGGTCTTAGTTGCAGTTTAATCCAATCCTCTCTTCCTTCACTCCTGTCTCTCCTCTTGTCTCTCTCTCCAACTGCTTGCTCCTATATTCTTCTTCTACATTCTTCTCTCTCTTTCCCCCTTGCTAACCTCTCTATGGTCCATCTTGCCTGCTGCCCTGCTCTCTCCTCACCCCCACTCTCTTGCCTCTCCAACTCCCTTATCTCTCCAGGCTGACACTGCACCCAGTCAGGTAGTCAAATCAACATAAGAAAGCCCTTACTGAGGGCCCACCAAGTTCAAAGGGAACACCACAGAGGATGTTCCAAAGCCCTTCTTGACTGCCCAAGGGTAAAATACCCCTTAAGGTGTTTTTCTCTTTTCCCTAGTCCAATAACTCTATCAACATCTCCATACTAGTGATACTAGATATTTTTGTATGGACACAGTAAGAGGTAACATTGAGGCTTATAGGGCAGCTCTCCTGAGAATATCTTGCCACAGATCTCAGACTATAGCACTCAGGCCAGATTAATCATTCCTAACCCTAGCAGGGTCCAATCTAGTTATTACTTTTTAGATCATAACAGCATTTGTCCATGACCGAGCTCTTAACTTAAAGTAAAGCATTACGACGTTTTGGCCAGGTCCATCTTGATGCCAGAGTAACACATAGTTTACTGCTTGCCCTGGTTCCATCTAGTCCCTCCTTGGGACCCTGCTTTTGGGGGTGCTAGGAAGTAAAGGCAGTTGAGGCTTAGGTGAGAGAACAGATGCCCAAGAGAGAAATAACAGAAAGTCACATTACAAAAGCATGTCTTCTTGTGTCCATACAGAAAGGACATTGCTCTGAATAAACTATGCAAAGGACTTAAGGAGAAGAGAAAAACAATATTTACAAGTCAACAGAGCACAAAGAAAGAAGTTACAAATAAACACAGAGGAATGGGAGCACTGTGATGGGAGCAACCCAATAAACCAAAATTACCCGAGGCTATGCAGGAAGGACAAAATTGTTATCCTACAGTACAGTGAGTCTAATTGTCTTGTCCCATGAATACCAAGTTTTTTATCAGTTAGTTCCACATTGATATCAGCTTAATATGAGATCCTGTCCTTAATTTACCTCCTGACAGAGATGTTCCCCCCTTTGCTCACTCTCAGAGTTGCTTAACCAGCTGAGAATTTTAGTCTTTCACATATTTCTTAGAATACATGTTTGAACACAAATAATGTTATAATTACCTCTAGATAATCTATGTGCAAGTTTGATTGGAATTAGAATGAATTTAATACTACTTGAAAATATCATTTTCTTAATGTCAAGTTACCTCAACCAAGAGTAGAAAGTATTCTCACTTTTGTTCTTAAATAAAATTGAAACACTGTACAAAAGGTCTTATCTATTCTTCTCAAGCCATTATTAATTTGAAAAATATACTATATTTCCTGGAGTTTATCTCTCATTTTCTAATGCAATTGCCATTGTCAATCTATTACTTTTTATATAAAATAATTGCTGCTAATTTTTTTTATCTGCCTGTTTGAATCACTTAGTGAGTTGCTGAAAAATACTGAACCCTTGTACTTAGTATTAGCAAGATGTCAAAGTTCTCCCTGTAGGGTTCCTGGGATTAACAATAAAAACACAGTTTATTTGTGTATTATATAAATAGCAGACATGAGGGCAGGAGAGAGAGCTCAGTTGGCTTTGCAAACAGAATTTGCCTTCCAGCCCTGCAGAGTCCTGCAAGCACAGTCAGAATTGACCCCAAAACACTGAACCAGAATGGTCCCTGATGTCTACTGGTGTATCCCCAAAACAATAACACAGAGTCTGCTTTGCACAAGAATATCTTGTGCAAAACTAATGGGACATGCCAAGAGTTACTCATTATCTATCTAAAATTAAAGTGTAACTGGACATCCTGTATTTCACCTGACAACTCCACAGCATTCCCTTTTACTTGCAAACTGAGAAAGACTCATGAGGCTGATTATATGGCCTGAAACAGATAATCATTTTATTGCTTGCCTTCAAATCATTTCATTCAATTCAAAGTAATTAATCAGTTTGCCTATGATTTCTTTAGCTAAAGGAAATATGAAAGATGTGACAAAAAAGTTGCTCTATTTCATTAATTCTACCATTACATGATTCAGTATGGGGTTCATTTGTAGAATAATTCCTTTGTGATCTACTCCTTCCTCCCATGACTTCTCTTAAGGCATCAACTAACCCTTCAGGTACCATCAACCAGGGTCAGAGTATCTCCTCTGAAAATTGGGGTACATACTCAGGGATGTGTTCAATGCTCTACTTGCTTCTAATTTTGATAACACACTTCATTTTTTATATTTATTTAAAAAATTTTGATCACAATGATATACAGTTACAAAGATTTTCACGATTGGATTGCTGTTATATAATGTTTCAAAAGACCCATCTCTTCACCAGAAGAATGTTATTCAGACAATGTGAAAATTGTGAAAGAGCAATATTTAATCCATATTTGCTTGTATGCCTTATATTTATCTGCTTTAAATTTCAGAAAAAATTAAGTTTCTATAAAAGCCAGCAGAGAATTTATCAGAGAAAGAGATTGCATCTAAAAAAAATAATGTTTTTGTACAATAAAGTAAGATGTATGGAAAATACCATTCAATTAATTGATGGAAATAATGCTCTTCCGGATTGTATCACTATCCAAAAGCATCATAAAATTGCAATGTATTTTGCATTAAATTGAATATGTTAATCTTACCTTCAGAGGTTTCAGTTTGAGAAGAGAGACCTCAGAGTGATAGTGGAAACACTTCCTAAAAGTTTGTTATCTATGATACTCAGAAATCATCGCTCACTGTAAGTATTGTAAAAACTATAGGTATTAGTAGAAAGTAAAGTATCTCTTTTTGTTATCTGAGTCTAAAGAGAGATAATAGTGAATATTAAATATGGAACTTATTAACAAAATATTTTGAAGTTTCTTTTGTTGAGGGTTTGGGGAACATGCCCTGCTGTGCTCAGAAGTTCATCTGAACTTTTTCTCAGTTATCAACCCTAACATTGTTTTGGGGACAATATGGGGTGCTAGCAAGGGATCAGACTAGGGCTGGCCACTTGCAAGGCAAATACCTTATTGCTATACCATCTCTTTGGTCCCAAAAACAAACATTTTAACATTAAATGCTTTTGTCCCCAACTTAATAGATGTAGAGAGAAATTGGTTTTTAAAAATTAAGCTAATAAGTACCCAGAGAAGCCACTATCATAGTCATATTTGTACCAATACCTTCCTTCTGATTCAGACCTTATTTTGTCATCTGTTCCTAGCAACCTGTGACAAGATGTGTATAGGAACATTAGCACTTCTTGTGTGAAATCAGATTTACCCTGTGGCCTTTTTACAACAGCTAGAGATCACATACATAATTGTGTTATATACTGACTTCTGAATGTGAATTTTGCCTCTATTTCTATTAGTAACGCTACCTCAGTTAAATATCTATTCAAACCAGATACTACTCTTATATGGTAGAGGGCATTAATAGTAATTCAAAATAACAGCTTTAACTGTGGTTCTCTCTGCATCCTTTTCCTCTCCCTTATTTCCTCAGTCTACAGAGCTTTTTGTCTCATCTTCACCCTTTGTAACTTGATCTAACACTCCATTTGTATCTGCTAATATAGAAACCTTCGGGGCATTTTGTCTTTTCATTATTACTGTTATTATTTCTTGGAGAGACTTTTTTAAGTGTTCAGTCTTTAGCTTCCCAGAATTCAGAGAAATGCATTTATGTATAGAGGCAAAGGTCAGATAGGAATGACAGTTTTATCTCACTCCATTTTTCTTTTATATTCTATTTCTCATCAATTTCCTTATCAACATCACAGTTACCTTCTTAGCTCATGTCTAGCCACAAAGATGTTGGTTTTATTTTTTGCTATACTCAAGTGAAGTGTGCAGAAGTTGTACATTTGATTCCAAGAATGCATTATTTTATGTCCCAGCTGTACCATCTTTCTCATTCTGGGTTGAGTTCTGCTGAAAAGTCAATTTTTACTAATTCACTACTAAAGACTTTGAATAAATCTTTTTACATAATGATTGTACTAGAAGCATAAACATAATCCAGTTTGACATTGTTAGTACAGTAATGTTGTTAGAATCCCTAACCCTGGAGTAAAACTGACCTGAGTCTGAATCTTATAACTGTCATGCACAGCTGCTACTTTGGATAAAGTATACAGATCTATGACACTCAGAAATAAATATAAAAGAGTGAAATTAAGATGATTCCTGCTTCACTGATTTGCACTAAGATTTTATATTCAAATTCATAAAATGATATATTCACTAAATATGAATATTCCAGGTAATTAACACATTAATTTTTTACTCTGGCACTCAAAAGAATTGGGGAAAATGTACTTCCTTTGTAAATACCAGAGAGCCTCATACCTGTTCTATTTTACAATTATAGCCAATTCCTTATGTCTACCCGGACTTCTATCAAAAATCATTTTTTATCAGTATCTTTACAGATGTCTCCTCAGACATTTACCCATATTCTTGTCAAGAGACCTTGCATCCAACTTCCCTGGAAATTAACAAGTCAGATCTTTGACTCAGAATTTTTTTATAGTTATTCTTCCTTTCTATCAACTATGTTGTATTCTCTGCCCTTACTGAAGAAATGTCCCCTCATCCTTGTTCGAAGTCACCTTCAGCTTTGATTTCAAACATAGATTTTCTTCAGAGATCTTGATACATAATATTTCCTCTTTGAATTTCCAAGTCCTTACTGAGTTCTTTACTCAGAATATAAAGTATGCACATTTGACTATTTGGTATTTTTTTAAGCACTATACATCTGTTGTCCTGTGTACCTTCTCTCCTTTATACTGTACTTTCTGCAGTAATTCTCAGTATACATCCCTTTGGTGACCTGACTCTTCACTTAGTCCTCTAGAGACCAAGACTTGGCATCTCTTGTACTACTACACTAAAACTGAAAGTATCCTTGTCAAGTTCAAAATAACAGTGCCAATGCAAAAATAATAGGGATGCTTATCTTTCTTGACCAGTATGACAGTTTGCTGTTGACTGTAACGCTCAGTTTAGAATGATGTTTTATTCTTTGGTCTTCGTTATTCTTGTTTTGCTTATTTTTTCCCTTGGTTCCTTTGGTGAGACCTTCTCAGCCACCATTTGAAAATCTTCTTGTTCTAAAACACAAACATAATGATGACTATGACTTTTTTATTACTACGACTGTATGTATGTGTGTGTGCATGTAAGTGTGTGTATGTGTGTAAGAGAGAGATGTACAGACAGGCTATGACTTATCTCGTGCTCCTTCCCTTTATATATGTTTTTTGATGATTTTATCTAGTCACATAATTTTGTAAGAATAAAGATACTTTAACCCAAAATCCACTGGGTTCTGAGGTTTGTTTCTGAGTTTCTTGAATCATGGCTAATAAGAAGCTTGATCAGGAGCCAGAGAGGCCATTGATGGGAGGTGACTCAGGGTCTTGTTGCAGTGGGGAAGAAAGGGCCAGTTCCACACCGATACCATGAGTCCCCATGTGTCTTGTCACTTTGGGTCCAAACCTGACTGTCCAATGGCCTCTGGAGGATGGTGGCCAGTGAGCCGCCAGGGGGAACAGGTCAAGGCATGAAACCTATTCCACCTGGAGTGGCCCAGTGCCAGTAACCTACTGCGGGGACTGGCACATTTCTGCCAAAAGCCACTGGGTTCTGAGGTTAGTTTCTGAGTCTCTAGGATCACAGACATTAAACTGCTTGATCAGGAGCCAGAGAGGCTGTTCGTGGGCAGTGACTTGGGGTCTTTTGGGGGCAGGGAGGAAAGGGCCGGCTCCACCTCTATCCTGTGAGGTTCCACATGTCTTGTCACTGCCGGCCCAAACCTGACTGTCCAATGGCCTCTGGAGGATGGTGGCCAACAAGCCACCAAGAGGGATCAGGTGGAGGGACAGCACCCCTTCACCCCTGGGGTGGTCCGGTGCCACTAACCTATTGTTAAAAAAAAGCCACTGGGTGCCAAGATTTGTTTCTGAGTCTCTGGGATCATGGCTGTTAAGGAGTTTGATCAGGAACAGGATGCCTTGCCTCCAATTATATAGCTGAGCCGGAGGTGGTTTGTGGGTGTGTCTCCCACATACCTAATTTATGACCATTTAATTTCTTGAATGGAGCGGTAGCACAGCAGTAGGGCATTTGCCTACCTGACTGGGTTCAATTCCTCCGCCCCTCTTGGAGAGTCCAGCAAGCTACAAAGAGTACCTTGCCCTCACGGCAAAGCCTGGCAAGCTACCCATGATGTATTCGATATGCCAAACACAGTAACAAGTCTCACAATAGAGACATTACTGGGCCCACTCCAGAAAATCGATGAACATCGGGAGGACAATGATTGTGACAGTAAAGTGACTTCATTTACTGAGAATATATTTATTAGTGAAGCGTGATACTCCAAGCATAGCTCTTTCCATTCCTCTTTGGGAGGCCCGAATAGCATTCTCATCCTGTTTTTGTAGGGCCCAGTTCTCTGAGAGTGAGAGAAAGAATCCGGAGTTCTGACCTTTGTTGACAATCAAGAATCAGGGATGCTGTCTCATTTGCCAGAGCATTGGAAATCAGATGGGTTGGACATGTAATGCGATTTGGAGACAACTGCTGGACTAGAGCCATTACCGACTGGACTCCATGGGGTGTCAAAAGATCACGTGGCCACCCACCTACGAGATGGTCAGACCCTGAATGATAGGTTTGAGGCCCTTCATGTTCCTGGAACGAGCAGACGCCATTGGGCTACACTATCACACTACAGGGATGAATGGAGATGTTGCTGGTGCCTGCTCGAGCAAATTGATGAGCAACAGGATGTAAAGTGATCAAGATATTTATTAGACAATGGTTATGCATGTCAAGAACTCTCTTAGGCAGTGTTAGAATAACAGTGAGAAAATGGAAATCTTACAGAGCTTAGATCCAATGGAAGAATTAGATACAGTTATAAAGATATTTTTCCTCTGCTACAGAAATAAAAAGAAGATAAAAGTGGCGGGGGGCAGGGATAGAGACTTGCAAGGAAAACTGTCATTAAAATATATTTATATCCCAACAATGCAGTAATCATCTCTGTTCCCTGTATTACCTCCTGTGCCCTGGGTTGTCTTTGTTGCTAACTCAGCCTGACATCTGGTGTACCAAATGTCAATAGAGAGAAAACCTGGGTGATCAATGAAACCACACAGTATTAAAAGTAGAGTAAGCAATATGATATGTCAAAATTGTAAGATCAATGTGAGCTCATTACCAAAAGGGAATTATCTTTCTACTATTTCACATATGAAATTGTCTTAGTAGCAGGATGAGGGGATAAACATTTACTACTACCAAAGATTCCTTTGAAGAAACATGTGCCATGCCTTGGGACTGGCATAGATTGAGCAAGGATTCAGAATGATTCTTGTTCATTTTAAAATATGAAATCTAATAAATTGGCATTCTAATTTTTAAATGCTTCAAAATTTAGATGCACATTTATCTTGATTTGATTAACATTGATTACACCTTAATTGAACTTTGCCTGCCTCAAATTTCAAACCAATTTGGAGAGATTACTTGTATTTAACAATTTTTCACATATATTTTTTTACTCAACTAGAACATGTTGGGTGACCTTGATTTTAAAAGTATCCTTAGGCACTGGGATTTTGGCAAACTCAAAGTGATAGAAAGTTCATGACATAGTTCTATTTTCATTCTAATAGGAGAAAAATAAAATTGACAAACTAAATAATGGGATATATATAGTATGTCAGTTTATGTTAATATTTTTACTTGGTATGCAGTCGACGCTGAGATATAAGAAATACTACTTGATGGTACTTTTTACCTGAGATGACAGAAAGTAAAGAAGAAAATATAGTTATTAAATGCCCTAAATGAGAAGAACTTAAGATGCTGTGTCTGGAAAAAACCCCACTTATGAGGCCACTTGAGAAGATTGAAGGATGCAGGAGAGTGGCCAAGAGTGCTAGGACTGAGATTAAAGCATTTATGAGCAGTCAACCCTTTTGACCCCCCCCCCCCAACTGATTCTTTGGCACCACCAAAGGTCACTCCGGAGCACAGATCCAGGAGTAGCCTTCTCTCTCTTTTTTTTTAATTTTTAATGGGCTGAAGTGATAGCAAAGCAGTAGGGCTTTTGCATTGCACACAGCCAACTCAGTCGGCCCAGGTTTGATTCCTCCTCCCCTCTTGGAGAGCCTGGCAAGCTTCCGAGAGTATCTCACCCACACGGCACAGCCTGGCAAGCTCCCCATGACATATGTGATATGCCAAACACAGTAACAAGAAGTTACTGACAATGGAAATGTTACTGGTCCCACTCGAGCAAATCGATGAACAACGGGAGGAAAGTGCAGATAGAGCAGATTAGTGACACACCGTGAGGTACAGTTGTAGACTTACAAATTTTTGTGCTTGGGTTTCAGATAAACAATAATCAAGTACCCATCCCTCCACCATTCTTCACCACCATGTATCCCAGTATTCCTCCCCCCCACCCCCCCCCCCCTCACATCCCATCCAGCCTCTGTGGCAGAGCATTCCCTTTTGTGTTCTCTCTCCTTTTGGGTGCTGTGGTTTGCAAAAGAGGTATTGAGTGGCAATCATATTCGATCTATAGTCTACTTTCAGCATGCATCTCACATTCTGGGAGGATCCTCCCAACCCTCTTGATGCTTCCTTCTCTATCAGAGCAGACACTTCCCCTAGCATGTGCGACTGGCCTCCAAGCAATGGAGTAAACCTCCTGCTATTTATCTCAGCTATTCTTGGGTGTTGGTCTCTTATTTTGAAACTTTATATTCCCCAGATGAATGTACTCTTTCAATGTCTGTCTCTCTCTTTCTGACTCATTTCACTTAGCATGATACTTTCCATGTAATATCACTTGTATGTAAATTTCATAACTCCATCTTTTCTAACAGCTCCATAGTATTCCATTTTGTAGATGTACCGAAGTTTTTTATTATTATTTATTTTTCTTTTTATACTTATTTATTGAATCACTATGGGAAAAGTTACTAAACTTTCAGGTTTAAGTCTCAGTCATACAATGATCAAACACCTTTTCCTTCACCAGTACTCATTTTTCACCACCAAGAACCTCAGTATATCCCCCCTCCCACCCCTCCAAATGCCTGTGAGGCAGATGATTTCTACTTAACTCTTCTCTACATTGATTACATTCATTATTTCAACAAAAGATGCACAATTATTGTTTAGAATTTCCCCCCAAACAATCAGAATTGCTGAAAAAGCATTGTGAAATACTTTGTTTTCTATAGCTGGTTATGAGAATCATATAATGTCACGTGGCCACAATTTTGGATTTCTGCAAAGAGCCAGATAATTACGAGATTGGTTTCTGTGTGTCTGGTGTTATGGCCGTGCCAGAAAGCCACTCGTGGGGGGTAACTCGTGACCTTGGTAGGGCATGAAGGATGTGCCGGTACCGCCCCCCTTCCCATGAGACTGCAATTGCCCTGTCAACGCCGGCTCATACCTGGCTTTCCTATAAGCTCTGAGGCAGCAGCCACCTTACTGCCAGGGGAGAAAAAGGAGAAAGGGAGCAACGCCCTTTCCCTCCCGGGGAGGCATGGCACCGTAGTTTAATGCATGGTCCTGTTACTTTTCTTCTGAAAGCTGCTGGGCTCTGGAATAAGTCCTTTTGCTTCTGGAGCCATGGTTGTGCCAGAGAGCCACTTATGGGTGGCAACTCATGACCTCGGTAGGGCATGAAGGACGTGCTGGTACCGTCCCCCTTCCCATGAGACTGCAGTTGCCCCTTCACCACTGGTTCACACCTGGATTTCCAATAAGCTCTGAGATGGCGGCCACCTTGCTGCCGGGGTGGGGGGGAAAGAAGGAAGGGAGCAACATCCTTTCCCTCCCGGGGAGGCATGGCGCCATAGTTTAAAGCATGGTCCATTCACTTTTCTGCCGCAAGCTGCCAGGTTCTGGATTAAGTCCTTTTGCCTCTGGAGCCATGGCCATGCCAGAGAGCTGCTTGTGGGGGGCAACTCTTGACCTCGGTAGGGAGTGAAGGACGAGCCAGTACTGCCCTCTTTCCCATGAGACTGCAGTTGTCCCATCACTACCGGCTCATATCTGACTTTCCAATACGCTCTAGCTGGCTGCCACCTTGTATGCAGTCCAGATGCATTTGTGCTAAAAGCCACTGGGTTTCAAGATTTGTTTCTCAGTCTCTGATATCATGGCCATTAATCAGCTTGATCAGGAGCCAGAGAGGCCATTTGTAGGCAGTGATTTGGGGTCTTGTTGGGATGGGAGAAAGAGTTAGCTTCACCCCCATGTGGTGAGGCCCCGTGTGTATTTTCACTGCAGGCCCAAACCTGACTGTCCAGTGGCCTCTGGAGGATGGTGTTCACCAGGCCACCAGGGGGAACAGGCCAAGGCACAAAACCTATTCCCATCTGGAGTGGTCCAGAGCCAGTAACCTACTACAGGAACAGGACGCATTTCTGCCAAAAGCCTTTGGGTTCCGAGATTCACTTCTGAGTCTCTGATATCATGGTCATTAAGCAGTTCGATCAGGAACCAGAGAGGCCATGCCTCCAATTATATAGCTGAGGCAGAGGTGGTTTGTGGATGTGTCTCCCACATACCTAAATTTTGGCCATTTACTTTCTTGGTAAACTTTGCCCCAAGTTTTTGGGGTCTGGCCAAAGGCACAGCAGCAATTTGGGGGTATCTGAAAGTCTGACGTTGCCATCAGGCTCCTGATGCACTCATCTCATAGGTACAGATTGACCTGCTTGTGGTACCATACCACCAATCAAAGTTTCTTTAACCAGTCATCTGTTGTAGGGCACTCGGGTCTATTCCAGATTCTGGCTATTGGAAACAGTGCTGCAATGAACAAACAAGTGCAGATGTCACTTCAATTATACTTTTTTGCCTCTCTGGGATATATTCCCAGGAGTAGTATTGCTGGGCCAAATGGGAGCTCAATTTTAATTTTTTGAAAATTGTCTATACTGTTTTCGAAAAGGGTTGAACCAGTCGGCATTCCCAGCAGCAGTGAAGGAGGGTTCCTTTTTCACCACATCCATGCCAACACGGATTGCTTTTGTTCTTTTGGATGTAGGCCAGTCTCTGAGGTGTGAGATGGTATCTCATTGTGGTTTTGATCTGCATTTCCCTGATGAGTAATGATGTACAGCATTTTCTCATGTGCCTTTTTGCCATTCTATTTCTTTATGAGAAATTTTCTGTTCATTTCATCTACCCATTTTTTTTTTGATGGGGTTGGATGTTTTCTTCTTGTGGAGTTCAACCAGTACTTTGTATATCCTTGATATCAACCCCTTGTCAGATGGGTATTGGGCGAATATCCTTTCCCATTCTGTAGACTGTCTTTGTATTTTGGTCACTGTTTCTTTTGAGGTGCAGAAGATTCTTAGTTTAAGATAGTCCCATTTGTCTATCTCTGTTTTCACTTTCTTGGCCAGTGGCATGACATCTTTGAAGATATCATTAGCTTCAATGTCATGGAGAGTTTGCCAACCTTGTCTTCAATGTACCATATGGATTCCTGTATGATGTTGAGGTCTATAATTCATTTTGACCTTACTTTGGTACATAGTGTTAGGCAGAGATCTGAGCCCATTATTTTGCATGTAGCTGTCCACGTTTTGCCAGCACAATTTGTTAAAGACATTTTTCTTGTTCCTCTTCACATTTCTTGCTCCCTTATCAAAGACTAGATGATAATATGTTTGAGGGGAGATGTCAGTATATTCAATCCTGTTTCATTGGCCTGCAGCTCTGCCTTTGTTCCAGTACCGTGCCATTTTAATTATTACTGCTTTGTAGTAGAGTTTGAAGTTAGGGAGGTTGATTCCTCCCATTTTCTTTTTCCCAAGAATTGCTTTAGCTATTCGTGGGAGCTTATTGCTCCATATGAATTTCAGGAATGTTTGCTCCATTTCTTTGAAGAATGGCATTGGTATAGTTATAGGGATTGCATTGAATTCATACAATGCTTTAGAAATTATTGCCATTTTGATAATGTTAATTCTCCAAATCCATGAAGAGGAATATCTTTACATTTGCTCGTGTCCTCTTTTATTTCCTGTAGTAGTGTTTTTTTTTTTTTTGTACAGGTCTTTTACCTCCTTAGTTAAGCTGATTCCAAGGTACTTGATTTGCTGGGGCACATTTGTGAATGAGATTGTTTTATCATGTCACTTTTTTCTCTCTCACTATTTGTGTATAGGAAAACCATGGACTTTTGGGTATCGATTTTATAGCCTGAAACTTTACTGTACAAGTCTATTAATTCTAGGAGTTTCTTGGTAGAGTATATAGGGTTCTCAAGATATAATATCATATCATCTGTGAATAATGAGAGCTTGATTTCTTCCTTTCAGGGATATTGGCCTGTAGTTTTCTTTTCTGGTAGTGTCTTTATATCATTTTGATATCAGAGATATATGGGCTTCGTAGAAACCGTTAGGGAGAGTTTCAGTTTCTTAAATTTTCTGGAAAAGCTTGAGAAGTACTGGAAATAGGACCTCTTTAAATTTTTGGAAAAAATTCGCTAGTGAATCCATTTGGACCCGGGCTTTTGTTTTGGGAAAGATTTTGGTAATGCAGGTAGTGGAGGTCTGCCAGTGAGGTATTTATCTGGTTCATTGTCTACGCACCAACATTCAATTATGATGAAGGAGAAATTAAGAAGGTCTACATGGAGTTGGAGAAGTTCTATAATGAAGACCACACCTCCTTTGAGATCATTGTCCGTGATTTTAATTCTAAGATAGGACCGAGAAGATGAGCCGAAGAACTCCACACTGGGACCCATGGGCTAGAATGGAATGAACAGGGTGAGAGACAGTCTGAGTTCATCATGTCGACCAAGACTATCCATGGTAACTCACAGTTCCAGAAGACCAAATCTAAACGTTGGACATGGGAATCTCCTGGTGGATGGTTCCACAAAGAAATAGACCACATCATATTCAATCGATGGTTTTGCCTAACCGATGTCACTGTTGTCCCAAAATTCCAAATGGGATTGGACCACCATCTTCTTCGTGCAAAATTCTACTTCACAGAGCAGGGAGAAAGGGCTGCAAAGTTTAAGAAGAGAACTCCCAGAATGACCACCAACTGGGATCTCTCTGGCACTAATGCTTCTACCTGGGAAGATGCCGTTGTTGACACCACTGACGAGGAATATGATCGACTGGTTGAGCACCTCCATGATTGTGCGAGGAATGCCAAGAGAGAGATAGCCACAAAAAGACAACTGTCTTTGAAAACTCTTGAGCTTATTCGCCAATGTGGTTTGGCGTATGCCTCAGGCAATCATAAGCCAACATGTAAGCTTGCAAAGCAGTGCAGAGATGCGATCAAGGAAGATCTCAAAGAGAGAAGAGCAGAAGTACTGGTAGATGCAGCAGAAGCCGGGAAAAGTATTCGTAACGCACGCCTGTCCTTCGCCAACTACAAGACCAAGATGACTGCCCTCCGAAGTCCTGATGGATCCATCACATCCTCCAGAAGGGCAATGGAGAAGATTATTCATGACTTATACTCAGATCTCTTCAATAGCCATGTCCACCTGCCCACATACGAAATTCCACAGGATGGATATGTTGTTCCCAATGTTCTCCCTTCCAAAATCCGACACGCCATTTCGTCAGTAAAGAAATGAACAGCACCCGGCCCAGACAAGGTCAGACCTTAACACCTGAAGAACCTGCCGTCAGTACTCATCAATATGCTGGCTCGGTTCTTCATGTGCTACCTGTCTGAATGCAAGGTTCCATCCCAGTGGAAAACCAGCAGGACTGTACAACTGTAGAAGAAGGGAGACATCCACAGAATTGGCAACTATGGCCCAAGCTGCCTATTGTCTGTCATCTACAAGCTGTTCTCTCGAGTCATCCTGAATAGGATTGGCAGAACACTAGATGAAGGACAACCATGCAAGCAAGCCAGGTTCTGCAAAGGATTAGGCACCATTGACCATATCCACATGATAACCAAGCTCATTGACGTTTCTCAGGAGTTCAAGATGCCGCTCTGTCTAACATTCATTGATTTAAAGAAGGTCTTTGATTCTGTTGAGATGGAAGCGGTCACTGAAGCCCTAGCCAATCAGGGCATTCAAACTCAATACATCAGGATCCTCCATGAGCTGTATTACGGATTCACTACCAGGCTCTCACCATTCTACAAAGAAGTAATCATCAATGTCAAGAGAGGGGTTCAGCAGGATGACACCATTTCACTGAAACTTTTCAGTGCCATCCTCGAGAACATCATGCAATGACTGGAATGGGAAGAAATGTTAGTGAAGATAGATGGTCGTCAACTACACCACCTCTGCTTTGCTGATGACATTGTTCCAATAACACCAAACATCAGGCAAGCGTCACAAATGCTGGCAGACTTTGACCATGAGTGTGGAAAAGTAGGACATAGCTGAATCTTACGAAGACAATGTTTATGAGAAACAGCCTTGTTCCTGATGCTCCATTCACTCTCAATGGAACGACCATCTCAGAATCCAATAGTTATGTGTACCTAGGTTGAGAAGTCAACATGACAAATAACCTGGCACCTGAGTTGCGCAGAAGGAAGAGAGCAGCTTGGAATGCCTTCAAGAGTGTCGAAGAAATAGCTAAGAGGACGAAGAACCTCTGGTTCTGGGCACATCTCTTCGATTCCACTGTTCTTCTTGCATTAACATACACCTCAGAGACCTGGACCCTACGCAAACAGGATGAGAACGCTATTCGTGTCTCCCAAAGAGGAATCAAACGATCTATGCTTGGAATATCACGTTTCACTCAAATGAGAGAAAGAATCCAGAGTTCCGACCTCAGTCGATGATCAAGAATCAGGGACACTGTCTCGTTTGCGAAGGCGTCAAAAATTAGATGGGCTGGAGATGTAATGAGATTTGGAGATGACCACTAGAGCCGTTTCCGACTGGATTCCACAAGTTGTCAAAAGATTGCTTGGCCGCCCACCTATCAGATGGTCTGACCTCTTCATCAATATCCTGAACGATATTTTGAGGTTTGAGGTTCTTTGTGTTCCTAAAACGAACAGACACCATTGGGCTACACTAGCATGAGACAGGGACAAATGGAGAGATTGGGCTACCGCTTGAGCAAATCGACGATTAACAGGAAGTCAAGTGATCAAGTGAAGTGATTGTTTGACCTTGGTTTTTTCAATGGGATTGTTTCCCTAACCTGCTGGTACTCCAATGATTCTAATGTTGTTCCTCTTGGAATCATCTTCAAGGACTTTGATTCGCTCTAGAACTATTTTGTGGTCTCTTGCCATTGTTTGTCGTTGTCTGTTGGCTTGGTGCAGCTGATCTTCCAGTTCACTGATTCTGTCTTCAGCTGTGGCCATTCTACTGTTGAGGGCATAGACTGAGTTATTTTTTTCATCTATGGAGTCTTTTATTCATGACATTTCTGTGTGCAGCTCTCCAATTTCTGCTCTCATCTCTTCCTGGATTTTCTCAATTTTCTAATCCACTGTTTCTTTTATGTTCTCCTTCAGTTTACTGAATATCTGTCTCATTGTTTCATTGAATTCATTGAACATCATTGCGTCTCATCCTTGCGCTGGGGCCATGCTAATCTTCTTTGTATCATTCCAATTTTAATATATGTGCTCCTGAAGAGAGCATAGGGGGAGCCTTCTAAGAACCATCAGGTATAGCCCTCTGCTCACCTCCATAAAAGAGACAAACTGACAGACAGAGAGAGGAGAGATGGGGGGAGAAAAGGAAGTAAAAGAGGTGGGCATTCAGGTATCAGATAAAGATCATTCTGAACAAAGGAATGGGAAAAAAAGGTCCCAAGCAAGACCATGTCTGAAAGATGAATCATAAGGTGTCAGAATGGCTAGCATAGATGACAGAAGAGCACAGGATAAAATCCAAGTAGTGAGTGAGAAATTATAGAAAGCTAGTAGACCATTGTAATAGAAGCCATGTTATAATCAATAAGAACTTTTTATTATCACATGAACATCATAATAAATTTATAATAACACAATTTAATGATACCACTCTGCTTTTGTGTTGAGTTTAGGCTATATAAATGATTATCAGAAACAAAAGATAATTGATATTGTTAATGGAACCACAGACTTTGAAAGTAGATAAAGGCCTGTTTGCTAACACTGAACATAAGACTGCCTGCTAAATAAAAGATTGTAATAGGATTCATAGTTCTTAATATATTGAATACCCAAATCAAATTGAAAATTACTCATCAACCAATGAACAGGAAAATTACAACTTATTTTGGAAAAGTCAATGGTGCCGACATTGAGGTGGATTGGATATTGCGATTATAAAAGTTTAAATCAGACATTGTAAGATTACTTCAGAAAACAAATGTAAATTCTTCTGAGACAAATATAAAAAATTAACATTTCAATGAACATTATACTTATCCAAAAATTAAAGTTTAAATAAGAAAACTCATGCAAAACAATTTCATAGGATACAGTGGTTGAACTAAAAGTATCATTAGATAGGTTCAAACGTGAGTGGAGCCAATATAAAATAGAGCTGCAGACAGAAGATCAATATAATTTAGTAAATTTGAACTGAGTAAAAATAATACAAAAAAATTCATTGTGGATCCAGGAGACACAACAGAAGATCCAATATTCCATTAATTGGATCTCAGAAGTGGCGGAGGAGAATGTGACTCAAAGATTATTCAGGGGCTGTAGTGATTGCACAGCGGGTAGGGCTTTTGCCTTGCACCCACTCGGGTTCGACTCTCAGCATCCCATATGGTCCCCTGAGCTACTGCCAGGAATAATTCCTGAGTGCAGAGCCAGAAGCAACCCCTGTGCATCACCAGGTGTGACCCAAATAGCAAAAAAAAAAAAAAAAAGATTATTCAAAGATTAAGGGTGAAAACTTTCTCCAAACCTAGAGATCTTATAAAGAACTTTAAAATTTTAAGATAAAGATAATAGATCTTGTAGAGAGAATTGTCACATTGACAAGAGGGGGGAAAAGAACACGAATCAAATGGCAGTGGGTTTCTCAAATGAAACCATAGAAACCATAATAAATTGGCATGACATTTTTCAAACAATAAAAAGAAAATAAACCATCAACCACAAATTCTAATTTTTATATTCTTTAGGTAAACAAGAAAAATAAAGTTTAAAAAATGGTTTAAAAGATTTTAAAAAAAGAAAAAGATATCCCAAATTGCAGGAGAAATTTCCAAATTTTTAATATTTTTATATGGGAAAATTACTGTCCTTTCTTTTTCAGCTTCCAGACTACAACCCAAAAGTTGGGTCTTTTGAATTAATATTATAGAAAACCTACAAACACTTTCCTAAATTAAGTGTGATTATGAAATTATGCTTCCCTTCTAAATATTATTCTGCAACTTTGGAATTACAACAGACAGAACTACAATGACTTAGAACAACCTTAACTTACATGTTGTGGTTGTCGTTTGACTCCAAATTTGTTCAATGGAATTATGAGTTCAAATCCAAAGTTAAAGCAGTAGCACCATCTAGGACATACTGTTCTTATGACAGACAAAGTCAGAACCATTTTGCGATTTTTATAGAGTCTGTTCTTTATCAAAACTTTATTATGGTGTTCATAATATTCTGCACAAAATAAATTCACATTCATACTCAAAATCAGTGATGCAGAGAAGTACAGCAGCTAGATAAGAGATACTGAAAGGCGTGGCAGAGTGTGGATATGTACAATCTTTTCACTAGAGGGGGAAGTAAGTAATCCTTAAGCATAATAATTTACCAAACTGTGGCAATAGTTTTATAGAAATTTTTATTTCTGGGTAATTTTGGTTAGATTTGCATTTACAGAACTCCATTAATGAATAGTTGGCAGTAAAGGATATTGATTGAGCGGTGATCACATTTCCTCTTCAAAGAAAATAATCACAATCAAATAAATTTTAGAACTGTTTCTTCATAAATATTGGGTGTTAAACTGGAAGACTGTGATCTACATATTTTCACAGGTGCTTTATAGCTGCCATACTTTGCTTTCTGCATTGGTCAGTAAAAATATTATATAATTGATTATATAATAATTATATAATAGCTTATAATGGAACTTGTGTGAAGGGGTGGGTGTATACATATATGTATATGTGAAAACATTAATAAATAACACTCATAACTTTGGTTCTTTTGTAAATATAATAATAATCAAACGCATATATTTCAAGATAAGATGAAATAGGGAGCCAGAGAAATAGTATAGGTAGTAGCATGCTTTACTTGCACATGACCAACCCTCATTCTATCCCTAGCACCCCAAATGGTCCACAAGGCTGCCACGAGTGATCCCTGAGCATTGAGCCATGAGTAAGCACTGAGTTTGCTGGGTATGTTCTAAAAACCAAAACCAAAAATAAAACTAAATATGAAACACCCTAGAAAGTGATAAAAGTACATGAGATAAAAATGGAGCAAAAAAATCTTCTGGATCATAATCTATAAATAAATAATCTATAAATAAATGATACTTGTTAATAGATAATAGTTTCTATTTTCAATTCCACAAACTTCACATTCTGAAAACAGAACTCTCGCTTGGAGAGAGACACAGAAGGAATGCTGGCATTTTCCATCTTATCCAGGGAGCGAACAATCTCCTCCAGAGTCTTCCGGTACATTTCTTCATTGACCACCCTGACCCCAATGTCAAACACTGAGCTGAGAGGCTTGTGGTCACTGGTCTTCAGGGCCATGTGGCTCTGGTAACTCAGCTGCGTGATGTTCTTGCCTTTCCAGAGGATCCAGTCGCACCAGGTAGGAGCCCGACACGTTTCACTGGTGTCCCAGTCGTTGGAGCCGGTGTCGTACTTACAGGTGGGCTGGAATGTGAGCTCCCCCTCCGTGAAGCCTTCAGAGACAGCCCTCGAAGCCATCTGAGCTCTCAGCTGGTCATACCCATACAGGGTTTGAAAGGCCTTCTCTTCGATCAGCCTTTTCACTTTTTCCACATCCAGCTCTTCTATCCTGTAGTTGAGGTTCCCCAGCCACAAGATCACATCGTGCCTGCTGATGGTGAGCGGGGGGAGGCTGGGGTCGGCCTGACAAAACTGCATCCAAGAACAAATGTCCTTATAGTCCTTGTAGTCCTGGTTCCTCCTCTCGTACTCTTCTGTGTGGGCTGCCAGGTGAGAGTTCACGGTGCAGATGATGGTATTGTGGAGCTGGAACCTGATGGCCACACCAGATAATAGTAGTAGTACATTTATATCCAACTAGAACTAGTAACCATGAACAATAATTCTATATAATCAGTGTAAATTTTCTTAATTCATTGCTGAGCTACTATAACATGATCTCCTCTCTGGGAATACTTTGTAAATGGAAAATAAAAATAAGCTCAAATCTAACTACAATGTTAATCCACTTCTGTAGTCACAAAATGCAGACTAGGTAAAAAACTCAAAGTGAAACCCAGGTTTTATGGTCACATTGCATCACTAAACCACTTTCCTTTTGATGAAAGCCTTAGGATAATTCATTAGTTTGTGGGCTAAAGTACACAGGAAAAATTGCTTTTAAAGACCAACAGTAGAGAGATGTGTTCTCTTTTTATTTTAACTTCTTAGCAAACCACAGATAAATGTATTAAAATCACATTAAGATTGGTGACAAAGAGCCTTTAAAACTAAAATAAGAGATTTTTTACCGATTTTTTTTCATTGAACAGGCTTTTAACATTGAATGATGGTTTAAATCTCTTGGTTTAACTGCAGATGTTGCTGGTACTTAGTTTGAATTATATAATTATTTATCTACTAGTTTTATGTGTACTATTTGCTTAAATTTTTTGAAAAATAAGAAAATAATGACATAATTGGTACTTTCATGTACTGGAATCACCATATTAAGTAATGTATTAATTTTATATGTCTTCAGTAAATATTTTTTCACAATCCTCAAGAAATTAATTTGTCACACCCAAAGGAAGAGAGAAAACAAAACGGAATGCCCTGCCACAGAGGCAGGGTGGGATGGGGAGGATGCAGGTGGGAGGGATAATGGGATCCATGGTGGTGGAAAATGGGCACTGGTGGAGGGATGGGTATTTTATCATTGTATAACCGAAACCCAAGCACAAAATTTGTAAGTCTACAACTATATGTCATGGTGTTTCACTAATGAAAAAAAAGAAATTAATTTTCTTAACACATCATTTGGACATATATAACTTAAAGCTGAGGTAATATTTACTTTTATTGCTGCAATGTATTTTTCTGTTTTCCATTTTATTCAATTACTTTTTATATTTAAGAAAAATAAGACAAAATACATTTTATTAATATTAATCTGATAGAGAATAAACCCAATTTAAGCTGGGTTTAATCTTTATAAAATTAGTAAAATGACTCAAAGTTTCTTGAAAGATTTATATTTATTTTCTACCAAAGTTGTATAGTATATAATAGGGCATTATAAGAAAAATACTAGTGAATTAATTTTCAAGTTTCTCTGCAACTAGACACACAAAAGCTTTGTATCATCTCTTCTACTATTAAAATGAAGGATATTTGCAAATGGCAAAAAGGCACATGTGAGAATGCTCTACATAATTAATCATCAGGGAGATGCAGATCAAAACAACAATGAGATATCATCTCACACCACAGATACTGGCCCACATCCAAAAGAATAAAAGCAACCGGTGCTGGCGCGGATGTGGTGAGAAAGGGACCCTCCTTCACTGGTGGTGGGAAGGCCAACTGGTTCAGCCCTTTTCAAAAACAGTATGGACAATTATCCAAAAATTAGAAACTGAGCTCCTATTTGACCCAGCAGTACCACTCCCGGGAATATATCCCAGAGAGGCAAAAAAGTATAGTCGAAGTGACATCTGCACTTGTTTATTCATTGCAACACTCTTTACAATAGCCAGAATCTGAAAAAAACATGAGTGCCCGAGAACGGATGACTGGTTAAAGAAACTTTGGTACATCTACACAATGGAGTACTATGTAGCTGTTAGAAAAGATAAAGTCATGAAATTTACATACAAGTGGTACTACATGGAAAGTATCATGCTAAGCGAAATGAGTCAGAAAGAGAGGGATAGACATAGAAAGATTGCATTCATCTGAGGAACATAAAGTAACAAAATAGGAGACTAATACCCAAGAATACCTGAGATTAGTACCAGGAGGCTTACTCCATGGCTTGGAGGCCAGCCACACATGCTAGGGGAAAAGGCAACTCATATAGAGAAGGGAGCACCAAATAAAGGGTGTTGGGAGGATCCTCCCAGGATGGGAGAAGCATGCTGTAAGTAGACTATAGACCAAACATGATTGCTACTCAATGCCTCTTTTGCAAATCACAACACCCAAAAGGAGAGAGAGAACAAAAGGGAATGCCCTGCACAGAGGCAGGGTGGGATTAGGGGGATAGGGGTGGGTGGGAAGGATGCTGGGATCTGTGGTAGTAGAAAATGGGCACTGTTGGAGGGATGAGTATTTGATCATTGTATAATTGAAACCCAAGGACAAAAATTTGTAAGTCTACAACTCTACCTCATGGTATTTCACTAACAAAATGTTTTCTAAAAATGAAGGATTTTTTTCACTCATTTTTCCTACCAAGTCCAAATTTGACCAGGATTTCATTTTTGCATGAATCATTTCAATAAAATAAATGATCGCAAATAACACAAATTATCTACATATCAAAATTTATATTAATATATCTTCCATTCTAATATTCTTTGTTCTATCAACAAAATCTGAAATAGTTGCTCTTGCCTTCTAAGACTATTTTCTTGGCTCTTTATCATCACACCTTCCCAGAATATCATTTTTAGACTCTAGAATAAGAGTTGGTTCTTATCATTCAAGGCTCAGCTTTGGGTGTTTATCCAGATTGGCCCAAATTCTTCAAGTACATGCTTAGATGCTTATATAAGCATCATATAATGCAGTTAACAAGGTGAGATCAAGAGATGGAAATATCCCTCATTTCCAGTACAATCCTTTAGATCAGTGACAAGAAACTCTAATGATGTTGGGGGAAAGAGTTTTATTTTATTCGCCAAAATTTTGTGTCTTTTACTTCAAGCTACCCACCAGTTGATTTTGATACATGCAGATATACTGACCATCTTTGTTATATATACTTTTAGGCCTAGCACACAATAAATAACATGAATTTCAACACAGTAGACTTTTCCTTTTGTTGTTTATGTTTTTGAGTAATTGAATGATAGAAACAGAATAGAGTTGACTTTCTTCATAACGTAGGTAAAATAAACTCTAAATTAGAAAAACATTTACTCATGAAATTAGTCAGTGTCTAAAGAGCTAACAAATTGCAATTTCTTACACAGTTGCCTACTTTCTAGCTACTAGGATTCTGTTGAATTAATTTTCTATTTATATAAATAAAGTAAAGTAAGTAAAGTAAAGGCCCTCCCGTTGATCGTCGATTTGCTCGAGCGGGCCCAGTAACGTCTCCATTGGAGACTTTGTTGTTACTGTGTCTGGCATATCGAATACTCTCAGTAGCTTGCCGGGCTCTCCGAGAGGGGCGGAGGAATCGAACTCGGGTCGGCCATGTTGGCCGCGTGTAAGGCGAACGCCCTACCCGCTGTGCTATCGCTCCAGCCATAATTCTAGCACAAATGAGTACATTTATCTATTTTTGTCCTTCAAGTATATCATATTGTAGAAATAACTGGATGTACATTGAGCATCTCATAGTGATTATTGCCTAACATATATATGCATCTTGTAGGTGGGCGTCCACGTGATCTTTTGATGTCCCATGGAATCCAATCAGTAATGGCTCTAGTCCAGCAGTTGTCTGTAAACCTCATTACATGTCCAGCCAATCTGATTTTTGATGTCTTGGCAAATGAGACAGCATCCCTGATTCTTGAGCATTGACGAAGATCAGAACTCCGGATTCTATCCCTCATTTGAGTGAATCGTGATATTCCAAGCATAGCTCTTTCGATTCCTCTTTGAGAGACCCGAATAGCGTTCTCATCCTGTTTTCGTAGGGTCCAGGTCTCTGAGGCATATGTTAATGCAGGAAGAATAGTGGAATCAAAGAGATGTGCTCATAGCTGGAGGTTCTTTGTCCTTTTAGTTATTTCTTCAACGCTCTTGAAGGCATTCCAAGCCGCTCTCTTCCTCCTGCACATCTCAGGTGCCAGGTCATTTATCATGTTGATGTCTCGACCTAGGTATATATAACTGTTGCATTCGGAGATGGTGGTTCCGTTGAGAGCGAATGGAGCGTCAGGAACAAGGCTGTTTCTCATAAACATTGTCTTCGTAAGATTCAGCTGTAGTCTGACCTTTCCACATTCACAGTCAAAGTCGTTCAGCATTTGTGCTGCTTGGCTAATGTTTGGTGTTATTAGAACGATGTCATCAGCAAAGCGGAGGTGGTGTAGTTGCCGACCATCTATCTTCACTCCCATGCTTTCCCATTCCTGTCATCGCATGATGTTCTAGAGGGTGGCACTGAAGAGTTTTGGTGAAATGGTATCACCCTGCCAAACCCCTCTCTTGATATGGATGATTACTTCTTTGTAGAATGGTGAGATCTTGGTACTGAATCCGCAATAGAGCTCAAGAAGGATCCTGATGTATTGGGTTTGTATGCCCTGATTGGCTAGGGCTTCCATAACCGCTTCCATTTCAACAGAATCAAAGGCCTTCTTTAAATCAATGAACATTAGACAGAGCGGCATCTTGAACTCCTGAGAAACCTCAATGAGCTTAGTAATCGTGTGGATATGGTCGATGGTACTGAATCCTTTTCGGAATCCGGCTTGTTCACATGGTTGTCCTTCATCTAGTGTTCTGCTAATCCTATTCAGGATGACTCGAGTGAACAGTTTGTAGATGACAGACAATAGGCAGATTGGGCGATAGTTGCCAATGTCGTGGATGTCTCCTTTCTTGTATAGTAGTACAGTCCTGCTGGTTTTCCACTGGGATGGAACCTTGCATTCAGACAGGTAGCATGTGAAGAGCCGAGCCAATGTATTGATGAGTACTGATGGTAAGTTCTTCAGGTGTTCAGGTCTGATCTTGTCTGGGCCAGGTGCTCTTTGTTTCTTTACCGACGAGATGGCATGTTGGATTTCAGAAGGGAGAACATTGGGAACGACATATCCATCATGTGGTATGTGGTATGTGGGCAAGTGGTCGTGGCTATTAAAGAGATCTGAGTAGAATTCATGAATAATCTTCTCCATTGCCCTTCTGGAAGATGTGATAGATCCATCATGATGTCGGAGGGCAGTCATCTTGGTTTTGTAGTTGGTGAAGGACAGGCGGGCATTACGAATGCTTTTCCCAGCTTCTGCCGCATCTACCAGTACTGCTACTCTCCTGTTTTTGAGGTCATCCTTGATGGCTTCTCTGCACTGCTTTGCCAGTTTGGATGTTCGCTTGTGGTTGCCTGAGGCATATGCCAAGCCATGTTGGAGAATAAGTTCAAGAGTGTTCGAAGAAAGGCGTTTTTTTGTGGTTATCTCTCTCTTGGCATTCCTCGCACAATCATGGAGGTGCTGAATCATTCGATCGTATTCCTCATCAATGTTGTCAATGACGGCATCTTTCCATGTTGCCGCAACAGAGCCAAAGAGCTCCCAGTTGGTGGTCGTTCTGGGAGTCCTCTTCTTAAACCTTGCATTCTTTTCTCTTCGTTCTGTGAGGTAGAATTTTGCACGAAGAAGACAGTGGTCTGATCCTGTTTGGAATTTTAGGACAACAGCAACATCGGTTAGGCAAAACCGCCGATTGAATATGATGTGGTCTATTTCATTGTGGAACCATCCATCGGGAGACTCCCATGTCCAATGTTTAGATTCAGCATTTTGGAACTGTGAGTTACCATGGAAGGTTTTGGTTGACATGATGAACTCAGACAGTCTGTCACCCTGTTCGTTCCATTCCAGGCCATGTGTCCTGATGTGGAGTTCATCGACTGATCTTCTTGGTCCTGTCTTGGCATTAAAATCACCGACAATGATCTTGTAGAAGGTGTGATCTTCTTTATAGAACTTCTCCAGCTCCATGTAGAACTTCTCAGTTTCTCTTTCACCATAACTGGATGTTGGTGCATAGACAACAAAGACAGAAACTGCCGGTAGTGAGCCACGTCTATTCAAGTGTAATCGTCCGATTCGAGTTGTTAGGCATTAGAATGAATCAATGCTCCTGGCTAAGTTTGTGTTGACAAGGATACCAACACCACCAACGCCTCTTTTATCACATGTTGCAAGGAACAGTTCTTCTCCAGTGTCGAAAACGGCATGATGTGATTGATGTCTTCTCATTTTGGTCAGACCAATGATGTCATACTTGATCTTTCGCGCTTGTACCATAAGGTCTTCAATGGATGCAGTAGATGCCAGCATACGAGCATTAAAAGTACTGACAACCATTTTTGTTTTTCTGCATTTTGGCAGCCTATTTCTGCCTTGGTATTTTATCAGCCTCTCCTTCCATATCCTTCTCGACTATGTGTATTCAGGGTTAGGGGAATGAGATCCATTTATTACTGGATTTGGCATATCAATTTGGTCTATTTGGCATAGACCACGGATAGCTTGCCAGGCTCTGCTGTGCGGGTAGGATATTTAAGGTACCCTGAAAACTTAGAGAAAAGTAAATAAATAGTCGCGCAGCCGCAAATGCGGCCGTGCGCTCCCGGGAGCTTGTTGTGATAATCTCTGGATCCTGGCCGTTGTTGGGGTTACACGGCAGTTGGAGGGCGTAACTGTCTAGCTACTGACAGGTCCAGTCCCAAACCGTGCAGGCTTGGAGATCTCAGCCCCGGGTCCCACACACCTGGTTTCCTCTGCCAGTTCTGTTATGCCTGAGGCTTATCCAAGTGTGTGGAGAGTGGCCCCAGTAAGGCCTTGGCTGGGGCCTGGAGGTCTTCAGCTGTTGGGCCCTGGCGAGGATAGGCAGGCACAGGGTAGGAGACTCTGCCTTGTACTCTCCCGGGATGGTCAGACTTCTTCGTCAAGACCCTGAATGATCGGTTTGAGGCTTTGCATGTTCCTAGAACGAACAGATACCATTGGGCTACGCTAGCACGCAACCGGGATGAATGGAGACGTTACTGGCACCCGCTCGAGTAAATCGATGAATAACGGGGATTAAGTGATTAAGTGATATATGCATACTCTAGTCCTAGAAAGAACCTTTGTAAAAATGAAATCACAGTATCTATTCATTAGTTTCTATTTCTTTTTATCCCCTAATGTAAAGTAATTGTCCATAAAATGTAGTGATAAAACATCCGATTTCACTTAGTTATTTTGAAGATTAAATAAATGTACATATAAAATTACTTGGCATAGTCATATCCTAGTAGAAAATGTCCATTCAATTATAAATATTCTTCTTCATTGTTTATTTGGAGATTTTGTTTGATATTTTGTTTGTTTTTATTATATTTTCCAATGATTAGTCTTTGGATATAGTCGTATTTTGATACTATTATTTTCTTGGTGTCATTATTTTCATTGTTGCTATAGTGCTATAATTTTTAAGGTTACTTGCTGTAATAGTAGCTATAGAATTTAAGATTATAATATATAAACATATACCCATTGAATAAGCACACATATATTTTAGTTTTCTTTGTTCTTTAGTTTTTAGCTAATTTTGTTAAATGTTATCAGGAGAAAAACTATTATTAAAATATAGAAAACCAACGGGCTAAGCACTGGGAAATTTTACCCAAGGGGGGAAAAATGTACACATCATATTTTACAAAAGATAGTTTCTTTTCTAAATTATTTTATTTTTTTAATTTTTTATTTTATTATTTATTTATTTTTGCTTTTGGGGTCACACCCGGCAATGCACAGGGGTGACTCCTGGCTCTGCACTCAGGAATTACTCCTGGCGGTGCTCAGGAGACCATATGGGATGCTGGGAATCAAACCCAGGCCTGCCACATGCAAAGCAAATGCCCTCCCTGCTATAGTCTTACTCCAACCACGTCTAAATTATTGTTATTATTTTTTATTTATTTAGTTTTTGCTTTTTGGGTCACACCCAATGATGCACAGGGGTTACTCCTGGTTCATGCACTCAGGAATTAATGCTGGCTGTACTCGGGGGGAACATATGGGATGCTAGGAATCAAACCCCAGTCAAGCCACGCGCAAAGCAAATGCCCTACCCACTGTGCTATCACTCCAGCCCCAATTTTTAAAGAAAACTTAACTTTTAAACTTTTCTAGGTTTTCTAACATCAAGTTATAATATTGACACGATCGGACACTAACATTGGGAATAGAATGTCTCCATGGGTCTATTTACAATCTGAACCATAAGCAAACAGCTTTTATGACAAAGATTTAAATTTAATATACCAGGGCCAGAGAGATATAATGGTGGGAAAGGTGCTTGCCTTACCACGCAAATAACCCAGTTTGATCCCTGGCACCTTAATCTGGTTCCCTGAGCATTGCCGTAAATGGTCACAGAACACAAAGATGAGTAAACCCTGAGCACTGCTGTGTGTGGCCCGCAAACAACAAAAAAATAAGTTTATGGTATCTCTTTCCTTTTATCTACAGTAACCGTGTCTAGGATTTCATCTTGTTTAGTTTAGATTTCAATTTGAAATTCTGGGACAAGTAAAGGCTGGATTCACTTTCCTTTTCAGAGAAGCTAGAACAATGGGAAGCAGAGTTATTTATGGCCATGTAGGTATTTGGTCTCAGGGCACACCTAGCATGCATCTGACTCCAGGTGGAGCCAGACATCACATGGTCATTTTAGCATCATCCATTCTGACCCAGGTAGTACTCTGCACACCCCTGGGCTCCCCCTAGGTATTCTGATACCACAGAAACCAGGCAACTACATCCTTCACCACTGGCCCTGGCCTTGGCATGTGATTTGAATAATGAAAGAAGTGATTTTCTGATCATCCTCTTAAGTAATTTCTTCTTTATCTTCTAATGATGTTTTTGGATTGACTGTTTGTAGAACCCTTACTCGGTAGATTTTATCAGAGTGACACTGCATTGACACATCAATATCCCAATGTAATCATCTTTAAGTTTAATTGTCTTTTATTTTTAAAAAAAGGAACCTTGGTTTATGAAAATAATTCCAATAGCTATAGTAACAAAATGCCTCTGAGCCCTTTGATAAAAGCTTTTATTTCTAATAGCATAAATAAATACTTATTAACTCTGATCAGTGACACCTAATTTTTGACCTTTTAAATCAAATAGATTTTGCCGTGAAAGGTATTAGGTAACACAGATAGTTCATTGGCAGTTGATATCTGATTGAAATTCAAGCTCTCACACTTACTCAACAAAGACAGTTGTTCCCCAAGGACTACTCTTACAGTTTGTGAAACTGTGAAAATAGCTTCTTCAAATTTGTTGTCAGCCCTTGTAGAGTAGTGTTTGCAAAAGTTCACACATAGATCTCTTTAGTGAGATGCAGTTCTTGAAATATAGTACTACTCCGTATTTCTTTAATCTTCAGGGGTCAAGATTTCTTTATTTTTTTTAAGGTTTGTCTAACTATAATTCCTCAAGACTATGATCCAGGGCCAAAACAATAGTAAAGGGGGTAGGGTGCTTATCTTGCCCATTGCTGGTCTGGCTTCCATTCCTGGCGCTACAGATATTCCTTGCCACTAGTGATCATTGAAGGCAAAGTCAGAAGTAAGCCCTGAGCCCTGCTTCTGGATGTAATAAAAAGTAGACATACTAACCATCAATAGCATAGTGGGTAGAGTGTTTGCCTTGCATGCGGTCAACCTGGGTTCAATTCCTCCTCCCCTCTTGGAGAACCTGGCAAGCTACTGAAAGTATTCCACCCACACGGCAAAGCCTGGCAAACTACGCATGAGGTATTCGATATGCCGAAAACAGTAACAACAAGTCTCACAATGGAAAGGTTACTGGTGGCCACTTGAGAAAATCAATGAACAATGGGAGGACCAGTGGCAGTGACAGTGACTAACTATCTAAAGTCCCCTCTTGAAGTTATTTAATACTAGAATATAAAGCAACACAAATAAATTCCCATGCTGAAGAGATTACAGGAATTAAGTCAGTAGAATTGTATGCAGCTATGGTGGACATAACCCTGGTTTGAATCCCCAGCACTCTCCAAAGCAGACACAGAAACAGCTGACCTCGATACCTTAAGTGTCTGTGGGTTTTGCAACCTAGGTAGGATGCTGAGGATCTAGTTGAATTCAAGTTGCAGGAGTTCAGATGATATATTTTCAATCTGTGATTTCAGTCATCTTGAAGACAGCATCTTATACTCAGCTGAATTCAAGGCTTCACCTTCCACTTCCAATATGCAGTGTGTTATTTGATACATCACTTAGCATCAGATATTGGACAAAATGAACATGGGATGAGACTCAAGTGTAAACAATTTGTATAGCTTCAAACAGCAGATGTTCTAAGATGTTCAGAATGCACATTTTTCTTCTATCCATACATATATATGTATTTTTTACTCAAATTACATATGCTTGAATAAATCAAACTTTTCTATTTGGAGAAATGAAAAAAGGAATTACATAAATAATATGCATATAGCTTTATTATTAGTCTCTTAAACTTCTTAACACATTTAAATGGTTTATTGCATGCTTACTAAATGATTAATATAATTTACTATAGTTTTCTAGTTCTTAAATTTTCAATAAACAACAGGAAAATATCACAACCTAATAGATTATAAGAACATAAAAATCGTGATTTTCTTAATGACAGCATAAGTTTAAAATTATAAAAGTTCCCAATCCTTTTCTTGTTCAAAAGCATGATGACTGGATGTTCACCAGTTTGTGTGCCATGTGCCTCCCTTAAATCTTGTCACACACTTGGAACATTGCCCATATTATGTGAAAAAAAAATTAGAGAAAAATATTGTAAATATTCTTTTTAATGCAGTAGCGTCTAGAGTAGTTATATATGGAATCATACTAATTATGTCATAAAGTCAATTTTATCAAAATATGATATACAAGATCAAAGCAGAGTAAGGTAGATAAACAAATTCCTGCTTTCATCATGATTATTCTTGATTTGTTTAGACCTGCATACCTAGTGTATTAGAGAAGAGACTAGTTGCAAGTATAAGGTCATGTAATATTTACTGAGAAATAAAATTAATCTTACTATATACATATTAAATAACTACTATACAGATTTATAAAAATATATGCATATATAAGTATGGTGTACATATGTCTATAATATATACAAAACTAAATATATGTGTGCTCAGTATTGTGAGTCATAGAGACATCTTTGAACATTTGTCTGGCTTTCATTGGATGCCTAGTAAGTCTCAGGCCAAAAAACAGTATAATGCATGCTATTTTAGTTTCCAACCACAACTGAATGACTTAAAGCAACATGATTTATTGTCATTGATTTAAAGACTAACCAAACTTAAGACAAAGTGTTTGTAGATTGTCCACCCTTGCTGTGAAACCCATAGCAAATCCTTTCTTGAAGGAGCCACATAGTTTCTTGAAAAAGCCCGCCAAATCTCAGTGGTTTGCCAGCAATCTTTGTCCTTCATATCTCTACACACTCTGACTCCAGTCTGCTGTTCTGGTCACCTGGTGCTCACCCTGTGCCTCTATTTCTTCATCTAATTCTCTTATAAGGACACAGTCAGAGGAGGGACCACCCTACTCTAGTTTGTTCTCATCTCAACTAATTTTATATCTATAGCTACTCATTTTTCTAAATGATGTCACTTCTGAGGTTCTGGGAGTTCAATATTTCCATGTAACATTTTTATGAAAGACACTATCTCTTAAGTGTGTGTCAGATCATTGTGTTCTATTTAATCCCATTATTTTGTTTGATCATCACTATTTTACAGATAGAAGTTCTAAGTCTATGTTAATGAACAACCAACCAATAATTAGAGGAGTTGACACTTGAACTTCATCTTTCTAATCACAGAGCCAGTGAAGAAATTCTCACGAAAAATTATTAGCTAAAATGCAAGGCATAGCTAAATCCGTGCTACTAAGTACAGTGGAAGTCAAAAGGGCAATTAATTACTTCTCACTGGAGAAGTCATGAAAGGCTTAATATAGGTTATTTCTGTTAAATTCCACCTTAGTGGGTGGATTCGATTTTGTTATATAGAGAAAAAATTTGTAAAGGTTGCAAAGACTTTGAAAGGGTGCTGAAAGATCACAGTATTTAAACCAATTGTCCCTTTCAGTTGCTAGTAAGAAGTCTCAGAAAATCCCACTCAATCTCATTTAAACAAAAAGGGAATTTATTGGTTCGGGTAATTCGAAGGTCCAGAAATAGTGCAGGATTCACAGTTAGCTTAATTTGGTGACTCTGGGTCTATGGATTCCTTTCAGTTATTCTCTCCTTTTTAGGATTTCCTTTCAGGTTATTTGTCTCAAAGTGACATAATTGCGAAAACCATTTTTCTGTACACCAAGGCTTCAAAGAGAAGGCATTCTCTACTGTTACTACAATAACTAATCATGAGATTCTCACTGGTTTCAGATACGTTTATCCTGATTTACTGTCTTTCAGATGGAATAGCATAAATGAAAAGAATTTAGAGTGTGCAACAAGATTAAAATTATATAGGTGTTAATTGTTAATATGAGAAGCCAATCTGTACTGTAGTGACCCAGTGACTTATCAGGCCTCTCTGTTATTAAACGTAACTCTGAGTATAGACAGTTTGTTGTTCTAATAGGTAGTTCCCTATCTTCTGGTTTTCTTAATACTCATATTCACAGTAACACATATTGTTATATAGTAGGTGTTTAACTATTTGGTAAATGAAAATTCTAGATGACGGTAAAAATGATTAAAAATATAAAATAACACTAAAGTACTTGTATAAAAATTAAGAAACAAAATAAATCAATTATGATAATTGTCATCTAATTATTAATTCTAAGAATGAGAAAAACATACCACTATAGTGGGTTCAATAACTCATTAGATTCATGAAATTTGGGGCACTTCTATTGATGTTAGGAATTTAGATTTTATTCTTTTTATTTATTTTTATGATGTTTATTTTTACTGATCAACATTTACATAATAAAACTTTAGAGTTTTCTATTAAAACAATGCAGTGCATGTGAAGTATTATTATGAATGACAATTTCTGGTGATAAACATTTTCGTGCTTGTAAAATAAATATTAAAATTAGTGATTCCTGGATTGGATATTGCCCAATTATCTTTTGGAGTTTTCTAAAATCCAAACACATAGCACATACACACATATAAATGGTGTGTGTGCGCGATATTTTGATGGACGCAGCCATCTTCTTGTTGTTGTTGTTGACAGAAAAAAAACAGGGGCCAGGAGAACTGGTCTACGGTTGGGAGCTTGTCACAAGTTGTGGAGGTCGGAGAGCAGCTAAGGTAGAGTAGGACCATTATGACAATGGTAGTTGGAAATGATCACTCTGGACAAGATCTGAGTGCTCAAAAGTAGGTAAAGAAACACGCATGATAAACTTTCAGTATCTGTATTGACAACAAGGAATGAAATAGAGACCAGGGGAGGGAGGAAGTGCCATAGAGGTAGACTTGGGGCCAAGGGGGGAGGGCAGGACAGAAACTGGGACATTGGTGGTGAGAAATATACATTAGTGAAGGGATGGGGTGCTGGAACATTTTATGACTGAAACCCAATTATGAACAAATTTGAAACTATGTATCTCATAGTGATTATAAATAAATAAACTTTATTTTTAATAAAGCGACAGAAGATAAATAACTATTGTAGATCACCCTCTCAATTCAGCGAATGTTGAAAAACTATAACAGGCATAAAAATATAAAAATTTAAATGCCTCTGGCAGCACTATTACATGATTGAGGGAGGTAGGGGGTGGAACAGAAGGTAAGGCATGATCTTAAAATTATTACTGGCAAGAATTATTGCAATTAAGCAAATATGTCATGCCTATGATGTCAAAAGTTTTTTAAATTGAAATTTGAAAGTAGCATAAGTTTTCTGAAAACTAGATATTTTGGATATGTCATTGGAAATGCATATACTTTATGTATACGGTAGAGCTAAGGTCAGATTCTATCAACTTGATTCTGTTTTATTGGTGGTTATCTTACAAAAATAAAACTATCCTCTACCATCTGATACCACTTCTTTTTCGAACAAAGTCTTGTTGCAATTCAAAAAATATTTTTCTGGTAAGAACTGTTGTTTTTCTTTCATGGGAAATTATCTACCTCTCACAAAGAATGAACATTAAAACAAATAGAGCCATATTTTGAACAGATATATAGTCAGATCTGTTATAATCATCATTCCTTCCAACCATCCAATTTAATACAAGACACTATTTTTGTCATTACCTTATGATTTTCTTGTACTTCATTATGGAAATGACTAACATGAAGTTCTCACTGATTGATTCCTTTCTCCATTAATCCAAATAACAGGTCTTCTTTGTAACATAAAATTTAGCATTGATTTTTCTGAATATTTATGAGTATAAGATTATTTTCTAGAATTTTTTGTCTCAGCTATTTTATTTCTTAGACAGTGGGTACTCAGGAAAAAGACTTCTTATTGAAATTTTCCATATGGGCCCTATTGGTTGCTTATGAAATATGCAGGACTAAGTTATGAGCCATTGTCACTTCAACATTGAATGGAAACTGGGAAATTAATAGGTATCTGTATTTGCTCTTGCATTTGTGCTTTCGTGTCTATAAAATACATCCATTGCCATATGGTTGACATTCTTTACCCATTTCACCAGATCCACAAATGCTCTTTACCATCTGGTAACCACAATCTGTTCTTCTGCATCTGAGATGTGTTTTTATTTTGTTCTGTTGTTCCTATGCTTAGTTTCTTCCCCATGGGAGTGAAATCATACAATGTTTGTCTTTCCTCTTCTGATTTCTTCCACTTGGCAGAACTTCCTCCAGTTCTGTCCATATTATACTGAGTAGCACAGTTTATATTTTTTATAACTGAATTATATTCATCCTATATATGTAACTATATTTCTACACATGTATACAATAATGTAGGATAACATTGGTTTGTTCTTTCTGCCTTGCCACAGGGAGCTTTGGTTTATTGGGTTACTCCCATCACAGCTCTTCCATTCCTCTGTGTTTATTTGTAACCTATTTCTTTGTGCTCTGTTGACTTCGTTTTTTTCTCATTCTGTTGACTTTTAAATATTGGTTTTCTCTTCTCCTTATGTCTTTTGCATAGTAAATTCAGAGCAATGTCCTTTTTGTATAGACACAGGAAGACAGTTAATGCTACGCTTTTGTAACTTGGGAGTTAATTGACTCCAGATAATATTACCTCCTGGACATCTGTTCTCTCAACTTAAGCCTCAGTTTCACTTACTTCCTAGCACCCGAAAAGCAGGGTCCTGACAAGGGACTGGATGGACCCAGGGCAAGCAGTGAGCTGCCCTGGCATCAAAATGAACCAGGTCAAAGCACCATAATACTTAACTATAAGTTAAGAGATTTAACTATAAGTTAAGAGCATGGTCATGGATAAACTCTGTCATGATCCAAAAAGTAATAACTAGATTTGGACCCTGCTAGGGTTAAAAAAGATTAATCTACCCTGAGCACTGTAGTCTGAGTCTGTGGTGAGATGTCCCCAGGTGAGCCACCCTACACGCTCAATATATCTCTTACTGTGTCCATATAAAATAACTAATATTAAGAAGTAAAACTAAGATGTTAATTGTAACGTTAAGTTTTGGGGATAAGGAGAGGAGAAATACCCCTAGGTGGTATTTCCTCCCTTGAACCTGATGGGTGATCAGAAAGGGCCTTTGATATGTTGATTGTGAAACCACAGGGTTTGGTGGCTCTGCCAAATGCGGGAGAGTTGGGGAGAGATGAGAGAGTGACCGGGGCAGCCGGATGAAGCACGGAGAAACTAGTAAGGTGGACGGAGGAGTAGGGGAAGAATGTAGGAGCAGCGCACGGAGAGAAGAAAGATGTGGCAGCTAGAGGGAGGGCTGAGAGATGAGTGGAAGAGACAGGAGGAGATGGGAATGAGGGGCAATGCAATACTAGAATTAGGGTCTTAGAGAAACTGGAACAAGCATGAGGAGACAATGGAATAAATGGAAATTGATCACCAGCCAGCCTGGCGGCATTGTTTCCTCTTTAGCCTGCCCATGGCATTGGCCAGCCCAGGTGGGGGAGCGGCCCGTGACCACCAAACAGGGGTGGGGTGGGGTATGAGAGTTGCGAGTTCCCTAGCTTCCCAGAGATTACACACAATAAATATATACCACATGTCCTATATGCACTTGCCTACGTATAAACTTTCTTATTTATGTATATAGAGAGATATATCTGTCCATTCTTATATTCATGGGCAGCACTTTAGTTGTTTCCACGTGTAGATTATAGTAAATAAATATGCCATAAACAGTAGAGTTCATATATTATTAGTAAAATTATAAAAGTTATACTGGTGCAGCCTAAGGAATGTCTTTTCTTGGTGATTCGATGAAGTTCCATACTGTTTTGTTTTGTTTTTAACGTAGTGACTGCACCAATGTACGTTATCATCAATACCGTAAAAGGGTCCCAATTTTTCCGTATCCACACCAACACTTTCTTCTTGTATTTTGATAATAACCATTCTAATATGTGTGAGATGCTATCTCATTGTGCTATTATTATTTTTATTTTCCTAGCCTTTGTGACTGTTGGATATCTGAATGTCTTCTTTGGTAAAATGTCTTTCAGCAACTGCCCATTTTATAAACCAAGTTATTTAATTTTTCTGTCTTTTTTGGGGGGTATTCTATCCTGTGAGCCTTTGAAATATTTAAAATATTTAAATATTAAATATTAAATAAAAATATTAAATATGTATTTGTAAATATTTTTTGTAAATATTTTTTGTAAATATTTTCTCCCATTCAATAAATCTACGAAATGGTAGCCATTCAATAAATCTACGAAATGGTATTTTAACTGTTCACTGTGCATAGTTTTAGTTGGATGAAGTTCCCCTCATTTATTTTTGCTTTTATTTCAAAATAAAAGGTTGGCAGAGTGCTAAGGGCCTTCACACTGAAAAGTGAGAGATGACATCATGTTTACCTTAAAAGTAAGGTCACATTTTTCAGGTAGAACATTTCTATAGACAGACCTAGTTCGATAGCATCCACCAAACTTATTCTTCCAAGTAGTCCGTGGTCACAGCTATTGCTTTTTTGATTCTGGCAAAAGCAAAGGCAAAGGCTCCCCACCTTCACTCCCACTAACAATGCTTCTCCTCAGTCTTCAGGCCCTTTGTTGTTGTCAACTTAAAATTATTTACATGACATTCTGAGAAGATCAGGTCTGAGGAGACTGAGTATCTTGAATAATCCAAATTGAAGGTCTTCACAATTGAGGGAGTAGCTTCATTTATCTGAGAGCCTTCCACACGCACCAGGTTGCCCTTGCAGCATGAATTGGGTTCTTGGTGACTAACTTTCAGGTAGCATCATTTTATTGTCATCCTTAAATACTGATCTTGAAGGAGAGTAGAAGTTAAATGGAGATGGGGTCTTGGACATTTTGGTGGTGGTAAGGTATGGAAACTTTGTCCAGCAAAGTCATAAATATTAACGCTAACGTAATATGTGACCTGAAACATAATTAATTTTTTTAAACAAATAAACCAAGAATAGAGCTGTACCATAGTCTTTTATATTTAGCCACAGGTTAAGGTAAGAACTGTTTGCTTCTACATCTCACATGATATAAGAGTAGAAATGGCAAAAGTGCTCAGAATAAGTGGAATCTCACCAGATTAGTAAGGTGGTGTAACTATGAATACTCTAAAGAAAATAAAATATCTAGGAAAACATTAAGCCAGTTTATGAGAAGCCTGGACACCAGCAAGTTAACCAGTATTTTCCATGACATGCCAGGTTGATATGTCACTCAATTTATCAACTTATGTAAAATTAGATCAACCCTAAAATTCCATTCTGATTTTCCATTAATTTCCTTTTGACTTAATTATTTTGACTTTCCTCTGGCAGAGCATTTTCTTTTTATTCCATTGTCTCTACATTTTAGTAAGAATGCAGTATTTTACTTTGATTCATATTGTGACACTGGTTTAAAAAGAAATTGGGTATTTTGAAGTTAAGTCATTGGAAGATACACTAGTGCTTTGAAAAGCATACAATTATAAGTTTATCTAGTCACTTTACCAAAACGGTATGGTGCCTTTCTTCCTATTTGTATGGTATAGGGCTATATGCATAGGCACAGGCATGGGAACCAGGCAAACCAAGTTGAGATGCCAACCCTGCTATATTGCCCAATGTAGAATACTTAACTTTTCTAGTGTTCCCAAATCTTCATTTGTATTTTACGAGGCAGGTATTTTCACAGGAATTCAATGACTTAACCAAAGTAAACTGGTATGATGGTACCAAGCTCATTCCCCTTTGGCTATCAATAGTCTCAGACATTAGAGTGTTGCCTCATTCTGTCCTCACTTTGCTTCTCCACTCTCTTTTCTCCCCATATTTCCCCAAAATGTACTGTGTGCTATGCATATCTACATTTTCATAATGCATATACTTTCAAAGCTTCGCCCAGGGCCTACTACAACTTGACCTTGGTTCTGTATAGGAAAAAAATCTCAAAATAGTCTCAGGAAAAATGCAAAAAGTTTAAAAAATGCTTGACCCCAGCTGCTCAGATAGAGAAGGGAGAACCAAATAAAGGATAATGGGAGGATCCTCCCAGGATGGGAGATGCATGCTGAAAGTAGAGTATAGACCAAACATGATTGCCACTCAGTGCCTCTCTTGCAAATCACAGGACCCAAAAGGAGAGAGGGAGAACAAAAGGGAATGCCCTGCCACAGAGGCAGGGTGGGACGGATGGGGGGGTGTGGGAGGGAAACTGAGACCCGTGGTGGTGGAAAATGGGCACTGGTGGAGGGATGGGTATTTGATCATTATGTAACTGAAACCCAAGCACAAAAATTTGTAAGTCTACAACTGTACCTCATGGTGTTTCACTAATGAAAATTAAAGAAAAAATAAAAATAAAATAAAAAATAAAAATGCTTGACCCCTACAATTGTTCAGTAAGTCACAACAGCTGTAGCTTCTGGAACTGACATTTTTGGTGAGATTCGTGGAGGCACTATCACTGCTAAGGTAATTACTAATGACTGCTTGACAATATAATTTGGGGGTGATTATTTTCTCCTTTCTTAGAATAAAAAAATGAGAAATGTGTACTATAATAACCATTAGTTGATTTTTATGTTGAATTACTAATGTAACATCAGTTCATTTTAACAGGAAGAGGAAACAGCAAGCTGACAGCTAGCTCATTGAAGTTAGGAATCGGACGATGAGGGTATTTATTGTTTCTTTGTTCCTGTTTTTGACGGAGCAAAGAAGAATGATCTTATAAATATGAATCAATGAAATATTAATTTGTCCTCACTTGAAGCGGACTAAATCATCCTGACATAAAAACTTATATCAAGTGCTTTTGGTTCTGAATGTATTTTATGATAGTTAAATCTGTTTTCTTCACAATTGCTGGTTTATAATAAAATTAATGGTTCCCTGATCTTTTCTCAAATGCTGTTTGTAAAACAGAAGTGTTTCTTCATAAATAGATTATTTCCAGTATCAAAACCCCCCAAAATTGATTTTTACTGCTCCCTATACTGAGAACAGCTAGTCTTGTCCCTGCACTGTCCATTTGTCTCAAGGAAATAATGATCTATGCCTACTCCTGTCCCTCATTGTGCCTGATCCAGTGTCTAGGTCCCGAGTCTGAGGTCTGTGATGGCCACCCTGAAGCCCCTAGCTGGGGCTTGCCGCTCTGTGATTTGTGTCTGGGACTCCACATACCCCTTCAAAGCCTCTGGCCCAGAGGCTTCAGGTCTCCACCATCTTTCTTTGTTCTTAGGTCACACGGATGAAAACTAACTGTTGCATTCTAGCTACACACCAGAGCACAAGTAAGGGATCACAGAGGGAGTTGTCAGGCCAAGGCAGGTGTCCACTTTCATCTCTATTTCCCCATTCCCAGAATTTATAGTATCTACTTAGACTGGATGCCTTTTCTTCTGGCAGAATTATAAAGGATGAGTTTAAGGAACTAGATTACCTGGTATGCCTTTCTTCCTGACCGTGTCTACTGAATATCTACTTTCCTTAAACCTTTATTGTTGCAATAGTATTGATATTTATGACATTACAGCATTGGCTTCTTGTGTTGCTTTTATTTACATAGTAAAGACCATGTTAATGTATAACTTAAACTTTTATTGTATTGTAATTTTTTCCTTTTTGATTTGGAGGTTAGTCTAGCAGTGCTCAACTGATTAATGACAATTTGGTGTTTAAAGGTAAATTCCAGTGTTAATTGGAGTGACCCTATGGATCTGGGATCAAACCTGTGCTTCTTCGTGCAAAACATGAACTCAGTCCACGACCTCTCTCTTCCTCTCTGTCTGGTCCCAAATCTTTTTATTTTCACTGACACACATTAATATCATGCTCTTCTGTCTCTGATCTCCCACATGCATTGCGAATCAGTGAATAACCAGGTCATCTCACGTGCTGATATTTGCTGGTGTTGATTGTGCCTGTTTTTCCTTGGGCATATAGGAACTCTGTTGCTGGCTGGACTTGACATCTTAGTTCGGCAGCCCTGGTCACCACACCCAGCCTTGTCCTTCTTGCAGCAATTACAAAAATTACAAGAAAGTAAGTGGGAACACGTAAGACCTCTCCCGTCTTGTCTTGGGGCTCGCATAATACCACTTCCACCTCATTTTGTTGTCAGGTAGCAAAACCAAAAATGAGTGAAAGGGCCCAAAAATACGGCAAGGAAACGTCTTATTGGAAGGAACTAAAAGGTCACAGAACAAATGGCTGAATAGTGGCAGAAGTAATTACTCTTTTACTTTCCTTAACTGCTTTAAGTTTTCAAGTAGGTCCAATTATCACTTCCTCTACATTTCTCTTTTCTTTTTACCTTAATGTATAGTTTTTTTTTCACCCTCAAATTATAGCTGCCCATTTCACATCAGAAAAAGCATTTTAAATTTCAGTGTTTTAGGTTTTGTGTCTACAACAAGCTCATATACTGACACTTTAGAATCATCCTTGCCTTAGGAAATAGCAGATTTTTTATGAGGACGAAGTCAAATATGAATTTCTAATTTGCTACAAAAATCATGAAGAATTATTGAAGCCATCATTCTATGTTTTACAGCAATTCATTTCTACCTTTAATTGGAAGTTTGGGAATTTTAAGTGTTTGAAATGTATAATTGCAAACATTGAAGTCCTAATGGAAATGAATATGTTAGCTATAGTTAGATTAGGAGATCAGTATTATTGTTGATAATTAAAGCTCTGTGTCTCTGTGGTAGTAAGCTAACCCAGACTTCCTTGGAAATTAAGATAATAGACCTGAAAATTTCTCTGGTTCATTCCTCTTTTTCAATCAGAAAAATTAATTGCATAAAGTAAATGAAAGTCTAGCTATCTGTTTCTTACAAATACAGAAGTTAAAATCTAGTAGTTTTAAAGTGTATTCTGTGATAGCATGGAGAGGACATCTTTAACAAAAGAAGCAAAGAATTTATTTATTCTTATTTTTCAGAATTTCTTCTGAGGTAAAAATAAAAGATGAATAAAGTATGGCCCATAATTTCATGTACTCCATATCTTCATGTGCATTTTTTTAAGTTTACAGGTAAGGTAAGGTAAAGGCCCTCCAGTTGTTCATCGATTTGCTCGAGCGGGTCCAGTAACATCTCCATTGGAGATTTTGTTATTACTGTGTTTGGCATATCGAATACATCACGGGCGGCTTGCCAGGCTCTGCTGTGCGGGCGAGATACTCTCGGTAGCTTGCCAGGCTCTCCGAGAGGGGCGGAGGAATCAAACTCTGGTCGGCCGTGTTGGCCACATGCAAGGCAAATGCCCTATAGCACAGCAGGTAGGGCGTTTGCCTTTTACGTGGCCGACCTGGGTTCGATTCCTAGCATCCCATATGGTCCCCTGAACACCACCCAGGAGTGATTCCTGAATGCAGAGCCAGGAATAACCCCTGTGCATCATCAGGTGTGACCCCCACCCCCAAAAGAAAGTATTTTGTAAAGACAAAATATTTCAAGATGATATTGGTAAAGGTAAAGGTAAAGGCCCTCCCGTTGATCATCGATTTGCTCGAGCGGGCCCAGTAACGTCTCCATTGGAGACTTTGTTGTTACTGTGTCTGGCATATCGAATACTCTCGGTAGCTTGCCGGGCTCTCCGAAAGGGGCGGAGGAATCGAACTCGGGTCAGCCATGTTGGCTGTGTGCAAAGCAAACACCCTACCACTGATATTTAAAGTTCAAGTGTGATTTAGTGGTATTATACCATGTACAATATACCTCCTTTACTACTTTGTGTATTCTCTCAATACAAATTAGCAACTATTAAAAAGGTCATTTAAAAAAATAAATAAGTCATTTGAGAGTAAATGCTTCGGGTTTTAATTATATTTAACATCTCTGTGAAGAAGGAATGTAGGGCAAAGCAACTATCTTTCAAGTTTTAAGAGAAATGGAAAAGTCAGTTCATGCATATTTTGGGATAAAAATAATTTGGAGAGCTATAGCTAAGTATAGATTTGCATATTCCATGCCACATCTCTATGAGTTTCTCTCCCACCCCCAGGATCCATAAAGTTCCTCACCTATACAATGGATATATCCATGATTAACTTCTACTACCCACCCAACTTCATCCAATATCTCTCTTTTGTTCACTACAAATCAGAGTTTTGTGAGTCACTGATGCTAGATATAGCTTTCATTTTATTTGTAATTTACCTTCCCAGATATTGAGACATTGAGAAGGTATTATTTCATACGTCTACTAAGCTAAATTTAGTCTACTAGACAATACATATCTACTATTTGATTCCAAAATTGGGTCAAATTGTAGGTTTAAGTGGAGGGTATCCACTCAAGTAATCTACAGGTAAGGAGAATATCAAATTTTCTTTGATTTTGATGAGTCTTTTCTCTAAGCATCATTTTATATATTAGTCAGAGTTTGAAGAGAAGTACAGCATCAAATTGATGGTAACAGCAGTTTTTTTTTTTTTTTAAGCATACCAACAGAGATGAATTGGCAGATTCTTGATTCACCATCTTTTATACAATATTGCCCTCTACGGGAACCTAAAATACTGAAGATTTTACCAGGGTGATAAGTATATTCTTTGATAGAGTTTTGTTATCACCACAGCTTCTTTAATTTCCTTTTAAATTTAACTTCTTACCGTCCCGCACCATTAAACAGACATAAACAGCTGAAATGAAAATCAAAACTTTATTACATAGTAGATTTACAGTTTTAATATCTTTATTGACTACAGAGTTAATTTTACTGTATTTATTTGACATTATATGCCATTTTGTGTCCTTTTGGTAAAATAGTTCTCTTCAAAGTAAAGGATTTATTTGCAACTCATTCGCAATGATTTTTATGAGTAATAATTCCTTGTCAGAAAGAGAAACTTCAATTAGAGCCCTAAAATAAAAGTTACAGTAGTATATAGGGGAGCATTTAGAAATTATAATGTCATTCTTTGATTCTGTAAATAGAAATAAGATTAAGTACAGAAGACATTGGGATATTTTAAATATTTAATGAAGAAAATAGTGTTTTATTCCCATTAAAATCTTTTCAGTTTTACATAATTTTAGGGAAATTTTATGTCTTGGGTTTTTAAAAAAACAACTATTAATCTGTGTGTTTTTCTCCAAGGGAAAATTACTTTATAACACATCTTTGCATTTTTATTTTCAAATGAGTTGTTGCTTAAACTTTTGTTTCTGGAGGAAGGAACTCTTTTACTGGTTGCAATGAAAATATATCTGCATGCATAATGTTAGTATCACCGTCTTCTTATTTTCTAGCCCCAAGTACTCACCATTTATTTAGTCATAATTTTAATTTGTTTCAAAGAACAAATGCCTACTGTGTGCCTTGGTGCTGACGCAAATAAAAAGGTTACCGTCAGGGTTGGCTAGCTTGAAACATCCCATGTTCTTATGCCTCTGCCTTTGGTCATTCTCTCAATCCTTCCCAAACACACCATAGTTGAAGTAGTGGGAAAATACAGTGAATTATCCCTGAGTGGTGGTAATTTAAAGTGAGGCGTTGGTGCTAACAGGACAGAAACTGATTTACGAAGGCTTGGTGAAACATTAAGATTTCCCCAGCTGATGAGAGCATTAGCAGGAATAGCTCATAAATGAGATGCCTTTCCCAAAGGGATGAAGTTGCAGGAAAACAAATGATATTGGGATACCTAAGATAAAAGAGATTGCTAACGGATGAAATAAAATACCCTCTAGGACAGAGAGGATTTTTACAAATTTATCAGCACTGTGCTAGGTGTCTAGTCTGCAAATAGGTTTCTCACTTTGAACATTTGGGACTTTAAATTAGAGGATATAAAACGACTTTGTAAGACCAAACTCAGAAGGAAATTATCATTAAGCCATAATAAAATTTAAGGCCCAAACAGAACAAAGGAAAGAAAGAGAAACAAAGATGCATAGTGAAAGAGCTGGTTGTAGACAACCTATTAAATGTGAAGTACTTGATGGTATTTAAAGATTCTCCTCTGATAAGAGGCTCCCGCTGGATCTGAGGCCTAATTAATATACTTTATGAGCTCTGACCACCTCTGGATTTGCCTGAAAAAGAAAAACTCACTAAGAATTCTCATAGCAGGAATCAGACCATGTAAGACTTAGAAATTTAATTTCTCTTGCCCTCCCCCATCTCTCCCTGGGTCCCTGCTGCGTTTTAGCCTTTCCTTACACAATAGAGAATTTTGTGATGCAACAATGCTTTGGCCAACATCTGCTATTTGTTAAAAATCATCTTCCTTTAGGCAATTGTCAGCCAATTGAAAGTAGGCTATTTAGTCTGTTCCCTCACTTAGCCTTTCCAGCATTGCCTCTCTAAAAAGCGTTTATTTGAAGTATTAACATGCCGATTTCTTTCTTGCTAAACAATGCACTACAATGATACCAGAAAGAAAATACTTTATTTCCACCTGTGGTTCCTATTTTTCCCCCTTTCCCAATAATTTGCTAACAAGATATCCAGAAGTAAGATAATGTTCCCAACTGGAATGAGTACTAAATAAGCAATGTTTTATGACAGTCATTTTTCTCACCCATGAGTACAATCTACTGGGCAAAAGTGAATACAGAGTCCTTCTTTATCCATGAGTTCTTGTGGAGTAATTACTAGCAAAAGTGGTTGTTTTTTCTCCCCTGGTGGGGGGAGGGGGAGAAAGTTTTGTATTAGTCACTGACCCAATTAGAAGTTTTTCCCCTGAAGGCATAAACTTTGAATATAGTAGTTTTTCTATTCATGCTTCTTCCTTTATAAAGATTTAGTAAGTCCCCTTTGTGTTAGGACAATTGAAAGTTACTTGTGATTTAAAAAAAACATCATTACAAGAAGAGAGAATAGAAACTAGTATCATGGAAATAGAATGGTACATGCATAAACTCTAATAGTTTAATTTATAAATTAAATTTGTATTCTGTTATTTCTTTAGTAAAATCAGTGAAAATGAAAACTGGAAAACTAAATATTTAAAGTTGTAATATGTTCTATTTATATTCTGCATGTACAAGGGGAGGATTTAAAAAACATAGAAATGGTAATTTTCTTTAAAATAATTCTTTGGCTTTTTTTGCTGCAGGAATCAAAAACTTGACTATTATAACAATTAGCAAAAAGCCAGTGGGGGAAAAAAGGAATAGAAATTTTAGGAATAGTTAAATCTGCTCAGTTGTTCTGAACTCTATTATTGCTTCTACTAGATATTACTACTTCTGACTTGTATTATAAAAAAAATGACATATGAACCCAAAATGAATTTTCCTTCTCAGTAAACATGTTGAATTTTGTTTTCTGTTTCCTCTATTAAATAAATAGACATTGATATATTCTTATATGTTTTGGTATACATTTAAAGAATTTATTATAAAAAGAATTTCCAAGCGATTAAAAAAATTTACAATTTAAAAACCATACACATGTCATACTCAAGTAAACCATTGAAAAAAAGGGTTTGATACCTCAATAAAAATATGTGGGTTTTCAAAAATGTATGAGTTCAGGAGATTCAATTCAATTTAACAAAGATTCATGAAAAAATAGTATATATTTGGATCTATTTCTTAGTAGATTAAGGAAAATTATATGTCAATTACTGGGATGTGAAAAATAATAAAACCCCACTAAAAACAGAAAAAATGCTTTGCTTACCACATATTAATGTAAATTCATTGGGGAGATGTAACATCTGACTTAAGTATGAGAGAAATAATTCTTCCCTATCTTCTCGTGAATGTTACAGTCCCTACTTGCAAACCGCAGGGCATTTACTTGATTTACTATTTTCTAATTTATCAGGTTATAGTGATCAAAATTAATGATTAGCATCACCAATAAAATAACTCAAGGTAATATTTAGATTTCTTTAAATTTATGGAATTCTGTAGCACTGTCCTCTCTTTGTTCATCTATTTGCTCGAGCGGGCACCAATAACATCTCCATTGTGAGACTTGTTGTTACTGTTTTTGGCATATCAAATATGCCACGGGTAGCTTGTCAGGCTCTGCCATGCTGGTGGGATACTCTCAGTAGCTTGCTGGGCTCTCCAAGAGGGACGGAGGAATCGAACCCGCGTTGGCTGCGTGCAATGCAGCTGACCAGGGAGACCTGGGTTCGATTCCTCTGCTCCTCTCAGAGGAACAACGGGAGGACAGTGACAGTGACAGTGATGGAACTGTGAATTTGTTCAAATTCCCTTAGGTGCAGAGAGAATGTTTTTAATTTATTATATACCTGTGAGGATTTCATATATATATTTATATATAAATATATCTGTATGTTTGTGTACATCCAATGATACTGTCTCCAGATTTAGTTTAATTATGAATGAACAGTGAGAAAAGGACAGTAAAGGGATTTATTTTTATACTATCACACAAATTTAAAATCAGAATTTAATTATTTTGTTTCAAAAAATCAGTAATTAAGGAATATATTTAAATATTCATGTTAAAATTTTATCTTAGAACACCTTCATTAATATTATATGTCATAGTTGATATATCCAAAGTGCTTTCATTTTATTATTGTTTCACTCCAAATCATAATGCAATGTTTCTTCAAATACAGACACTACTTATAGTCTAATCCTGGAGAAAAAAATTAATCAACTGCTTTCACTTCTAAATAATTAACACTAAGGGTGATTATCACGTGAGTCAAGTTTTATTCCCTGTTTTGATGCCATGCTTTGGTGATCAAAATCACTGTGCTGTCATTTAGGTCCCCAAACCTAAAACTACTCTGATAAAGCAGCATTCTTAACTGAGTTATGAACTCGAAATATGTGAATATTAAAAAGAACTTGGCCATTAAAAAAAACACTATTATTTGTGGCCAGATGCATTGTATAGTGGTTAAGCACTGGTCCTTCTCACAGCTGACCCAGGTTTAAACCCAGCACCACATATAGTCCTCTAAGACCCTCTAGGGTCATCTCTGAGCACTGCCAGGTGTGGCCGCCAAAATAAAATAAAACTTAGAAAAATAAGACAATATTTCTATAAGTTTTTGTGTAGGTAATATAATAATGATAACTGGAGAAAGGGGGCTCTAGTAGCATATGAAAACCAACACATAAATATTTATCTGCAATTTCCCCATTAATATTTTTTCTTGTGGAGTGTACTGGGCCACACCCATTGTTGCTCACGACTTACTCATGGCTCTGCACACAGGGATCACCCCTGGCTGTGCTTGGAAGAACAGGTGGGGTGTTAGGGAAAGGACTTGAGTCAGCAGCGTGCTAAGTGGTGCACCTCACCCACTATACTATCTCTCTGGTCCCTGGTTTTAAATTGTTCATATGTCTGTGCCCTTCCATGGAAATTCTAATTTGTTCTTTGCATTTCAAAGCATCTTAAAGGATAGTAAGTACTTCTTGGATTCTTAGTTTGAGTACATTCCAAATACAAATTTTTCCTTTGGAGTATTTTTCAGCCCAGACACCTGAAATAAGAGTGGGCATGGGAGACTGTTTTGTAGTTGTGCTTGCATTGTGGCATAATCGGTTGACATTGTGATTCACTCAGGTTTTTTTCCATCCTCTATATGTCTCCATCTTTCTGACTCTCCAGACCTTGTGCAGTGTAATAACACATACCAGTAATCCAGGGTGCATTGGGATTATTCATACAAAAGAGCACACCTTCAGTAAATGCTATGTTTGGAAGAAACAGCCCACTCACACCAATAATATCAGAAGGGTCACTGAGAGCACCTTAGTAATTCATCCACTCTTTGTAAGTAAAGGCAACACATCAGAAAAGGTACCTGGAGGTAGAAAAAAGTTCCCTGCTCTATTCTCTGGAGTGTAAGGGGACTTGAGTTCAAGTGTCAATATCACCCTTGTCTCATGCCAATAAATTAGGTGGCAGATACTAAAAAGGGCTTCCAGTCCAAAAAAAAAAAAACCTGAGGAATTATGGAGCCTTCAATGAAAGCTGCAATTGATTCACCACTCGAATCTAGTATAGTTGCATGGAGGAGTTTATAGAACATTATATAAAGTGAATAAATGCAGTGTGGAATCACATCTTCTCCAAAGGTTCCATAGCCTTTTCTCAATATGCCAAAATAGGTGATGTCTTTAAAATATATCTCCCCTTGGTAAGGGAAACTACGGCCAATGGAAGTCTGCCACCATTCTGTGCAGATTATTTTAAGAGCAACAACAGGTCCTAGAGTCTTTAGGAGATGCTCTTGTCCTTGTCTCAGTCTTTTGCCTTCATCAAAGAAGTCCCCTCGACCTCCCTTTTTTGATCACCTGAAAATGTATATTCTGGGATAGATCATCCAGGTGTAGCTTTATTAGGAACCATGTCCTCTAACTCTGAGAACGTAATCTTTGTTAACTCTCAGAGTCAAGAGGAAGGGATGACTTGTGGATTATAGGACTCTCTCTGACACCTATCAGGGCGGAAATTACCGGAACATGCTGTTTCCTGCAGGATGTATAATCCTGTAAATTTGCTCCATACTTGAGGTAGTGATAGTTCCTTGGCTAAGCCATCTGTTGCTTCTTTGATTGTTCTTCTAACGGGAGAGCAACTTAGAGGGCTGAGTTTTTCACCCTGCCCATTATCTGGAATGTATAGTGTACTTATTAGTTAATATGAGTTGGTGAGGAACAAAGAGCAGGTAAGCATCATCTACATTTCCAAGTGGAAAATGAGACACGGGGTCAATTCATAGTTTTCCATATTGGGAATAGAGGAAAAATATTTCCCCCCATAATAAAGCAAGCCATTTAACTCAATTCATGAAACAATTTCTAATATTTTCAGATGTACAGGCACAGAGAGACAGAGGCAGGGAAATAAAGGGAAAGAAACTATTTTAATGTTCACTATTTCTAAAGACTGTTCCCAGTTTCAGGAGTACAGATCACATTTATATGTCTCAAAGTTTCTGCGGATCGCCTTCGCCCTTTGTTGAGCTGCTATTCTATGTGGTTGATTGGCACGCTTTGCAACAGAAAGCCTGTCCTGAACTTTTCTGCGTCTCCCCACTGGAATCTTTCGGTCCAGCGTCAGCGCTCCAAAGGGGAATTTTCCTCTCAAATTTCATAGGCTAATAGTGCCACTCTACAATGCAAGATTATGCAAATCCTCCAGGAGCATCTAATCAATCACGGTGGTGTGAGAGCAAAGCAGCTGATGGCTGAATTCGCTTCTGTTGGAATGTATTCATGTGTAACATCCCACCGGATGACATCACAGCAGCTCCAGGTCCTTGAAAGTCTTGAGGATGATTAGCTGGAGGAACGGGCTGTTTCTGCCAATCATAATCCGGCAGAGCTGCCTCCTTTCTAGTTCTGGAGATGTGAGAGAAAGCGGGAGGGAGGGAAAGACCGAGGACAGCTAAACGGAGACACACAGCAGCAGGAGCAGACCCTTGCAGGAGCAGCTGCGGTGCCGGTGATTAAAGAGTTCTCAGAGCCTTTCTGAGTGTGATGCTCAGGTCCACGCAGGATGCTGCTTTCTGAACGGTGTGCTGAACAGAGGTTTGACTCATTCCAGCTGGCTGCCTGTTTGGGAAAGGACAATGTGTGTATACATAGAGAGAGACTGCTGGAAGAGTTCACATGCTAAGAGTGCTCTCGGAATATAGCTGAGGCAGATTGTTTGGGATGGAAGCTCCTTCTAACTGACCTGGAGCCAAGCAAATCTGAATACTGGAGATCTGATCTTTCTATCTCTGGACACAGTCAAGTTAGGAAAAGAAAAAAAAAATGAAATGCTTCTCTAGGTAAGTTCTTGCTGACATTTACTGCAACGGAGATGCGGACAATGAATGACTGATTCTGGCTTAGCTATGTAAACAAGGTGAACACAATAAAGTTTATTGGTGGCAGTGTCTGTAGAAGCAAGTAGTAGTGTGAAGCCAAAATCCGTTTCCTGCTCAGCGTGTGTGGGCTTTACCTGTCATTTGGGTCTGTAGACGGATTTTCACTACAAGTGGAAAATACAGTTCTGCTTAAGAGATAGAACTTAAAGTATTTCAAGTTACTGCCCGAACATTGGCTTGCTGAACACCTCCCTTGAGAGCAGTTTTAACCCCTTTGTGTTGCAGTTGCCAACTGTACAAACTCAGCATCCAAATCTCACAGTGGGGTTATCCACGTTGCCCTGATACATTTTACTGTCACTGACTGTATGACTTTCAGATTACTCGGGAGGGGAGCTGCTTTCTTTGGGACCTGAGATGTAGAGACCCGTTCTGTGCCAAATGGTCTGCTTTAGACAAACAGTTGTCACAGACACTGAAACCATAAGATAGAGGCATAAATTGTTCTTATAGAAATGCTTTTCCACTAGTTTCTATTAGGAGTGAAGACTATTTGTAAAACAATATGTGTTCTACCACAAGCACAGTTTTTCAGGAGAACAAAACACATCTTTATGTTATACCTGGAATACCTTCAACTTCTTCACGCACAGAATGCACTGAGAAATAAGCAATGTTTAGATCTGATTCTGCTACCCTCTTTCAGTGCCTTTGTTAGAGAATGCTAGATAAAAGGGAAGCTTCCACCTGTCTATTCCTCACTATTAGTCCTGGTTAATAATATACTGTATTTTTTCACAGATACTTTTGTAGAATTATAAGTGATGGTATATCTTGTTTACTGTGATGGCTTATGCTTTGAATTCTAAAACAGTTTTTGAAAAGTTTAGTAGTTGATACCTACTCATGTCTTTTCATACTTAGCTTGCTTTCACATTGTCTTTAGCAGAATATTTTTCAATTCACAATCATGGATGTTCTTAAGTTAGACAGAAAGATATTTAGTGTTTTCTTGATAATTTTAATTATCTACTTTTCCATCAGTTTCATAGTTCAAATATGATCAGTTTGTGGTACACAAGAAAATTGGTGACCAAAGTTACCTAACTAGTTTAATTTCCCCCCAAAGCAAGAAGCAATGATTGTTTTTTGCCACAAAATTTTAAAGGTGTGGTTTTTCACCTGAAAAGAGTAATTTTAAGTTCTTACATTAAATATAGTAAAAAGTTAACTAAGTCAAGATAGCATGTAAGTTCTCTGTTTCTTTTTAGATAGCAGTTATGTAGAGAATGTAGCATCCACTGATTGAAGTAATATAATAATAAACAAAATTTCTAGAAAATGAACAGTAATCAAATAGTTTTGTTTGGGTGTTGGTGTTTTGTTTTTTAGGTCTATATTAATGGAAATTGGTGAGCACCGAGATTGGTGCTTAGAAAATAGTTTGTAAAACTTGTAGTGTATGTAACTTAGCATCAGAGCATGAAAACCACTGTTTGTGAAAAATCAAAATGCAATATAGAAACATTTTAAATTATAAAAATTTCAAAACTTTATGAAAATGTTAATATTTGAGTTTCAATAAATTTAAAAATTGATAAAATTGCAGTTTCTATCAACTGAAGTTATGACCTAAGAACTGTGTTCATTTAAATGATTCTCCATAAAAATCCAAAGGAACCAAATGAAGACTATAATATAAATGTGTATATATACTAATAATTTGGAATTTCTAATTTTGATCATCAATGTAGAAATAAATGCATGCATGTATATATATATATATATATATATATATATATATACATCTTGGGGAAAGGATAATATGTTGTATTCCGAGTACTTTAAATATCATATATGTACATATATATAGATATATTCTCTCTCCCACCCTCAAAAGAATTTATTCTATAATTATATTTAAGATAAATCTACACCCTCCTTTTACTCTCAGCGTTACATTACTTTTTAAAGGTGCTAAATAAATCTTGCTAACCCAGTGACATATTTGTCCCTAGCTGGCCTAATGTTTATATGATCCCCTTGAACAATCTGTTTGAGTGGGAAAGGTGCCATTGAGGATAAAATACAAAGATTAAACTCTCTGTTGTGTCTAGTAGCAACTACTCAGGAAGAACAGAGGAGTATTTAGCATGCTGTGTTCAAACTGGAAGATTCTAGCTGGAGCTGCCTCCCCAGATTTGGAAGGCAGCTGGGGAAACATAAAATAAAGCTAGAATATAAGCTCTGGCTGCAAGCCAAGTCAGAGAAGCTGTGTACCCAGAAGGCTAATTTTTTCTGGGCTGAATTCATTGATAATGCATTATGTTCAAAGTCTAACCTGAAGTGTGACTTTTTTTTTCTCAGTACAAACTAGAATAAAAAATGGATTTTTTTCTGGTAAGATATTTAAAGGCCAGATGTATTTTTCTGAAAACTAAAACTTTTAGGTAATTAGTATTTTGCATTAAAGGTTGTCCTAATGAAATTGTAATGAGCCCAGTAGAGATACCTTTAAAATGCCATTTGTACTCAGGGGAGAGATCTAAAGGTGAGGTACATCATTTACCTATTATCTTGGAGATGACAGAGCAATGAGAACTGCCACATATGGATATATCCCCAACTGAAGAATTGTAAAAGTTTTATGGAAGAAACTAATCTAGGAAAAATTTCAGAGCAAGTGGACATAAGCTTGATGTTGTATAGACCTTGTGAAGCAAGACAGTAAAAAAGAAAGTTAGCCCTCACCCAAAGGTTCTCCCAATAACTAGACAAAAAAGGAACACAATGATGTCGATGTATTTTAAGTTTGCAAAGTGAGAGAAATGGGTCAGGTGTCAGACATACTGCCACTGCCTTCTGCCATCATGGGACTACATTTATCCAACCTTTAACACAGCTCTGCTGTTACCAAGAGTGTTAAATGCTCTCTCTCTTTTTAGTTATTTTCAGCAAGCTTCAGAAGTTGGTGTCGATTGCAATGATGAACTTTTCTAAACACAGACCTATATCAAAGCTTCTCTCTCTCAGTTCTCTGAGAGATGTTATCACTTTCCAGAGTTTGTAGATCTAAAATTTATTTTAGAATAATATGGAATTGATAACAGATTTTCCTCAAACCCAAAACAGTCTAACAAGGAATTTCAGATAACATAACTGTCTTTGGACGTTTAAATAAATGATGTTTTTTTAATGTGCACTGTAACTTAATCTCCATTTCTACAGTTGAAAATGTTACATTATAACCTGATGAATTTATTCCCTTTAACTCCTTAGAATATCACTGTATTCATCAGTATCTATGAAATTCAGGTGAGGACATAAATGACAACAAAATATTCCACATATAATAAACTAAATATCACTTCAGTGACTCACTAAGAAAGTATAGATATAATGACTACTTTCAAAATATTTTTATCATTACATGACTTAATATATCATTTTAAATTATAACCTATTAATTAGAATTATATGAATGAGAAGCAAAAATAAGAGAAGAAAAATGATAGAAAAATATTTTGAACACTTGAGAACTTAATTTGATGAGTGTTTAAGAAAAAAAGATTCATGACCCAACAGGGTTGTTATTGAGAACTTGTACCAAATGCAATGTTTATGAGTTTATGAGTTATTTTTATATATATTTACTTTAGTAAAGAGCCATGCTTTACAAATAAATCATTTTAATATTTGAATACTTCAATAAAGAAGGAAACTTTAGAAATAATGTACACACACGTAATTATTTTCACCCACACACAGACTTTACTCATCTTGGATATTCTACCATCATATGGACTTATGTTGCCTTATTTTAAAATATTTAATTTCATTATTGAGAGTCTTTGGGAATTTTGTCATCAGTCATAACGTTGTATCAAAAAGCCAACTGAGTTCTGTATGCTTAAGCTCAGAGTTAGAACTGAAGCACTTCTCTAAGCATTTCACACACACAATTTTTTCTTCATTCATTTTCTTCTATTCTTTTCTCCCTCTTTTGACCTTTTCCTTTGATTTCATTCTTTCTCTCATTTCTCCCTTTCTTATTTCCTCTTTGTCTTTTATTCCTCTAATTTTTCTTCCATTCTCTTTGTGAATCCTTTCTGACTCCCTCCCACCTTTCATTTCTTCCTTTTTTCCTTCCTTTATCCCCTCTTTTCTTCCCTCCTTTACTCCGCTTACTTCTTTCTTCCTTCTTCTCCTTTCAACTTTCCCTTATTTCTTTCTTTCTTCCCTCCATTCTTCATTGAATGCACTTTTGCTACCTTATCTTAAATGTTCATTTGCAACATGGCATACACTTCTGGTACATTTTGGTATGGCATATATTTGATAATGAGAGCATCAATTATTCTGATTGCAGATTTGAACCTGGGCATAGGCAGAAGAAAATACCAGAAAATTTGACCAATACACACTAAATAATAAATGAAAAGTAAGGTAGAATAAGAAATGTATGTCAAGAGGGGTAATGTCACCTCAAAGTACTGGCTAGTCTCCTACCCATAAATTTCCATTTAATTTATTAAATTCTCTTAGTCAAATATTTCACCCTTTCCTTTCCATATGCTTCCCTTTATTATCTGTGGGCTGTTTATCATTCAGCAAATACAGCTTAGTGGCAAAATAATCTTAGTAATAATATCCATAAATAATCCTTACATTGCTATCATAAATGTCCATAAGTCAACTTTATATTTAGTAGCTGAAAAATAGTAGCATTCATTGCAGCTCAAAGGCCGACTGCCATCCTAATGGAAGAAAGAGAAGGGAAAGTGATTTTGCACATTAAGATGCTTTGGCTTGATTCCATTTCTGAATCAGAAATTCAACTGGAGACTGCTGATCCACAGAATTTGTCATGTTTCATCAGACATCTCAGAAGAGTTCTTCTCAATGTTCTGAATAGTCTTTCACGCCTACATAAAAATCATTTAAGCTTCAGAAATAAATAAAGCGACACTAAAGATTAATACAAGGAGAGGAAACAGATGCAGAGATGCATATGCTCCTGTGAACACATGTAAAAGTCCTAATGCTGTTCATTGCTCTGAAGTGCAAGTGAATAATTAGAAACAGAATTTAAATTTTGTTTCCCAACTAATCTTTCATAAATAGTTATGCCAACCCAGTTGAGATTTCACATACTACCATAATTCAAATAAACTACAGGCAATCATTTAAAAAATATACGGATCAGTACATCTGGTACATTGTGATTGCTCACATTTCACTTTGTCAAGCCCCTTTGTTTGGACGAGGGCACTTTCCTCCTAACTACAAAAGTGATGGATGTTCCCTTTGGACGATCAAGGTAGAAATCAACTTAGGATACTTAAAGTACTCTCTCTCCCCTTCTGGACAAATTTTAGACCTCAAGCAGAAAAATTAGCTGGGTTGTTTTTGTATTGTTCAATAATATTCATAATGCTAATAGTTAATATCTGTTTTTAAATACATGTCAGACACCATTCAAGACACTAAGGAGAATTAAAGAGCATAAACAAATTAAGACCCAATAGTATGGCTAAAAAGACTAAGAAGAGTCAATCAAGATGGTAATTTGAAGGGTAAAAGTTAAAGCTACAGGGATCACCAGTGGGTAACTTCTGAAAAAATCGACTTTCAATAAAGACATTCAAAAGTTATTTGGTATAATGGGATAATTGCATCATCTTGCAGAAAAATAATTTGATGAGTAACACTTTTTGTGATATACAAGCTTACGATTTGAATTTTGACATTTCCTCTTGCCAGTTATTGTCAGTTTATGAAATGGTTCGATAAAGTTTAGGGTATGACATATGGCCAGCATTACTTTCTCTGGAAAACAGAACAACTAATCAGTTTTAGAAAATGAGTTCTCAACTTTAACTTTTCATAGCCCTAATTTGAATTATAGTATGTTAGTGAAATATCTGAAGTGTAAGAATCTATATGTTTGTCCTTAATTAAAGAAACATTGCTCATTTGACTGAAACAAGACAATTATCGTCTTAACATTATATAATCTGAGGGGAATAAAGGTAGTTCATCAAACTTTACATTTTTTCACCAATTACAAGAGAACTACAAATGCAACAAGAACCCAGAGTATGAAAAAAGTGATTACAGTGCAACTGCAAACCTGTTGTCAATTACTGGGATTACAGCAAAAGTGACAAGGCATCTTACTGACACAGGGATGACATGCTTTGTTCTACTGCACAATCTCAGGTTCCTGATGACATAGTTGGAACAGGCATCTCCGGATTCCTTCTTCCCCCAAAGTGACCTTGTGCCCTGGTTCAGGGTCATATCACAGCACCTGTCATCATAGAGTGCAATTACTCTGTGTGTCAGTGTCCCCAGTTGAACCAAAAGATTTTTATGACAGGAATGCTTACAGAGTGCTTGACCCCTATGCAAACATCAAGGGTTTTGATCAACAAAAAATGTTTCTTTGGAGACCTCTGGGAAACATGTCATATGAGCAACAGTTGAAGAGATAGGGTGCTAAGTATTTAAAGACAAAAATATCAAAGAAGCAGTGTAATCACCTTTATAGATTGCAGCAGGTTTTTTAAAAAATCAAAAGCGAATTTGGTTTATTTTATGTGATACCAATAGACTTTTAAGAGGTATTGGGAGATTGTTTCTATTGGGTATTAGACAAAGCAATACATTCTGTGACAGGAGAGATAATATAGTGAATGATAACATAGTGAATAAGGTGCTTAGTTTGCATGGAGCCAGCCAAAATTCATTCCTTGACAGCACATGTGGCCCCTTAACTATCCCTGAAAAAAGTTTCCATCTTGATATGAGGTAAATGGTGGCTGCTAAAGCTTCTTGTGTTTTGCCTTATGGATTAAGATGTTAAAATGAACATTCTGTTCATCCAACTATCTAAACTTCAGTTAGAAAAATTGGTCAGTAAAATTCAAGTAAATAGTGATTGGTTATAATTGCATTAGCAGGCACGTATTCAGAGTGTCTAAGCAACTTTTCATAAAGGGGTATTCTTACACGGTATCCAGTATGGCAGAGAAAGCCTAAGTGATTGTATCATGGTCAAATGATTTTTTACGTTTTAAGCATGTTGATTTTATACTTTCCTAAGCCAGTCTGAGAACAAAAGTACTGAACAAGTTACTTTATTAATCATGATTAATAAAGATGTTTCTGGTCTCTATGCATTTCTAAACGATGAGTACTGTAGAAAACTGGTGTAACTATGAGGAGTGAGCCCATCCCGGCTAGGGGAGAATGGCTGTCAGGTAAACAAGTGGAAATTGATTTAAAGATGAAATGGCATCGTGGCATCGTAGAAGGCAGGAGGTAATGATGAATTCCACCAAAGCTTGATTCTAATTCCAGCTCTGCCCTTACTTGTAACATGACCTTGAAAAAGCTAATTAACCCTTCTCTGCCTTGAATTCATGATCTGTGAATAGGAGTAATAATACTCACTTCATAGAATTGCTGGGAAAGCAAAACGCGACAATAAATATAAAGTTCCTAGTACAGAGTTGGAAACACAAGAGGTGTTAAATTAATAGAATTAAGTATTAATTACATGCATCAGTACTTTGACTTTGACCTGCAATGTGACATTTTATCCTGATTTAAAGCAAGTCCTGAGTGATGAGTATCGACTGTTTCCCATCCTCTTGGAGGTAATGATTTAAATCTCCTTTTGTACTGTCTCTACTGCATTTTTTATCACATACTTTAATATTAATATCAAATCTAACTTAAATGATCAAACTTCATTGATCAACATTTTAAGTTGAGTCTTCACTTTTTTTAAGTGATCTCACATTCAAATAAAAAAATTGACCATAAACCAAAGGAAAACTGTCAGAGAAAAAAAAGTGCCAAACACTTTATCTTGATTTTTCTTGCATGCTGGAATAATAGAAAACATGGGTTAGAAGAAGGCAGAAAAGGCAAGATTACATTAAAAAAAATTGTTAGAAACAAATCAAATACAAATGCTATTTGTTTTGCAATGTTCTTCGATTAAAACACTGAAGAAAGTTGTAGATTTACAATTTTTTGTGCTTGGGTTTCGATTATACAATGATCAAATATCGATCCCTCCACTAGTGCCCATTTTCCACCACCATGGATAATATCCCTTCCACCCCCATCCCCCCCATCCCACCCTGCCTCTGTGGCAGGGCAATCCCTTGTGTTCTCTCTCTCCTTTTGGGTGTTGTGGTCTGCAAAAGAGGCATTGAGTGGCAAACATGTTCAGTCCATAGTCTACTTTCGACATGCATCTCCCCTCCTGGGAGGATCCTCCAAACACCCTTTATTTGGTGCTCCCTTCTCTATCTGAGCTGCCCTTTTCCCTGAAGACTGTTTTTTTAATGTGGTAATTCTTTGACAGTTTCTAGAATCATTACAAAAATCACTTGTAAATTTTTTTTAATGTATACTAAACACTGTACCAAAGTAATTCAAATAGCCGGCCTGTTTGGTCAAAAATACCAGGATGCTATAAAATGTAAAACATTTTGTTGATCTTTAAAATGACTTTGGGGAAAATGAAAGAAATATGTTTTGTTTTGTTTTTACATCTGGAAGCCATGTAGACATGTGGAAAATATGCCGCTACATAATTTTATCCAATGTTTGCTCAAAATTTATTGGACAGTTTTCTAGTCAACAGGTAGGGCAGGCTTCTGGTGGGTGGAATGTTTATTCTTTTTTTTTTTCAATCTACACCCCTCTAGTCACACAATGAGAAACAAAGAGAGATTAGTAAACTTCATCTCTGATTCCTGGGAGGAATTTCTTCCTCAGAAGTTTCTGGGCAATAGATTGCACTTCTTTCAATTAAAAAAAATATATATCTTTACTGAGGTACTGTGGTTTACACTGTAGCACTGCACTGTAGCACAGTCCTTCCATTGTTCATCGATTTGCTCGAGTGGGCCCAGTAATGTCTGCATTGTGAGACTTGTTGTTACTGTGTTTGGCATATCGAATACGTCATGGGGATTGCCAGGCTTGCCATGCGGGCGAAATACTCTCAGTACCTTGCCAGGCTCTCCGAGAGGGACCGAGGAATCGAACCTGGTTTGGCCGGTCAGCTGCACTCAAGGCAAACACCCTACTGCTGTGTTATTGCTCCAACCTGGTTTACAATACAGGTTAATGGTTTAATGTGATAGTGCACAAGTCACTAGAGTACCCTCTTCCTTCTGCCAAGGTCTCATAGGACCTTCCCTTTCAGTCACCGCCCATCTTCCTACAAATTCAGTTCTGTGGACAAACACTGCAGTTCTGTTGCCTTTGGCCTGTTGTTGCTCTCTTATGTGTATCTTTAAATCCCACATATGAGAGAGATCATTCTGTATGTAGCCCTCTCTTTCAGACTAACTTCACTTTTGTGATTAAGGAAATGCAAATCTAAACAAGATACCTTCTCACATAAGTAAGAATATCACGCATATATCAAAAAGTCTAGAAGTTCACACTTCTATAAATAATTAATGCTGGCCCAAACTGAGAATAAAAGAATGAAAATTATATTTTAAGTTTTTCTACAAAAGTGTTGGCATATCTTGACTTGGCTTCTTAGTTTCTACAGGTTAAATGAGACCTGTTTCATCCTTCTTATTATTTATTCCCTTCCTATTCCTTATTTCCCATAATATTTTGAAGATCAACATAATATTTTCATTCCCAGTATTTTCTACCAAATAGGCTTGCTAAGTGAATTTATTTTGGTACATTCCTAACATCCTTTTACAGCATTCATAAGTAACATTTGTAATAATTCTAGATTCCAGTCATCAAGTATTAAAATAGGAGCATCTCAAGATATGCTGCTTCTGACAAGTAGCAGAATGTTTGAAACCACTCCAAGTCTCTCCAATGAGTTTTTATTATGCTTTTCCAAACTTTGAGAATTGTATATTCTGGATTAGTTTTGGGTGGAAGCATGGAGCTCTTCATAAGATCTGTTTACATGTGACAACCTATGTTATTTCCAGGTCATGACCAAGCTAATGTTTTATTCTACTCCACCTAAGAATTACAATCATGTAAAATACTGTTCCAAATCAGGAACTGTTCACCAGTGAAATTGAATGATGTGTATTTTCTTTTTGTTTTGTGTTATGTAAATTTGGGATAAATTTGGATTATACTGAGGAAAGGTAAAGGGTGGAAATAGTAACTATAAGACATATAAAATCTGTGGTTAATAATTTTTAAATGTTATTATCTTCTGGGCTTGAGCAATAGCACAGTGGGTAGGGCATTTGCCTTACATGCAGCCAACCTGGGTTTGATTCCTCCATCCCTCTCAGAGAGCCCGGCAAGCTACCGAGAGTATCTCGCCCGCACAGCAGAGCCTGGCAAGCTCCCTGTGGTGTATTCGATATGCCAAAAACAATAACAGCAAATCTCACAATGGAGAAGTTTTTGGTGCCCACTCTAGCAAATCAATGAACAACCGGAGGACAATGCTACAGTGCTACAGTGTTATTATCTTCTACTTCAATAAAGTTCTTTATATGTCTTGTACATCACTTTGAAAGTTCACTTCTTGATGCACAGTAGTAAAATTCCGATACAAATGTGAAATTGCAGCAGTGGAGAATAACTTAGAATCAATCAGAAATTGTGGAATCCTGTTAGTTATGTGACATCAGAGAGGTCTCCTGGCTTTTTTCATTCATTTGATTCTCTAGTTACTCTTATAGTTTCTAAAGGAGAGGTTGTGAACATTTTAATGTATTGGTAGTTATACAAGACATAGTTATCTGTTTGGAGTTTATTTTCTTTTACAAGCACCTCAAGACTATTGTATATGTTCCATACAGATAATTACATACAGATACTGAGATAATATAATAAAAAATAAACCCCTCACTAGCATTTTCTACAAATTATATAATAGACCTTTTATTATACTTCCCCCAAAGAACCTACATTTATTCCAGGAATTTTATACATTGACTATTAAAGGAATATGCAGAAAAGAAATTTACCACAAAAATTCAGAAAATTCATTGTAGACATAAATTTTAAGAGATGAGTTTTCTGTGACTTCTGACATAGGCAAATTACATCAATGATAAAATGATAGCTTAACTTAATTCAGAAGGATAATTAAAATGCTAAAATATAGCTTCAAGAGACTGGCTATAGTTAACTTATGAAAGTAAGTATAATAATATTAGTGAAACATTAACTTTACAAGCAACCAATACAAAAACTGTAATAAGTCGCAGTTTAATAAATTCCTTTGTGATGTCTTAGAACTGAAGTATGATATAAAATATTAGGTAAAGTTCCTTTTCTCTCATTTTTATTCATTCATAGGTCAAGAAGAACATTTCTACATTGCAGCTTTGCTCATTCATTTCCATATCTCATCATTGCCTGCCTAAAGAATATGAGTGCTAAGTGTGCATTTTGTGTCTTGGTTAACTGCTTTCATGATTGTCTGCTGAGACAATTAACAAGGACACAGATCAATACTAAATATAATAATGGTTTTTAAAAATGATTATTGAGCTAAACCAAAGCAATTATCAGTTGATGGCAATCATTTTACTGCTGCTCACTCAAAGTTGATTTAACTAAAGTGTGTAGAAAAAAAACACAAAAAATGAATATTGCAAGTGGAGATTTAAGAGTAACTTTAGTCATACCATTAGGCTGCGTCATAGTGTATCTATTTTTTCTTTTACTTCAAATCTCATTTATCTACCCCCTTTTCATCACCAAATTATATGCTTTCATTCTTCAGTCATTAGAAATATTTACTCCCTTCTCTTAAAATCCTCTACTAATGTCTTCTGTCCACAGGACACTTTCCTTTCACTGAGAGCTCATGCCATGGACCTGACTAATAAACATGACTTGCTAAGTGCAGATTTTGTATTTCTAGAAACCCTTCCAAATATCTTTTCCTTGCTGCTCTTTTATACTTACTCACCACCTGCTTCCTCTCAGCTCACTTAATTCTTCACTTCCCTACACCACTAGAACTTTCTGTGGAGTCACCAAAGTCAAGGTCAAAATTCATTGTAATTACTGAGTCATAAATAACGTTCATTTTTTTAATCAGAGATCTTCATGTTCCTTTGTAATTTCTGTGGCCGTGTTCCACCAACCACACTTTATGAAGTGTAATGTTTTTTATGATAGGGCTCTCTCAGTTTACTGCACACACTGTTCTTGATCCATGTCATGACATTTTCTACCCTTAAATTTCAATTCCAGTGCAAACCTTAAATCCCATTTGACATGTTCAGCAGTCATTGGACATTCCTTTGGAATGTCTCATAAGCATATGAAAAGTAGTCTGATGCATTCATTCATCTCCTCTTCCACATCTTCTCTGTTTTCACAAAACTCGGCACTTTCCATATTACTTCACCATCATGCTCTATTACAGTTTTATCCAAAGGTGCCTTAGATAAGTCTTCCATTGCTTTTAAAAGCAAAAAAAAAAAGGCATTTGCCAGGTGGATGGTGCATCTGCCTCCTGGCAAACATTCAGTAAAGATTATGTGAATGTCTATGAAAACCTGAAGGAGTTGAGCTGTTCATTCCTTACATACGCATTCAACAACAAAGTCATAGCACTTCTATTCCTTGTGTGACAAGATAAAATGAACTCATTTGAGAGTATTCACAACCTTGTCCTCTAACAAGAAATGAAAAACATCCACCCTTTCTGTCCCCATCCCAAAGAGGTTTTCTTAGCTTTCTGAATGTGAGTTTAATAGAGCAACATAATAGGGTGTTAAAACTGCTGACAGGAGAGAGAGAGAGAGGAGAAAAAAACTTAAAAAGATGACAGAAAGAACCCTTTTGTCATGTAGGATTTCCACAGTGGTCCTGAGGAACTTAGTAGAAAGTAGTGAAATGAATATTTTGGAAGTGTGATTTTGTTTTATGAATTGTGACTCTTTAATGTTGTTTAGAAAATGTGAGTGAAGAACAGAATACCCTAAAATAAAGTACATGCTTCTGAAGTATGCCTGACCTTATCATCCCATTGGGTTATAAATTTATAAGACCTAGGAGGCTATATATAATGTTATGAAACTTCCTGACTTTTGGGGTCCAAAGAGGTATTTGGGAGCATCATGGTTTACCTGGTGCTGATCCCAGGTTTGATTCCTAAATCTGCCTATAATTTCTGAGTCCCACAAGGAGTGATTTCTGAGCACAGAGTTAGGAGTAAGCTTTGAGCACTGGTGGGTGTGGCTCAATTTAAAAAATATTTTTCATGAAAAAGAAAGAGGACCAGAGCAACAATTCTTTGAGTAGGGTGTTGACCTTGCACCTGGCTGACTCAGGTTCATTCTTAGGCAACATATAGTTCACCTGAGCCTTGCCAGGAGTGATTCCTGAGTGTGAGTCAGGAGTAAGCCCTAAGCACCAGTAGGCATGGCTCAAAAAAAGGAAAAAGAAAAGGAAACTGCTTTCGGCTTGTACTTGTAAAAATAGACTTTTTCAACCAATTTTAAGTTCACAGAAGGAAGGAAAATAGTACAGAAGGTTTCTATATACCTTTCAACATACAAATATAAACACAGTTGGTCTTTATTTGTTTTTTTGCTTTTTGGGTCACACTCGGTGATGCACAGGGGTTACTCTTGGCTCATGCACTCAGGAATCACTCCTGGCAGTGCTTGGGGAAACATGGGATTCTGGGAGTTGAACTCAGGTCAGCCGCGTGCAAGGCAAATGCCCAACCCACTGTGCTATTGCTCCAGTTCCAACTGTTGGTCTTCTTTAACACCAGCATTCTTTACAATTCATTGTCCTGCTCTGATTTATCATCATACTCAAAGCCCACACTTTGCGTTGGGTTTAACTCTTGGTTTTGTAGGTTTTAGGGAAATTGATAAATAAACAAGGTGTCAACTATTACAGTATCTCATTGAATAGTCCCATTGCCCTAAAGCTTCCTGTATAAAGCTTTCCTGGAAAATTTGGACATTTTTTTTCACTATCTCTGTAGTTTTGCATTTACCAGAATGTAAATTATTCGAATCAGGATTTATATAGCCTTTTCAGATTGACTTTATTTTATCTAGCGATATGTTTTTCAGTTCCTCCAATTATTTTGGTAACAAATATTTATTTTAGCACAGAATAATATTCCATTACAGATGTGGCAAAGTTTATTTGTCCCTCACCTACTAATGGATATCTTGATTGCTTCTTTTTGTTGGAACAATGAATAAAACTGCTGTAAATAACCATGTGCAGATTTTTGTTTGGTCATAAGTTTTTGATTCTTTTGAAGCCAATGACAAGAATCTTGATTATAGGCTAATCTAAGACCATGTTTAGCCTTTGAAGAAACTGTCACACTATCTCCCAAATTGGCTCTACCACTTCCCTTCAGACTGTGAATGAATGAGAGTTTGTGTTATCCCATCTACCCCCTAGTATTTTCAGACATTTTCTGCTTCAGTCTTCAGTAGTAGAGCCTCATTATTGTCTATTTCATTTCTCTAATAATATAAAATTTTGAGCATCATTTTATATGTATATTTGCCAACCATGCATATATCTTTTTGGTAAGGTATTTCTTCACGTCTTTGGCACATTTTTTAATTGATTTTTTAAAAAAATTTCACCATTGAGACTTTGTAAATTTTAATTTTATTAAGATTAAAGTATCATGGTTTACTGTAGAATGGATGTTTATGCCTTTGGTGTTCAACTTTACTACTCTACAACCATCACTGAAGTTCCATTATCTCTCCACCCCACCCCTGTTTATTCTCATCAGTCCCGTTGCCCCCCACCCTCAAGTTTCACAAAATCACCTACTTTGGAGTCAACTTCCAAAGGTTTATTTTCATTGGATTCTGTCCATCCCCTTTCTTTCTTCTTTATGTCTCCTATATGAGTGAGATGATTTAATAGTTAACTTCTCTCTGATTTACATTGCTTGAATCTCCCTAATTCTATTCAAAGTGTAGCAAAAGTTATTTTATCTTTTCTCATAGCTGAGTAGTTTATTCCATTGTATAATTTTACAATTTATTTTTGTTCTATGTTTATTAAGGTGCTTAACAAGTACAAACTTGACTCCAAAGTGGGAGATTTTGTAAAAGTTGAGGATAAAGAGCAACGGGGCTGATGAGAATGAACAGGGGTGGGGTGGAGAGATAATGGAACTTCAGTAATGGTTGTAGAGCAGTAAAATCAAACACCAAAGGCATAAACATCCATTCTACAGTAAACCATTATACTTTAATTATATCAATACATTATCAGTATTGATTTACAATACTGATAATGATAGTTTCATGCACACATCATTCCAACAAAATTGCTTCATCCACTTATCTGCCACTGGGCTTTGGGTTATTTCCATAGATTGACTATGGTAAATAGAACTGCATTTAATATACTTGTGTAAATATCTTTTTCTGAATTAATGTTTTTGTGTTCTTGGGATAGATGCAAATAAGTGAAATATGGATCATATGGTCATTCAATTTTTAATTATTTAAGAAGTCTCCATACTTTTTTGAATAGACTTTGAACTAGTTTACAACACGATTGATAATCAGTGAGGGCTATTTTTGTAACATATCCTTCCAGCACTGGTTGTTTCTGACTTTTCTATGTAAACTGTTGTCATTAGTGTGTGCATTATCTTGATATGTTTTGATTTCCAATTTCCTGCATAATAAGTGATGGTGAACACCTTTTAATATTCCTATTGGCCATCAGTATGTCTTCTTTGATGAAATAGTTAGTTAGCTCATCTGTATTTTGAGTTTATTTTTATCTATTTTATTATTTTTGAGTATTTATGTTTCAGATATTAGCCCTTTGGTTTTGAGTATTTTATCCTGTTCAGCCATATATCTTTTTTATATTGGCCATAGTTTTTTTTCACCATGCCAGAAACATTTTATGTCAACATAGTCATTTTGTTTATTTTTGTTTTTGTTTTCTTTGCCAATAGAGTCCAATCATTGAAGATAACATCATACTGTTGGCTTTAAGAGTTCTTTGTATATTTTGAATAACAACATTTAATCATATAAGCTTATTTTAAGTATTTCCTCCCAGGCTATAGTTTTTCTTTTTCTTATTTTAGCAGAATATTTTACAGAAAGGAATTTCTTTACAATCAAGCCCAACTTTATCAGTTCAGTTTATAAATATTGTGCAGAACAATAGGATCCAAAGGACCTTATTATGTAAATAGAAACATGTGAAGGTCTGAAATTTTAGCCATCGGGAACTCTAAATTTAGAAGATAAGTAGGAAGAGAAAAACAGAAAATGAAAGGGGCATGTCACTGAAAAACAAATGTGTCTGATTTCTTAGAATATGTGTAAAGACCATTTCTCTTTGGAAAAGGGGGAAATTAGTGTTTAAGATACTGATTGCAGTGAGTAAGTCTGAATCAACAATCGGATTTCACAACATGGAATTCTTAAACAATTTTGATAAAGTGATGAAATAAGCATGATTAGAATAGGTCTGTAGAAAAATGTCATAGAATTTAAAACATTTTTCAATGAATATTTAAGAAAGCTTTAAACTACATTTCAGGTATAAGGTGTTAGGCTGGACAATCTATGCAGAAGAGAATATATTCTTTTTTTTTTTCTTTTTGAGTCACATTCAGCAATGCACAGAGGTTACTCCTGGCTTTGAACTCAGGAATTACTCCTGGCAGTGCTCAGGGGACCATATGGGATGCTGGGAATCAAACCCGGGTTGGCTGCATACAAGGCACATGCCCTACCTGCTGTAATATCACTCCAGCACTGAAAGAATATATTCTTACATGTGTGTATAAGTATAGTATCAGGTACTTACAGGCATCCATGTGTACTTGCTCCTATGTTGTCTGTGAATAAGAAATAATACCATCTACTATAAGAAAGGGAAAGAAAAGAAATTATTTGCTGTGAAAGGTGAAGAACATAAAACATTCATCTAGTACAGAAGGTAAGGAACTAAAGAAATATAGTTTGACTGTAGCATTTGAAACCTCCTTGAAGCTATTGAACATGAATTTAAGTGGAAATTAATCACTTTGCTGATATTCCATATGTCTTCAGAGTTCAGGATTAGCTTTGGTGGACTGTGTTATAATGTCATTGTTTTTAGACAAATTTGCATCATGGAATTTGAGAAAAGAGAGTTTGGAAACATATGAAATGGGATGAATATAAAGATTAATAATGGAATAATCTGAGAATAATAAAATTGAAAAGGCTTCATAATGCCTTCATAGTTTCATAGCTTCACAATGCTAGGGGTTGAAATTTTGTTTAAATTGTGGATCCAGGATAAAAGAGTTAAAAAGATATGAAGCTGTGCTTTGAATCACAGCATATAAAAATAAATGTTATAAATGATTTAAAATTGTACAGTAAATAGATAGCACACCGGGTAGGGCGTTTGCCTTGCACACAGCGAACATGGCCGACCCAAGTTCGATTCCTCTGCCCCTCTCAGAGAGCCCGGCAAGCTACCGAGAGGATCTCCCTCACGGCAGATCCTGGCAAGCTACCCATGACGTATTCAATATGCCAAACACAGTAACAACAAGTCTCACGAAGGAGATGTTACTGGGCCCGCTCAAGCAAATTGATGAACAATGGGAGGACCGTGATACCCGTGATACAGTAAATAGTAATAATGAAAATATCCAGCATATGACTATGGAAATAGCACAGCAGTAGGGCATTTGCCTTGCAGGCAGCCAGCCCGGCCGAGCCAGGTTCAATTCCTCTGCCCCTTTCAGAGAGCCCGGCAAGCTACCAAGAGTATCTCGCCCACAGAGCAAAGCCTGGCAAGCTACCCGTGACATATTCAATATGCCAAACACAGTGACAAGAAGTCTCACCGTGGAGACATTACTGGGCCCGCTCAAGCAAGTTTATCTCATGACTATGGAACTTTATGGTAAGGGTAAGAGAAAGATAAAAAATATAACAGAGGAAACCTTAAAAGAGTATAGTGTTCAGATGATCATCAATATGGCTATAGTTTACAAAAGAATGATAAAATAAGAACTAAGATTTTCAGGGATTGAAGGAGACTGAATCATGCAATTTGTTGGTGATTGCTCTTAAAAGACAATAATATGATCATACTTTATACATTTGAAGCTATGATAGTAGGTGCGTATAAATTTGAATAGTGATGAGTTCCTAGTGAACAAAACTTTTATTATTATAAACTGATCTCTGTATCATTTAGTATCTTTGTAGCATCTTTTTGCTTGTAATCAACTATCCAGATATTTATATAGCTTTGTTAGCGTTCTTTTAAAACCCATATTAAAAATATTTTATAAATAAAAATATACTTTTTTACTTCCATATTCTTCTATATATCTCAAGTAAACAACATATACCTGAATATTTTATATTTAAATATTTATTTATTTACTTATTTTCAGTTTGGGGCCAAACCTGTCTGTGCTTAGAGCTTACTCCAAGCTCTGTGCTCAGGGATCACTCTTGGCAAGGCTCAGGGGACCGCATGGGATGACAGGGATTGAACCCAGGTTAGCCACATGCAATGAAAGTACTCTACATACTGTAATATCTCTCCAGTCCCAATATCCCATTATTTTATTTCATTTGCCAATCTCTGTTTATAAAAGAGAACACAGTTCTTTTATACTTAGGAACTTACTGACATGAGAAGAGCTATTTACTTTGTGTATTCTAAGAGTCTTGATTAATCTAGGTTCTTTAACCCTCCTTTATTCTTTTTTTATAAATTGAGTATTTTTCTTGGATTTTATTTTTTTTTATCCTCTACTATATATTTTGTTTGTTTATTTGGGATCCACACCCTGGGGTGTTCAGGACTTATATCTGACTTTGTGCTCAAGGATCATTCCTGACTCAGGGCTCAGGGAACGGACAACATGCAGGGCTAGAGATCAAAACAGGGTAAGCTGTGTGCAAGGCAAGTGCCTTAACCCTTGACCTAGCCCTCTCCTCAAATAGTTTTAAGCGCATCTATTCCTTATTGGTTTCACAAGAATATGCAAATATAAGCTATTAACATATTAACATATGTCACTATTAATGTAAGTCAACTGATATCATAAACCACACACCCATAAGCCATACCCTGCCAGGACCAGATAATCTCTTCATCGACCACCCTCCAGAATTTAGGATGCTCCACCCAGATGGGAGTATAAAAAGAGGCTCCCAGAACCATGCCATTGGACTCCCACACCAGGCTGTGTGGCAGGTGAGAATCCTCCCCACCACAAGGGACCCAGCCCCGGCAGCCAACCTCCACTACCCAACCACAGTCATGCTCCAGGCAGCTTTCCGGACCACTTCATGGCCATGCGACACATTATAAGACTCTTCCTACCCATTTTCCATAATTGCTACACCATATCTAATGGGGTTCATACAGTAGGCAAGAAATCATAGTGGAAAATACATAAATATATGCCTCTCAGAAAGCTCGGCAAGCTACTGAGAGTATCCCTCCCGCATGGGCAGAGCCTGGCAAGCTCCCCATGGCATATTCGAAATGCCAAATACAGTAAACGACAACAGGTCTCATTCCCCTGACCCTGAGAAAGCCTCTAATCATTGGGAAAAGATGAGTAAGAAGAGGCTGCTATAATCTCAGGGTTGGGAGGAATAGAGATGTTACTGGCACCGCTCGAGTAATTCAACAATCAACGGGATGACATTGATACAGAATATCACAAACATAATAAAGAATTCTTGTAATACTTTTACTCAGCATTCTCCCTTATGACTTTTATGATATTGTTCCAATACATGTGAATTTCTTTCTATGTTTTATCTCAAAGGTATTTTTAATATTTTCATATACTTAAGATCATTTGGGTATATTCACAGTGCTTTATCAGTTATCGTCGTCACATCTGTTCAGCATTTTGAACACGTGTCTTATGTTTGAGAAGTGCACAATCTTATGAGATCTTCTCTTTGATCTTGGATATCAGATAATGTTTCACAGCCAAGCCTTGGACAGGCAAAAAGAAAGGTCTAATCCAACTGATTTACTTTTAATTAGAAATTAGTGACATGAAATGTTAAGTTCCGAGCTGTTGAATTGGGGTGATTTTCCTCAGAACCATGCTCTAGGGATACTAGTAGTAGCATATCTTTAAGAGCTGCCCAATTTTACACTCTATTTAGTCTGTGGTGACTTTTTTCAAAAGGGAACTGTGTGACTAGTTTTGTGTGTGGCTTTAACCATGGCTGGATGTGATGCATTCTAATTAATAACTCTTTTTGAGGGGATTATAATTTTCAATCTCCTAGATGTTTACATTTCCCTTATAGTTTATAACATGTATTGGAATCTTATTCCATGCTTTACTTATATTACTTATTTACATACATTACTTATATTCTCAGATATTTGACAGGATTTCTTAGCCCCTAAAATATACTTCATAAGCAGTAAGTGATTATGAAAATTTACTTTAGAGGAAAACTTGAAAAGTGAGTATAAGTAAATTTAATTATATTTTTGTACAAATTACTCAAGATGATTAATTTGCATATATTTCATTGCTCATGCAACCTACTAATGATGCATTATCTCATATCATCGCAGCATATGAACAAGCATTTTTACAAATTTTCAGGTAATGATAGATTACAGAGAAGGTACATAACATTATGACTCTAGGATATAACTATCTATACTAGAAATTAGTATCTAGTCTTTGTAATCCCTGACTAACCAGAAATACTAACTGGAATTTAAGTTGCTTTATTTCTTATGTGATATTTTCCTATTTCATCGCTGAGTAGGAGAAATTGAAGACTATCTAAATCATCACATATGCATTTTCCTTTTGTATATAAACCTCTATCTATAATTATTTATTTTATGCTGACTATTAAATTTTAGGGTGTTGACAATAATTTAAATAGAATCAAATGTTTAGAATGTATATACTTAATTAAATCAAATTATTTTACAAACATGCTAATAAGGTGAGCCATAAAGTTTGATGGTCAGGGCCGAAGATATAATATAGTGGGTAAGGCACTTTACCTTGCATGCAGCCAAACTTTGTTCACCCTCTGCTATACCGAATATGGTCCCTTTTGTATCACAAAGAATGATCCCTGAGCATAAAGAAGCCCAATTATTACCCCATAGCCCAGAAAACAAGCAAAAAATGAATAATAACTCACGCATATTGTGCTATTATTGTATTTACTTAAGAAACAAAATAAATATACTTTAGAGAAAATATTAATTTGAAATCAAAATAAGGAAAAGTTTTTTAATCCATTTTTAAATTATAGCTATCATGTAACTGTTCACTTGAGAAAATACCACTTTAAATGTTCATAATTAGCAAAAGGTAGAGATAATATTTATGTATCCATTTCCTGTACATCAAAGCAAAATTAAAAGATTTTAATCAAAAACCAAAAATAAGAATCCAGAAACAGATCACACAAGCAATATATTTTATTTGTTTTTTCCGTTTAAAGAATAGGAGGAATGTAATGGGATAAGATGTGGAATTATGGCATAAAGGATGTGTTCACATTAGGATAGTTTTATGCCTGTAACAGGGCACTGGTTCAGAGAGCGATGTTGCCCTTCACTACTCAGGAGGTAGCACTCTCCCTGGGTTTGGTAATGGCTGGGGCAGCAGAGCTACTCCTGCAGTGAAAGCAAAAACATATCGCCCTCTAGCGTTGTGAATGTCAGGCGAGTCAGAAAGGGTGGAGAAATCGAGTAAAACTGCATGTTTGAAACGCAGAGGACTTTTCTTCTCTTTCCAGACATTTGTGATGTATCAGTATCGATGCTATCAAACTTATTCCCGAGGAAATAAAACACTCAACATACTTTTTTGATCTATTTTTATTACTTGTGTATTAAAAAATGTTGATTTTGATTAGAAAATTAAAGTTTTTTTCCTGTTAAACATTTTTATTTTATTTATCATTTTGTATTGAATCACCATGAAATACAAAACTTTCTTTATCGGGCTTTAGTCATACAATGTTCCAACACCCATCCCTCCACCATTATACATCTTCTTTCAATCATACAATGTTCCAACAACCCCCTCCACCAGTATCTCCCAAATCCCTCCCCCCACTCACTCCACCCCAGCCTTCCTCTATGGCAGACACTTTTCTCTCTCTGTTTCTCTCTGTCTCACTCTCTGTCTCTGTCTCCCTGTCTCTGTCTGTCTGTCTGTCTGTCTCTCTCTCTCTCTCTCTCTCTCTCTCCCTTTTTCTGGGCAATGGTGGTTTGCAATACAGATACTGAGAGGCCGTCATGTTCGGTACTTTACCCACTTTCAGCACACATCTCCCAGCCTGAGCAATTCCTTCCAACCATCGTTGTCATGATAGAAATGATTTTAAATATTGAATTTATTGGGTTATGATAGTGTTTTTGTTCAGTTTTGAGTGTTTTATGACTCTAGAACATTTTCTGTAATACTTTGTTTCCTAGTAACTATAATTTTGCTTGCATTTATAAAAATAGCTCTGTTTTCTAGTTCAATTATTTAAAAAAAATGAGCCAGAGAGAGAACATTAGGAAAGGCAGCTGACCCAGGCTCAATCCCCAGGACACCATATTCACCCATGAGCCTTGCCAGGAGTTATGCTTGAATTCAGAGCCAGGAGTAAGCCCAGAGCTCTGTCTCTTGTGGCCCAAATAAACAAACAAAACAAACCATAACTCTGTAGCATAGATACTTGGGCTTCAACCTCTGTCTCATGGAATGATGCATCTTCACAGCTGTAGAAAGGTTAAAAGTCACTATTTTATCACTGTTATGACTGCCAGTCTATGCAATTGTATGCAGAGCATGTAATGCCTGCAGGTGTGTAAAGGTCAGAGAATGCTGACATCAGTTACTAAATGTGCCAAGGTAAATATGTGGATCCTTTGCAGCCAAACTCTGTGCCCAGCGAGGGAAAAAAATCCCACCACTTCTGTGAAATGCAAAATCAAACTTTGAGTAAAGATTTATATGAAAAGTCTTCCAGAACATTACCTAAGTGGAAAGTTAATGACACTGGTAGAAAAGACAACATATGTGTCTCTTTGTGCTCAGGAAAGGGTCATAATCACAAATCACAAATCATCCTGTTAATCGTGGATTGCCTCGAGCAGGCCCCAGTAATGTCTCCTTCATCCTAGCCCTGAGATTATATTCAAGGCTCTTTAGGAGAATGAGACCCATCATTGTTACTGGTATTTGGCATATTGGGTATGCCACGGGGAGTTTGCCAGACTCTGCCATGTGGGCAGGGTGATAGTAGTCGTGCACTTACTCTCGGAGCTCCTACTCTCTTGCCAGTGTCTTGCAGTGTGGTAGCTGGGATTGCTAATCTCTAGGTCCATCTTGGTTTTCCCACCTGGTGTTCATCTCTCTGCCCAGAAATCACTGGATGTGTATGATAAACCAACTTTTGCAGGCACACGCCATGGAAAGAAGCATGTGTGCAATGCACTGTTGCAGCTTCCTATAATCCCCACACTCTGGGTGGACCGGGTCTTGAGCAAATTTAAGCAATCAGTGGAGGCAAATGCATGGATACATGTTGCCCCTCCTTGGAAACTCAAAATGATCAGAGACACCTGGAACTGTCTCAGGGGCAGACCACGCCTTGGACATTTACATACAATGCTGCCCTTTCTATTTTAAGTATTTCTTTCCCTTTTCAATGGCAGATCAATTGGTGTACTTAAAGAATTATTTGCATGTTTATTGTCTTCCAACATATGTAGATACATCAGAAACAATAGAGGTATTATTACATCCTAGTTCTAAGTACACTTAGGACAATTGGGTGCAGTTGATTTCCTAATTTTCAAAACATTAAGCATGCATTCTGAGATCATTGTTTCAACTGAACTAGTACAGAGATTCTAAGATGGATCATCAACATAACCATTTTAGTCTGGCTGTCTTGGGTTCTGCTAAATACCTAATTGAGTAGTGGTTGTTTGAAGGGAGCGAAAGTCGCTTAATATGAGAACAAAATACTACAGAGGTAAGATTATTGAAAATGTACCCTCAGTCATCCTCAGAAGGCAGTGAAAATGCTAAAGCATCCCCAAAGACAAAAATCACATACTCTTGATATATTTAAAGGAAGAAAGATTAGTAGGACCCAAAATGAATCAAAAGCCTTTAAAACTTAATGAGTTTACAGTTTCACAGTTTGAAGCAATTGTAATGTTATCTAACTCAAATCTCTTACATATTTTCTATTCACATATTTTCTATTCACATATTTTCTGCTTACTACTAAGATAGTACTAATTTCTTATAGAAAATTCAAATTAAAAAGAGTGGTATATGGTAGACCAAATGCCTGATAATTTTGATGTGGATACTTCCAACTCTACCTCACTAAAAGGATACATAAAAACAGGACAATACAGAGATCTAGGTTAAATGTCGTTATTTTTTATAAGTAAATTCAAGCTTATGCTTATTCTCCCCCCATGTAAGGCCCCCCTCAAATAAAATAAAAAACATTGTGTTGAATGTAGAATGAAGTGATATATGTAAGATACGAATAAATATGCTTTCAAGAATCAGACTTCTTAACTTTCTCCTAGACTTAAATGTGCAAGTCCTTGTAAATTCTGGTTTTAGCAGGCACCCTCTAAGTTAACTTAACCAGAACCCTGCATCCTCGATTTCTCATCCTGTGCCCTCCCAAATGATGCCTGATCATACTGACTTTCATCAGCAACAATTGTGTAGGATCAATTTGGTCAAAATTCCTACTACTCCTGGTATTTCCTCTTAGTAATATTCCATTCACAGACCTGCACTCTGCTTCTCAGCTATAAATTCCTGATGCTTCTGCCCTATCTACCTACAGCGGAAGAAAGATATTGAACAGTTTTTTTTTTTACTGTAAAATCCCATTGTTCTATCCCCTTTACCTACTACAGTGGTCCAGAATCAAATCTCTTTTATCATTTAAACCAATACTCACTAAATGCGATTTTCTAAAACATACGATAAAATCATCTTCAAAGTGTTGAAGATTTGATTCTGAGCATTTCACAGTCTCTGCTGTCTGGTAAAGTTGTGGATAATTAGATGGAAGCCCTGAGCACCACTGGGTGTTTCTACCAAGAAAAGAATTTTGCAAGAGAAAACTCAAAACATTCAGTTCTGAAGGTGCCAAAACAAAGAAAAGTTTCTGTGGGTTGGGGAGGAAGATTTATGGAGATGGGCACTTATTAAATATATATAAATATATATATAATATATATAAAACCCTAGATTTAACCTAGAATGTATTAAAGGGCCAGGTAGATAGATTGCCTAGTGAGTGAATGATGGGGAGATAACAAACTGTAACTGTCAGATTAAATGTAAATGCTACTTATACTAATCTATTAAAATCTATTAACTATTTTTTCTTTTTTGGTCACACCCAGGCAAAGCTCAGGATTTACTCCTGGCTCTGCACGCAAGAATTACTCCTGGAGTTGCTTGGGGAACTATATGGGATGCCAGGGATTAAACCTGGTCGGCTGTGTACAAGGCAAAGACCCTACCTGCTGTGCTACTGTTCCAGTCCTGAATCCTCAATTTTTAACTAATTTTCCTAAAAAGAGACATGAGATTTCTAGAAAGGACATAGAGCATAGGAAAATATTTAACTTTATAAAAGATATACATTTCATATGAATTAAAGGAAGGAAGGAGGAAGGGAGGAAAGAAGGGAGGGAGGGAAGGAAGAAGGGAGGGAAGGAGGGAGGGAGAGAAGGTGGGAGGTAGTGAAGGGAAGGAAGGAAGAAAGGGAAGGAAGGAGGGAGAAAGAAGAAGGAACATTGATGGGAGTCAACTTGTATGATGCACATCTTGTTCGACCCTGACTTTCTTTTTGTTGTTGTTGTTGTTGCTTTTAAATTTCTTATTAGTGAATCACCATGAGGTACAGTTACAGACTTACAAACTTCTGTGCTTGCATTTCAGTCATACAATGATCAAATACCCATTCTTTCACCAGTGTCCATTTTCCACCACCAATGATCCCAGCATCCCGCCCACCTCCCTCACCCCATCCCCTCCATCCCACCACACCTCTGTGGCAGGGTATTCCCTTTTGCTATCTCTTTCCTTTTGGGTATTGTGGTTTGCAATAGAGGTATCATGTTTGGTCTATAGTCTATTTTTAGCCAGCATCTCCCAACCCAAGCAGGGCATTCCTAGCACCCTTTGCTTGGTGGTCCCTTCTCTATTTAAGGTACCTTTTCCCTCAGCATGTGAGGTCAGCTTCTAAAGCTGTGGAATAATCCTCCTGGTACTTATCTCTACTATTCTTGCAACCCTGACTTTCATATTTCTTTATAAAGTTGATGGCTGTATAGTTAGGTCATTGCCCTACCAAGACTAGACAGTTGCCGTACGGTAAATTTTATAACAAGTTGAGAGGATATTAGTAAACAGTCAATACCAATGCATGTTAGGTCTTTCTAATAATTATCCCATTTATTATAACTTGTGTTATTATTTTATGTTAAAATGTTAGCTAATGTGCTTTGGTGTATAATCACAGCTACATAAAAGAAATTCACATGCAGAGAAAATAATAGGAAGAAATACATGAGATGTTTTTGCTAAGTCTTGTTAATTGTTTTACAGGATATTCAAAGTTTTATGCCTTAATATTAGGAAATATGGGTTGATGTAGTAAAGAAAAATAGCTTCTTTTTTAGACAAAAGTGGACCAAAATGTCCATTTTTAATATTTTCACACAGTATTTATAGATGAAACAATTTAAGATTATAAAGAGCCTACTTTGAGAAAGAAACTCCTAAAAAGGTTTATATCTAAACAAGGACATACATGGTGATATTATATTTCCTCACTCATATTTTTTGGTTTGCCAAAAGAATGTGCATACTGTAAATGGAAGCAATGCTACTTAAATTGACAAGTTAATGTCTATACGCATCACATTAAATCCATTAGTACAGGTCTTAAATCACTAAATAACTAATGAGAAAAATGAAAAAGGTTTTTTGGAGATGAGAAGAAAATGAAAATGAATAGGGTCGAGAATGATGGTAAGGTGGATAAAAAGTGCATGCCTTGCAAGCAGCTGACCCAGGTTTAATCCCCAGACACCAGATGGTCCCCTGGTCCCCATCACTGGTGATCCCTAAGTGTAGAGTAGGAGTAGGCTTTGAGCACCACCAGATGTGTCTCAAAAAACAAACCAAAAAAAGTTATAAAGAAAAGAAAATGGGTAGTTAATAAATGGCAGGACAGTGCTATGAAATAAAGGAAACAACTTCAGTATTTTGCTGTTGTTGTTGATGATGATCATATGAGTTAAGTTGAAGGTTAATAGGTTTGTTGAGTTCATCCTGAATGAATGCTCTTATATGCTATCTAAGAGATACAATTTGGAGCTCCCTAAAATTGACCTGAATTTTAGACAGTTTTTCTAGTTCTTGTTCGATTCTAAATGCCCCATTGGAAATATTATCTCTAAATCTAGCACAAATATCAGACAGATGGCTCAGATCTACCCCAATCTCAAGGTTTGAAGGGAATTATCTGGATTTTAAGAACACTTTAGGCAGAAACAGAATGATCAACACTTCTGAATTCAGTTTAATTCAGGACCATATTATCCAAATACTGAAGATATTACTTTGGAAATGGTAAGGATCAAATCTGAGGTTGAAATCCCAAATATAAAATAAATATTCAAATAACCTGATTTCTTGAACTGTCTACTTGATCACAAATAGCATTTCTGCTACTATTTCTAGATAACTTACACAATGAAGCAGAATAAATATCCTTTGAGTATTTTCCTTCCACTCAAAAGTTACCATGTTTTTAATAAATAATATAAATACATACATACAGTTTGATTTTAATAAAACTGGATTTTTTCTTTCAAAGAAAGCACGTTGTTCCCTGCTTTAGAAAACAAGACCTAGGAAAATAGTAAATAGGCACTATAGATATATATCTCTCTCCAGTAAAAGGTGATAAAAGAAGATTGCCTGACATTTTCTCCCCTATTCACACAGTTGCCTTCATAATCTTTTGAAGTGTGAATATAGCTGATAGCTCAGAGCTATGTACCTAGTATAATATTATGTTACAATATAATATGGTGGTAGTAATGTTATCATTATGTTTGAAATGACACTTTTAGGAGTTTCTACTGATAAAAACGCATACTTCAGGGACTAAATAAATTCATATTATGTCACCAAAATCATGAAAATATAAAGTATATAAAACTTAAGGCAATAATTAACTGGTTTTTTTATAAGGATAGGAAAGTGCATGTTGTGGAAAGTCATAAACTAAGCATAAGGCTTTGATTTTCTTTAAATATAACAATTGTTCATCACTTTGCACCTTCATTTTGAAAAAAACAAGTTATACAAGTGGGTATTGTTATTACAGAAACTAACATCATAATGTTTTCTAGCCTGGAAGCTATAAAGGACTTGCAAGAGACCAACTCATCAGATCTCAACCAATACTTTTAAATTAATAATAGATATTTTCAGAAACCACTCTGAGTCACAAAAGACTTTATATAAAATTTCTATGATATTTATAGCTATCTTTAAGCTACATTAAATCATTGGAATTACCTATGCCTTCTTGAGGAATATTACTTTTGAACATGACCCAGCAATATTCTTACTGTGGAACCCCAAAACATAGTAAAGTAAAGGCCCACCCGTTGATCATCGATTTGCTCGAGTGGGCCCAGTAACGTCTCCACTGGAGACTTTGTTGTTACTGTGTTTGGCATATCAAATACATCACGGGGAGCTTGCCAGGCTCTGTCGTGCGGGCTCAATACTCGATACTCTCGGTAGCTTGCCGGGCTCTCCAAGAGGGGCGGAGGAATCGAACTCGGGTCGGCCATGTTGGCTGCGTGCAAGGCAAATGCCCTACCGCTGTGCTATCGCTCCTGCCCACAACAGATCTATCAAATGAGACTCAAAGAGCCAGAAGAGAATGAAGGGATATAGTACAAACACTTAACAAAATGAAATCTTCAAATACTCTATCCAGCTAGATTATCATTTAGATTTGAAGGAACAATATAAAGCTTCAGAGACAACAACAGCTTAGGGGATTTAGAGCCTTGAAACCAGGTTCACTAGAAGCTTTCAAGAACAGGATTGACTTCTCAGCACGTGGTACTTAGTATGACATTCACCATGGTGCCCTAAGCAAGTATGTTTCTTCCTAGCTTGTGAACTAATTTTATACATGTTCAGTAATCAACAGCTCATTTATAGTGACTATTCTATGTCTCATCAGTCTTTTATTGACACGCATTGAGATTTTTAGCTCAATCTCTTTATCAGACACTTAGGCAGTAGCTGTAAATAATGTTTTCTAACATAAAACCAGTATTTTTTTCCTTGGGATAGCGCAATTATCACTTTTTTAGGCATATTAAGATTTTCCTCCTTTAAATTTTCATGTTGACTCCTCTTTCACTAAATTCTACTGTCCTAGGTTTTACCTGTGTTGTCAACTCCAAAATATATTAGCAAGGAATTGTTTTAAAGTTTTATTAATAACGGAAAGACATGATTATTATAAAAATGAGACCCAAGCAGAAGTGCAATTTATTTTTTAAAATTTTTTTATTAGTGAAACACCATGAGGTACAGTTATAGACTTACAAATTGTTGTGCTTGTGTTTCAGTTATACAATGATCAAGTACCCATCCCTCCACCAGCACCCATCCTCCACCACCACGGGTTCCAACATCCCTCCCACCCCCCATCACCCCCATCCCACCTGCCTCTGTGGCAGGGCATTCCCCCTTGTTCTCTCTCTCTTATTTTGGGTCCTGTGTCTTGCAAGAGAGGCATTGAGTGGCAATCATGTTTGGTCTATAGTCTACTTTCAGCATGCTTCTCCCACCCTGGGAGGATCCTCACAACACCCTTTATTTGGTGCTCTCCTCTATCTGAGCTTCCTTTTCCCCTAGCACGTGAGGCTGGCCTCCAAGCCATGGAGCAAAATTCTTGGTACTAATCTCAGCCACTCCTTGGAGTTAGTCTCCCATTTTGTTGCTTTATGTTCCCCAGGGCTGGAGTGATAGCACAGCTGTAGGGCGTTTGCCTTGCACGCAGCCAACATGGCCGACCCGAGTTCGATTTCTCCACCCCTCTCGGAGAGCCCGGCAAGCTACCGAGAGTATCTCGCCCGCATGGCAGAACCTGGCAAGCTCCCCGTGACGTATTCGATATGCCAGACACAGTAACAACAAAGTCTCCAATGGAGACGTTACTGGGCCCGCTCGAGCAAATTGATGATCAACGGGAGGGCCTTTACTTTACTTTTCGGAGAGCCTGGCAAGCTACCGAGAGTATTCGATATGCCAGACACAGTAATAACAAAAGTCTCCAATGGAGACGTTACTGGGCCCGCTCGAGCAAATCGAGCAAATGTTCCCCAGATGAATGCAATCTTTCTGTGTCTATCCCGCTCTTTCTGACTCATTTCGCTTAACATGATACTTTCCGTGTAGTACCACTTGTATGTAAATTTCATGACTTTCTCTTTTCTAACAGCTACATAGTACTCCATTGTGTAAATGTACCAAAGTTTCTTTAACCAGTCATCTGTTCTAGGGGACTCAGGTTTTTTCCAGATTCTGGCTATTGTAAAGAGTGCTGCAATGAACAAACAAGTGCAATGTATTTTAGATACCAGAGTTGAAAATATATTAAGTCAGTTTAATTTCAATCAAAATGCTTCTATGTTCAAAACTAGAAATATTTATCAAAAACACATAATAAAAAATCAATTCAAATTAAGCTATTTTCCAAATTGGGATGACCAATAAATTTGCAATAATTTGGCCAAATTTTGCTTTCCATAGACCATAAGGGAAATATTTTATCAAATATTGGAATATTGTATGCATCAAACAACTATTATGATTTACTTTGTAAATCACAGTATTTGAATAAACATATATATAAAGGAATGAATTTATGCCGATATAGTTTAGACTTTTTAAGTAGTATTTTAATGTTTTCACTAGTCTTAAAGGAAGATCCTACAACTTCTCTGAGATGTTTAGCATATGTATCTTTTAAAAGATTATCTCAATTTTCTTATTTGACATTTCCAAGAGTCTAAAATTGTTATTTCTACTTCTCTCCTCTTTCACGTATCTTTCAAAAATTTTTTTCACTTTAATCAACATGGCACTAGAGAGGGGTATGAAAACTACTTTTCTCACTAGGTGATCCTTTCCTCTTATAGTATGTGATATTTGCACTCTGACATCTGTGTTTTAGTTTGTTTTGTTTTTGTTTAACAACAGCAAACAATACTTGTGTCATTAGCTGAGTATCCTGCATCCTTCTAATGCTGATATGGGGAAGTGCAGATGACACGAGGCAGGGGTTAATTTCCCCTCATAAGTGAAGGTACTAAATCCCCAAGTTGCTCAGAAATCCCATTCAGCTTGGCTACAACTCAGAGGTCCCTAGGTCCACACCTTCCCACATTCTGTGTTATTATTTGCCAAAAGGAGCACAGCACTGTAAATGTCCACTGACCATTTTATTACAAAGGATACAGGAATGAAGATGGGGAGAGAGAGAGATGTAGGGGAGGTGGGGGGATATTTCTCTTTGAATTGGTGGCAATTCTTGCCCCCTATGGGCTATGTTTTCACCAGCCTAGACTCTGTAGGAATGCCCTGATTTGTGAATTTAGGCTTCATCACTTAGGCAAGACCCTTCCTAGCTCAATTTTTAGCCCTTTGACCTTCCCCGACCATTTGGACATAGGACTGAAAGTCACAAGTTTCTAATGCTGTTTGATCTTTGATAAGATTACCACATCATCTTTTATTCCAGGCATAAGACATTGGGAAAAATCCTCGTTACACTATCTTATAGTGCCCTGATTTCCATCCACCTACTGACTAATTTTTCTTAGAAAAGGATAAATGGAAGAATACACTCTGGGTAGGCAGTTAGGTTAGTTTAGAGCACGGTGTTGGTAATTAAACACAAAAGATTCCAGCACATACCCATAGTGGTGAATGTGTAGTTATCATACTTCTAACTCTGAACTTACTCATATTAATAAATGTCACATTTCAATTTTATTTATTCTTTTGGTTGGGAGATTCTAGATCCATATGTTTTAAAATTTCATTTTCACTATTGCAAATTAGACTGAGCTGTTCCAATATGCAAAAGTGACAACTCATTCTTTGGAGATTGAAAAGAAAAAATACCAGTTTTTTTTATATCAATAGATAAAGGGTTTAACAAAGAATCTGCCATGCACTTATATTCATTTCAAACTGCTGAATTACTTTATGATTAAAATACCAAACACAGCCTGAAATAATGTGGATTAAATAGATCTCTGTTTGGGGATGGTGCAGTAACTTTTTGTGTCTGAAGCATAAATGGTATCCCTACTGTAAACCATTGGGCTGGAGCAATAGCACAGCAGGTAAGGTGTTTGTCTTGCACACGGCTGACCCAGGTTCAATTCCTCTGTCCTCTCAGAGAGCCCCCAGGCTACCAAGGGTATCCCACCAAGAGTATCTCGCCTGCATGGCAGAACCTGGCAAGCTCCCCATGGTGTATTCAATATGCCAAAAAGCAGTAACAAGTCTCACAATGTAAACGTTACTGGTGCACGCTTGAGCAAATGGATGAACAATGGGAGGACATTATTTGAGATAATGGGTACAGTTCAACTGTAAGTCATTATCTCAAATAATAATATAGTGAAAATGTTAAAGTAAATAGATATCCTCTCTTATGTGAAAAAAAAAAGAATGAGTCTAGGTAGGATGATTATGTGCTGCCTAAATCAATTTTTGAATGAAAGATGGGACCTTAGGAAAAGGCTAGAGAGGAATAAGGACATTTTGAAAATTCCAACTCTCTTTTAATATTTATTCTATTATACCTTTAACTATAATAATATATTTAAATGTCAACCAGTCAGACAGAAGCAACTTTTATGATAATTAACACTTTAAACTGAAGCTTTCCCTCTTACCTCTTTTAAAATAGTGATCTCACTAAATATTTATATATGTCTATTCTGGCAATATCAGACAGTTCTGTATTCTTGAGGAAAAGTTAAAAACTCCACCATATTCTGAGTCACTGCAGACATATTTTAAATATCCAGATATTGATATTTTGTTAGCATATTAAATCATTGTTGATGTGTTCCTTATATGTCAGCACATATGTATATACATACATGAATAATTATTTCGTTTTTTTCCTAGTCATCATTCATTTTTTTTCTCCTGTTTTTCAGATGATGCTTCAAGGATTCTACAACAATCCCTGACCTTGGACATATTCCAAATCTCTTTCATTTTATTATCCGGGTCCATCACCTTCCCTGCTTTAACTTGTTTGTGATCCCTTCAAATATATTTCATGGTTTGCCATGGTTACATGAACTTTTGGGAAGTGGTATTTGCACCATCTCATATTTTATTCATGAGGAACTAGACCAGAGCTGTAGAGGCTGCATTTATTTTTTTTAAAATGAATCTTATTGTGAAACTTCGGAGAAGCTTTCGAACATTGATTGTTCTCTTAGCTACCTTCTGCCTGGTGAGCATTGTCATTTCTGCCTATTTCCTCTACTCTGGCTTCAAACAGGAAATGGCTCTTATTGAAACCACTACAGAAGGAGAATGTGCTGACATCAAAGTTCTACCCTATCGATCAATGGAGCTGAAAACAGTTCGACCTATTGATACGTCTAAAACCAATCCCACTGTTCTCCTCTTTGTGGAGAGCCAATACTCTCAACTCGGTCAAGATATCATCGCTATTTTGGAGTCCAGCCGATTTCCATACCACATGGTCATTGCCCCCGGCAAGGGAGACATCCCTCCTCTTACAGATAATGGCAAAGGGAAATACATCTTAGTGATCTATGAAAACATTCTAAAGTACGTCAGCATGGACTCATGGAACAGAGAGCTACTAGAAAAATACTGTGTGGAATACAGTGTTAGTATAATTGGTTTTCATAAAGCCAATGAGAACAGCTTACCAAGTACACAATTAAAAGGGTTTCCATTGAACCTTTTCAATAATCTAGCTCTAAAGGACTGTTTTGTCAACCCTCAGTCACCTCTGCTGCATATTACCAAAGCCCCCAACGTGGAAAAAGGTCCACTTCTTGGGGAAGACTGGACTATTTTCCAATATAATCATTCAACCTACCAGCCAGTGCTTTTAACTGAATTACAGACAGAAAAATCAGTTTCATCCTTGTCCAACAAACCACTTTATGCCACAGTGATTCAGGACCTGGGGCTCCATGATGGTATTCAGCGAGTTCTTTTTGGCAACAACTTGAACTTTTGGCTGCACAAGCTCATCTTCATAGATGCCATCTCTTTCCTGTCAGGGAAGAGGCTGACATTGACCTTGGACAGGTACATTCTCGTAGACATCGATGATATCTTTGTTGGGAAGGAAGGAACACGAATGAATGTCAAAGATGTGAAGGTAAGAATATTTCTAAAATTGCATCATTTTTATTTTATTCAGTTTGTGGTATGAAGAAAATAATCAGTGTTGAATATTGTAGATTGCTGTCATTCAAAAAGCTTTGGACTCTGTAGATTTAAATGAAATATCAACGAAAAAATCTTGAATTAGGTCTTAATATTATACACATACATGTGTGTGCACATGCACACACACATAGACACACACACACACTTCAGATGCTTCAGAGATAGGAAAGACAAAATACATCCAAGGGCATATCGAAACAATCTTCATAATTTTCTGTCTTTCCCTTCCCAAGTAGAACCTCAATGAAACTGTTCTGTTTATTCTAGCACATTACAGTTTTCAGCAACAAGACTAATCCAGTCATAGAAATCTATTCTGAACTCATTTGCCTTATCAGCATTAGTTCAACAATCATGGCTGGAATGCAAGATTGTAAAGAAGCTCACTACCATTCGGTTGCCTCAAATAAGTCTAGTCTTATTTTTACAATTTTTTTCTTAGGGGATGTGCATTGGATTTGACCTCATAAGATTCCCATCACTGTGACTATTATTAGTTTGTTGTATTGTCTAGGATAACACATAAGTGTTACTGGTAACAATTTTGGGTAATGATAAAACTAAATGTATAACCATGTTACTATTCATATAAAAGCTAGGTAGGTGATTCTGAAAATATCCCTCCTTTTTTAAAAGAAATCTTGACTCAATATTCTCACTTATTTCTCTCTTGTTAAATTTATTCTATGCGCAAATAATTTTGAAAACAATAGTATACCACCTCTAAAGGGAGATAGATTGTTAAAACCATGACACTTCTTTGGGACTTCTGTTATTAAGCAGGATAAAACCTGGATATCACTTCAAAATAATTGCTTTTTCCCTATTCTAAAATCTTCTGAGCATAATAACAAGTATAATTAAAACAAGCAAAGTAAATTTACTTTTTAGGAAAAATTTTCACACTGCATGTAAACTGTTGAACTCTGCTTTCAGCTAACCACGGAAAGATGCACAATATAATGCAAATAATGCATTTTGGGCACTGTTTTGTGTGACTCCTCTTGTTTTCTTTGGCATAAAAATCTTATCTTTTTCTTATTATTTCTATATTCACAGTTCTTTTAATTTACATAACATCTTTCATCTTAATTTCAAAATCATAAATTTAAGAAGTAGTCACATGATTCAAAAAATTCCTGAAGTATTTTATTATCCTGAAACCCTAAAGAAGAAAGTATCCTAATTCTCATGTCATAAGCCACATAAAATCTAAAATATTTTTTATTTAAAAATTAATCCTGCTTGAGAATCGTCCATACTGTTTTCCAAAAGGGCTAAACCAGTCAGCATTCCCTCCAGCAATGAAGGAGGGTCCCTTTCTCGCCACATCAGCGCCAGCACCGGTTGCTTTTGTACTTTTGGATGTGGGCCAGTCTCTGTGGTGTGAATTAGTATCCCATCATTGTTTTGATCTGCATCTCCCTGATGATTAATGATGTAGAACATTTTCTCATGTGCCTTTTAGCCATTCATATTTCTTCTTTGAGAAAGTTTCTGTTCATTTCGTCATCCCATTTTTTGATGGGGTTGGATGTGTTCTTCTGGTGGAGTTCAACCAGTAATTTTATATATCCTTGATATCAACCCCTTGTCAGGTGTGTATTCAGCGAATATACTTTCCCATTCTGTAGAATGCCTTTGTATTTTGGTCACTGTTTCTTTCGAGGTGCAGAAGATTCTTAGTTTAAGATAGTCCCATTTGTCTATCTCTGTTTTCACTTGCTTGGCCAGTGGTGTGACATCTTTGAAGACACTATTAGCTTCATTGTCAAGGAGGGTTTTGCCCACTTTGTCTTCAATGTACCTTATGGATTCCGGTCTGATGTTGAGGTCTTTAACCATTTTGATCCTACTTTTGTACGTGGCGTTAGGAGAGATATATGAGCCCAGTTTTTTTCATGTAGCCATCCAGTTTTGCCAGCGCAGTTTGTTAAAGATGCTTTCCTTACTACACTTCACATTTCTTGCTCCTTTATCAAAGATTAGTTGATCATATGTTTGGGGGGAGATGTCAGTATATTCAACCCTGTTCCATCGGTCTGCTGCTCTGCCTTTGTTCCAGTACCATGCTGTTTTAGTTATTACTGCTTTGTAGTAGAGTTTGAAGTTAGGGAGGTTGATTCCTCCCATTTTCGTTTCCCCAAGAATTGCTTTAGCTATTCTTGGGGACTTATTGTTCCATATAAATTTCAGGAGTGTTTGCTACATTTCTTTGACCCAGCAATACCACTCCTGGGAATATACCCCGGAGAGGCAAAAGAGTATAGTTGAAGTGACATCTGCACTTGTTTGTTCATTGCGGCACTCTTTACAATAGCTAGAATATGGAAAAATCCTGAGTGCCCAAAAACAGATGACTGGTTAAAGAAACTTTGGCACATCTACACAATGGAGTACTACGTAGCTTTTAGAAAATATGAAGTCATGAAATTTACATAGAAGTGGTACTGCATGGAAAGTATCATGCTAAGCAAAATGAGCCAGAAAGAGAGGGATAGACATAGAAAGATTGCATTCATCTGGGGAACATAAAGTAACAAAATAGGAGACTAACTTCTAAGAATAGCCGAGATAAATACCAGGAGGTTTACTCCATGGGTTGGAGGCCAGCTACACGTGCGAGGGGTAAAAGCAGCTCAGATACAGAGGAGAGCACCAAATAAAGGGTGTTGGGAAGATCCGCCCAGGATGGGAGATGCATGCTGAAAGTAGATTATAGACCAAACACGATTGCCACTCAATGCCTCTTTTGCAAACCACAACACCCAAAAGGAGAAAGAGAACAAAAGGGAATGCCCTGTCACAGAGGCAGGGTGGGATAGGGGAGATGGGGGGTGGGAGGGATACTGGGACCCATGGTGGTGGAAAATGGGCACTGGTGGAGGGATGGTATTTGATCATTATGTAATTGAAACTCAAGCACAACAATTTGTATGTCTACAACTGTACCTCATGGTGTTTCACTATTAAAATTAAAAAATAAATAAATACTGTTTGAATTATGTGGTTCAATTTACACTTGATAGAAAAACAAATAGTTATTCACCGCAAGGCATTCAGTATTCAATAATCAGTGGTTTATCCAATGGCATAGTCACAAACAGAATGATAGGATATCAAAATTTATAAATACAAAATACCTAAATTTAACATAGACAGGAGCCATGTAATAAGTAGAGAAATCTAAAGCTCATTCTTTTGAAAGTAGATACTATAGTGTGAGTGTATGTGTAAATATGTAAATCTTAGATATAAAACACTAATTTAAATGTGAATTTCAAGAAAGCAGGATTTTCTGAGTAGAAAATTTCTAGTTGCAATCTTTGGTATTTATTTTTATTTTGGGGTGAATATGATTTGGGGGATAAGAACCAAAAATTATATGTAGAAAAGTTCTGAAGACTCCCATGACTTCCTTCATCCTCATGTTGCTTTCATGATAGACCATGTGATTATTGTTGCATATATTGGTAGATAGAGACAAATTGATTCTTCCCCATAGTCTTTTCCAGTTCTCAAGATCAAGAGTACTACCTACTGATGATATTTTTCTATATTATTCCAAAAGAGAGAGTTGAAGTATTCTGCTCATTAATAGAACAAAAATGAGAAAACTGAAGTGACTCAGTTGACTTTTTAAAATATAGACCTAATTGGACTCTCCCTTAACTACCTTATAGGAACTGGGCACCAAAATAGGGACTGTTTAGCAATAAATCCAAACGTGTCTCTGTCCACAATGCCATCCTCTCCTATTGCTAAAAACTTATTTGCATTTTTCCATTTTTTATCTGCTTTCCTACTTTGACCAAAAGATTCTGGATCCTACTGACAAAGAATAAACTTTTTTTAAAAAGACACTTATGTGATGTAGTAAAAAAGAATATAACTTTTTTAACTGAACTTTAAAGCCCATGTTCTTTCTACTCTGTGGTGGTTCTGCAGACCTACTCTATCATATATCTCGCTTCTTTTAGAACCATGCAAAATTCATCTGATTCCATCATGCTCTTTCCAACCAACTCCACTCACATAGATTAATATGTCCATTTCCAAGAAAGAAAAAAGTTAATATCAGACATATTTATTGACTTATATAATTGTTGATTTTCCCTTATTCAATGTGTAAGAAATGTTTACCTTTGATTTATAAATTTTCAGAATCAAATAGACTTAATTATGCTTTGAAAGATTTTTCAGTGTTCACTATCAAGAAATCAGACATAGCCTAATGTTTCAAATGATATTTTTGTGGTCCTCATAAAGTGCTTCCTGTACTATCTATGTCTCTAGTCAGCTTATATACCTGCACTTGCTTTTTCCTGGTTATAAAAGCAACTTGTTTTCATATGGCATTTAGTTACTTGTATGTAATTATCATTCCAAAAGTGGTAGGAGTTAACCAATAGTGCATTTTAGGGAAGGTAAAAGTTATTTTGATTATAAAAATTATAATGAAAAAAAGTCTTACCAGGCAGATATATAAAAACAGTGTCTTCTGGTGGGTATGGTGCTGCCAGCAGGTCAATCTGTACCTGTGAGGCGAGTGCATCACCAACAGATGATGTGATGGTACCGTCAGACTTTCAGATACCCCAAAATTGCGGCTGTGCCTTTGGCCAGACCCCAAAAACTTGGAGCAAAGTTTACCAAGAAAGTAAATGGCCAAAAGTTAGGTATGTGGGAGACACACCCATAAACCACCTCCGGCTCAGCTATATAATTGGAGGCATGGCCTTTCTGGTTCCTGATCGAACTGCTTAACGGCCATGATCCCAGAGACTCAGAAATGAATCTCGAAACCCAAAGGCTTTTGGCAGAAATGCATCCTGTTCCTGCAGTAGGTTACTGGCACTGGGTCACTCCAGGTGGAAATAGGTTTCATGCCTTGGAGTGTTGCCCCTGGCAGCCCGGTAACTGCCATCCTCCAGAGGCCACTGGACATTAAGGTTTGGGCCTGCAGTGAAAAGACACGTGGGGCCTCACCAGATGGGTGTGGAACCAGCTCTTTTCTCCCCATCCCAACGAGACCCCGAGTTGCAGCCTACAAATGGCCTCTCTGGATCCTGATCAAGCTGATTAACGGCCATGATCCCAAAAACTCAGAAACAAATCTCGAAACCCAGCGGCTTTTGGCAGAAATGCATCCGGACCGCATACAAGATGGCCACCGCCTCAGAGCTTATTGGAAAGCCAGATATGAGCCAGCAGTGACGGGGCAACTGCAGTCTCTTGAGAAGGGGGGGAGGTACAGACTCGTCCTTCACGTCCTACTGAGGTCACAAGTTGCCCCCCACTAGAGGCTCTCCAGCACGGCCATGGCTCCAGAGGCAAAAGGACTTAATCTAGAGCCCAGCATCTTGTGGCAGAAAATCGAATTGACCATGCATTAAACTACGGTGCCATGCCTCCCCAGGAGGGAAAGGGTGTTGCTCCCTTCCGCTCCCCCCCACCCCTGGCAGCAAGGTGGCCGCTGCCTCAGAGCTTATAGGAAAGCCAGGTATAGGCTGGCGGTGACAGGACAACTGCAGCCTCATGGGAAGGGGGGCGGTGCTGGCTCGTCTTTCACGCCCTTCAGAGGTTACGAGTTGCCCCCCACAAGTGGCTCTCTGGTACGGCCATAACTCCAGACGTACAGAAACCAATCTCGTAATTATCTGGCTCTTTGCAGAAATCCAAAATCGTGAGTTCTGCTATTGTGGCCACTTGAAATTACATGATTCTCATAACCATTTCATTTCATTTCATCATCCTGTTATTCGTCGATTGCCTCGAGCAGGCCCCAGTAATGTCTCTTTCATCCTTGCCCTGAGATTATATTCAAGGCTATTTAGGAGAATGAGACCCATCATTGTTACTGGTATTTGGCATATTTGGTACGCCACGGGGAGTTTGCCAGACTCTGCCCTGTGGGCAGGCTACATTCAATAGCCTGCAAGTTTGTCCAAAGTAGGAATAAGACAATAAGATGTCATAAAAAAAAGTTTTGTTAAGATGTCGCGCGGCCGCGAATGCGGCCGCGCGGTTCCGGGTTCTGGATTTTAAAGTCTCTGAGTCTTGGCCGCTGATGGGATTACACGGCGCCAGGGGGCCAGGTGGTGGGTGTTACCCCCGCCTACTGGAATTTGGAGGATCTGGGTGGAAGATGCTCGACTCCAATTCGAGTAGGCTTGGAGGTCTCGGCCCCGGAACCCAGCTATAGAAAACAAAGTATTTCACAATGTCCTTTCAGCAATTCTGATTTGGGGGGGAGGGAAATTCTAAACAATAATGGCGCATCTTTTGTCGAAATTATGAATGTAATCAGTGTAGAGAAGAGTTAAGTAGAAATCATCTGCCTCACAGGCATTTGGAGGGGTTGGACGGGGGGGTATACTGGGGTTCTTGGTGGTGAAAAATGAGTACTGGTGAAGGGAAAGGTGTTTGATCATTGTATGAACGAGACTTAAACCTGAAAGCTTAGTAACTTTTCCCACAGTGATTCAATAAATAAATATAAGAAGAAAGAAAATAAATAAAATTATGAAAAAAAAAGTAAGGTGGAGTTCATGTCCAATTCAATCAGCTAATCAGTGACTGAATAAATAGCAGTACTCCTACATAAAAAAAATAAAACAGTGTCTTCTTGAAATACTTATTTTAGTCAAAGAAATTTGGTAAAGTTAACATGATTTTTTTTTCATTGTTTCCCAAGACAGATTTTCTTTCCCAATAAGTCTTTACAAAGTTAGATGTGGACATGGTAAATATAATTTTTCCAAAAGAAAAATTTTTATTGATGCTACCAATAATTTTTGTGATTCTGACAATGCTGTGACATTATTTTCCCTCTGGGTAGAAAATATATTCATCTTTCTATGACTTTACATTTACTGAGAAAGTTATAGGACATTCATTACTTGTGAGTATTCTCTAAATTATATATACATATATATAATTATATATATACATATATATACATATAATTTAGAGAATACTCACTGGAGCGATAGCACAGCGGGTAGGGCTTTCGCCTTACAAGCGGCCAACATGGCCAACCCGAGTTCGATTCCTCCGCCCCTCTCAGAGAGCCCGGCAAGCTACCGAGAGTATTCAGTATGCCAGACACAGTAACAACAAAGTCTCCAATGGAGACGTTACTGGGCCCGCTCGAGCAAATCGACGATCAACGGGAGGGCCTTTACCTTTACCTTTACCTTTAATAACTATATTTAAGTACATCTATTATGTACTTAACTATTCACACTTCTTGTTTTAATATCATATGACTGTACAATGCGGTTAAACTTTTCAATGTGTATTTTGCTGAATGTTAATATTCACTGCTTCTAACAGGCTAGTCTACTATCTATTCTTTAACAATGCTGTATTAAAGTCTACATTGATTTCTTTACTCCACTACTATACTTGGATGAAAATATTTTCCCAGAATATGTCTATATTTCAAAATAAGATTTTCACTTCTCCTGAGATTGGAATTACCTAATGACCCCAGCAAATAGTGGTTTCTCTTTTAACTGAGTCCATGAATAACCAATGACCTAATATTTTAATTCACATCTTCATGTACATGAGTTAACTCCAGAACTAGGAGATGAGGCAGATTTTCCCACGTATCTAATTATATGCCAACCTAAGATGTTATTTAAAAACATTTGACAATTTTATACTCTGTTTTAGTGTTTCTTGGGAAGAAAATTAGTTACAGAATTATTTTGTTATCATAGGAGAGAATAACATAAGGGTAGTTTTAAGCTTTGTTTCAAAATAGGTGTTGCACTCATTTTGTTATACATAACAAACTAGAAAATGAGACAAACTAAAAAAATTAATCTATGTCGTAGGTCTGGACCCCAAAATAAGTGGAAAATGGGTTAATTGATTTTATCCCTTTCCCTCCATAGTAGTTTTTAAAAATATCTATATTGGTATCAAGACAAGTAAGGAAAAGCAATTTAGACATATCACTAAATTGGATGTTTTTAATGCTTATTTTGACTACTGCCTGAACTAAAACCCGTTGATTTAAATATTTAAAATACAAAAAGCTAATAATGTTATATACTGGATGATTTTTTAAAAAGTGTTAGTTACTAAAGATTAAGAAACATTTAGAGGCTGGTGTGATAGTATAGCTGATAGAGCATTTGCCTTGCATGCAGCCAACCTGGGTTCACTTCCCATATGGTGCCCCTAGCCCCCAGGACTAATCTCTGAGCACTGTCTAGTGTGGCCCAAAATTAAGGAATGAATAAATGATTCGAGAAAAAAATGGAAGTAAGGGAGCAAGAAAGGAGTTAATGGGGCATTTAAGAATACAAAAAAAAGTGTATTTTGGTCACTTCTGAAAGCTATTTTTTGAAAACCTTTTAAACAAGGAAATAACATAGTGAATATACTTTAGAAAGTTTCTGCTATTGTTATTTTATAAATATCATTTATTGCATAAATGATTTGAAAAGAGGATAATGAAGATAAGGTTAAAAATAACCATATATTTTTTAAAAGAAACGATTTAGGAAAATTGGAAATTATTTTTGCTATGTATATCAACAAGAGATGCTATGGCAGTAACAAATGTATTTTGTTGTCTATTGTTTTGTGACTAAAATAGAAAATAGATCTCTCTTATTTGACAAATCAACAACAAAACAAATACATCAACTCCTTGATATCTCAGGCCAAATGAAGTCACTATCAAAATGGGAACCAAGCCAGGAAAGTTGGTAAGAGGTTGTTGGAATCTGGAGGTGACATTTCGAGACCAGGATAGTTCCTGCAATGCAGAACAGACCCGGAAGTGGGAGGATATCAGCAAGCCCGTGCAGCTGTCAATCCAGCTTCATTTGAATGTTCTTTTGTGAGTCAGTGTTCAGTCAGCAATTAGAACCTCAGGGTTAGGCAGTGGTGTATGCCGGTGGGCCCACAATCATAGAAGGCACTTCACAGGCAACTAAAGGTACCAGACCCTGGACTGTAGGTCTGTGGGTAGATGTTTTCTTCTTGAGAAAAAAAAAATAGCACAGAAGTCAGTTCTGCAACTCACAGAGGAAGGATAGGATTGACAATATTTGTCCACGGCATTTGGCATGCAGGACATGTATAGCTCTTGGGATGCAGGAGGTCTGCAGCAAAGTAACTAAGTACAGGAGAGGAGGTACCATCTGCAAACACTGATCTTCAACTTGATATGGTGGTGTTTAGAAACTCACGGAATTTTTAGGTGTCTTGATGCAAGCATTAGAGGTGTGATTTAATAATGTTGAATTGTCTAAGAAGTAAGGAAGGCCCCTCAAATGTGTATTAAAAGAATAATTAATTTTCTATGAAACCGAGTTATAGTGATTTACCAGTCATTATGACATTTATGTGGTCATTGTTAGGTTTGGCTGAATAAAGAAGCTGCATATATATATAGTATTTTGCAAAGTCAGTCATGACCTCAGACAACTTCAAACACACTTGGAAGCAGATAGCCAGAAGATAGAGCTAATCAGAGCAGTTCTTCTATGGAGAATTTCACTGTAAAGACCTCACACTTCCTCTTCTGAACCAGACATTTAACTCAGTCAAGTGTTAAGGTTTGTTTGTTTGTTTGTTTGTTTGACCCCACACCTTATAGCCCTGGCAGTGCTCAGGGGAACATGCACAGATCAAACCTAGTCTTTATGCAATCAAGCCCATGCTCAAGCTATTGAGCTCTCTCTCTGTCCTATTAAATGTTAGTAATTTTTTAAAAAATCAGCAGATAGGGGCTTGAGGGATAGCACATTGGGTCAGGCACTTGCCTTTGCACACACCTGACCAGGTTCAGTCTCCAGCCCTACACACATCCCTCTAAACTCCGCCACCATGTATGTCCCAAAATTAAAAAAAAAAAAAACCAATAGATGGTGCATCAGTATGTAAGCAGGAACAAAAGATATACCACTCGTGCCCCTTCCAGATTGCTCATTTAAACAAAAAAATTGATTTTATATATTAACTTCATATTATTAAGTATCAAAATCATTTTCTTCTCATTCAAAGGTTTTCTTTATGACAAAGTTAGCATACATATGTAAAACACTCAGTTTTGATTTATGTTCTTTCTTTTTAGCCATGGGCTGGAGCGATAGCACAGCGGGTAGGGCGTTCACCTTACAAGCGGCCAACATGGCCGACCCGAGTTCGATTCCTCCGCCCCTCTCGGAGAGCCCGGCAAGCTACCGAGAGTATTCGATATGCCAGACACAGTAACAACAAAGTCTCCAATGGAGACGTTACTGGGCCCGCTCGAGCAAATCGACGATCAACGGGAGGGCCTTTACCTTTACCTTTACCTTTTTAGCCATAGAGGACATATCCACAATTAGCTGCTTTACAAGACAGAAGGCAGTGATGCCAAGAAAAAATTACTGTGAGCAATGGGAACAAAGGAAGAGCAGCAATTATGTTCCTAGTAAGTAGGAGAATTTCAGAGGTGGAGCCATTTGAATCTCTGATGGTTTGACAGATCATTAGCAAATCACATGAGAAAATGCATTCTTGACCTCTAGATCTGCTCAATAAGATATGGTGGAAAATATTGCATTTTTAGGAATTGCAGTTCATTTTTATTGACTGAATAAGAAAGTAAATATCATGTAGTCACACTCATTGCTGAAGATGCAGAATGTTACATAAAGATTGGTCTTTATTTTGTTGACAGTACACCATTTGATTTTGTTTTGAGATATTGAGTCAGAAGTAACATGATCAGAGTTGGGAAGATATATTGCTTGAACCAGAGAGCTATTGTTTAGATGTTAAAGAACCAATAGCAGTGTTCTAGGTAAAATAATTGTTCTACTTTTTAATAGTATTTATTCAACATATTAACATGCTCTAAGCACTGTGCTCAGTAATTGCCAATGTCATTCAATATAACACCAAAAGATAATATCTTGTACATTTTCTAAGTGAACATAATGAGGATTATCAATATCTGGAGACTTGTCTAATGAATAAGTGGCAGAGCTAAAATCAAACCCAGACTGTCTGCCATGAATAAGTTTTTCTCAAGAAACAATGGTTTGGGGTTAGCTTCAATTTCAGTGTCAATACTTGGCAACTAATGTTGAACATGTATATTACCCCCTCAAACTGTCAGATCAGATATTTCTAATTCTCAGTGAAAGCCACTCAGTGCTGAATGTTATAGTGAGCCTTAAAGCAGATGGGAAGAGGAAAATTCTAGTTCTGTAGGGCTGACTCTGCTTAGCTTAGAAACAATTAGGAGGGACTGTTGATTTTGGAGAGCCTGCACAGAAGCAGACTTGGCAGGACTTGGGCTCATGTGCAGTGGGGAACAGAGAAGAAAGTGGAGATAGGGTGAAGTAACATTTGGGGGCAGAGAAAATGACATATATAGAGAAAAATTCTGTCGAACTGTTTTTTTTTTCGGGTTATTGACTTCAGTTGTTCAACATCTAAATATTTAATAGGAATCAACCAAAAGTACGTATTTTTAAAACTAATTGCTGATTTTCTGATGCTGTCACAGGTGGCAGTGTTGACTTTGAAATCTCTCAGCTTAATACTTGTGATCTGAATCTTGAACATTAATGAGATATGAATCCAGAAAGAAAGCAACTGGTCGCGTGCTACAGTGGGGGATCCTTTACTAAACATAAGTTGAAAGGTCATTTCATACAGAGAGAAAGAATTTCATATGTCAAGATAAGAGTATCAAAGATCGTAAGAAAGAAAGCAGAAAAACTTCAGTAAGAACACACTGGAAGTCATCAAAACTGAAAAATTTCAAAAATGCTTTCCTGCCAACAGTGCTGTTTGACAGGAGGAAAGACACAATGATTCTTAAAATTGGAGTATTTCATTTTTTTCCTTAATCAAAATTTGCAATATAATCCTTCTTATTTCTGTGATGGGACTTGAGAGATAGTACAGCAGGTAAGAAGTTTTGCCTGGCACTCAACCCTACCAGGCTCAATCCCTGGCACCCCACATGGTTCCTCAGAAGTGATGCCCTGCACACAGCACCAGGAGTAGGTTGGGGCAGTCCAGATGTGGTTCCAGCATGAACGCGACATACAAATGATTCTGGGTCATAAATATTACTGAACTCCTGAGATGTGGAGTGTTTATCAAGGTAACAAGAATGTTGACTTTTCTATTTTAGTACTCAGTAATTGTACTCTACTAAAAGAATTTCCTTTTTCTGCCATTGTTGGTGATAGTGTTCATTATGAGCATATCTATTTTTGTAAGTGTAATCTATATTTAAGTGTATTTTATTCAATCTTTATTACTTTAAAAAGCAAATTTGAGGGCTGGAGAGTACAGCGTGCAAGGCACTTGCCTTGCATTTGGCCTATCCAGGTTTAATCCCAAGCATTCTATTTGTCCCTCACCTCCAGCCCAGCAGAAGTAATTCCTGAACACAGAGGCAGGAGTAATTCCTAAGCACCAGCAGATGTGGCTCCCAAACCACTAAACAAATAGATAAATGAAATAAGTTTTAAACAAAATTCTTAACAAGTGAGAATTTGTCTGCTCAGAATAATTTTCAAAGATTTTTTATAAAGAAATAACATCTTAATTTAAAATTAGATAGTTCCCTAATTCATTTGCACTCAACATAGGCTTTAGAATAATGAATCTAACACTAATGTGAGACTCACTTTGGTTAGTTTACAGTAGAATATAATTACTGAGCAGAGAGCAGTCTTTTGATCCACTAGGGGAAAAAACACAATTAAAGTCCATGAGTTTAATTTTGCCACTCAAATTGTAGCAGTTGTCTCCATGGAAAAGAGAAAATGTTAGAAAATACTTTGGTGAAAGTAACCAAGCAGGCCAAGTCTCATCAAGGTAGAAAAACAATCCCATGACGGCACCCCCATGCTAACCCCCTCCAAAATCTCTGGGACAATGCATATTCCCAGGACACTCTAAGGAGTATTTTCTGATGTCTTCACATATTGTCTGACTCTTTGAGATTAAATATATCACAATGAATTAATTAGACAATTCATTAGCTAAAAATATAAAGAATCTCTTCAGCTAATACCTCTGTGTTCTGTTAATACTTATAAAAAATATACCACAAAATGGTTTTACATGATCAGAACAACTAAAGGATAAAACAAAGAACAAAACAAAATTTTCCTTATTTTACATTGCCTGTAGAAATGTACATTGTGTTCTGCAGCCAAAGAAATTATCATGAAGAAAAGAAAGTACCTCAGTTATTTAATCTGGAGACAGCAAGAATATATTATAATTATTCATATAATAGATGAAACTACTAAAGCAGTGATCGACTGCATTTTATTTTCATTCAATTCATCATTTATATGTCTATTCTGAGCCTAGCCCTTTTGCTCTTTGCTGAATTTAATCATTTCAACCCACCACTTTTTCCTTTTTTTATCAAATTAAATGTTCTCCCAATGTGCTCCTTTATTACTATAATTTTAAAACATTTTATACATTGCAAAGAACATGTATAATGCCTGTCTGTCTTAAATGATAATAGTGGCACCCTTGCACATACCACTAGTTTACGGCATATGTAAACCCATTCCCACCTCCTACCCTAGGGTGGTAACTAGTATTTTGAGTGCTACTAGACATAGACTCTGCAATTTTCCACTTCTTTTATTTCTTAGATTCATCCGCATTGGTGCTTTCAACTCTATTCCATAAAACCTCAGTTTTTGTGTGTTTATTCACTCCGTTGTTGGTACTGTCAGATTTGTAACATTGGCAGTGTCAATTGTATCTTGAATCTTATTTGTGAATCCTGACCTTTAGATATTGAAAAGCTTTTCTTGTATTTAATGACCATGATGATTGTCAAAGTTTTCCTTAAATTTTACTGAAAGTTGCAAAGCAGACCATTTCAACTGTAGATACCTCAGAAAATGGGATTCTTCAATAATCCTAACATAGTTACACATGAGAAAATTAACACATAAAAATTTTATAACAATGTTAATCTTTACTCAATTGGCAGAAAAATCTCATACATCTTATTATTTCTTTTTTCAGAAAATATTACCAGAAGATATTACCAGCAATATAATTTATATATTTTATATAAATTATATATTATATAATATAATATATAATATATTATATACTATATAATAAAAAAAGGTAAAGGCCCTCCCGTTGATCGTTGATTTGCTCGAGCGGGCCCAGTAACGTCTCCATTGGAGACTTTGTTGTTACTGTGTCTGGCATATCGAATACTCTCGGTAGCTTGCCGGGCTCTCCGAGAGGGGCGGAGGAATCGAACTCGGGTCGGCCATGTTGGCCGCTTGTAAGGCGAACGCCCTACCCGCTGTGCTATTATATTATATATAACTAAATATAAAATATATATAAAATAATATAATTTATATAAGTCAGTATTATATCACTAGTCTCTATTTTTCATCTGGAATTGGTTTCTCAGTTCTCACTTTTATCATAATGACATTTGATTATAACTTACTTTTCCCCCTTCTTATTGTTTGATTTATATTTGGAGGTAAATTGCTTGGAAAGAATACAAATATACTTTTATCAATGCAAGGAATACATCCCTACCACCAAAATGCCAATATACCTTCACATATGACTGTTCTAACTCTTCTTTGGGGTGAATGCCTCCCAAGCTGTTATCAAAAAGTCAGGGCCTCCTCCCGGGGGTCTTAATCAAGAGGCTGATGGTTCAATATTAGGACTCACCTGTGCTGTGCTGCTGAGACCCTGTGATGCTAAGGGATACCCTGGGGGTGATCAGGTGCCTCCAAGGGTAGCGAGTGGTGCTCAGAGGACCATGAGGTGCTGGGGATCAAACTGGGTCAGTTGCATACAAGGCTCTGTCATTACTTCCTATCTTACCTCCTGGATTAATCATGAATGCATTTTTAAATTGTTTCTAATGTATGCCATGCTTTAGTAATCATTAACTCATATCTAATTCTCCATGATTATGTGTTTTGAAATTTATTGGAAGTTGCAGTATGGGAAAATGCAGTGCTTTTGTTTTCAGATTCCTGGGTATTTACAAAGGTCTTCTCCAGCAATTCAAATCCTCTGTATCTTTGCAAACATTTTTGTACTTTTTGTTTTGTTTGTCTTAGGGTTTTTGTGGGGGGACCTGGGGGCTTGTTTGGGGACCACACTTGGTAGTACTCAGGGATATCTCCTAGATATCTACTTGGGCCTGGGCCCACTGGAATCCATCTACTTGGGTCACTCTGGGTAGCGCAGGATCATATGTGGTGCAGGGATTGAATATGGGTTGGACACATACAAGCAGGTGGCCAGACCACTGTGGTTTCTGGATCTTTATTAAATTTTTGTCTTCTAGTCCATGCTTTCGTGTGTTTGGCCTATGAGAGGTATGCTTAAATATCTTCCATGGTCAATTTCTCAGAATTTTTAACACTGCACTATATTATAAAACTCTGGCTTTTTTTTTGAGCCTTAGATTTTTATATTTATCATATAGTCTTGATGAATTAAAATATTATTTAAATTCATTAATTTACATCTGTATCTCTGTAGCACTGTCTTCCCTTTGCTCATCGATTTGCTTGAGCAGGCACCAGTAACGTCTCTATTGTGAGACTTGTTGTTACTATTTTTTGGCATATTGAATATGCCACAAGGAGTTTGCCAGGCTCTGCCATGCAGGCGGGATACTCTCAGTAGCTTGCTGGACTCTGAGAGGGACAAAGGAATCGAACCCAGGTCAACTGCATACAGGGCAAACACCCTAGCCGCTGTGCTATCGCTCCAGCCCAATTTGCATAAAATAATTTTTTCAGAATATTTTCTTTGTTTAATGTTATTATAATTCTATGGTACCATGTTTATTTTCCCAATCTCTCTGTGTTCTAAGGACTTACTCGTATCTTTGGTAACAGACTATCAATTCATGTCGATGGCATTTTAAGATAGGGAATGAACATCTCCAGTTTTACTAGTGAATCTGATCAAATACCCAGGAGATAGTACAGATTCAATATTCAAAAACAATAATAGCTTTGACTTTTCCCAAATCAATGAAAGCAATTCTCCAATTCAGAATAAAGAGGATACAAGAGAATAATGTGAAAAATAAATCTCTGCCTAGATATATCGTAATGACAGAATAACACAAGATTATCATTCTTCTTGGGGAAAAAAAAGTTAGGCAAATAGTTTCTCCAATGCAGAAATGAGAACAATATCTAAAATTATCTTTGTTTGAATTGTATCTTCTTGGTATGGAAGCTCATGGTGTCATGTTCTATTCTAATTTTTGGAAATGCTTTAAACAAATCTGACCTGACTACATATTGCATATTTCTGGATATAACCATTTGCTTTACTGATTTGGGTGGGCAAAATGAAAATACCAGTATTGTTGGTAGGGAATAATAATCCTTGAAATGTTTTTTAAATTATATTTGGGGGACTATGGGGTTTGGGAAAACCTGTCAATGCTCAGACACTATTCCTCGTTCTGTGTTAGGAGAGTTCCCTGATGATGCTCAGGGTTCCATATGTGGTGCTGGAGATCAACATTGTCTGCATAAATGGGAAAACAGTTTTTCCAAAGAGAAAATTAAATTCTGACTTTGCTACTTATTAATGATAATCTTGTGCAAGTTCCTTAGTTTGACATGATTTCCTTTATTTACTTGTAGAATGAGGTGTGATAGAATACATTCAACAGGCTGCTGTAAATATTGAATGAGTTAACTCATAAATAAGGCCAAGAAAAATGTATGACAATTCATGAAAGTTAGCTAATTTATTTGATAATTAAGAGTTTAAGAACAAAATTCCTTTGATTTTTTTCAGTAATTGAATTATGTAAGATACTATTTTAGCATCTGAGACATTACTGTGTGTTTTATTATTTTTATTTATTTATTTATTTTGCTTTTTGGGTCACACCCGACAATGCACAGGGGTTACTCCCGGCTCTGCACTCAGGAATTACTCCTAGCAATGCTCAGGGGACCATATGGGATGCTAGAAATCAAACCCGGGTTGGCCCCACATGCAAGGCAAACACCCTACCTGCTGTGCTATTGCTCCAGCCCCTAGCGTGTGTTTTATTGAGGGTATCTTGTTTTGTTATGTCACTGGCACTGTCATCAATTTGCTCGAGCAAGCCCAGTAACATCTGCATTTTGAGACTTGTTGTTACTGTGTTTGGCATATCGAATATGTCACAAGTAGCTTACCAGGCTTTGCTGTGCGGGCGAGATACTCTTGGTAGCTTGTTGGGCTCTCCAAGAGGGGTGGAGGAATCGAACTCAGGTCGACCATGTTGGCTGCATGCAAGGCAAACACCCTACCATGCTATCTCTCCTGCAGTAATTAAAATTTAATTCATTTAAATTAAGGTTGTAGTTTCAAACTTACCCGTGTAATTTTCTAATAAAAAACCCAAAATATGAAAATCTGAAAGTACGGGCCACTGAGAGAACAGTGGGTGCTCGCCTTTCACACAGCTGACCTAGGTTCAATCCCTGGTACCTCATGTGGTCCCTTGAACCTGACAGAAATGATCCCTGAGCCTAGAGCCAGGAGCAAGCTGTCAGCACTTCTGGGTGTGCCCAAGAAAACAAGCAAACAATAAAAATGAAAGTATTAGGGGCTGGAGTGATAGCATGGCAGGTAGGGCATTTGCCTTGCACGTGGCTGACTGAGGGTTCAATTCCCAGCATCCCATATGGTCCCCTGAGCACCGCCAGGGATAATTCCTGAGTGCAGAGCCAGAAGTGACCCCTGTGCATAGCCGGTGTGACCCAAAAAGCAAAAACATAAATAAACAAATAATAGTACTAGATATTGGATATATCACTCCCTTAATATTGAAATACAAACTTCGCTACAAATAATAACTTTGCTCTTTATAAAGATGCTACTATAAAAAAAAAAGTACTTTTTCCTATTACTCTAAATAAAATGTAAGTGTGTCTTTGGATGTGTATGTATTAGCAAGATATAAATAAAACATATCATACCCCTCAAAATGGGAAAATTCATCTAAAATGGTGCTGTTTTTTCTTATCAGAAATTATTATTTTTTTGCTATTGGATTAAATATGACTGATAGAACCATAGTTTATATAATTGAAATCTCTAACCATAAGCATCTGAAGACATGAAGGATTTATTTTTCTATGATCTAAATTTCTTAAAAGAGAAGCGATTAGCCTTTGGAAATAAAGAAATTATATTGATGTGAAGATTCATGACCTTGAAAGTTTTTAAAGCATGCCTTAATCATAGTATAAATATTAGTCACTGAGCATGACCAGAAATACAGGGAAGAGTTTGGTTTTATGGTGATACAGCAATTTCTAATAAAAGTTGTATGGTGCAATGTGAAAGTGGCTTTCTATCATAGACTAGGCAGACAGAATCTGATTCTCAGTTTATTTTCTATAGCCAATGAAATGGCCTTTCAGAATGCTTTATGAAACCACAAATCATTTTAGCTGCTCCCTGGTTGAGAAACTTAAATTAAATTGAAAAGAACCTACAAGACAAATCAGGCATCTTTGGGAAACTAAGTTTAACTCTCTGAATATCACCATTACCCTGCCGTGATTCCAATTAAAGGCCTGGAGAGTTGCTTCTTTTTTAAAACATGCTAATGCCCGCAGTTTTATGAAATTCACCGTTAACTATTTATGTCTTATCCTGTCAGTGGTGTTCGAGTGTTGATGTTTTATACATTTATTTTGAAGAAAACAATTATGAAAAATAGTGGTAATTTCAGTGAAATTTATATTTCTAAGTAGGTTTATAAATTTCTAATAAATATAAACCCCAGGGTCACACCCATAAGCCACTCCTTGCCAGAGCCAGATAATCTCCTTATCATCCAACCTCCAGAACTCATGGCTGCTTTTCCCAAAAGGGAGCATAAAATGAGGCTCCCATAACCGTGCCACCAGACTCCATGCCAGGCTGTTTTCAGTCAGGGAACACCAGAGGGAGGTGGATGAGAGCCCTCCCCGCTCTGGGGATCCAGCCCAGGCAGCCGACCTCCACTACCCAACCGCTGCCACGCTCCAGGCTGTTTTCCAAACGGTGCACGCCACACATCATAAGACACATCCTACCCATTTTTCATAATTACCACACCATGTTTGATGTGGTTCAGACAGTAGGCAACAAATCATAGAAAAAAAAAAAAATATATATATATATATATATATCTTGGAGAGCCTGGCAAGCTACCAAGAGTATTCCACCTGCATGGTCAGAGCCTGGAAAGCCTTCCATGGCGTATTCAATGTGCCAAAAACAGTAACTATAACAGATCTCATTCCCCCAACCCTGAAAGAGCCTTCAATCATTGGGAAAGATGAGTAAGGAGAGGTTGCTAAAATCACAGGGCTGGGAAGAATAGAGATATTACTGGCGCCCCCTCGAATAAATTGACAAATAACGGGATTATTTGTCAATTACTAATACTATTTGTCATTACTAATATTAACAAGATTAATTTAACATGATGTTGGTACTTAAATGTTGCCACTGTTGAATAATTCATGGCATATGAACAGGCACTATCAGTTGTGCCGAGATTTATTTAAGCTCGTTTCTTTGTATTTTCTCTTGACACTAATGTTTCACATTTGTTCAGCCTGTTGGTCTTTGTTTGTTGACATCCAAGGACTAAAGTATTAATTATCTCTCTGTACTTTCTCATTAGCTAGTAGAGGCAAATAAGTACTACTGCTCCGCTCATGGTATATTACACACATTAGCCATTATTATTGCATGAACTATGTCATAACATAGAAAATCGAGCAAGAGCGCAAAAGCTACTTAGACCAAAGAACTGATGAGTAATATCTTGAATTTGAATGAACTTTTTTCTCAATCTAAATTATTTCCAAAACAAATAACAAACAGTAATAGAATTTATGCAATTCAATTCCATAGGTCTAGGTGGAGATGGAGCTTCCAAATGATTTATGCATGCATGCCCACTTTGTATTAGGCAGTGACTGTAATGGATAAGGAACCTCCCAATTGAAGGAGAACACTTGCCCTGCACACAGCCAACTTGGATTTGATCCCCAGCATCTTATATGGTCCCCTGAGCATGCCAGGGGTGATTCCTGAATGCAGACCAGTCCTGAGCATCACCAGGTGTGACCCCCAACAAACAATCAAACAAACAAAAACCCCTTAAATTAAATGTTAAAGTTGAAACTAAATTCAAGCACAAAATTTCATGATATATGTGCGAATGTATACCAGAGAAGTCGTATGCTCATTGGAATATCTCCAAAGGCTCCGGTCTGGAAAATTCTGCCCTAAACACAACAAATTACAACCAAGATAATTCAGTTTGCCAACTTTCTAATGCTGTCTCTTTACTTTGTACAACTTATATACCATTGTATGAATCTGGAATATTTTATTTCACAATAAGTATAAGTAGATTGTGTTTCTTTTTCTATTTCTCCTATGATTTTATATAGAAAATAAACTTGTCAGTCTTATTTTTAAGGGATTTTTAATCCCACAGATAAAATATATTGCTAATGAATATAAGAAAAAATTTTGTTAAGCTCATAACAACATTGCTTAGCATTTAGAAAAACTCCGTGAGTAGCACATATAGAAATTTCAATGATAGAACTTCCTTTATAAAGACCAAGTATAATTAAATCCATCAAATTTATCCATATGAGATAAATAAACACAGAAACTATATATATGATTATAGATAAATACATACATACTCATATATGAATCCTTTCATTGTAAAACTCATTGTAAAACTATGCAGTATTCTTGTCATAACTGGGTGGTTACATAAAGTTAAGGAACCAGAATACTATGGATTAAGAGATTAGAAATTCAGAGGAATTATTTTTTCTCAGTGATGGGGGGGGGTCCACATGAGTATCTAGATTCATGTTTTTGAGCTTCTCATCCTCAGCCTTTTGGTTTCTTTCTCTTACAGAGTAAGTGCATGCAAGGGCACTAGTTATTATAAGAGCAGTTTTGATAAATAGTACACCTGATTTTTGCATTCCTAGGAAAATTTTCATATCCTTGAGCATCATTTTGTATGTGACTGTGCTCATCATTCATGTGTCAGAGCTATCCAAGCATATAGTAAAGAATTCAGGGAGTATAGAGGACCAGAAATTTAATCAGCAGTGAGAATTGCCAGGAGATAGGTGAGGCAGGGAGAAGGGGACAGCAGTAGGTTGCAGAAATTAATAATGTGTAGAGTTATGAGGTAATTATCTGATTTTTCTAGTTTTGTTAGGATTTTAATGGACAGATAACATGTAAGCTTATGACAAAAATATATTTATTTTTATATATCTTTGCAACATAATTACTATTCTTATTTTTAAAGAACAAGTTCGCTCTTCTAACTACCTGGAATATGTGACATTTTCTTTAATTCTATTTCAATAGTTTACAGGGTTTGAATGTTCTTCCGTGGTTCCTATACAGATCTCTTTGTAAATCACAATAGAATTTTTTGTGTAGAATGCATATTTCAGCTATACCTGCTGTTTGTGAGGCTGAAAGAAACATGTTTCTCATTTCGTTTAGCTTAGCCTATCTGCTATGTTCCTGTAATGCATTTTGTTGCTTTTATGTACATTGGTCACCCTAATTTTGGTCAAAATATGTTGGTCACCCTAATTTTTCCTCCAGGTTATAGTATGGAATTTAACTCATTTTCTTAAAAGCTGTTATCTTTTGTTTAAGAGTATCATGACAGTATTGCATAAAATATTATTGGATTTCTACTTAATCTAGTTTATATACATATATTTGATATCAAAATTTATTGGAAGGCTTTTTACACAAAATGGCATAAAAATTCTCAAAGTGCTATCATTCGTTCCTAAATATATTTCTGTATACAAGTGTTTCATAATAAAGCTAGTTGGATTAGGATGAGGTTGACAATCCTGTATAATGTGAGTAGGACTCACTGAATACTTGTTGAATGATTAAATGGATGAATGAGTTAATTAACAAATGAAAATAATGGCACAAAATGTCCTGGGTAGATTCTAGAATGTAAATTATCTATACCTTTCCAGTCCTTCTCCTAAGAGGAATTGTATAAAAATTTTATGAGGGTTAAATGTTGATAGAATTTGAGTGTCTACTGACATATGCTATTTCATGAAATAAGCATCGACAACTTCTCATCTTATTTTTTCTTTGGGGGAATGTGGGCCACACTGGGTAGTACTCAGAGCTTCCTCCTGGCTCTCTGCTCTGGGATTACTCCTGTCTGTACTTGGGGGGACTTTGTGGGGTGCTGAGGATCAAACTGGAGTCAATCTTGTGCAAGATAAATACCTCAACCACTATATTATCTCCCCAACCCAGTATTTATTTCATTTTTATTATTGCTGGGATGGGCCACACTGGATAGTACTCAGGGGCTACTGTGGGCTCAGTGCTCAGGGATCAGAGCTCAGGGATCATTTCTAACTGTGCCTGGGAGGCATTGTGATGCCAGGATCCAAATCAAACCTCTTGCCAGCACAGCCTGTGCCCCAGCCTCCTGGGACTACCTCCCTTGGTCAAAGATAACATAGAGTTCAAGATTGTTTGGGGTTAGATGCACATGTGTTTTAAGCTGCTCCATTGATATTTAGGTTGCTAGCTATAGTTTTCCCAGGCAAGTTATAGAAATGTTCACTTTATATGAACTTAGGTAAACAGAATGTACAGGCTCTGAAATTTTATCTACTATTGGGAATATATTTATAAACTAAGCAACAACTACAAGGAAATAATGTGATAAAGATAGAAAATGTAAACAGTAATGGGGAGCAAATAAGCGGAAGCTATGAACAATTTCTAGTTCAATAATACAGCAAAATTAAAAACAATTCTACCTATAGTTGAAATTAAGATTCCAAATGTAGATTCTTATTGAAGTAAATTCAGATATAGTTAGGACAGCTTCACTCAGATGCATAGAATGTGAATAAAATGTGGTACGTCACACTAAGTAACCATTTCCATCCATTAACCTGGCATTGTCACTGACACAGGTGTCTTTGCATTGCATACCTGTAATATTTTCCTGTTGGGAGGAGATTTTGTAATTAAGACATGTGTTGCTGACTGGTACCTCTACAGCCACACACACTCTTGGTTGCAGCAGAGCCTCTCATAGCTTTGAATCGGGAGGAAGGGCAGTCTTTGGGGAGGAAACTATGCAAACACAGACTATCAATCCTTTACGACACTCACAAGATGTGCTGGTCTCCTCCTGGTAGTACCTGCTCAGATTCATGGTCACAATAACCAAGGATGATTAGGCAACTGCAAACTATAATTCTCCTCAATTGAAAATAAAAGTCCCCAATAAGATGGTGTCATTATATCTTTGAAAACAAGAAGCGTGTTTCTAAAGGATGGTTATGACAAAAGTCTATCAGTATTCCCTTGCAGCCTCTGATGTATTTGATGTCATTAAAGTCCAACATGTTCTGAACAGCGAGTACAGGCATATGTGCATGTGTGCATGTGTATGTTGTATTTTTACACATGTCTTTATTTTCAAGGCTTCCTATGCCTAACAATTGGTTATAACATGATTAAATTGACTCTTACATCTACGTACATGCTTCTGGAACTCACTTTGCAATTTAAAAGTGTTAAAATCTATTTACATGTTTGAGATGGTGAGTCCCCAGGGCATTGATGTAAACAGAATCAAATACTATTTTAAGGCTCATTGCTACACAGAGGAGATAGAAACCTTAAGAAATCTCTTCTTTTGTATGCTCATAAAAGGAAAAATTTAAACTCAATAGGACTTGTAGAATATAGAATAAGCAAGATACTGGAAAACGTGTCACTTTGAGAGGGATTGAAGTTTCATTTATTTGAGTTTATCAGACCTCATTGGAGTTTTTTCTAGGTATAAATTGTTAACACATATAGAAAACATATATTAACCTTGTAATCAGTGAAAAATTTGCTAGAGCGGGCCCAGTAACGTCTCCATTTTAAAACTTGTTGTTACTGTGTTTGGCATATTGAATATGTCATGGGTTGCTTGCCAGGCTTTGCCACATGGTGAGATACTCTCGGTAGCTTGCCGGACTCTCCGAGAGGGGCAGAGGAATCAAACCCAGCTCGGCCGGGCTAGCTGCGTACAAGGCAAATGCCCTACTGCTGTGCTATTGCTCCAGTCCAGTGCAAAATTGTTTTATAAAAAAAGGATCCTATCAATTTTGCGTTTTTCTCTAGGCAAATATAGAGGTTCCTATTGGTTTGTATTCTTCTTAGTACTAAATATTTCCCTGCTTTAATTCTTTCCTGTTTAGTGGGTACGAAATGGTGTGAAATGGTACATATTGTAAACTATTGAATTTTCTTGATTAATAATGAGTTTGAGCATCTTCTGTTAATTAGCCATTTCTGTGAAATTTGTTTGATCATTTATCTTGGTCTCATTCTTCCTTATTTTGTTGTTTTTAAAACATTCATACCTAATTATTATATTAACTGTCTAAAGCCTCCAATATTCTGAGTGAGCTAAAAAATTTTCTCTTTTCTTTCCTGCTGAGTTTTTCCCATGGTGGCTTGTTTCCGTGCATGTTTGGATCAGATGCTGTTGAGTTGAGTCATGAAAATGCAGAGGCCTAAACCTGAGGTGTGTCATGCAGGAGTGAATTCGGGTTTTCTTTTACTATTAAATCAGCAGTTACAATTGACTTAGAGTGTTTATTACTATATTATTTTTTTAAAAAAATCTTTGATCAAGCTCCTTCATCTTACTATAGCACCAAGATGTTATCTCCTGGGTTCAGAAATATAGTACAACAGGTAAAGTGCTCACCGTGCATGAGGTCAACCCAAGTTCCATCCATGATACCCAAGTCCCACAGAAGTGATTCCTGAGTACAGCGGCAGGAGTAAGGCTTGAGCACAGCCAGGTGGGGCCCCAAAGGAAAAGAAAAAAAAGATATAATCTTCCTACAGAACACTAACATGGGCATTTGTCCCAGTGGAAAAGTACACTGTGATAATGCTTGCTTCTTATTTTGGCTCCCAACTCTCCCACGCATTGTAGCACTGTTCTCCTGTTGTTCATTGATTTGTTCTAGAGGCACCAGTAGGGTCTCCATTGTGAGACTTGTTGTTACTATTTGTGGCATATCGAATACATCACGGGGAGCTTGTCAGGCTCTGCCATCCGGGTGGGATACTCTCGGTACATTTCTGGGCTCTCTGAGAGGAATGGAGGAATCAAACCTGGGTCAGCAGTGTGCAAGGAAAATGCCCTACCTGTGATGAGCTTCCAGGAAATCTCCCATACTAATGTAAGTATGTGTATATTAATATCATATGCCCCAATCTTAAAACTCTCCTCTCTTAATATTAGTGAGCAAATCAATAAGATTCATAGATGCACAACTATATGGCCCACCATGAACTAATGCACATTACCTGTATTTACAGTGTTAGCAGGTATAGAGTTCCCATTGCTTTGTACTCTTCCTCACACTAAATATTTATATATGAAATACTTAGATACAGGCATTAAAGGTGTTCTTGGTGAGCTGAAAACGCATGCATTTGTTTTATATTTTCAATAATCTATTTGGAAATGAAAGGATGTTTCCATGAATACTCTGAAAGTCCTTTATGTTTTTTTATCTGCACATCATTCTCAATCCTTGGGTTCTTTAGCTTAAATTAAAACATTTCTTGTAATACTTCTGCAAGTATTATGTACCTTCTCTTTCTTCAGTATATGGCCATGACTAAAATCTGTTTCTTTTAAATACATATTCATTCAAATTTTGTTTTGATTTCTCAGAATTATAGCTTTCCTTGCAGATTGCCAGAGAGTTTAACATTTATCTTAGAATTGGTGGATTATGTCTGGTTATGAACAGGGTCCAGACTAAGAGGAAGGAGTGTTTTTGCTGTTGTTATTGTTGTTGTTCCAGAAGCAGCAGGAATCCTGGTGTAACAAGTAAGTCTGTTCCCAAGTTTGCATATAGGCATTTGAAACACAAAGTAGGTTCCCATGAGTGACACACTTTCTTTGAAAATATGAGATAAAGACAGGGACATCTGTCAGGTCCCATGTAGACTATTTTCATGAACTTTTAAAACTAAATACACCATAATAGAACTTGAAGGAGTTTCTTTTAGTCTAGGGACACTATGAACTAAATTACCGAGCCTCTGAAAATGCTGTGAACAGAAAAGGGTGGAGACTCTCTGGAGCTAACTTTGTGTTCAATGACACATCTGCCAGTTGTTAAGATGCCTAGCCTATAATGACTACTATAAAATTGTTTGTTAAAAAATTTAACGAGTCAATCATTATGTCTCTAGTACCTCCCTCAGATGCTGACACATAATGGACACCAATAAATAGTTGATGACTGGGTGCATAAATGTAAAAATAACTAAGGTATTTCGCAAAGAGTCACAGTTTTATAAGAAAAAAATTACCACCTGGTTTTTATTTCTCAAGTTGCTCTACAAATGTCTGAGGAATTTAGTGTTTTCTGGGAGTGTATAGAGAAAAATCAAATCTATAGGCAGGGACTTAGAAGTCTCACAAGTACATAATGTGATGTGTCAGGAAAAATAAATGGAACGCACAAAATTCGAATTTCAATGATCAGTAACATTTGGGGAATGAAAGGTAGGTTGAGAGAAGCTATCAGATTAAATTAGCTTTTAAAAAGCCCATCTTTTTTCTTCACATTCGTTCACATTTTAGTGATTCACTTTCACTCCAAAGTAATCCTCGGAAAATTTCATAAAGTAACCTGGCAGGACATAGTTAACCAGAAATCACCTTGAGCTTACTAGCATCTCAGCTATTGTTAGTACTGAAGACTTTTCAAAACCTGTTTGAATTTTTCTTAATGAACTGGGCAAGTTCTTCTGTAAGGCTAACGCCCTTAATAGATAATAACTGGGGCCAGAGTGATAGTACAGAGGGTAAGGCCTTGCACGCAGCCAACCTGGGTTCTATCCCTGGCATCCCATATGGTCACCCAAGAATAATTTCTCGGAGTAATTTCTGAGTGTAGAGCAAGGAGTAACCCCTGAGCAACGCTGGGTGTGACCCAAAAAAGCAAAAATATATATAGATAATTACTTATTTTAAAAGAGTTCAATTTCGAGTCAGAGAGATGGTACAAGAGGTGAGGTATTTGTCTGCATGTAGCTCACCCTAGTGTGAATTTCGGGGACCACATGTGATCTTTTGAGAACCTCGATGGGCCACTCCTGAGCACAGAGCCAGGCCTAGCCTCTGAGCAAGCCCAAGAATGGCCTCCATGCCATCAAAGCTGTATTTAGTAAATTGTAATAATAAAAAATTCAATAAAAAAGAGTCATGTTAAATTACATATTTAATAGTTGTATTAACCTACTATATTTCTGAATATTGAGAATCTTCTCTAGACTATATTTAAGTTCAATGTTTAAGCAAAATTAAGAGTTGTTTCTTTAACCAAGGAAGTATAATATCTGGTTGCCTCTCTTAGTTTGGTTTTGGAAATCATGAATTATCAAAACTTACATCCATTACTTCATAAGGTTTTATGAAATGGTGATATTTTAACTTATTCTCTGTTCTTTAGCCAGTAAAATATTTCTGTCAAAAGAAGCATTTCTACAATTTGGTTACTTGTGAGGCATTTTGTGAAAGTAATATGAAACAAGTCTTGATAAGTGTTGTTCTCCTTGTTAGTTTTCAAACTGATTAGTAATATTCTCTATCTAAGGACAATTGTTTAATTTTGTATTAACAGCATTATCTACTTTTTATAAGTATCCTTTTAAACTAAATAATATATAAACACATATTTACATACTCTTCAATTATATATTAGTATGTATGTATAGATTTTAATCCATTGATTAAGCTATTACACATTTTTAATAAACTTTTTAATTTTTAATTTTTAAGAAGATTCATTTTTAATTTTTAAGGAGATTATTCCAACTTACTGGTAGAACTCTGTTCAATTTTACTTTGTACTATGTTAAAACACTCCTGTATCATCTGGTTCATTTTCTGGCTTCGAATTGTTTTCAGTTCCTTTTCTGAGTTCAGTTCCTTTTCCAACTCCTGTTAAAGAATGTGTCAGTTCAAAGTCACTAACTATGCCTAGAGATGCTTTTCTAATATAAAGCACACTCACTGTCTACACATCACATCCATACTTTCAACTCAGCCCACATCCCTACATATGTGCTTTCTCCCGTGCTGGGGTTGTTCTTGGAAAATAATAGCAACATGATCATTGATAATGGTTCAAGTTAGTTTCTAGTTCTTTCTTATCCATTAGGTATGTACTGGAATTTACAGAATCATTGCTTTCCTTAATTCTTTGTTGGATAGTACCCTACTATGTGTTCATACACTTCTCTTCGTCTCTCTTATTCAATGTTTAAAATAGTATTTTTCAATGCATGCTGAGTGAAGTAAGCAAAAAAGAAAGGGACGGATACAAAGTGAGCTCTCTCATATGTTGAACTTAAAGATACACAGCAAAGAAACAGCAAATGGGGCAACAATAGGACAACTAATTCACACAATGGAGGTGGAGGGAAGGAGGTTGAAAGGGATGGGCCTTGGGGTCCTTAGGGGAGGAAGGTAGGTACACTGCTGATGGGCATGTTATTGGAATTCTATACATAAGAAACCATCATTAACAGAATTACAAATCACAGAATCTCAAAAAAACACAATTTTCTAAAAATAAAGTTAAAATAAACACCAAACATTTAAAACTATAATGTTATTGCATGTCTCCACAAAAAATATTCCCAAAGAACATAATCCAAAATGTTCTATACTTATCTCTGCCCTTCTTTCTCTTTCATTCATTGCAAAAACTAATTTTAATTATCCTCATTTTTCTTAATAAATGTAAGTAGTTACCTAGACGTTATGTTTGTCCCTACTATGTTTGAGCCCTGAGTGTTTTATTAGCTAAAAATAATTTTATGCACTATTCTCTAATTCACTTTTTCTTAATATTTCAGGGGATCAAATCTATAGTAGAAAAGAGCCCTGTGATATGTTGGATTTAATTTTATTTTTCTGATAAATTAATGAAGGCATTTATATTTATTGATTTTACCAGTACATGAGTATTCAGTTCATGTGCATATACATACAGATGTGAATATTATATTTCAATATATTTTCCCTGTTTTTCGCTTCTTGCTCAATTTGTATTCTATTGGTAGTTTTGAGGTTGAGGCTTATTTGCTTTGATCCCTAGTTACTGACAACTTTACAGTGTTTTTCTCTTCCCATCTATGAAAGAGACAGATAAAAACAGGTCCAGCCTCTGTATCTGTAATTTATATGGGTTAGGTCATGATTTTAATGTTCTATTTCAGGTATTTTACCACCTTATTGCTTGCCTTTGCTTTCTCCTCTGAAGATGCTGAAACTACATGAATCTTTTACCAGTGGGTAGTTTATACCAAACACTCCTTTTGCCAGTTCCATTATATGTCCTGTTTACCTGCATTTGTTTTAAGTTGTCTGTAATTTCAAATTTCCCATTATTTTTGTTCATAGGAAATTGAGAGAAATATGCTGCCACCACCATAGTCCTAGATTATTTCTTATAACAACGTCTAAAGAGAAAATTCACATCTTTAAAAGCTCCCATACCTAACTGCAAGTGTGGGTATTTGGGGATGCTGTAAAAATAATAATGTCTTGAGATAAAAATAATATTGACATCAGAGAAAGAATAGTTGGAATTTTTTAAAATATGTTGAGGTTGTGATTTCATTGCAGGGATGTTATGCCACTGAACTCTTCTCTTAGTTTAAATTGACTTCCCTAACTTTCTTTGGTTACAGAAAATCAGAGAATTGTTAACTTCTTGATACTTATATTAACCCCCTATTAACCCCCTTATATTAACTACTTATTAACCCCTTGGCCAGAGTTTCTTTACCCACCCTCTGAATTTAGGAACATACTTAACAGTGGCTGGAGATATAGGACAAATGCTTGCCCTACAGACAGCCAACATAGATTCAGTCCCCAGCATCACATATGTTGCCCTCAGCCCGGCTAGGAGTGACCACTGAGTATAGGTCCAGAAGTAACCCTTGAGCACTGCTGGGTATGGCCCCCAAACAAAAGAAAAGGTCAAAAGAACAGCAAACATACATAATAGAAGTGATTTTCCGGAGCGATAGCACAGCGGGTAGGGTGTGTGCCTTGCACGCAGCCAACATGGCCGACCCGAGTTCGATTCCTCCGCCCCTCTCGGAGAGCCCAGCAAGCTACCGAGAGTATTCAATATGCCAGACACAGTAACAACAAAGTCTCCAGTGGAGACGTTACTGGGCCCGCTCGAGCAAATCGATGATCAACGGGCCTTTTCCTAGCCAATAACAGCATTAAATAGACAGAGGAAAACAATAAATCAAACGTACAATGCCAGAAGGACTATTCCTGTTTTGAATTCTCACTTTTTGAAAATGGTAAACAAACAAGCAACCACTTCAGTTCATTTATTAATTGAGTAAATATTCATTGAACAGGTAATAACATATGAGGTACATTGCAAAATTCTTGAGACACAAAATATATGGTTAATTCTAGATAGGGTTTTGACATGTTTTTTTTTCACATTTTATGATTTTGACTTCAGATACAATCAGTGAAAAACATTTGGTAAACATAAAATTCACCAGTGAACGTACCTAAAATTTCCAGATTTAATTTGCTACACTGGGCCATTATCTCTCTAGTTGGACTTTTAAAGATATTTCTTCCAATGTAAGTGAAGGCTACTGAAAAAGGCCTAATTTCCTTCGGCTGTTGAATAACCAAATCAATAACTCTGAACTGACACTGACAAGGATTACTAGAATTCTAACTTTGACTTTCAGCATTATCTGTTTATTGCCAGTTATTCAAACCAATAATTTATTCATTGATTCCAAAAAAATGGTTCTTGAAAATGTGAAATGCTCCAGATAATAAATCATGCCTTGGATATACATAAAAAAATCCCTGATCACAGAGAACATTTGGGGGAGAAAGGCATTAATTCAAACAAACAAAAATACATACACTCATATTCATAAATCTAAAACTATAGAAATAGAGTAAATCCAAATTTCTGCAACTAAGATTTGAGTGAGGAATAGGTAGATATTTCAAAAACTAAAACCATGGCTAGGTCCTTTGTTATAGATAGGTAACTTCAATTTTGAAGCCACCATTTTGGAATTCAATGTCATTTGTAAAAAGCTACCTTACTCTCCCTCTCTCTGATGTACTTTTTGATAATTTACCTAGATTGTCTTGCTTTGAATCATTTCTTTGGGTCACTAGTATCTAGGAATGCTCACTGTGTTACAGATTTCTCTTTTGATTCTTTTTATAAAAACTAGCTCTGGAAAGATCATTGATGTATTTTGTCCTTGCAAAGATGAAGATGTCTTCAAGTCACAGCTTAATTGATCATAATTAAATTGCTTTATTCACCTTTTCATGGAAACTCTTGAAATGTGCATGTTCCTCCACTGTCTTCCCATCTTTCTGTCATAAGTACAACATGATTTGCAGTTGATAAATATCCAAAATGATGTCTTTTACCTTATATTTTAAATAATCTATTTTTTTAGTTAATGAATCACCATGAAATATAGTTACAAGCTTTCATGTTTGAGTTACAATCACACAATGATCAACACCCATCCCTCTACCAGTGCACATTTCCCACCACCAATATCCCCGGTATACCCCCCTTTCCTACCCTCTCACTGCCTCCATGGCAGACAATATTCCCCATACTCTCTCTCCACTTTTGAGCATTGTGGTTTTCAATACAGATACTGAGAGTGTATCATGTTTGGTCCATTATCTACTTTCAGCACATATGGCCCATCCTTACCGATTCCTCCAACCCTCATTTTCCTACTGATCCCTTCTCTATTCCAGCTTCCTTCTCCCTTCCACTCATAAGGCAGGTTTCCAACTATGGAGCAATCTTCCTTGCTCTTGTATCTACCGTACTTGGGTGTCAGTCACATGTTATGATATTTCTTTATTATTATTAGTGAAACACCATGAGGTACAGTTGTAGACTTACACACTTTCATGCTTGGGTTTCAATTGCAAGTGATATTCTGGGGTCATATGGAAGCTCAATTTCTAGTTTCTGAAGGACTGTCAAATGGTCTATTCTTATATTTAACTTTAGTTTGCCTTATATTTTAGTTCCTTTATTTGATGATAAAATATACAATAATCGAAAACCCATCCCTCCACCAGTGCCCATTCTCCACCGCCAATGATCCAGTAACACTCCCCCCCCACACACACCCCTCCTCTGTGGCAGGGCATTCCCTTTCACTCTCTCTTTCCTTTAGGGTGTTGTGCTTCGCAATAGAGGTATTGAGTGGCCATCGTGTTTGACCTATAGTCTACTTTCAGCACACATCTCGCATCCTGAGTGAATCCTCCAAACACCCTTTTGTTGGTTTCCTTTCTCTATATGAGTTGCCCTTCCCCTCATCATGTGCTGCCAGCTTCCAAGCCATGGAGCAGATCTCCTGGTACTTATCTCAACTATTCTTGGGTGTTCGTCTCCCATTCTCTTACTTTATATTCCCCAGATGAGTGCAGTCCTTCTATGTCTGTCCCTCTCTTTCTGACTCATTTCTTTTAGCATGATACTCTCCATGTCTATTAACTTATAAGCAAATTTCATGACTTCATCTCACCTACAGCTGCACAGTATTCCATTCTGTAGATGTACCAAAGTTTCTTTAACCAGTCATCTCTTCTCTGGCACTTGGGTTGTTTCCAGATTTTGGCTATTGTGAACAGTGCTGCAGTGAACATATAGGTACAGATGTCATTTCTACTGTGCTTTTTTGCAGACACGGGATATATCCCCAGAAGTGATATTCTGGAGTCAAATGGAAGCTCAATTTCTAGTTTATGAAGGACTGTCAAATGGTCTATTCTTATATTTAACTTTAGTTTGCCTCATATTTTAGTTCCTTTATTTGATGATAAAATAGATATAAATTTGTCTTTCCCATTTTACACAAAAATCATGTTTGATAATGTTTTTACTAAGTTATTTTTGTCTTATTTGTAGATAAAACCATGCTAAAGTATCAGGCAATTAAGAGATAGCTTAGTCATGTGTCATTAAAACATCCTTTTGTGTTGATTTCATACGTTTTAGAAAAGATGTCAAACTTGCAAGTAAGAAACCTGAGGATGAATTTTGGCTTTCACATCTCATTTGTTATGTAACCTGAGAAATTGTATTAGCCTCTTGTCCCAGAATCTTCGCTGTAGGACCAGAGACATAGTTACAGTGGGTGAGGTGCTTGCCTTGCATGTTGTTTACACAAGTTCAATCCTGCACATTGCATGTGGTTTCCTGAGTCTTGCCAGGAGTAATCCCTGAGCACAAAGCCAAGAATAAGTCTTGAGCAATTCCAGGTGTGGCCTAAACCTTCCTACTTCCCCATAAAATTCAGATCTTCACTGTAGCAGAAAAATATAAAAAACTTAACACTTATCTTTCTGCTGAAAATACTGCACTCTATTCCCATTGTTCATGGATTTTCTCAAGTGGGCACCAGCAATGTCTCCATTGTGAGACTTGTTGTTACTGTTTTTGGCATATCGAATACTCCATGGGGAGTTTGCCAGGCTCTGCCGTGCAGGCATGGGGGTGTATTCTCTCGGTAGTTTGCCAGGTTCTCCAAGAGGGATGGAGAATTGAACCTGGGTCGGTCGCATGCAAGGGAAATGCTTTGCTATCTCTCCAGCCACTGAACTAATAAAATAATTTGCTATTTAGATTACTTTATTAATAGCATATACTTACTGACATTATTCCTTAAGAAATGTAGAACATAGTACATACATGCTTATTAATATAAATACTTCACTTAAAACTATAGAAAGTTATCATGTATAGACTGATACATTATGATTGTGAATTATTGAAATCAGGGGTATCATATTAAAAAAGTAAGGTAAGCAGAAGTCATTTATTATAAATTCATGTTGTAAATATGTTAAAGAAATATTTAAGCCATATTAGAGAAAGTTTCTTAACATGAGGAATTACCTTTCCCTTTTGAGAAAAGTTTGAGACAAAAAGCAAAGTTACTATTTTAATTTTTGTCTGCGTTCCCCTGTTACCTGTTGTGACAGCTATATATTTTTAAAAACACAAAAGAAAGAAATAGAAAATCTAATCATTTATTTAAATCATTGTTTCCAAAGATAACTACTCAAAAGCTCAGAGTCCCAATTATCCTGACCAGCTTTCAATGGTATCATAAGATAAATCCAAGTTATGCTCTCATTATCTTTCTGTATCCTTACTGGTAATGACATTTCCCATTGTAAGCAGAATTCTATAATTGACTTTCATAGAGTGAATAATATTTTTTCTACATCCTTGGTATGCAGCTGACAAAAAAAGCACTGATCAGAGAGTTAGAAATCAACATGGCACTTTTCTATAAGTATGCAAAAAATAGGTTCATTGTGTTTAAATATTCATAACACGTGCCATTTGTGAGAAGTTCTTACTCCTTAAGTCATAGATCAGATAGGAATACATACAGAATAAAAACCAATTAATTATATATTTTATTAGGTTTCTGAAAACCAAAAATATGCCATTGTATTTTAAATAACATGGCATATATTTTAATATTATATTTAATGTAGAACACAAATTATATTTCCATGATAATTACTCTTCTTCAAAGATGTCACATACTCTTTCATTCAACTTTTCTGTAGTTTTCTATGTTACCCTTTCCATACAATCCCTGCCATTCTCCTTTTCTGTACTTGTACATTGAAGAATCATCTTTAGTTCTACAACCATATAAACATGTCTCATTAATTCAGTCACAGTCTTTATCTGTGAAAAATCCATAGCACTTGTTTTCTATTTGTCTGTAATGACACTATAAAATACTGAGTGAAATCTCTATGATTTTAATTTTCTTCTCTTTTATCATCTAGGTTTGATAGAATCTTGTTTCACCACATGCTTGAAAATTGTTTAATGTTATGACATGTATTATTTAATTAAAACAACATTCGTAATAAAAATAAAGGAGAGTCTCAAGCAAATGAAAAAAACTTAAGAAGTGAGTTATAATTTTACCAATTTCTTCAACTGACTGCAATGGTTTTTCAAAAATACAAGAAAACTGAAATCATCACTAATACAATCATCAAGAGATTATTCTTTTAGTCTGATTATTATAAGAACATGCCAAATTAGGATGAGACATACCAGAGATGTATTAATAGGAAGGAAGATAAAAAAAAAGAGCTCTTAAGTCATGGCACTGATTTGATTCCTATGAAAGGATGAATGAGAAAAGAAAGAGTTTCAGACTACAAAGCAGTGTAGACTAGTATTTAGATTAGGTAGAGGGGATGTCTCTGATTCAAAGCCAAACACTGGAAGAGAAATGGGTCTCCAGGAAACTCTTGGAGTAGCCACTGCCGTGCTCAGTAATTTGTGGCGGCATGGGACAATTACATACTGAAGACAGTGGGACCCAGGGCATCAAGCAGGGCCATTATTGAGTGAAGCACCCTTGGGAGATTAGAGCAACATATTTCTGTTATCCAGACATTTTACCACTCAATAAAAGGTATATATTTTTAGAAAAATGTACTAGAATTATGATTCCTGCATAATTTCATTTGCTGTTATAACTTGAATACTTTAAATGTGGTGTAAGGATTTATTTATCTTTGCATACAAAGTCAGTATTTTTTAATTATCTCCTTTATAAGCCTGTTGATCAGAAAGGAATTTTCTCCATAAAGGAGATGCTTGAATATACAACATTTTTTTTAAATTTGAAGATGCATTTAATTACTTAAAAATTTAAAATGTTTTAGATGCCAGGGAGATAGTACAGTAAGGCTCTTACCTTGCACACAGCTGACCACAGTTTGATCGCTAGCAACATATATATTCCACCGAGCACCACCAGTAGTGATCCCTAAATCCAGAGCCAGGAGTAAAACCTGAGAACTGCTGGACATGACCTAAAAACCAAATTTTTATTTAATTTTGCATATAGAATAAATTCACCAACTTGCTAAATTTATTACTGAAAGTCACAGTAGGGAAATTGAAAAAGATAATAAATGCAACAAAAATGAAAGATTCAAGATAAATGTGCATTTGAAAAGCATATAATAAATGGCTACTACAGATATTACAAATATAAAAAATATAAAAGTATAATAATGCATGTTAAAGAAATGTAAATTTTTGAAACAACACTTTCACTTATAAAACTTGCTGTAAAAATACTTACTTACTTGCTGTAAATGATTAATAAACTAATCATACCCTGGCATTGTTTATGTGAAACACATATATAGAGTTGGCAGAAAGAATATAAATCAAAGATGTAAATTTACTTGTGGGAATGCTGGATTCCTGTTTGATATCATGACTATGATTCTTTCTTATTTGGGTGGTTTCCCTTCACAAAACTCTCTGTCACCTGTTCATGGGGAGGAAATATCTGCCCTCATAGCCCTGATACTTAGAAATGACAATAGAGTACTGAGTTGGGCCTTATCACTGTATCATTTAGAAATGACAATAGAGTACTGGGTTAGGTCTTATCCCTGTATCACTGTATCACGTATCACTGCCATCCTGTTGTTCATCGATTTGCTGGAGTGGGTGCCATTAATGTCACTATTCGTCCCAGCCCTGAGATTTTAGCAGCCTCTCCCTACTCATCTTCCCCAAGGGTTAGGCCTGAATAATTGTGTTATTCTTTTTAGGTTTTCTGCTTCCCATTATCAATTTTATAGATTTCACCTAAATAAGATTCTCCTTCAATTATCTTAATTTTATTCTTTAACCTAATTTTTATTCCTCTGTTCCTCTCAAGAGCTCAGCAAGCTACCAAGAGTATACCGCCTGTATGGCAAAGCCTGGCAAGCTACCCATGACGTATTCAATATAACAAAAACGGGAATACAGTGCTACAGTGCTACAGCCTAACTTTAATGACATTATCCCTTATAAATCTCAGTACAAAGTGTACCTACTAACTGAACCCTTTGTGAATTTTTTGTCATTTCTTTTATCTACATTTTATTCTTGATTTGATATTGACTATATTCCCTGTATTTTTCCTTCAGTTTTTGACCTTACATTCTTCTCTGTCACAAGTGCATTCATGAGAATCTGTATGTATATATTTTCATTGAGATAGTGTTTTCTTCCATTTTAGGCTATTGTAAGGAGTTTATAATTGTTATATGGAAACACTCATAACAATGCCTAACAAAATATTTGAGTTCTCAAAATGTGCTTAAGTATGATTTTAAAGGGACTCTGAGCCAGGCTGTAGGGCGGGTGAGAGCCCTCCCTACCCCAAAGACCCAGCCCCCGGCAGCTGACCTCCACTGCCCAACCACTGTCACCTTCCAGGCCGCTTTCGGACGCTCAGGCAGAGCCTCATGCTTGAAGTCCTTTGGAATCCAGATAATGCAGAACTTTGTGACCTTGGACTCTGGACTCAATGGGACCTGGAACAAGAGATCCTCCTCCTGTTTCCCCCAGCCTCTGGTGACTCAGGAATCACACCCATAAACCACATCCTGCTGGTACCAGATAATCTCCTCATCGGCCACCTTCCAGAACTCACGGATGCTCCTCTCAGACGGGAGTATAAAAGGAAGCTCCCAGAACTAAACTCCGCGACAGGCTGTGGAGCAAGTGAGAGCCCTCCCCACCCCAAGGAATCCAGCCCCGGCAGCCGACCTCCACTGCCCAACCACCGCCACACTCCAGGCCGCTTTCTGGACTGCATGGTTGCGACACTTTCTACCCATTTATCCCTCACAGAGAGTTCAGAAAACTACCAAGAGTATCCCGCCTGCATGGTCAGAGCCTGGCAAGCACCCCATGGCGTATTCGATATGCCAACTACAGTAACGACAATAGGTCTCATTCCCCTGACCCTGAAAGAGACTCCAATCATTGGGAAAAGATGAGTAAAATCTCAGGGCTGGGAGGAATAGAGATGTTACTGGTGCCCGCTCGAGTAATTTGATGATCAATGGGATGGCAGTGATATAGTAATACAGTGATGATTTTAAAATGTACATTTCCAGCAATCTAATGGGTATGAAATTATAAAATCATATCAGGATATGAATGGTTGGAAAAATAAAGGCCAGAACTGGATCCAAGATATTTGAACATTTTTACTTTGAGATTATAGAAAAGAATTTTAAGGCACTTTGAGAAAAAAATTATTCAAAACTAAATCTTATATTCATTCTCCCAGAAGAAAGTAGGTATGGTTTGCTATCTTAAATGGACAGAGATTGTACTTCAAATAAACCACTCAGTATGTGTTTCACAGTATTTTGAAACATACTGCTTTCACTGATAAATCTGGAAATCTCTACGTGGATTGACCAACAACTTTGGTGGATAAATTAAGTGATTGTAGGATTTTATTTCCCATCTCGAATGGCAGAGGATTCCTATGTTTTTCAAAAAGATCAAGTATAAGACTGAACAAAAGAAAGAGAAGTCAGTAAGTCTCACTGTCAAAAGAGAAACATCTAGAAATATAATGTAGTCTCTAGGATGTATACATCTATACATAGCTACCCAACTGTGAAACTCAGAGAAAAGAAATGGCTAACAATGAAATAAGTCACTTATCCAACCTGCCCCAGTTTCCAATACAGAGAATACTCTGTTACCTACAGCATCAAAAGCATACAGAGTCCTCGAACTACAACAGACATTGGCTCAGCCAAATTACTTATATTCCCTGCCACTCTTTCTTTGAACAAATATGGGGCTTTAGTAAGAACAAGATTTTGAAGATGCCTTAAAGTCACAGAGAAAATAGAAACTAATCATAACTCCTCTTCAGAAGCAATCTGTCAACAGTGGGAAATGTCCAGTCCACAGGCCTCATAAGTTCTGCGAAAACCTGTGTTCTGGCCCTGTGTTTGACAAGAATGACAGACATGGAAGCTTTTCAGCTGCCTACCCAATCTGCCTGTGAGTAATGTCATAAATATCCACATAGCCCTTACAGAAAAAAAGTTTCCCCACACCAGCAGTGAATTGATGAAGGAGATAAGATGTCTTATCTCAAATAAGGATTGATTTGTTATTGACATTTTTTCTTTAGATGCTTTTAATTACTGTGTGTTGTTATGAAATAGGCAGCATACCATATGAGTCTAAGCATAAAATTGGAGGCTCCTTGAGTTTTCTTGTAGTGCAATGAAAACTTATACCCTTTAACTGCATTATAAGAGAATAGTGGAAGACAAAACAAAGTTTGTTTGGGATTTGTGCATTCCAGCGCTCTGGGTATGATTAACTCCTATTTTCTATTGTCACTTGTAATGACGATCATTATTGGGCAGCTTAGTACTCCCATCATTTCTTATAAAATTTTAATAGCCACCTAACTCTTTTATATATTTTATAGGGATTTTATTTAAATTCATCTGAAAAATTACAAGAATCACTTTAAAAACACAATTAGTAAGACCCTTTTTTATAAGCTCTTGTGTGATTCTTTATCCTCCACAATGCTGTCTTTCCTGTTATTCCTATCATGCTGGAAATATAGGATTTAAAAATATGAATAGTGGCTGAAGGGGTAGTACAGTGAGTAGGGCACTTTCCTTGCACTTGACCAACCGAGTTCTATCCCCAGCATCCCTATGGTCCCTGAACATCACCAGTAATAATTCCTGAGTGCAGTAAAGTAAGTAAAGTAAAGGCCCTCCCGTTGATCATTGATTTGCTCGAGCGGGCCCAGTAACATCTCCATTGGAGACTTTGTTGTTACTGTGTCTGGCATATCCTGAGTGCAGATCCAGGAGTAATCTCTTAGCATTGTTAGATGTGACCCAGAAAAAACAATAACAACAACAAAATATGAGTAGGTGATACTTTCCAGCAACATCCGGTGACCTGGGTACATGGAGCCAATTTCCATGCAGTCTATGACTGATGGTCAGTGCATGCGGACTACAGGCTAATGGCACTATGCACAATTTTATTCAGGATGAACAGTGATTATAAAACGGCAAACATGCGGGACGAGGGCAGGTGGTAAGTCAAAGGCAAAGGCTTAGATTATTGGTTAAATAGGGGAGATTTGTATAAGCAGAAGCAAAGTTATTTGTCTAGATTCCATAGGTGTCAACATTCCACATTCCAATATTGCCAATCAGTTCTTTGTCTAGATTCTATAGGTGATTGCTTACCCAGCCATTGCTTATTGCCAATCATTAATCTATACAAATCCCCGGGAAATGTCAGTCTACCCTACCAAAACACAAACCCTGTGCCATTCCCTACCCCGCCTGGAAGCATTCTCGAAGATCAACTGGTCCGGTTGGTTTTAGAGCTTTGCCAGCAGGAAATCCAACAAATAAGGTGAAAAGGCATAGACTGTGAATGAGACCAAGTCTCAAGTCTCTGACAACTGAACATGGATGGCCAGGGAATAAGAAAAGTAAAACCACAATTAGATTTGCCAAAAGTTAACCTCTGTTAACCTCTGTTACATCTCTTTAGATAGAAGTGATCACAACTTTTGAGTCAAACACCATTGCAACCTTTTAAACCAACCCAAGAGAGTATTTAATTTTTCTTATAATACATCATCTTTTTAGTTACTTGTGCTGACCCAAACTAATGTGTGGCAATGTCAATGATGATACAACATGTATTTTATACAGTACAGAATTAACCTCGGCAAACCTACAAGCGACCAAATGGAAAATTGACTATCTCAAAAGGTGAAAGGTAAATAGAATCTCATTATTCTAGAACTAGAGCAAGAGATATTTGCAAGGGGAAAATACTCTATAAAATTCATTGATATGAATGGAAAAAAACACAAATACTGATTTTAAAAACATAAAACAAATTCAATGTCAATAATTATTAATTTATGAACATAAATGACACTTTAGTGGAAAGGAATAGGCCCAACATATATTTTATAAGAAAATGGTTCATACTATGAGGGATTTTATAAAATTTACACAAATTTCATCATTACAGCCATAATGTCTAAGTATAGATCTTAGGCAAGCATGCATTTGTATTGTTATTCAGGGCTAGTAAATATAGGTAAATAAACTTAAACTCAGCCTTCACTTTATGTCACTGTAATGTAAAATCTACTCAACTATTGTGGTAAATATACACCAAAGAATGATGTCAACTCTAGAAATGTAACACTAGCTATTTACGTGACAGCAAGCTAAGTGGATTTTTATGGAATAATTCTCCTTTGATTATGACCATTGTGAAAAGCCAGCAACAGAGATGGAGACTTATTAACAGCTTTAAATTCACTTGACTATTAAATTCTATAAGGAAAACTCTATGACATACATGAATTTTAGGTTTGTGTTTGATTATGCTTTTTCCTGTTTCTTCATTATCAGAAAATATACAGCTTTTTCTCATCTAGGTCTTTTATTCTTCAACTAAGGTATTGAATTAACAATTAAATTTCAGATAGTCAAACAAACTCACATGAAACAGATATCTTAGTATCACACCTTGTAGATCATTTCAAGGATTAAGACAATCACGACATTGAGATGAAGCAGAGAATTTTCTAGACTACCAAGACAGTCTTCTACGTCTTTCCTATTTTGGACAAGTCACTGACTAAACACAATGAACTCCTTTTTATGGGTCCGAATACATGGGGAAACCTAAATTTTAAAACATCTGTTTTATAACCTAAGAGAAATGTGAGATCTTAAGATTAGAAAATAGATTTTCCTCAGCAGGGCCTAGCAATTAGTTGTACAGATACAATAAAATTTATTGATCAACAGTTACTTGATTTTTGCTTTTTTTTAGCCACACCAACCTGCATTCAGGACTTAGTACTAGGTCTGTGCTCAGGGGTCACTCCTGACATGTTCAATCAGCCATATGCAAGGAAAATACCATAGGCTCAACCAAAGAGTTAACTGAATTTTAAGTATAAGCAGGTTCAGTTGCAATTAAGTTAACAGAGTAAATACTTAAAATTAGTTGAACCTTTGCTAATTAATATTATGGGGGAACACTTTATTTAATAAAGCAAATTGACTTTATAAAACTTCAGCAAGTTACCACAAAAGTTAAAAAATAAAATAAAAGAGTGAATTACTAAGGGTTTTCTTTTAACAGTACTTCAAGATTTTATGAATTCAGCTACACTTTATGACAACTTTTACTCAGTGTATGTTTCTTCTCATTTTATTCACCAAACACAACTCCCCAAGTAAAGAGCCACATTTTTAGGTGAAAGTTAGGATCTATAGGTAGGTGAAGAGTCTTTCCTCAGTCAAGTTGCTTGAGAACTAGGTAAGTGGTAATGCAAGAATCCAGGAGAAATGATTAAAACAAAAAAGTGTTGGTTAAATGAATGCTTAGACCATAAATAATTAGAAAGAGAAAAGAGTTTTGAAGGAAGAATACAGAAAAAGAATGGAAGAGGTGTTCTCTTAGAATGCAATGTGTATTGTGGGGAAAAAAGAGTGAAGTAGTTAAAGCAATTAAAATATAAAGAATCTGATCATGGTGACAAAACTCATAGACAGTAAGTAGATTTTAGGGGAGTCAAGAATGACTAAATATTTTATCTCTGAGTAAACAATGCAAATCTAGCATCAGAGAAAATTGGAAACTAGAAGAGGTGCTGATGTTGAGTGGTGATGAATTAAATTTGAGATATATTAAGTTTGAGGTAACAGAAGGTATTTGGCTTCAGAGTATCATTAGGCAACTGACAAGCAACTTGTAGCTCAGCAGAGTATCAGCTCTATGTACATTTAATGGACACATATAATGCGGTATAATTAAAATAGAAAGTTTGAGTAGGTAAATGTTATATCAATGAAAGACACGAGTTTGAGATATGCAGATTTTTTTATTGAATGATATCAAGAACTATGAAAATGGAAAAAACAGGAGTACTGAAAAAAACTCTATTCTCTTTAATACCATATAAAATGGCAAAATATTTCAATGCAATCACAGATAATAATTGGGAAAAATATATATTCTGCTATTGACTTTCATTAGTAATTATGCTGAAACTGATAGTGCTAATTCTAGATGATTTATTGGAGGGAGAAGTAAATGTAGATCTTGTTTGGTTAATATTGCCAATTAAAAGAAACGTGAAAGAATCAGAAAAGTTTAGTCATTATTTTATCAGGAGAGAATTGTCCCAATCTTTGTACATTCAGGTGTGGTTTCAGAAAGAGGAAAGAAAACATAACTCGGAGCCAGGACTTCAGTTACTTAAATGAAATAAAGTAATTCATGAAATATTCAAAATGTTAACAAAGATAATACAGCTAACAAAACTATTGTAGCGTTAGAAAATCTTAAAGTGAGCCCTTATATTTAGAATCAAGAGGCAGACATGTAATCCAATATATAATGTGTCCTAATTTGAGTGAATAAATCACACTAAGAAAAAGGAGAAATTCATGTCACTTAAGCAAGGATATTGGAATGGTATTTTTATTTTCTAACCATCAACTAATAACTACCATTGATTTAGCATGACATTGAACCATAACATCAAGTAGTGAAAATTTAAGGCATCGCTTCAATATCCCATCAGCCATTTATAAGTGAAAGCTCCCATATATCACTGACAATGCGAAAACAAAAATTTTCACCAGTTGTAAAAATCTCATCAGGAATACCTGACTTTAATACTTAGATTGTAAAATTGACAAATTATGGTTTATTTTATGGCGATTTTATTGGTGGAATGAATTGTTGCCTGTTTATTAGTCTGTATTTTGTTTTGTTTTCTAAGGTGATGGATTAGCATTTATATGCAGGTACTTATTCCAGTTGTCATTAAATCCCTTTCCATTTTATCCAGTTTATTGCTGCTCTCTTCTGAAGCACATGCACGGATTCTTCCTCTATATTTTTTCTTTTTGTATATCATACTTATAATTTTAATCTGTATTTAATTAGGTGAAGTTTAACCTGCCATGTATTGGATTATAAACAGCTAATAAATAAATAAATAAAATGGATAGTCAACATTAGTCCATTTATCTGCAGCAGTATTTATATAGGACCATATGATTATAAAGAATTGAATATGTTATGTCTGGTTTTTATACTAATTGGCTGGCTTTCTTGTAAAATAATTATTTTGCCTGAGGAAAATGTAATATAATAAATAATAAGTTCTGCAAAGAGATAAAGATTTTCTTAAATTTTAATAGACACATATTTCAGTTGAATTTACAGTTTTATAAAACCATGTCGATTTGAGGTGTGCAGGTATATGCCTTTTCAAACATGTGTTACCCCATCATACCCACCAACTAAGTACCAATAACACTTCATCACAGTAGTCACATTCCTCCCTTTAATGTCACTCCCCTTTCCCCTCAGTAAACTCTTCTGTAGCTAAAAGACAAGGGTTTGTTTTGGTTTGGTTTGATTTTTCCTTTTCTTTCCTCCTTTGTATTCTGTATGTGAACAAAATCTTCTGGTATTTGTCTTTTTCCTCCTGGTGTTGTTTGGGCCACAGCAGAAGGTGCTCAACAGTATAATCAACTCTATGTTTGGGAGTCACTTCCGGTAATACTGGGGAGAATGCAGTACCAAAGATTGAGCCTGGTCTCCTGCTTTCAAAGCAGTCTCTTGTGTCATCTCTCTAGACCCGGCTTTCTGATTTGTTTCTTTTTACTTCCTTTCATGTGGCCACAAGAGCGATTCTTTCATCTTTTTCTAGACAAATGGTAGTATAACTGAGTAGCATCATGTACGTTAAACAGTATCCTCTTATCTAATCATCTGCCACTAGACACATGCACTCTATTCATATATTAGTGACTGTAGAGCAGTACTTCACTTAAGAGGGCAAATATCTTTTCAAATTAGCATTTATGTTCTTCAAATAGATGTGAGTAGAATTTCTCAATTATGCAAAGTGTGGTTATATTTCATTGTGATTTAAAGTTGCAACTAACCAGTTGTTTGTTCTTCCTAGTTTTGTCCCATAAGTCTGTTATCCAGCTGTATGTCTTCCTTGGAGAAGCACCTATCCAGCACTTTTACCCATTTTTATCTTATTTTGTTTGTTTTTTATATTATTTTTGAGTTGTGTGAAGTTTTTGTATGTCATGAATTCAACTTCATGATAGATTTATAATGTACTAATATTTCGTCCTTTATTTTTAGTAATAGTCTATTTTATTGTGAAAATTAATTTACATTGTGTTTACAGACTCATTTGTTTATTTTGCTTTTGGTTCCTTTACCATAGAAGCCAAGTCCCAAAAGATGGCTAAGGCACTGCTATGAAGTCATCATGACTTGTTCATTCGTGTTTTATGGTTCCAACTTTTACTTCCAGGTATTTAGTCCATTTTGAAATAGCGTGTATGTAGTAGGAGACCACTTTCATTTTTATTCATCTGATTGTCTAATTTTCTCATTTTTTCTTCATTGTGATCCTGAATCTTTCATCATAAATTAACTACACATATATGTATAGGGTCCCAATTCTGTTCTACTAATCTGTGTGTAATCTTTTATTCTTGTTCCATATTGTTCCTATTGTAATAGATTCATTGAAGTAGGGGACCAAAATACCTCCATACTTCCTTTAGTCACTCCACGCCACAAAAAAAAATGTGGTACCGTGTGAAGTTTAGGGATTTCTGGTCTAAGTCCTTAAATAAAATTGCTGAAATGTTGATTGAATTGAATATGTGTAATGTGACCATTTTCACAGTGCTTAGTTTTTCAAGTCTATGAACAAGAATATATGCTCAGTGTTTTCTTTCTTTAAACAATATCTTATTATTCTCATCATACACATTTAAGCTACTTTAGCTACTGTATTACTTAATTTCTGATATGAGTAGTCCTTAAATATATTTTTGTTGTTTATTATTATCAGACACCGGTATATTTCTAATACATTAAGTCCTTCAGTTAGAAAAAGAAGATGTCTAAGTTGACAGGAAGTGAAGCTTATAAGAAATGTCAGGTCACAGAGCACAGAGTTATCAATCATTTTAAAAGCAAGTAAACATGGAAATTGCAGCAAGAAAAAGAAGTGATGCCTTAATATGGGTCTGAGATTTGTAAAGGTAGAAAGTTTGATGGTGCATGAAGCATAATGAAATTTTAAGAAATAGAGTGAATAGAATATGTGAAGAGAAATAAGTTATAAAACTTATCCAAAGTGCAGAAATATAAATAAATACCAGAATGACAGCTATGAAGTGAATTAAGGTAGTACAATTGTTTACCTGTAAAATAAGTTGAAAGCACAAAATTTGTAAGTCTACAACTGTACCTCATGGTGTCTCACTAATAAAAAAATATTTAAAAATATAAGTTGAATAGAAAATATTCAACAGATAAATCTTATCATAGGTTATAAGAATTGTATTATGTCTCACTACTTACCTTCTGGAAGCAAAGTGAATAGAAATAGTAAAGATTTTTCTGTTACTTTCCTTTGTATTTTGATTTGTCAATAATCACTTCCAGTATCTTGGAAATGTGGGAAAAAAAGACAAAAGTTACATTATGAGGAACTTGTACATTATGAGGAACATCTGTCGACGATCAAGAATCAGGGACGCTGTCTCATTTGCCAAGGTGTCAAAAATCAGATGGGCTGGTCACGTAATGAGATTTAAAGATGACCGCTGGACTAGAGCTGTTACTGACTGGATTCCATGGGATGTCAAAAGACCGTGTGGCCGCCCACCTACCAGATGGTCAGACTTCTTCGTCAAGATCATGAATGATCGGTTTGAGGCTCTTCATGTTCCCAGAGCGAACAGATGCCATTGGGCTACACTAGCACGCGACAGGGACAAATGGAGACGTTACTGGCGCCCGCTCAAGCAAATCGACGACTAACGGGAAGTTAAGTGATTTAAGTGAAGTGATGAGGAACTTGTATCATTAAAGTTATATATAATATATAATTTATAATTTTTATCTATTATTATCTGTATATAATTATACAGTTAATAATTTAATATATATAAATTAAATTAAATTATTGAAGTTCCAGTATGCCAATTAGCGTCTTAAATGTCTATATCCAGTCGACATAGTCTACAAAGCTTAGCGGAAAATGGTGACATTGAGACAGAATAAAACTGAATGCATTGGACTTTACCCTGAGCACCGATGAATGTGCTATCCTCCTCTCTCCAAAAAAAAAAAAAAAACATGGTTTCCAGTACATGTACACTATGGACTGGAGCGATAGCAAAGCGGTAGGGCATTTGTCTTGCGTGCAGCCAGCCCGGCCAAGCCAGGTTCAATTCCTCCGCCCCTCTCGGCAAAGCCTGGCAAGCTACCCATGGCATATTCAATATGCTAAGCACAGTAACAACAAGTCTCAAAATGGAGACATTACTGGGTCCGCTCGAGCAAATTGATGAACAACAGGAGGACAGTGTTTGTTTGTTTTTTGAAGCTAAAATGATATTCTTCAGTCAGAAGTGAATTTATCCAATATTTGTCAGTATTTACATGTAAAAAGAACATGAAAATGTAAATAAGTAGGTTGATAAATATTGGTCTATTTTTGAAATTTTAAAATTATATATATTTTAAATTGCTAAAATTTTATTAACTGTTTAAAGCAAGAAAAGAAACAATATAGTATATGGTATATGCATAATCTTACATTGTCAGTGAAGTAACACTGATAATGTTAGTGTTTGAATACCGATGGCAATGTCTTTAGAATACATATTATAATATTTAAAGTGTTCATTTAAAAATGACTAAGGTTAATTCAGTAGAGAATAATAAGGAAACACAAAATGTTCAATCTACCCGAATGAATCAAAGGAGAAATAAAGGGGGAATGAGCCATATGAGACGTACTGAAAACAGAGACAGAAACCTGACATAAACTAACCATATCAATTATAATTTAAATGTAAATGATTTTGACTCCAATTAAATGACAGATTATAATATTGAACAAATAAAAAAACTGCTAATTATAGGAAACTTATTTTAAATATTAAGAGTGGAAGTAAAATAATGAAAAAATAAAAGTATAGGAATATTGAGGAATGAAAACAGCTGTTGGATTCAGATTTATAGGAGTGCTAGCAAAGTGGGTAGGGCATTTGCCTTGAATGTGGGCGACCGGGGTTCGATTCCTCTATCCCTCTCAGAGAGCCTGGCAAGCTACAGAGCATATCCCACCCACAGGGCACAGAGCCAGGAGTAAGCCCTGAACATAGTTGTTGGCTGGAGCAATAGCACAGCGGGTAGGGCGTTCGCCTTACAAGCGGCCAACATGGCCTACCCGAGTTCGATTCCTCCGCCCCTCTCGGAGAGCCCGGCAAGCTACCGAGAGTATTTGATATGCCAGACACAGTAACAACAAAGTCTCCAATGGAGACGTTACTGGGCCCGCTCGAGCAAATCGACCAAAACAAAACAAAACAAAATAAAAACATTCATCTTAAACATGTATGCAGTTAATAATAGTGTTGTAGAATGCATGATGGCTATATTATTTTTTTTGATGGCTGTATTATTAAATCAGGCCAGAGGGATAGCATAGCCAGTAAAGCATTTGCCTTGCATGCGGCAGACACAGGTTCGATTCCTCCAGCCCTCTGAGAGAGCCCGGCAAGCTACTGAGAATATTCAGGTCCGCATGGCAAAGCCTGGCAAACTCCCATGACGTACCCAATAGGTCAAAAAACACTAACAAGTCTCACAATGGACGTTACTTGTGCACACTCTAGCAAAACAATGAGCAACAGAAGGACAGTGCTACAGCGCTATATTATTAAATCAGACAAATCCAGATGGATGTTTTCATACTGTTCTCTCAGTGACTGATAGAAAAGAAAAATAAAAACTAAGCAAGGACATAGAAGACTTGAACATCAGCACTGAAATTTACCTACCTGATGCCTATATGTTGTTGCAAGCACTTCAATGTCCATTCTTTTGAAGGGCATATTTACTGGCCATCAGTCACACTTCAAACTGAGTTATTTCTATATTTCCATAAACGTTATGTATATAATTCAAAACATTTATGTACATTTTAGAGGATCAAAACACAAAGTCGATTGCCTTCTGAACAAAATGGAATTAAATTAGAAATCAAACAGTATATTAAATTTTACCAAATATTTGTAAGTTAGATACCAAGTTCTTTGGGAGTGTGGGTGGGGCCACATCCAATGGCGCTCAGGGCTTTCTCGCAGGGAAGTTCTGTTCTCAGGGATCATTCCTGGAAGAGCTCAGGGAATCCTCCATCGTACCAGCAATTGAAATAGGACAAACTGTGTGCAAAATGAGTTCCTTAACTCCCTTACTATCTCTCTATCAAGTTCTTTATAGCATAATTCTAATAACTCACTGGTTAAAGGAGAAATCAAAGGAGGTATGGGATAAATTTGGTAACAAAAATATTGCTTATCTGAATATGTAGGATACAGTTAGCTAAAGCAGTGCTAAAAGAGAGCTCTGCCAACTTAAAATTTATGCTAGAAATTAAGAAAAGTGCAAATAAACCTGTTTCAAATTTAAGAACCTAGAAATAGAGAACGTGTGCAATTAAAAAAAATAAGAGCAAAGATCAATTAAATAGAAATAGAAGAAGAAAAATCAACAAAGTAATTTGGGATTTTAGAAAGTATGAGTAAGATTAATAAGTCCTTTTTAAGACTCTCAAGATAAAGCGACAAAAATAATCAGTATGGTGAATAAAGTAAGTTATTGCTATTATGTTTCATAGAGACTTTAGAGCAATATTTTAATATGTTTAAGACAACTTTATTATTATAAATTTTAAAGCTTGGAAAAATCCCCTGGAAAGACATCATCTGCAAGTAACTACATAAATAGTATAAATTTTTAATAGTATGATGCATATTAAAATTAAAACATTGAATTTAAAACTTTAAAATTCCCAGGTCCATTTTACTTCTATGGTGATTCCTATATTTAAAAAAACATATCACTCTTACATGAACTTTCATAAAAGAGAGAAAACATAAATTTCAAACTGGTTTTAAAAAAGCAAAAATTTTTATAAGTATCTAAATATTTGATATGAGCTCAATAAAGGCATTGCTATCAAAAGGAATTTAATATATCCAAAAAAGAATAGGTATATTTCTTAACTCAGTATTAGAAAATAGAGCCCCCTATACTATGCTATTCTATGTATGCCCTATTTATATTTCTTGGAGAGAGACACACTCAGAAGTGCTCAGGAGCTCCTCATAACTCTGTGCTGAGGGCTCACTGGTACTAGATGTTCAAACCTAGTTCCACATGCAAGTTCAAAACCTTACCTCCTTCTTATTTCTCTGCCCCTCCTGTTGTGTATTTAAAAGTCCCTGCTTCTCCTGAACCACTTAAACGATAAGTCAGCTCAACAACAGCTTTTGCGCACCACCCTGTCCTTGCAGGACATTATCAGCAGAGGCCAACCAGAGTTTGGCCAAAGGCTTTGTGCCAGTCACATTTATCTTCTGGGAAACAAGAGGAAAGGTTGGAGATACTGAGCCTGCCTGGGCCAGCTTCCTGTTAAGTTAGTATGAGAGCAGATGTCAGCCAATGGGCTCTTTGCTGTGTTATGTAATTTTGAGTGGTGAAGGCTTATCTGTGGGGCTGGGAAACATACCCATTGGTGCTCAGGAAGCACTCCTAGCTCTGTGCTCAGAGATCACTTCTGGCGGTGCTCAGAGGATCGGCTACAGTGCCAGAGATCAAAGTGGCCACATATAAACAATGCCTTCAAGACAAGCATCCTACCCACTGTTCTGTCTCTCCATCCAACATCACCTTCCTCTTAAACAAGATGCAAACACTCCATACACAGCTATAAATAAATAAATAAATAAGGAACATTTTTGTATTAAAAATGAAAGGATTTGGGCTGGAGTGATAGCACAGGAGGTAGGGCATTTGCCTTGCACACAGCCAACCCAAGTTCAATTCCCAGCATCCCATAAGTTCCCCTGAGCACCGCTAGGAGTAATTCCTGAGCACAGAGCCAGGAATAACCCCTGTGCATCACCAGGTGTGACCCAAAAAGAAAAAAAAAGAAAAGAAAGAAAGAATTTGAGCTTTCTCATCAAAGTCCGAGAGTATCACTTAAGTTCTTCAATCAGAAGATCCAGATGACATTTAGTCCAGACTGACTGAAGACATATTAACCGGGTTAAGGCTCATGCCTTGCACATGGCTGAGTGAAGTTTAATTCCTGGCACTACCTATGGACCCCTGAGCATTACCAGCAGTGATGGTAATTACTCTGATCACAGAGTCAAGATAAATCCTGAGCACTGCCACGTATGGACCCAAACACCCTCTTCACCCACTGCAAAAACAAACAAGTAAATATATTATAGGTAGATCTTAGTTTACACGTAACTAGTTCCTGATCCATTGATTTTCTTTTCTTTGCTGGCAAACCTCACAAAAGTGCTCTCTTGCTTTATTATGTAATATAATAGTTGTTCAAGCTGTTAACACTCCATTGAAACTACTCTTAGCAAAGTTTCCCATTATGAAAATCATGGTATGTGTTTCTGTCACTGTTTCACAATACCGGAAGTGTATGATTAACTGCTTACAGCATGGAACCCTCACTGTTCATCCATTCACTACCTCTCTCAATTTTTGTAAAATTGATAGTATTATTTTCAATACTTTAAAAAAATCAACACAGAAGCAATCTGAGCTGGGAGTTTCCACTGTGAGAAAGTTTGAAGTTACAAATGCCTTTAATTTAATACACATCTATTGCTTTTCTACTATTTATTGGGTAACTTGGATTATGGTTTTTTTCCTGGAAATTTTTTTGTTTTGTCCAATTGTAATAATGTTTCTTGTAAACCACCCTTAATATCCTTTCTATGTATGATTTGTAATGCTAATGCTTATTTTATTCCTGATATTGGTGATTTTCCTTTAATTCATCTTCTAAGGGAGTCAAGATTACTTTGTTAATTTTCTTAGTTTTTGTTTCTATTTAATTGATTATTGCTATTACTCTTTATCTTGTTGGTATGTTATTTATTACTTTGGTTTCATATGCACTTCTTTATTTCTAGCTTCTTCAACTGGAAATTTAGAAGATATATTTGTACCATTCTTACTGTCTAAACTAGCTTTTAAATCTATATATTTCCTTTTAATCACTGCCTTAGCAGCAATCCACATATTTTTATATGTAATATTTTGTTATCATTTGGTTTAATTCAACCATTTATGCACTCAAGACATCTGTAAGATTGTATGGTATCAATAGCATTTTTCTACTTTGTAGCACTGTAGCACTGGGCACAAGTAACATCTCCATTGTGAGATGTTGTTTCTGTTTTTGGCATATGAATATGCCACGGGGAGCTTGCCAGGCTCTGCCATGCGGGTGGGATACTCTCGATAGCTTGCAGTGCTCTCCAAGAGGGGCGGAGGAATCGAACCTGGTCAGCCCATGTATCAGGCAAACTCCCTACCCACTGTGCTATTGCTCCAGCCCTTCCACTTAGTACGTCACAAAAATCAAAGTACTCAGGCCCCAAATTTTATAGTAAAATTTGTCATTTTCTTTTGATTTCCCCCATATTTAATTGGTGACTCATTTATGCATGCTATGCCATTTCAATAGCTCTTGTACTGATTGCTACTGTTTCTATTCCTGTTGAGGTTTCCCTAAGTCTGATGGGTCTAGTTTCTAACAACTACAATCTGACTTAGCTTCAGTCAGTCTAGACCAAATGTTATCTGGATCTTCTTCACTTCAGTGACACTCTTAAACTTTGATGATAAAGCTCAAATTCTTTCATTTGTCATACAAAGATCATCATTTCTCTCTTTTTTTTTACTGATTTCTCTTTTTTTTTAATTTTTATTAGTGAAACACCATGAGGTACAGTTGTAAACTTACAAATTTTTGTGCTTGGGTTTCAGTTATACAATGATCAAACACCCATCCCTCCACCAGTGCCCATTTCTCACCACCACTGATCCCAGTATCCCTCCCACCCCCCATCCCCCCATCCCACCCTGCCTCTGTGGCAGGGCATTCCCTTTTGTTATCTCTCTCCTTTTGAGTGCTGTGGTTTGCAAAAGAGACATTGAGTGGCAATCATGTTCGGTCCACAGTCCACTCTCAGCACGGATCTCCCATCCTGGGAGGATCCTCCAAACACCCTTTATTTGGTGCTCCCTTCTCTATATGAGCTGCCTTTTACCCTAGCATGTGTCGCTAGCCTCCAAGTCATAGAGTAAACCTCCTGGTACTTATCTCTGCTATTCTTGGTTTTAGTCTCCCAATTTGTTACTTTATGTTTCCCAGATGAATGCAATCTTTCTATGTCTGTCCCTCTCTTTCTGACTCATTTCACTTAGAATGATACTTTCCATGTGATGCCACTTGCATATAAATTTCATGACTTCATCTTTTCTAACAGCTACATAGTACTTCATTGTGTAATTTTCAGGTGTTTGACTTGGTTCTCCGTGTCTGTGTGTGATTCACTTCTATTCTCAGTGCATTGTAGTCTGAAAAGATTGTTGATACTATTTCTATCTTCCTGATTCTATTGAGGTATGTTTTGTGTCTTAGCACATGGTCCATTTTGGAAAATGTTATGTGTGCACTGGTCATTTCTCTCTTTTTTAATTAACCAATCCTCAGTCATAGGGACCTGCTTCAGTTTTCTGAATATATTTTGTGTGTGATTTTTTTATTTTTCTAGTCCCCCATCATCATCACCCCATTTTCTTTCCTGATTGCCATACTTTTATCTGGGAGCTTATACTATACTATACTATACTATACTATACTATACTATACTATACTATACAAGCTTTCAGATTTTGTTTTCGGTTTTGATTTTGATTTGCAGTCTATTTTTTAGGGTTTTCCCTGAGCTCTGTTCTCAGGCATCACTCCTGGTGGTGTTCTGGAACCATTTGTGGTACTGGAATTGAACCCAGGTTGACTGAGTACAAGGCAAGCACATTACTCCTGGAATATCTTGCTGACCTCTCTGCTTTCTGATCTTACCGGTCTTTTGTCAACCACTCTAAGAAATCCTTAGACTCATATAAGTGGCCCCATCTTCACCTGATATTGCTGTTACCTTTCTGCATCAGTTATTGCCCTACCATAGAACTTTATATCCTACATATGAGACATCATTTTGCATCTGTTCCTGTTATTCTTACTCCACTCAGACTGATACCCTCCAGATCCATCCATATAGTGGCAAACTGCATGATTTCACTCTTTCTTATAGCGAGTAGCATTCCATTGTGTATGGATATCGTAGTTTTTATATCTAGTCATCTATTATTGTAGATGGAGAGATAGCACAGCGGGTAGGGCGTTCGCCTTACAAGCGGCCAACATGGCCGACCCGAGTTCGATTCCTCCGCCCCTCTCGGAGAGCCCGGCAAGCTACCGAGAGTATTTGATATGCCAGACACAGTAACAACAAAGTCTCCAATGGAGACGTTACTGGGCCCACTCGAGCAAATCGACGATCAACGGGAGGGCCTTTACCTTTTACCTTTACCTATTATTGTATATTTGAGCTGTTTCCAGATGTGGGCTATTGTGAACAGTGCTACAGTGAACAAACACAAAGGTGAAATGACTTTTCTGAGTAGTTTTTGGGCCCTTAGGGTTGATGCCAACAAGTGAAATGTCTGGATCATGTGGAAACTCATTTGAGAAGTGTCCGTATTTTTTTACAAAAACGCTGGATCAGTCAACGTTTCCACCAGCAGTGAATGAGGGTACCTTTTCCCCACATACCCGCCAACACTAGTTGTCTATGTTCTTTGTGATGTGAGCCAGTCTCACAGGTGTGAGATAATATTTGATTTGCATTTCCCTTATGATAAGTGATGTAGAGCATTTCATACACCTTTTTTCTCTTCTTTGAGGAAATTTCTGTTTATCTTTCCTCTCCCCAATTTTTGATGGGTTTACTTTTTCTTGTAAAGTTATACTAGTGCTTTATATATCTTGGCTACATGATACTTTATCTGATGAGTGATAGGAAAACATCTTCCCTCAGTCTGGGTGTGTGTGTGTGTTTATTCCAGTTATTGTTTCCAGGCTACTATCCTCTGTTACTTAACTTGGTGGTTTTCTAAGATATTTCCAAAATTGCATCTGCTACAACATGGGGGTAAACCGTTATCATTTGCCACACATTCCCAGAGCATACTCTGAGGGCTTGGGTTGAACGTTCTTCTCTTCCTCCATGGCCAGAGTTATGGAAGTCACCTACTATTGTTGATGCATAGTTGCTTTGAGGTCCATGTTAGAGTTACATACAGAACAACTATCACTCTCTGTAGGATAACACTGGTTTGTCTTTTCTGCCTTGCCACAAGCAAGGAGTTTAGGTTTATTGGGTTACCTCCCATCACAGAGCTCCCATTCCTTTGTGTTTATCTGTAACTTCTTTCTTTGTGCTCTGTTGACTTGTAAATGTTGTTTTCCTCTTCTCCTTAAGTTCCTTGCATAGTTAATTCAGAGCAATGTTCTTTTTGTATGGACACAAGAAGACAGTTAATGCTATGCTATAGTAACATGGGAGAGAATTGACTCTAAATGATATTTTCCTCCTGGACATCTGTTCTTTTACTTTCTAGAACCCCCAAGAGTAGGGTCCCAACAAGGGACTGAATGGAATCAGGGCAAGCGGTAAGCTATGTGCTACCCTGACAACAAGAAGGACCTGGCCAAAGTGCCTAATGCTTAACTATAAGTTAAGAGCTTGGTCATGGACAAATGCTGCCATGATTCAAAAAGCAATAACTAGCTTCGGACTCTGCTAGGGTTAGAAATAATTAATCTGGCCTGAGTACTGTAGTCTGAGTATGTGGCAAGATGTTCCCAGGAGAGCTGCCCTACAAGACTCAATGTATCTCTTACTGTGTCCATACAATAATAACTAATATTAAGATGTTAATTAAGATATTAGGAGGAGAAAAATACCCCTAGGTGATGTTTCCGCCATTGAATGGCTTTTACTATGGGACTAGGTGTGTGTCTGCTGCGAGTACTGCGGAGTGGAAGAGACGAGGGAGTTGGAGGAGAGGTGAGAGGGAGTGCAGGATGCGAGATGGAGTGTGGAGAGATGAGCGGGAGAGACAGGAGATGGGAATGAGGAGAAGTGTGAGACTAGAATAGGGAGCTCAGAGAGACTGGGGCAGGCGCATGGGGAGAATGGAATAAAGGGCATCTGATAAATCAACCCACTTTGGCCCTCGTTTCCTCCTCCATCTGCCCAATGGCATGGGCCACTCCGGGTGGGGGAGCGGCCCAGGCCCACCAAACCCAGGTGCCAAGGGGGAGAGCTGCCAGGGTCTCTCCCCTGGCCACCCTGGAGGGAATATACAACTATCATTGTCTCTTCCTTGCCTCAACCCATGTTTTGGGGCTCTGTAATTTCTTCTAACTACCACAGCTTGGTAAGTTTTTATGTAATATGGGCCAGCACAGATCTTGTTGGCATGTCATACCTGGAAGCAGCCAAAGCCAGTTCAGAATCTCTGCTTTTATTGTACAAATGTTTGCTCCTAAGGGTGTGATGGACAGAGATAGCCCATGGTCACATTACAGCCAACAGGTAAGTCGCCTGGGAGAAATGGGCTGCATCAGGGAACAAACAGGCTAATGAGGCAGGACTGCACACTGGGCTGGTACCTCTCACCTGCAGGTAAGTGTCCCTTCAGTTGTCCAGAGGTGGAGGGCAACGGATGAGGATAGCAGTGATGGTGCACAAACAGGCTGTGGATTATTTTTCTCTTTAGACACTGTAAGACTAAATACATAATAGCACTGCACTGTAGCACTGTCCTCCTGTTGTTCATCAATTTGCTTGAGCGGGCCCAGTAACGTCTCCATTGTGAGACTTCTTGTTACTGTGTTTGGCATATCTAACACAACATGGGTAGCTTGCCAGGCTTTGCCATGCGGGTGAGATACTCTCAGTACCTTGCTGGGCTTTCCGAGAGGGGCAGAGGAATAAATAAATAATAAAGAGTCAAAAAGTGTTTTTTGTGTTAATGAGCAACTAAAAGCTTTAAACCATTTTATTTCAATAGCTAAATTCAATATAATTTAATGGCAATGAATCAAGCCCTTGTGAAAATTAGAGGAAGAATATTTTACCCTATGCTTAAGATAGGAATACAGTCGACCTTATAAATTTTGCTATACTCATTTGATTGCTTGAAAATTAAATTGGCTACAGCTTAATTTTCCCGTGAAAGAGGTTAAACTATTTTCCACTTTTTCTCTCCTATCACCAATTTAGAGATGATCCTAGGAAGTTTTTGCCCAATTAGCTCTGTAAAGGATGAAATATTAAGTACTGAGGAAATACCACATATGTCATGTACAACTCACCGAGCTAATGCATCTGCTATAGTAGAATAACTTTCTATTATATGTTCAAATTGTACTGTGATTTGGGATTGACTGAGAAGGGGTGGCTAGTGTGACGAGCAGCAAGATGAAGATATATTTATACCAACCCCATGCTTGAGGCCATGCTTGACTCACAGAATGACAAATAGAGATGTGTTTCGTTGGCTACAGTTCAGAGACCCTCCAATTGCATTCATGGCACTGAATGCACCCAAAGCTAGGAGCTTGGGGAATAAAGAATTACCAAGTGCCAGCTTCAGAATCAGCCTGCAAAGTCCCTTGACTTTGCCAGTTTGAAACAGATTTTTCAAAGATTGTACCTTTTCTACATTTCCACTGAAGACTCTTTTTTTCCCCCAATGTTTTCATACTTAGCAAGTAATACAAATCATGGAGCTAAAATAGGTCTCAATATGGCTCTGTGGGCATGATTTTTAAGTGCTCATTTTTGTTTTGTTTTAGTGGGCATTGTGTATGTCTAAAGGGTTGATTTTAATTATTTGTAGTTCAGTTTATTTATCTTTCTTTCTCTTTTTTTTACTTTATTCTTCCCTTCCTGCTTCCTTTCCTCCTTTAATCTTTCTTTACCTTTTTTATTCTTTCTTTCATCCTCTCTGTTTTTCATTTTCTTTCTCCTTTTTTCTTTCTCTCTTTATTCTTCCCTCCCTCCCTCCCTCCCTCCCTTCCTTCCTTCCTTCCTTCCTTCCTTCCTTCCTTCCTTCCTTCCTTCCTTCCTTCCTTCCCCCACTCTGCTCAGTGTCTATTCCAGGCTCGGTGATAAAAGGTGATTTCTGGTGTTGCTCAGGAAACTAGATACGGTGCCAAAGATGGAACCACGGTTGACCACATGCAAAGCAAATGCCTTACGTTCTGTGCTATTTTTAAACCCCCACTTTTAGTTATTTCTTAAATTTTAAATTCTAGTTTAAATTTCATAAAGGTTAAGAAAAATAGATTCACAGATATGAACAAAGGACAAGCTGAGTATTTCATTTCTAGATGTTAATGTGCTCATGATAAGAAAAGAGAGAGCTGACCCTTGCTGGACAGGACACTCAGGAGTCTAGGCATGTACTCTACAGCATTTTTCTGGTGGGTAAATCTGTTTTAGTCTCTCTGTCTGTATGTGATTCACTTAATGTATAATTAAACCCCCAAGCAAAAAAGTCTGGTCAGACTTGGAATACACATCTCTTGAATGGGCAGGGAGGCATGAAGAGTTTCACTAAGATCTCATGCAACGGAAGAAAATATGGATAATACTACTATGAGAAAAAGGGTGAAATTAGTGGGTGGTAGTGAAACTAAAAGTGATGACTCAAAAACAAAAAAAATAATCAAACATCATAGTATCGGATTTCAGTGAAGGTTTCAGGAAAGGTGTGATGTTGGAAAACAAATAGGGTTTAAAGAATTGGGCTCAGAAAACTTGTAGCAAAGAAAAGTTTGCGTAAAAACTAGTTATTACACCAAGACTGTGGACAATAAAGACAGATCCTTAAGTTTCTGCTCAGATGAGTTTTGGGCTTGCTATGCCTCTCATACTTTTCAAAATGATTGGCAATCTGCTCAGAACTCTGTTTCAACAAACTGCTCTCTTAGTTCATGAAAAGGAATCAAGAATATCTAAAATCCTTCATATCTCTGTGCTTTATTATCACCACTCTTTTTATTTTTTAGGGAATTTTTTTCTTAGCCAGCTTCTAAACTACAAATGTTCTTAAGAAGCAAAATAACAAAAAAAGACAAATAATCACCAGATCAGTAGCACTGTAGCACTGTCCTCTCGTTGTTCATGGATTGGCTTGAGTGGGCACCAGTAACATCTCACAACAAATTGTGAGACTTGTTGTTACTGTTTTTGGCATATTGAATACATCACGGGGAGCTTGCCAGGCTTTCTGGGCAGGCAAGCTACTCTCAGTAGCTTGCCGGACTCTCCAAGAGGGGCAGAGGAATTGAACTCGGGTCAGTCATGTCAGCCGTGTGCAAGGCAAACACCTTACCTGCTGTGCTATCACTCTCACCAGATCAGTAAAATGTTAAAATAGAACTGCTTATTTTTCCCATATTGCCTGAAATATCTTGTCAATAAGGGTTGCCTTCATTTAATTTTTTTTTAATTGGCTTAATAGTCACATAGCACAGCGAGTAGGGTGTTTGCCTTGCACACGGCTGACCAGGGCAACCCGAGTTCGATTCCTCCACCCCACTCGGAGAGCCCAGCAAGCTACCAAGAGTTACTCTCCTGCAGGGCAAAAGCCTGGCAAGCTCCCTGTGACGTATTAGATATGCCAAACACATTAACAATAAGTCTCACAATGGAGACGTTACTGGGCCCGCTTGAACAAATTGATGGACAACGGGAGGACAATGCAGACAGTAATAGTCACATTAACTTCTATATCTGACTGCCAAATTTCACAAATGAACTTAGTTTTATAAGTTATAGATATGAAACCATTATGAATTATAATATTTAAAACAAATTTAATATCTGATCATATTACAATAGAATGACTACTTATACATAATTTGATAATAAAAATCAGAAATATATACATTAATTTTAGATTACATATATTCTAAAAAGATGCTACTATTATTACTATTTAAATAAGGTTAGCAAAATTAGCTCTTTTCTTTGATCACTTCTACCAATTGTTTGCAAATACTTTAGTATCAGGCTTATTAAATATTTTATCACGATTGTGAGATACTGTATAGCTCCTAATGATATCCTAATAAATCCTTACCAGAATGTCCATTCTATTTCCAAATAATCTTCTAAAAATCCTTGGTGATTACCTGCTTCCTAGGAAAGATATTTAAATTCTTTGCAAGAAAATGAAAGAACATTTGAATGTTTGACCATACTATGAGCATGCTATGGTCTTTGATATCTGTCCTTTTGTCTACATATATTATCTCTAAACTTCTTCATATGGCAAAGTCATGAGTCTAGTAACTTTTATGTATTAAATGAATATATATCCAGATACCAATTGTGATATATGATTTTAAGTTATTGCACAAGTATTAACCACACATTATTAATTAGATCTCTCTCTCTCTATATATATATATATGGAATCAATTCGAATTATTTTGTATTTTACCTCTCATTCATTCATAGCAATCCATTGTGTATATCTAAATATTAGTCTCATTTTATGGATAATGGAATTGTGAGGTGCATGAAAATCTAAATAGCACATTGGTAATAGTTAGCAATATAGGGTTAAAATTCAGTTTGCGCAAACTCTGAAGTAAGAGCACCTATGATTAAATTAGGCTTTGCTTCATATCAGCTGTTTTATTGTGAGCACTACACTTTACATATTATACTTTCAATTTCTTTGTTGATAAAAGTTAGTAATAATAATCTGTACCCAACTTACTGATAAATTATTAAATTGAATTAGTGTATATAGGACTTAAGACAGTGTATAATACATGCTTAATAAAAATTGTTTTATCGTTACGTGTTAGTTTCTGTAAAGCCCAACTACAAGTCCATTTGCAAAAATGAGTAGGTGATCAAATATATGCATGAAAAATATAAGTAACACATATTACTCTATATATCCATTATCACACAAGGAATTGTGTGCCATGTACTAACCATGTGCCATGTCCCTACCACTTAATCACTTAATCACTTAACTTCCCGTTAGTCGTCGATTTGCTCGAGCGGGCGCCAGTAACGTCTCCATTTGTCCCTGTCGCATGCTAGTGTAGCCCAATGGCATCTGTTCGCTCCGGGAACATGAAGGGCCTCAAACCGATCGTTCATGATCTTGACGAAGAAGTCTGACCATCTGGAAGGTGGGCGGCCACGCGGTCTTTTGACATCCCGTGGAATCCAGTCGGTAACAGCTCTAGTCCAGCGGTCGTCTTTAAATCTCATTACGTGACCAGCCCATCTGATTTTCGACACCTTGGCAAATGAGACAGCGTCCCTGATTCTTGATAGTCGACGGATGTCAGAACTCCGGATTCTTTCTCTCATTTGAGTGAAACGTGATATTCCAAGCATAACTCTTTCTATTTTTCTTTGGGAGACCTGAATAGCGTTCTCATCTTGTTTGCGTAGGGCCCAGGTCTCTGAGGCATATGTTAATGCAGGAAGAACAGCGGAATCAAAGAGATGTGCCCGGAGCCGGAGGTTCTTCGTCCTCTTATCTATTGCTTTGACGTTCTTGAAGGCGTTCCAAGCCGCTCTCTTCCTCCTGCGCAGCTCGGGTGCCAGGTCATTTGTCATGTTGACCTCTCGACCTAGGTACACATAGCTGTTGCATTCAGAGATGGTCGTTCTGTTGAGAGCGAATGGGGCGTCTGGAACGAGGCTGTTTCTCATAAACATTGTCTTCGTAAGATTCAGCTGTAGTCCTACCTTTCCACACTCATGGTCAAAGTCGGCCAGCATTTGTGCTGTCCCTACCATAAACAATAAACCATAAACCATGTCCCTACCATAAACCATGTCCCTACCATAAACCAGAAACTGTGCTTGACTTTTGAGAATAGAGCAGTGAAAAAAAGCAAACATTAAGCCTACCTTTATAAGCTTACACTCTCAATTTTTGATGATTATAATAGGCGATGAAAACGAGATGCATTCTCAACTAAATCCAGTGTTTAAGCCCATATGGGGAGGAGTGTAAATCATTTCTTATTATGACACTTGGTAGTGAAATTAACTCATCCGAATAGAAGTTTTATAACACATTTTAAAAACTTCTCTTTTTGGTATTATTACTGAGGTAACGTGGTTTATAATCATATTAATATTCAGGCTTTAGATGAACAATGTTACTGATTCACACACAACTAAAAGTCTTATTTATTCAGGTTTGGGGGCCACACCTAATGGAGTTCAGGGCTTGGAACTGGCTCTATGTAGGGGATCACTCCAGGAAGGAATCACAGTGGTGTGAAGAATTTGAACACGGGACAACAGTGTGCAAGGCACGTGCCCTACCTGCTGCACTACCTCTCTGGCCCAAGCAGCCGTATGTAGATCCAAGGTCTCAAAGAGATCCTTCTTTGTCAATAAGAGATCCTTAATCAAAGAGCAAGGTATATTCCAGGAAGCAGTTGTTTATTATTATTATTTTTAATGAATCACCATGAGATACAGTTACAGATTTACAAACTTTCTTGATTGTTTCAGCCATACAATGATCGAGTACCCATCCTCCACCAATGCCCATTCTCCACCACCAGTGTTCCCACTATCCCTCCTGCCACATCCTCCCTTCATTTCCCCCCTGCCACCTCTGTGGCAGACACATTCCTTTTACTCTCTCTCTCCTTTTGGGTGTTATGGTTTGCAATGCGGTTACTAAGTGACCATCATGTTCTGTCCATAGTCTACTTTCAGCACACATCTCCCATCCTGAGCAAGCCCTTCAAGCATCATTTACTTGGTGGTCCCTTCTCTATCTCAGCTGCCTTTTCCCCCAACATGTGAGGCCAGCTTCCAAGCCATGGAGCCATCCTACTAAGTAGTTTTTAAGATAAACAGAAGCAACACCTCAAAGTACTCTGTTGATGAAGTCTAGGAGAAGTTGTTTAAAAATATTTTTTAATGAAAGAAGAGTAAAAGCATGCCAATTACAAAATTGATCATGAGACCGCAAAATCTTGTCATTTTGATAACCTACCAGAGAACATTAGGCTGCAAAGCCTGCATTTTAGCACTACGCTATGAGACCGCTTTTAATTTTTGCCATTATCCTGCCTTCCTTTATAAACAACATTTCCCTAAGTCTGCCATCCAGGGAGTGAAAAATCTGCCACTGCAGAGCAGCCACTCTCCTCTGTCTAGTAAATGTGTTGGCACCTACGACCTCCTTCTTCCATGTCTCTGTGCTTTGGGGAATCCATTTTCAACTTCGCTTGTAAACTGGAAGCAATTCTTTCCAGGGAAGCAGGTTTTAAAATGTTTCTCTCATAGCTGTGAAAAATGTGATCTCCAGCCGAGGCTGTAGAGAGATAACAGGGTGCCCTCCTTCAGGCAAGGGAGAGAGAAGACAATGTAGTGGGAAGAAGCTGTTTTCGCATTCAGCAAAGCAAACTCTGTTTGGGGGAGAGTTGCAAGTATCAGAGACTAAAAGACATGGCAGAAAAATGGGTAAGGGATAAAAGCACTAATGGAAATGATTAATTTCCCAGGCCTCTAAGAACAGAAATCCAGTCCAAAGCAGGAAGATTCCATTAGACACACTATTTAAGCTATCATCAGTGGAGGAAAACCAGAGATGACTATCACAACATATTGGGGATGCCTCCATGACACAGGCTGCACATAATTTCCCCTAGAGGCTGCCATTTCCAACCAATCCTTTAATCCTCTTCAAAAGGAACTCAGTGTAAAGCCCCTGAACTACAGGTATTACTCCCCTGTTAAAATCAGAAATGTAAGGGTTTGAGTGGACAAAAATGAACCTCACTGACACAATTCTTTCTAAATGACTTTTATAGACCATTGTGGTGTATTAAGAAAGCTAATGAGTATTATTTGATTTAATTCACTCCAGTTCTTGCTAGGTCTGTGCTATGACTAAAGCACTGTGTGTGATTGTATTTATAAAAACGGGTACCTACGGGATTCAGTTCTCTCAAGTCTTTGCTGTTAGAGAAAGCTGGCAATGAACTATGATGAAAATCCAAGTTTTCTTTGGATGTAATAATGTTGTACTTATATACTCAGATTATACAATAAATTCAGATTTCCTGCACATATGAGCGATCATTACTTTCTAAATTGCTGGAGAAATGTCACCAAACACTTAAAATAGTGACATGTGTATATGTCTTCCCCATAGGCCCTCCACTTAATCACCTAAGGAGAGTAGGTGTCTGAGTAAAACAGCAGTTCTTTTTTAACAAAAACCTAGAATCATCTTTAAATTTTAAGAATGCACCAAATAAACCTAGCTACGTCTTCTACTTATGACCTCTTCTCCTCATTTAGCTCTATGAAATCATCTAGAAACCTATGAAAGAAATTCCGCAGACTCATTTTCTAATTTCTGGTGAATTAAGACACCTATATAGGCAAGCAATTAAAGTTTTCAGTTCAAACTAGGAGAGGGCGCATTCTGAATGAAAATGGGATTTTGATATTGGTCTTTAAAGAAAAAACTAATGAGTTTGGTGTAATAAAAATGAGGGATTTTTCTTTGATTCTAAGATGATCACCTTTATGATAGTACATGGAGAGAGATTCAACTTGCTGCAGAAAGCAAATTCTTCCACATCTAGTTGGAATCTGTGGAAACAGACCAGGAATGAAGATTCGAATCTCGTGGCGTAGGACTATTACGTTAATGTGTCCTCTGAAAATTTGTTCTCTGACATGACTCTAGAGTTATCTATATATAATAGAAGAATAATACAGAGAATCTGAATTTTGCATCTGATTTTTATGGGAATATAAGCAATCTTATGATTATCCTAGATTTATAGTTCACACATAAAAATGATTACACAAGACAGAATGGCATGACTTATTTCTATGTCACAATGATTCTCACAGGTATGTCCCTTTTATTCCCATTTGAAAGATATGGAAACCACTATTCAGAAAACTAAGCTGATGAACCCAGTTTTCACTCTAAACCTGTATTTCATTAAAACTACAATGCATCAAAAACTAAAAAAAAAATACAGGATAACAAAAGAGGTTATAATTTTTTCCCATTGCCATAGGTTTTCTTTTTTTTTAAAGGTATTATAGGGCTATAGAGGTAATTCAAAGGTTAAAGCACTTGTCTTGCACACAACCTATCCCAGTTCAATCTCTGGGACCATATATAGTCATCTGCCATATACCTCTGAGGAATCCCTGAGCAGAGCTGAGTATAGTCCCAAATCTTCCCCTTTCCCCACCCCCCCAAAAAAAGTATTGTAAAAATTAAAGGTATATAATAAATGTACACAACAAAGAAAATATAAATGATTGGGAGGTTAATTTTTCACAATTTAAATAAAATGTTCGCAAGGATGTCAAGATTATTTGATATAATTTAGTACCTGATCATATTCAGTGGTCAGTTGCATTGGATGACCAAAGTAACTGCACACATGCTCCTTAGATGTTTATTCAAGTTAACATTGTATGTAAATGACAAAATTTCAGTATCATTATTCTGATACATTTTATATGAAAGCACTATCAAAATATTTTCATATTTTGTTTTGTGTGAAAATAGCAGAGGTAGCAGTCAATGACCTTGCAAACTATGTAATCCCAATAATAATTTAATTTTTAAATGATAAAAATAAAAAGCACAAAAATCAATTAAGCAGCGGTATAGATTGATATTAACCTAATGTATTTTATTCAAATGATATATGTGTTAATATAACATTATAAATGTCATGTAATGACTCCATGTTCACAATTACCTCAAGAGTGATTGAATAACTCTGGTTTGTGAGTACAACATAAAATAGAAAATTTGTAGCTGCCTAACTTCCTGTCGAGTTTCTGCAAAATTAGAAAATATGAGAACAAGTAATTTAATGCACTTAAATGCATCTTTGAATTTCTAGAACTATGTGAATGAGAAAAGACATTTCAGAAAACATTTCTATCTCTAAATTTATACTTCTGGTGCCACTTCAATGACTTGTAATGATTACAAAAATCAAAGAGAATTTCAGAGACTTCCTGAAATGACCTATTCCCAGAAGAGTAGATAATTTATTCAGACATTTTTTTGCTACTGCTCAAGAAAGCTATGGATATTTTATACATTTTTTCATCTTGTAATTTTATGGTTCATCATGAACACTTATAGTTAGTTCTTGCTTTTTTATTAACAGAAAAAATTAAGGTCATTTTCTTATTTTTTCAACTCTAGGGAATTATTTTTCACAAACTCAGAGTGTTCTTCACATTGCAGTTGTAGTCTTGTTTCATTTGATTATCTAACACAACAGGATCAAATACTGAGTAATATATAATGGCTCAGTAACTCTGGGGAGTTTGGTGCATATTTGAACATGCGTCCTATTCATCTCAGTCAACTAAAGGTAATTGCAACTGTGCTGAAATCTTTTTACCCTGGAGCTGAGAAATTTGAGCACCTAGGTCCTTGTAATTGATTTCCTTCAGTTCCAAACACTACCATCATTCATTTATGCACATTTATTGAGCATTCTGTGTTTCGGGCACTGTTTTTGCCACCTGGGACATGTCAGTTTAGTGAAAGAAAAGTTTCCTACCCTCCTGCGATTCTACATATGTGTATGAGTAAGAAGCTAGGAGAAGAGAAGGACAGTGAACAGAGACAACACGTAATTTTTTTGGTATATTAGAGGTGATGTTAAGTCCTACAGAAAATAAAGTGTAGAACATGGAAGACTGTATCATTAAAGAGCATGACAGAGTTTGGTTTTGGAGGGGGCGCTGATGAAAGTTGTGAAAAGAGTGCCCAATTACCTTAAGTATAACTTCAACAAACAAGGGCCATCTCGTTCCCATGTGAAAACAAGAAAATCATTGTTAGTCAAGCACAAGCTATTCAAATAAATAATTATGTGAAATGAAGGAAATGAAGGAGCATAGCTCTCATCACATTTGAAATGCAAATTATAACAAATCACTTATCAAGTGTTTCCTTCCCAAGAAAAAAGATTGGATCACATTTCTTTTGTTGTTTTTTTTTAAATAGTAATTTCATGGATTTTTTTAATGTGCTCTATAATATATTGAAAAAATCACATCCTATAAGAGAAGCTGGAATCTGCCAATGTATACCATGGAGGGATAAAGGCATCACTGGCAGATATTTACAAAAATGTATTAAAGACTAACAAAAATCATGAACATCTGGATGGCCAATAACTCAACATAGAGGTGCTAGTAGGAACTAATATGATTTCATGCATTCAGAAGACTCTTAAAACAGATTTGTTGTCACAAAATAATGGCAACAACAATTTTTACTTAGGAATACTTACTATATTTATCACACCCTTTTTGACACAGATGGGCACTGTATGTTGCTTCAGTGATTGTTCCAAACAAAGCTACAATTTGTGTAATATTTTCATTTTGCAAATGAAGAGCTATGGAACAGGAGGCAAAGATGAGATTAGGTACGGTAGCAACAGAGGTGGTTAGTTAGCTGGATAGCTCGTAGGCTACAGCTGATTTTTGAAGTCATCCAATTTTAACTCCTGAGCCTGAGCTCTGAGCTCTTCATCAATGTAACATTGATACATATAAGAATAAATATTGTTCCAAAGTGGGCTAAATGTAAGGCAATCTGTCAAAATGCAAAGAATTATGGGAAGCTTGTTGATACTTATATAAAATGAGAAAGATATTCAGCTAAAATATCGTTTAGTATAAATGATCACGGATGCCTCCTAGTTTAAAAATCCCAGACAATACTTCCTTTAGTGCCCTTTTATTGTTACCTGTAATAGTTTCAGTATTCATAGTTCTGGTCATATAAGGGCATTTTATGGTTTGGGGCTCTCATTTGACTAACTTAACTCTTGCTGACAAAGTGAGTGGTTAGAAAAACGTTCCTATGAAGAGATCACTGATTGAACATAATACCCAGCCCACAAGAATAGCAAGAAAATGGCACAGCAGTGCATTCCCCCTCCTGTGCAAGAATCCTTTGTTAGTCAAATCACATTTGGAATTTCAAACAAGGACCTGCAATCAGATCTGACCTATTTAGACAGATTCCTTTGAATTAAGATATTATCATTTCTGTGAGCACCCAAGGACTGTGGTGTGTGCTTAATAAATCAGAGGGTAAAAAGGGTGTTCATTTCATTTGCTCATTGCAACTTTGCAGGTTTTACAAAGTACATACGTGATTATTATGGTACAAACATATGGTGTATATAAATAAATAGTATTTAGTAGGAATGCATTCAAAAATACATGCTAATGGTTGTGAGGCCACGGAGTTAGAATGCCAAGGCAATTGTCATGACAAATAAAAGTGAATTTGATTAGAAAATGGACATTAATTTACTACTGTATTAACATGCAAATGAATGGTAATTGAGTTTTCATGCTTTTACTTAATGTTTTAAATGAACAATAGATCTGATTGTTTTGAGCTTACTTTTTACTGATTTTTCCCTCTCCTTTCCAAATTGTTACATGTGGAGCATCTGCATGCAGTTATGCAAGGGCCTTGTATCTTGAAGCCTAAGAGATAGTACAACAGGCAGGGCACTTGTCTTGCATGCAGCCAAACTGGGTTCTGTATCACATATGGTCCCTTGAATACTGCCAGGAGTGATCCGTGAGCAAGAACCAAGAGTAAGCCCTGAGCACAGCCAGGTTTGCCCCCCATCCCCAATAAAGTAAAAAGAAACATCGTATCTTGGAATTGGATGTTGAACTCATTTTCCCTTTAACCTAATCCAAATATTTGAAGTTGTGACTTCATTGATGTTACCATCGACGTCAGTTGTTTCCTTTACCTACACTGGATTTCTGTCCATGACTCCTTGGCATCACAGGCACAGGCACAAAACTCACTGTATCCTTGGTTCCTTGGCATGCAAGTGAATTGATGAGTCCAGGGTTTTATTCCTCTGTAACGCATTCCCATTGCACTTTCCTATTCATGTATTGCTATCACCATCTCAGCCCTTAAGAAAAACAACACATACTCAGTTACTCACCTCTTTTATACAGGTCTCACCTCTCTTCCCCGAAAGCCACAGCACGCCAATTGATCTATGAATGCTTGACAGGTTGTTTTTTCCTAATTTAACAGATTCACATTTTTTGAAAGCAGATGTATTACTAACCTTACTAAAAAAAGAATCATTATGAAGCTCATAAATTCCACACTTACTCACAAAAAACTCTCTACTGTCTCTCTTACCTTGCACCCAGTAACCTGCCCATTCATGTTTTGATGGTGTCATCTCCAACACAAGAATGTTCAGCCACTCCTGAAGTTTTATGGAACTTTGATAACTAAATACTTAAGACATTTTTTTCTTTATGTGAGAATTAATCACTACATGGTTTTCTTTGCATTTATTGCCCTTGAGAATAGACACTGTGGTTTACACATTTAGAAACAAAGACAAAACACCAGCAACTTGTGCTCTGTTTGCTTGTTCCTAAGCAGTCAAAATAAATATTTCATGAGCAAAAGTACTGTAAAAAAATGCAATATTTTCTTGGCTATTTAGAATAGACTTTAACAAGTTATGATACCATAGAGACCCTAATGTTCTCTAATATTATCATATTCTTTGAGAAAACGTCAGCTAAAAGAAAGGGGCCAGAGAGATAGTACAGAACTAATATTAGTATTTATATATTGAGTTATTTGATCATGTAAATATCCATGATTTTTGTTAGTCTCTAATAAAGATAAAAGGTAAAGGCCCTCCCGTTGTTCGTTGATTTTGCTCGAGCGGGCCCAGTAACGTCTCCATTGGAGACTTTGTTGTTACTGTGTTTGGCATATCGAATACATCACGGGGAGCTTGCGAGGCTCTGCCGTGCGGGCGAGATACTCTCGGTAGCTTGCCAGGCTCTCCGAGAGGGGCGGAGGAATTGAACCCGGGTCAGCCATGTTGGCTGCATGCAAGGCAAACGCCCTACCGCTGTGCTATATTTTTTTAAATATCTGCCAGTTATGCCTTTATCTCTCTGTGGGATACATTAGCAGATTTCGACCTCTTTTACAGAGTGCTAATTTTTCAATTCATGATAGAATGTATTTTTTAAAATCATCAGATTAGACCATCGTGAATAAAACTAGACAAACATACTTGTGAACATTTTCGTATAGGCATATATTTTCAAAATATTTGAGTAAATATAAAGGAACACTTGCCTTCATGCGTCCGACCTAAATTGATAACTGACATCCCATATGGTCCCACAAGACTACCTGGAGTGATTCCTGAGTGCAGAGCCAGGAATAAGCCCTGAGCACCTCAGTGTGTAGCCCCAAAACAAAATGAAATGGTACTGTATTCATAGAAGCTACTTAGACATATGTGCAAAGATATGCAGGAACTTTGATGGTAAGACCTTTAAGAGAAGTTTTAAAATGAGGGTATTCAGGATATCCATGTTGTGATATGTGAATTAACATATTTGTTTCCTCAAATAATATAAGGGGTAGAAGAATAGAATAGCAATAGTATAGCAAACAATCCTCGTTGCATTATGCTCCTCAACTTTCTCAGAATATTTTTCATTAGTTAAATAACACAGCTTCCTACAGTACCTCTTTAAAACTCACTTCGTGAAACCTCCCTAATCAATATTATACTACAGCATTTGCTTCCTAAATTTGGAGTCATTAAGAATTTGCATCCAACTGTAGTCTTTCAGTCTGCCTTTTATACAGTTTTATTTTGCTTTGTTTGTTCAACAGAAAATTACTTCTTTTAAATAATGGGACAATTGTTTTTGTTTAATTTGGTTCCAGCTCATATCATAAAACAGTTTCAAGTATATACCAAGCACTGTATCAATGCAAATTTTCTAGTATAGGACTAAGAATATTTTTAACAGATAAATACTCTCTCTCAAGGAAGTCAGCATATTCTTCTGAAGACTTAAGACTTATTTCCATAAGAAATGCTAATACAGTCTCCATAGAAAAGAAGAACCAAATTTGTCACTTAGGAGTCATGAATACAAATAGAATTACTAGTCTATCTTGACAACATGAGTTGATATGTGTAAATAAAATGAAGGAACTTGTGTTTTATAGATTTTTTTTAGCTTTTCATTGAAGTATTGTAGTTTACGGTAGGGTTAGAATTGGATTTTCACTCATTGTGCTGCTGCATAAATAAATCTTCCCTCCATGGGTCATGATCTATCCCCCACAGCCACCCCCCACGGTTCTTCCCTGCACCCCCTCACCTTGCCTTGGAACCACTCCACTTAGTTGTCAATTCAATAACCATATCTGGAATTTATCTCCATTGGGGCTTATTGAATCTCTTTGCTTCTTTATACTCTGCATATGAGTGAGAGTATCAGTATCAGTAAGATTGGCTATTCAAATAAGAACATAACAGAAGAACTCCAGCTCTCTGAGTGCAAAGATTGCTAGACTCATACAATACACTAGTTGAAAGTAGATTTCTTCAATTGGATTTGAAAGCAAATGCAAAAATAAAACCTTTGAAGGTATTTTAAATAGAAAAAAAATGTAAGAAGCAATGGAATGTAAGAGCAACTTGGAATTAAGTATAAGGTGCCTTCTGTTTTCTACTTCCACTTACCCATCTTCACATCTGAATACAATTGTTTAAGCCAGAAACAATCATAATAAGGTGAAAAAGTGAAGAAACTACCAAGTAAATTCATTTCAATCTAAATTTTGTCAGATAAGGAAAAATCATGGAAAAAATAATAAATGTGTTAGTAACTCAGATTCTATTCATGATAAACAAAGTGTAATGTTTTCAAAGTAAGTCTAATTTGGCAACACAAATCCAGATGAAATTTCTACTTCAAAATACCTCTACATTCCTAGCAACTAAAGAAGAGTAATAGGCTAAAAGTTTTCGAAAGATATTCAGCTAAAATTACCCACAAAACGATAGATTTCTTCTGATTGAGTCCCCTTTACATTATGAAATTCCCAAAACTATCAAAAACACAGAATGAAACTGTTACAAATATGCCATCTTATTTATATACTATTTCAGTTGTGGGTTCTAAATCCTTTCTCTAAAGCATGAAATTCTGAAACAAAGAAGTCTCTTTTCTTATGGATTCCCTGTTTAACTAATTATCCATTAGAGAGTAGCACACACATTGAGTTTACATACAAATTAGAGCCAGCAGCTTATTTGGGAGCATGATCTTTACAATTTATTTATTTGTGTGTTTATTTAGGGGAGCCTCCCACACAGTGCTCAGAGCCTCAATTCTCAACCACTCAGGCCAGAGATTCAGTAGAAAGATCCAGAGACAGAATCATCTTCAGTTCTCATGGTGCCGGGGATTTTCCTGGTCATCCCAGTGGAACTGGGGTCATCCAGGCCTACACCCAGTGATGTTCCTGCATCTTGACAGGCTGGGATTCAAACCAGCATGGGTATGCCAGGTGGTACTATCTCCAGAACCCAGATTTACATTTAAGAATCTGGCTGATGTACCTCACTTGGTAGGTGAATTATTAGCCTCCTCTGTGAAATAAGGATGACGATCACTGTCACTGACCACTGTCCCCCACATTGTTCATTGATTTGCTCGAGCGAGCCCAGTAATGTCTCCATTGGAGACTTTGTTGTTACTGTGTTTGGCATATCGAATACATCAAGAGTATATTGCCAGGCTTTGTCCTGTGGGCGAGATACTCTCGGTAGTTGCCGGGCTCTCCAAGAGGGGCTGAGGAATCGAACACGGGTCGGCCATGTTGGCTGCGTGCAAGGCAAACGCCCTACCCATTGTGCTATTGCTCTAGCCCAAGTATGACGATACCTAGAACTATTTTGAAAGTCAAGTGAAATACTATTTGAGCATTTTGAAAAATATAAAATGTTCAAGAGATATTACTCGGTGTAACATTAGAGTAGAATGTGTTTTCTCATACTTCAAACATTTTTTGAAGTAAGACCTTATTTTTTAAATTCTCTTCTTTTCCAAATATTAATTTCTGCTTCTACATTTTTTGGGGTCTGGAACGATAGCACAGCGGGAAGGGTGTTTGCCTTGGGCCGACCCAGGTTCAGCTCCGCCGTCCCTCTCAGAGAGCCGGGCAAGCTACCGAGAGATCTTGCCTGCACGGCAAAGCCTGGCAAGCTACCCATGACATATTCAATATGCCAAACACAGTAACAACAAGTCTCACAATTTGTTGTGAGATGTTACTGGTGCCTGCTCAAGCAAATCGATGAACAATGGGAGGACAGTGCTACAGTGGTACATTTTTTGGCGCGAACTAAAACAAAAAAAGTGTCAGGGCAAAATTTAAGGGCGGTTCTATCATCTTGCTTACCTTGATATTTTTAGCTTTGAAGCTAGGATGTGCTAACATCCATTGAATAGCTTCCAAATGCACATAATTGGCCACCTTTGATTTTGCTTAAACACATGTGGAGATGGCACAAAATATTATTTGAATAAATATATAAATTGATTTTTGTTATGATCAACAGTAAAATAATATTTTAATCTTCTTATAATCAATGATAGTTGCCTATATTGTCTTCTAGCCCATTTTCCATATCATAGTGCTGTATACAAATAAGATGCTGGGAAAACTGATTTGATTTTTTGTATTGAAACCACTTCTTGAATAAATTTATTCCAAGCATGATCTATGAAGGAAAAAAATTGATAAGTGAGACTTAATTAAAATTCAAAGCGTCTGCTATGTGAAGTCAATGTTAAGAGAATGAAAAGACAAGCCATACTGAGAGAAAATATTTGTAAAACACATATCTGATAAAGGACTTTCATCCAAACATATAAAGAATTCTAAATACTTGGGGATAGAGATAGTGCAGTGGGCAAATAACTTCCCTTGCACACAGTCATATCATGTTGAATCCCCAGCAGGACATTATGGTTCTTTGAGGAGTAAACCCAGTGCTGAGTCAGGACTAAGCTCTGAGCACTGTGAGAGTGGTCCCAAATTCTAAATTAATACTAATAGTAGCAATAATCATAATACTTACTAGAAACAACAAAAGAGGCAACTCAATTTAAAAGTAAACAAAAAAGCCTGAACAGATACTACATTAAAGGAGATAATCATCTGTGAAATTTCATATGAAAAGATAAATGTGTAATATGTCAACAGAGAAATACGAATTAAAATAAAGTGCTATCACTCAGCACCTATTGGAATTGCCAGGATCAAAATACTGCCAATGCCAAATGCTATTCAGGATGTGGAGTAACAGAAACTTTGATTTATTGCTGGTAGACATGCAAGATAGTACAGGCATTGGTGGCTCTTACAAAACCAAATAGTGTAATACCATACTCTCTGGCATTTGTACACCTTGATATTTACTCAAATCATTTAAAAATATATGCCCACACCATAACGAGCACAAGCTTATTTGTTCTATATTTATTCATAATGATCAAAACCTAGATGTTTCTACAATAGGTTAATGAGCAAGTCAACCATAGTGTATTCAAACAATGAAAACTGTTCAGATAAAAGCAACAAATAAAATAAGCAAAACATGAACTATGAAATCATAAAAGAAAATGAGGTAACATTAAACATGTTTGAAGTTTACCTGATAATTTTTTGTATTAGGTAATCATTGGTATTGATTAATCAGTGTTATCAAAATTAAGTTACATCAATTTAGATATAATGAATGTTACTATATGAGCTTTTTATAATATCTTTGTATCTTTCATTAAAGCTAAAAACATCCTAAAATAAAAAAAGTTTATTGAAGGAAATCTACTGAATGAGAAGGAAGTGAATGTGAAGGAAGCTTGAAGAGCCTGGCAAGCAACCCATGAAAGATTTGATATACCAAACACAGTAATAACAAGTCTCACGATGATGTAGACATTACTGGGCCCTCTCGAACAAATCAATGAACAACAGGAGGACAGTGCTACAGTGCTACAGAGAAGGAAGTGAATGTGCATCATATAACTGAGAAGTGCTTAGTAGCCAATCTATAAATAAAGGGCTTAAAAGCCAAACTACAAATAAACGCAGCTTAATAGTATAAACACAAATAACTCAAAATTTCAAAAAGGTAGATGATCTGAATAGACATTTTCCCAAAGATGTGGTTGATAAGTACATAAAAAGATGCTTGACCTCAATAATCATCAGGTAAAAGTGAAGACCTGAGATTATTACTCCACAGCTGTTGGAATCTCTTATCAAAAATAAAATATAAAACCAAGAAATATCAAATGCTGATGAAAACAGGTTGAAAGGGAACATTTGCACATAGTTGTTGGAGTGTGATTTGGTGCAGACACAGTATTTACACAGAATGTAATCTGAAGGACAGTGCAGAGGTTCCCCAAAAAATTAAAACTAGAGAAACCATCACAGATCACAGATCATCCTGTTATTCGTCGATTGCCTCGAGCAGGCTCCAGTAACATCTCCTTCATCCTAGCCCTGAGATTATATTCAAGGCTCTTTAGGAGAATGAGACCCATCATTGTTACTGGTATTTGGCATATTGGGTATGCCACGGGGAGTTTGCCAGACTCTGCTGTGTGGGCAGGCTACATTCAGTAGCCTGCCAGTTTGTCAAAGTAGGAATGAGATGTCATAATGAGATGTCGCGCGGCCGCAAATGCGGTCGCGCGGTTCCGGGAGCTGGATTTTATAGTCTCAGAGTCTTGGCCGCTGATGGGATTACACAGCGCCAGGGGGCCAGTTGGTGGGTGTGACCCCCACCTACTGGAATTTGGAGGATCTGGGTGGAGGATGCTCAACTCCACTCCGAGTAGCTTGGAGATCTCAGCCCCGGAACTCACGTGGCTTTGTCCCTCTGCCGGTACCTTCAGGTGTGCGGAGAGTGGTCTCAGCATGGTGGTGGCTGGTCCTGGAGGTCTTCGGCTGCCGGGGCCCTGGCCAGGGCGGGGAGGGAAGCTCAACCCGCTCCCCTCCAAGAGAAACCATATGATACAAAAAAAAAATCCATTTCTGGGTATGTTTTTAAATAAAATGAATACACTGCTGAGAAAAAAGACTCTTAATGGCAGTATTGCTTACAATAGCCATGTTATTTAAAAAAAATCCTATGTCCATTAACAAATGAGAATAAAAAAAACATTATGTGTATGTAGTTAGATAAATGTAGAGATTTTTATGCTCACAATGAAATAATTATCCAACGACTCAAAAATGGGACCTTGACTTTTGTGGCATGGATCCTGTTGATCATGTTCAGTGAAAATGAGTCAGAGAGGGGCTGGAGCAATAGTACAGCAGGTAGGGCGTTTGCCTTGCACGTGGCCAACCCAGGTTCAATTCCCAGCATCCCATATGGTCCCCTGAGCACCTCCAGGGATAATTGCTGAGTGCAGAGCCAGGAGTAACCCCTGTGCATCACTAGGCATGATCAAAAAAGAAAGAAAGAAAGAAAGAAAGAAAGAAAGAAAGAAAGAAAGAAAGAAAGAAAGAAAGAAAAGAAAATGAGTCAGAGAATTGCAGATACTGCAATGTTTTTTTAGATGCCAAATCTAAATGACAAACAGCAACAGGAAATAAACATAAAGATATAAAACAGATTGGTGGTAGGGGGAGAAGGGATGGGCAAAATGAAGAAATGAGATAAAAAGATGCATTTCTAGCTGTAAGATCTATAAACTTAGACCAGAATGATAGGACTGCCAGTTGGGCATTTGCCTTGCACATGGCTGACCAAAGTTCAAAGGCATCCAGTATGGTCCCCCAAGACTGCCTGGAGTAATTTTTGAGTGCAGAGCCAGAAGTAACCACTGAGCATCGCTGGGTATGACCCATGAAGCAAACAAAAAAAAATCCACAAACTTTAGGATGTAATGTTTAACATGCTAACTATAATTAGCAACCATGCATTGCATATTTGAACATTTCTAAGAGAGCAAATGTTAAAAGTGCTCAGCACAAGAAAATATAATCTTACTATGTATGGTGACATGTGCCTACAAGAACTGTGGTGGCACTTTTCCCTCCACAAATATTAAATCACCACATTGTACACCTGAAAGTGATGCAATGTCATATGACATTTTAAAGTTTTATAAAAGTAAAAACTACTGATTATCTGCTCCAGGGCAGGAGCAATGCTAGAAACAGTTTAAACTGCAGAGCAGATTTTTTTTTTTATTTTTGGGTCACACCCAGAAATGCACAGGGCTTATTCCTGGTTCTTGAACTCAGGAATTATTCCTGGTGGTGCTTGGGGGACCGTATGGGATGCTGGAAATCGAACCTGGGTTTGCTGAGTGCAAGGCAAATGAAATGCCCTACCCGCTGTGCTATTGCTTCAGCCCCAGCAGAGCAGATTTTATATAAATATAATGTATTGGAGACATATAGTTAAATAAAATAGAGCAATATGTTGCTTAAAAGATTAAAATCTCAACTACAAAGCAGGACATAAAATTAAAATAATTTATGTATGGAATGTGTATTATATCAGAGCAAATCCAAAATGGGGTACTAGTCAAAGCAGACTACTAACTAGGTACAAGTTATGCTTATTATGCGTATGCTTAAATTTTTGTCTTCTTTTGTATTTAATTTTACCTGAGTATCCAGTTGTTCTTATGATAGAGTAATATAGCATTTAAATTCCACTTATTTTTAGAAGAATGCATTACTTGCAAACGCAAGTAGCAACTGACATTCCCAAGAATTTCTGTGTGAATCTAGTTTCCTCTGATTTTCAGATTTCCATGTCTTTTTCATTATCAATAGTAGTTTCCACTAAATATTTATTTGCCTTTGCTTTATTTTCTGTAATGAGTTGTTTAAGATTTGTTTTCTTGGCTCAATTAATATAGTGCCTCTGTGCTCAACCCTGTAACTTATTCGTCATGCAAAAGACGAATCTTGCTGCTACAGCCATATTGATCCATGTGGCCCTTTTGGTGAGAAGTGAAGCCTCTTTAATTACTTTGGCTGACTTTCATTTTTTACAGTCTTAGGCACATTAGCTATCATGCTATAGTGCGCTCATTTGTCTTAAGTTTAGATGCACCTTAGTCTCTTGGGATTGATCGACTGTCTGTATTCCTGAGCAACTATCGGCTACCTCAGTCTCTCTCTTAGCTGACTTTGCTTAGCTCCAAAATCTGAAAGCACTATCTCTCAGGTTCTCCTAGGGTTTGATAACCTCTTCCCTTTCTTTTACCAGAGGTGTTTTGACCTTTAATTAAAAGGAAAATTTGTTGTCTTCCTTTCAGAAGACAGCAAATAATGAACTCATTAAAATGAGGTTAGTGTTCAGGCCTTAGAGCAATAAGAGTTGAAGTCTCATTAGCAGCTAACAATGCAGAACACAGCACATAAATAAACCTAATATGGCACAGCAAAATGCCTCAGTGCATTAAATTTGAGCAGAATCAAATGTTTACTGTCAATGATGTCTAGGGCATGAAGTTTTAATGCACTTAATAAAGAAAAGCAAATTGCTTCCTATTAGCCATGAAATGTTACCAAAGAAATTGCCCCCAAAAAAGTATATTATGTAAATATGGGATATGTTAGTAATTAACAAGGATATTGTAGAAAAATATCTGTCTTTCTTAATAGATGCAGCAATTAGAAAGAATAAAGATAACTCAAAATCTCTAAAGGTAATTCTAGGGATTAATGTAAAATAACGTGCAATGTGAGAGTAAGATTTTTATAAGAGACTTTATCTCACTTATGGCCCAAGGTGAGAGATATTAGCAATGTCAAACTAAAGAGTCAGTTAATAAAATAAAAAGCCCCTGTAGTTGATTAAATATCTTTTGGGGAATAGATTCCTTAAGAACTTACTTAAAAGTGTGACTTCACTTCATTTATAGAAGTATGAAGACTTATTTCCAAAAATTATATACTCTTTTATACTAAATGAACCATAGTTGGTAAAATAATAATTAGGAGTTTCAATTTATCAGGAATGTGAACTAATTAAACTAAAATATTTTATATCAGATAGTTATATCATAATATTTATACTAAAAGATTGGTAATGACTCCATTCTTTCTGTTATGAAAGTTGCTCTGCTCTTAACCTGTTTCCAATATACTTCCAAAATAAGAAATGGAACAATATTTTTCACTTGGTAATTCATTCTACCATCTCCCCTGCCCCAGTACTTGAAAAATCTTGCTTTCAATAATCCTGAGCTGTCATTGAAAAAAAGAAGAAAAGCGATATTTTGGGGGGGAAAGTTAATAGATCCGGAACATCTTGTCTATGTAAATGAAGCAAACTTCCCAAATGATGCTCATGAATTTGAGTATATTTTGTGCCCGTTTTGTTGTTATTTTTTTGTTTGGGTTTGGAGGATACCCTTCACTGCTCTTGTGGGCTACTGGTGGTTGCTCTTCAAGGACCATGTGGTCCGAAATTTGAACCCAGGTCTCCTATATGCAAAGTATGAACTCAGCGAGATGAACTCTCCCTCTGGCTCTAGCCCCTAAGGGTTTGGGGATGGCAGGTTGGAGGTGGAGCAACACTTGGCAGTGCTCAGTTCTGACTCCTCACTCTGTGCTCAGGGATCACTTCTGATGCTCAGGGACTATATGCAGTGCCAGGGATAGAAGCAGGGTCAGCTGCATGCAAGCCAAATACCTTGCCTCTGTGCTATTTCTTTAACCCATGCTTGGGGATGTTGAAGAGATCATTCACCCGTGGCAGAATGAAGGTAGCTAATAATTTCCAGTGTTCGTTTGGATTACTAAAATCAGTGAAAAAATCTAGCAGTCATGACACCACATTCAATTTTTTATACTATGTATTATCAGTCATCATTTGAGTTTTAAAATACTGGAATATTTGTCTTTAAACTATATTCAGGGATCACAGCCATAAGCCACACCCTGCCAGCACCAAATAATCTCCTCATCAGCCACCTTCCAGAATTTAGGATGCTCCTCCCAGATGGGAGTATAAAATGAGGCTCCCAGAACCATGCCACCGGAGTGCATGCCAGGCTGTAGGGCCCTCTCCACCCCAAGGGACCCAGCCCCAGCAGCCGATCTCCACTACCCAGCCACCGTCACGCTCCAGGCTGCTTTCCAGACACATTGTAAGACACTTCCTACCCATTTTCCACTATTACTACACTATATCTGATGGGGTTCAGACAGTAGGCAACAAATTATAGAGAAAAATGTATAAATATATGCCTTTCAGAGACCCTGGCAAGCTACTGAGAGTATCCCACCCACATGGGCAGAGCCTGGCAAGCTCCCTTGGTGTTTTCAATATGCCAAATAGAGTAATTACAACAGGTCTCATTCCCCTGACCTGAAAGAGCCTCCAATCATTGGGAAAAGATGAGTGAGAGGAGGCTGCTGAAATCTCAGGGGTGGGAGAAATGGAGATGTTACTGGCGCCCACTCAATTCGCCAATCAATGGGATGACAGTGATACAGTGACAGTGAAACTATATTCCAAGTCTGACCATTTTGCTTTCTCTTTTCCACCCGCCCCAAGACATTCATTTTCAAACTCTGCATATTGTTTCTCTTCAGAAATTCCCTTATTTCATTCAATATTTTTCTGAACTAGTGGATTGTTCAAGTGTTGACCAAATGTTTAAAGTGTGGTGAGAATTATGCCTCTATTTAGAACTCTTCAATAGATTCCACTAGTTTCCTCAAATGGCACCATACTATTAATTAGTGTGCCTTTCCTAAGCACTAAAATATAAACCTCTGAACAAAGATTTTATGAAAAGCTGAATTTTAGTACCTAAAACTTCTGTAACATAGTAGCTAGTCAAATCTTTTTTTGATATCACTTGTATCACTTGTCATCCCACCAGTCTTTGATTTGCTCCAGCGGGCACCAATAATGTCTTCATTCATCCCTGTCGCAGGCTAGTCTAGCCCAATGGCACCTGCTCCCTCCAGGAACACAAAGGACCTCAAACAATTTGTTAGGGTTTTGACAAAGAAGTGTGACCGTCTTGTAGGTGGGCGGCCACATGTCCTTTTGACGTCCCGTAGAATCCAGTGGGTAACAGCTCTAGTCCAGCAGTTGTCTCTAAATCGCATTACGTGTCTGGCCCATCTGATTTTCGATGCCTTGCAAAAGAGATGGAGGTCAGAACTCCAGATTTTTTTGATATAGTAACATATTTTATTTAGTTGAGAATCTTAAAATTGAATTATAAAAAACTTCATTTATAAAAGAACACAATGTTAGAGACAGATTTTGTCAACTATAGAATTCTGAACAATAAAATTTACATGGGAAACATTTTGAACAGTAGCCTTGTTTTGGAAAATGAGTACTACACTGGAATAATGTGACCAACATGACAGTTTTGCTTTTTGTTTTTTATTTTTGTTTTCATATCCTCCCTGAGTACTTATCACTAGTTTCTCTTCATTACAGGAAAGAAAAGTTGGTAGACAAGTAGGTGTTTATTGGATGATTTTTAGCCTGTTTTGTTATAATTCATTGTAATTAGGCTTTAAATAGGACAGCTTGAAGAGGTGACAAGAATTCACAGATTTTTATTTTTAAAACTTAAGTTTTTGTCAGAGGGAGAAAATTGCTACAAAATGATTTTTCTATTAAATACAGGGGAAATTCACCTTAAATATTATCCAAGACAAATTTTAATGTGTGCTAGTTATTCTTCCTGTAAATAAATTGTGGTTTTGTATAGAGTGTTTATTAAATACTCTAACAAAACCTAAAAATAGTTTTAACATACTTACTGATACATTAATAGGAAGATTGTTACTTGAATTCAAACAAATAAATTTTGATGCCTCAAAATATATGAAAGTTAACCTGACTCATGCCTTGGCATTTAGTCTTTGGTAATTGTTTTTGTATTATACCTTTAAAAATCTACGTATCTGAGTGTAAACTTGAAAATGTCTGACTGTATTGTAGTGAACATTTTATAAAAGCTTATAAAATTGATTATGAATTTTTAACTATCCCAATTTATTCATGTATAACAAAAAACACGAAAATAAAAGACAACTTTTTTACATGTAAATATGCAGATATAGTCAATGTTGAAGGGGCACAACAGATTAGATTGCAGGACAGTGGTGGTTCAGTCACTGAATTACTGTTAGTGCTTTTGGTATTTACACTACAGGAAGATATGTTTATTTACTTATAAAATTTCATATTTACTTATATTTGAAATATTTAGGAAAAATTAAAATATTGTGGAATAATAAAATATTTAGATATATTAAATGTATGCTATTTTAGTGGGCTGTAGTGATAGCATGGCAGGTAGGGTGTTTGCCTTGCACGTGGCCGACACAGGTTTGATTTCTCCTGTCCCTCTTGAAGAGCCCTGCAAGCTACTGAGAGTATCCTGCCCACACGGCAAAGCCTGGCAAGCTACCCATGACATATTCAATATGCCAAAAACAGTAACAAGTCTCACAATGGAGATGCTACTGGTGCCTGCTCGAGCAAATTGATGAACAATGAGACGACAGTGCTACAGTGCTATCCTATTTTAGCGATCCTCTAAAAATTCTCTAATGATCATGGTATTTTCAGTTTTATTATGAGTAATGACATCTGTGTTGTTTTCTAACTCACCAAGGGGATATTCCTGATTTTTTTAACTTAATACCCATATAATTTTGTCTGAATAAATATCCTAAAAGAGTTATTTTAAAAGCCTAAATGTTTTTTATTGTATACCACTTAATAGAGTAAATCTTTATAATAAATGAGTTTGCTATTAAGTGTAGCTTGATTATTGATCTATTAGACAAAATATGTATTTAAGATATGCATAATTATTATTCAGAAATAAGATATATTATCTTTGGAACATAAAATATATTTATTAGCCTTATACCTCTCCTACAGTTGTTATGTAGTATACTAATACAAATCACTTGTAGCATGTCAATCAATTGAATCATTACTGCATGCAATTATTTTCATCATTATCAACTTTTCTTATTTGCTCTGTTTGTTCTGAAACAGTAGCTGCTGTTGAACAGATACACTCTATTAATAAAGCAAATAAAAGCAAAGCATGAAAGGATGAAAAAGCATGAAAAAAATCTTTCATCCTTTAAATTACAGCAGAAAGAAAGCACATGATAAAGTTTAAGGTATTTGAAATTTTCAACTATTATCTAACATAAAAAGGAAAGTTCGGTCATTGCTAGGTAATGGGTAATGGATTCTAATAATAAATGTGCTTATATTGGGAGTAGAAGAAATATGAATTTAATCAAATAGAAAGGAAGAAACTGTAGTAATATACAGTAGATAAAAACATGTAGACCGATATCACTTGCCCTTACTAATAAAAATAATAAGAGTTGATAAGAAAGTATTTTTTTCATTTAATATTGGATTAGTTATTCAAATAAAATTAAAAATTTAAATTCTGAATACCTGCCACATATAGAATTCCTTTTCTCTTATTCCAGAGAATTTTTGGAAAACTATTATTGAATCCATATGACTGCCAAACCTATGCCAATAATCACTGAAATTTATTCCTAAGATCTCTGATGATCTAAAGTTTAGATATTTCCAAGGTGCCTACAAAAAAAGAACTGTACATTTTAGTCATCTGAGAATAAAAATATATATTTTTGTGACCAAGAAACATTTTTTAATTATTACATATGAAATATGCATATTTTTACGAATGCTGATATAGATAGCCAATATAGCAATACCAAAGAGATCCCTAACCAGTTTGGTAGACAGGGAATAATTTGAGAGTTGCAATTAGATAAGTCTATTACAATATCAGTCACCAATTATTGAGAATCTACATTTTGCCAAGTACTGTTTAAGTTCTCCCTGGGCTCACACTGAATGAAGAGAGGATAGGGAATTACAAGAAAAGACAACAAATCATAAGAGAAGGCCAAAACAAGACCCGAAGAAAGAATGCCAATATTTGTCTGTGATTAAGGAGATAGCTGTTTTGGCAGCTTTCATTTTTAAGTCTAAATAAATGAATGACAATTATACTTAGGGTATTATTTTAACCTTTGAGTGGAAAGTAATTTTGTTAACGAATCCAATTTATTAGCTGATTTTAATCTTTTCTCAACAGAGTAAGATGATCCAAGAATATGATCTTTGTCAAACAAGTTTACTTGACAATGTGTTATTTCTAATTATATTTCAACAATTTTATATGCTAAGAAATTTATCTGCATCTAAAGCTCTTTAAGGAACAACAAATCCTAGAATAATGGAAAAATTTTGTCTATCTACAGATTGCTTGTCTCTAGAGAGCTAATGTGATTATCTGACTATATGCATATATAGAATCACATGTTATATAAAATCACAGATATTACATTTTCAAGTTCTTACTGTATACTACCACTGGAGCTATAGCACAGCAGTAGAGCGTTTGCCTTGCATGCGGCTGACCCGACCGACCAGGATTCAATTCCTTTGCCCCTCTCAGAGAGCCTGGCAAGCTACCTAGAGTATCCCACCCGCATGGTAGAGCCTGGCAAGCTCCCCGTGATGTATTCGATATGCCAAACACAGTAACAACAAGTCTCACAATGGAGATGTTACTGAGCCTGCTAGAGCAAATCGATGAACAATGGGAAGATAGTGACAGTGACAGTGTCTGTATGCTAAATAGGAAACTATATTCCATGGATGATAGAATGACTGCAGAAAACATCTCTGCTTTTCAGGATTGAGCTACCAGCTTAATGTTATTTTTCTTAAGACAGCAGATCTAAAACTTGAGCAATAAGAATACATGTTGTTGAGTGTATGTTTTGGGGGTGAGGGTGGGCGTTGGGGTGAGGGGAGCTAAAATAAATCAAATAAAAATAAATTCCTGCTAAAAGCTGCACTATATACATTGAGAAGTCTCCAAGGGGAACATAATATAGTGTTACCCAAATGTTAGTACTTAGAACTTTTCACAGGGTTGTTAAAGTTCCTGGACTTTGTGACCTGTGATCACTGTTCTGGGGTCAGAAAATATTTCACTGGTTATCGCCTTTTAAAAAGTCAATGATGATTCAGTATGGAAGGACAGGATGCTCCAGCTTTCTGCTGTCATGGACCCCACACCCATTGTGATAGGGTTTAGGGATGGCTGGTTCTGAGTCTGCCTTGGAGTTTCCACAGGGAACAAATTTTCTTCTATCATGTTGGCTCTCTAACAGGAGACATGTAACATTGATCACCTCATAACTCAAGGTGATTGAAATTGTGCTTTAAAAGTCTAAAATAAACTGAGGAGAATTTAAGATGCGTCAGTACAGATTCCCGCTGAGTCACTCCCACAGCCATTTGCCTAATAGACTACATTGCTTTCACCCTCCCCCAAGAAAGGTTTGACTTTGCTGTTTTATTTTGGTTTCATATATGTACGTATGTTTGTCTCAATCATCTGATTCCTAATTATCACTGAAACCACCTTTTAGGTATTGGGTTCACTGATCAATTTCATTGTGCATCCCCAAAGAAGCCTTAATATAAAGTAGTTCATTCTCACCACTGTGCTCTCACTAGCTGTAACTTGGGTGGAATTGGATAGTTATTTTTGTCATCAACACATGAGACTCTTTATTTTCCTCATGTGTGAAAGAGAATAACTCAAGGAATCATTGGTACGTTTAGGAGAATATGAGTGTGTTCTTATGAGTATATTTCTCATAATAGCTCAGCAATAATAGTGGATGTTCTTGTTACCGTTCTCCACGCAGTCCTGAATACTTAGAAGCCCATAGCAGTTCAGTGCTAGCATTTGGATGAAAGAACAGCTAATGGCAGAAGAAGGGAGAAAGCTTCATGGGTGAGACCCAAACTCCTGACTTTCTGATTTCAGTGAGAAAGGGAAAATGAGTGGAACACTTAGGAGGTGGATAAAAAGAATATGGGCTAACAACAGAGCAATAGTACAGCAGGTAGAGCACTTGCCTTGAACATAGTTGACCCAGGTTTTATCCCTGGCATACCTGAGCCATTTGATAACTCTTGAGTTCATGGTTTTACTTATGCTCATTTCAAGGAATATGGTATGTGACTACCTGCCAGGAGTAATCGCTGAGGGCAGTGTCAGGAGTAAATCCTAAGCACCCACTGGGTGTGTGACCCCCTCACCAGAAAGAGTGTGGGGGAGTGAAGCAGACGGGAGGGGAGGGAAGGGTGAATTCTAATGGGCTTTCCATTAAGGGAGCTGTCCAATCTGAGTGTGATTTCAACAGAATAACCAGACCCCAAAACTTTATTCCCACAAATTCTGTAATCAGCTCCATCATTATCACTACTGACCTGTAAAATTCTTTGTAGACTCCATAGATTCAGTATCACAACTTTTTGTCAGTTATAATTTCTATCATACAATTTCCTCTTGGAATAGCAATAAGAATTTCTTTTAAAAATGAAATAAAGGTCTGAGGCAATAGTCCAGGGAATCAGACATGGCCTCATATGTGATCAGCCTGTGATCAAACCCCAGCACCACACGTGGATCCCCACCACACCCCCTCCCAGCCTGAGCATCACCGTAAGTAGTTCCTGAGTACAGAGCAAGAAGTAAGGCCTAAGCACCACTGGGTGTGATCCCAAACAGAAAAGAAATGGTCTTAATAACTTGCAGGCTGGAGAGATGATACAGTGGGTAAGGCACTTGTCTTACATGTGGCCAACTTGGATTGATATGTGACGTCACATATGGTTCCCCATAGCCCCTACAGGAGTGATCACTGAGCACATTCCAGAAGTAAGCTCTGAGCACAATTTCCAAATCAAAATAGTAGGTTTCTGAAGTATGAGGCAAGCTTCCAAGAAGAAAGAAAAAAAGGAAGAAGAGAGACAGGAACTATCCAAGGCAAACTTCAGAAGGGTCATACTTTAACCCTGGGTCAGCTTTATTCATTTTCTTTTGTTCTTTGACAAATTGTGTCTGTACAAAAGTTCCAGGAACTCTGAACAATTCGTCTTGGGTGGCCATACAGAGTTACACTGACTCTAAGGTTATTTAGGTTGGAGCAAGGGTAGAGACACACCCTTTCAATTTGGGCCCATGCCTTGTGATTTTTTTTTTTTTTTTGCTTTTTGGGTCACACCCAGCAATGCTTAGGGATTACTCCTGGCTCTGCACCCAGGAATTACTCCTGGCAGTGCTCAGGGGAACATATGGGATGCTGGGAAATGAAGCTGGGTTGGCCACATGCAAGGCAAATTGCCCTACCTACTGTGCTATCGCTCCAGCCCCTTGGTGGATCATTTAAACATTACATAGAGCATGTTTTCCACCTGGAAAAAAGTCTAGAAGAAGCCTTTTCTGATTACTACATTGATATCTTGTTAAGATAAATACCAATTTTGAGGCATTGAATCTAATAACAGACCATAGAAGAACAACAAAAGTTATAATAACCCTTAGGGTTTTTATCTGAGAATTTAAAACCATTTTTAGTTTTTGACAATTATGTCAAGGTAAGTAAGCAGTGATGCTTTACAGATTAAGAATACTTAAGAAAAACCTGTATTTATATAGCAACTAAATATAAGATTGGTTGCATGCAATATTCCTTGGACTTAACTTTATTTAGAACCATGAACTCATTACTTCCCAGATAACTCAAATACAAAATAAGAATGACTATAACGACATGCTGCTTTCTAGGCTTTAGTATTTAAATTTAATCTCAAATTGGAATTTATTATGTTTCACTTACAAATATTTTCCAAATATTTGTTTCATATGTTTTACTCATTAATAACTTTACCTTTGTGGAGCCAGAGAGATAACACAGCATGTATGGGACTTGCCTGGCATGCAACCAACCCAGGTTTAATCCCCAGCATCCTCTATGGTTCTCCTAGCACCGTCAAATGAGATCCCTGAGTGCAGAGTCAAGAGTAAGCTCTGAGCATCACCAAGTGTGGCAAAAAAAAAACCAAGAAAAAAATACTAAAATAAATAACTTTGCCTTTATGTTTTTCATCTGATACTATATATTTCTCTGATACTATTTTTTCTAACCACTATACCACCAATGCGACGGTGGTAGAGGCTCGGGAACAGAGTGATGTGTTTGCCTTGCATTTGCCGTGGTGCAAATCTGGGTTTGAATCTCCCAAGTGCTGTCATCCATGGCCCCCTCCCTTCAAAAATAATAATAATGAGTTTCAGGGGCTGAAGAAATAGCTCAAAGAACTGAGCACATCCTTGATGAGTAAAGTGCTGCCCCTGGCATCACAGGGGTCTGAGATGCGGCTCACTGGCAGAGCACACACTCTGCCTGCATGCACCCTGGCTTTGATTCATACCCCATCGGCATGCTGCCCACTGCCCATGAGCCCTCACAGGGGCAGAAAGGGGTCAGCAGGCAGTTCAGGAAGAGAGTCTCTACATTGGCTTTCCGCCCCGTTTTCAGGAAGAAGGAAAGGACAGTGTACCTCAGGTGCATCCTGGCATGGCACTGTCCCCCACCTGGAGATTGGACCCAGGTCTCTCATCTACAAAATCTGTGCTCCACCCTTGAGTCCAATTTCTAATGAGTTCAGTTATTGCTCGAATTGGGGCTGGGCCTCCTCCACCCAGATCCCCCATCTTCCAGTATGTAGATGTTACACCCACAAACTGCCCCGGCGCGTTGTGTAATCCCATCAATGGCCAAGACCCAGAGACTATAAAACCCAGCTCCCGGAAGCGCCCAGCCACATTTGTGGCCAAGCAACATCTTATTATCTAGTTCTTACTATGGAGAACCTGACAGGCTACCAAAAGTATCCTGCCCACATGGCAGACTCTGGCAAACTCCCTGTGGCATATTCAATACACCAAAAACCAGTAACAATGATGGGTCTCATTATCCTGACCCTGAAAGAGACTCGAATGTGGCACTTTCTAAAATCTCAGGGCTAGGACGAAGGAAACGTTACTGGTGCCTGCTCGAGAAAATCAAGGAATAACAGGATGACAGTGATACAGTGATACAGTGATATATATTTTCTGGGCTGGAGCAATAGCACAGCGGGTAGGGCGTTTGCCTTGCACGCAGTCAACATAGTCAACCTGAGTTCGATTCCTCTGTCCCTCTCAGAGAGCCTGGCAAGCTACCGTGAGGATCTCGCCTGCACAGCAATGCCTGGCAAGCTACTTGTGACATATTCAATATGCAAAAAAAACAGTAACAACAAAGTTTCACAATATGTTTTAAGACGTTACTGGTGACCGCTAGAGCAAATCGATGAACAACTGGAAGACAGTGCTACTGTATATTTTCTGTATTTTAGTTCTTCATTTTTTTACATTTCTTTTTAAAAATCTGTCAGTTCAACATTTATCTTTGAAATGTATTGTTAATTTTTATTGTTTAATTATACCTATCATATATATATATATTTCTTATTATTTGTATCTCTATCATCCAAAGAGATGAGAACATTCTTATTTGAGTTTGAAAACCAAAGAACATTTTTTCACACTGAGTAGGAAGACCTGAATCTGTAGGATATGCTTTTTTTATCCATTTGTTTTGTTTTTACGTATAGAAATTGTCATTTTTAACTCCCACATTAATCAAGATTAATGCTGGCTGCCTCTGACTAGACAACTCTATTTCTTTCAACAATATAAAAGGCTGTCAAATTCTTCATATAGCTAATTAGCACCCGCAAAGGAAAATCTATCTGCCTTCGCCTCTCTAAGCTTGTCTTTCTCAGTGATCTATAACATAGGATTATAAGGCATCTATGTTATAAATGTGCTGGTGAAATGCAGAATCCTATCTCTGTCATTCTGATGTCATTTAACTATTTAATCCATGAACATTTATTATTTCATTATCAAAAAGTTTGTTCTAAGGAAAATAATGAAATGAATATATTACTTCACTAATGTAAGCTTTTACATATTCAAATGCCTCACATATATGCAAAGAACATATTTACCAATATGTGATACATGAAGACAAATGGGGTATGATTGAACTGCTGGTATCCACAGACAAGAAGAGAGATGGTGTAAAATAATGTGGCAAAATGGGAAAAGATTCAGCCTTAATAAAAATAAACAATGTGACTCTTTTAGGGGGTGATAAAAGGCAAGGCTTGAAGGCAATGGGGAAAGGTTTCATACAAAAACATAGAATTTGAACGAAACTTTAAAGAATAGGTGGCTTCCCAGCCATGGAGCAAACCTCCTGGTACTTATCTCAACTATTCTTGGGTATTCGTATCCCATTCTGTTACATTATATTCCACAGATGAGTGCAATTTTTCTATGTCTGTCTCTCTCTTTCTGACTCATTTCACTTAGCATGATACTTTCCATGTAGATCCACTTGTATGCAAATTTAATGACTTCATCTTTTCTAACAGCTGCATAGTATTCCATTGCATAGATGTACCAAAGTTTCTTTAACCAGTCATCTGATCTTGGGCACTCGGGCTTTTTCCAGATTTTGACTATTGTAAACAAGTGCTGCAATAAACATACAAGTGTAGATGTCATTTCTACTATACTTTTTTGCATCTCCGAGATATATTCCCAAGTGTGGTATTTCTGGGTCAAATGGGAGCTCAATTTCTAATTTCTTGAGAATCGTCCATACTGTTTTCCAAAAGAGGGATGGGATAGGGGGGTGGGAGGCTTACTGGGATCATTGGTGGTGGAGAATGGGCAGTGGTGGAGAGATGGGTACTCGATCATTGTATAACTGAAACCCAAGCACAAAAAAATTGTAAGTCTACAACTGTACCTTATGGTGTTTCCCTAATAAAAATTAAAAATAAAAAAATAAAAATGAATAAAGAATAAGTGGGATTTGTGCTGGTTGGCAATAGCCAAAGCTCCTTGGCAAAGAGAACAGAGTGAGAGAGACTCAGAGATTTGTAGAAAATAAGGAATAGTTCAGAGTTCTCTGTGAGTTGGGGATAGTAGCAATACTTTTGGATTCTTAGAAAATGTGTAGCACTGTAGCACTCTCCTCCTATTGTTCATCAATTTGCTCGAGCAGGCACCAGTAACATCTCCACTGTGAGACTTGTTGTTACTGTTTTTGGCATATTGAATACACCACTTTTCCAATCTATGTTAAAACTGCACTGCAAGCATTTAAAAAAAAGGTATGAAAATGGCTGTAAGCCATATTACCTCAAAAAGATGATTTAAATAAAATAAGTATAAATAAAGTTCACTATGAATTGGGGCTAGAGCTATAGTCCAGCGGGTATGGTGTTTGCCCTGCATGTGGCTGACCTGGATTTGATCCCCAGCAACCCATATGTCCCAAGCACCATAAGGAGTAATTCCTGAGTGTAAAGCCAGGAGTAACTCCTGTGCATCACTGGGTGTGACCCAAAAAGAAAAAAAATTCACTATGAATCTACCACAGCTTGATCTTGAATTTATTTAAATTTATCTCAAGTTGTGATCACATTTGTCTAGTATCTCTATACCTCTCTTGGCAGTAAGGCCCAAGGTTTAGAAGCTATACTCATGAAACCAACACCACATCCTCCTGCAATGACAATTTACTGACCTAAGTAATAAACAGTAAACAATAAATGCAGATAACATAAGACTTTAAAAACTCAGAGGCAGAAAATTGGTAGGGTGGATGAGGATAAGAAGAGAAAGCAAAATTTGGGCTGGGGTGGGTAAAAAAAAAAAACTGTTTCAAGAGATAAGGATCAGGAATTGTTCACTGAATAAAATAAATACCCCCCAAAAAAAACTCAGATATCTTTTGAGTACATTATATTTTGTTTTAAAGCTTAAACTTTATTTACAGAATGTTTAGTTCAGGCTTTGTTTTTGACTCCACCCTCTTTTTGATGTGTATGTTCTTATTAGATTTTTTTTTCGCTTTTTGGATCACACCTGACAATGCTAAGGTGTTGCTCCTGGCTCTGCACTCAGGAATTACTTCTGGCGGTGCTCAGGGGACCATATGGGATGCTGGGAATTGAGCCTGGGTCAACCGCATGCAAGGCAAACACCCTACTCACTGTGCTATCACTCCAGCCCCTCTTTTTAGATTTTTAAAGATTCCCTCTCTAAGTCAAATGAATGGGTCTATTTTATTTCTCTTTTTCTTTTTTCTTTTTTCCTTTTTTAATTTTTACCTTTTCTTGATCAGTTGGTAATACTGAAATAAAATTGTCCAGGGTCACATCCTAAAAAAATTACAAACTTGGGAACTACTGACTATGTATATAGTTTATTAACCTCTTATTTACTTTGACTTTCTATTTCCTTTTTATCTTCAAACAAATTTGCTGGATGCTTATCTCAATTCTGGAAGGTTGGTGGGGAGTCAGAGAAAAAATACTTAAATAAACCGTTTTGAAACAAACACTTAGTTTTCATCGCTAATGCTCAAAATAAATTGGATGAAACTTAAGGTCTTTATTCACCTTAATAAATGAATAGCAGTAACCAAACTAATGTATTTAATTTGAAATAAGTTTCTCATTTCAATCAGAATCAAATAAGTCCCCTTTAAAGTTCCATTAAAAAGTAAGGGAAGAGAAAGAATTCTAGATTAACAAGCAAACCAAAGGCCTAAGGATATAAGAGTTCTGAATGAAACAACATATGCTGACATAAGATTAACAGCAGTTAAAAGTTTTACAGAAAATTTGCTTGACTTACCTGACCCTGTGACGATTACCATATGTTCTTTCCTGTCTAAAACAATAAATTAACATATTATGATTTAAATAAGGGCTAGAGCGATAGAACAGCGGGTAGGGCGTTTGCCTCACACGCCCAAGTACGATTCCTCGGTCCCTCTTGGAAAGCCTGTCAAGCTACCAAGAGTATCTCACCCACTGGCAAAGCCTGGCAAGTTACCCGTGACATATTCGATATGCCAAATACAGTAACAGTAAGTTTCATAATGGAGACCTTACTGGGCCCACTCGATCAAATCGATGAACAACGGGAGGACAGTGGACAGTGGGTATAAATAAGAAGTTGGGGAAATTTTTGGAACATTTATTTAATAGATTTAGTTACATACTTCTAACCTGCCAGTTTCTTGTTCATATCTTAATATTTACAATCAATGCTATATAAATTATTCATTATTGTTTGGGATATAAAGCAAAAATTTAAATTTGAAATTCAATAAATATTCTTTAAAAATTATGGTAGACAGCAAAGTTAAATAAAATATTAACTTGCAATTCACACAAAAGTTATCTTCTTATTCCTTCTTATTCCTTACAAATAGGATTCGTCTATATCTTAACAATTTTGAATTTTTTTGAAGGAAAGGAGGTATCAAAATCAGAAATTCCATAAATGTCTCACACAGAAATGAAAAATTATTTCAGTGCTGTGTGGCTAAAAAAGTGCCTCTCAGCAACTTATAATGTTCTTAGGGCATAATTGTTTTATAATTCAGTAGCTAAAATAACAGTTGTGATTAGAATACATGAAATATGAGAAGCAGATAACATTACTCATCAAACAAAAACTTACAACACCCATATTATCTGTTCAACTCATGCATATACATTTGAACAAGAGGCATCCCAAAACTTCATATTTATTTTTCTAAAATCATGTTAATTTCTTATTTATTTCAGGCATTACTAGAGACTCAAAATTTACTGCGCACTCAGGTTGCAAATTTTACCTTCAACCTTGGATTTTCAGGGAAGTTTTACCACACAGGTAAGAAGGAGCTTTGTGTTCTCAGGCAGCTACATATAAATAGGAAAGAGGATTTTAAATGTTTCATAGGTAGGAGAAATGGAATATCCAGCTGATGAGGGGGAATATCGTGGGCGCATTCTATGAGTAGCCAAATTCAAATTCAATAAGCTTGTTTTCTTTGGAAACACTGTTAGAATTAAGGACAAAAGAAAGAGGTAATTATTTCAGCTCAGTAAAGAAACCATAATCGTATTTCTATGTATCTCGACTCAGGATTGTCTAAATAGAAGGCATAACTGTGAGAACAATAGCAATGATGAAGACAATGACTCAAATAATAATGTGATCGACAATGTTTTAAAATTGGGGGTGACGTATCAGTTTTTGTACATATTGTTCTTGTTTGGAAAAGATCTGGGGATTAGAGAGGAATTTTATAGCCTCTAAGAAAATTGTTAAACTTAAAAAGCCATCTTGCTTAATTGATTTTCCCTTGCAGAATTTCCCCCATAAAAAATATTATGAATAATTTGACTGAAGATGCATTTGTAGTATAAACATCAGATCTGTATTTCTCTCCACCTTTATCCAACCAAAGTTGCACTTTTACTTCAACCAATTCTCAGAATGTGCTTCGCATTCACATTCCATTCTGTGGTCTGATAGTTCTTTCCTCTTTAACCAATTCACCTTCATGATTTGAGTCTTTTTGTTTTCTTTTGAGAAATCTTCATTATTAGTATCTTGATATCTGGCACTACTATTAAGGAAAATTTTGTGTATAAAAGTATCCAACAAGAAGAAAAATTATTCAAAATTATGTCTTAGAACTATTGTGTTAGGGCTATGTCTGGCCTCTCCCTCATTGAGGTTAATGTAAAGCTTTGTTTAGGAATTTCCATAGTTGTTCATTGTTATTTCACAGTACCTTAGTGAAAATATTTTCTAGTAGTCTTTGTGCATGCATGCAGTTTATTGACTTGTTAAAATATCTTCTGCAAAGGAAGTCTTTAATTATTACAAATGCAGCTCATTTACCTAGAGTTTCATTTCATGTTTATCCAACAAGGCTCAGCATGGTTTATTAGAATATTGTAGCCAGCAATGCCATATAGGCTTTTCTTTAATGCTTCCACCCCGCCCCCCCATACACTTTCTTTGAAACGTGAAAACATATTTAAAGTAATATAAGTAAAATTAGGATTGAGACTAGTTGATAAATCAAATGCTTGCATATTTTAAAGGACAATTTTCAGAAAGAGATTTGGATCATCTTATCTGCAAAGGAAAGCAATTCCAGCTTACAACTTTGAAAATAGACATAGTTTTGTAAATCTTCTTCAAAAGCCCCCTCCAGAAATGAATTCAGGCCTAAGAAGCTCTGGCTATGAAGTTATAAAGCAGATAACTCTAACGGCTTTATCTGGTTGTGCAGGGGGAAAATTGTGGGATTATTTGGAGTTCACGCGCAAACAATACTATTTTGCTTTAAACAGCTCTAAAATGTAAGTAAAGCTGTTCTTCTGGCTGAAATATATCAGGATAACTGTCTCAGCTTGTATTTACTTTTCATATTCAGACCTGTGAAACCTGCCAGACATTCACAGATTCAATGTCTCAACATCAGGCAGTTTATAACACTTCCATTTCTTCTTTATAATCCTGACTGTGTATGCAGTACACACACACACACACATACACACACACACACACACACACACGGCAATAAACAACACACTGGTCTCACAGACAATATCACAGAATACTTGTTGGAAAAAATTATCCACCCCCACCCCAAGATATTTTAATTTTATATCCCCAGCTTCTCATGTTGTTAGTAAACTCAAGGAGAATAGAAGAGTTGCTGGAGTGATAGCACAGCAGGTAGGGTGTTTGCCTTGCATGCAGCCAACCCAGGTTCAATTCCCAGCACCCCATATGGTCCCCTGAACAATGCCAGGAGTGCAGAGCCAGGAGTAACCCCTGTGCATCGATGGGTGGGATCCAAAAAGCAAAAAAAAATAAAATAAAGAAGAAGAGGATTTTTATTCTATGCGGGGAAAATAGAGCTTACTGGCATGAGAGCACACTTTGTTTACAGGAACCCCAGATTAGAAACCAGGCACGTTATGGGGGGACTAGGGGAGGGTTAAGAGAGAACACTCAAACAAAGGAGGGAAAAAATGGCTTTATTCTCTTATGACCGTGCACCTTAGAAAGTGAGCATAAACATAAATTTGTCAATTCTAGATGTTTAATTTGCTTCACACATACATAAAGCGTTAGTTGCTTTGCTTCTTGGTAGAGAGAACTATTGAAATGCATCCGTTCCGTTTCATCGTTTCAAGGGACGTGCTAAGGACTTACTCGGTGAGATCAAGGTTGCTTGAGAAGGGAGTTAAATACTGACAGAGCATTCCTCTTCCTTCTCGAGTCGCAATATCTATAAGCAGGAGTAATCATATAGAAAACAAAGATCACAGATGAAGGAAGTGCTTCGCCTCCCAGTAGGCTTGGCTGTGATGTGTAAGCAGGAGGAGATGGCCTTGTCTCAATGACTCTTCTCTCCCGGGATGATCTGATTTCCCAGTGCATGAGGATGCTGATTGATGAGCCTCATTGTTTTGAAGACATTTAATCACATATGCCCAGCGTAATAATGATAGATTCTGCATTTCTTAGGCTGCTTTCCTTATTTGTATTTCCACTGTATTCTTTTCTGTTCAGTTTCTCTGTCCTTCGCATGCTAAAAAAATACCAAAAAACCCCGAAAAAAACGATCTCACCCCAAAATGGACGCATCACTAAGCCTTCCCTAAGAGTCCCTCTCTCTTAGGTACCAAATTGAAAGAGGAAGGACATCTTGTTGATTAAAAGGCAAAAATAAATAAATAAAATGTGGAGTAAAACATTGAGAACGAAACATTTTTGGTCTGGAAATATTTAAAGCTTGAGTGAAAATGCACACAGAGAACTCAGTTGAGAAATTAAGACATCACGACATTAAGACAGACACCATCTAAGAAGAAAGGGCTACAAATACTGTGTTTTCTGTAGAATATGGTTTCTGGTGACAATCAGTGCTATTCATTCATGCAATCAGTAATAAATTGAAAATGGCTGAATCACTTCATGGGTAATATTTGCAAATTGGATTAATATTTGTCTCTAATGAAAATTCACTTCACAAAAATTAGTTCTTTATATAAAATTATTAACACGAAAGTTCTTTGAAGAAGCATTATATTCATTCTCCTATGATTTAAAGATCGAAACAGACTGCTTTTATTCAAATACATGCTCTGATATTTCACTCCCTGAGTATAAATCGGTTACTTAAACTGCCTATGCCGCAGTCTCTGCATATCCAAAATAAGATTAATATCTCTCATTCATAGCCAGTACATACATATTGTTAAAATTTGTCTTGTGCTATTACATTAATATATACTTTTATATAAGAATAATAAATGTTACCAGAAAAGTAAAAAGGGAACAATTTACATGACTGAACCTTTAATTTAGAACTGTAGACTGTTTTTCATGTTTTGATTTGTTTTTATTTGATCTGGGGGTCACACAGTGGTTCTGTACTCAGGCATAACTCCTTATGGTACTCAGGGGACCATATGCAGTGCAAGGGGTCAAACTCAGAAGGGCTTATACAAGGCAAGCATCCTGACCGTATGGTGGTGTATAGTTGGCTTTAATTAATTTTATATTCATGAATTCCTTTTTGCATAATCTGGAATTTAAAGCCAGTTTATTTTATACCCACTTAGCTGACTGTGCCATATTCACATGTTTAAAGGAAATTATAAGGTCTCCCTATCATTTAAGAATTATAATATTTTATAAACAATGAGTAAATACAAGAGGTATTTGAACAAAAGCTAATAATGACAGTAAAAATTTAGATATTTTATTGCTATAATTTTCCTTATGAAGATTAATCTATTACCTAAAGATTGCTAAAATTATTTTTACTTTAGTAGGGTTAAAAAAAAAGCAAGCACTTCAAGGGGCTGGAATGATAGTATAGCGAGTAGGGCATTTGTCTTACACGAGTTCAATCCCATTATCCTATCTAGTCCCCTAAGCACTGCCAGGAATTGTTCCTGATTGCATTGCAGAGCCAGGAGTAACCTCTGAGCATTGCTGGGTGTGTGTGTGTCTCTCTCTCTCACACATACACACAAACACACACACACACAAGCAAAAAAAAACTTCTAGAAAATTATTATTGTCTCATACACAGACATCCCAAGCGTAGTAACAAAAAAAATAAACTTTAACTGTTTACTTCTAATTCTCCCAGGAGTCAAGAGAAAGAAAAAGATGGACTTTCCAATGAAAACAAAAATAGCTATATTTTAAATGAAGGACATAACATTGAATCCAGATCAGGCTGGAATTCAAAGTCTCAATCTGAGTACAGAAATTTCATTTAGTTCTTGTTTGTATTAATTTTGATTATGTTTGAACTGAACATTATTTCTCATACTAACATTTAAACATGCATTGGGTTTAAAGAAATATATATTTACAGTAAGTCAAAAATGTAATATTTTCACCTATTTGGACATGAAAACATTTCAGATATCTGCTTTGGTCTTTCAGCATGGTATTCTCTTTTTCATTAAGTTATTTCTGGAGTCTCAGTTTGCCTCATGTGGCTTTGCTTATATGACTGATATGAATGAGAGAAAGAAAGGCTGATGGGAAAATTAGAAAAAAAAGGAAGAAGAAAAATCTTTACTTCAACCTTATGGGGAGTACTTATAAGTTAACATAATCCTTATTTTAAAATACTGATTTTATGATCTGCCATACATCGTTTTATATCAATAGACTACAAAATTTTCTTTAAATTGAGTAATTGACCTTCTTTCTGGTTGAGTATGCATTATATGCTTCTTGCCACTTTCTATAACAGTCATCAGAGTTTAAAGTGAATGGAAGCATTTTTCAAACATTTTATATTCAAAGCACAACAAAAGGGGAGGTGAATTATCCATTCATTGATCGCATGTGACATCAAGTAACTCTAATCTATGCCTCAGTCTGCTAACTTATGGCCATGAGAAAAGTTGGTGTGCAGCATAAATACTTCGTGCTTAATCTATCTAAAACAGTAATAAACCTCAGTGCATTGCAATTTTGATACTTGATATTAACGAGTCAATGAGTTCCAAGCCTATACTGCTAATAATTTTGCTAGAATTCAAAAAATAATAATTGTGTCTCCTTATTCATAGAACATTATCGCTTTCAGATTTTTCTTTCTTTTTCTTCCACTTTTGCAAACTTGTGTTTTTTTGCAGGGGAGGGGCCACACATAGTTATGCTCAGTGCTTACTGCTGGCTCTGCTCTCAGGGATTACTCAGGGTGGGGCTCAGATGCACAGCTCAAGCTGTGTTGGGATCCATGGAACCAGGGTCAGTGGCACACGAGGCAGGCATCTGAACATTCCAAGATTTTTATTCATTAGTCCTTTGTATAGTGGCAGCTGTTATAATAGCAATTGGGGGAAAAACTGATTCCAACTGGTGTTCCTCTTGAGATCTGTGGTTTAGGGACTGAATTCCAGGAATAATGTGCATTAGAATATTCCCCCAAAGTCAGCTTGCACAGGCACTGACATAGGCTCTAAAGTTCACCAGCTTCTAATATAGATGGAGTCAGAAGATTAAACTATTCACTGCTCTGGGAAAGTGTAATAATACAGTGCAAGTCAGAGGAATATAATCCCTGACTTTAAAGAATTAATTAGCTAGACAGAAGTAATGTTCCGAATGTGTGAAGTGGCATGCATTTAGAAAACCATAGGTATAAATCCATAGGAATTATATTTAAGAAGACATAGATATTATTATTTATAAAGCACTCAATGTCTGCAAGTCACTGTGGTTTCACAAATATAATTATATTTTTAATTTTTATTTGTCATAATTTAGGTAGTTGCAGCATTGTTAAGGTTTAGGGCTTCAATATCAAAAATGACTGCACTTTCCTTCACTAGCACCAGAGTATCCAACTACACCACTGTCCGTGTCACTTTTAGACCACTCCAACCCTTGCCCAGCTACGCCCAGGCCCTTGAAAATCTGTTTTATTGTCAGAGCACCAGGGTTCGTTTTCACTGAACTCACCATTCCTTGCTTTGTTTCTTGATAAGCCATTTATGAATAAGATAGCCCAGGATTTGTTCTTCTCCCTCTAATTTATTTCTCTTAACATGACACCCTCTACATTTATCCAAGATGTAGCAAAAGACAATATTCATCTTTCCTTATGGTTTAGTGTATTCCTCTGTGTCATTTGCCACCCTTTTCTTTATCCAATCATTTATCATCGGACACTTGGGCTGTCCCCAAATCCAGGTCCTTATAATTAATGCTACAAGGGACACGGGTGTGCAAGCATCTTTTGAAGTTAATGCATTTGTGTTCTTGGAGAGAGTTTGAATTCGAGTCAGTTTTAAGTGCTTTAATAAATTGTCAACATTTACTTGGAAAAACCCTGTAAGCATTTTTAATTTCAATTTTTTAAACTTGTTTTTATTTTCCTCTGATTTGGTTTTTCAGATTGGTTTTATAAGAGTACAAATGTTTTGATGGTTTAGGAATACAACGTCATCACACCATATCCCTCCCCCAGTTTATAGAACACTTTCTGGCCTTCCTCCTCCCGACTTCCTATGGCACCCGAAATCCTATCATCAGAGCTGAAGGATTTGTTTTCATTGCACATCAACTATTTCTTTTCCTCGTATATGCAGGATCATCCAGTATTTTTTCTCCTGACTTGACTTCTCTGAGTATGACAAGCTCTGTTTTCACCTATGTTGTCACCGAAGGCAATATTTTTCCTTTCCTTACTTTTTTTGTTGTTGTTGTTTACTATCTTCTTTAGGAACCTAGAAAGCAAGATTCAGAGAAGCTAACTAGCTCAAATCCACATAACCAAGTAAAGAGAAGTGTGTCCTTCTACCATTGATTGATATTAAATATGTGCTTTAATTAAATTTCTGACTTAACAATAAATTGCTTGCACTAGCAATGACATTTTTACTATAGGACGCATAAATGGATTACTCAGAAAAAAGTCTTTAAAATGTGCTTTTAATAGTTCTCTGCTTAGTAAAGAATATAAAATCAAGCAACTTCCCTCTGTGAAAAAATAAATCAAATAAATATACCTCATACTACAACCCTGGCTTTATTGTTTTGCATTACTTAATTATCTAAAAATCAAATAGAAATGAATAAATTCTTGGGTTATTTATAAATGGGACTGAATACTATGAAATTGCATCAAACCACAGTGAAAATATTACAGCATACCTGGCAATAGTTTCCTTAAAATCAAATTAAGTTGTTTCACCACTTTTTTCATGATAAATATTTATAAGTGTATACATGTATATGGTTCTGTAAACAAATGTTTTTAAGAAAATATGAAAGGCAGTGCTAATTTTAAATTTTCAAGTCAACATTCTATTGTTTTAATAAACCACTGCTTAGGAAATATATAAAATTAAAAATGCTTATTTTCATATTTTGAAGTATAAAATATAGAAAAAGTATTTAGAAAGTTATAACATTTTGAAATTTAATTAAAAAATAATTTAAGGGTAAGGTACCAAAGTGTTTCCATTGATTAATTCTAGATGATGGCATTTTATTTTTTTATTTTTTTTTATTATTATTAATGAAACACCATGAGGTACAGTTGTAGATTTACAAAGTTTTGTGCTTGGATTTTGGTCATACCATGATCAAATACCCATCCCTCCACCAGTGCCCATTTTCCACTACCAGAATAATATCCCTCCCCCCCCATCCTCCCCATCCCCCCATCCCCCTCTGCCACTGTGGCAGGGCATTCCCTTTTGTTCTCTCTCTCCTTTTGGGTGTTGTGATCAGCAAAAGAAGCATTGAGTGGCGAACATGTTCAGTCCAGTCTACTTTCAACCTGCATCTCCCCTCCTGGGAGGATCCTCCAAACACCCTCCATTTGGTGTTCCCTTTTCTATCTGAACTGTCCTTTCCCCTAGAATACCCTGCTGACCTCTAAGCTATGGAGTAATCCTCCTGGTGTTGATCTCAGCTATTCTTGGGTATTAATCTCATATTTTGTTACTTTATATCCCCCAGATGAATGCAATCTTTCTATGTCTATCCCTCTCTTTCTGACTCATTTCGCTTAGCATGATACTTTCCATATTGTACCACTTGTATGTAAATTTCATGACTTCATCTTTTCTAAGAGCTACATAGTACTCCATTGTGTAGATGTACCAAAATTTCTTAAACCAGTCATCTGTTCTTGGGCACTCAGGTCTCTTCCAGTTTCTGGCTACTGTAAAGAGTGCTGCAATGAACAAACAAGTGCAGATGTCACTTCAGCTACACATTTTTGCCTCTCTGGGATATATTCCCAGGAGTGGTATCGCTGGGTCAAATGGGAGCTCAATTTCTAATTTTTTGAGGAACGTCCATACTGTTTTCCAAAAGGGCTGAACCAGTCGGCATTCCCACCAACAGTGAAGGAGTGTCCCTTTCTTGCCACATCCGCGCAACTCCTCATCTCCCATGTGCTTTCCATATTTCTTCAATAAGAATAGACTATTTTTGTCATTAGAAAAAAATAACAACCTTTATCATCGACATGTTAGGGTTATTTTTAGATTTATCTGCAGGAACAGTTTTAGAAATAAACTTAATAATCTGGGGCTAGAGAGATAATACAGCACATAGAGCACTTTCCTTGCCTTCAGCCAAACTTGGTTAGATCTCCAACACCACAGATGGTCCTGTGAGACTGGCCAGCAGTGATCCCTGAGCACTAAGCTAGAAGTAACCTCTGAGCACAGCCAGGTGTGAACAGAAAAACAAACCAAAACAATAATTGTCTCTAGTCAGGCTTCCCCTATACATGATATTATGGAAAGAATAATGGTTGATAGTTTTAAAACAAAAACAAACTATTTAAAATTGTGTCTGTATATTTGGTTACCATCATATATGCAAGCGGTTCTAAACAGTGTTGGTGATAATATAATGCTCAATATTAAACAATTATCTACACCCAGGATTTCTATACTTTCTCCATCCCTTTACCCCTGTTGAGATTTAATTTAGATATGGCTATTTGGGTTTTTTTGTTCTATTAAACATACACACACATATACACAAAAGGAAAAAAACCACAAAGTTGGATGTATGTAATAATAGCAAGGACAGTAATAAAAGTCAAGTGAACCTAAACTTTTAACTGTTGTGTAGTTTTCACTTCAGCCATTTTTCACTTCCTGTCTTACAGGAACTGAAGAGGAAGATGCAGGGGATGACCTTCTGCTTCAGTCTGTGGACGAGTTCTGGTGGTTTCCGCACATGTGGAGCCACATGCAGCCCCACCTCTTCCACAATGAGTCATCCTTGGTGGAGCAGATGATTCTCAACAAGGAATTTGCCTTGGTGAGTAGGTTTTGTCAACAATGGTGTCAAATTCGTGGGTTGTAAAATCAAGTGATAGGATTATATCTGATAGAAATAGACCAGAATGAAATATGTCACCTGCAGGTGCTACTGAGGATATATGTTGTTTATGTTATTTTGCTTCATGAATTCTTGCATAAACACATGAGCTAGGCTGTGATCTGTAATGTACGAAAAAAAAGAGTAGATCATGGTCTGAAAGATCATCCTCTGTTTCCTGGAAGAATTAGCCTTTGCAGATATGAAGGGAAAAGATAGCACTTCTTCCATCGGATCACTGGCACATTATTATTAACTCCTCACTTGTGTAAGAATGAATGAATGGGTTAAACAAATCATTAGATTGTCATTTCTGGAATTATATAGTGAGAAAAAAATGTTTCCTTGGGAGTTTTGCGTCATTATGCAATCTCATCGATAATGTTCTTGACATGATGCTTGTCCATTTCACTGTCCCACTGGGGAGGATTCCAGAAAAGGGTCAGAGCCATGACTTCTTATTGCCCTGCAGTAGACTTGCAGGCTGTTCTACGTTATCTCTTAGCACTAGAAATCCGGGGACATGGTGCTTTATGTGGCCTATTGTTGACAGGACGGTGTGGCTCAGTGGTTCTCAAATATTTTTTAGCATGTATCCCTTTCACCTGGTAGACTTCCCATGCGACAGACTCTCGGGCACACACTTTTGATGCAGTCATTTTTCAGGGCATAAAAGTGTGCTCATTTCTGGCAGGTTCCCAGAGGATGCTTGTTGGCCCTTTATTAACCATTCTCTAGAATAGGAGTTGGCCCGCTGCTTGCTTTTTATCATCCTGGAACTCAGAAAAGCGTATTTTTTTTCCTTTGAGGGTGTTTTAGTTTTAATTTGGCTATTACATTTCTGAATATTTGATAAACAAAGGCACAGTGTTATTTTGAGGCATCAAAGTATATGAAACTCAAGTGGCAGTGTCCATGAAGAGTCCCTGGAAGGTGGCCCCACCCCTCTCTCCAGGCCCTGACTGCTGCTGTTTCTCCTCTGCAGAGGCAAAAGGTTTGTCAACCCCAGAACTAAAACTTAAGTAATGTGTCCCTTTAATAATCTAATAAAAATGAAAGTCTTTTCTCCAGAAATTTACTCATATCCACATGCCACATCTTCCTTCAGCAGGAGAAAGTCAGCAGGAGGGTTGTAAGCCATCCAAAGGGCTTGGACCAGAGGTTGAATCTCTGTCTTAACAAGTTTCATCAGGCCAGAGAAATAGGACAGCAAGTGAGACACTTGTCTTGCACACCACAAGCCCTGGTTGGATCCCTAGCACTGTTCCCCCTCCACTGTGCCCTGAGCACCACCAGAAGTGATCCCTGAGCCCAGAGGCAGGAGTAAGCCCTGAGCACCCCCTGCATGTGGCCACAAAACAAAACAAAATAATTTTAAATGAATGCATCATATATACCTTATGAGTGCTGTGTTTCATTTTTAAGTCACATTAGGAGTTATAGATTTGACTCCAAATGAGATATTTTAATAAAGTTATGCAGCTATTTTATTAATGACAGGTCCCTCTTTTTCATTTCTTCATTCCCAGACCTATGGGAGGATCCTTAGTAAAAGTGTGAGCAATATGCAAAGCAGTTAAAAACTCTGCCTCCGCTACCAGAATTCCTGTATTTAAACCTGATATTCTGTATATGGCTGTTTCATTAAAAGCAAAAAGTTTCGAGCCTCTACATGACTCTCCTTCAGCACCTAGAAAGATGAGTGTCTTAATAATAACTATCTCGTATATACTTGATATTTGCATATAATGTCCTCAGAGCTTTGTCTCTCATAGTAACTACTCATTAGGTATTAACCAATTATGAAGTTTCTAAATCCAGATAACCATGACCCAGTGTTGCTTTCAAAAACAAATTTTATAACTATACAAGAGATTGATCTTTACTTAAGTTTTGATTAAAGTGTAATATATTTTGTTCGATTTCATAGCAGTGTAAAATTAAGTAAATAAGCCCTTTCCTTGAGATAGCATGCTGAATTTTGTCAGGATAGTTACCTGGATAATAAGCTGTGTTTATCATTGAGTTTAAATATCCTCCACTTCAATCACTCTCTGATGCCTTGCTTTCTAGTCATGTAGGTTATGCTTCATAGTGGATGATTTACCTGTTTGTAGTAATTTTTATATCTTGAAAATTATACCAGCAGCACTGGGAAAGACTTTGATGTAATTGCTTTGTAATGAAATGTTGAAAGCTATTTACAGTGCATTCAGAGCAATTACATTTGTTTAGTTGTGTGACTGGAAGTTCGACTGAACCCTATACAAATATTTTGTAAAAAAAAAACTTAAACCAAAGTCTTATTACATGTTGCATAGTAATAGTATAAATATATCAACTAAAAGAAAGCCTGGTACATACACATATAGAAATGGTCTTCTCCTTATTCTCCTGGAGTTCAGCTGAATAAAATTTCTCAGGACTCTTTCAAAGTGACACACACAACTCCACCTTTCACAGAAAACATGGGATGCCAACATGTGTATTGTCCACAGGGCCAAGAACTCTATTTTTTTATTACATTATTTTCTATCCATATTCATATGGTGCTACAAAACTATAAACATAACTTCAATGGGATAGGATTGTGAAAAGCACTAAATGAGATATTGGCAGGCTAAATTTGAGTGTTGACTGCTTGTGACAAGTTCTTTAGTGGTTATCATTGAGTTTTTGTGTCTCAGTTTTCTCCTATGAAATGCTAATGATTCTTTTTTTTAACTATCATTTTCTAAAGTACCAAGATTGGGTGATTAATTTATATAGTTCATCTGCCAACCAGTTATTCACTAAACCAGATAATGCCACTGATCAATTTCAATTCAAAATATTCTGATCATTGACTGTATCAGTCCACAAATTTGAATAAGCCTCTTGAAATATATCTCTGACAGCAACTGAAGCAAATATGGAAAAAAATAATTTTCAACTAAAAACATTATACTGAAAAAAATCACTTAACTATTTTTCATCCTGATATTCTTCCCTATTCCTATTTCCTAAGTATGCAGAGGTGTTATCAATGAAACAAATAGTTGCTTTCATGGCATTTATAAAATATTATTTAGATGACATGTTGATAATTCAAAATTATTTCATTGAAATGATTCATTCATTGAATGTCTTTGAATTCTTTCTGAATACAACTCATTTTCCATTGTAATGTATCTGAAAATTTTGAGAGACTGGCATTGCATGCTTGCTTTTTTACCTGTTCTTTATGTTAGAAGAGCTTTGATCCCTGGAAAACTTTGCCATTTCTTCATCTGTTCACGTGAGGGTAAGAGTGTGAATGAATGTGTCTTTGTGGAGGGTAGGGATATGCATATGTGTATGGTTGATTTAAAGGCATACATACATTCAGTGCTAGTGGGGGTGTACTTTTGATTGCAGATATTTTGTATGCATGCCGTAGGCGTATATGCCCATGTGTGTTTATGTAGGAGCAGTAGTTTAAAACAAAGTCAATGGCTACACTAGTTGCAACATACAACATTTGTATGGCAGTCAGATGGAGAAAATGGCACGGTAGCACTGTAGCACTGTCGTCCCATTGTTCATCAATTTGCTCAAGCGGGCACCAGTAACGTCTCCATGCGTCCATGTCATGCGCTAGTGTAGCCCAATGGTGTCCGCTCAGTCCAGGAACACGAAGTGAGATTTGTTGTTACTGTTTTTGGCATATTGAATACAGCACAGATAGCTTACCTGGCTCTGCCGTGAGGTCTGGATACTCTCGGTAGCTTGCTGGTCTCTCCGAGAGGGATGGAGGAATTGAACTCGGGTTGGCCACGTGCAAGACAAAGGTCCTACATGCTGTGCTATCGCTCCAGCCCACAGTAAAATAGTTTCAGAGTTTTTAATAGATCATCTTTCATTGAACACTTGCTTGAACGTGTCACAATAGTAAGTAACACTTCAAAGATGACAACAGAAAAACTAAGGCTGAAAACAGGGAACACTGGCTAACATTAAAGGGAATGAAAAATAAAAGTTACCCCAATTCATTTCAGACAACATACAAAAGTTGCTTTTCACCAAAACCAGAATGATTTAATTTTCTTCCACTATAAATCTGTGGGAATTAAAGTAAGAAATCGCATTTTGTTCTTTCAAATTCAGCAAGGAAACTGATTAAACTATCCAAATGAGTGAAGCCTTTTGGTTCACCAAGAGTTATAGATTATATGATATTACAAAAGGAAAATTTTCCTTTTGGTTCCAATCCTAATTTTACAATTTTGATGCAAATTTTCCTTAACATTTAATGTAATAGATAACTTACCTTCTCCAGGAGTCAACAGTTGGATTTTCAACACATGATCATCATTTTTAAGTCCCACTTTTTTAACTGTTACAAATATTTATAAACTCTATACAATGCTTTTTTTTCATTATTAGATGCACCATTTCTTATATGAAAAATGTTGACATTTAAATTGTTTTTATAAGAATCTAAACTCATCAAAAAACAACTCTGGATGATCTTTCAGTGTCATTATGGCCTGCACACCAAATCAACTATGTACAGGTTTTAATTAAAAAATAAAAGGCAAATGATGGTAGAATTGATGGCATGGTGAAACCAAACTGAGATAGAAGTGCCCTTCAGTGCCTCTTACACCTGTCCTTTCTGAATGATGCAGCATACTTTCTTGTTATGTGTGAAAAATGCCTTACATTTTTTAAAAAAAGGTAGTAATAGGTTATTTTAAAGATTGAAAATTTAGAAAAGACTGTGGCAAGTTAATGATTTTATACAAGTCCCCTATGTTGCAAATAATAGATTTTGAATGTTTAGTAATAAATCAGGGCATTTATACACATAGAAGAGTAGGGTGTGTGTGTGTGTGTGTGTGTGTGTGTGTGTGTGTGTGTGTGTATGTGTGTATTGAGGAGGGGTGGTGCTCCAGATCTCTTTCCTAGAATATTGCCTTGGTTAGGGGTCAGCAGCATGGATCTGGGAGGGTTGAGAAATGCTGACGTTCTGATACTCTGAAGGAGAAAGTGCAGATCTAAATGAATGTCACACAACAAGTCAAAATAGTTTTATTTTTCTTTCACCTATTTATTCACAACAGATAGAGTTTGTTGTTTGGGGAAATTGGGAGAGTTGGTGGCCACATCTGGTCATGCTAGGGGTATTACTCTCAGGGGTCACTCCTGGCTCTCGGGATCCTGGATCAAACCCTGGCTCCTTAATGCAAGCCATGCACCCTAGCCTCTGAGTCATCTCTCTGGCCACCTAAGATGGGTTTCTCCCTTTTCTTGCGAGTATGATGCTATTTTTAATGACACGCATAGCTAGCTTACTCCAGTAGTCTTTTATAATGTTCTCATCAATTTCTGTTTTCACCAAATATACAACATAAAGAATAGCAGGGACCTTCTGCCTGAAAATTAGACTCTTTGTGTCATTAGCTCGTAATATTCATATTGCTTCACTATGTATTTAATATATATACATATATATAAATATATATTCCCATGCAGTGTATCTTCGTAAGTCCTTGACTGGTTGTTCTATTATTGGCAGGTAGATGAGAGAATTTGCCTTTGACAGAAAATCTCTATGATGCATATTTATCTCTCTGATTTTTCTATCAGAGAGCAGCCCTGAATGCCCCCTGCTCCCCTATCACCCCCTCCCCCAGATTCCCATTTTAGCTGCAATGTCTTTTCTTGGTCGCGTAGATATTTTATTTCTGAACATTTTTAAGCTTAGAGGAACAAATGCCACCTACAAAATGCACTTTCACATTGGACAGCAATAACTGAAGGAAATGAACTATTTATATCACTCAGAACGCATTACATGACTCCTGCCAGACTTTAATTTGTCTATTCTGGTTACCCTTGTTATAACTATTTTGGTAAATGTAAGGCCTTACAAATCATCTCTTCTGCTTTATGCATTTTATGTATTTAAATAATCTTTGAAGATCAAAAGAAAGAACTCTACTTCTTTTTCAGGGTTGATTCGTGAAACAATTTCCACAGAGGGCTCCCCTGGGGGACTAACTGATAACTGCTTAGAGTAATTGTTAATATTTAATTTACTTACTTTAAGGTAAATGAATATTGACATTAAATATTGAGACTTTGTAGCATATGAAATAATAAATTGTACACAAAATATACAAAAAGAAACATACCCTTTTACACATGAAAATCCTTTGTGAGATGAATTTACCCTGTGCCTGCCATTGTCACATTCCTCAGAGTCTTTGTTAATTCCTTGTATTTCTTGTCTAATCTATTTTGGCTCAAATTACAGCTCTCCTGATTACTAGATGGGTGATCTTCATAAATGGGAGGCAATTCCCAGGTTTTCATTTTCAAATATGTGAAATGGGGTTAACAGTTCCTACCTCAGAGGTTTTTATGAGGATTAGACAATATGTGTATATGTTCACACCCTGAAGGAGTGTTGAAGAAAAGGAAGAAGAAATTGATATTGAAAGAGGCTAGGAGCTTGAAATTAGGGAATGAAAGGGAGTAGCTCACACGGGGTTATAAGTTTTCTCAAAAAAGAAATACAAATGGCCAAAAAGGCAAATGAAAAAAGGTTCCACATTACTAATCATCAGGGAGATGCAAATCAAAACAACAGTGAGATATCATCTTACACCATAGAGACCTGCACACATTCAAAATAACAAAAGCAACCAGTGCTGGCATGGTTGTGGGGAAAAAGAAACACTTCCACTGTTGGTGGGAATGCTGACTGGTCCAGCCTTTCTGGAAAACAATATGGACAGTCCTTGTTTTGAAGGACTTCTTTTGAGTCCTTCTTTTGAGTTTCCAAATTGAGCTTCCACAATACAACTTCTGGGAATATATTTCGAGGACGCAAAAAAGCACAGTGGAAATGACATCTGTACCTATATGTTCATTGCAGCACTGTTCACAATAGCCAAAATCTGGAAACAACCCAAGTGCCCTACAACAGATGACTGGTTAAAGAAACTTTGGTACATATGCACAATGGAATGCTATGCAGCTATCAGGAGGGATGAAGTCATGAACTTTGCTTATAAATGGATAGACATGAGAGTATCATGCTAAGTGAAATGAGTCTGAAAGAGAGGGACAAACATAGAAGGACTGCACTCATTTGTGGAATATAAAACAACATAATATGAGGCTGATACCCAAGGACAGTAGATACAAGGGTTAGGAGGATTGCTCCATAGCTGGAAGTCTGCCTCATGAGCAGAGGGGAGAATGCAGATGGAATAGAGAAGGGATCACTAAGAAAATGATGACTAGAGGAATCGGTCAGGATGGGAGATATGTGCTGAATGTAGATAATGGACCAAACACGGTGCGGTGACCTCTCAGTGTCTGTATTGCAAACCATAATGCCCAAAAGTAGAGAGAGAGTATGGGAATATTGTCTGTCATGGAGGCAGGGAAAGGGTGGGGAAGGGGGGGCATACTGGGGAAATTGGTGGTGGGGAATGTGCACTGGCAGAGGGATGGGTGTTTGATCATTGTGAGAGTATAACCCAAACATGAAAGCTTGTAAATATCTCATGATGATTCAATAAAATTAAAGTATATATATTTTAATTTTATTGAAATATTATATATGTGTTTTGCTATATTTATAGCAAAACTTTTTATTCTAGGTCTTGTTCCTGTCCGTCCCCCAAGTCCAATCCTATTCAAAATCTTTGCTTGAAACTCTACCATCCTATCTATGGATTCACCAGTTTTTCCTCTACCTCTCCTTGACTTCTTCTGCTTCTCTAACTTCTAACTTCTGTTGCTCTTTTCTAACTTCTTTTTGTGTGTGTGTTTTCCTCTAACTTCTTAAATCTATATATCTCCTCTGTTTTGTAAAGAAGGATTGGGGATTAATCTGCTTAACAAAAGGTCATTGTTATTCTTACTTCTCTATTCAAAGTGGGCTGGAGTGATAGCACAGTGGGTCGGGCCAGCCTTTCAATTCTTCCATACCTCTCAGATATCCCTGAAAGCTACTGAGAGTATCCGGCCAGCAAGGCAGAGCCTGGCAAGTTCCCATGACATATTTTATGTGCCAAAAACAGTAACAACAAGTCTCACAATGGAGACCTTACTGGTACCCGCTCAAGCAATTTGATGAATGGGAGGACAGTGGACAGTGCTACAGTGCTCTATTCAAAGTACAAATGTTTTTAGTTGTCACTTGCAAATGCGTACTCAGAACCCATTTTTGTTTGCATTAAATAGTGTCCAGGTGAAGGAATGACTTCACTGATTTTATTTCAGGGACATTAAACATAGTTTTGGCCAATTATGAGTAAGCAGAAGCCATGTTATGTGAGTCTAGGAGCTCTATTAAAAACAGGTTGGGTAGAGGTGCTGTCTGCATCTGTGCTCTTGGATTTTGCTCTCTTTTAGGCCATAGATTATACTTCTGTTGATGGAAACTAAGACATCTACTATAAAACTATGTAGAAAGATTAAGAGAATCAGAGAGCTCACATTCCTGAGACAACTTTCACCTCTATTATTCAATAAGAATAGGTTCTTTTAAATTTGTTATTTCTTCCTTTTATTTTTTGTTTGTGTTTTTCTGGTATAACATTTGAACCATTCCCTACACATTATTTTACCCTTGCATTTTTTCCCTCTTTCTTTTTTTTTGGGGGGGGGGGGTCACACCTGGTTCACGCACTCAGTAATTACTCCTAGCGGTGCTTGGAACACCAGATGGGATGCTGGGAATCAAACCTGAGTCGGGCCGCATGCAAGGCAAATGCCCTACCTGCTATGCTATCGCTCCAGCCCCCAACATTTTTTTCTCTCTTAACAGTGTTTCAAGATTTTCCTACATTCTAGTTACCCCTTTGTAAGGTATTTGTAGACTTTCCATGGGCACATTTATATAAAAACCCTCATTATAAAGCCCTGACATTTTCAACCAATTATTTATGGTGCAATCTTATGTCTATTTATAAATCAATTATTAGATAGCAATTTTGCGAGTATATTCTTTACAGGGTCAATAATAGCACAATTAACTTTTATGGAAAACTGAATTCCATTGCTTCTCAGCTCAAACTTGTTTTTTGAATTATTTAATGGCTGTTGAATCAGAGTTAGCCTTTTCAGGATTTTATTTTATTATTTGACTTCTGCTCTATGGAGTATACCGATTAAAGTTGAATTATTCATCAAAAATATTAGTTACCCTGTGCTTTTCATTTTTTTCTCTTTGCCTTTCTCATTTTGAAAAATTATTTTGGTTTGCTGATTTCTTTTATACTTTATCCATAATAGCAGAGTATTTTCATCTTTCCATGATTACCTCTTTATTGTTGACACTTCTTCCCTGCAGTCATTCCTGCAGTAACTTGTGCAATATGAGACCATGAGAAATGATTTCCAAACTGTTGACACTGAAGACAGTTAAAGCTGGTTAATAAAAAGGGGGGACTGAACTGTTAGAAGGGTAGCGATTTTGAAATGAGAACTTTATTGGTACTTTGATTTCCAAATAGGATACCACTTTATCATTCTGATTAATTTAAACAGAATATTTTGGTATGAACTTAGTGTGAAATGTTAAGAAATCTACATTAAAACATGTGTAAATATACCTTCATCATTTCTAAATACAATTTAATCATCTTTATGAGTAGTTACTAAAATAATTATGTTACTTGTTTTCTGAAAGTAAGATACTATTTAATAGCAAACTTAATTTAAGTGAAACTTAACCTGTTTCATATGGTAACAAAATTTCCACAAATTTAAATAATCATAGATATTAATATTTAAACTCTTGGGCAAAGTACAAGATGTCACAATAGGGCAAAATGCAATAAAACTTTTGTGCATCCAGTTGAGGGAGGAATTGACAAGCAGAGTAAAGACTCATGCCTACAACCAATGTTTAAAGTATTTTCCTAAAAATACATTAAGCTTACATTAAGAGGAAACCAGTTACTCCTAAGGGAAATTTCAGCTTGACTCAGAAATAATATTAGAAATATATTCCATTGCTCAGAGAAAGTAATAGTTTATGCAAATCTATTTCTGGAAAATGATGTGCTCAAATTACTGATTCCAGCCCATCAGCTTCATGTTGGTAAAAAAAAAAAATTCAAAATCTTTGGGAATGTGCTCAAAATCAGAAAATGAAGGTGCATAACCTAGTCAGCTGCATAAAGGTCAAGTTGCTCTTCTCAGCATTTCTCTCTCTCTCTCTCTCTCTCACACACACACACACACACACACACACACACACACACACACACATATACACACCTATTCATCCCATTTCATCCAGAGATTCTCTATCCCATAAACATGGGTGATAAGGTAGAAGAGTTAAAGACCTAAACTAATGTGTGCTGAGCATAAAGAATATGAAGGGGCTGGTGATAAGGTAAATAAAGTATATTGACTTGAGATAGCACTTGCAAATTTACATATCATGGAAAATGGGCTGATTGGATTAGATGCAGTCATTTGGGGCGACATCTTGCATGTTTGTGCTTCTGGTAACTACAGGAGAGATAGAATAAAGAGATGGATGATATCCTTCCTTTTTCTAGCTGACTCTTTTTTTTTTTTGATAAATTTTAAAGACTTTATAAAGAAAAAAATTCTTCTAGGAATACAGACTGATTAATGTTTTTAAGCCCATATATCAAAAGGGAATTTAATGAATTTTATTTAATATCTAATTTTTATTTTTTAAATGTAACCATTTTATTATATTCTTAAATAGTTGCTGACTCTTAATGCACTTATGAACGATGCATGACCCCTAAGCACTACTAGGGCAACATGGTGGCCCCCTACACCAGTGGTCTGTCATTCAGCCAATGTGCTGACCCATCCAATACAAACATCTGGGTCAAGTATCTCTGGGAGTGGCTTCTGATTGCCCTGACCACTATTTAGGAGATCCTAAAAATAAAAAATTGTTATTTTGGTTTGGAAGCCACACTTGGCTGTTATTCGGGCTTACTCCTGGCTCTGTGATCAGGGATCACTTCTGGCAGGGGTTGGGGGACCATATGAGATGCCAGACATTGAACCCAGGTCACCCAAGTACACAGCAAGCACTGTACCCACTGTGATCTCTATCTCCAGCCCCCAGAAACAAAGTTAACTAACATAAATTACATCATTTATTCCAAACTGAAGAAACTCTGAATATTTATTTTCCACCTCTCTTGGTATCTAATTCAATCTCGATCTCTCTATGCAGCAAAGACAACCACAAAGAAAAAGGAATCAAATTGCTGTTCTGACATTTGCTCTGACATTCTGATACCACAACTTTCTAGCCCTCCCTCTTCTCATGTCTTTGTTCTTTAAGAACCAGTCTTGCCCTTGAATATTTTCTGAACTTGTCTACATTTCATTGTTAATCAAATTTCCATGGGATGCCTTATCCCTAATGAGATTCAGACTGACTGTGGTTGGAACAACATTAGACTATTCTCATTTTACACTCTTTGCAATAAACCTCACGTTATCCTATACAAAGTTCTTAATCTCTTCAAAATCCTAAATGATATTCACCTCGCGATATGCACCTCACCTTCTTCTCAGTTATGTTTCAATGTGCTTCTCTGTAAAAGCATAGTCAATGGGATGATGCCCTTTGGAATCATTCCATAAATAACCATAAATAACATATGGCTACTTGCAGCAACATGAACTCTTGACATAATCGTTTGCTATGCCCCTTTACTTACTTTGTCACCAAACAAATGATCCATTTTTCTCAAAGATGAAAGTGTTTTCAACTTAGAACAATGTATGTACAATTTGCTCTGCTTGGAATAATCTACCCCAAATTATCAGTATCAGTTCGTCCACAGCTTCAGCACGTGACTGCAGGCATCGCCATCTCTACAAGACCCATAGCAAATACTTTATTTTTGTGGCTCATACCTCTTCATTTCTTTTTCTTTACCCACTTCTGTTTTTCTCCATCACTCTTAACACCTCGAAATACATTACCTAGTTTACTTACGTATGCAATCTTGTTTTTACCCACTCTGAGTTTATAATATAAGCTCCTTAACAACAGGGATTTCTGTATGTTTTAGTCACTGTTGTATATCACTCTCATTAGGACATGGATATAGTAGGTGCCAAGAATATCTGTAGCACTGTAGCACTATCCTCCTGTTGTTCATCGATTTGCTCAAGTGGGCACCACAAACGTCTCCATTGTGAGACTTCTTGTTACTGTTTTTGGCATATAGAATACGTCAAGGAGAACTTGCCATTGCTGTGTGGGCAGAATACTCTCGGTAACTTGCCAGGCTCTCCAAAAGGGGTGGAGGAATCGAACTCAGATCAGCCACTTGCAAAGCAAACTCCCTACCCGCTATGCTATCACTCTGGCCAAGACTATCAGAGGTACATAATAATTTTTTACTGAATGAATTAAATTAATGAATCATAATAAGATGAACATTTTGACTGGACAGCAAATATTTTTGGTGGCAATATGTTAGCAATACAGGAACCTAAGTAGCCACCTATTAAACAGCATGTATAGACATATTCATTTTGTTCTGTTCATTCCCTCTTCATAGCAAACTTGTCATTCAGAAGGGTCAAGAATATTAAAGGAATGTGTCTCAATTGCCCAAAATAGCTCTACTTAGGACTGGAAAGTTCAACCGCATCGAAGCAGCACCATTGCTGTGCTATTTCTTTTTCAAAAGAAAAATCCATTTGTAACACAGAGCTCTCCAGAGATTTGTCACCATTTACTAGGCTGCAGTCCAAAAAGTGTCAAGACTGACCCAGCCAATTTCTTAGGTCACACAGTCATTGCTTTTATCACTTATGAAAACAGAAAGCGATTTCAGTTCCTAAAACACAGTGGAAAATCAATGATCCTAGGATCATCCTCCAAGTTGACAATATGATTCCAAGTTCCCATTAAAAGGAAAAATAGATAATGACTTCTATGTTATTTACCAAAATGTCTCCTTCTAGTTGTATATTTAGGAAGACAAATCAATATTTAAAGATCAGACAACTGTTTAGTACATCATCTTTTTTTTCCAGTAATTCAGCTAAGTAATGTATCATTTATTTTCTATTTATAGCAATTTGTGTATAGCACAGCGGTAGGTATTTGCCTTGCACGCAGCCAACATGGCCGACCTGAGTTCGATTCCTCCGCCCCTCTCGGAGAGCCCGGCAAGCTACCGAGAGTATCTCGCCCGCACAGCAGAGCCTGGCAAGCGACCCGTGATGTATTTGATATGCCAAACACAGTAACAACAAAGTCTCCAATGGAGACGTTACTGGGCCCGCTCGAGCAAATCAATGATCAACAGGAGGGCCTTTACTTTACTTACTTTACTTTGTGTAAATTTATTGAATAAAATTTTCTTCAATTATTTTTGTAAGATTTTTATTAAACATCAACAACAGAGCAGGCACATTGCTAACTAATGGGAATATAATATCTTCCTTAAGTGTTGGCCTCACAAGTAATATCTCCTGTAGTGTTAACATATGATCATAATAAGAAAGGCAGCACAAGAACAGACAAATAAGTAAAGAAACTATGGCACGTCTACACAATGAAATACTATACATCTGTTAGGAAAAATGCAGTCATGAAATTTGTCTATAAATGGATGGACATAGTGAGTATCATGCTGAGTGAAAAAAGCTAGGAGAGGGACAGATATAGAATGGCTGCATTCATTTGTGGGATGTAAAATATTATTTATTAAAAGAGTAATATCCATGGCCAGGGAAAATGGGGGTTAGGAGGACTGGTCAATGGTTGGATCTAACCACTAGTGTTTGAGAGGCTGAGGGTAGGTAAGATAGAGAAGAGACCAGTGTGACAATAACAGCTGGGAATGATCACCCTGGACAAGATTTGAGGGTTAAAATTAGGTAAGGGATATTCTTAAGAACCTTTTAGTATCAATATTGCAAACCACAATGCCCAAAAGGAGAGAGAGAGAAACAGAGAGAGAAAGAGAGAGAGAGAGACAGAGAGAGAGAGAGAGAGAGAGAGACTTAAGAAAATCACCTTCCATACAGTTAGGTAGGGGTGGAATTTGGGGGTGATGGGAGGGAACCTGTGGACACTGGTACTGGAAAATGTACACTGGTGTAGGAATGGGTGTTGGAATACTGTATAACTGAAATCTAATCATGAACAGCTTTCTAAGAGTCTCCCTCACAGTGATTCAATTAAAAGGTTAAAACAATAAGAAGGACAACATCATTTGTCTTGCTTTTATCTTCTCTGTTTCAAGACTTTCCTCCATTCTTCAGGCTTCTACAAACTCTTCATGGGCAATCGGGGCATGGTTGTTGTACATCCATGAACACAATTATTTCCAGCTTCCATATTTCCATATTTCTCCTTTCCGCCTTGTGTTCCTTATGCTTTGTAACATATATATATATATATATATATATATATATATATATATATGAAAAACTGATTTACCAGCATGTAGCACTGTAGCACAGTCCTCCCTTGTTCATTGATTTGCTTGAGCGGGCACCAGTAATGTCTCCATTGTGAGACTTGCTGTTACTGTTTTTGGCATTTCGAATACGTCATGGGTAGCTTGCCAGGCTCTGCCATGTGGGCAGGATATTCTCAGTATCTTGCCAGCTCTCCGAGAGGGGTGGAAGAATCGAACCTGGGTCGGCTGCATACAAGGCAAACTCCCTACCCACTATCACTCCAACCTGATTTACCAGCATCTATCACTTAATTAGCTGAGGGCTGCGGCGCATGTCTGGCATGTACAGTTTCTGCTGGGGAATCTCTGTCCACTCTCCCCCAAAAAGAAATATAAAAATGAAACCAAACAAAATTTGATAAAATAATTGCGGTAGGAGCTGTAGTATAAGTAAGATATAGGGGGAATTTGAGTACATCCTGGAATTAATGTTTCCTTAGATTAGAATCATTTTGGGGTAGACAGTGAAATCCCAAGCTTTGAAAGACAACACTTGGACAGTTGCTTTACACTTTGATTGGAGGCATGAAATAATACAAAATGACCTTGCTTTGGTTTACACAAGATTACTTTACATAATAACAGTTAAGATGACCATTTCCTCCCTCTGAGATCTTATAAGAATACTCCAATGACCAAACTCCCTGAAAGCAAGTGAGCAGGGATGTTCACTGAAGTTGCATTCTGAGCCCTATAGAATAGCAGGATGGAGAAATTAGTCGTATTAGAAAGCCAGTACTATTTCAGAGTAGCCTTTCATTGGAGGAAGAATCATTAGTGTTCATAGCCATGCTTATAAAGAGCTTAGATCTTACTGTAGTGAATAGTATTTTCCTAAGTAGTAATAAAACACGCAGAAGATATAAAGTTTTCGGTTTCTAGCTGAATTTCTTAATTTCTTAGGTTTCTTTGGTGGTGGTAGGGTGGGTGAATATCGACTGTGCTAAGACTATATTTGGCAGTTGTAGGGAGCAGGGGCATTGTAGACAGAATTCAGAGCTTCATGCATATGCTCCAGACATTGAACTGTCTCAAGGCCTCAGAATTTTTTTTGTTTTGACTTCGCATCTGTAAAGACAAAGTTCTTTAGATGATGATTTTCAGTCTCCACATGTGTTGTTTTGTTTTTGAAATAGTTTTCTCTATGACGCTAGATATTGACTGCTTAAAAGATCAAGCATTCAGAGATCTGATATGATAGGCTTGATAACTAGGTATTTTTCAGATATCATGGAATTTTCTGGAAGAAATTTGAGGCACTTATTTTGCTGCCTCCATCTTTCTAGTATAAACCACTGATCTGTCCACTGAAACTCTTAAGCCTTTTATGCTTATTCGAAAAGGACAAAGATCATCCATATTGGTCAAGCTTGCATGCTGGAAACAAGCCATTGGGAGTTATTTTAAACAGGGAGAGTTTTAAACTCAGCAACTTAAGTGCTTCCAAACACTTGAGAAGGGCTGAGAGAGCAGATTCGAGTCAGTTCTTCCCTTCAGCGGCCCACAGAGCCAGAGAGTCCTGACTCCCTTAGGGAATGGCCTACGGAAGCTACCACTGGAGTTCAGGCAAAACAATCAGTCTCACAGCTACTGTGAAAGGGGGCACCAAAGATTGCTTCAGAAAAGCCTCCTGTTTCCAAGATCATAATTATATGCCAGTGACAGGCAACAGGAGATGCCAAGCCTTAGCAACTGCCACCAACTGCCCTCTGAAATCTTTTTTGGGGATTTCTAGTGCATGGACAGGATTGCTGCATAGGACTTTGGGAAATATGGGGGCCTTGATTGATAACTTCTCCAAGTAACGTAGATAAGGATTAGAAGTGAGCAATCCCTATCCATTAAAATTTTCCATTTTCATAAAGTACTTCCAGTCATTTCCTGAGAGGGTTGAAACAACATAGTCCAAATGCAAATGCAAAAATCTATAAATGCCAGTTCATAGTTTTGTATCATGAGAATTCTGACACTGGTTACTAGGAGCAAAAATTTTTCTCTCTAGCGAGCCTCAGTTTTTATTTTTGGTGATAGTAGCCAGGCCACCTCAGAAAGTAGCCAGAAGAATCACAGTAATTAAGAAAGTAAAAACACTTTTACATATCAGACCCACATTAACTGTAAGAAGATCCGATCATTAAGAATAACCAAAGAAAAATTAAACAGAATGTCAGCTACTATTAATGCTCTAATGTTAAATATGTTATATTTGTTATTCTATTCTATAATATAATGTTATTCTATTCTTTTGTTTTATTCTTTGGACCACACCTGGCAGTGCTCAGCATTTATTCCTGACTCTCAACCCAGGGCTCACGCCTGGCAGGAATCAGGGAACAGTATGAGGAGACAAGGATGGAACCGTTTGGTTGTGTGCAAGATGATTATACTTGCTGTACTATCTCCTCAACTCCGCTTGATTTTGTATTTTAAAAAACAGTAGCACTGTAGCACCGTCCTCCCGTTGTTCATCGATTTGCTCGAGTGGGCCCAGTAATATCTCCATTTTGATACTTGTTGTTACTGTGTTTGGCATATCGAATACACCATGGGTAGCTTGCCAGGCTTTGCCATGCGGGCGAGATACTCTCGGTAGCTTGCCGGGTTCTACGAGAGGGGCGGAGGAATCAAACTCGGGTCGGCCATGCCAGTCACGTGCAAGGCAAACACCCTACCGCTGTGCTATGGAAATGATAGCACAGCGGTAGGGTGTTTGCCTTGCAAGCCGCTGGTCCGGCTGAGCAGGGTTCGATTCCTCCACCCCTCTCAGAGAGCCCAGCAAGCTATGGAGAGTATTTCGCCCGCAGTGCAAAGTCTGGCAAGTTACCTGTGATGTATTCAATATGCCAAACACAGTAACAACAAGTCTTACAATGGAGATGTTACTGGGCCCGCTCAAGCAAATCGATGAACAAGAGGACAGTGCTACAGTGCTATTGTACTAATAAGGCGAAATACAGTTTAAATGTATATGTCTATATATACTGTTACATTTATTTATAAAGCATTGAAAAACAGTACCCCTTTTAAAAGTATATTCTAATATACTACACATGACTTCATTTCTCAGTTCAATAGGAATTTTATCCTATCTGAGAGAAATACAACACTTTAAACTCCCCTGTCAATATTTGACGTAACACATAGTATTATAATACTATAATTCCTAGATCCTGTAGGACACTGTTTTAATAAGTTAAAGCCATGTTTAAATTAGTTGATTCTGTCAGCTATGACACTTTTATAGCTTCAAGTACTTCTTTATATTCACAAGGAGCATGCCTTTCAGATTTTGTATTTTTTTTTTTGATCATTGGAAATGTGATATGTATTTTGCTTTTTAACTGACCAAATCTCTCATTAAAGGTAGGGTTTAAACCCTGGAAGGTAAAGAATTGAGGTTTCTAGTTCAGAAATTCCCTTGATAACAGGAAAAGAATTTCTAGGGCAATGACTTTTCATTTTCTGATATCATTTAGACTGAAAAAATATAAACTCATAATTATCTAGTATTATTTACTATTTTGATTGAGATCCCACTGCCAGTGTGATAAGATGACCTTATGAAAAGTATAACATTGAGCCCCCAGAAATCAATAAATATAATAAAATCCTCTTACAGTCCCTTCCTTCCTACTCACTAAATCAATTGCTTTTTACCTTCTGCTTTCTCATGAAAGTTCTACAATTCATTTTACTACCTGTCAAAAATGAAATGTCTATTTTTTTCCTGTAGAGATACAGTTGTTTGGATTTTCAATTCCCTCCACAATTTTATTTTTATCTCTTTGTTTCTCAGATATTCTCTTGTTTATCTAGGAGTTTTGATACCAGATTTGGAATAACATAGTATACGGTGTTAGAAAACATGGAGTAATAAGGTGATTAGTGCAGCCTATTTGACTCATACACTTGATTTTATCACTCTTCAAATAGAGGAATGAGATGCTTCCCAAACTCAATATTTAGCATTTGAAAATCTCCCGTTTTGTAAATCAGGAGTACTTCTCTAAGCCAAAGTTACAGAAATTCAACATGCCAGAGGTGTTTGAACATACTTCACCCTGCATTCCTCTCATTAGGAAGTTTATCTATGTTCCAGACTCAGTCTAAGAACATTTGCAACGTTTTACTGGGCAACGTGGAAATAAGCAGAGAGAACAAAGACTTTCCCCAAGAATTGTCTGTTGGTGATGGATCAGGATTACAGTAGCATCCAGTCCCCTTGGACAACTCCCAAGTAGTTCTTTTACTAGTCTTTTCTAGCTTTGTACTGAAAAAATCAAGCTTCTGAAAGAAATATTTTTGCTTCTGCACATTCCAAGAAATGATTTTTTTCTCTAGACCTCACACAAGCCTTCAGCTCATTTTATGCCATTGATTTCATAATTCAGTCTTTCTACAGAGTCATTTATTGTAATAGATGTTAGAAAACATAGAGTCTTAGTGAAAGAAAGGTGAATTTGGCTATACGGTGAGGGTCATTCTCATGAAAGGAAGAATGATGGAGGCTTGCAAAATATTATGGACTCATCTTCTGCGCTGAGTGGCATATGACTTAGGTGTTATAGATATGCAATCTGTTTGCCGCTTGCTTATTATGCCAGACTGAATTCTTTTCCTAAGCTGCATGCTATGCAATATAAAATATAAATGGCAATTGTCAAGTCAACACTTTTGTGTTCTGTTTATTGATTCAATCAGCTTTCATATATGACTGTATATTGTCATTTATAACCTCAATTGATGAGATTCAATCCTACAAGGTGTATTTATAATGGAGATAAGCATTTAAAGTGAGAAATATAAAGAAAACTGCAGATCCGTATCATGCACCTCACACTATAATACCATTCTTCGACAATTCTTTTCATTTTCTTCTTCTAAATTTATATGTTTTCCTTTAGAGTTGACTGTTTACTCAAGGCAAGCTCTCGAACTAAAGTGTATGCCTTATAAAAATAAATTGAATGGCTAAGGTTCAAAACCAAGAGAAAAACCTTAATCTTCACTTCTACACCCAAATCTTCACCCTAATCTTTACCTTCTATAACCCAAATGTCACTGGATCTTGTACGGCAGTTTATCCCCTGGTTTTAACCCAGCCACCAGTAATCTAGTTTAGGTGCCTCTCGTTCCTCTAAGCTGCTTATTTGTAATGACTACCGTAATGCACAGTTTTCCCACATCCCTCCTTAGTAGACTGTCACTAGATCTCTCTTCCTAAAATAGAGTATGGCCCTGCATGGTCAGAAATCTTCCTTGCCTTCCTTATTCATATTGAATAGTTCCAAGTCCCTTCGTTATCAGAGAAAGCTCACTACTTTATCATTCAGATTTACCTTTCTGGTTCACTTGAACACTACACAGATGTGCACACACACACACACACACACACACACGCATGCACGTGCGCACACACGCACACGTGCGCACACTGTGTCTGTCCATCTGTAGGCCTTTGTTTAAGTGACATTTTATTCTGTCTGAGCAAAGACCACATCCTCATTCTGTCCTTCCCGAAGACTGTTTTTCATTAAAAATTCGAAACCAATCTCACCCACATACCACATGCCCAAGTATTTACTATGCATATCACAGCATCCGAACTGAATGATGAGCTGTTGCAACACAATTTTTCAACGCTGTTTTATTTTATTTTCATATATATATTTCTTATATGCTGCATCAAATTGGATTGGAGCAATAGTACAGCAGGTTGGACTTTTGCCTTTCACGTGGCTGACCTGGGTTCAATTCCTCTATCCCTCTCAGAGAGCCTGGCAAGCTACAGAGAGTATCCCTGTGGCATATTCAATATGCCAAAAACAGTAACAACAAGTCTCACAATAGGAGACGATACTGGTGCCCACTCGAGCAAATCGATAAACAATGGGACGACAGTGCTACAGTGCATCGAATTCTGCATGTCCTGAGTAAAGTTGTGGAAATATTCTTAGCTGCACTGAGTTGATCCTACTTCCTGTGACATTGTTCTGGCTTTCTTTTAGGAACATGGCATACCCACCAACCTGGGCTATGCAGTGGCACCACATCACTCTGGGGTCTACCCGGTTCACCTTCAGTTGTATGCAGCTTGGAAGAAGGTCTGGGGTATTCAGGTCACCAGCACGGAAGAATATCCTCATTTGAAACCTGCGCGGTACAGAAAAGGCTTCATTCACAATAGCATCATGGTAAGCATTGGCTGCCCTGTGCATCGTGGGATCATTATAACTTACTACTCAGAAAGATGAGATAAAAATCTCAAACCTCTAGTGCATTTTTTGTTTGTTTGGGTTTGGTTTGATGACCACCCTGCTTACCTCTGGCTCTGAGCTCAGGGATCACTTTTGTGGAGACTCGGCGGACTATATAAGGTGGTGGGAATTGAAACTGGGTTGGTGGCATGTAAGGGGAGCCCCCCTCCTGCTGTGTCATTTCTCCAAGCCTCAAACTCTAGTGCATTTTGAGACTGACTTGTCAACATTAACATATTGTTTGGTTATTGATTAACCTTAAAAGCTAGAGTAGCTTCAGATCACATATTCTGCTTCAAATATTAAAAATGATTTCATACAAAGCATTTATGTCATTTCTGGATTGAAGCTGTATCTTAGGATCTTACATCTTGGAAGAGTTTCTCTGTGTCTGTTTGTTTACATGGTGTCATTGCATTTCAGGCAAAATTCCAGTCAATCAATCAAGAAAATATTTCTCAAACCTCTGGATTATCAACAGAATCAAACAAAAAGCTCCTGAGAGCTCAGCTTCCCCATTCACTTTTTCTTTTTTTGGGGGGGAGACACTCTAAGATACTAAAACTACCTTAAGATACTAGGTTGTGGGTTTTTTTTAATTGCTCTTTTCCTTACATACTTCTAAAACAGTTATACAATATATTTTTAGGTAGACTAATTAAAAAGTACTCTGATGTATCAGTTGCTACAAAAAGACAATGAGATATAATGGATTTTATATAGCAACTTATAACTCTTTATTAAAATAAGAAAAATGGTATCATTCACTTTTTAAAAAATAGCACATCTTAAAATGTTTATACACACTTCCAGCATATTCCTATCATCAGGTAATTCCATTACTGCAAGGGGTTAGAATCTTTTATCCTTCCTTTATGTATTTCTCTCTTAATATTTCATTAAGCATATTTTTGTTAGAATTATTTGTCTATCGACCCATCTATGTATTACCTGTCACTTTTTAAAGCCAAAGAAAAAGCATTATCATTTATACATGCTTAGTGAGAACCAGTACTCAATTCTTTAATTATAAAAACTTAATTATTTCATGCATTTCATTTTAACTTAGTATAAACTTACTTTAAAATATGAAGAAATATTATCTGATGTTGAAAAACTTTAGAGTTTAAAGGATCCACTAATAATGCAAGTAGGGATAGGTAAAAATAAAGGAAAATGTGATTTATAATCTCATGTAATTTAAAAAAAACTTGTTTCTTACTACCATTTTACATACTATGAAATTAAAGACTTCATTTTTAACCAATGTTAACGTACATTCATTTACCTTGAAATTAATATAAGCTATCACAAATACACATGAATAATAAAATTATAGCTACTATGTACAAATTGAGTGAATTTTTCCATTAGTAAATAATTACTTATTGAAAATAAGATTTGGGGATAAAACTTGCATATTTGTTTTCTTTCTTTTGAACATTTGGAGTTACAACAGAATTAACTACAAAGTATGCCAGAAGCAATCATTAGATGATGTGATTACTACTGTGATTAAAATTTAAATTCAGAATGTAATAAACAACAAAACAAAGTAGTGATGAAAACTGATCGTTTTGAATTCCAAGAACTAAGTACAACTTAATACTATATTTCACACACAAAAAGAGAAATGACTAATACTCTAGAATATGTAACCTGCTGAATTCTCTACTTTTTAATTAAATCATCCTTTAAAACATTTCTTAAACGTTTCTTAAACATTTAACACACTCGATGGCACAGTAGGTAGGGTGTTTGCCTGGCACATGGCCAACCCGGGTTTGATTCCTTCATCCCTCTCAGAGAGCCTGGCAAGCTACCAAGAGTATCCCCTCCCCCCCAACCGCAGAGCCTGGCAAGCTCCTGTGGTGTATTCGATATGCCAAAAACAGTAACAAGTCTCACAATGGAGACGTTACTGGAGCCTGCTCAAGCAAATTGATGAACCATGGGAAGACAGTGCAGTGCAGCTGGTGAGTAAGATTTATAGAACTGGGTGGTAATGTCATTTCTGGACTAAAACTATATCTTAGAATCCTACACCTCTAAAGGGTTCTCTGTGTCTGTTTCAGTGATTGAGTTTCAGGCAAAATGTGGGTATCTATATGTTCGTAACTTCGATCTGACAATACTCTATATATTTGCATGTTATCAACCGCAACTTTCCATGGCAATAACATTTTGATTTGAGAACTAATGTGCTCTAAAGGAGCAGGTAATTTGCAGGCTGTGTAGTCCAAAACTCTGGGGAACACATTTTTTGGGGGGGTGGGAATCACACCCTGAGATGCACAGGGTTACTCCTGGCTCGTGCACTCAGGAATTACTCCTGGCGGTGCTGGGGAAACCATATGGTATGCTGGGAATTGAACCCGGCCAAGCTTGTGCAAGGCAAATGCCCAACCCCACTGTGCTATCACTCCAGCCCCAACTCTGGGGAACTTTTAGAGAGGTCAAGTCAGTGCTTTGTTTTCCCTTCCTTTCCTCAGGTCCTCCCTCGACAGACCTGTGGGTTGTTCACCCACACTATTTTCTACAAAGAGTATCCTGGAGGACCCCAAGAACTAGATAAAAGTATCAGAGGAGGCGAACTTTTCCTTACCATCCTTCTGAATCCAGTAAGTATTCTGTTGATGCTTTTTTAAAATGAAAAAAATGGTATCAGCATTTTCCTACTATTTGTGTCATTTTCTCCTTAGTCAATTCTTTCACAAGATGAGTTGGTAAATTCAAACCCAAGTAGGATTTTGGATTTTGGAGAAGTTGGATCATGTCTCTAGGCTAGTCATATCCCCGATGATCTTCAATCCAGACAGACGGATTTGTTGGGAAGCATGTGTTGGTTATTACAACTGAATATACTAAGACATCTTGATGTTGGCTTCTTTTCTCGAAAGAAAGTAAATGCATGCTCATGTGCTGTTGATAAAGCCAAACATTAACAATCATCAGTGGTACCCAATTTCTTCATAAATTGAGTTTGCTCCTGGGTCAATAGGCACAACTTTTTTCCATCTCTAAAAATTATCATGATGAAAAACTATATTGAAAATATTTAGTTGTATTTTATTTTTGCATAGAAGAGTCAGCCGAGGCCTATTTTTAAAATCTTTACTAATGTTATTTGTAATTCAAGATAGAGAATATGTACCTTTAATTTTGTAAATTTTCTTTAATTTTGTTTTGTTTTGGTGCTGCCCCCAGCAATGCTCAGGGATTATTCCTGACTCTACACTCAAGGATCACTTCTGGCAAGCTTGGAGAACCATACGGGATGCTGGGGATCAAATCCAGGTTAATTATGTGCAAGGGAAGGAACCTACCCACTGTACTATGTCTCAACTTCTCAAAAGAAGCTGCCCTTTCATATCCCAGGACATACAAAGAATTTAAATAGTGGGTTGCATGTTATTCCCAACTTGTTTAAAGTGAGATAATTTGGGAACTGGACAGATAGTACAGTGGGTAAGGCACAGTGGGTAGATTTGGTCCAGGACACCCTGCATAGTCTCCTGAGACCCTTCAAGAGTGATCTACAAGCACAGTGCTAGGAGTAGGCCATAAGCACATGTAGCCCAAAAACCAAAAAGAAAATTAGACTATGTGCCAACAGTTTAAGTAAAGCCTGAAAGTGGTGAATGGAGAGAGGAAATGTCTCTGTTTGAAACACTGGAAGACAGGAGGGGTTCCTTTTTTCTCACAAAAGGGTCAGTCTTTCTATTCTATTTAGGTCTTCAACTGATGGAATGAGACCCACCCACATTGGGAGGGCATTCAGCTCTATCCTATTGGGCAATTTAAATGTTAGTCTCTTCTCATCACAGCTACACAGACACCCCTATTATGCCAAGACACAAAATAAACCATCAAATACTTAATGTGGGAAGCAAATAGGAAATGAATGTGTGAATGTGTGAATGTAATAAAACAGGGAACAGAAAGAGATCAGATAGGATGAATGAAGAAAAGAATATGTAAACTTGAAACTTCTGTTGCCCATGTGCCCTATTATGATCAGAGAGATCTCTCAGCATGAGATACCTATCTCACTGCTGTGGGTTAAACAAATGATGAAAATGGCCTAATAAATGGCTATTTCCTATTCGAGGGTTTCAGTAAGCTGTCAACAATTAAAACTTCATGAATAGAGAGGATTATAAAATGAAGTCAAAAGAGAAAATATTGTGTTTACCCCAAACTTGGCTGGAGCAATAGCACAGCGGTAGGACGTTTGCCTTACAAGCGGCCAACATGACCAGCCCGAGTTCGATTCCTCTGCCCCTCTCGGAGAGCCTGGCAAGCTACCGAGAGTATCTTACCCGCACGGCAGAGCCTGGCAAGCTACCCGTGGCATATTCTATATGCCAAACACAGTAACAACAAGTCTCATGACGGAGACGTTACTGGGCCCGCTCGAGCAAATCGATGAACAATGGGAGGACCGTGACCGTGACCCCAAACTTCTGTGATATATTATTTTTTATTCATCTTAATTTTTACTTCTTTGTTGAAGGGAATCTCCTTCACAAAAATCATGCTTTATAAAAGGCCTAAACAGTAAGTATGTGAAAGTGTTACTAATATGAGTGTATTAATAGGCTAACTTTAAAGAATATTTGTGTCCTAACAGTCTAGCTCTCAAAAGAGCATCTGTCATTGCATTGTTTTAGCTAGTGATCAAAGTCCTTAGAGGAAACATGTTTTGACACCCATGATATCTAACAGATAAAGTAGTCCCCCTACCTACTGTCGCAATTTACTCAGAATGAGTAAAAGTAATGTGTGTGAGGTCTACTAAATAGGATGATCACTTAGTATTGTCTTAGTAAAATAATTCAAGACCTGTCCTGTCACTGTCACTGTCCCTGTCATCCTGTTGTTTGTGACAATTGTTACTGTGTTTGGCATATCAAATACGTGACAGGTAGCCTGCCAGGCTTTGCCATGCGGTTGAGATACTCTCAGTAGCTTGCCGGGCTCTCCAAGAGGGGCAGAGGAATTGAACTTGGGTCGGCCATGTTGGCCGCTTGCAAGGCAAACACCTTATTGCTATGCTATTGCTCCAGCCCAAATCATTTTTCCATAATGTGAATTTTTTAATTTCACATCATAAAAATGCTATAGACATCATGTATTATGACATAGATTTCTATGTTGAGTTTTTAGGGCCCAGAGTGATAGTACAGCTGGTAGGATATTTGCTTTGCACCTTGCATGCGGCCGCCTAGGTCCAATCCCCGACATCCCATATGGTCTTTCAAGTACCACCAGGAGTAATTTCTGAGTGCAGAGCCACAAGTAACCCCTGAGCATTGCTGGGTGTGACCCAAAAGCAAATAGAAAAAAAAGTTGTCAGGTCTGCAGCGATAGTACAGCAGGTTGAGCATTTGCCTTGCATGCAGCCCACCTGGGTTCAATCCCCAGCATCCCATATGGTCCCCCCAGCACCACCAGGAGTAATTCTTGTGTGCAGAGTCAGGAGTAACCCCTGAACATCTCTGACTGTGACCCCAAAAAAGAAAAAAAAGTTGATATTTTAGTATATTAGATGAATAAAATTATTCATATCATCCTTCTAAATACATAAATATTATAGCACAAAGATAGGAGTTACAGGATTCTACATACACAAGTTGATAACATTAATATCTAGTTTCATTTAGCACAGAATGATAAATAAAATCTAGTAAGATGAAATTTTGTAGAAATTTCATGAAAACTCCAAAATAGCTTTCAATGAAAATCAGTTATAATTCTTTCATTATTTAAAAATAAGTAGTATATAAAAATTAAGTTGTGTCTGCCAAAATATTTTATTAGTAACTTAATTTTTTGTCATTAAAGTTGTCTAAGCAGAAATTTTGCAGTATATGGAACCTACTACATTTATATCTTATCAGATGCTAAAAATATATGATTTGAGGCCAAAGTGATAGTACATTGGGTAGGGTGTTTGCCTTCCACGGGCCCAACCTGGATTGATTCCCAGCATCACATATGGTTCCCCCAAGGCCTGCCAGGAGTGATCCCCGAACACAGAGCCAGGAGTAAGCCCAAAGCACTGCCAGGTGTAGCCCCAAAACAGAAACATGAAAATAATAACAATGAAAGTTTGTGATTCTATTTGCATCTATTTAGGCATGTGGCATATCTCTCATTGTAAACATTAAAAAAATTAAATATTTAATTTTAGACATTCAAGTCAAGAATAATAAATTTAGTTATGCTCTATGATTATAATAGAACAGGAAAATGGAAAAACTAAACTAGTCAATAAATAAGAATAAAATAATGAAATAAAATGGTGAGGTATCCAGTGGAAGAAATACTGAAAGAGGCAGTGGAAGAAAAAACATTTGCAATTATCACTACTCTGAAGGAAATATTATCTTCATATTTAGCAGAAAAATTTTAAGTTTTCATTTTTAGTTCCTAGATATTTTATCTGTCAGCATTCCATGTGACATAATAACTAGAAAAAGCATATGAGGGAATATCTCTCTCTAGGGAGTCCTTTAATACAGAATCAACTACATAGCCCTTTCTTGCGGACAAAAGGAAGGGACACAATTAAATAATGTTGAGAAGTTTCAAGTGTTTTCTTCTAGTTTATAATTTATATAATTATGCTTTGCCTTTCAAAAGGCAAATAAGCCATACTAAGATCAGCATTCTTTTTTTTTTTTCACTTTGAACCACTCTTAATTTAGGATTTGCATCATTTTGGGTCCACCTTTTAGAGTAGGCCACATTCTTTCTGTGCTCAAAAATCTCTGATACTGTGCATTTCCAATAGTATTTCTGATTTTAGTTTTGACTGATATCCACTTCTCATAGCCCCCAAATTAAAATTTCCATTATTTTCAGATCTACATTAAATCCCAAAAAAGCGAATGAGAATATATTTACATCTTGACTCATGTGTGAATTCCTGTTTATAGATCTTTTGATTTTGATTTAGCAAAGTATAAGGAGTTGGATTTATTAATTTCCATATATATGATTTTTTTGTCAAAAGGAATCTAACAATTGAAAATAACTGCTGATTTGAGGGTCATTTGAATGGTGTTCTAAAAAGACAGATGGTTGACTGCCCACTTAACATCCCAGTAACTACCTCTATTCTTTTTTTTTAGATTTTTCTACCATGACCTCATCATATATTGATATTTTCCTGTACTATTCCATACTTGTCAAAGACTAACATGTATTTCCCCAGTGCTGAATCTCCCCTGTATTTTCACTATAATCTTTGTTCAGACAGGAAGAAATATAATTTAATCATGTGTGAGGTGAAACAGCCTCTACCAGGTAGCTCCCCATCATTCAAGTTGAGACACTTCTATAAAATATGTGGCAATTGACAACAGAAAAAGGAATCTGGAGTCAAATCAAGGGTTCTCACCAGTAACTTGAAATGACTTTCAAGCTACCAAAGCTTAAAATGAATATGCCCTACTAGATTTAATTTTTCCCCCAACTCATTAAAATTTTGCTTTCCACAAAGAAGAATATGAAAATAGAATTTTCTGTTATCTTGACAGACATGTTTAAAGATGCTCAGATTCTAGAATGTTTTAGAAGGGCAGTACCGAAACCAAATTATATTGCATTTTCCCAAGTTCAAGTCAATACCTAGACCCCCTAACCCTTGACTCTCCCTTTGGCCCATGGCAAATTCCAGTGAACAAAAAATATGTGCAAGAAAGAAGTGGTGTACTTGAAATTGACAGTCAAGTGTAATGGAACTGCCATGATATACTTCCTCTTGCTCCGTCTGCAGAACTTTCATACACCTAGGCTGGTTAATGAGCTTTCCTTCTTCTTGTATATCAATCTCTGGACTCTAATAGCAGATGCAGTGCATTATGGATTAGTGATGGCTCTTCAGACAGATCAGAGAAAAGGCAGCTGTAAGGCATAGGAAAACAACACGAAATAACCCGAAGCAAACTTGAAGCTCATTTTTGTCAGAAATAATAGAGACTCAGATAGGCACGAAAGAAACATTTATAACCAACAATACAAAGTAAGAAGAGGCATCCTAGGTAGTTTTAGAACAGATTATAAAGAATTACTGATTCCTGAAATCCAGGCACCCAGTTCTCTGATCATTCTGATTTCCTCTAAGTGCTGTGGCGCGATAACACCCGGGTCAGGCATTTGCCTTGCGCGCAGGCCGCCTGGCTGAGCCAGGTTGAATTCCTCCGCCCCTCTCAGAGAGCCCAGCAAGCTACTGCACGGCAAAACCTGCAAGCTACCGGTGACCTATTCTATACACCAGCCAAACACAGTAACAAGTCTCAGGATGGAGAAGTTACTGGGACCGCTCGACCAAATCAATGAACAATGGGAGAACAGTGCTACAGTGCTGTGCTTGATCTTATCTGATCACAGTGAACACCGCGTGTAGAGAACATATGTAGAATGCATTGACACATAACTAAAGATCACAGGGGATTTTTACATGTTTTCAGCAGTGTTTTTTTTTTTAAATAAATAACTGCTCTACTATGGTAAAATCTACCTCTTATCTAGGCAGGAACTTTGAAGCAATTAGAACTATTGGGAGTTCTGGGGCTGAAAGCCAGGAGAAGAACCACCAGCTGTGAGAAGAAGGGTCCCCTGCAGTGTATATAGATTGTGGGAAATTCTATTTCCACTCCCTGAAAGACCTATATCACCTCTTTTTTTTTTCTTTATCTGTTTTTTTTTAAAAAACTTTCCTTAAAGATTTGCAGGACTAACCTTTACAAAAGAACATGAATCACCACCACTTCCACAGTGATTCACACTCACAGCAGGGATTTTGTAAAATCTGGAGTCAGCTAGGATACAGGGCCTGCCTCTGTGATATTATTCTTTTCCTTCACGCGGAACTAAGGATCACAGTTCATGCTAGGACCTAGAGAGCACGGAGAAATGTTGATCTTTCCCCATTTATTTGAGGTGTGCAGGTTTTGTCTCATTTTCTGCCATTCATTTACTTAGAAATTAGTATTTCAGCATATATGAATGCCAGCCCAGTGCAATAGAATAGTTTTTCCCTTAAACCTGAACTCTGTCTTCTCATCAAATAAGGGGAAGATTGCTATTGTTGTGCAGACATGCATCTTTCTAATGCAGTGGTTGCTACAGGTCCTGATGGAATTCAATTTACATTCCTATATATTTTCAGACCATGAACAAATCCATAAAATTACATTCTTTTTTTTATTTCAATATTGTTTCCCTAGAAAAATAAATGAAAGAAGCAATGTTTTATTGGGGAAGTCTATTTCATCTAGTGTAACTGGATAATTTAGTTTTCCCAAAGCATGTTTATGAAAGGTGTGGACCTGCTCTTTAGCATAAATAAATTCTCAACAGTAGAAAGCAAACAAAATCTGTAGTCTATTTGCATAGATGTTAGCCAATAGATAAAGCAGATATATCTCTCTTCTGAGGCTTTGAATATATAAATATTAGGTGTACAATGTATGGAACATTTAGGAATAATTTTGAACCTAAATACTTGCACTAGTAAAGAGAAAAATTCTGCATCTGTATTGGTATGTCTTGGTGTGTTGGCAGATTGTTAGTTTTGTGGACATCTACAAAATTAAAATGCTAAATCTATGTTTTTTTCCTTCATACTTCTCTAAATAGAACTATTTCAGTTCAAAATGTAAGATAAAAAAGTGAGTGGTTTTTCTGTATGTGAACACCTACTCTAGAGTTCAAAACTCTTTATTTTGTTTTCTCTTATTACAAGTTAGATAGCACCTAAATAATCTTAGTGTCTTTCATATTTTCCTGAATATCTGTCTTAAAGGATTTATAAAGTACGCTGAAGTAGAAAAGCCATCTCTGAATCACTGTGGTTCAGTTTGTTTATTCCTTTCCTATGTTCCCTGGCTACATTTAGATATGTTAAAAAAAAAAAAAGTCAAGTCTGTTCTAAGTCTTACTGGTATTTTCATATTTTTGAGTTTCGGGAACAAAATATTTTTTTCCATTAGTGACTTATATCCTAGTATCACTGTATCACTGCATCATTGTCATCGTGTTGTTCTTTGATTTACTCGAGTGGGCGCAGTAACATCTCCATTCATCCCAGCCCTGAAATTTTAGCAGCCTCTCCTTACTTACTCTTTCTCAACATACTGGAGGCTCTTTCAGGGTCAGGGGAATGAGACTAGATATTATTACTGTTTTGGGCATATTAAATATGCCGCAGCTAGCTTGCCAGGCTCTGCTGTGCAGGCGGGATACTCTCGATAGCTTGCCGGGCATATATAAATATACATATACACATATATATATATTTCTCTATCATATATGGTGTGGTAAATATGAAAAATAGGTATGGAGTGTCTTATGATGTGTTCAGAATATGTTCACTCATGTGAGGCTCGGCCCAAGTGTGTGGAAAGTGGCCTGGAGCATGGTGACGGTTGGGTAGTGGAGGTTGGCTGCCAGGGCTGGGTCCCTTGGGGTGCAGAAGGGCTCTCGCCCGGCCCCCTCTGGGGCACCCTGAGTGATAACAGGCTGGTGCGGAGTCCAGGTATAAGCAGTATTTATTTGTGTAAATACTAATCATGCTGATATCCTCTAAAGAATTGAAAAGAAAAGATATCACAATTTTCACCACTATAGTTTAATCAATATTAATTATAATGGTCCTATCAGTAAAGTTAGCTTGAGTTGGTATTTATTTTTAGCATTTTTTATTTAGGATTTACCTAATCTATTATGTAAAAATTATTAAAAAAATAATTAGAGATATGGTACTTAGTTTATAATGAATTGCTTAGAATGCCAATGCTCACTCTTGCTTGTATCTTGTTCATTTTCTTTCTAATTCATTTATTTCACCAGGGAAATTCTTGTTGCATTGACTATAATATAGTTTAGTATTTGTTCATAAGTATGTATAATACGGTCAGAATGCCTCGGGTTGTTCTTCAGAAGACCTAAACTGTGCTAGATGGATTTCTCAAGAAATAGCAGCATTGGGGGGTAAGGAGAGAAAGTTGGCAGTCATATGGGTTTCAGTTCAAGAGAAAAGATACCTAAAATTATAGTGGATAAAACAATCATGTCAGGTTTGGGACATGCAAATGTGTGAATTTTCAGGAGTACAAAGAAAGGGACAAAGAGATAGTACAGGGGTTAGACACTTGCCATTCACACAGCCAACTGTGTTGGATCCCTGGTATCATATATGGTCCACTAGGCACTACCAGGAGTGATCCTTGAGCACAGACACAGCAGTAAGCCCTGAGCACAGCTACATGTGGCCCCTCAAAAAGTAAGTAAAGTAAAGGCCCTCCCGTTGATCATTAATTTGCTCGAGCGGGCCCAGTAACGTCTCCATTGGAGACTTTGTTGTTACTGTGTCTGGTATATCGAATACTCTCGGTAGCTTGCCGGGCTCTCCGAGAGGGGCGGAGGAATCGAACTCGGGTCGGCCATGTTGGCTGCGTGCAAGGCAGACGCCCTACCCGCTGTGCAAGATAAAATTTTGTGAGTCGATAAGATTTAGATCATGACAGCTTCCAGATGATATGTAGACAATTTGGAGACTTCTCCTGCAAGGGCTAGACAGAACCGATTGGTAATTATTTATAGTTCTGACATTCAAAGATGTGATCTTATTATAATACTTCCTCTTATTATGGCAATAGGACTACTTTTACTCCACCATACCCACCTTAATCTCACTACATAACTCTGCTATCACCTCTTCCACCCTCTGGGGTGGTCCTCCCAGCTTTATGTAAGTCTCACTGCTCCATATGCAGTTAAAACTGCATGTTCAACATTGCTCATGGTGAATCTCCAGGTTGACTGACTATTCCATACATGTGATCTGTGTATTTCCAATCCTGTAGTACTGGCACAATAGATGTTAGTTGAATAAATCAGTGGATGAAACACATGACAGTGGCAAGTGCGACCACATGCTGTTCTATGTAAGTTCTCAAAGCTGTGTCCGAAGAACAAAGAAAGAAAAGATCACTTGATCACTTGACATCCTGTTACTCATCGATTTGCTCGAGCAGGCACCAGCAATGTCTCCCTTCATCCCCATCACGTACTAGTGTAGTCTAATGGCGTCTGCTTGCTCCAGGAATACAAAGAGCCTCAAACCAATTGTTCAGGGTCTTGCCCACTACCTCCACTACCCAGCCACCGCCATGCTCCAGGCCGCTTTCCGGACACTCGGGCTGAGACTCGCACACAAGTGAAGCCCCGGATGCATGACACATCATAAGATACTGAATACCCATCTTCCAAGATTACCGCACCATATTTGATGGAGTTCAAATATTGTTTGAACCATGGGAACACCCGCAAGGGTGAATAGAAGCCACCCTAAAAGTTTCTATCTCTCTCGGAGATCTTGGCAAGCTACTGAGAGTATCCCACCCATACAGCAGAGCCTGGCAAGCTATCTGTGGGATAGTAGATATGCCAAAAACAGTAAATACAATGGGTCTCATTTCCCTGACCCTGAAAGAGCCACCAATACGGCAGCGTTAAGCAGAAAGAAAAAAATGCATGAACAAATAGAGGGGAGAAGAATGGAGGAAAATAAGGACAGGGTAGAAAAAAGGGACAGAAAGGAGCATCCAGGACGGGAAGAATGAAGAAATGATGGGAAGCTATTTTTTCTACTTTTATAAAATCAAATGAACTGAAAGAGTAGAACAGATTTGTTTTCTTACTTACTAGTTACTGAAGAAAAGTTTTGTAATTTTTCTATACTTTATTATTCATTTGTAATATGGGGGTTGGGATCCTGTTTTACAGACATTAAGATGTGACAAAGAACAAGTGTTTTGGTTTTGCACAGAAAATGTAAATAATTTAGATATTATTCAAATTTCAAAAACTAGAAATGGATATTATTTTTATTGTCAAATGATCTTTGAGGTTTGCTACAACCTATAAACTCTGCATTTATTTACCATTTGAATCTTGTTTGATTGTTTCTCCCTGTTAGAACACATAAATCATCAGACAAAGACAATCCTCATTTACAAAGGATTTTAGTTCATTGTGAGTTTTGCTTTTGAAAATGTTCTTGGTTATGCCACTTCATTGTGATTTCTGAGCTAATGATAAAATTTCTATCATTATTCTTCATTCCAGTGAAACAAATTGAGTCCTCAAATTCAGTGCTTGCTTGGTCAGTCAAGGCTGCTGTTTTTAATTTGGTTTTGTTGTCTACCAAAATACCTCTGATGTTTTTGCTAAAGGTTTTTGTTTTCGTTGTTAGCATTGTTGATTTTAAGGTCTTTTATATTTTATTAATAGAGAGACTTGCTGGAAAAACTAGACCCATACATTGTCGATAATTTATAAGTGACTCCATGGAAATTTTTCTCAAATGAAAAATAAGTAGATGTACAGCAATCTCCATGTTCAATAAATAAAAATTGATGGTATAAAATGGAATATGTTCTGAGTTGTTACATAATTATAAATAATACAGATAAATGAGTTGAAGATAATAGCAATAAGAAAATCCAAGCCCACCAATCAAATAGATTACTCCAGCCAGGATTACATTACCTATATCAGAAGGGAAAAAACACTCATCATATCTGCAACCATTGATTCTATAGATCCGTGTACATTGAGATTCACACCTAATGAGGAGTCCATGCTCATGACCTCTCTGTGAGACATTGAAATGAGAAAAGAAGCTAAGAGAGAAGTTGAAGCAAAGGTTGTGTTCTTATCAATGGACAGCCCATACTGACTGCCAACCTCCTCTATCACTACATTAATATCATTAGCTTAAACAATGTAAAAGATGAGTCCATGCATGAAGCATTTCCCTGATTTATAGTTGGCAGTCTTAACACAATTTAATGTATGCGATAATTTCATTCAAAGTATATAGTCCAAGTATAGGGATTTTGCTCTTTCTTGATGCTGTTATTATGTTCACTTAAACTCTCTTTCACACACAGGTACACTTTCAAATCAAATGTGAATGAAAGATGTGACTTGAAAATTGCTATCCTCCTGCAATTTATTTTCAGAAGTCCATTCTGTAGTTCACTTAAACTACCTGCTCAAGCAATCACATCTATATAGGTAAAGTTTCTACATGAGCTGAGATGTTATGCTCATAAATACAAAAGTTTAGGAATCACACGCACATCAATCACCTTGCCTCAATTGTTGAAAGCTTTTATTCCCTTTTTTTCTGAATATATCATAGCATATATCTATCCATATATATTCATGTGTATGTTATGGCTCACAATGACTCTTGAATTTTAGTGACTAAAGTTTTTCTAGTGAAACAAATAGTTTTATTGAAAGAAATTTATTTAGCAAAATATGAGGGTAAGAGAGAGAGAGAGAGGAATACATATTTAAGAAAGACCATAGTCATAAAAGTAAGCAGGTCAGTGATTTAACCTTGAAAACTAAATTATTTATTGGTTAACAGTGCTGATGACTTATAATGTGAAGAGCCATTAGATCACTTCTCATGGTTTTGGAAATAACTTTCAAGAGTACAAGCACATATCCCAAGGAGGACAGAGAGATAGCACAGGGGTTAGCTGTTTGCTTCCCCATACCTTGGTTTGATTCTAGCACTGTATATGGTATACCAATGGTTTGATTCTAGCACTGCATATGGTATCCCAAGCATCTCCAGGAGTGATACCTGTCCACACAGCTGAGAGTTAGGGCCCTCGCGACCCCCAAATACACACACATACATGTGACTCAGCAAAAATTTCCAGCACAGAACCAGGACGTGTATTCCAAACTGCCATGGGACTGCCCTGGTTCCCAGGTAACCTCTGATGCTGGAAGGCACGCCCACAACCCGCCCCCAGCGCCATCTTTACAGCACACAGCAACAAAGAGGAAAACCACTGGGGGGCTTCACAGCTCCCGGAGAATGCTCCAGGTCCCAAACAGAGCTGAGATCACCAGGAAGTCCCAGATGGAGTAAGTGCTGCATCCCACCTTCTCCAGATGGAACCCCGGTGACCATGAACCTCTACAAGCATAGCTTGGGCATGTGGGACCCAGGACATGTATTCCAAACCACGCGGCCACTTATGAGGCCGTGCGACATCTCCTTATATACAAAGTGATAAATGGAAAGTAAATCATCCAACGTTTCTCCCTGAAAATCAGGCTTAACTCATTTGTAAACCACAACACTCAAAAGGAGAGAAAGAACAGAGGGGAATGCCCTGCCACAGAGGCAGGGTGGGATGGGGGGATGGGAGGGATACTGTGGTCAGTGGTGGTGGGAAATGGGCACTGGTGGAGGGATGGGTATTCAAAATAAATTTAAAAAAAGAAAAAAAGTAAATCAGACATACTTTACAGGCACAAATATTGTAGTGAACTGGCTCATAGATTTCTCAAGCTTTTTCTTGGGTATATAGCTTTCTCAAGACATTGCCTATAGAATATTTACAGGGTTAAGAAAGGCATTTTACAACAATAGGATGGTTGGCAAACAGGAGCTAGAACATTCTTGATGTCAGTCTGTGATTTAAGGAGTAGCCTTCTGAAGAGCCCCTGATAACCTGTTATCTCAGCCATCTGTCCCATGACTACCCTTTTTGTTTTGCCTGTGCCCCAAAGCTATGAAGGACAAAGCTTAAGCTCAATGTATATAAGTGCTGTTGAATTTATAATAAAGCAGCTTCAGCTTCTGCTCACTATACCCCCCAAAAAAAATTTCCAGCACATCAGCAGACATTCTGTTTGTAATTTTGTCCACATAGTGCATCCATTGAATGAGTAAGTACATCAGTAAGTACTCATGACCCTACTTCCAAACTGTGTCCCATTTAGTACTTCCCCTGGCAACAATGATCTGCATGATCTCTCCAAGAAAAATGCTGCCATTCTTGCCACATGGGATCTTTCTTCTCCAGAGCAGTAAGAATGACAAGATAAAGATTGTAGCTGGCCATTCTAAAATGCCTTCAAATGACTTCTCATTCTTACAGCCCGTCCCCTGGTCATGACCTGTCTCCCCTGTCATATTTTCTGCATCAACCACCTTTCCACTCTGCTCTTCCTTCCTACTTTCCAACCATCCTTCTTTTTGTGCCTTCCCTCAATTACACCAAGACTTTGCCCCTAGGGCTCTTGGGCAGCAATGAGTGGTTCTGCTTAGAAAGATTCTGCTCACAGAAATTCTGCATTCCTGATTACTGTGCTTTTCTTATTTCTGTCAAAAATTACTTCCTCTGGGTCTGGATCGATAGCACAGTGGGTAGGGCGTTTGCCTTGCATGTGGCCAACGCAGGTTCAATTCCCAGCATCCCATATGGTACCCCGTGCACCACCAGGAGTAATTCCTGAGTGCAAGGCCAGGAGTAACCCCTGTGCATCACCAGGTGTGACCTAAAAATTCACTTAATCACTTAATCACTTAACTTCCCGTTAGTCATCGATTTGCTCGAGCGGGCGCCAGTAACGTCTCCATTTGTCCCTGTCACGTGCTAGTGTAGCCCAATGGCATCTGTTCACTCCGGGAACATGGAGGGCCTCAAACCGATCATTCATGATCTTAACGAAGAAGTCTGACCATCTGGTAGGTGGGCGACCACGCGGTCTTTTGACATCCCGTGGAATCCAATCAGTAACAGCTCTAGTCCAACGGTCGTCTTTAAATCTCATTACGTGACCAGCCCATCTGATTTTCGACACCTTGGCAAATGAGACAGCGTCCCTGATCCTTGATCTTCGACGGATGTCAGAACTCCGGATTCGTTCTCTCATTTGAGTGAAACGTGATATTCCAAGCATAGCTCTTTCTATTCTTCTTTGGGAGACCTGAATAGCGTTCTCATCTTGTTTGCGTAGGGCCCAGGTCTCTGAGGCATATGTTAATGCAGGAAGAACAGTGAAATCAAAGAGATGTGCCCGGAGCCGGAGGTTCTTCGTCCTCTTAGCTATTTCTTCGACATTCTTGAAGGCGTTCCAAGCCTCTCTCTTCCTCCTGCACAGCTCGGGTGCCAGGTCATTTGTCATGTTGACCTCTCGACCTAGGTACACATAACTGTTGGATTCGGAGATGGTCGTTCCATTGAGAGCGAATGGGGCATCAGGAACAAGGCTGTTTCTCATAAACATTGTCTTCGTAAGATTCAGCTGTAGTCCTACCTTTCCACTCTCACAGTCAAAGTCGGCCAGCATTTGTGCCGCTTGGCTGATGTTTGGTGTTATTAAAACAATGTCATCAGCAAAGCGGAGGTGGTGTAGTTGCCGACCATCTATCTTCACTCCCATTCCTTCCCATTCCAGTCGTCGCATGATGTTCTCGAGGGTGGCACTGAAGAGTTTCGGTGAAATGGTATCACCCTGCCGCACCCCTCTCTTGACATCAAGATCACTTCTTTGTAGAATGGTGAGATCCTGGTAGTGAATCCGCAATACAGCTCACAGAGGATCCTGATGTATTGGGCTTGAATGCCCTGATTGGCTAGGGCTTCAATGACCGCTTCCGTCTCAACAGAATCAAAGGCCTTCTTTAAATCAATGAACGTTAAACAGAGCGGCAACTTGAACTCCCGAGAAACCTCAATGAGCTTTGTTATTGTGTGGATATGGTCGATGGTGCTGAATCCTTTGCGGAACCCTGCTTGCTCGTATGGTTGTCCTTCATCTAGTGTTCTGCCAATCCTATTTAGGATGACTCAAGTGAACAACTTGTAGATGACAGACAATAGGCAGATCGGGCGATAGTTGCCAATGTCATGGATGTCTCCCTTCTTGAACAGTAGTATGGTGCTGCTGGTTTTCCATTGGGACGGAACCTTGCATTCAGACAGGTAGCGAGTGAAAAGCCGAGCCAGTGTATTGATGAGTACTGACGGCAGGTTCTTCAGGTGTTCAGGTCTGACCTTGTCTGGGCCGGGTGTTGTTTGTTTCTTTACCGACGAAATGGCGTGTCGGATTTCGGAAGGGAGAACGTTGGGAACGACATACCCATCCTGTGGAATTTGGTATGTCGGCAAGTGGACATGGCTATCGAAGAGATTTGAGTAGAAGTCATGGATAATCTTCTCCATTGCCATTCTGGAGGATGTGATGGATCCATCAGGACGTCGGAGGGCAGTCATTTTGGTCTTGTAGTTGACGAAGGACAGGCGGGCGTTACAAATACTTTTCCCGGCTTCTGCCGCATCTACCAGTACTTCTGCTCTTCTCTCTTTGAGGTCTTCCTTGATCGCATCTCTGCACTGCTTTGCGAGCTCGGACATTAGCTTGCGGTTGCCTGAGGCATGCGCCAAACCACGCTGGCAAATTAGCTCAAGAGTTTTTGAAGATAGGCGATTTTTTGTGGCTATCTCTCTCTTGGCGTTTCTCTCACATTCATGGAGGTGCTGAACCAGTCTATCGTATTCCTTGTCAATGTTGTCAACAATGGCATCTTCCCATGTTGCCGCAATAGTACCAAAGAGTTCCCAGTTGGTGGTCGTTCTGGGAGTTCTCTTTTTGAACTTTGCAGTTCAAAAAGAGACACGACTTCCACTACCCAGCCGTCGCCACACTCCAGGACGCTTTCCGGACCCGCGCGGCCGCAAGCGGCCGCGCGACACATCATAAGACACTAAATACCCATCTTCTGGAATTGTCGTACCATATTTGATAGGGTTCAAATATGGTAACACCTACAAGGGTGATTAGAGGTCACCCCAAAAGCCTCTATCCCTCTCGGAAAGACTGGCAAGCTACCGAGAGTATTCCGCCTCCACGGAAGAGCCTGGCAAGCTATCCGCTGTGTATTCAATATGCCAAAACCAGTAACTACAACTGGTCTCATTCACCTGACCCTGAAGGCTTCACCGACATGGCAGCACTGAGAAGGATGAGAAAGGAGAGGCCGACAAAATCTCAAGGCCGACCTAGGCTGCCACAACGAAGGAAGACAAAAATGATCGTCTGTACTTTCAATGCACGGACGCTAGCATCAGATGCATCCATCGAGGACCTGATGGTACAAGCGTGAATGATCAAGTACGACATCATCGGTCTGACCGAGACAAGAAGGCACGAATCTCACCATGCCGTTTTTGACACTGGAGAAGAATTGTTCCTCAGAACATGCGATAAAAGAGGTGTTGGAGGCGTCGGTGTCCTTGTCAACACAAACTTGGCCAAGAGCATTGATTCATTCAAATGCCTAACAACCCGAATCGGACGTTTACATTTGAATAGATGTGGCTCACTGCCTGCAGTTTCTATCTTCGTTGTCTACGCACCAACATCTCATTATGATGAAAGAGAAATCGAGAAGTTCTACATGGAGCTAGAGAAGTTCTATAAAGAAGAACACACCTTCTACAAGATCATTGTGGGTGATTTTAATGCCAAGATAGGACCGAGAAGATCAGCTGAAGAACTTCACATCGGGACCCATGGCCTAGAATGGAACGAACAGGGTGAGAGACTGTCTGAGTTCATCATGTCAACCAAGACCATTCATGGTAACTCACAGTTCCAGAAGGCAGAATCTAAACGATGGACATGGGAGTCTCCCGGTGGACTATTCCACAACGAAATAGACCACATCATATTCAATCGACGGTTTTGCCTGACCGATGTCGCTGTTGTCCCAAAATTTCGAACGGGATCGGACCACCGTCTCCTTCGTGCAAAATTCTACTTCACAGAGCGGGGAGAAAGACCTAAAAAGTAAAAAAAAAAAAGTCACTTCTTCAAAAAGGGGCTGCCTGATGCTGGTGTTTACCCAATCTCTCTCTCTTTTGTCACTCTTCTTTCCCCCTCCATGGCATTTAGATGCTCCGAAATTCTGGGTCATGCATTCAGCATCTTTCTTTCTTCCTCAACAATATTTACTACCCTTGGATACATTCTACCTTAGTTCCACAGTTCCAATAAACATTACATTATACTGAAGGGAGCAAAATAGGATGAATGACATAGATAGTGCTAAACCATTTGATTATTAAACTTTGCTTATTCCTCAATATTTATTTAGTATCAAATGTTTAAAAATCTAATTTGGGCTTCTGTGAAAGTGCTGGACTGCCTCAAAGCAGTGCTCATGTTACCATGAAGTACTTACCAGGTATCTTCCTGCAGGCCTTGTGAATACAATGCATGCTCTCTTTTTTGCTACCCCAACCCCCTGGCTAGATACATTTGTGAGCTTCCGAGGTGATTTGTAGGGATGAAGAGATGGAGAGATGGAGTAGTGGGGAAGTCACTTGCATTGCACGTAGCCAACTAAGGTTTCAATTTGTGGCACTGCAACTGGTTTCCCCAAGCATCACAAGGAGAGATTCCTGGACCCAGAATCAAGACTAAGCCTTGAGCACCACTGGGTGTTGCCAAAAAACATACTTAAATGAAAAAAAAGGTGATTTTTATTAAAGGATCAAAATTTTAGTGTGTAAATGAGAATAATTGTGTGTATTTGATCATTAATTATATGGGCACATGCAGAACTTCATGATTTATATGAGAAATATCATTCACATGAAGTGTTTTTATGAAGTTTACGTAAATTGAGTCGAAGTGATGGTTGTCGCCCTAACAGGAAAAGTTAGCTAATTATCATTTTATAAGAAAAAACAAATCAAAATCTGGTGATTGATAGTAAGTTCTATAACATTTTTATGATGGGAAAGCCGTTTCTATACACAGTCAAGAGTTTACATCCATTATTTTGAATGAAATGAAGCTTCCTTTGTCCTGACGATTCATAACAATTGGTACCTGTTCGATGTTTAGCATACTTAAAATTCTAAATGTTTCAAACATTTTAACTTATTTAAATTTCCCAACAGCCATAGAAAGCAAAACTCTTACTGTCAAAATAGTTACATAACTTGGAAGAAAGCTCTGTCTTTTTGAAAGAAAATGTCTTTTTCTGAACTTTTTCTGACCACTGGAAACTATTTGGAGAAGTTGACTAATTAATCTGGTGTCACACATGCAGCTAGAGAATTACTAAATTACCATCTGAACTCAAGAAGTAAGAGTCCAAATCCTCTATGCTTTTAACTGTACATTATGCTGTCTCTCCAAAGAGATTTACTGTCAAAATAGTTACATAACTTGGAAGAAAGCTCTGTCTTTTTGAAGAAAAATGGCTTTAGCAATTCTTAATAATGGTACTCCATCAACTTCCTGGGATGAATGTTTATATAATTGCAGATAATACATATGTATATATATTTATATGATGTACATATATGTATATACAATATTTCACAATTCAATGTCCACCTCAAAACCTCAAAGCTGTGCGTGATCCATTCAATAAGTATCTAAAAATATTATTAGGTGTCAGAGATATAAAACACAGAGCAGTCCTCACATACTGATGGGAACAGAAGGAAGGTTTGGATAAGTTTGATGAGTTCTGTCAAAAAAAAAGACATGGAAATGAAGAAATGAGAGAGGGAGGGTTTTCACAGACTGAAAGAAGCAGAAAAATTTCCAAGGGCAATGTGACATTGGAGCAGAGCAAGGTACATAGTCTTGACTGTCATTGAGAAAGGTGCTTCATCCTGCAAGAAAACTGGTGGGCTGGAGGCATAGAGAAGAATCTGGAAAGAAGAGAAAAAAAAATACAAGCAGGAGATGAGTAAGAGTGACAGGGAGAGGGAAAGTTTGGCAGAAAGTTGGTGGGGGGGGGGGCTTATCCTGAAGGTTGCATAGGTCAGGGTTCTTACCACCCCCACCCCTTAGCTGAGTGGTGTTTCTAAGAAAGCACACAGCATTTCATAAAATTCAAGCTCTTCCTTCAAAATGCTGACCTGCCTGGCGAAAGAATCATTTTTCTTTTATGACTAAGTTGTTACAGGCCCTTGATGGAACCTTCAAAAGACTCTTCACTTCTCTCCGGAAGCATAGGAATACATTTTGTTAGTTTGTTTCTCACAGATGTAACCTAGAGTCATAGACCAAACTGTTTGCCCTCCTCTTCTGAGAAAATCTTTGCAAAACGAATCATCTTAAGACACATAAATATTAACCTTTTTAAAATCGATTATAAAATTGTATAGCAAGTAGTGAGTGATACCATGATTTTGAAATTGTGGTCTATTTTTCTTAGGTTTTTATTCCCTCTTTCCAGTTATCCTCTCTCTCTCTCTCTCTCTCTCTCTCTCTCTCTCTCTCTCTCTCTCTCTCTTCTCTCTCTTTCTCTCTCTTTCTCTTTTCCCCACCCCATTGTGTCTCTCTTTCCCACTCCTCAGTCTTTCTTTAATTCCACTCCCTTATATCTCTGTTCTTCTTCCTTCTTTCTTTCCTCTTTCTATTCTCTTTAAGGGACAACTTTAGCTGATTACGCTGAAACCATTGTACCACTGGACCACACAAAAAATGAAATGTGCTACTTAATATATATTATTATACTACTACACACTGACTTTTATGTTACTAATAATGATAAAATAATAGACTTTGCTTAAACAGTGAAGTAGATTTAAATATCACCTATATTTAGAATAACATGCAGGCTGAAATGTCACATATAAATATACTACTCAGCTTTGTTTCTTTAATGAAGTGTTTTCTACATTAACACACACACACACACACAAAAAAGCAATCAGCTCTTAAGATTTTTGTCACCACTCAAGAAAAATAACTTTGCAATTGACAATTTCACTAGTGAAAATGAGGGCCATAATTCTTAACACATTTTTTTCTTATTTGCAAGTTGATGATCACAAAAGAGGAATAGACATCATATCTAGTCTATTTATCTTAACTTCTAGTTACATTAACTTCTAGTTACCTTGGAGCATCCTACAGATTGTGTGTGGTAGATGAGATATGTGAAGGTGGGGGGGGGGGGGACTAAAATAGAAAGAAATAAAACCAAACTCAAGTGCAATTGCTTCCTTAGTCCGGTTGTGACTCTTATTGGTATTTTGATATTCCCTCCTGGGGTGACTTTCAGCTGTGCAGTTGCGTCCTTAGCTGCCTAAATAGAGGCCAGAAGCAGGGAACCTGTTTGTGCTTGCTGGAGAAAAGAGTAAGGTCAGGAGAACATTTATCTTGGGGGATCTTGTATCAGCACATCAGGAAAGACAGCTGGCTTTCAGGGTTCCTACCTAACACATCTTTGTTTAACTATGTAGTATTCAATAGCTCTTCTCTGTGTAATTCATTAGTATAGTGCCAGTTTACATCCAAAGAGAAAATAAAAATCAGACCAACTTCTTTTGTGAGAGTGAAAGTGAAAAGTCCACCCCTTCTCTCCTACCTCTGTCTTCATTCAAGTTACCTGTTCTGTGCCTGGCAATGTCAGAAGAGGAAAAATATTTAATAAAACATTCAGTGGAGCATGTATGTGCTCTGGCAAGTCTAAGACAGTGATTAAAAGCTTGGTCTAAAAATCCAAGTAGTCCCCATTTCTGTTTCTGGCTCCCTCAACTTTAACATAAGCCAGTTACAGAACTTGAATTCAGGCTTCGTGACTGGTGAAGTTTGAGGAAAGAGTTGAAAGAAGGTGCTGATTCGAACGAAATGATCATGACCTAAAGAGCAAATTATTCCCTGTAGTTTCCACATAGTCTCCAAGTTGATTTAAAATATCTATAAGCTGTTAAGTAGATTTTCTTTTTTTATTTAATTATTTTTTCATTTTTAGTGAAACACCACGAGGTACAGTTGTAGATTTACAATTTTTTGTGCTTGGGTTTCGATTATACAATGATCAAATACCCATCCCTCCACCAGTGCCCATTTTCCACCACCATGGATAATATCACTCCCACCCCCATCCCTCCCATCTCACCCTGCCTCTGTGGCAGGGCAATCCCTTGTGTTCTCTCTCCCTTTTGAGTGTTGTGGTCTGCAAAAGAGGCTTTGAGTGGCAAACATGTTCAGTCCATAGTCTACTTTCAACATGCATCTCCCCTCCTGGGAGGATCCTCCAAACACCCTTTATTTGGTGCTCCCTTCTCTATCTGAGCTGCCCTTTCCCCTAGAGTGCCTGGCTGGCCACTAAGCTATGGAGTAATCCTCCTGGTGTTGATCTCAGCTATTCTTTTTTTTATTTAATCATTTTTTATTAGTGGAACACCATGAGGTACAGTTATAGACTTATAAATTTTTGTGCTTGGGTTTCAGTTATACAATGATCAAGTACCCATCCCTCCATCAGTGCCCATCCTACCCCACCACGGGTCCTAGCATCCCTCCCACCCCCATCCCCCCCCCCCCGTACCACCCTGCCACTGTGGCAGGGCATTCCCCCTTGTTCTCTCTCTCTTCTTTTGGGTACTGTGTTTTGCCAGAGAGGCATTGAGTGGCAATCATGTTTGGTCTATAGACTACTTTTAGCATGTCTCTCCCACCCTGGGAGGGTCTTCACAACACCCTTTATTTGGTGCTCTCTTCTCTATCTGAGCTTCCTTTTCACCTAGCACATGTGGCTGGCCTTCAAGTCATGGAGCAAAATTCCTGGTACTAATCTCAGCCATTCCTGGGTGTTAGTCTCCCGTTTTGTTGCTTTAAGTTCCCCAGATGAATGCAATCTTTCTGTGTCTATCCCGCTCTTTCTGACTCATTTCGCTCAACATGATACTTTCCATGTAGTACCACTTGTATATAAATTTCATAACTTCATCTTTTCTAACAGCTACATAGTACTCCATTGTGTAAATGTACCAAAGTTTCTTTAACCAGTCATCTGTTCTCGGGCACTCAGGTTTTTTCCAGATTCTGGCTATTGTAAAGAGTGCTGCAATGAACAAACAATTGCAGATGTCACTTTGACTATACATTTTTGCCTCTCTGGGATATATTCCCAGGAGTGCTATAGCTGGGTCAAATGGGAGATCAAATTCTAATTTTTTGAGAATCGTCCATACTGTTTTCCAAAAGGGTTGGACCAGCCTGCATTCCCACCAGCAGTGAAGGAGGGTCCCTTTCTCGCCACAACCGCGCCAGCACCTGTTGCTTTTTTTCTTGTGGATGTGGGCCAGTCTCTGTGGTGTGAAATGATATCTCATTGTTGTTTTGATCTGCATCTCTCTGATGATTAGTGATGTAGAGCATTTTCTCATGTGCCTTTTTGCCATTCGGATTTCTTCTTTGAGAAAGTTTCTGTTCATTTCATTGCCCCATTTTTGGATGGGGTTGGGTGATTTCTTCTTGTGTAGTTTAACCAGTACCTTGTATATCCTTGATATCAACCCCTTGTCGGATGTGTATTTGGTGAATATTCTTTCCCATTCTGTAGGCTGTCTTTGTATTTTGGTCACTGTTTCTTTTGAGGTGCAGAAGCTTCTTAGTTTAAGATAGTCCCATTTGTCTATCTCTGTTTTCACTTGCTCAGCCAGTGGCGTGACATCTTTGAAGATACCATTAACTTCAATATCGTGGAGAGTTTTGCCAACTTTGTCTTCAATAAACATTATGGATTCCGGTCTGATGTTGAGGTCATAAATCCATTTCGATCTTACTTTTTTGCATGGCGTTAGACAGAGATCTGAGCCCACTTTTTTGCATGTAGCCATCTAGTTTTGCCAGCACAATTTATTAAAGAGGCTTTCCCTGCTCCATTTCACTTTTCTTGCCCCCTTATCGAAGATTAGATGATTATATGTTTGGGAGGAGATGTCACTATATTCAACTCTGTTCCATTGGTCTGCAGCTCTGCCTTTGTTCCAGTACCATGCTGTTTTGATTATTACTGCTTTGTAGTAGAGCTTGAAGTTAGGTAGGTTGATTCCTCCCATTTTCTTTTTCCCAAGAATTGCTTTAGCTATTCGTGGGGGCTTATTGTTCCATATAAATTTCAGGAGTGTTTGCTCCATTTCTTTGAAGAATGTCGTGGGTATCCTTATAGGGATTGCATTGAATTTGTACAGTGCCTTGGGAATTATTGCCAATTTGACAATTTTGATTCTCCCCATCCATGAACAGGGGATATTTTTCCATTTCCTCGTGTTCTCTTTTATTTCCTGAAGTAGCGTTTTGTAGTTTTCTTTGTACAGATCCTTTACTTCCTTAGTTAAGGCGATTCCTAGGTACTTGATTTTCTGGGGCACAATTGTGAATGGAATTGTTTTCTTCATGTCACTTTCTTCTCTTTCACTATTTGCATATAGGAAAGCCATGGATTTTTGGGTATTGATTTTATAGCCTGCCACTTTACTATACAAGTCTATTGTTTCTAGGAGTTTCTTGGTAGAGGTTTTAGGGTTCTCTGTGTATAGTATCATATCATCTGCGAATAGTGAGAGCTTGATTTCTTCCTTTCCTACCTGGATGCCCTTAATATCTTTTTCTTGCCTGATCGCTATTGCAAGTACTTCCAGTACTATATTGAACAGCAGTGGAGAGAGAGGGCATCCTTGTCTCATCCCTGACCTTAGGGGGAAGGGTCTCAGTTTTTCCCCATTGAGGATGATGTTTGGTGTAGGTTTGTGGTAGATGGCTTTAACTATATTGAGGAAAGTCCCCTCTATCCCCATTTTGGCAAGAGTTTTCATCATGAATGGGTGCTGGATCTTGTCAAATGCTTTCTCTGCATCTATTGATATGGTCATATGATTTTTATCTTTTCTTTTGTTGATATGATGGATTATGTTGATTGATTTCCAAATGTTGAACCATCCTTGCATCCCTGGGATGAATCCTACTTGGTCATGATGTATGATCTTTTTGATGAGTTGTTGGATTCTATTGGCTAGTATTTTGTTGAGAATCATCGCATCTGTGTTCATCAGGGATATCGGCCTGTAGTTTTCTTTTCTTGTGGTGTCTTTGTTTCCTTTTGGTATTAGAGAGATATGGGCTTCATAGAAACTGTTTGGGAGTGTTTCTTTTTTTTCAATTTCCTGGAAAAGCTTGAGAAGAACTGGCAATAGGTCCTCCTTAAATGTTTGGAAAAATTCGCTAGTAAATCCATCTGGACCTGGGCTTTTGTTTTTGGGAAGACTTTTGATTACAGTTTCAATTTCCTTGATGTGCATAGGTCTATTCAGGTACTCTATATCTTCTTGATTCAGCTTTGGGAGATGATAGGAATCCAGGAATTTATCCATTTCTTCTAGGTTCTCTTGTTTCGTGGCATACAGACTTTCAAAGTAGTCTCTGATGATCTCTTGAATTTCTTTAGTTTCTGTTGTGATATCCCATTCTTATTTCTGATTCAATTTATTAAGGCTCTCTCTCTCTGTTTCTTTGTGAGTGTTGCTAGTGGTTTATCTATCTTATTTATTTTCTCTAAGAACCAGCTCTTGGTTTCATTGATCTTTCGGATTGTTTCTTTGTTTTCCATGTCGTTGATTTCTGCTCTAAGTTTTATGATCTCTTTCCTTCTGCCTGATTTAGTCTCTTTCTGTTGATCCTTTTCTAAGGTCTTGAGCTGTGAGGTCAAGTTGTTTATGTGCATCGTTTCTACAGTCCTAAGATATGCTTGCAGAGCTATAAATTTTCCCCTTAATACAGCTTTCGCTGCATCTCATAAGTTCTGGTAGTTTGTGTCTTCATTCTCATTTTTTTCCAGGTATCTTTTGATTTCGTCCTTGACTTCGTTCTTGACCCACTCATTGTTCAGCATCGAGTTGTTTAATTTCCAGGTGTTTGATTTTGTTCTCCGTGTCAGTGTGTGATTCACTTCTATCCTCAGTGCATCATGGTCTGAAAAGATGGCTGATACTATTTCTATCTTCCTCTGTTGAGGTATGTTTTGTGTCCTAGGACATGGTCTATTTTGGAAAATGTTCTGTGTGCAATGGAGAAGAATGTGTATTCTTTCTTTTGGGGGTGTAAAGCCCTGTATAGGTCTATAAGCCCTTTCTCTTCTATTTCTTCTTTCAAAGCCAATAATTCCTTGCTGGGTTTTGTTTTTGTTGATCTATCCAGAGTTGATAAGGCGATGTTGAAGTCTCCAAGTACTATTGTGTTGGTAGCGATGTCCTCCTTAAAATCTGTTAGCAGTTGTTTTAGATATTTAGCTGTTCCCTCATTAGGTGCATATACATTTAAGAGTGTGATTTCTTCCTGCTGTACGTATCCCTTGATGAAGAGAAAATAACCTTCACTGTCCCTTCTAATCTTTTTCAATGTGAAATTAATGTTGTCAGATACTAGTATAGCCACCCCAGCTTTTTTGAAGGAGCTGTTTGCTTGCAGGATTGTTTTCCATCCTTTGACTTTGAGTCTGTGTTTGTTCTGGCTGTTGAGATGAGTTTCTTGTAGGCAGCAGAATGTTGGGTTCTGTCTCTGTATCCATTTTGCCACTCTGTGTCTCTTAAATGGTGAATTTAGACCATTGACATTGAGAGAGAGTATGGTTATGGGGTTTTGTGTCATTTTCTGTAGGGTGTGTAGTGGTTGTAGGGTTTGTCTTGTCTTATAGTAGCCCCTTTAGGCCTTGCTTTAGGTTTGGTTTTGAGTCTATGAAGTTCCTGAGCTGCTGTTTATCTAGAAAATAGTGTACTGTTCCTTCGATTTTGAGGGAGAGTTTAGCCGGATAGAGTATTCTTGGTGAAGCATTCATTTCAGTGAGTTTTTTGACTATATCTTGCCACTGCCTTCGGGCTTGCAGGGTTTCCTCTGATAGGTCTGCTGTGAATCTAAGGGGTGCTCCTTTGTATGTGATTTCCTTCTTTGCCCTTGCTGCTTGCAGTATTGTGTCTCTATCGGCCGCATCAATCATTCTAACTATGATATGTCTTGGAGTGTTTTTGTTGGGGTCTCTTTTAGCTGGCACCCTTTGGGCTTCTTGAACCTGAATGGCTGCATTGCGGAGCTCTGGGAATTTTTCAGCAATGATTTGTTTGACGGTGTTTTTTTCGTTGGGATTGTTTCCCTGAGCTTCAGGTAGTCCCATGATTCTAATGTTGTTCCTCTTGGAATCATCTGCTAGGACTCTGATTCTCTGAAAAGCTATTTTGAGGTCCCTTGCCACTGTTTGTTGTTGCGTGTTGGCTTGGCGCAGCTGATCTTCCAGCTCACTGATTCTCTCTTCAGCTGCAGTCATCCTATTTTTAAGAGAAGAAACTGAGTTTCTCATTTCATCTACGGAGTCTTTTAATCGTGACATTTCTGCTCTCATTTCTTCGCGTAATTTGTCGATTTTTTCTGTGGTGTTACTGGCTGTCTGTCTGACCGTTTCATTGAGTTGATTGAACATCTTGATGACTTCGTATCTGAATTCTGTGTCAGAGAGGTCCCTTAGGTGAGCTGTATCGACAGAATGTTCTGGATTGTTTTTGTTGTCCTCCACTTGTGGTGGGGATTTTCTTTGTTTCTTCATATTGCTGAGTAGGTTGGGGACTAAATTCCTTGGGAACTAGGTTCCTTAGAATGGGTAAACAACCTGTGGCCCTGAGCAGCCGAGGGCCGGAAAATAGGCCACGCCCACTCCGAAGCCACGCCCACTTCTGAAGAGGCCACACCTCTACGGAAAACTGGGTTTGAGATGAGATGGGGGCCGCGTGAGGAGTGAAGAGGGGACGGCAGACGCTCACAGCTGCGTTTCTCCAGGCGTCTGCGGGGACGCCTGAGGTCCCGAAGAGAGAGATGGAAGTCCCGGGGCCACACACCAGGGGCTGAGCTGACCTGGGTTTGAGATGAGATGGGCACCACGTGAGGAGTGAAGAGGACCAGTCTCCTCAAGTCTCCATGTGTCCACTAACCCGGAAGTCACCAAACCCCTCCTTTTAGATTTGTGTGAAGGCTTCATTGAACAGATTTAATTGACTAACTCATTGCCCAATGGTGACTATTTTCACTTCCAGTTCCTCTCCCCTTTCTGGAGGCCAAGGGGTAGGACTGAAAGCACCAAAGCTCTGAGTTGTTTTATTAAGTAGATTTTCTATTTTTCCTCTGATCGATGGTTAAAAGTAAGATATTCTCTCTAAAGTATCTTTAGATATATACCATAAAAATAAAAGTAGTTGTTGGCTAGTAGTCACATTATTTTCATAAGTATTTAGACATCAGTTTAATTCATTGCTACTATACCATCGCATTACAAGACCAAACACATTGTGTTAAGATCCATACTAAGTAAAACCAGACTTTTCCTATTTTTTTTTATTAGTGAAACACTATGAGGTACAGTTGTAGACTTACAAACTTTCGTCAGAGTTTTCTTTGGGGGGATGGATTTATTAAACCTCCAGGAGATTTTGTATTCTGGGAACTACTACTGTAGAACAATGAAAGCTGATCGCAACAAAACCATATTAAATACACAGAAAGGATTCCTCACATTATTGAAATCTCCTTTAAAAACATTTTTTTTGTTTTTTTGGGTCATACCCAGTGATGCTCAGGGGTTACTCCTGGCTCTGCACTTAGGAATTACACCTGGTGTTGCTTGGAGGACCATATGGGATGCCAGAGATCAAACCCAGGTCAGCCGGGTGCAAGGTAAACACTTTCTCAGTGTACTATCACTTGGGCCCTCCTTTAAAAATTGTAACAGTACAAACATGTTGACCACTTACTATGTGTATTGCAAACCATAACACCCAAAAGGTCAGGGAGAGTGAAAGGGAATGTGCCTGCCACAGAGGCAGGGGGGACAGAGAGGGGGTGGTGGGAGTGATACTGGGAACATTAGTGGTGGAGAATGAGCGCTGGTGGAGGGATGAGTCACACACTTGATGATTGTGTGACTGAAACTTAATCACGAAAGTTTGTAAATCTGTAACTGTATCTCACAGTGATTCATTAAAAAATATTTATCATATAAAAATTGTGGGTCCAGAGCGATAGCACAGCGGGTAGGGCATTTGCCTTGCACGTGGCCAACCCAGGTTCGAGCCCTGCATCCCATATGGTCCCCTAAGCACTGCTAGGAATAATTCTTGAGTGCAAAGCCAGGAGTAATCCCTGAGCATTGCTGTGCGTGACCCCCCCAAAAAAGAAAAAAAAGAATAATAAATAAATAAAAATTGTAACAAAACATAGTGGATAGTGCAGAGATCTCATTCTACCCAACCAGATTCATTTTCCATTGTAAGCCAGTGATGATCCACGTTTAGTGGCTAGTTCCTATTAAAATCACCTGAGTCAGAATGGAGAGGAGAGGAAATATGTGGGTATTACAATCATGATTTCAAGAAATTTTACTATATATATATTGAAGTTTGAAAAGCATTGCTATAGTAAAAAGTAATGATCAGATATGGGTGGGAGAATGATGCCTTTTGTGTTAAAATTTTTAGAAGGTTGTACTTACAATATAACTAATAGGATAAAAAATGTTAATAAGATTTGAATACACTTGAAATTAGTCCCCTAATCTTAGAAAGACGTTGAGGAAGTCAGATCATAACATTAGTATTTATCTTGCAATTAAATTTTATGAAGCAGCATCTACATACAGAAGAGGAGTTATAATTCTGACAAATTATATTGTTATTTTCTTGGCTAGTAACTGAAGAATTAGACATGAACTAAGTTATGGGTTCAGTGGTTTACCAATGTTCATAAAGAGCTTACACTATGTTCTTTATTAACATTGCTAACTAATTCGAATATGGTTTATTAATTAAACATTATAAGTTTCCCTTTAATTGTGGACAAGTTAAATATGTTACTTTTCTATCCCTACTTTGGAACTTTGATTCATAAAGATATACCACTTTTAAATGGGATGAATATATGCCCGTTTCCACTCATAATTCCCATATCGGTTATCTAAAATAGAAGTAAAAATAGTTATTTTCCTGAAAGTAATGAACTCAGTGGTAACACAGACAAATTAAGCTGTTCCTGAAAGAATGGCATAGCTTTCTTAGAGAGTACTCAAAGGGCTGGAGTCTATATTTTGCATGTGGGAGTTCCATGTTCCATCCTGGATACTCCCTGGTTTCCCTAACACCTCCAGGAGTTGCCCTGAAATCAACAATTAAAAATAAAAGGAACGAATTCAGATATATTCCTTTGTCCATAATTTAATCTGAATACAAAATAAGTTTGTAAGGTGATCACAATCTCTTTGAAAAGAACATCCAATCATCATTGTTGAAAAAAGGTAGGGTGACAGGTATTTTGGTAAAGCCAAAATACCAACTCTTTCCGTAACTTTCATCCTTTACGCCTGTTAGATGAGCCTGGATTTGGGGCTAACTGTCAACATGAAGCACTAGGACACTCAGGGAGTTCAGAAAGCATCGTTCCAAATTTATTCCTACCAAAGATCTATCAAATCTCTTTGCTTGGGGTACATGATTTAAATCGTATGTAGTCCCACCAGTTCGCATGACATTCAAATATCTACTTGAAAATTTGAACATAAGATCAGAAGTCACTCTGGGGGCATATTTCTAACCCATTATGGATGTTTTAAACTAAATTGTGCTACCAGAGACTTCCTAAAAAGCAGCTTGATTGAGTGTATCACATATTGCATTGATAGTGCCATCTCTATGGGGACCTTAAGAGATTTTCCTAAAAAACAAACTACTTCTGTTATGCTTCTCTCCAGAAATGGTTCATTTAGCTAATTCACATAACTGAACAGTTTCCCCTTTTCACTTGGACTGATAGAAATATTAGAGTTGAATTTATGCTCTACTGCAAAGAGATTACTTTAATAATCTTATTTTTATCATACTATGCTTGGGCACATCTAATGCTAGAAACTTTTTCCTCCTTAGCTACCTTTATCTAATGCCGTATATTTTTCTAATATCTCCATATGCCAGTTCTGGAATCAGGAAGGTGATAGCACTGAAGACTAATAAAATCACAAAAAAAGTAACAAGTATTAATATTATTTAAAATAGTGTTAATTTATTGTAATATTTAAAGCACTATAATTCCACATTTATTGCAATGGATTTGGTAATAAAATATATGTTGAGTTTTTCACTAATAAAAAAAGAAAAAATATATATGTTGAGGCCATAGACAAGTGTTTTTAAATTCTCATTAAGAAGCACTTTAGAAGAGAACATTTCAAGATTGTAAAGGAAAAATTGTTCAATACCCACAGTTTTTTATTGATTTTTCTCTCATTTTCTATAGAAGAACATAAATAAAGATGAACACAAGAGGGATAAAATATTTTATCATTGGAAATTATGCAATATTGTTTACTGTCCCCTACATTTTTATTAAGTAGATCCACTCTACATGAAACACTAGTCACTCTAGTACCTGGGCATAAAACAATGAAAAAAAAATCACAGATTTTATGAGATTGTATTCTAAAGGAAACCAACCAAAAAAAAAAAAAAAGCAATCAAGCCCACACACACAATAAGAAAAGAAATTGACTTTTATATAAATGGATATTATGGAGGATGGTACAGGAGATCTTCATGATGAGCTGGTGTTTGGTAGAAACAATGCTCTGAAATAAGCATTAATATGGCACCAGACAAGAGAGTATTTCTACAGAGAGACAAGCAAACACAGGGTCGCAGAGTCTCAAATACAGAGACTTCCAGAGTTTGGTTGTAATTATCAGCCTACTGAGCAAAAGAAGTGGTTGTAGGCGAAATCCATGAAGCACCAGGAACAAATCATAAAATGCCTTGTAGGTCATGGAGGATTTTCTAGTGTCTTCTAATACTGTTCATAAGTGTAGTTTTGTGTTTTTTATAAAACTTCTTATGCATGGGTGAGCTAAGCTATCTGCATGTGTTAAGCAGGGTCTAATAAAATCATATTATGTTTTTAGAAGAAATGCTATGGCCACAAAATTGAGAAGAGTCTGTAGTTAGTAAATGTTGGCACATGTACCAATTAAAAGATTTTTTCAAAGGAGAAGGTAATGTTTCCACTAGGTGGTAATGGTGGATACAGCAAGAAATAGTTGACTGGAATTAATTTTAATTAGTGATGAATTAGCTGTAAATTGTGGAAGAAAGAGGAATCAGTGATAGCCCAAATGTTTTAACTTGAAGAAGCAGATGAATAACAGCGCATTTACTAAGAGGGAATATTGGGAAAAGAGCCAGTTGGGGAAAGAGTGATCAAGAATACAAACAGATACACCAATTTTGAGATATTTTGAAGATTCCAAAACATTAGTTATTTGATTACATGAGACTGCAGTCCAGTAGTTCAATAATGGTGAGATATACTGGCATTGAGATTACATGCAAATCATGGTACTGAATGATTGATCAAGAGAGGAAAAGAATATATTTCAATAACACATGGAATTTCTTCTGTTCAGGATATATTATTCAGACACTGCTCTTTGTTAGTAATTATAATAGATTTTTTTTCATTTTATCTAGAACAAAAAGCAAACTATTGTAACACACACACACACAAAATACTCATCCTCTGAATGGCTGTCATAATATTGAAGTATGATGATGTTTTAAGGCCTCCTTTTTCTTCTAACAGAAATATTCATTTCCTGAAATGGCAATTCTGCAAAATTAAAGACATGCATGGTTGAGACAAACTTTCCATTTTTGTTCATGTGTTGCAGTTTATGCCTCATTAGATACCTTTAAATTTTCTCTTATTCCTTCACCATGGTTTTGAGTAGGTCTGAATAGTGCATGTACTGAACTATTTAAGGCATCCTACTATGGAATCTTCTATACACAAGATCATGTCTCTTTTAGCCCACGAAGTCCCATAGAACTTTTCTCCAGCTCATTTTTCTTGCTCCCTTGCCATATTTGGACAATAAAGCATCATCTCATAAATGTTTAATGGGAAAAATCATCTAATAAATACAGCTCTAAATATCATTCCTCAAGTCAAAGAATTATTTGTCCTGGAATCATTCCTTATGCCAACCAAGAAGAACTCTCTATAAAGCCAACTGTTCAAATCAAAACTAAAAATGAAATCTACATTTCAAATGAGATATTAACAACTCTTGTAACATTTTAATGATACATCGTGCTACTCATCTCAATAATATTTTAATTATATACTAAAGCATTAATTTGTCTTTCCTAACAGTAAGAATTTTCCCATGGAAACTATTGCTATCTTAGTTTACGTATTCTTAAATGGCCACTGAATTATTCCAATAGGTATCAATTGTTGAGATTTTTAAAGCTCTTACCCTAAAATCATATCAGCACAGAAACAATAAATTATCTAAAACTCCTCTACTGTGAGTATGTTTCATTAAAAATCCCCATAATGATTAAGGACAATATCTTTAATTGTCCTGGCGGTTACTTTTCATTGAAGTATATCTCTGAATAGGAGAGACAAGTGAATTTTTGGTAAGTGAATTTTGAAAATAATGATTATAGAAACATTTTCACTTAAAGGGTGTTTTTGTGGAGGGCATCATACTGAGAAAAACTGACTCAATCCCAGCATTATATTTGTAAATTTTTTTAATGCCCTCATTATCTTTGGTCCTACATATACCAGAACACATTTGTGTTAGCTCCTAAAATTATTTCAATATATAGTTTTTACCATAATTATGGAAAAATAAAATGGCATTAAATCAAGATCTCTTTGGGATAGTAAAAGTAATGGTAGGAACTAGAGAGATAGTTTAATGAGAAAGGCACTTGCCTTTCATGCAGTCAACCTGGGTTCAATCCCCAGCACCCCATATGTTACTCTGAAACCCACCATATGGGTTCCCTGAGCCTAGAACTAGGAGCAAGTTCTGAGCACAGCTGGGTGTGCTCCCCAAACAAACAAAAATACATAGAGGGAAAAGTAATAAGTAAATATTTTCCATATCTTGTGTTTGTGTTGGCAAGTGAAATGCGTTAAGTTAGGACAGAATGGGTTAACTACTTCTATTTTTAATACAGAAGTCCAAAAATTGACTTTATAGTCAATGGAAGGTTACTAAAAAATACTTATCTATATAATAATCTCCACCAATATCTCCTTTCATTACAAGAAATTCTGCTAGAGGTGATAACATGATAGAAAAAAATTACAGTACAAATAAAAAAGTCGTAGGGACTTTTTATCACCCAACTCCAGATATGATTAAATCTATTTCTTCCTAACTCAAGCTTTTCTGTCCAATTTTTCTTTCCTAATATGATTTTATGTCTATCTTTCTCTTCAATCTTCCCCCCTTCCATTTTCCTTCTTAATACAGGGTTCATAAATGAAGCAAAATCTCAGAATCTACTGAAGATAATATTTGTTAGTGTTATGTCTTATAGTGAATTATGTTATAACAGAAAAATTCATCCCAAGATTCAAAATTTTTCTCCTTCTCACTTCTCCTCTTTGAAAGTAGTCATTCTGCCATTTCCTTGTTGATGTAAACCAATTGTGGTCCTTGTTTGAAAGCACTTCATCAGAATTAGCCTCTAGTGAGTCAGCTGATAAAAACAATAATAATAAGTGAACTTGTGACAAGCACAGGGATATTGAGCAAAAAAAATCCAGTTACCTTCCAGCACAGACTACAGGATAATTCATTAAAGTGTCAGAAACAAGCCTTTAAGGTTAAAAAAATGGCTGATGCAAAATTCTCTTATTGACCAAAATGAATTTTTAAGGTAAGTAAATAGAAAATAACAAAACTGCAACTGTGCTGTTTGCCATTCCAAATTAATTGAAAAATAGTTTAAAATCTGATATCCTCTAATGAACTGGCTGAAGAGTAAATAACATTATTCCAATATTTGTCTACACACCACAGGACTCCAAAATGAGTGTTAATAATCTTTTATAAGCACGTTGAATCATAGAAGTCATCTTTCACACAAGAGTTGCATGAAATCAGCTGGACAAAGAAAAAGTCATTAAAAAAGATGATTTTTCTTATGTGATCTCAATTCTATTATTTATTTCCAGTTTTATAAGAATGTTTTCAAAGCAGCCTTAATGTAAGGCAAAGTCAACTGAAATCATTCTTTGTGCTTAGAAGAACATTCTGATTAAAAAGTAATATTAAATCTTCTCTGTGAGGAGCTGATGAATTGATTTCAAAAATCCCTTTTAACACATTGTAGAGAGATTCAATTTGTGTGTGCTACACAATAGCTTAAGAAGCTAAATATTATCCGCATAATTATATTCAGGATGAATAGCCCACTTAACAAGCTTTATTCACACAAATTAGCAATGAAGTGGTCCGGGGAAGCATAATAGAATTTTATAGTGTGATATATTAATTAGATTGAGGCCAAATATGTACCACATACTGAGTTGAGAGATGGATTCAAAAAATAATTTCCAGCATGCGGCCATATTTTGGGTAGGGCATATGAAGAAGGAAATTGTGACAAGTCCATTACCATAACATATGGTTTTTATCATTTGTTTTCCTTTTGTGCTTGACTTTATGATGTAGGCAAAGTAATCTCAAGAGATCTGAAGGGAACTGAGAGATACTACAGGAGTCAAGGCACATGTGCTATCGATCCCAGTTCAATCCCTAGAATCACATCTTAAGGCCCTGGCATTGATCTGTGGTTGGCTGAGAACCCCCAGGCATGATCCCAAAAGAGTCTCTGGGTTAAGCAATATTTGGGAGATTCCCCAACTTTAAAAATAGCAAAAGTATAGGAAAACTTTTTTTTTTAAAAAAAGTAACTTCTATTCTCTATTGGCCAAGAAGAAAACTATGCCATCTCAGGTTTGTCTTAATTAGATGCAAATTATAAAAATGGTCAAGAATAGAGTCTCAAATTTTTTTATCTGAAGAATGTCTTAATAATAAGCAAAGAGAATATTAAACCTAACACCATCCATCTACCTGTATGTATTCTGTATTACTGCTTCTAATGTTTGATATGGTTTGTATCTTATTTTTTAAAATTCTACAACTTACCAAAATGGTACATCTCCTTTATGTCAGAACCTTGCATGTCTGAAATGATGGTATTATGAACAAACTTTTTAAATCAGTGTTATAATTAAAAAATAAGTAAAATAAAGTTTAAAAATACCTAGAATCATATCAATGAGTGATTCTAAAAAGTTGTTTTCTTAATCATTTATTTTCTTACGACAAAGCAGTTGGATAAATATCGTGAAGAGAATGTTTTAGAGATATTTTATTTTCAACATACTTTGTCAATCTTCAAGAGATCTAGTTATCATATAAATTTATTTATGGGACTTTTAAATCACCATGTTCTATCAGATTGTTAATGAAAGTGGCACTGTAGCACTATCCTCCCATTTTTTCATCAATTTGCTTGAGCGGGCCCAGTAACGTCTCCATTGTGAGACTTGTTGTTACTGTGTTTGGCATATCGAATATGTCACGGGTCGCTTGCCAGGCTTGGCCCTGGCCCTGCAGGCGAGATACTCTTGGTAGCTTGCTGGGCTCTCCGAGTGTGTTTGGCATATGGAATATACCACGGGAAACTAGCCAGGCTCTGCTATGCAGGTGGGACAAGAGTATCCCGCCTGCATGGCAGAGCCTGGCTAGCTCCCGGTGGCGTATTCCATATGCCAAAAACAGTAACAACAAGTCTCACAATGGAGATGTTACTAGTGCCCACTCAAGCAAACCAATTAGTGAAAGTAGCACTGTAGCATTATCCTCTCTTGTTGATCAATTTGCTCCAGCGGGCACCAGTAATGTCTCACAAGAAATTGTGAGACTTATTGTAACTGTTTTTGGCATACCGAATATGTCATGGGTAGCTTGCCAGGCTTTGCCCTGCAGGCGTGATACTCTCGGTAGCTTGCAGGGATCTCCAAGAGGGGCTAAGGAATCAAACCTGGGTCCGCCACGTGCAAGGCAGATGCCCTACCCGCTGTGCTATCAAGCAATTGTTATAAATGACAACAGTCATCCTGAAAGAAAGAAAATCATTCTGTCTAGATTTCTGAGCTAACACTTCCATTATCATTGATCTTTTATGTTCTCTCATATTTTAGATAAGTAGTCTGTGAATGGTAAAAGGAAACTAGATGAAAAATAGTGAAATAATGACTTCTTAAGGGTGGAAAATACAAATGGGCGCACAGAACAAAGTGCTGTTACTGAGTTATAATCGATATAGGAATGAATGGAATTCTTTCATACCCCACCCCAATTTTTTATAACTGGGCAGCATTCATGAAAGGGCAGAGATAATGGAGATGAAGTTGCAGACATGACCTATTTCTTAGCACTGCTTAGACTAAGATTAGGATAACAACTGTTATTCTTGAGGGTGTGGGGCAGGGAGGAGTTTCTGCATTGCAGTCAACCTCTGTTGTCTAAGGAAGTAGTAGATATACTGGTGGTGATGGCTCATGTGGAAAAACGTGGCCTGGAGGTCCCCATGAACGCTTTCCATAAAGGAGTCTTCTTATTTGCTAAAGGTGATTCTATGTGCAGGCTTCGTGTGACCTTATTCTGTTTTTATTTAACAGTGCCTTTTTAAAATATATATATATATATTTTCTCATGGCAAAATCATTTTTTTCAATTTTTAAAAGTTTATTTGAATGTAGAAAAAAGCCACAACTTTTAATACAACTCTAAAATTTGAATTGATTAGATGACAAAGTGTCAATAGTAAAATAAATAGATCTAGAAAATCAATTTCTGTGAATGGTGTTATGACTGATTACAGGGTGGTTAAGTCCTTGTGTAAGAATTTATTAAGCTGTTTGCTGCTTTAGGAGGTCATGAAGCCGCGAAGTCCAGAGACTTCCCAATGGGTGGTCTGGGCCAGAGACTGCATGGCATTGGCTGTGGCAGGAGGTGGGCGTGGCTGCCGGCGCTTTAGAAGTGTGGGGAGCGGGTCAGGGGAAGATTGCCCACCCTGACTCAGGAAAAAAACCAGAGTTCTCAGCCTGGGCACCAGGTTCCTGAAATTTTTCGCAGATTGGTGCCTCTGCAGAGAGTGTTCGTGAAGTGATGTAGTTGAACCCTTGTGTAGCTGTAGTGGGCTGGGGTGTGGGTGCTGCTCCCAGATCTATGCTTGGATAGGTATTCGCCCCGCTGCCTTCCATGCCAAGCCAGGATTTACAGCTGCCAGAACCAGTGATTCCATAAAGCTTAGCTCCCAGGAAATTTCGTCGGTATTTGGTGGAGTGTGTGAGTCTCCATGTGCTGGCGGTTCTGAGAGGTCTTAAAGGTGCTTTTCAAAATATATATTCTAGTCTAGTCTCATGTAGGCTGACTCTGCTGAAGAACTTCACTGTATCACTGTATTACTGTCATCCCATTGTTCGTCGATTTACTCCAGTGAGCTCCAGTAATGTCTCTATTGGTCCCAGCCCTGAGATTTTAGCAGCCTCTCCCTACTCGTCTTTAAGAACTGGAGGCTCTTTCAAGGTCGGGAAAGAGACCTGTTATAGTTACTGCTTTTGGCATATCTGATACGCCAGGAGGAGCTTGCCAGGCTCTGCCCATGCGGGCAGGATGCTCTTGGTAGCTTGCTGGGCTCTCCAAGAGGCGCGCGCGTGCACACACACACACACACACACACACACACACACACATTTCTCTATGATAAGTTGACTGCTGTCTGAATTCCATCAAACATGATGTGGTAATTATGGAAAGTGGGTAGGTAGTGTCTTATGATGTGTCTGGAAAGCGGACTAGAGGGTGGTGACAATTGGGGAGTAGAGGTCAGCTGCCAGGGCTAAGTCCCTTGGGGTGGGTAGGGCTCTCGCCGCCCCCGCTTTGGGGCACCCCGAGTGAGAACAGCCTGGTGCAGCATGGAGTCAGGCTGAAGAATTTCTTTACATATGAAATACTCTTACCAACCCTCAGTCTCCAGCTGGAGAATGGAAATGTAGAACCTATCACTGTGAAGTTTGTTTTGCTCCTGAGGGTTTCATTGAGTAATGTATGAGAGATTCACATCCGAAACTCCGATGCCTATGAAGTTACAGTAATTTACTGAACAGTGTTAGAAAGAGAGTTTGGGATCCTCAGTGTTCTGTGTCCAAATCTTACTCTGGTTTCTCAATGGCTTTGTCTCTCAGTGTCCAACACTGTCCTCATGGTCTGTCACTGGTGTCTTCTGTCTCTGGAGCTCCATGGCCTACTACTTCTCAAGGCCTTAGCCCAGTGGCTTTTTTGTCCCTTTGACGATCCTTGGTTCTGAACTCCGGTCACACAGCCCCGTGTAGGTCACACGAGCCTGTGTAAGAGCCCTGCCATCCTTCAGTCAAAGAAAAGATTGCCTAACTGGGGATTCCTGTTATCTCTGACTATTTCCCACTTCCAGTCATCACATTTTCTATTTCTAGATAGCTCCTAAGTGAGACTTAAGAGGACCAATTAAATTAACTGGAGTAAAAAAAAAGAATAACCAGAGTGTCTGATTTCCCTAAAGTCCCCTTCCACCACCATAGAACCTCTTAAAATACATGTGAGAAGACTTTAGAAAGCAGTGTTTGCTATTGATAGCTATTCCAGTTTTGCACGCAAGTATTCCAATGATTAAACAAATTATGAAGAGATGAAATAACAAAGTACTGGGGCATTTATAAAGCACTGGGTCATCGAACAGTAGCTGGAGGAAAATCATCTCTTAAGTCCCAATTCTGTTGTTGTTGTACTTTTGATGTTTATATACTTATATTGATTGGTTAATGATGTCATAGAATTTTAAGGCTATAACTTTCCACCTCAGTGACTCTACATTTAGATGCACCATTTTTGTTTTGTTTTTCCTTTACGAGACACATTCAGCTGTACTTAGGGCTTAATCCTAAACCTGAGCTCAAGGATCATTTCTGATGGGCTCAGGGTACCATGTGAGGTAACTGGGATTGAACCCTGGTCAGCCTCATACAAGACAAGTGCCCTAACACTGTACTATTCCTCTGCTCCCATAGACACACCTGTTTTGTGTTCCCTATGCTTTCTCAGTGCTTCTCTTCTCCCGACCACTTTGATGTAGCTATCATTATCCCCAATATTCAGATGGAATCACTGAGTCAGGAGAATATAAGTAAGTTCCCCAAGTCTACAGCGCAATAGTGATGATGTCAGAAGCTCCGTGAAGTGGCATCTTCCATCCAGATCTAGGCTTTTCTTCCATCTGATATCTCCCCCAAAAGATGCAGCTATTCCTCTTGAAAACAGCGCATAACATTTGAAAAAGAAGTTTATGATGAATGCTTGCCTTGACATTTTCTAAAGGTCTTTAAAACCTCAATGAGGATTATCAATTTTTGCTACACCTCTCTTGAGTTCTGTGCTTTGTTCCCAGTATGGCTTAATTTCAAATACTTCAATTACCTCACATAAATGCACATTTTATTATCTCTGCCAGGGTGCTCACATTCAACATAGACTCTTATCAGGTTATAATTATTTGACATAATCAGTTCTTTAAGATCATCCCCCAGGGGCTGGAAAGATAGCACAGCGAGTAGGGCATTTGCCTTGCATGTGGCCAAATCAGGTTCAATTCCCAGCATCCCATATGGTCCCCTGAGCACCGCCAGGAGTAACTCCTAAGTGCAGAGCTAGGAGTAACCCCTGTGCACCTACCAGGTGTGACAGAAAAGAGAAAAAAAATCATACTCCATCTACTCATTCCTTAGGTTGATGTCTCCTTAATGTTTGATAAGCGATAGCCAGGTTTTTAATTTGTATATTCATCCCCAGTTTGAATTAAATGGGAGACCAAAACCTATTTAGCAAAAATGCACTTAAATGAGCGATCTTCAAGTGTTTTTGGAAAGTAGTCTTAAAGAATACCGTCCTTTTCCAAAGAAAGGATTACAAATTGACCTACTCAATTTGGTGGTAAAGTGAATAACTGGAATAACTGTTCTTTTACTCAAACATGTGGGGTTTTATTTTTTGAGCTATAAAAAAATTCTATGAAATTTAGTTTAGAAATGTAGATATGCATATTTTATACCATAAGGGATGTTATTTTAAAAGTATGATAATATCCAGTATGCCTAAGCATCAGAGCAGAGAACAGAGCGCTCAGGAGAGATGTGCAGATGAGAACCTGGAGGTGGAAATAACATTTAAAATAACAAAGTAAAGAAAGCAAAGTGGAGTTATAAATAAACTTGTGGATCTAATCCTCTGTGTGTCAAAAGTATAGGATGAGGGAAAAACCATCATGAAAAATAGGACAAAAAGGGGAAAAATTTTATAGCCATTATAGACAATTCCTTAATTAGAAAGCATACTGGGAGCAAGATAACCATTTAGGTCAGATCAATTTATCTCCTTTTAGACTCTCATGAAAACAGTGAATGAAAACTGAAATTAGTCACAATAAGAAGGCAGGGGTGATGTAAGGAGCATGTCCTAGATAAAATACCAGAGTTCCTGGTATAAGATGATATCATTGTTTTTATTTGTATCTCACAGGTGATGGTGATGTAGAACATTCTTTCATATATCCTTAGCCATCTGTTTGTCTCTTTTAGGGGGGTTTTATTCATACCTTTCCCCCATTTTGTGGGGTTTTTTCTTATACTAGTGTATTACCTGTCTTGGATATTAATGCTTTGTCAGATAAGTGGATCCGGAAACTAAGAACTGATCTTCAGTAGGAAAAGTGGGAGGCAGGCAAAAAGGGAAAAATAGATTGTAGTGGGGAGCACTGGAGCAATGGTGGAGGGAGAGGGACACTGGAAGACAGTGCAGTGCGTGATGCGTGAAACTCTGCCTTCAATAGGTCTGCCATTGTTGGTGGGAATGCTGATTGGTCCAGCCATTTTGGAAAAAAATATGGATATTTCTCAAAAACCAAGAAATTGAGCTCCCAGGAATATACCTTAGGGGCCCAAAGACAAGCAGCAGAAATGCCGTTGGCACTTTAATGTTCATCACAACGCTGTTCACAATAGCCAGAATCTGGAAACAACCATAGTGCCCATGAACAGACGAATGGATGAAATATTGTACATCTACACAATGGGGTACTATGGAGTTGTTAGGAAAAATTTAGTCATAAAATTTGGTTATAAATGGATGGACATGGAGAGTATCATGCTGAGTGAAATGAATCAGAAGAAAAGGAACATACATACAATGACTGCGTTCATTGGTTGGATATAAAAAAAATAATAATATGAGACAAATATCCAAATAGGTAAAAGGTAAAAGAGGGGCCAGGAGGATTGGTCAGTGGTTGGAAGCTTGCTACAGTGTGGTGGGTGGAGAGGGGAAGGAAAGGGCAGTTAAGACAGAGAAAGTACCAGTATGACAGTAATAGTTAGAAATGATGACTCTGGACAAGAACTGAGTGTTGAAATAGGCAAAGGATATGCATGATAATCATCCAGTATCTGTATTGCAAAACATAATGCCCAAAAGGAAAAAGAGAGGGAGAGGGAGAGAAGGGGAAAGAGACAGAGACAGAGAGAGACAGAGAGACAGAGGGAGACAGAGAGACAGAGAGAGAGAGATTGTGTGCCACCAAGTCATGCGAGGGCTGGGGTAGGGGGTGGAAGGGAAAATGGGGACATTGGTGGTAGAAAATGTACACTAGTGAAGAGATGGGTTTTGGAACATTGTGTGACTGATACCCAATCATCAGCAACCTTGTAACTATGTATCTTACTGTAATTCAATTAAAAGTAATATTAAAATATATTTTTGAAAACCAGGCTGGAGTGATCGAACAGCCAGTAGGGCATCTGCCTTGCATGCGGCCAAGCCAGGTTCAATTCCTCTGCATCTCTCGGAGAGCCTGGCAAGCTACTGAGAGTATTTCGTCTGCACAGCAAAGCCTGGCAAGCTACCTGTGACATATTTGATATGCCAAAAACAAAATCAAGTCTCACATTTTTTTGTGAGACGTTACTGGTGCCCGCTCAAGCAAATTGGTGAACAATGAGAAGACAGTGCTACAGTGCTATTATTGAAAATCCTGGTGCCTCATATCTCCCTAATACCTAAAGCAAACAAAGATGCAACCAACAAAGAAAACTATAGGCCAATATCCCTGATGAACACAGATGTGAAGATCGTCAACAAAATATTAGCAAATAGAATCCAACTCATCAAAAAGATCATATACCATGACCAAGTGGGATTCATCCTGGGGATGCAAAGATGGTTTAACATTCGGAAATCAATCAAAAAAATCCATCATATCAAAAAAAGTAAAGATAAAAAGCATATAATAATATCAATAGATGCAGAGCAAGCTTTTGACAAGATACAGCACCTATTTATGATGAAAGCTCTTACCAAAATGGGTTTTGAAGGAACTTTCCTCTATATAGTCAAAGCCATCTACAACAAACCCATGGCAAGCATTATCCTCAATCGGGAAAAGCTAAGGGCCTTTCCTCTAAGATCAGAACAAGACAAGGATGCCCACTATCACCACTTCTGTTTAACATAGTGCTGGAAGTACTTGCAATAGTGATTGGGCAAGAAAAAGACATTAAAGGTATCCAGATAGGAAAGGAAGAAATCAAGCTCTCACTATTCACAGATGATATGATACTATATCGTGAAAATCCTAAATCCTCTACCAAGAAACTCCTAGAAACAATAGCCTTGTACAGTAAAGTCGCAGGCTATAAAATCAACACCCAAAATTCCATGGCCTTCCTATATGCAAATAATGAAAGAGAGGAAAGTGACATGAAAACTATAATCCCATTCACAATTGTGCCCCAGAAAATCAAATACCTCAGGATCAGCCTAAGTAAAGAGGTAAATGATCTCTATAATGAAAACTACAAAATGCTACTCCATGAAATAAAAAAAGGACACAAGGAAATGGAAATATATCCCCTGTTCATGGAGAGGAAGAATTAACATTGTCAAAATGGCAATATTCCCCAAAGAATTATAGATTCAATGCGAACCCTATAAGGATACCCATAAAATTCTTCAAAGAAATAGATCAAGCACTCCTGAAATTCATATGGAACAACAAACGCACATGAATAGCTAAAGCAAATCTTGGGAAAAAGACATGGGGAGGCATTACCCTCCCCAACCTCAAACTCTACTACAAAGCGGTTGTAATTAAAACAGCATGGTACTGGAACAAAGGCAGGGCCGCAGACCAATGGAAAAGAGTGGAATATCCATACACACAACCCCAAATGTATGAATATCTAATCTTTGATAAGGAAGCAAGAAGTGTGAAGTGGAGCAAGGAAAGCCTCTTCAACAAATGGTGCTGGCATAACTGGACAATCACATGCAAAAAATGGGCTTAGACCTCGACCCAACACCACACAAAAGTCAGATCAAAATGGATTAAAGATCTCAACATCAGGCCAAAATCCATGATACTTCGAAGACAAGGTTGGCAAAACCCTCCACGATATTGAGGTTAACGGTATTTTCAAAGACAACACTGCACTGACCAGCCAAGTGGAAACAGAGATAAACAAATGGAACTATCTTAAATTAAGAAGCTTCTGCACCTCAAAAGATACAATAACCAGAATACAAAGACAATCTACAGAATGGAAAAGGATATTTAGCCAATACCCTTCTGAGAAAGGGGTGATATCAAGGATATACAAAGCACTGGTTGAACTCCACAAGAAGAAAACATTTAACCCCATCAAAAAAATGGAGTGATTAAATGAACAGAAACTTTCCCAAAGAAGAAATCCGAATGACTAAAAAGCACATGAGAAAATGCTCTACATCACTGATCATCAGGGAGATGCAGATCTAAACAATGAGATATCATCTCACACCACAGAGACTGGCCCACATGCAAAAGAACAAAAGCAACCGGTGTTGGCATGGATGTGGCGAGAAAGGGACCCTCCTCTGTTAATGGGAATGCCGACTGGTTCAGCCCTTTTGGAAAACAGTGTGGATGATTCTCAAAAAATTAGAAATTGAGCTCCCATTTGACCCAGCAATACCACTACTGGGAATATATCCCGGTAAGGTAAAAAAGTACAGTCTATATGACATCTGCACTTCTATGTTAATTGCTGCACTATTCACAATAGCCAAAATCTGGAAAAAACCCAAGTGCCCGAGAACAGATTACTGGTTAAAGAAACTTTGGTACATCTACACAATGGAATACTATGCAGCTGTTAAGGCCCTCCCGTTGATCATCGATTTGCTCGAGCGGGCCCAGTAACGTCTCCATTGGAGACTTTGTTGTTACTGTGTCTGGCATATCGAATACTCTCGGTAGCTTGCCGGGCTCTCCGAGAGGGGCGGAGGAATCGAACTCGGGTCGGCCATGTTGGCTGCGTGCAAGGCAGACGCCCTACCCGCTGTGCTATCGCTCCAGCCCCTGTTAGAAAAGATGAAGTCATAAAATTTACATACAATTGGTACTACATGGAAAGTGTCATGCTAAGCGAAATGAATCAGAAAAGAGAGGGACAGACATAGAAAGATTGCATTCATCTGGCGAACATAAAGTAACAAATTGGGAGACTAACACCAAGCATAGCAGAGATAAGTACCAGGAGGTTCACTCCATGGCTTGGAGGCCAGCCGCACATGCTGAGGGAGAAGGTGGCTCAGATCTATCTGAGGAGAGTTAGGTAGAGGGGAGCACCAAGTTAAGGGTGTTGGGAGGATACTCCCAGGATGAGAGATGCATGCTGAAAGAAGACTACAGACCGAACATGTAGGCACTCAATGCCTCTTTTGTAAACCACAGCACCCAAAAAAAGAGAGAGAACAAAAGGGAATGTCCTGCACAGGGGTAGGATGGGATGGGGGGTGGGGGTGTGGGAGGGATGCTTGGAGCATTTGAGGTGGGGAATGGGCACCAGTGGAGGGATGGGTACTCAATCATTGTATAACTGAAACCCAAGCACAAAAATTTGTAAGTCTACAACTGTACCTCATGGTGTTTCCCTAATAAAAATTTTTAAAAAAATAAAGAAAACCATGGTGCATAAAATAAATAAGAAAATTTTTTTAAAAATCAGAATCTCTTGCTTTACCTGTAGTCCAAAAATTGCAGTATTAAGTTTTGTTGGGTAAGCAAGTTTAAAGCAAGCTTATTACTTTATTAAATGAATTCAATGTGATACAGGTGAGCAGATTTACTGTGTCACTTTTGGAAGATTTTAACTGCTAGGTTACTTAAAGCTAGATATTTGGGCATTTCATACAATGAGTATTAAGATGATAACTGTCTGATTTTTTGCCAACAGCAGGCAGACAATGCATAGAAGTCTTAATCACGTTTCCTCTTCTGAGGAATCTTAAATTCAGCACTAAACTTTATGGATATAAGTTCAAACCAATATTTTCTTCAACACTTTCCTAAACACTTGTTCAAGTTTGTAATCTTCTCCTTTCTCATGACTTAATTTGAATTGAACTGTCACAATATTGGCTAATTTATATTTTTGTTTTTAGTATTTTTAAAATCATTTAATTTTTGAAATAAATTACAAGTTTGCTGCTGTAAAGGGCATTCCACATTCCAAATTAGACAGATATTATTTAAAATTCTCATAAATAACTTTTTTTCTCAGAGACCCTGGCTTGAATTCTGATTCTTTGAGAATTAAGCATTATTGTATTTAGAAACAATGCATTGTGTGTGTGAATGCGGCACATACTGTAGAGTTTTCTTAGTATAGAACTCACAATGGATATGTAGCTATTTTGCACCTCCTAAAACAAAATTACACAGGGCCTATCATGATAGATATTTCCATTAGACTCACTAAAGATACAGCTGTGTCTTATCTCTTCAGAATTCCTCAGTTCTCCAGTGAGTTCTTTGGTTTGAAAGGGGCTTATAAATCTAAGAATTCAGTATGCACACAAAAATTCTCAAAGCATCAGTTAGCCATTTGTCAAAAGCAGCATAGAAGATGAGGAGAATGATCCAGTGTTGTGTCGATACTCGATTTTTTTTCTCTCCAAGTATCCTGCACTACTTTTTCATTGAATGAAGCAGCCAGTGGTATCTGATAGTAAGAGAAATTAATAACTCCCACCAAAAACATCTAGCTTTATAAAAAAAAAATGCCTGGTAATCAGCACAGAAAGTGTAAGTTGCAAAACTACTAGAGGACCACTTACTTGCCATTTCTGAAATACAGAAATTTTTGAGATATAAATCTTGCTTGATCAATATACAGAGAGTTAGACTTTTTTAATGTAAGGCAAGAGTTTGTTTTTCAAATTCACAAGCACTTTCTATTTGCAGGATGTCTCTTTACACTCTTAATTTATAAATTTTATAGCAAAAATGGAAGAAAAAGACTCTAAAATTACTTTTAAAGTAGTTTGTATCTTTTCTCATTAAAAATAAAAATGTTGAGAGGTTTATTAGTGAATGTAAATACATGTGATTTTATAAATGATGCATTTTAAAAGAAAATTAACAGCTTCAGGATGAGAGGCTCTGAAAAATACTTCGGATGTCCTGCTCTAATTTATTGAAAATATGCAAAATTGGAAACCATACAAGCCAATGACAATTCAACTCATATACATGATTTTTGGGAAGGTATGTTGATTACCATTTTTGAAAATGCATATATTAGCAAAATTTATATAAAAACTTTTGAAAAGCTCCATGGCCATTTCTTGGCAAGCAGAGAGTAATGTGAGTTCACATGGTAAATACAAACATTACCTCTCCCTATTGTCTGGGATGTGAATTAGAGCTTTCTAGAATATGTAGGGTTGTTAAATTTTAAACCCAAACTTTCATTAAAACTTAATTTTTGGCCTCTCTATGCATCAAAGTTTGTAGTTCCTGCTCTGTTTCGTGCTAGGAACAAGATAAACATACCAAAATGTTCCCTACTTCAAACAGACTCTCAGTGTAGTGGAAGAAATTCTTAATTAAAAGATATTAAATATAAAATATAGTCCACACTAGGATAAAGCTATATTCAAAGTGCGATACAAGTGCCAGAGAGAAAAATTCATCTACTTAATGCTTTCTTCAGCTTCCCTTGAAGAACTATTACTAAGAAAACCTCTGACTTTTCTGTCAGATGGGTCCCAAATTAAAACATAGAAATAAATTCTCAGGGACACACTTTGTTTCAGGAGCAGAAGGGTCATGAATATGAAAAGTGTTCAATTCCGAGACAATTTGTCTTTATTAAAATGAGTGTTCGAGTTCATCCAAAATCTCTGTTTGAGCAATCCTTTTGTGTCACTGAGTTACCATATCCAAATAGTCTAGGAGATCCAACAGTAGTGAATGGAGTATACTTTTTAATCTATAATAGCAGACTGCAATCTGTAATGGTAGACTGTCAGGATATGACACATGTTAAACACTCACATCTCAAAGAACTGCTGTGACAGATAACTAAGGATAGAGCTGTTTTGTTAGTGGGAAACGGACACTTGACAGGAATGTTTTGTTCACAATGCTATTCGTGTATTTAAAAATATAGCCTGTTGGCATGTGGACCAGATCTTGACAGCTTGGAAATTATAGCACATTTGTCTAGTACAATAAAAAAGACTGAGGCCAGCAAAACCCATACTTATATCAGGATACAATAGAGAGAAAAAAAGGAAAAAGAGAGAAACTGAGATAGAAATTGATGAAATGGAGAGATGCAGCTTTAGCTTCCTAGATCTTTTTACATAGGCATTGCAAAGCCACTGTAAGGTTATAACATCCTAGGATTGGCCCCAGCCAAACACATTTTAGCCTTTTGTTTCTTTTTGGGTCAAAATATCAATATTCTCCCAATTTTTGATTAATAGTAAGTCTTTTTTATCAGTTGTAAATTTTTTGTATAGTTTACTGAAACATTTACTAAAAGCAATGAGGATTTTTTTTCAAAAAAGCCATAAATAATGTCAAATGAGGAGCAATGAATATTTATTTAGCCCATGTTAGCTTCGTGTTAGATATTACCTGAAAGTATTTAAAATATTTTCGGTAGCACCATATTCTGTGAACTATCAAAGAACTATTGGAAAAGACATGATCATATAATAAGTTTATTAAGATCTGAATCCTTTTCTTGTCAGTAGAGAAGGATTCCCTCCTTCTCCCATCTATCTCTCAAGTAGATTGAAATTTTTATATATAAAGTATGCACTTGAATTAATGTTAGTATATACATGTATAAATGCAATATGTTTATGTGTATATATGAGTGTGGAAGGACTATATCTTCCCTTAGGGCTGACTTCACTCTCTACTCATGATAATCTTTCATTTCTGGAGTCAGTATAGTTACTCTCAGATTCTTTGTTTAATATTGACATGACATATCTTTTCTCATCCTTTTACTTTTCATCTCCTTGAGTCTTTATATTCAAAGTGAATTTCTTGTCTCTATGTTTTAATAGTTGTATTTAGACCATTTGCAATTAATATGATTACTGAGAGAGTTGTACTGTACAAGTATCACTTGCCATATTGTAACCCTTTTCTGATGTTGCTTTAGCTCTTTTTTCCACTTCTCTGATATAATTCAATATTTTATCTTCTCTTTTGTCATATATATTATAGTGATGACTCTAGAATTTACAATATTCATTTTTAAGTAATCCAAAACTACTTTCCAAAAATACTCTACTGCTGCATTTGTACTGTAGGTACATTGTAAAACAGTATTTTCTATTCCTTTTCCCCAGTTCTTTGTGACATTCCATTCATTTTATTTATTCATATGCTATCGTTACTAAATACATTATTACCTTGATTGCTTATTCAGTTTTATACATTGTAGTTATGAAGATACATGGTGTGACTTTTAATCTTCTTAAATGTGCTCAGACTTGTTTTGTGACATCTCTTAGGATATATGTAGCTTACACAATGTTCTATGGTGCCTGAGAAGAATGTGTTACTCTGCTGCCATCAGAAAGAATGTTCTGTTTCATATCAGTGAGGTCTGTTTAATAATGTGTAGCTCAAGTTCAACATTTATGTATTGATTTTCTATCTGGAAGATTTGTACATTACTTAAAAGGTCCACACTATTACCATCCTGTTATCTATTTCTCCTTTTACATGGAGGTTGTTACCTAATATATGCACATTGCTGGGTGCACATATTTTTATAATTATTATATACCCATTATGAGTTGATCCCTTTAACAGAAGGTATTCTTGGTGCCTTGTTACCACTTGTTCCCACTTGGTTTAAAGTCTATTTTTTTTTTTTGCTTTTTGGGTCACACCTGGCAATGCACAGGGGTTGTTCCTGACTCTGCACTCAGGAATTACTCCTGGTGGCACTGAGGGGATCATATGGGATGCTGGGAATCGAACTCAGGTCGGCAGCGTGCAAGGCAAACACCCTACCCGCTGTACTATTGCTCCAGCCCCTTAAAGTCTATTTTATATCAAGAAATATACCTGACCTTATTTTGTTTCCACTTACATTGACAATTTTTACCATCACTTTAATGTCTGCATATATGTATATTATACACATATATATTTATACATATATACATATATATATTTGTCTTTTAGGGTCACACCCACTTATGCTCAGGGGTTATTCCTGGCTAGTGTATAAAAGTAAAAGTAAAGTAAAGGCCCTCCCGTTGATCATCGATTTGCTCGAGCGGGCCCAGTAACGTCTCCATTGGAGACTTTGTTGTTACTGTGTCTGGCGTATCGAATACGTCACGGGGAGCTTGCCAAGCTCTGCCGTGCGGGCGAGATACTCTTGGTAGCTTGCCGGGCTCTCCGAGAGGGGCAGAGGAATCGAACTCAGGTCGGCCATGTTGGCTGCGTGCAAGGCAAACACCCTAGCGCTGTGCTATCGCTCCAGCCCTAGTGATAGCACAGTGGCTAGTGTATATATTCTTAAATATGAAGTGAGTCTTATAAGCAACATTAATTTGAGTCTTCTTTTTTTTTTAATTCATCAAGCCACTCTATACCTTTTGATTTCTGTCCACCCTTTGAATACTTTCTTTAGAAATACATCTATTAAGTTTCTCTCCCATTTTTTAATTGAGTTGTATGAACGCTTTATCAACTCTGGACTCCAAACTCTTATCAAATATTTAAATTGCAAATATGTTCGCCAAGTAAGTCAGTTGCCTGGTTTGACTTCTTTCTTAAATGGATCACATCTTCAGAGTTAGTCACTGGAAGATCATTGTGTTCTCTTGGATATGTCATATTTGCTAGAACTTGTGATATTGTGTATTTGTCTTCACATTTGAAGTCGCAGTCTCCTGTCTTTAATGCCCATGATAGAAATGCCTCAAACAGTCCTGCTGACCCTGAGGCTTTCTTGGGTCCTGCATGGATGTACTTGCTCCATGTTTCTTCTTTCCTCAGCTGAATTCAGCTTCTGTATCTTGACTTGATTCTGCCACGTGCTAAGTCAGGTTCTGACTACCTTCTTTTGTGCTCCAAAAGATGGAGTTAAAGCTCAAGTATGTTGTCTCTTGCTGGCTCACACATACTTGCCAGTTTTCTACATATGCTTGTTAGCTGTCTTCCAGTGCTTGCCTCTGTGTCACAGTATACAATTGGTGCAGACCACAGATGAAGTATTGGGGGTGAAGCATGGTGACTTCTGGGTGAGCCCTTTGGAATGACTCATGGACAAAGCTAACCCACAAGACGGTGTAGCAGCTTCTTGATGTGGTCCAAGACTGAGCTAGTGAGATCCATATCCCTTTATTGCCTTCTTGGGGTCTTATATGCTGCTCCCAAGCCTCTCTCTGCCTGCTAGCTAGCCAGACAATATTGTCAATATTGTCATGCAGACAGAGAGAAATGGCGCCCCTTGGCAGAACTCTGTAGCACTAGCAAAGACAGACTTCTGAAGGCAAGCTGGAATTCCCTTACAGGAGAAACAATGAGCAGTGAAGATCTCTCTGGACCCTGCACTTGGTGGCCTTGGGGTAAGGCACGTCAACTGGTCTTTCCTTAGACATCCAAGTTCATGTATGTGTTTATGTATGTATGTTGCTCTTCTTGTTGTTGTTGCTCTGACACAGTGCTGAACCTTCTCCAGTAGAAACTGAGAATTCCACAATTTATTATTTCTTATTTGGGTGCCGTGGGGGAGAGGCACAGAAATGAGAGGCATGTCTCATTCAGTCATGTTATTGGTGTCACCCCCCAAAATCGTTATCTTCACATTACTTGGATCAGTTCTCTCCTTTCTCATTGCCACTGTAGAGATCATCATTTTCTCTTCCTCAAAGGCCCGTAAAAGCCACTTAATTTGATGTCCAATCTCAAACTCTCAGCCTTCTTCCACAAGACTCTCAGAATGTGTGGTGGACTGTGCCTCATTCTTACTCAAAATCTCTTAATATCATCCCCATCATTATTGGAAACAAATCCCAAACCCAGCAAGAATTTCAAAGAATTGTAGGAGTAAGACTTTTCTCCTAGTACCCCAGCCCCCTCACACAGACCATACTGATTTCTTGGTTTGTAGAATGCACATTCTCACCAATGTCTTCTCATCTACAGTTCTCAGCTAACACATAATTTTACCCCTTCTATTTTCAGAAGTTTCCATTCTTCCAATCTAAGCTCTCTAAGATCCTTTATTTTTTCAAGAAGTCCCTAACCAGGGGTCCAATGTGCTGCAACTCGGTGATAGTCTAGAGTATAGAATTCCCATACTATATTCTATTTTCCTCTCTTTATCTCCATTTAACTCTAGGCTCCTTTGGACTAAAGCTATGTATAATTTATTCACAATTATATCTATAATTCCGAGTAGACTTGATCACTTGACTTCCCGTTAATCATCAATTTGCTCAAGCGGGCGCCAGTAACATTTCCATTTGTCCCTGTCACATCCTAGTGTAGCCCAATGGCGTCTGTTTGTTCTAGGAATATGAAGAGCCTCAAACCAATCGTTCAGGGTCTTGACAAAGAAGTCTGACTAACTTGTAGGTGTGCAGCCACGTGGTCTTTTGACATCCCGTGGAATCCAGTTGGTAACGGCTCTAGTTCAGAGGCTGTCTCCAAATCTCATTACGTGTCAAGCCCATCTGATTTTGTGACACCTTGGCAAACGAGACAGTGTCCCTGATTCTTGACCATCTACAGAGGTCAGAACTCCAGATTCTTTCTCTCATTTGAGTGAAACGTGATACTCCAAGCATAGCTCTTTCAATTCCTCTTTGGGAGACCTGGATAGCGTTCTCATCCTGTTTTCTTAGGGTCCAGGTCTCTGAGGCATATGCTAATGCAGGAAGAACAGTGGAATCAAAGAGATGTGCCCAGAGCTGGAGGTTCTTCGTCCTCTTAGCTATTTCTTTGGCTCTCTTGAAGGCGTTCCAAGCTGCTCTCTTTCTCCTGTGCAACTCAGGTTCCAGGTCATTTGTCATGTTGACTTCTCGACCTAGGTACACATAACTGTTGCACTGTTGCATTCAGAGATGGTTGTTCCATTGAGAGTGAATGGAACATCAGGAACGAGACTGTTTCTCATAAACATTGTCTTCATGAGATTCAACTGGAGTTCGACCTTTCTACACTCACAGTTGAAGTCAGCCAGCATTTGTGCCGCTTGGCTGATGTTTGGTGTTATTAGAATGATGTCATCAGCAAAGCGGAGGTGGTATAGTTGCCAACCATCTATCTTCACTCCCATTCCTTCCCATTCCAGTCATCACATGATGTTCTCGAGGGTGGCACTGAAGAGTTTCAGTGAAATGGTATCACCCTGCCAAACCCCTCTCTTGACATGAATGATCACTTCTTTGGAGAATGGTGAAATCCTGGTAGTGAATCCGTAATACAGCTCACAGAGGATCCTGATGTATTGAGTATGAATGCCCTGATTGGCTAGGGCTTCAGTGACCGCTTCCATCTCAACAGAATCAAAGGCCTTCTTTAAATCAATGAACATTAGACAGAGCAGTATCTTGAACTCCCAAGAAACCTCAATGACCTTGGCTATCATGTGGATATGGTTGATCGTGCTAAATCGTTTTCAGAAACCGGCTTACTCACATGGTTGTCCTTCATCTAGTGTTCTGTCAATCCTATTCAGGATGACTCAAGTGAACAGCTTGTAAATGACAGATAATAGGCAGATTGGGCAGTAGTTGCCAATATCATGTATGTCTCCCTTCTTGTACAATAGTAAAGTCCTGCTGATTTTCCATTGGGACAAAAATTTGCATTCAGACAGGTAGCTCGTGAAGAGCTGAGCTAGTGTATTGATGAGTACCGATGGCAGGTTCTTCAGGTGTTCAGGTCTGACCTTGTCTGGGCCAGGTGCTGTTTATTTCTTTACCAACGATATGGCATTTGAGATTTTGGAAGGGAGAACATTGGGAATGACATATCCATCCTGCGGAATTTGGTATGTGGGCAAGTAGACATAGCTATCAAAGAGATCTTAGAAGAAGTCATGGATAATCTTCTCCATTGCCCTTCTGGAAGATGTGAGAGATCTATCAGGATGTCGGAGGGCAATCATCTTGATCTTGTAGTTGGTGAAGTACAGGTGGGCATTACAAATGCTTCTCCCAGCTTCTTCCGCATCTACCAGCACTGCTGCTCTCCTCTCTTTGGGGTCTTCCTTTATCGCATCTCTGCACTGCTTTGCGAACTCAGATGTTTACTTGTAGACTTGGTTCGTGCTTAATAAATGTTTGTTAATTGGTTGATGTTGATTTTTTTTGAGAGAGAAGGAAGAGAGAGAGAGGAAAGTGAGAGAGAGACAGAGAAAGAGAGAGAGAGAGAGAGAGAGAGAGAGAGAGAGAGAGAAACAAAACTCAGTTGTGATTAGGGTTTACTCCTTATTCTCTGCTCAGTGATCACTCCTGACAGTTCCTGGGAATCACATGCATTACCACAAATTGAACTGCAATCAGCTACATTCAATACAAGTGCCCCACCTGCTGTATCAACTCTCCAGCCCCATGTTTGATATTTGAATAAATAAAAATGTACATTCCTTTCTCACATGGAAAACTGTTGAACTCTCTTTGAGGCTACAGCAGAACCCAATTCTTAATGGACTTGGACTTGTTTTCTCTACTCAGTTACTAAATGCCCATAATTTTTCCGGGTATTATGAATTTACACTTCACATTGTCCTGTGGCATCCTGGCAGTGTGGTTGGAAAGAAGACTAATATGATCTCCAGAAAACAAGAATCATTGTACGTCACTCAGAGGGGAAGTAGCCGTGGCTGTGCGTCTCCCTTTGAGTGAAACTAGAAAACAGTTGTTCAAAATCAGAGGATTTTAGAAGACAATTACAGCAGCCTCTGAAACCTCCGTCCTGACTTGACTGTCAAAGGGAGTCACAATATAAATACAGGCAATCGAGATGTGTTGTGAGCATGTGCTGTCTTTTCATGCCTTTTCATGACTGAGCTCTCTATTAATGGGCAAGAAAATGAAGGCTGAAATCTAGCAGAAGCCTTCTGTCCTCTGTTAGAACAACTGCCCTATTCGCGGTGATCTCCACCAAGTTACTGCCCAACTTCTTTATACAGAAAGACCAGAGTTTACCCTTTCATCATGCTTGAATCAAAATAATTCTGATTTGTTAATAATTCACTAAGCAAATATTATGACTGAAATACTGGGACACTGGTAAATAATCAGATGTAGAATGAAACTTCTGTTACGTTGAACCTGATAATGGAAATAGAAGGACAAAAATACCAATGAAAAAAACGTAATTTAGCAATTCATGTATCCTATTAAATGCCAGCTGTAGTCAGGGTTTTAGCATAATGTGTTTCATGTTTCCCTTTGCATCTTCAGAATTAGGGGAACAATTAGAAGGCGATTAAGTTCCTCCATGTTTTCTAAAACAAAAATAGTGTGTGTTACCAGGGGTTCAGTGCTTTATGAGGGAAATAGTGGTGACTCACCTGGTTTGTGCCAAGTGTATCTATCTAAAACATTGAGGATAGAGCAGAAAATAGCAGTGATAGGGGAAGCAGAGAGCCTGACCCCAATGAGTTTACTTTCGCGGCCAGAAATGAATAGATAATAACTAACCAATCACACACAGTCTTACTCTGATAATGAATGTTCTAAAGGGATGGTGATGAGGGTAAGGCAGAAGAGCATTTGTGGATGTAGGGCACAGAGAGACAGAACAAAGCAGGTAGCAGCTCATCACATTCCTATCCTTGAACGGCATCTATTTCTATAATAGACACCTCGCACTTTTTGAAATAAAGCCAAGTACTCCTTTTTAAATAATCTCCTTTGTTTTGTTCAGGATTAGTGGCAGCTTTGGGAAAGTGTTTATGGCTAAAACTGTCACTCATTAAGAAATAACATGAAGACTATCAAAAGGCTTGATATATTAGGTATCAAGCCTGATTGTTTCTGTTGAAATAACATTTAGTTTACATGTCTGTATATGTTTCTTTAAGATAACTTATTAAGCGGAGAAGATATTTGTATAAAATACATTTGACAAAGGTTGATATAAAAATAAATAGTGCATACAGACTATCAACATAAAAGCAAACAACCCAACCAAAACTGGGCAAAAGATTTAAATATACATTTCTCCACACGTCTGGACAAGCCTCATGCATGAAGGAACCGGCAGAGGAACCCAGGCATGCGGGTCCCGGGGCTGAGATCCCCAAGCCTGCTCGGATTGGGACTGGGCCTTCTCCACCCAGATCCCCCATCTTCCAGTAGGTAAGTGTTACATTCACCAGCTGCTGCTGGCACCAAGTGGTCCCATCAAACAGCCAAGACCCAAAGACTATAACATCCAGCTCCCAGCTCTTATTATCTCGTTTTTACTCTGGAGAACCTGTCGGGCTACCGAAAGTATCCTGCCCACACGGCAGAGTCTGGCAAACTTCCCGTGTCATACTCAATATGCCAAATACCAGTAACAATGATAGGTCTCATTCTCCTATCCCTGAAAGAGCACTGAATATGGCTCTTTTAAAATCTCAGGGCTAGGAAGAAGGAGACATTACTGGTGCCTGCTCGAGGCAATTGACAAACAACAGGAAGATGATGATCATGATACATTTCTCCAAAGAACACATGTTGAAAACCCATATTCATATGTAAAATGGTCAACTTTACTTATTAGGGGAATGCAAATCCAAACCACAATGAGGTATCTTACATATCTTATACTCCTGAGAATGATCTATATCAGAATGACTAGAAACAACAAATGCAGGCAAAGGCATAGAGAAAAAGGGATTCTTAACAGCTATTGGTTAATGTAACTGTTGTGCTAGTTATAGAAAATGCTAAGGAAATTGATTAAGTACTAAATATCAGTCAGGAGTTTGGCTCATCTTTAGAGCCTCATGCCTTGCATGTGTGAGGCCCAGGGTTTTACACACACACACACACACACACACACACACACACACACACACATAAGAAAGCAGCAACAACAAAAATACTAAAAATGAAAATACCTTATGATCTAGCTTACCACTCTCCTAGGCATTTATTCAAAGGATTATTAAACACTAACTTGAAAGAATATTTTCACACACATGTACATATATGTGTGTATGTATGTATTTTTTCATTGAATCGCCATGACACACACAGCTACAAAGCTTTCCATGATCAGATTTCAGTCATAAAATGTTCCAGCTCCCATCCCTCCACCAGTATCCATTTCCCACCACCCTTGTCACCAATATCCCCAGTGCCACGCCCCCCCTCCAGCCTGCCTGCCATGGCAGGCACTTTTCTTCTTTCATTTCTCACCTCTTCAAAATGTATGTTATTGGACTGTGGCGCGGTCTCAAAGGGCTAATGCATATGCTCAAAATGTATGTTACTGCAGCACACACTCATCCACTATCCCTCTTCTACAATTCTTTGGTCCTCTTCCCCTTCTGTAACTGCAGTTTGTGGTTCTGTTGTCAGAGTCCAAGTGTCTGTGTTGCTTTGGTTTAATCTGCTCTCTTTGTTTGAGATTATTAGTTTTTACTCTGGAATATTTATATATATATATATACATATATATAGAACATCTTCTGATTCTTCTAGAAAGCTCATTACTTATCAGAAACCAGGCAATTGATTTCAGTATATCAAAGAAATTTTGTTCTTGCTTACAAGGAAATCATTATCAAATTATTTTTAATTATATTTGCTATACTACCTATGCTTAGAAACTTTAATGTAAATAATGATGAAAGCTTTTATATACTTTTTTCATAAACAAACAAAAACAAACACTGTCCTCCCGTTGTTCATCGATTTGCTCTAGCGGGCCCAGTAATGTCTCCATTGTGAGACTTCTTGTTAGCGTGTTTGGCATATTGAATACTCTCAGTAGCTTGCCAGGCTCTCCGAGAGGAGTGGAGGAATCAAACCTGGCTCTGTCAGGCTGGCTGCACGCAAGGCAAATGCCCTACCACTGTGCTATTGTTCCAGCCCTTTTTTTTTCATATTACAAAATATTGGAGCATGCTCCCACTCAGGTGAGTGTCACATACACCTGTAAACTGTTATTGTTTTCATTTATGATAGCCATTATACTTTTGACTGTCTAATTCTTGATTGCCATGATTTTGTTCATTAAACTTTCATCCAATTAAAAAAAAAAGCCTTAGATTGCTCACACATCCAAGGAGAGTCTTCCTTTAATAGCCAAGGGTATAGGATGTTAAAACATTGACTAGGACTAGTAATTAATTATGAATGCCTGTGGTGCTGCACCTCTTACATGAAACCACATTGAAAGTCATATGGAACAAAAGAACCCCATCTGCTTAAGGAAACAGCCCTGGAATCAATAGCTAGAGCTTACTCTGAGCAGATTTAAAGATAGAAACTAAATCATTCTTAGTAGCCTATGTTTTAGCTGACCTGCAGATGGTGAGATGTTTTTTATTTCAGAAGTTTTCTTTCTCTTCATTCCTTTTGCCATTTTCTTTGCCTCCCATCTTCCTCTTCTTCTCTTTTTATTTCTCCTTCAAAGAATAATTCTTAAGGACATGCATCTTGAAACTTCTGCTGCAATACATGTTTATGGATTTTAAGTGGAATATTGGAGTTGCTTTTTATTTCTATAAAGGTTTGCTATTAAGGAGTCAAGAAAGTACACCAGGGAAGGCACTTGTTTTGCAAGCAGCCAACTCAGGTTTGATCTCTAACACTGCAAATAAACTTTCCTATTATGAAAAATTCCAATACCCCAAATTAATCATTGATGTCTTTTGTGTGTGTTATCTTAAACTATTCAGTCAACAATCACTTAATATGTACCTGGGGATAGGTGTTGAAATATCAACTTTGATCTGTCCTCTGTCTTATTTCTTAAAACCCTATAAACGCATGAAAGTGCTTACTAAAATTATATTAGTTTTAACCTAATACTATCACAAAAAAATTAAATACAAATAAAGAGAAAAACTGAAGGAAGTTGCATAAACTTGGTGCCAATTTTCCCACAGAATCCCAGGTATTACAGAGCACTGGTTCTGGATTTATGCATCTGAACATTGAGTAATGAATTTTCTGGGATTCTCATGTCTAATTTCAGTCACATCCCTCAAACTCTTCCATCTTTATTTTCTTTTTTTAAAATAGAATGCTTTTTTATTACTTAAGCAATACACCAAATATAAAAATAAAACACTTGGAAATATTTTATATAAGTAAACATCAATGAAAACAGCCACTCAACATAATTGAACGTTTTAGAAATTAAAATGGTGTCTTTTAATAGTGAAATTAAAAATATGTTAGAGTAAATAGAGTATAATATAATTATATTAGATCTGGGTAAATTCTGTCTACTTTTTGTATCTGAGAAAATAGATTCACCCAGAATTTCACATAGAAATACCAAGCACTTGCCAAGTTATTAGAGATACTATATTGAAGAAATATTGCCAAGGCTGTATCTAATTATTGTGTGACACTTATGCCATCGGTGTTTAAATCTAGAAGTATATCAGCATCGAGGTAGGGAAGGGTAAGTGTAAATCAACTCTCTGTGCCTTTTCTGTGGTTCCAGCCTATATTCAGAATTAAAGAAAGACAGAAAATTGCCTTCTATAGGAAAAATATGAGTGTGATGCCAAGGACCATGAGGTGCACCATCGGGATGCTGTCCCTGTAGTCCATCTATCATCACATTTTATGAGAACTAAAAGCTTAATCAATAATTTAACAAGCTAATGGACATATTTTTAAACACAATGCTCTCATTCTGGAAAGGGGTACATTGGCGGGACAAGAAAGGCAAAAATGGAAACTCTGTTCCTGTGTAATGCTTCACTCAGAAAGTAGGCTGAAAGGGCCCCAACACGTTTTGTTCCAATGGGCCAAGGCTCTTCCTGCTTGTCTGCACCAGGGTATCTTTCCACATTGGCTATAATATTATTCCTATCAACCGTGTAGCTAACTACTCTGTAGGCAGCTTGATTTACAGGTGCTGTTCGGCATGCAACCTATATCCCATTATTTAATGTGTATGTTAAGTAAAAGGGCAATTAGAGGCCACCCTAAAAGCCCTATCCCTCTCGGAGAGCCTGGCAAGCTACTGAGAGTATCCCGCCCGCAGGGCAGAGCCTGGCAAGCTATCCGTGGCATATTCGATATGCCAAAATCAGTAAATACAGTGGGTCTCATTCCCCTGACCCTGAAAGAGCCACCAATATGGCAACGTTAAAAAGGATGAGGAGGGCTGGGTACTCTATCGTTGTATAACTGAAACTCAAGCACAAAAATTTGTAAGTCTACAACTGTACCTTATGGTGTTTCACTAATACAAATTTTAAAAATTGTATTGAAAGAAAAGAAAGATGGGGAAGGAGAGGCTGATAAAATCTCAATTAGGCTGCCAAAACAAAGAAAGACAAAAATGACTGTCTGTACTTTCAATGCACATATGCTGGCATCGGATGCATCCATCGAGGACCTGATGGTAAGGCACAAAAGATCAAGTACGACATCATTGGTATGACCAAGACAAGAAGCCATCAATCACATCACACCATTTTCAATCAGATGGGCTAGACACGTAATGAAATTTGGCAACAACCGCTGGACTAGAGCCATTACTGATTGGATTCCATGGGACGTCAAAAGATCACATGGTCACCCACCTACGAAATGGTCACACTTCTTTGTTAAGACCCTGAACGATCAGTTTGAGGCTCTTCATGTTCCTAGAACAAGCAGATGCCAATGGGCTACACTAGCATGCAACAAGGACGAATAGACATTACTGGTGCCCGCTAGAGCAAATAGATGAGAAACGGAATGTCAAATGAAGTGACCAAGTTAAGTAAAATTGCTTGAGCTAAGGATGACTTTAGAAGACACTGTCTTTGATATTCGGCTTCTAGTCATGGCTATTCATACAATATGCAATAACATTATTTTTGTCACAGCAGTCGGAAAAGGAAGTATTGTTGGCATTGACACCGTACAAGTGTCTTAACCCTGATGCCATGTTTCATGTTCCTTTTCTTCTCTATTTCTTTCCTCTGTATTTTAGATGTTAGCTACTTCATTAGAGAAACCAAGGAAAATGCTATTCAAGCAAAGCATTGTGGGCCAGGAGATAAAGCAGAGGTTAGGCATGTGGGAGACCTGGGTCCTATTCCCAGAACCAAATGATCCCCCACATGATCCCACAAGCATTTTTGGTACATCCTTAGGGGTCCCTGAGCACTTCCAGGTGTGGCCCCAACAGCTCCTTCATTAACAGGATAGCTCAGGCAGCTCATCCCCCCTCCACCCCAGCACTGCTGGACCAAGCAGCATTGCATCCTTGTGTTGAACCACAGGCCCAGTTAGCCAAGAATCATTGTTGGGGGCCCCAGATTCCTGTGCTCCACTTTAGAATCCCCTCACCAAAAGAACACATCTAACTAACTGTGTAACTTGCAATTAAAAACCCAGGAGGAGAGCCACTTGTCCACGTTCATGTAATTCTATTCCATTCATCCCTACAACTCTGCTTAGACCCATGTTTACAGATGATCCACACATTTCAACTATTTTTATCCAATGTCCTATTACTGCATATGGAATCTTTCTCTTTGAACTCTAGGTGTCTGGGGTAGAGTGTTTGCCTTGCACATGGAAGACCCTGATTCAATTGCTCCATCCCTCTTGGAGAGCCCGGAAAGCTACCAAGAGTATCCCACCCATCCAGCAAGCTCTCTGTGGTGTATTCGATATGCCAAAAATAGTAACAAGTCTCACAATGGAGACGTTACTGGTGCCCGCTCAAGCAAATCGATGAACAACGGGAGGACAGTGCTACAGTGCTTTTTATACAATAAGGCATGCTTATTGTATGCCTAGCCTTCAGCTTAAAGGGAAATTAGGCTTGTAATGAATCATTTGACTCTGAGAGAGTTGTCTCTTATTTTTAACTACAATAGCACTGTAGCACTGTCCTCCTGTTGTTCATTGATTTGCTAGAGTGTGCACCAGTAACATCTTCACTGTGAGACACATTGTTACTGTTTTTGGCATATCGAATTTTTGGCATATCGAATAAGCCACTTGCTTGCCAGACTCTGCCATGTGGGCAGTTTACTCTCCATAGCTTGCTGGGCTCTCCGAGAGGGACGGAGGAATCAAAATCAAACCCAGGTCGGCCTCATGCAAGGCAAAGACCCTACCAGCTGTGCTATTGCTCCAGCCCTACAATAACAATAGAAAAATTTAGACTTGCTTCATCTTTCATTTTCACAAACTTGAGATCATAAAGATTTGACAGAAGGACATATGGAAAAGTATCCAGACTAGCAGAGGCAGCCAAAGTCTGCTCAGACTCAGCACCTGGCTCTCAGCAACCCCTCAGTATGGCTTATTGCATTGGCCCACTGATAGTTGCACTTGGTGTCTTTTTCTTAAATTCAACCACTGCATACAATGTCCTTGCCTGTCTTTGCCACACAAAAGATAAAGCTCTACTTGTCTAAACCCACACATATCTCTGAGCTGCAATATTTCGAGGTACAGTGAGTTGCAGCTAGAAACAATATTTGCTCATCTGTCTTTCCTAGACGGTCCTTTGGGGAGCACTGAGCAAGAGTATTCTTATGATGCAATGAGGAAATAAAATAAATAAAGGGAAAGAAAGAGCTGAGGAAGCTACACTGTCCTTCAAAAATAGCAATATATTGTGTCAGAAAAAAAAATTAATTTCTTGCTACTACTTCAAACAACCTATTCCCATGTAGCTTCAGACCACATCTTAATGTGGTTAAGACTTCAGACAAGACTTAATGTGTCTTACTCTCGCCACACTCTCAGAATAGCTTGTGTGTGTGCATGCATGTGTGTCTGTGTGTGTGTGTGTTTAACAAGCCATTTGTCCAGAAATACTAAAACTAAAATGGCCTGTCTGCCTTTAGGTGCTTTTAGCTGCACAATAGCTGCTTTTAGCAAGCCAGATATCCACAGTTAAGCTGTGCTTGCAGAATTTTTCTCCTTAAAGTGCAGTCAATTGACCATGGACCAGCACTAATTTGTTTCTAACCAGAAAGGCAGTGTACACAGGCTGCCCTGGACAAGTAATTGCGACTATCATGGCCAGGGTGCACTTTTTATTCCCAGCAAAGAGACATTTAAATGCGGCGATTTACCTCAGCTTCAAGCCACACATCTCTGAACTGCTTTCTTCCAAAGGCCGATTTTCCATTTGTCCTGCATTAAGTTTTATTCTTCCTTCAAAATTAAGGCTTGCTCTCGGAAAGGAATTCTGCTCCTATGACAGAACTTGTCTGCCCACAAAATCCTGTGGAAGCATTATGTTAATGCCCTAATGAAATGATAATATGTCTAGCCTTGATATAAACTATTCTTTATAATCCTCTTAAAGTAGCATCTTTATTTATAATTTTATTGGACACTCACCGGTACCTTAAAGTTCCATCTTAAATTCCAGCGCTGGAGGGGAGTTGATAGATATAGGATGTTATTAGATTTCTTTGGGCATTCATTCAGAATTCAGCCAGGTTTTTCATAATATTCTCCATCCTAAGAAACTATAATTATCCTCAAGCACACTACTTACACTGTCTTATTTCTTAATTACAGTAGTGACATGAGATAATGCATACTTATTAGAATCAAATGCATATTATTTTGTAGTGATCATAAAGAAGTTCTCATGACAACAATTGCAATTACATGGTCATCAACTACTGATATTATGCTATGTTCTAGAAGTTTGTAATTAAGTCCTGCCAAGAGGTCATTTCCAATTTGAAAAAAAGAAAAAGAAAAAAGAATTTAAGAGCAAAATACTTGCCAATGTAAAAATCAGTGATAGAGAAGGCCTGAGCCCTTTGTAAATAATTCTTCATGAATCTCAAGTAAGAACATCGTGTCAACTAACATTTGGGGGATTGGGCTTAAATTTCTATCTAAATAAGCTATCTTAAGAATATTCTTTAAAATAGCCCTTTTTCTTGCTTTTTTTTTGACCTTTAGAATAAAAAGCATTGAGTACACCCCAGGGGAGAAATTGGGCTAGAAATATGATAGAAGTGATTCTGCCCTCAAAGATAAATTTGCAGTCCATCAATTGCATTCTTTTCAAGTACTATAAATTATTGTCTTAAAAGTTTTCATTTAAGATTCCAAAAATAATTTATCTTCTGTCATACCAGTTTAGAAAAATAAAAATGAAAACAGTGAGTTGCCCAGAGAGTGCACACATAGATTTTTTACTCTCTTCTTTGGAAAGATCCTCTATTTTTAATTTCCAAAAAGGGAAATGGGAAAAAGTGATGAATGTCAAAATCAACATTTTTGGGTGGGAAAATCAACATGTCTCAGAGGGTGAAGCTGCCGGGTTCATCTTATGTTGAACTTGACCATTTAATTGTCTGGCTCTTCATTTAATTGTCTGGCTGTTCATTATCAGCCAGGTGTAGAACCAGACAGGTCCCACGAATTGCCTAACTGTACCTGCTCCTTTGCCTGTGAAAAGTAAGACAATAACTGTATAAGAAAATTGTTTTGATTGTCACTATTTCATTATTTCATATGTGTAAAGAGCATAGATTTGCACTTTGCACACAATGAGTACCACATACTCTGGGTATTATTTTATGATTTTATGTCATTTCAGATTAGTAAGGACAATGGATGGGTCTGTCTCTGTCTCTGTCTCTCTCTGTCTCTCTGTCTCTCTGTCTCTCTCTCTCTCTCTCTCTCTCTCTCTGTGTGTATCTCTTTCTCTCTCCCCCTCTCTCCTCCCTACCTTCAACCACAGCAACGAGTGTCTCCAAATATTTTATCAGATTTTTTTCAGAGATCTTCCCTAGCATGTTAGTATGACACATTAAAAAGGAATGCTTTTTTCCATTGTAAAAAAAAGACATTCAGTGATCCTGATATCCATAACTTATGATTTATACTACCTTGCCAGATTAATGCTGCTTGTTTGTCTAAATTCTGGCTCATGCCATAGATCTATTACTTTAAGACAAAAGTTGTCATCTTTTGGCATTTACAGTTATCTGGTGTTGTATTCAGTCTTGGGAACAAAGTTGTGCAGAATATAACCTTGTCTGCATGACTGCCGATCCTAACTAGATTGTCAGGACTTGATACTTGAATGGTTGCTACAAACCCAATTTTATTTCTAAAATAACTCACATAAGCACACCAAGAAACATCAGTGCTTGGAAGAGCACCAGTGAATAGCCAGACAAATTGAACCATGTAACACTTGGCTTTCCTTCAATATGCTGGATCACATATATTATGTTTTTGGTTATTTTTACCCATTAAAAATTTAATGAAATTATTTCTAACAGTATATGGCTCTTTTATAATGAAGCTAATGGTATATTTAATTACACTACTTTAATTTTGGGAAATATTTATAGATTGCTTAAGCAGTAAGCGATACAATGAATTTTAAATAGATTATATATCGTTAAAAATTATGTATTCCATTTTTATGAATTATTTAATAGTCTCTGCTTATTAGATTATACAAGTTTTCACTTATTTAGTATTTTTTTAATTCCAGTTGCAAAACCTGATGGAATGTATATTACATTTTACCTGTAATCAAATTCAAATTAGAGTTACTTTTTCAAAAGCCACCCATCAAGAGTTCACTTTTTCTAAGTCTCTGATCCCCAAGAATACAATACCCAGTTGTAAAATATTTTAGAGTTAATATTGGAATAGGAAAATTTGTGAAATGATTAATGAGTTAGGCAGAGACTTTGGCTAAATGCAATTAGTTTTCATGCAAACATTAACTGTTTATTGTTATCAAAGCTGTTTATTAATTAGACTGCAAAGAAACAAGTTTCTTTGAGTCTAATTTTATTTCAACTGGTTTTCCATTTCAACCAGTCTATAACAGAACAAAATTTGGAACAGTTGTTTAATTTAAGAACTTATCCTACTCTGGTTCTTCATTAATCTGAAAATTACTACAACATTGGTCTTGATGGTAGTAATTCCAAAAGAGGGAAAAATGTCTCTGGAAAGTAATACTAGGTTCATGCACAGAGAGGAGATGCCAATCCCAATTTCTATTTTAATTTTCACAATGACTTTAAAATAAACATTCAAGTTTATATGGCTTTCCTCTTTATTAGTCTGTGCAAGCTGCCAAAATAAGCTACCCCAGGTGAAAGGAGTTTAAGCAATGGATAATTATTTTTTTCTACATTCTGGAAGCTAGAGTTGTGTGTTCTGAGGTGTGTGGCTCCACAAATCCACTTTTCAGTGAAATATCTCTTCTTAGCCTCCTGAATCTGTGCTTCCTCTCTTGGTCTCTTCTCTGAATAGTGTGGAGATGGGAGAACATAAATGGGAACAAGAGAGAGAGAAGAAGAGAGAAAGAGAGGGGGGGAGAGAGAGAGAGAGAAAAAGAAAGAAAGAAAGAAAGAAAGGAAGGAAGGAAGGAAGGAAGGAAGGAAGGAAGGAAGGAAGGAAAGAAAGAAAGAAAGAAAGAAAGAAAGAAAGAAAGAAAGAAAGAAAGAAAGAAAGAAAGAAAAAGGTGGTTGTTTGTTGTCTCTTCCTCTCCTTGAAAGATTTCCAGTCAATCAGGTTAGGACCCACCCTTTCATATTCATTTAACCAATTGCCTTTAACCAAAAGATCCAATCTCCAAATATTGTTTTGAAGCTTGAATTTGATACTGGGTATAGGGGATGGGGGGGGGGGGGGCAGGTATGGGGTTGGGGGATTCAGTTTAGCACACAGCCCTACAGCAAATGATCATGGTGAGTCTCAGGAAATTCCAAGGTGAGATTAGATGCTTTCTAGAGCACTTGTCACTTTCTGAGTTTATGCAGAGGAGACTTTGATGGTCACTCTCACTTATCTTTCAGATCAGCATATTCATGACCCACTTGTCGAACTATGGGAACGACCGCCTGGGCTTATACACTTTTGTGAACTTGGCCAACTTTGTGCAGAGCTGGACCAACCTGAAACTGCAGACTCTGCCTCCCGTGCAACTAGCCCACAAGTATTTCGAGCTCTTTCCAGAGCAGAAAGACCCTGTCTGGCAGGTAACATTAAACATTCTCTCCTGAGTGGGCAAGGAAAGAAACTTGCCATTTTGGATGACTAAGTTGTGCTAGGAAGTGCGACTGGAAATATTAAGACTGGAATTTAACACACATTTTCTTCTCTGATTGTTCATTGTCCTCCTGTAGAAATTTTGGTTGTATAGATTATTTGTACTTGGGGCTTGTATCTTGGAGAGTTTGTTCATTAAGTCACAACTTTTGCATTGAGGTTATTGGTTTATCGTCGCTACCTGCTTAGAGTAAATCAGTTCGACTCACATTTGGCGTGATTTAAGTTAGCAATAAAATAGGCATGGGTAGTTAAGAAGCCAGAAACGAAGCACCACCTTACTCTATCATTTGTAGTCAGACCCTGGTTTATATGTGCACAGCACAGATTGTGTAAGCACCAGGGAGAATGAATTTTTGCCTTCTACTCAGAGAGAATCCAATTCTCTTGAGTATATATTTTCATTTTTAAAAAATGAATTAATCTTTCACAAGGATCAGGCTTGTTAATTATTTTGCTCTGTTTTAGGCTTTATACAATTGGTTCAACTTCCATATGAGAACTACTCAGCATCAATGCATGAACTATAACTTATCTACTTCTGAGCAGTTACCAAGCAAAATGCTACCTCCCCCCTTCTCCTTTATCATCAAATGACATTGCCCCACATAATCAACCATGCTGTATGCAGAGTGCAGATCAGATAGTTCCCTGCTAAGCAGTGAAAGGTTACATCGCCATTCATGAGAAATCACTGTGAAACTGACTTCTTTACCTAGTCTCTCCTCAAGACTATTTGTTTCTCCTTATACCACCAATCATATTACATGCCACTATCTATCTCAATAGACATCGATACACATATGTTTGCTAACGTCTAAAAATATGCAGTGCAGGGCTAGCTGCATTCTCAGAAATGTGGAAGAAAATTAAATATAATATCTTCTTTAAAATTCAATGAAAAAATTACTTTACTATCATAGATTTCAAAATGTGTTTTAAAGTTGCTCTAACAGGTCACACTTTAGATTGATGATTATTCAGCACCCTTTCGGGGGTTTGTTGAACTATGTATTTTAATGCATTTATACTTCTGGTCATTTGTTTTATCATTTTTATGTTTGATATTTAAGTTAGAATGACAGATAAATATATAAGAAGATTTTTATTAGTAGTGTAGACAGTTGCACCAAATAGATGTTGAATTTCTTGAAGGCAAAACAATGTGTCCACGGGCACAGAGGCCCAGCTCTGGGCAACAAAGCTGAACGGCTCCAATTCCAACAGGTACAGCCCGCCACCAAGGGCCTGGGTCCCTCTCTGGGCACGCGCAGCTAGAACCAGCCCCTAGAAAGCCGGTTTTCAACCCCTGATCTGCGTGGGACGGGCACAGAGGCCCAGCTCTGGGCAACAAAGCTGAACGGCTCCAATTCCAAACAGGAGACATTCCCAACTCCTCGCCCAGTGCCAGGGTCTCTTTCCGGAGCCGCGGCCGCTAACGCGGCCACAAAATATTTTCCTACTACATATGCCATAGGAACCATAAGCTACCTTCTTAGATGGAAACTTCTCTATTTTAGCTCAGCCACTAGAAACACAGTAGCCAATAACTCATAAGCCTATCATAACTCACACTGCATATCAAGCAGAATAGTAACAGTGAACGTGAAGGGCTAAACCACACCTCTCACAATGGTAAAGCAACGCAAAAGCCCACCAAACTTTCATATTGAAGAGTCTAGCCCAGATGACACCAACAGTACTGTAGTGTTAGACAACCTCTCTGACAAGGAATTCAGAAGGGAGCTACTTAGGATGCTTAGGGAATTAAAAGAAACAATGGAAAGCAATGACAATAGAAGACAAGAGGATCTGAAGGCAGAAATGAGGAAAATGCAATCAGAAATGTCAGACCTGAAAAATCTCGTAGGCGAATTGAAAAGCTCAGTGGAAGGCCTCAGCAGCAGAGTAAGAGCAGCTGAGAACAGAATCAGTGAGCTCGAAGATGAAGTTCAGAGACTCTCCAGAAAAGAGCAGAAAATGGAAAAGAGACTCACAATTCGGGAACAGATGGCAAGAGAAGATCGTGATGAAGCCAAGAGGGGTAACATAAGAATTATTGGAGTCCCAGAGGGACAGGAAGAAAACCTCGATGAAGAAGAAACTGTCAAAGACATCATTGCTACAACATTCCCAGAGCTGAAGAAAACTTGTGACCACATTCAGGAGGCCCGAAGGGTACCAGCTAGAAGAAATCCGAATAAAAATACCCCAAGACACATTCTGATCAAAATGATCAAAACCTTAGACAGAGACAAAATTCTGAAAGCAGCAAGATCGAAGAAAGAAATCTCTTACAAAGGAGCATCCTTAAAATTCACAGCTGATTTTTCTGATGAAACCCTCATGGCCTGAAAACAGTGGTGGGACATAGTAAAAGAACTCAATGAAATAAATGCCTCCCCAAAAATACTTTTCCCAGCAAGACTCTCATTCATAATAGAAGGAACAACACACAGTTTCACAGACAAACAACAGCTCAGGAACTTGATAGACTCAAAACCATGGTTACAAGAACAACTAAATGGGCTACTTTAAGGCAAGAAAGGCCCCTCAAATACAACAAATTTTAACAGAACAATGGGACAAAATCCCATAACAATAATCTCTCTCAATGTCAATGGGCTAAACCCACCAATTAAAAGACATAGAGTGGCAGGATGGATTAGAAAATTGAACCCAACATTCTGCTTCCTGCAAGAAACGCATCTCAATAGTCAAAGCAAACACAGACTCAGAATCAAAGGCTGGAAAACAATCCTACAGGCGAACAGCTCCCATAAAAAAGCTGGGACCTTATATCAGACCACATCGATTTCAGAGTGAGGAAGGTCATAAGAGACAGTGAAGGCCATTTCTTATTGATCAAAGGATCTGTACAACAGGAAGAACTTACAATAATAAATGTATATGCACCTAATGAGAGACCAGCAAAGTACTTAAAACAACTACTCATAGATTTGGAAAAAGACATCAATAACAACACAATACTAGTGGGAGATTTCAACACTGCTTTGTCACCTCTTGATAGATCAACCAGACTCAAGCTTAGCAAGGACATACTTCATCTGAGGGAAACAATGGAAGAAAGGGACTTAGTAGATATATACAGGACACTTCATCCACAAAAAGCTGAATACACATTCTTCTCAAGCGTACATGGAACATTCTCCAAGATAGACCACATGCTGAGCCACAAAACATGCCTCCATAAAATTAAGAAGGTAGAGATTGTACCAACAATCTTCTCAGACCATAATGCGCTGAAATTAGAAGTAAATCACACACAAAAACAGAAAACTAAATCAAACACCTGGAAATTAAACAGTGCACTATTGAACAACGAGTGGATTAGACAGGAAATCAAAGAGGAAATCAAAAGATTCCTAGAAACGAATGAAAATGAGAACACGAGTTACCAAAACTTATGGGACACAGCAAAGGCTGTGTTAAGAGGAAAGTTTATAGCTCTACAAGCATTCCTCAGGAAGGAGGAGCGAGCACACATAAGTAACCTAACCTCACAGCTTAAGAGCTTGGAGAAGGACCAAAAAAAGGAGCACAACCCGAACAGGAGAAAGGAAATAATAAAACTCAGAGCAGAGATTAACGAGATGGAAACCCAAAAAACAATCTGAAAGATCAATGAAACCAAAAGCTGGTTCTTTGAGAAAATTAACAAGATCGATAAGCCTCTAGCAAAACTCACAAAGAAAGGGAGAGAGAAAACCCTAATAAACCGAATCAGAAATGAAAAGGGGGTCATTACAACAGAAACCACAGAAATTCAGAGGATCCTCAGGGAGTACTTTGAGAAGCTTTATGCCACGGAACATCAAAACCTCGAGGAAATGGATAAATTCCTAGACTCCTACAGACTCCCAAGGCTGAACCAAGAAGACTTGGAATACCTGAACAGACCTATCACCATCAAGGAAATTGAAATGGTAATAAAAAGTCTCCCCGAGCACAAAAGTCCTGGCCCGGATGGATTCACTAGTGAATTCTTCCAAATCTTTAAAGAGGACTTACTCCCGATGCTCTTTAATCTTTTCCACGAAATTGAAATATCAAAAACACTTCCGAACAGTTTCTACGAAGCAAATATCACACTGATACCAAAAGCAGACAGAGATACCACAAAGAAAGAGAATTACAGGCCGATATCCCTGATGAACACAGATGCAAAGATCCTCAACAAACTACTAGCAAATAGAATCCAACTACTCATCAAAACGATCATACACCATGACCAAGTAGGATTCATCCCAGGGATGCAAGGATGGTTTAACATTCGGAAATCAATCAACATAATCCACCATATCAACAAAAGAAAAGATAAAAAGCATATGATCATATCAATAGATGCAGAGAAAGCATTTGATAAGATCCAGCACCCCTTTATGATGAAAACCCTAGCCAAAATGGGTATAGAGGGAACCTTCCTCAACATAATTAAAGCCATCTACCACAAGCCTACAGCAAGCCTCATCCTCAATGGGGAAAAACTGAGAGCCTTCCCTCTAAGATCAGGGATGAGACAGGGATGCCCACTCTCTCCACTGCTGTTCAATATAGTACTGGAAGTACTTGCAATAGCGATTAGGCAGGAAAAAGATATTAAGGGCATTCAGGTAGGAAAGGAAGAAATCAAGCTCTCACTATTCGCAGATGATATGATACTCTACTTAGAGAACCCAATAACCTCCACCAAAAAACTCCTAGAAACAATAGACTCGTATAGTAAAGTTGCAGGTTATAAAATCAATATCCAAAAGTCCATGGCTTTCCTATACGCAAACAGTGAGAGAGAAGAAAGCAACATGGAAAAAACAATCCCGTTCACAATTGTGCCCCAGAAAATCAAGTACCTAGGAATCAGCTTAACTAAGGAAGTAAAGGACCTGTACAAAGAAAACTACAAAACGCTACTTCAGGAAATAAAAGAGGACATGAGGAAATGGAAAGATATCCCCTGCTCATGGGTCGGGAGACTTAACATTGTCAAAATGGCAATACTACCGAAAGCATTGTATAAATTCAATGCAATCCCTATAAGGATACCCATGACATTCTTCAAAGAAATGGAGCAAACACTCCTGAAATTTATATGGAACAATAAGCCCCCACGAATAGCTAAAGCAATTCTTGGGAAAAAGAAAATGGGAGGAATCAACCTACCGAACTTCAAACTGTACTACAAAGCAGTAATAATTAAAACAGCATGGTACTGGAACAAAGGCAGAACTGCAGACCAATGGAACAGGGATGAATACACTGACATCTCCCCTCAATCATATGATCATCTAATCTTTGATAAAGGTGCAAGGAATGTGAAGTGGAGTAAGGAAAGCCTCTTTAATAAATTGTGTTGGCATCACTGGACGGCTACATGCAAAAAAATAGGCTCAGAACTCTGCCTAAAACCATGTACAAAAGTAAGATCAAAATGGATTAAAGACCTCAACATCAGACCAGAAACCATAAGGTACATTGAAGATAAAGTTGGAAAAACCCTCCATGACATTGAAGCTAATGGTATCTTCAAAGATGCCACGCCACTGGCCAAGCAAGTGAAAACAGAGATAGATAAATGGGACTATCTTAAACTAAGAAGCTTCTGCACCTCCAAAGAAACAGTGACCAAAATACAAAGACAGTCTACAGAATGGGAAAGGATATTCACCGAATACACATCTGACAAGGGGTTGATATCCAGGATATACAAAATACTGGTTAAACTCCACAAGAAGAAAACATCCAACCCCATCCAAAAATGGGGCAATGAAATGAACAGAAACTTTCTCAAAGAAGAAATCCGAATGGCAAAAAAGCACATGAGAAAATGCTCTACATCATTAATCATCAGGGAGATGCAGATCAAAACCACAATGAGATACCATCTCACACCTCAGAGACTGGCCCACATTCAAAAGAACAAAAGCAACCGATACTGGCGTGGATGTGGCGAGAAAGGGACACTCCTTCACTGTTGGTGGGAATGTCCACTGGTTCAGCCCTTCTGGAAAACAGTATGGACGATTCTCAAAAAATTAGAAATTGAGCTCCCATTTGACCCAGCAATACCACTCCTGGGAATATATCCCAGAGAGGCAAAAATGTATAGTCGAAGTGACATCTGCACTTTGTTTGTTCATTGCAGCACTCTTTACAGTAGCCAGAAACTGGAAGAAACCTGAATGCCCAAGAACAGATCACTGGTTAAAGAAACTTTGGTACATCTACACAATGGAGTACTATGTAGCTGTTAGAAAAGATGAAGTCATGAAATTTACATATAAGTGGTACAATATGGAAAGTATCATGCTAAGCGAAATGAGTCAGAAGGAGAGGGATAGACATAGAAAGATTGCATTCATCTGGGGGATATAAAGTAACAAAATATGAGATTAATACCCAAGAATAGCTGAGATCAGCAGCAGGAGGATTACTCCATAACTTAGAGGCCAGCCGGGTATCCTAGAGGAAAGGGCAGTTCAGATAGAGAAGGGAGCACCAAATAAAGGATGTTTGGAGGATCCTCCCAGGAGGGGAGATGCATGTCGAAAGTAGACTATGGACTGAACATGTTTGCCACTCAATGCCTCTTTTGCAGACCACAACACCCAAAAGGAGAGAGAGAACACAGGGGATTGCCCTGCCACAGAGACAGGGGCGATGGGGGGATGGGGGTGGGAGGGATATTATCCATGGTGGTGGAAAATGGGCACTGGTGGAGGGATGGGTATCTGATCATTGTATAATTGAAACCCAAGCACAAAAAATTGTAAATCTACAACTGTAAAAAAAAAAATAAAATAAAATAAAGGAAAAAAAACAATGTGTCCCACATATGGTAGTTAAGTCAAAATTGCTCATACACCAATACAGATGATAAACTATTTATAATGATTATTTCTGCTCTCACCATGTTTTTTATTGAGATGATATGTGTGATTACTAATGCAGTAACCATGAAAGTTTACCTCCACAGAGGTAGCAGACAGCTGACCTGAAAAATGAGTGGAATTGAAATTCTACTTCACATTTCTTTGACATAAAAAAAAATGATTTTAGGAGGAACTGTGTGTGTGCATGTGTGTGTGTGTGTGTGTGTGTGTGTGTGTGTATGTGTGTGTGTGTGTTTGGGCCACACCCTACAGTGTTTAGGGCTTATCCCTTCTTCTGGATCATTTCTGGTGTGGTTCAGAGGACCATGTTGAGTGCCAGAGATCAAACCTGAGTCAGCTTCATGAAAGCAAAACATCCAGTCCAGGAGGAATTATGTTGCTTAATATAGTATGTGAGTCTTTTGAAATCAATAATTTCATTTATTTATATTGAAAGTGTCAGTGATACTATATTGGTGGGAGGGAAACTGAGGGAAGACACACCTGTGTGTTCAAGGCTTACTCCTGACTCTGTGCTCAGGGATCACTCTGGGTAGGGCTCAGGAACCATATTTGGTGACTCAGAATGAACCTGAGTCAATATTGTGCCTCAATGCTATAAATTGTATTGAAAAGAGAATATAACCCAAGAGACTCTCATACCAATTGATTCATCAACAGAATGATTCTACATAATTGTTGAATGTAATTAAAGGCACTTTTGTTCGGGAAACAAGTAAAAATCAGAAATTGAAAATAGAACAAAAATCTATATCACTTTGGAATACATACAAACATATACAGAAACTTAGAATATTTATTAGTGCTACACATTTTAATTTTGAAGAAAATCAGAAGGCAAACTCATAGGAACTTCATAATAAGTAATTAATTTTATAATCTTAAATTTATTATATTTATTATTTTTATTATTATTAAAAGCTTCCTAGAGTTTTATCAGACCTTGTTGGTATAATTAATTTTTCTGAATTTTAATATAGATTTTCCACACATAGCATATTATGAGTATTTAAATAGCAATCAAGAATAAATATTTTTTTGCAAAAATATATCTCTTGTTCATGTGGAATTGATAGTGCTTAGATGATTTCTTTTGAATGAAAAATTATTTATAAAGTGCATTAAATGGCAGGCATTTCCCATTAAGTAAATACCATATATTCTCAAAGATGTCTGAAAAGGAAAATGAGCAATAGAAAGTAGAAGAGCAGTTAAGTTCAAGAGGCAATTGGGGAGTGGGGGTGTCCATGAGATTCATTTTAGAATGGTTGATTTATTGATGCAAAATCTGATCAACTTTACCAATCAAACAAGCTTCCTAAGACCGCATATGGTTAAAGCAGAGAGACAAAGTGCAAGAGCGTTTCAGAATCCTTTCCCAGGTGATGATCTCTTCTCTCACATTCGTGTTCAGAATAACAAAGAAAAAAAGCCACAGCTTTCTGATCTTGTTTCTTATTCAGCAGGAATTTAATTTTGCAAAACGCATAGCAGCACTAATTAAATGGTTTATAGCCCATTCGTCACAATCCTACAGTTAAGACAGATTAATATCACGTGTCTCTGTCATTGTTCTATATTGTTAGATTGTTCAGGGATCTTTTGGTATTTTTGAGCAGAACACTTTATTTAGTGTATTTTACTTTTTTTAAGAAAGTAAATCAACTGTAACTTTTCTTTAGATTTTCAATTCACACTTTCCTATTACCACAAATAAAAAGAAAAAGTGCAAAATGATAATCTTCACATGTATTTAATTTCCTTTGGAGCCTTATGCAAATTTTTGTTAGCACCAGCTACCATGTATGTGAAAGCGCTTTGTCACCTAATTAAAAAGTGCAATATGAATATCGCTGTCTTTGGATTCCATGGCAAGAACAACAGACTGACTGTGGTCCCTTCCCTGAAAACTGCTTCTTCCAAAGTTGGCCAATATGACAATATGTGCCGAAGAGACACACTTGAAATTCTGTCCCCAGAGTGTCTCTCCTCGGATTAGTCTCCAAGTGTGTAAGACTTGAAGTCTTATTCACAGGTACCTATTAATTCATATCCTTTTTGTTTTGATTGAGTCATCGCTGGCAAGCAGGGAAGCAAAGGGTTTCCTCTATTTTTTTTGTAAACTCTCATTATAGAAACCCGACCACAACAAGAAGGCAGTCAGAAGGTCAGAGTCTTATACATTCCTAATCGATGCTTTTAAGCTCTCAAACTGTCAAGTTACCTCAGTCCTAATCTTCCCTCAGTCACTCCAGACTCGCACTATCAACAAACATGCCAGGCGTGCTGTGGAGTCCTTCCCGCCTGGTGACCCGGGGAAGAACTGCTGTTTCTCATTCTGTGCGGTGTATCTGGCATGAGAGAAGTAGTGTACCTGTTAAGTTGACAGGTAGGGACGGGATGGGTCTTGGGATGGGGAGGGAATCTGGGAACCCTGGTGGAGGGAAGTTATTACTGGTGGAAGGATTGGTGTTGAATTATTGTATGCCTAAAATGCAACAGTCATTAACTTTGTAAATCATAGTCATTAATAAAAATTACCAAAAAGATAATACAGAAGTCCAACAGAGAGTGCTAAACTTCAAAGGTTCCCATTTTTGTTGAGTCTAGCTGTGAAATCTGTCATCCAATTCGAAAGAGTAAAGGATTGAAAAATCTGTGTCACAAACTAGTCACAAGCTCTACTTCCATGCACACCCCTGGGTCACCCTAGTTCTAAGAGCCTGTCTACTGGAGGAACATATTAGTGGTGACACAGAGAATTATAGATTGTGAGAGCAGGGTGTGGAGTCAGGCACATCTAGCCCAGCCTATCCAATTTTGAGAGGAAATGGATAACAACTCATAAGTCATTTGGTTCATGTGGCCATGGTAGTACTACAACTCACATTTCCTCATTTCCACTCAAGCATCATTGTAACAGCACCAAGAGAGTGTGCTCTAGGTAGAAAAATTAGTCAATTTCCATTGTTAGCTCCAGAAAAAGAAATTTCAGGGATATCTACTTATTTCAGGAAACTCTAACGGGATATTAAGTGAATTTATTCCATGTGTACTTCTAAAATACTAATACCATAGAAAGATCTTTGCCTTCATGGAATTTACAAATGGTAATAACTCCTCCCCACATGAACAAAATGATGTTATGAATGTGTCTTCATAGTTAGTCCTCTCTTTACCACTCTACAATTTGTACGTACCTCTTTAATTGTATTGGCCCGGCAAAGTCACAGATCCAGGTGCCCAGCATAGGTCAGCAAGCTTAAAGAACGTGACAATATCATCTTTTCCAGATGAAATCCTGGTGACCATGAGCTTCTACAAGCATGGCTCTGGCATGAGGGTACCAGGACTATTTTCTGAACTGCGTGGCCACTTATGCAAAGTGATCAATGGAAAGTAAATGATCTAGCATTTGTTCCTGAAAAACAAGCTTGGATGGTGGTGGGAAAATCTGAGCTAAATATAATGCCCAACCAAAATGCATCTGGACTGTGTATTTAACTTTGGTGCTATGCCGCCCTGGGAGGGGAAGGGTGTCTGTCCCTCCGTCTGTCCCCCTTTGCGGTGGTGGCATGGTGGCCTGCATACAGCCAGGTATGAGACTGCATTGACGAGGTACGTGGGGCTTCATGGGATGGGGGGTAGAATCGGCCCTGCTCCCCGCCATGACAATGCTCCGGGTTACCACCCTCAAATGCCTCCTCCGGCTTTTGACCAACCACAAACTCAGAGGCACACATACCAATCTCAGAACCCAGGGGCTTCTGGCAGTAATCCTCTAGGTTTATTGCTAAAATATCAGAAATCCAAATTCGTGTGGCCGCTATTATGGCCACACGACATCATATGCTCTTCATAATCAGCAATAGAAAACAAATTATCTAATTATGTCTTTGTAGCAGGTCTGAATGTTGGGGAAAATTCCAAATAACAATGTTGGGTCTTTTGTCGTAATAGTGAATGTGATCAACATAGAGAGAGAGAGTAAAGTAGAAATCTGCCACACAGGCAGGGGGTGGGTGGGAGGGGGGTATCCTTGGTTTCTTGGTGGTGGAAAATGTGCGCTGGTGAAGGGATGGGTGTTTGATCATTGTATGACTGACCGAGACTTGAACTGAAAGACTTCGTGACTGTTCTCATGGTGATTCAATAAATAAATAAAAAGAATGTGACAATATATAGTCATATTTGTAACCTAGAATCTAGCATAGCCACTGTCATTAAAATGAGATGAACGAATAAGCAAAGGCAGAGGTGTGTGTGTGTGTGTGTGTGTGTGTGTGTGTGCATAAATCAACAATAAAAGTGATGCATTTGTTTCTTAGATATGAGTTGAGATTCAGTGAAAACAATTTTGAAGAGTGTACCCTGTCTGCTAGGAGAGAGAGCTTTGAAAGTTTCCAGAGAAACTGATATTTTGCTTCTGATATTGGGTTTGATGCATTACAATGTAGGTTGTGAAGATGGAGAAGAGATTTTTATAAATTATATTTTTAAAAATAGTCATTTTTTACTCAATAAAGATGATGTTAGAAGCTTTTATTTTTTTAGTGTAGCAAGGAGGAGCTGAAATTAGGACAAACATCAAGCAATGAGAAAAGAAACATAGAAAGAAAGAAAATAGCTTAATGCTCGAGCAAATGATTGTGAAAAAATGAGATTTTTCAAAGAAAGAGTGATAGAATATGTTTAAGGATGAGACATTAAGGTTAAAAGAACACTGATCTGTAATTATTCCCACAGCTGGAGAAAAAAAGAGTTCTATAATTGTTCATCTTTCATTTCCATTTCTCCATATTTTAGCCTTTCTAGTGAAATACCCAGAAAAGTTTTTGTCACATCACAGATGGTAGAGTAAAGATCCAGACGTTATCATCATCTTACATATTTTCCCTAATTGCAGTTTGAATTTACAGATTTCTATGCTGCATTTCTCTTCTAATACTCAAAGTAGTATCCAAACCTTTCAGCATTGCTTCACAAAGATATATATATGTGTATATATGTATATATATATATATATATGTATTTCCCTGTGAATTTTAATTCTTTAGTTTATGGTGAGTCACAATTACCTTGTTTTGATTATATAAGGTATTTTCACATCCAGAAATGGATGTGAAAGTCCAGAAGCAGAAGTCCAGAAGTCACAGGCTTTTCTTTCCCTGTCAATCATTTGCATACATGATCTTGTAAATATCAACCCCCACACACATACACAAAAAACATTTATTCATGTTCAGTCATAGAAAAATTACTTGCAGATAATTTCCTTACATAGAATCAATAAAATTAAGTTAAATATTCTCATACTTTTGAATCAAAATTATCATAAGACAAGTATATCTGAGCACCTAGTCAACTATAACACACACACACAAACTGAAATTTGTGTGTGTGTTCTATAATAGTGTCTAATAATTTTAATTCCTGGTGATAAGTTAAATATACCATATTAGACCAACCTACTAATTAATTAAAGTGTAAAAATACCATTTTTACTGGGTTTATTCTCCTAACAGAATGGCCTTAAAACCATATGTACTAATGTATCACTATATGGGAAGTGTATGGTCACCTGTTTGAAGAACATTTTGTGAGAAAAACAATCAGATCAATTCATTAAGCACAGATACAGTATGAAGTAGGATACTTGGGGATAGCGGAGTGGTGTGTGATTTTGTGCTTAGGGCAGCTCTCAGGTAAGTATTCCAGAATAACAGACCCCGTTCTGCTTCCTCCCACCCCAAACATTGGCAATGTTGTGGTTTGTCCGGGCACTTTGATAAGAGAAGCACGGGTAAGAATAAGGCTATTCTGATAGTAGAGATAAGAACCAGGAGTATTGCTCCACGCATTGGAATAAGTTCTCACATGCTGGCGGGGAAAGCAGCACAGATAGAGAAGGGACCACCAAGTAAAGGATGCTTGGAGGACGCTCTCAGGATGGAAGATGTGTGCTGAAAGTAGACTATAGACTGAAAATGATGGCCATTTAATAACTGCGTTGCAAACCACAACACCCTAAAGGAGAGAGAGAGAGTAAAAAGAAATCTGCCTGCCACAAAGGCAGGGGTTGGTGGGGAGATGGATGATGAGATCGGGAATGGGGAGCATTCCTCACCTGTGGCACACTCAGAAAGCAGGAGCCTTCCTGCATTGCTGAGGGGCTGTCCAGGTTTTGCATTGTGCACAGGTGGAATCCAGTCTTCCTTGAGGTAGGACACGTCTCAGAGTCCATTGATAAGGCTTTGCTGATGTGCACATGTAGTAACCTCCCTGTTCTATTCAGATTCCTCATCAGTGCATGCGGATGGCATCTGGTGATGAAATGACTTGGAGAGGTAAAGGAAATAATTGAAGGTCACCAACCTCCTGTCCAATCCAGATTTGAAAAGGGATTTAAAGACTTGTTCAAGGCAATGTGGAATGACAGAAGAAAATTTCAAAAATATGCAACCAGCTAAAGAATTTCAAAACATAACAAAAATACCTTTGGTATCATTCTCCTTTAGGGAGGACAGAAGTTGAATGGAGGGGAAATTTGAGGGACCCCCCCCCCCAGACCAGTGAGATTTGTGATGAACAGCTCCAAGTGTTTTGGAGTGTCACTAGTTAAGGTCTCAGTGAGTTCTAGTTACCTAGAATAGGTACATGAGCCAGGAGGCGATCATTAGTCTGTCATTAGTAATTCCATTGGTATTCTTGTCAGCAAGGCTATGGCAAAGCAATGAGCAAAATAGCTTCATTTTTCAATTCTGTTTTCAAAAGAGTTATTTTTACACAGTCTACTGGGCTGGAGCGATAGCACAGCGGTAGGGTGTTTGCCTTGCACGCAGCCAACATGGCCCACCCGAGTTCGATTCCTCCACCCCTCTCGGAGAGCCCGGCAAGCTACCGAGAGTATTCGATATGCCAAACACAGTAACAACAAAGTCTCCAATGGAGACGTTACTGGGCCCGCTCGAGCAAATCGACGAACAACGGGAGGGCCTTTACCTTTACCTTTACACAAAAGAGGCTTCAGGATAAGTTTTAAAATGAAATTTTAAAACATCTTATTTTATTATAAATTCACAATTTGTAATTAGAAAGGAAAAATTGTAATTAGAAAGTTCAAATCCTCATAAGTAACTTGATTTCTGAGCTCATTGGCATGGCCTGCCTTTGGAGGTCTCAGCCATTGCTTGATTTTTCTTTTGACTTAGGGGCACTCTTCCTTATCTCACCATTTCCTGTGCAAAAATACCCAGCACCCGTTAACTGTGTGAGGGCAGAGTAGCATGTGCTTTCACTGGAGTGGCCCGGCAATCTCAAGGGCCTAAAGCAATGCAGTGAAACAGTTTTTCAAAGTGTCATTATGCCTATAGCACAAAATACTAAAAGCAGTAAATCGTTGTCTATAGCCATTTCTGAGTTTCAGGGAATGATTGCATTGGAGAATTTGAAAAGTTATAATTACTCCTTGATTTTTTTTAACTTTTAAAATTTAAAAAAACACTAGGGCTGGAGCGATAGCACAGCGGGCAGGGTGTTTGCCTTGCACGCAGCCAACATGGCCAACCCAGGTTTGATTCCCAGCATCCCATATGGTCCCCCGAGCACTGCCAGGAGTAATCCCTGAGTGCATGAGCCAGGAGTAACCCCTGAGCATCGCCGGGTGTGACCCAAAAAGCAAAATAAATAAATAAATAAATAAAATAAAATAAACATCCCTTTAAATAAAAAATTAAAAAAAAACAGTGGTGGACTTAATTATGAACATCAAAGGACATGCCTCACATTTTTTGGAGAAAACACTTTGACCTTTAGTTGCTAATCATTGCCAGAAACTCTCCTTTCTCTCCCTCTCTCTCTCTTCCTCTCCCTCTCTTCTCCTCTCTTCTCTTTTCTCTCTTTCTACCCCACCATCTTTCTCTCCCTCCCTCTCCTTTTCTCTCTTTCCCTCTCTCTTTCTCCCCTACCATCTTTCTCTCCCTTTCTCTCCTTATTTCTCTTTCCCTCTCTCTCTTTCTCCCCTACTTTCTCTCTCGCTCTCTCTCTTTCTCTCTCCCCACCCCCCCACTTTCTCTCTCGCTCTCTCTCTTTCTCTCTCTCCCCACCCCCTACTATCACACCACACCATTTAACGACAGAGACAACCCCAGCTTTGGTTTTCAAATTTGAAAACTAACTTGCCTTGTGACCTTCAGCAAGACTTAAATAAAACACCTTGCAGCTTGGCTTCCTCAGCTATAAAAAAGGGATAATATTATCTGTCTTCCCAGGTTGCTTTGAGGATTAGAAATAATCTATGTCAAGCAAGTGCCTTGAATATGGAAAGGTGATCAATAAAAGTTAGATGATATGTTAGCTGTTATTCAAATATTCAGACAATATAAGGAAAGCCAGGGTAGGAAAAGTTAAATAAACATTTTGAGAATATAAAATAAGAAATGTAAACACCCTGTTAATAAAACTGTGATTAGCAGACACAAGGGTGGAGGGAAGCAATAATACAAGTGTCTGGAAAGTTCCATCAGAATATAGAAAAAAATGCAGTTATAAACACAGCCTGCCTAAATACAAGTTCACAAATTCACTAATTAAATGTCCATGTAGAAAAACTTAAGTGATGCAAATTGAATCATTAAAAATAATAATATTTTAAACAACAAATATTTTAGTATCTTTACATCCTGGGAACTTTATTTGACAAATTCCATCATTATAACTTCCTGGTAAAGTGGAACTAGAAATAATAAGTGTCTTTGCCAACCCAAACAAGTTCTGTTCACCCATGTTCTGTGTGTCAGAGTTAAAGAAAACATTTCAAATTTTATGGTGAATCTGTTTCTGTGTTTGCAAGTTTTTCAAGAAATTTGAATGGGAAAGATACGTGTAGGGCAATAAAGAGGCCCTCGGGTAGAGCATGATTTAATCATCCAAATGTACCGACTTCTTTAATAATCTCAATAAGCCTGTGAGATATACATTAATCATTATTTTCTATATGAGTGATACAGCAGGGCAGGAGTGATAGCATAGCAGGTAAGGCATTTGCCTTGCATGCGGCTGAACTGGGTTCGATTCCTCCACCCCTCTCGGAGAGCCCGGCAAGCTGCCGAGAGTATCCCACCCACTCAACAAAGCTTGGCAAGCTACCCGTGATGTATTTGATATGCCAAAAACAGTAAAAACAAGTCTCACAATGGAGATGTTACTGGTGCCTGTTTGAGAAAAATCAATGAACAATGAGAGGACAGTGCTACAGTGCTATGAGTGATGTAAACCCCCAACCACCACCACCAAAATAGGTATCACTGTATCACTGTCCTCCCATTGTTTATCAATTTGCTAGAGTGGGCCCAGTAACGTCTCCATCATGAGACTTGTTGTTACTGTGTTTGGCATATCGAATACGTCATGGGGAGCTGCCAGGCTTTGCCCTGCAGGTGAGATACTCTCCGTAGCTTGCCGGGCTCTCTCCGAGCAGGGCAGAGGAATTGAACTCGGGTCGGCCATATTGGCTGCGTGCAAGGCCCTACCCACTGTGCTATCGCTCCAGCCCCAAATTAGGTAATTACTTAAGAAACAATAGCCTCCCTCCTGAACTCACTATCTTAACAATTGGGCTGTTCTACTCCTTCAGAAAATATTAGGGAAGGTTTATAGTACATATTAGTGTAAATTAGAATAATCACAAATCTTTATCAATTGTAAAATCTAAGAGCATTGCACAGAAAAATTAATCATTTAAGAATTCTGGTATGGCTCTTCAGGGGCCCCGCCTTTCGAGGTTCATTCTGGAGCCAGAGCGCTTCCCTTTCCTGCACCCCTTGTGCGCCCCTTTTGTCGCGGCTCTAGACCCCCCTCCACCAGGCAGCCAGAGGAGACTTTGGGGAACACCTGCCCCAGTTCCGCTGGACTTCCCATCCACCTCTTCCAGGCCCAGCCCTTCAAGGTTCCTGGATCGGAGCATCCCTGAGACAGGCTGGGGGCATGGCCTCCGCTTGGGGTCGTGGCTTCCCCAAAAGTGGGCGTGGCCTATTCAAGTTAGGCCGCAACTGACAACAGTTATAGTTCCCACTCCCATGTACTCTAGACTCTCATCCCAGCCTTTATCACCTAATTCTGTGGAAAAAAATCCTGGCCACCTCAACTACAATACAACAATAATCCACTGCCCTACTCCAATTATAACAAAAGACCAGTATGCAAAGAAGCTGTACAAGCCCAATATTAAAAAGTGCCTCCTCCAAATCTTCACTAGATGCCTGTCAAAAGCCAAAGAATAATGCCTGAGAGGATGGTCAGACTCTAGAAAGGAAGAAGGGTGACCACCATTGATTGACCTTATCCAGAATCCTTTCCCATAATAAGAGGGAACAGTGCTAGTGAATTCCAGGTTTTTACCACTAGACAACCAAACCAACATGAAGAAACAGCCCAAATCTCCACTACAAAGAGAGGACGAAGAAAACAGTCTCGAATATGCTCTCTCTGATAAAGAATTCCGAGATGAAATGCAGAGGATGTTCAAGGAACTACTCAAAGAATCAGTGGAGGAGATGTCCAGAAAACGAAAGGAAGAAATGAAAGAAACAGTAGAACGGATAGTCGAGAAAATACAGGTAGAAATGACAGCAGAAATAAAAAAGCTACGAAAAGAAGTGTCACAAATAAAGGATTCTGTAGATGAAATTAAAAACTCAGTAGGTGCCCTCAGCAGTGGGATGAATACAGCTAAAGACAGGATCAGTGAGCTTGAAGATGAGCAACAGAAATTGCATAGGGAAAAACAAACAATGAGAAAAGACCTCAAAATAGCTCTAAGAAGGAGAATCAGAGACCTAAGGGATGACGCCAAGAGGAATAACATTAGAATCATCGGAGTTCCCGAAGGACAGGGAGGCAACTCCAATGAAAAAGCCACAGTCAAAGAAATCATTGCTGAAAAGTTTCCAGAGTTAAAGAATGCAGACATCCAGATCCAAGGAGCCAGAAGGATGCCAGCTAAAAGAGACCCTAATAAAAACACTCCAAGGCATATCATAGTCAGAATGATGGATGCTGTGGACAGACACACAATACTACAAGCAGTAAAAGGTCAAAAAAGGAAATCACATACATAGGAGCACCCCTTAGATTTACAGCAGACTAATCAGAGGAAACCCTCTAAGCCCAAAGACAATGGTGGAATATAGTGAAAAAACTCAATGAAATGAATGCCTCACTAAGAATACTTTATCCAGCTAAACTCTCACTCAAATTCGATGTACCTATAGACTATTTTGTAGATAAACAACAGCTCATGAACTTAATAAACTCAAAACCAAATCTAAAGGAGGATTAAAGGGGCTCCTGTAAGATAAGAAGAAAAACACTTATAAACACAACCAAACCCTACAGAAAGATGGCACAAAAGCCCATAACAATAATCTCTCTCAATGTCAATGGTCTAAATGCACCAGTCAAGAGACAAAGAGTGGCAAAATGGATCCAGAAACTGAAACCAACATTCTGCCATTCTTCTGTCTACAAGAAACTCATCTGAACAATCAGAGCAAACACAGGCTCAAAGTTAAAGGATGGAAAACAATTCTGCAAATAAACTCTTAACTGTATATGCACCTAATGAGGGAATAGCTAAATACTTAGAACAACTGCTAACAGATTTTTAACGAGGACATTGCTAGCAACACAATAGTACTTGGAGACTTCAACATCGCCTTATCACCTCTGGATAGATTAACAAGAACAAAACTCAACAAGGAAACATTGGCTTTGAAGGAAAAAACAGAAGATAGGGGGTTAATGGACCTATACAGGGCTTTATATCCCAAAAAGAAAGAATACACATTCTTCTCCAGTGCACACGGAACATTTTCCAAAATAGACCAGGTGCTAGGCCACAAAACATACCTCAATAGAATCAAGAAGATAGAAGTAGTAACAACAATCTTTTTGGACCATGATGTGCTGAAGATAGAAGCAAATCACACAAAGACATTGAGAAACAAATCAAACACCTGGAAATTAAACAACCCAATGTTGAACAATGAGTGGGTCAGAAAGGAAGTCAAAGACCAAATCAAAAGATACCTGGAAACAAATGAGAATGAAGACACTAGCTACCAGAATCTATGGGATGCAGCTAAGCCGTGTGAAGAGGAAAATTTATAACGTTGCAAGCATTCCTAAGGAAAGAAGAAAGGGGCTACATAGATAACCTAACCACACAGCTTGAGATCTTAGAAAAATACCAACAAAAGGAACCCAAAATAGGCCAAAGGAAAGAAATAATAAAACTTAGAGCAGAAATTAATGACATGGAAACCCAAAACAGTCCGAAACCAAGAGCTGGTTCTTTGAGAAAATAAATAAGATTGTTAAACCACTAGCAAGACTCACAAAGAAAGAGAGAGAGAGAGAGAACCGTAATAAAACAAATCAGAAATGAAAAAGGGGACATCACAAAAGAAACCAATGAAATTCAAAGGATAATCAGAGACTAATACGAGAGTCTGTATGCCACAAAACAAGAGAACCTAGAAGAAATGAATAAATTTCTGGATTCCTATAATCTCCCAAGGTTAAACTAGAAAGACTTAGGATACCTGAATAGACCCATTCATATCAAGGAAGTTGAAGTGGTAATCAATAGTCTTCCCAAAAACAAAAGACCAGGCCCAGACGGATTCACTAGTGAATTCTTCCAAATATTTAAAGAAGACCTTTTGCCAGTTCTCCTCAAGTTTTTCCAAAAATTGAAAAAACAATAACTCTCCCAAACAGCTTTTCTGAGGCACATATCTCCCTTATACCAAAAAAAAAACAAAGACACCAAAAACAAAAAAATAAAAACTATAGGCCAATATCCCTGATGAACACAGATGCAAAGATTCTCTAATAAATATTAGCAAATAGAATCCAACAACTCTTCAAAAAGATCATACACCATGACCAAGTGGAATTCATCCTGGGGATGCAAGGATGGTTCAACATTCAGAAATCAATCAACATAAGTCATTATATCAACAAAAGTAAAGATAAAAACCATATGATCATATCAATAGACACAGAGAAAGCTTTTGATAAGATGCTGACCCGTTTATGATGAAAACTCTCACCAAAATGGAGTTTAAAGGAACTTTCCTCAAGATAGTCAAAGCTATCTACAACAAACCCATGGCAAGCATTATCCTCAATAGGAAAAACTAAGGGACTTCCCTAGGGAAAAGACAAGGATGCCCACTATCACCACTTCTGTTCAATATAGTACTGGAAGTACTTGCAATAGCGATTAGGCAAAAAAAAAAAAAAAAAGACATTAAAGGCACCCAAATTGGGAAGGAAGAAAACAAACTCTCACTATTTGCAGATGATATGATACTATATAGAGAAAATCCTAAATCCTCAAGAAATTCCTAGAAACAATAGCCTTGTACAGTAAAGTCGCAAGCTATAAAATCAACACCCAAAAATCCATGGCCTTCCTATATGCAAATAATGAGAGGAAAGTGACATGAAAACTATAATCCCGTTCACAATTGTGCCCCAGAAAATTAAATACCTCAGGATCAGTCTAACTAAAGAGGTAAAGGACATCTACAATGAAAACTACAAAACTCTACTCCATGAAATAAAAGAGGACACGAGGAAATGGAAGCATATCCCCTGCTCATGGATAGAAAGAATTAACATTGTCAAAATGGCAATACTCCCCAAAGAATTATATAGATTCAATGCGAACCCTATAAGGATACCCATAAAATTCTTCAAAGAAATAGATCAAGCACTCCTGAAATTCTTATGGAACAACAAACGCACACGAATAACTAAAGCAATTAATTCCTGGGAAAAAGACATGAGGAGGCATTACCCTCCCCAACCTCAAACTCTACTACAAAGTGGTAATAATTAAAACAGCATGGTACTGGAACAAAGGCAGGTCTGTAGACCAGTGGAACAGGGTGGAATATCCGTACACATAACCCCAAATGTTTGAACATCTAATCTTTGATAAGGGAGCGAAAAGTGTGAAGTGTAGCAAGGAAAGCCTCTTCAACAAATGGTGCTGGCATAACTGGACAACCACATGCAAAAAAATTGGCTTAGACCTCGATCTAACACCGCACAAAAGTCAGGTCAAAATGGATTAAAGATCTCAACATCAGGCCAAAATCCATAAGATACTTCGGAGACAAGGTCGGCAAAACCCTCCATGATATTGAGGCTAACGGTATCTTCAAAGACGACACTGCACTGACCAACTAAGTGGAAACAGACTAAACAAACGGGATTATCTTAAATTAAGAAGATTCTGCACCTCAAAAGATATAGTGACCAAAATACAAAGACTATCTACAGAATGCGAAAGTATATTCACCCAATACCTATCTGATAAGGGGTTGATATCAAGGATATACAAAGCACTGGTTGAACTCCACAAGAAGAAAACATCCAACCCCTTAAAAAAAATGGGGTAATGAAATGAACAAAAACTTTCTCAAAGAAGAAATCCAAATGACTAAATGGCACATGAGAAAATGCTCTACATCACTAATCATCAGGGAGATGCAGATCAAAACAACAATGACATATCACCTCACACTACAGAGTCTGGCCCACAGCCAAAAGAACAAAAGCAACCGGTGTTGGCGTTGGCATGGATGTGGTGAGAAAGGGACCCTCCTTCACTGCTGGTGGGAATGCCTATTGGTCCAGCCCTTTTGGAAAACAGTATGGACGATTCTCAAAAAATTAGAAATTGAGCTCCCATTTGATCCAGCAATACCACTCCTAGGAATATATCCTGGAGAGGCAAAAACATATAGCCAAAATGACATCTGCACTTCTATGTTAATTGCTGCACTGTTTGTTCACAATAGCCAAAATCTAGAAAAAACCTGAGTGCCTGAGAACAGATGACTGGTTAAAGAAACTATGGTACATCTATACAATGGAGTACTATGCAGCTATTAGAATAGATGAAGTCATAAAATTTACATACAAGTGGTACTACATGGAAAGTATCATGCTAAGTGAAACGAGTCAGAAAGAAAAGGATTGACATAGAAATATTACATTCATCTGGGGAATATAAAGTAACAAAATAAGAGACTAACATCCAAGAATAGTTGAGATAAGTGCCAGGAGGTTCACTCCATGGCTTGAAGGACAGCCACACATGCTAGAGGAAAGGGCAGTCAGACAGAGAGGGGAACACCAAGTAAATAGTTTTTGGAGTATCTTCCCAGGAGGGGCGATGCATGCTGAAAGTAGACTATGGACCGAACATGATTGCCACTCAGTGCCTCTTTTTCAAACCACAGAACCCAAAAGAAGAGAGAGAACAAAAGGTAATGCCCTGCCACCGAGGTGGGATATGTTGGGGTGTATGGGAGGGGAGGGAGGGTTACTGGGATTGTTGGGGGTGGAGAATGGGCAGTGGTGGAGGGATGGGTACTCGATCATTGTATAACTGAAACCCAAGCACAAAAACTTGTAAGGTCAACAACTGTACCTCATGGTGTTTCACTAATAAAAAAAAAAGATTCTGGTATGCCTGCAGTATTGTTGAAGCAAGGGTGAGTGTTGACAATGGTTAATTCAGAGGTGTGGTCCATGAAGTGACTTTAATTGTCTATTGTTGATTGCATGAGAAAGAATCTAGTGTCTGCATATAAACCAGTTATAATACTAATTTCACTAGTTGCTTTAGCTAGAATTGCCTTTTCTTATAACCTAAGGTTTTCCTTGGAACAGCAGTGCAGTAAATGACCTGGTGCAGACACATACTTTGGAACACACTGAGTAAGAGGAAAGACAATGTCACTAGAATGCTAACTTTAAAAAAAAATAGTGTGATAACCAAAAAAATAAAGAAATGGTGGGAAATGTACACTAGTGAACAAACAGGTGTTGGGACATTATATGACTGAAACCCAATCATGAACAACTTTATAACTGTGTGTCTCATTGTGATTCAATTTAAAAAGAAAAAGAAATAAATAGATAGTGGGAGCCAGAGAGATAGTAAGGCATTTTCCTTGCATACAGCTATGCCAGGAAGAGCATGGTCCAAATCTGTGATACTACACCACCAGAGGTCACTCATACTCACAGAGCCAGGACTTGTGTCTGAGCACCACCAGGGGTGACCCCACCCTACTTCAAATATATCTCTAGTAACTACATAAGGTGAATATATATTTTTCACTCAGACTACTGTGTAAAGGATGAGACAATGTCTTAGAGAGTCACAGCTCTGTTCCTGATGACATTCAGAGTTCAGGTCAGCAGGCATTTCAGCAAAATATGTGTCTTCTGCCTCTGGGTCCCAGACAGATGCTGCAACTATGGCCATTTTACACGTGTAAACAAGTGGAGAGGTGAGATCTAGGGAGTATGGCTCATCCTTAAAAAAGATGACTTATACATTGGTTGGTGAGGTTAGCTAACTGTGTATCAAAGCCATATGTGTTAATAGTATGGTCAACAAGTGATCAAAACTACGATCATTTTAGAAACTTGAATATGTTCTTCAAGACTAGGATGTGGAGAGATGGAAGGAGGTCGTGAGACACTGGTGGAGGAACATTGACACTGATGGTGGGTGTGAAGCTAGAAGGTTGTATGCCTGGAAGTCTGTGATCCGCAGTATTATGAATCCTAATGCCTAAATAAAAGCTGAATAGAAAAAGACGGTGCTTGACATCATTTTGGCTCAGTTTTCTTTGAACCAAAATTGTTTGTATGAAGAAAACTAGATTTGAAAGAGACTGAGTCTCTACTCGGGATTCTGATCTAGTGTCAATTACAATCGGGGGAATGTTTCGCAGTGGCTCTAACTAGGACAGGGTTGGAGGTCTGATTGGAGAAAGGTGTTTATGGAGATATTGACCTATAAACTATTAAGATATGGTTGTTATCAAATTATCCAGACTACAGACTAGGATATAATATTGGGAAAATGAATGAAAAGTTACACAAATCTGGACTTCAAGGATGGCATTTGATACCTTCTAAGGAGAAAAATAGGAAAGATTTGGAAAGAGCACCAACTTTGGAGGAGCTGGGTTCAGCTAGGATTGGACAAGTAAGCCTTTGAGTATACAGACATGAAATATAAGCCCCTCTGTAGGTTAGAACCTAACAAGCATCAGAAGAGCAAGCGGGCAGAAGAAATCAATCACTTTATAATGAAACAATTTAGAAATCCAAGAGGCAGAACAGGGTTTAACTCCCAGCTCTAGTGTCTGGAGCAAGAATTTGATCTTGTCTTCAACCGTTTGACAAGAACAGAGCCGGGCATTCATTACATTGGAAGTCTTTATTCTTTTTTCTTGCAGAATCCATGTGATGATAAAAGGCACAAAGACATTTGGTCCAGAGAGAAAACTTGTGACCACTTGCCAAAATTCCTTGTAATTGGGCCACAAAAAACAGGTAAGAATAGCCTGTGGTGTCACTTTCCTTCTTCTTTTCATGCAATATTATTTGTCTTGTGAAGTGTAGACACTCATGCATGCTTCTCACTTGACGTGCTCTTCATCCTTATGAATCACCTCTACATACATAGGAACCCTGGTCATGTGGGGAAGGAGAAGAGGGGGGCAGACTTCGGTTTTCCACCTTTATAATAGAGTCTGGTTTACTAGACAGAAAAATAAGCAGAAAGTGGTGTGCATCACTTCGGTGGTGACATTACCTTGACATGGAGAGTAGTCAGACCTATTAATTACACGTTAGGACTAAATTTTTAAATGTGGATTTTAAAAGTATTCAACAGATGTCAATTTTTTAACAGCTTGGAGATTATAGATCTCAGTTTGAGGAACTGATTTTCAATTTTGCTTTTTGAGACTGCCTAATTGACTCCCCACTGATTTAGTTTTTCGAGTGCTTTGACTTGATTCCCACTATCTTAAACCATCTTTCAGCCTTGAATTGTTCCACCCCACCAACAAGTCACTGTTTACATTACTTAGTCTACATGGTGCCTTAGTGTTTTCTATGCACCCAACTTAGGTTCGATTCCTGGCTCCACGTGGTACCTGAGCATTGCCGGGTGCAGCCCTGGTGGTCTCCAAGCATCAGCAGGTGTGGCCCTGGTGTCCCCAGTACAGTTGGGAAGGTGGCAGCAGCACTGTATCCTCAGACCCTCGCATTGAACCATTGCCTTCTTAGTTAAGAATCAGCAGTGTGGTGTCCTCAAGCCTGCTGAGCATCTCTTGGGAGTCCCCAAAATAATCATTGTATGCCGATGTGACTTAGACTTATTGTGAGATATCCCAGAGCCTCAGCAGAGACTCTTTCCCTTGGTACTTGTCCCCAAGCTGAAGGACAAGTACAGAAAACTACAACAAAAGTGAGGGGAAGTTTCTCATGCAAGAGATGACACTTTCAATTAGAATATTTTATATTTTCTCCAATCCATGACAGTACCCATGTCCTGATTAATTAAAGTTTTTATTGAGTTTCTGTACTTCACATTCGCTCTTCTGACTCGAAGCATTTTCATCAATGAGAGCACAAAGCACAATAACACCAGTCACAATAAATAAGCCGGAGCCAGATGAAGACATTTGTAATACAAGCAAGAAGATCATTTTAAAAGTTATGGAGAGCATTTCCAGACTATTAGATCAGGGTCATTGAAATGTTTTCTTCTTCGGGGGCAATAAAATGTATTTCAGTAGTAAGTTAGGGGTCTTTCTGGAGGTGGGGTGGGCTGAGCTGCACAGACTCCCACTTCTTTTGCAGTGGTTTCAAACGTGCATTCTTTTATGACTACAACACCCCAACAGCAGTGCTATTTCTAGAATGACTGCAAAAGAGATAAAGCATCCCAATGTTGTAAAATCAAGTCACAATTTAATTGAAAGGCATATCGCTTTTATTTGTCATTGACCATTACCACTTCTCAGTGATGCCAGCAGATGACAAGTTATTCAGAACAGAATCTGGTTTTATTTTTCTTTTTGCTGATTGTATTTCTAAAGACACTCACTTCCACCTTTACATTTTAATAATTGACCACCAGTGTAAGACGGATGGAGCTATGACCTGTTTTTGTCAGGTAAACCGACAAGTTAAAACCAGGAAATTGGATGGCAACGCTTTGTGTGCTCAGAAAGTTCTGTTCTGAGGATTGCGATTTTTCCTAAAATCCATTCAAAGATAACCAAGGTCTTCTTTTGATCACCTTATTGCTTCAGTTTACAAAGCCACTGCTGCACTAAGAGGCTATAAATTCCCTGAAGAGTGGGCTCAGAGAAAGCCAAGAAACTGGCCTGAGGTGCAAATTTGCCTTTAAACAATTTACTCCTGGTCCCGGCATCGCTCATAATCGACATGAGATGTCAGAAGTCCTCTGATATTTGTTTGCTTAGTTGGGCAGAGGGACTGGAAGGGTAGGGCTGCTTAGCTCGACTCCACAGTCCTGGAAGGAATTCGTGTCAGCTGGAAGTTGTATAGGCAGAGAGCGGGGAATGCCCTTACTCAAAGTTATTTTGGACAGATAATGTCTTTTTTGAATCCAGGTCACACTTTATCTGACGCAGGAGGAGAGGATGGTTAATTCTAGTACTATATACATAAATATATGTGTATATATGTATTACTATATATATTACTTTATATATGATATAGTTATATATACTATGAAATATAGTGTCATATTATATATATATTATTTACTACATAGACAATAGTAATTCTAAAGGCAGAATCTACTGGTCTGAAATCTGCCCAGATATCTCTATTGTTCAGTTATTGGCATTCATTTCTCATGATTTGGCTGACTTTTCCTAGTAAACTTACTCTGGGAGAAGAAAATAAGGTGATTGTATACAAAATAGAATAAAGTTGCGCTTAGGATGTGACATATATCAAGTCTTTCAGGCTTCTTTCAGAAACTATTTTTATCAAAGCCTCTGGATAAAAACAAATGTCAAGAAAGATGAAACCATGAGTGATCGTAGCTGCATTTTGAGAGGCTAGAGAGACAATAGAGGGGACAAGGCTTTTAACCTGCATGTGGCCAATCCCAGCTCAACCTCCAGCACAATATGGTCCCCCAGGTATTTTTGGGTGCACCCATAGAGGTCCATGAACACATCCAGGGTGCCAAGGCAGTTCTTGCACTGCAGGTCCCAAACAGCACCTTCTACTTGGGCCCTCACTCTGAGACATCTGCCCAGTTGGCCAAGATGTTTGAAGCGGCCCCTAGACCTCCTGAACACTTCTTGGGAAGCCGAGGAATCTTCTGGATAATGTCTATCATACATGAAAGAGCCTTTTCCTTCCCTCCTGTTGGAGATTCATGATACTCCTTCTGTTCTTGGCAACAGCAAGGTGCATAGTCAGAACTTCAAGGCTTCAAATTCTGTGACTACTGGGGTGATGAAATGTGTGCATGTGCCACTGGTGAGGTTATAAAGTCCTTGTAGTGATGCCCAACCAGAATTGGAAAATAGTCTTTGGTATGTGCCCAGCATTCATTCATTCTCAACAGTTCGAAACATTCAAGTATTGGTAATTCCCAGCTCAATGAGTCTCTAAAACACCTTCTATCTCTTTTAACACACACATACACGTACACAAGCACACGTGTACATGTGCTCTCTTTCACCGCCATGTACAATTTCTGATTTACTTTTCTAAGTATTCAAAGGATTTCTTCTGATTCCATGTTCCCTTCCAAATACTACTCCATACTATTCTATCTCTCATACTATTCTATCTTCTCCCTGGAACGTCTTTTGTTCTCACCTCTCACATCTTCTTTGTTTTTGAATTCCTGTTACTTTTGAGCATAAATCAGACAAGATCTTCACTCCTGGGAGTCCCTTATATCTTTCGGGTTTGAGATATTTCTTTAGCCTATTTTTGTCTCATGCTTCTACCTCAGTCCTAAACTATTTGACTCCTCCCATTTATTTTAGCTAAATGCACTTGATTTCATTTCAAATCTGAAATGCCTTTAACTGCTAATGAGATATCCTTAAAGTAATGTTTTGGGTTTTTGTCCTCCCATTTTACTAGACATTTACTTAGATCTGTTGACTCTTCTTTAGGATTCAAACAAGTGGTGATATCATTGGGACTTAAGGTTCAGAAGCCTTTGCTCCCACAAGCTTAAGATATATTAGACTAAAACGCCGCTTCTTTGATGACCTTCTCTGTTTCCAGAAGTCCAGCTTAAATCCTTGCCGAGCCAATGCATTTGTGTAGCTGAACTCCAGCCCGCCCTAGGACTGAGAGATCTAACAAATGCTCCTAGGTCCAATATCCAAAAGGAATAATCTTTTTCAGAAGGGAAACCTTGATGTATGGAAGGAAGCCCCAGATCACAGTCACTTCCTAATCCTTTCTGCTCTTGCTCTCTGGCTGTAGCCTCATCACAAAGAAAATCAGGTTCAGAGATGACATCAGTGACTTCTGTAGTGTTATCAACCAGTCCCTGTCCTACCCCAGTTAACAGTCTTGGTTTCCCCATCTGGTCTGGGTAGGACATTCATGGAACCATCTTTCCTTGTCTCTCAGTCTCACTGAAGAACTTAACACTTTTTTTTGCTTTTTGGGTCACACCTGGTGATGCTCAGGGGTTACTCCTGGCTCTGCACTCAGGAATCACTCCTGGCGGTGCTCAAGGGACCATATGGGGTGCTGGGAATCGAACCCAGGTTGGCTGCATGCAAGGCTAACGCCTTCCCTGTTGTGCTATCGCTCCAGCCCCAGAACTTAACATTTTAAGGGGCAATTTTATTTTTATTTTGGGTAGGGGCAAGTGGGTCAGTGTTGAACCAAAGTGAATGGTGCTTGAGGGCTAGACTTGGTCCTGTGTGAGGGTACTGTCTTGGAGAAACCACATGTGGGGTTGTGGATTTGGCTGCAAGCAAAGCAAGTGCCTTTACCTCTGAACTGCCTCTCCTAAGTCCCAAAGACCATTCTAGAAAATGCTTTTCAGGGAGTCAGAGAAATAGTACAGAGAGTAGAGCACTTTCCATGCATGTGGCAGACCTGGGTTCAGTCCCCGGCATCCCATATGGTCCCCTGAACCGCCTCCCCCCAGGAGCAATTCCTGAGTGCAGAGACACGAGTATCCCCTTAGCATCATTGAGTGTGATCCCAAAACAAACAAAAAATAGAAAGCACTTTCTCCCAAAAGCCTTCATTGATGACCCAATTCTAAATTGCCCCTTTTCTCAACTATAAGAAAACCAGGCTGACCTTCTCCCATTGTGGGGACTGTCACACAGTGTCCCCATTGCCGGCTGACATGACCCAGGTTACATGTAGATTTCAGGCTTATCGAGGGAAGCATATGTGTTTTTCTTATTAAGTTGTCACCAAACCTTACTCCAGAGCCGCGTGTCAGGCCACCAGTCAGCATCTGTTGCATCGTTTGATTGAATTTAATTGATCACTGAGGGAAAACCCACCAGCTCAGGCAGTTTGCCGGGTGTGCTGGTTGCTTAGGCCAGTCACCTGTCTTGGCTCACCTGATATCTGAGATTCTCTCGTAGCTGTCATCCTTTGATCATGTTCTCACATCAAACAGGTATTTAGGGACATGGATTCATGAGCTCAAATAAGAAACTTTAATTCTTGCCACATGAAATGCCCCCAATTCCTCTAAGATACTCATTTTAAGCAGAAAAATGGTACAGGGTCAAGATATTTGTCTTGTGTGCAGCCAACTTGTGTGAATTCAGTTCACACTCTGGCACTATAGAGTTTCCTGGGCTCCACCATGAGAATTCCCTGAGCACTGCAAGGTATGGCCCCAAACCCTCCTCCTCAAACATTTAGAAGAATCATTTTGACCCCAGGTCTTTTTTAAGCACACACACACACACACACACACACACACACACACACACACACACAGATACACACACAAACTCTAAGATAATGATTTTTCCCTTCTTTTGCTATCATATAACATGTTACCTTCTTCTTTGTAATAGGAACAACTGCACTTTATTTATTTCTTCTCATGCATCCTTCCATCATCAGCAATCTCCCCAGTCCAAAAACCTTTGAAGAAGTTCAATTCTTTAATGGCAACAACTATCACAAAGGAATTGACTGGTAAGAAAAATAACAAAAAATAAAGTCCATTATTAACACATGCTCAATCACTGCAGAGCAATTATAGATGTATGCATGGCATCTACATAATTACAGAATAAATTTGTTATGCTCAATTCTACCAGAGTGAATTAGAAATTAATTTATAATGACAATATGTTTAATCAGTGTTGCCTATAATTTGATTTGGACAGTGCAATAATGATAATATTTTTCTGGTAAATTACTATGATTGAATAAAGAGGATTATGGAAAATTTTTCATCAGAATTATTCATAAGGATATTTTAAATTCTCTTTAAGCATGTTATTATTTTACTGTGTCTTGGATTTTTTTTTAACTAAACACATTATTCGTCTTCACAAGGACGCTTGAAGAAGCAAATAAATCATTAGGTTGCTTTATTTTATACTTTGTGACATGTATCCTCATTAACCACATAGACAGTATATGTTGTATTAGAAAATATATTCTGATATTTGTCATGCAAATAGGAACAGACCACTTCCCAAGTCATATTAATTCTAGTCAGTCACATGCATGCAGAAAGGGGATATTAATTTGCATTTGATGAATTAGGAAAAAAAATTAAATTACCACATTTTCCCTCAAATGAAGTGGAATAAAGTGGATCTTGAAACTGGTCTTCAATCCGGTGATTTTTTTTCAAGCTCTATTCCAATATTCTAATAAAAAGGCGGCTGTTAGAAAATGAATTTCCATTTCCTTGATACAGAAAGCAGATCTCCTCACCTGAGGAAAATCTTCAGAGCATGCCACCTGGAGTTGCCCTCACCCAGTGGGCTGTCCTCATGGAAGGACCGTTCATTTCAGATGCATTTAGGATTAAAGTTGGGAAGAATATCTGGGAGTTGCTTTGTTTCCACTTCAAGCAGACACCCCTCTGTCCTCCTCAGGGACTGAATGAAACTGGAGATCACATGCCAGTCATGACATGCCACTTGCTCGCATCTGTGGTACACTCATTGGGAACCGGGTCTATAGATGAGACTTCTCATTGCTTCCCATGTTTAAAAGCTGACAAATGTCAAAGAGGGAAAAATAAGTATCTTCTGTGAATTGTTAATTGAGCCCATTATTTATTTCCAGAACATTTGAAGGTTAGAGAAGTGATGAGCTGTAAGGAGGGTCAGAGGCGTAATTAAAGCCTTGCACTGAATTAGCCTCGAAACATATTGATTCCATAATCTACACACAGAGGAATGTTCCCACAGCATATGGAGAGGTGAACCGACCCAGGCGCTACGGAATCAACAAGCAGGAAATATCCCTTAATTACTCAAGACAGACTCTAATGTGCTCACATTGTTACACAAACTACAAATGATGCAGAAGTTAAGAAGGAGCGTGGCTATGCTCTAATCTGTATTTAATAGCTGGTCCCATTTACACGTTTTCCTCTCCTGGATACTTTCATCTCAGTTGAGAATTTTGCTTCCAAGTTTGCAGGTTTAAATTTACTATTTAAAAATATTTGTCAAATAATCCTGTGTTTGCCAATGGCAGGCTTACTTCTTTCTGGATTTGGCTTGTGATAGCCTAATATAGAACATCAGGCCAAATTTAAAGGACTTGCCCTCTTTTCTCTATCAAATCACATATTTAATTCGTTGTAATGCTAATATTTTGGATTCTTTTAGCACTTCAGAATATATAGAATATGTACTATTCTAATGATGATAACACTGATAATCGAAAATTTACAGAAATAAACATAAACCTGTAGGAATAACAGCATGCTGAAATTATTTCATATGCATGGAAAGCAATGAGAATATATAGAGAGAAAGATATATAGATATATTGTAGTAATTGATTATCTTTGTCTTCCTTTAGGTATATGGACTTCTTCCCGACCCCATCCAACATTACAAGTGATTTTCTCTTTGAAAAGAGTGCAAATTACTTCCATTCCGAAGAAGCTCCTAAACGAGCTGCATCCCTGATCCCCAAAGCCAAGATCATCACCATCCTCATAGACCCCTCAGACAGAGCATATTCTTGGTACCAGGTAAGAAACCATAAAAAATACTGTGAATACCGTTTGGTCATAGTTTGCATGTAAGCAATGGTGAAGTACCAAAATAAAGTCCAAATATATTTTTTAAATTTTATTAAAATCTCAGGATTTACCGTTTTTTTTTATTGGATTTTTAGACACACTATGTTCCATCACCAATTCCACCATCCATATCATCTGCCAATCCACCAGGCTACTGAGATTTCCGCCCTTCTTTCTCCTCCCTACCCCCAGCCAGCCACTTTGACAGGAAACTTAAGTTTGGTTGTTGAGGCTTTGATCTCTTATTTGCGGTGTTGGTGACTGTGGTTTGGGTATTTAACAGTACCACTCCTTTACACCGCCAATGAACTCAGATCCCCATTGTATCCCATCTGTCCTTCCCACCCCCCTCGATTTCTTTCCTTCCCCACTCATAGTCAAATATTTAAAGAATTCACTAAAAAAAGAAATAGGAGTTGAATTATTAAACTCCAAGTGGGTCAAGGACTTTCAAATATAAAACGATAGAAAGTCTAGTTCATCAAAGAATTAATGCAGTAACTAAATCACAGAAACGCGTAAGATGTGGGTCTGCCACCATTAGAAAAAGAAAAATTAAAAGTAAAGGAGAGAATCTTTAGTAAATACATGGTGAGTGACTAAGTTACTTTATTTTAAAAAAATGGTAAAACAAAATAAATGAGAAAGTAAATAAAAACTGCATTAAAAATTTAACAAAATAAGTAAGTAGAGAAGAAAGACAAATATAACCGCTCCATAATTTGTATAAATATTATCAAGTCAATGAGATGTTAATAAAATACATATCAGAGCAATATTTTTCATTATATTTATTTATTGAATCACTGTGGGAAAAGTTACAAAGCTTTCAAGTTTAAGTCTCCATCACACAATGACCAAACACTTTTTCCTTCACCAGTACTTATTTTTCACCACCAAGAACCCCAATATACCCCTCTCTCACCCCTCACAATGCCTGTGAGGCAGATGATTTCTACTTAACTCTCTACTTTGATTACATTTATTATTTTGACAAAAGATGCACCATTATTGTTTAGAATTTCCACCCAACAATCAGAACTGCTGAAAAGGCATTGTGAAATAATTTGTTTTCTATAGCTGGCTATGAGAACAATATGATGTCACCCAGTCGCTATTGAGGCCGCGAGATTTTGAATTTCTGATATTTTACTAATTAAGTCTGGAGGGATTTCTGCCAAGACCTAGCTGGAGCGATAGCACAGCGGTAGGGCGTTTGCCTTACAAGCGGCCAACATGGCCAACCCGAGTTCAATTCCTCCGCCCCTCTCGGAGAGCCCAGCAAGCTACCGAGAGTATTCAATATGCCAAACACAGTAACAACAAAGTCTCCAATGGAGACGTTACTGGGCCCACTCGAGCAAATCGACGATCAACGGGAGGGCCTTTACCTTTACCTTTACCTTTGGTTTCTGTGCTATGGAGCCATGGCCGTGCCTGAGAGCCGCTCATGGGGAGCAACTCATGGCTTTGGTAGGGCGTGAAGGAACTAGCCAGTACCACCCACCTTCCCATGAGGCTGCAGTTGCCCCATCACTGCCAGCTCATACTTGACTTTCCGATAAGCTCTGATGTGGCAGCCACCTTGCTGCCAGTGGGGGGGAGGGAAGGCAGAAGAGAGAGACACCCTTTCCCTCCCAGGGAGGCATGGTGCCATAGTTTAACACATAGTCCATTCACTTTTCTGCCGCAAGCTGCTGGGCTCTGGTTTAAGTTATTGTGCCTCTGGAGCCATGGCAGTGCTGGAGAGCCAGAGCAATATATTTTAATGTCATCTCAACAAATGGTAATTTTTCTTCTCTCTTCTGATAATAAAAAAGAAACATACTCTAATATTCCAGGAGAAGGATATAGATGGGAAAGTTCTCTGAAGTCTAATGTGGCAGTTGAAATTATCTTAAAGTTATTAGTTATTAGTTGAAAGTTATCAAACATCATAGAGATTCTTGTGTGTTATGGTTCCTCTTCTGGAATCAATGGTCAGGAAAACTTCAAAGAGATGAACAAATATTGATTCCTTTATTTATAGCCTAGCACTATAAAAATAATAACAAACAAGAAATAAATGCCCAGCAATATGGATTGTCTCACCCTGAAATGGAAGAGTTTGCAGCTCTATTTAATTATGGTTTCAATCGATGAGATGATAATTAAAACATTGTGTTCACTCTAATGTGTGGAGAGATCATCAAGTAATTATAAAAATATATAATTAGAAAAGGTGACTGCTGTGAGGAAGTGTAAGGTGCAATGCGAGCATTCTCCAGGGAAATAAACTTTAGATGGAAACTGAAGGCTGAGTAGTATTGACTGAGTGAGGGTAGTTGGGGAATATACATGAACAGTTCCCTTCCTGAAAGGACCAGAGTCCATTTAAAGAGCTAGAGAATCTTCCATGTGGCTAGAGATGGCACTATGGTGTTGTATGCTAAGTTAGAGTGCATGGGACCAGCATCCTTTGAGGAGTTGAAAGCCTGGGTTGGAATATTCATCCAGATTTCTTTTCAGAAAACACTATTGCCTATGCTATTTCAGGGGCCTGGGGTCGTGCCACATCCAGGCTCTGTTCTCCAGGATTACTCCAGGATTACTCCTGGAAGTACTCAGGGCACTACATGTGGTCCTTGGGATGGAACCTGACTAGGTGTGAGGCAAATGTCTTCACTCTTTTACTGTTTCTCCAGCTCCTCACTTCTGCTCTTTAAAGAAAGGGCTGCAATGGGACCGATGACTATTCACAGAAATCTAATCAGAGACTGTATCCATTGTCCTGTGGATAAATGAGGGTAGCTTGGACAGAGACAGAACATAGCAATGGAGAGAAGTAGAAGTATCTGGAGATGTCCAAGGAATTAGATTCCTTTCTGGTTAACCATGTGGTGGTCATATGCCTCCAAGGACAAAGAAGCACTAATGAAGGATGTGAGAGGGGTTCAGTAGTAGTGTGGGGTTGTTAAGTCATTTGTCTTGTATGCAACTCACCCAGATTCAATCCCGCAGCACCCACTATAGTCCCCTAAGCACAGACCCAGGAGTAAATCCTGAATTTCCCCAGGTGTGGTTCCCAAAAGAAAACAAACAAAGGATGCATGAAGGCTAAAGAGGTGAGGCAGGTTGAGATGATGGAACCAGGCCAACCAAAGAGAGATATAGAGGTTAACTAGTATGCTTGGTCTGCGCTGCTGTCTTAAATTTGCAAAGCAAAAGCATGAAGCCATAAAAACAGTAAAATCGGGATTTTCTGAGAGTTCTCAGTAACTTGAAGCCCCCAAATTGCAAATATAAGTCTGGGAGTTCAATCCCAGGTGTCACTACTTGTGCCAAGTGCAATCTTGGCATCTCTATTATCTGGGATCCCCAGTGCAATGAGTTCCCACTATATCCCTGCCAGATGTGTGTAAGCACAATTAAGAATTCAAAAGGAAAAAATCACTTGTGTGAGTGCCACAGAAACCCCCCAGAGAACACTGAGACCAGCATGTGCGACCAGAGAATAAGCACAACTAAGGTGTAACACCCTCTCCTTTCCCACAGCTAGTCAATATGGGGGCACTGCAGATGATGGAGCATAGCCATGGAGAGACAATAGCCAAAGAGTTTGGGAAAGTGCAACAGACAGAATAGCAAGAGACAAGAGAAAACAGTGAGAAAAATAGGATAAAAACTCCTGGAGGGTAATGGTACCCAAACCAAGAGAATCAAGTACTACCAATGGTAGTAAATGGTGGGGGTCCACCAGCTGCTAAGAGATTAGACAATTTGGGGACTCAAGTTCTGAACTCTTTTCAGTGGATTGAAAGACAGGAAGTGGAGCACTCAGCAGTAGAATGAAAAGAATAACGTCATATGGATTTTGTAAAGGAATAATTAAAAGTGGGGGTGAAGAAATGGATGCAACATTTGAAAAAGAAGTTCAAGAAATGTGGTATCAAAGGGGGTGGGGGATGACAATGACAAGACCCTCTTGCATAGAAACTGGAATCTACTCCAGGGAAATGTGTTGTGTAGTGTTGGTGGAGTCAAATGTGAGAGAAGTTTCCAGAAGGAGTCATTAAAGGATCAGCAGAGAAAATGGAGAATCCAGGAGACTTTGGAAACAGAGGCTTCTGGAAGTAGCTTAATGGGGAAGGAGCGACGTTGTCTCCAGAGCTCCTCTCTTTTCCTATGCTGGGAACCTCTCGGCATTCAAAGGGTATCTGTAAGCCCCGTTTCAGAAATGTTTTTTCATGAAAGGACAAAACTATGTTGCTAATTGTTGTTTAAATATAATTATCTCAGTGCTTTTCATAATAATTATTACCACAATACTTTTAAAATCATCCACAAACACTTATGTAAACATTAAATGGTAAGAAAGGGGCTAGAGGGATGGCACAGTGGGTAGGGCATTTGCCTTGAATGCGGCCAACCTGGGTTCGATTCCCAGCATCCCATATGATCCCCCAAGTACCGCCAGGAGTAATTCCTGAGTGCATGAGCCAGGAATAACCCCTGTGCAACTCTGGGTGTGACCCAAAGAAAAAAGCAGAAAAACAATGGTAAGAAAGGCACAACAGTGCTTTGACTACCCTATCTTTCCATATAGGATGAAAGTAGACATTTTAATTGATCAAAAATGCCTATCATGTGATATAAAATAACTAAATTTTATTGACAGCTAAATCATAGAGTGAATGCTTAAATTCCTTCAGAGATTGCTGAAATAAAGATTTTTAATATATCCAAATTTATAGAATTTCTGATAGCACAGCGGGTAGGGCGTTCGCCTTACAAGCGGCCAACATGGCCGACCCGAGTTCGATTCCTCCGCCCCTCTCGGAGAGTCCGGCAAGCTACCGAGAGTATTCAATATGCCAGACACAGTAACAACAAAGTCTCCAATGGAGACGTTACTGGGCCCGCTCGAGCAAATCGACGATCAACGGGAGGGCCTTTATCAGTACCTCTGGATAAGAACATGTGTGTTGATACTTGAGGGACAAACAAAAGAACAAAGGAAGAGGCTGGCAATTTGAAGATCTGGAATAGAGAAATGGAAGTGTTTTTTCAGTATTTGGCAATGAGTTTATATAAGGGGAGCATAAAAAAATCACTTAGCAGGTAACAGTTTGAGGAGAGGAAAAAAGAGGAGGATGTTAAACCATTGTCTAGGGATACGATAAAGTTAGCAAGAGAACTCTAAAAGGAACCTCAGTAATGATGAAGACCAAATTGAATTTGGTAGTGTTGAATTTAAGGTGGTAGTAAAGCATGTGGTGGTGATAGAATTGATGACTTTACCCCCTTGCCGATCAGTGGAGGCCATCCTGTGGGATTCAGTTGCCATCATGGCCAGAGTAGGTGGTGCAGAGCTCTACCTACCAACACTTAACAAACCAGGTGTATCAAAACCAGATCAACCATACACAAGGCATCTGTCTCAGCCCCTGTGCTGTTTATCTGGCCCCTGATGAATGTGTATACTTAATACATGGGTAGAAGTAAGTACTCAAATATAGAATATTAAAAGAAAAATTTTTAAAAGAAATAGTAAGTAAAAGCATTTTGCTTTAGGGGTCTTCTCAAAATGTCTTTAATAAACATTACTGAGAGCAATAATGATGAACAGAAAAAATAGAGCATTGCAAATATGGATCACAAGTGGTTGAGATCCAAATAGATTATGTGCAGGATTCAGCATATAACAACTAGAATCATGAATTTGTGTCTCTTCCAATGTATAAAACTGTGTCTTTCTTTATAAAATTTCTGTTGCAAAGCAAGATCAACTTATTCTTCAAATGGGCACTAAAAGCATTGAGACGTTATGACTTAATTTAAAAAATGTTAGTGATAGTACTTGGACAAATGTTGCATTTTTTTCTAGTAGAAATCACAATCACTACTTAGCAGATTTATGTAAATCTCTTTCTACCTACATAGTTTAAACCATTTAAATCAAAGAATCCTGGTGTGCTTCTTTCAGTCAATTCTTTGAACATATATGTTTGAAAGGGATTATTTTTCTGGGAATACTTTTTACTCCTATATTGCTAAGCACAGGGTCCCCAAACTGCCCCACATTTCACAATAATGCAGCCTATTACTAGCCAGTTCTGTCTGTTCAGTAAATACCATAAATCCAAAGCTCAGCAGGTGTAATTCAGAAACTCCTACAAATGTCACCTGCCATGGTAATTTCTACCCCACATTTTTATAATAGGTCTCACAAAGGAGCTAGAATCCTATTTTTTTCCTATAAAATATGTCCCTTTGTGACTTTCCGGTCATATTTTTATGTTAATATTAGAAGCAGGAAAAAGTTGGTGAAAGTTAATATAGGGTCAATAAAGTATGGTTTCATATTATCACTTCTTAAATTAAGAATGTTAGTATTACAATATTAATATGCACAAGGCATTGTGTATGTTTCTTTATTCATGGTATATAATTTATGCATATTATATTCATTAAACGTATTATGTCCCTGGGTATTTAGCAAATGCATGTTTTGAATGTTAGTGAGTATACAATGAGCATCCTTTCAAAGTTTTGTTCTTCAGTCTACCAGTTACTCTCTCTTCACCATCCACCCCTTCCTCATCACCTTTAACTTTTTGTCATTTCTAATTTACTCATAGGGCCTGCATTACACATTTGCTTCAAGTCCCAATGTACTTTCGTGAATATATGAGTAAATTTTCTCCACGTTCACTTCCAGATATCTTGCAAAGATCAATTATCCATTCCTACACGTCTTATTCCCACATTCTTTCCTGTCCATTTTTCTGTGCTTCTCAGAATCATCCTCTTAAACTCAAAAATTTCATCCATTACAAAATAGTATCTCTTTATCTTTTATTCCAAACTAATCACTAATTGCCCTGCCTATCCCTGGTCAGCAAATAACTCACACCTCTAGTCAAATATATAACTTCATTAAAATTGGTTCACTTTGATTTCTTTGACAATAGTGATTATGTCTCCTTTATATATACCCTTATCTCTGGGCCCTATGTAGTTCTTTGTTTGGGTAGTGAACTTAATAAAAGCTCATAAAAGAGTATTATTGACTCTCAGTGTTGGTCTCTCCTGCTGATAAATGATGTCACACTGAAAAGGACTCAGAGGAAAAGTAGTAGAGAAGTATTTGAGGATTAGCATGGTTAGGCAGAAACTCTTGGAAGATCCACAAGAAAGAATCTTAGGCAATATCAACATGAACCAGACACTTAAGCGAACATTAGGAATAGACATCTGCTTTCTCCACACTCAGCACCCCGACCATACAGGGTTACTTGGGAAATCCCAAAATCTGCCTGAATACCTTAAAAGAAACCAATGGAAAGAGTAAGATTCAAGACTTTTCTTGCCAATCTAAATCTCTTTTCATTGGTTTGATTTGTCTGGTTCCTAACATCTTGTCATATCTAATCAGACCCAAGAAGAAAATCCTCATACTCTATCTCTTGCCTGGCACCTAATCATTTGAGACACAAAGACTTTATAATCTGCATATTATTTGCTATTAATAGAAGTCTTATACTTTAAACTACTTTGAAAAAGCTGTATTTCAAAACCTAGGTTCCTGGATATGCACTTTTCTCATTTTTATTTTAAAAACCCTTTACTTTTGTGAAATAAGGGTGAGTTGCATACTTATAGACGTCAAACACACATGTGCACATGCAACTGTGAAACGCAAATGAACATAACTTTAAAACTGACTTTCTTGTTAAAGCATCAAAGATCACACGAAGATCCAGCTGCCCTAAGGTTTAATTTCTATGAAGTTATTACAACAGGACATTGGGCACCATCTGACTTGAAAACATTACAGAGACGATGCCTAGTTCCTGGGTGGTATGCAGTCCACATCGAAAGATGGCTAACTTACTTTGCTACTTCTCAGGTAATGTGCTGAAATGACTTTATTTCTCTCTTTTATATCTTGATTGTGTTGCATGGATAAACCAAAAGTCTTAGTAAACATAACCACAGAGGGTGATTTATAAGTGCACATCATACACAAGGAAGAAACATCTTAATAATAGTAGTCAAAGGGTAAGTGGAAACACAAGATCTTTTGGATAGTAGGTGAACTCAAAGTTATAAATCCTCACACAGGAACTATTACGTGATTCAAAGGCAACAATTCTCAGCCATAGGGAGGCCCCACCTTTATGGAATGCAGTGTGAAGCTGCTGTGTGTCATCTGTCCTGTGGGAGGTCAAGTATCGCATTGTCACAATGGAAAAAGCTCTAACAGCTCCAGAAAGTGGGGCAGAATAAGACGGATCATCATCCATGTCCTTTGTCATCTTCATTCCAAATCAGGTCCCAAAAAACCCAAGTGATCTGGCATGAATGAGTTCATCTGAACACCCACTGTTTCTAAGTCTTAAACCCCAGGATTAGCTTGAATACTTTTACAGGATGCATGATCACACTACAAATGAAAAATCCTGATTTGACTGGACTATTGAATCACAATAATATTTTTGATTATTTCTGATTTATGCTTGTCAAGAATTATATCTCCATAATTCACAGGAAATGGTGATCATGGCAAGCTTACATTGTTTATTTGGAAGGGCATTAGGACATTAAACACTAAAATCTATTCTGAGTATTGCCTTGCTTCTTCCTATTTACTCTGACCTAATTTATTCCTATCATATCAGGTCATGGGAGACAACCTAGTCTAATTTATTTAGTTTTGTTCTTCATGAAGTGACTATTTTTGACTTTACAGTTGCTAATTATTGATGGACAGCAGCTGAGATCTGACCCAGCTACTGTGATGGATGAAGTCCAGAAGTTTCTGGGAGTTACACCTCATTATAATTACTCTGAAGCATTAACGTGAGTCTATTCTCATGCTTGATTTCATTTCCATTAGTTGCCATCATAAATTATCACTGGTAGGTGTGTTTATAGCATCATTAATACTAGCTATGAATTTATACATCATTATGTTACTCAAAGCAGTCAAAGGAATATCCTCATTATTCATGTAATGTCTCCTTTTGAATACCACATGTACTTTATCTTATAAAACATTTTACATTTCAAAAATATTCACCTTTTTGGAGATTTGACCCTGTATAAGTTTGATTAAGTAAACTTTTTATGTACCTGGCTGTCCTCGCCGGGGCCCCTTGGAGGGGAGTGGGTTGAGCTTTCCTCCCTGCCCGACCAGGGCTCCGGCAGCCAAAGACCTCCAGAACCAGCCACCACCATGCTGAGACCACTCTCCACAGGCATGAAGGTAACGGCAGAGGAACAAAAGCATGCGGTCCCGGGGCTGAAATCTCCAAGCCTGCTCGGATCGGGGATGAGCATCCTCCACCCAGATCCTCCATATTCCAGTAGGCAGGGGTCACACCCACCAACTGGCCCCCTTGGTGCTGTGTAATTCCATCAACGGCCAAGACCCAGAGACTATAAAACCCAGCTCCCGGAAGCTCTTATTATCTCATTCTTACTTTGGACAAATTGGCAGGCTACTGAATGTAACCTGCCCACACGGCAGAGTCTGGCAAACTCCCCGTGGCGTACCCAATATGCCAAATACCAATAACAATGATGGGTCTCATTCTCCTAACCCTGAATGAGCTTTGATATGGCACTTTTGAAAAAAAAAATCTCAGGGTTAGGACGAAGGAGATGTTACTGGGGTCTGCTCAAGGCAATCGATGAACAACAGGATGGTTGTGATCGTGATCATGATTTATGTACCTAGAAATTGAATCATGGGTAGAAAAGATAATGTTCTGTTGTCAAAGCCATAGTACAGCAGGTGGGACACTCGCCTTGGACTCAGCTGCCCAGGTCTGATTTTTGGTACCCCATTTAGTTCCCCAAGTCCACCAGGAGTGATCCCTGGAAAGCAAAGTGAGGAATAAGTGAGCAATGCCTGGTGTGGCCACCCAAAATTACTAACAGACAAATGAAAATATAATGTTCTCTTCACCTGTTATTTCCCATATTATATCTCCTGGGGGGCGGCCAGAGAGAGTCCCCACGGCTCTCCCCCTCACCGCCCATGTTCAGGGTGGACCTGGCCATCATGCAGCTGGGGCAGCCCATGCTATGGGGCAGAAGGTGGACAAAACGAGAGCCAAGCCGGTTGATTGATCAGATGCTGTTTATTCCATTCTTCCCACGTGCCTGCCCCAGTCTCTCTGAGCCTCCCATTCTAGTCTCACACTGGTCCTCATTCCAGTCTCCTCCTGTCTCTCCCACTCATCTCTCTGTACTCCATCTCGCAGCATGGGCTCTCTCTCCACGTGCCTGCTCCTGTGTGCTTTTTCTACATTCTTCTCCCTCTGCTCCCTTGCTAGTCTCTCCTCACTCCATCTTGCAACCTTGCTCTCTATCTCATCTCTTTCCAGCTCCTGTATCACTCCTCTCTCTACCCCAGCACTCCAGGCCCACACTGCACCCAGACAGATAGCCAAATCAACACAAGAAAGCCCTTCCTGACTGCCAGACTCAGGGGCAGAAACCACCTGGGGTATTCCAAAGCCCTTCACAACTGCCCAGGGGCAAAATACCTCTTAAGGTGTTTTTCTCCTTTCCTCAGTCCAATAGCTCTGTCAACATCTTAATACTAGTCATTTTTATATGGACACAATAAGAGATACATTGAGGCTTGCAGGGCAGCTCTCCTGGGAACATCTTGCTATACACTCAGACTACAGAGCTCAGGCCAGATTGATCATCCCTAACCCTAGCAGGATCTGAATCTAGTTATTACTTTTTGGATCATGACAGCATTTGTCCATGACCAAGCTCTTATAGTTAAGCATTAGGCACTTTGACCAGGCTCATTTCAATGCCCAGGGTAGCACATAGCTCACCGCTTGCCCTGGTTCCATCCAGTCTCTCACTGGGACTCTGCTTTTGGGGATGCTAGGAAGTAAGGGCAGTTGAGGCGTAGGTCGAGACAACAAATGCCCAGGAAGAAAATATTATGGAGAGTCAATAAACTTCCAAGTTACAAAAGCATAGCATTTACTGTCTTCTTGCTCTGAATAAACTTTGCAAAGGACATAAGGAGAAGAGAAAAACAATATTTACAAGTCAACAGAGCACAAAGAAAGAAATTACAAATAAACACAGAGGAATTGGAGCACTGTAATGGGAGCAACCCAATAAACCTAAACTACCTGAGGCTATGCAGGCAGGACAAAACAATATTATCCTACAACTTCCTAAGTTAGAAACAATATACTGAAGACAATTGTTAGCTCCATGAAACCATCAGGGGTGGGGTCAAAATTGGGGAAAGGATCCATATAGGTTTCACCCTCTATTAAAGGACGATTAACGAAATAGAACCCGGTGTAGCATTCCAGTGACCTACTGTTACCTGGCAGACCCAAACCTCCTGGTGTGTAACCAGCCCTATCCATGGAGTGTTGCGCTGGAGAACAGTGTGCTTCAGCTTCTAGTAGTGTTAGGACCCACTTAGAGGGAGAACTGCCATCCACAACAGGCTTTGTGGCCTTCTAAGTGACTTAGGCCTCTTCCAGGAACAAGAAAGGCAGAAAAAAAACAGATGCTTTTGTCAAAGATTACAACTCCAGAATGAGATTAGGTCTCCGGCATGTAACTGTCACGAAGTGGGCTAGATGTTGCAGGCCAAAACAACAACAACAACAAAAATATGTATTCTTGCTGAGTAATGCTTACTTGCTAAAATGAAAGCATAAAAAAAAACCCTGCTGAATTTAGTGCGAGGGGTTCTTGTTGAACCCTGCTGCTCCGGGTAGATACATGGACCCCAGCTAGCTGGAACAATAAACCTCGCTATGTGATTTGCATTATCGGCTCTGTTCTCTGTCCTTGAGGGGTGGTTGACTCTCGAATCTAGCAGTAGCTGGGACTGCAGTTGCGATGTGACTGTCTTGGTATGACTTGAATGACTGAGGACTTTCTCCCTCACATCTCTGACTCTTAAGCTAAAATACCTGGAAACTGACCTCAGTGAGAGGAGACATCTCTGTGGAACTTAGTGTCCTCATAGGGCCTAAGGGAGCCATAATCTTTTCTACTTGGGTCTTGACCTTATTCTACTTGGGTCCAGTTTCTAATGATTTTACCGGAAGTCACTAAAACCAGGCCATACCCCCAGAGAGGGGCATGAGTGACCCTGTCTTCATGGACTAGAGCAAGGTCCTTCTGCAGAAATGACAATAGGAGGGTAAATAATGTTGCAGCCATTGAGGGGGAAATACTGTGAAACCTAAATCAGGAGCAGTTAAAAAAGAATAAAAATCAAAAGAAACAAGATAACCAAACAAAAAACCAACTCCTCCAAATCATAGCTTTAAAGGCCATATATTTGCCTCTCCTGCAAAGCCTGATATAGAACCTATTAAATTTTAGACAAAATTCCAACAAGCCTGATTCTATAATTTCCCAGTTCATAGCAGATTAGAATCAGCAATTGGACAATTAGAGAGGGTAATGACAGGACAGGAAAAGCAGTAATATGATTGGGTTGCATCTTTTCCACTGAAACAATCCTAATGAAGTTTTTGTAACACAAAGCATGCCCCTGTAGATTAAGTAGACAGAACTTCCTGTAATATATTTTCCATTATTTGATGTTGGCCAGGATTCTCAGCCTCTCTACAGCAGTTTAGGGAATAGCTCTTTCCTATTCGCTACACTTAGTTGCTTATGGTTCGATTAACCTGCAAATTCCTACTTTTAAAGAAGGATGATAAACAAGGACAAAATGAATGCCTTTTAATATGTCTCACATATCACGAAAATGCATAACAATTGGGCTAATCAGTAGACTGAAAGAATTTGGAGAGCAGCCAGCCCATGACCTGAAGGGTGTCCCACCGTCATTGTAGAAAAGATTTTGCTTCTTCATTTCACAATCTCATGACTACTAAAACAAAGCCATAAAACAATGAATCGTTTGAACTTCGGATAAATGGCCTTTGTTAGACTCGGGGTATATAAAGTTGTCAAAGCAATAAATGAATTGAGGACAGTGTGATCATGTAGATTCAAGGTTATGACAACCCCATGAAAAAGAATTACTCTATTCTCTATGGCGCTCCTTCCTGGGTCACAGGCAGATCTCTCTCACGCCTGCTGCTGTGCAGAGCCAGGCCTGAAGCCCATCCAGAGACAGCGGCATGCCTGAGAGCAAAGAAGAGTCTCTTAGTGTGTGTATAAATATCTTGGCTTTGTTGCCAGAACCGTATTCTTTCTTACCTTAATGCAGTTAAATATTTGCATCCTGAGGCAGAAAATGCTGTTGAGGGGCACAGTAATGCCGACTTTCCATCTCATTTTGCACAGCAGGCTGAATTGTTTTTCCTCTTGGGAAATTAGTGAAAACTACAGAAAGGACTGTGATAGGCAAGGAGCAGATTGAAAAGTCCAGGTTGGAAATGACTCTGCCTTCCTGTTATCCATTTAACCGGTGATGTATTTAATTTTAATTGATAACATGTACTTGGACAACCTGGTCGGCAAGGATCAAGTCTCTAATAATAGGCCAGGCAGAGAACTGTGAAGAAAAATTCCCTCTTCTTAAATGAGCTCACATATGTGCAGAGGCAAATTGCAGGTGCACAGGTATTACAGGAATGGGCCCAGGGCAACAAAATATTCTGCAACTAATTAACTTTACATCCCAGTCAATTATGCTTCATCCTCCTAAAACATCTGCTAAGCAACAAAAATGCAAACCTTTTCTATGTTTTATGCATGCAGCAAGTCCCATAGCAATAAATTTAAATTCTCCTTCTCATTTGGATCGTTCTTTCATTTTTCCTACCTTGTTAGTACTAAACAAAAGTTCTTATATATCTGAGTTTAAACAAAATAGTTAATTAGGCCTCACATATCCCATCTTTTGTAAATGTGTGTGGCGGGAGGAGCAAAATAACATTAGGGTTTCACGTGAGAGCATAAAACCCTAAATGGTCCATTGGACTCCGATCAGATGATGGAGGTTATCAGTGAAAGAGAGGGACCATAGTGAGGAGAACAATGGACTGTAATTGGAGCTGCTGGTACTTTGGTGTGGTGGCATATAGTTCGAAGATGTATCAATTTATATCTAACAGTCTTAAACATAAATATTATGTTAATTTGTTAAGAGTGTATAGGGATCTCATTGATGTATCCAATTACATCATCTGCCTTTAACAAAAGTAATGCGGTTATCCAATATTCCACTCACCATTTCTTCAGTTTGTGTCTTGTGTTGTCTGAAAATAAATGTATTGTTATGTATTGTTACACTTCTAGTTTCTTCCTTAGGACGTGTAAATGTTCTAATTATAAAAATACAAAGTTTCGCCAAATTAGAAGGTTTAATTTATGTCTACAGTTTCAGAAGTACATTTGTCTCACATTCTTTTTGTTTGTTTGATTTTGTTGCTTTACCCAGTGGTGTGGCCCCCAAATACCACTGGGTGTATTGTATACAAAATATAATTGTCTTTAATCAATTGTCCTTAATCAAATAAATTCAATAAATATTTGTAAAACTGAATTCAAATAGGAGTTGGAAGGATAGTATAGCAGGAAGGGAGCTTGCTGGCATACCGCCAACCCGGGTTTGATCCCCAGCACCCCAGATAGTCCCCTGGGTCCTGCTAGGAGTGATGCCTGAGTGCAAAGCCAGGAGTAAATCCTGAGAACTACTACATGTGGCCCCAAATCAACAGTAACAACAAAAATCAAATTAGTAGGCTTACAAAAGGGGCTGGAGAGATAGCACAGCAGTAGGGCATTTGTCTTGTGCACGGCCGGCTCAGCTGAGCCGGGTTCTATTCCTCCGCCCTCTTGGAGAGCCCGGCAAGCTACCGAGAGTATCTTGTCCCCACAGCAAAGCCGTATTTGATATGCCAAACACAGTAACAGTAAGTCTCACAATGGAGATGTTAGTGGGCCTGCTCAAGCAAATCGATGAACAACGGGAGGACAGTGACAGTGACAGAGACAAAAGGGGCATTTCTTTTGTACAACTGATGAGACTCAATTGTACACAACTTATGGTAAAGTTCTGTACACAACTTATAGTTACTACATTGTATGATCATTTTCATATTTTATCTTTTGTAGGTTTGACCCCCAAAAGGGATTTTGGTGTCAATTATTAGAAGGAGGAAAGACCAAATGTCTTGGGAAAAGTAAAGGCCGAAAATATCCACCTATGGATCCAGAGGTAATTGTTTCCTACTCCCTAAGCCACTAGTAAAACTCTGTGAGTACCATTTTAAAATCACTGACAATTATTTTTCTTATTTATTTTCCTCTTTCTTTATTATTAATTATTATCTATATTTAGAAGATATAAAACAGATTAGTAGACAGCAATAAAAATTGCCATTGGGATGCAATTATTCTTAACTTATTCAGCAAATATGTACTTTAAAATAAATTTTGTAAGCATTATTACTAAACATTAAATATGTGTATCGGATGTCTATAATGTAGCAGTAAGGGAAGCAATGAAGATTAAAGTGTTCTGATCATAAATTACAACCTAGAAAAAAAAGTTGGATCCTGTTTGGGCCTGGCAAACAGTACCCCTTTTTAGGTGAGATCTAAATGTCTCTTCAAGAGATACCATTATTGGTCTTTCACTTAGGGTATTTTAAGAGTTTGGGAAGTTCTCTGTATTATATATTACAATATCAAAGAGAGGCTATTTAGCAAAATAGTCATGAACCAAAAATTATAGAACGGTAAATTAGTTGTAGTTATTAGTGTAGAGTAAGATACATGAGACAATGACAAATAAAACTACAAAAAAGCCAGGGAATCTCCTAATGACTGTGACTTTATGAGGAAAAATGTAGACTAGAATCTGTAGACTAGATCTGTAGACTAGACTAGCATTGGGAAACCAGTTAGCAATCAGCTAAGCCAAATTTGAGTACCTCTCCTAAGGCAAGCTAGGCAGATTGGAGGTGATTTAGGTGTTACTATGGAAATAAAAGCAGCAGAAAGTTCTTAAGGTATACCTCTAAACTTAAAAAATTTCAAAACGATTTCAAAAATCACTTTAATCTTCCAAGAAATCAATGTAATGTTCCCACTACTTCTGTAAATATTGTATCCAGAGTTTATAATCAGGTTTAGGAGAAAAAAAAAAGTAATGAAATATCTGATGAATGGTACAAGACAAAATACAATTGTCTTAAGTCCATTTCCACTGTGTACACAAAAGCTGCCAAGGGAGTTTTTTTGAAGAAAGACTCATTTGTGCTAAAATATTGGGAAGGGCTTAAGATAGATGGTAAAACACTGACCAGAAGGAGAACACATGAGTCCCGCTACCTGTACTTAAATGGGAAACATTTTCCTCTCTATTATTTTAGCAAAGACACTGAACAATATTCACTGAGTTCTAATGCAAGAAAATTGACATCGGGAGAGAAAAGTCCAATTATAAAGTTTTGGTTTTTCAGAACTTAAAACACCAAAATACCACAAAATGATTATTTTTGAGGCATTCTTGCAATACGGTTCATTATCTCGTGTTTGATTACAATATAAGAATCACAAAGAAATATTTACAATTGGGTTGGAAAGATAGTACTTGTTTATCTCTAATCATTTTATTGCCTTGCAAACAACCAACCCTGTTTTGATCCTTGGGATCTCATATGATCTCGCAAGCACCACCAGGAGTTAATACTATCACAGATCTGAAGATAAGACCTGAACATGGGTAGATGACCCCCTAACTATACTTGGCTATACTCAGGACTCACCTCTGGTGCTGTTTAACAAAATTTTATAAAATGAAGTAGTAATTCTTTGTTTTTTATTTTTATTGAAATGGCTCTATATGAGAGACCCATCATTATGGGTCTCATTCTCCTGACCCTGAAAGAGCCTTGAATGTGGCACTTTTTATAATCCCAGGGTTAGGATGAAGGAGACATTACTGGTGCCTGCTCGAGGCAATCGATGAACAACAGGATGATCGTGATTGTGATTGGCTCTATATGCAGCATTATATGTTTCAAGTGAACATTATTGTAAATTGGTATCTGAATATACTAATTAAATGATAAAATATGCGTTTTGACCATGTGTTTCACCTCCTATGATAATCATGTTTATTTTTATGCATGGTCCTATTTTTACAGGAAGTGAACAATTTCAATGAAAATTTATGGGTTTTTATTCTAGCTCACTTCTATAGATTTGATAGCATACTAATTAGTTCCTCACCCCCAAATTACTCCTCTCATCAACTCATCTCCCTCCAGAAAGATGATCAGTTCTGTGATAAACACCCTAACGGTAAAAGGAATTGGAACTGTACTGATATTAATTTTGCAACTGCACTTTTGTTCAAATCTTTTTCAGAAGATTTGTTCAAATCTTTTCCATACATGGTACCTGTGGAAAAAATACAAAGAAATCAATGTTTCTTGATGCTTAATATTGAAAAGAACTCCATAAATCATGAATATTACAATTTTATTTCATGCGTCAATAGCTTTCTTTAAGTCTTCTTTCTTTTCCTTTCTAGTCTAGAACGTTCCTCTCTAATTACTACCGAGACCACAACGTGGAGCTGTCTAAGCTGCTTCACAGACTGGGGCAGCCTCTGCCATCCTGGCTGAGACAGGAGCTGCAGAAAGTGAGATAGCATCAGAGGTTGGAACCAAGGCGCACAAGAAACTAATTTTCACGATTAAATAACAAAACATCCCCACATCTTTTATTCCCTTAGTGACACTTGTGATTGTCTACAGACGATCACGTGAACAAATTCCCTTCTATCTTTTCATACAATGGAAACAGTTCTATATGCTCGATGTGTTGGCAATTCCTAACATTAGTCCCTGTGTGAGCTAGAGGGAGGCAGTTCCATGACATTATCCACTCTTCAATGTGGGGACGATAACACAGTCCTATTCCTCTCTTAACCTAACCTTAAGGTTTCCAAAACCCAATGTGTGATGGAGAACCCTGATTATAGACAACTGACAAATCAGAATCTTTAGAAAAAGATAAGGACAGAGTTCTCTAAATGAAGTGATACCCAGTATCTGAATTAAGTTAAATTTAAAAATAACATCATTTTGTTTGAAAAAATATGTAATGCATTCTCTAATTTTGAGCAGTTACTATTTATTATATTTATATCTGTTATATATCTGTTTTTCCCCCTCTATTTTCACTCCTCTTTATGAATTTCCTTGACTTGCTGAAGAAATTGGGAAGTTGTGGCTTTCCATGTTCTCTGTGGTTCTCTTGTAGAAAAAGACCATTTGAAGGGTTTCAGACTATAACATCTTTTGGGTTTGGGTTTTTTTTTTGTTTGTTTGTTTGTTTGTTTTTGGCTTTTGGATCACACCAGTGATGTTCAGGGGTTACTCCTGACTCTGCACTCAGGATTTACTCCTGACAGTGCTCGGGGGACCATATAGTTGCTCAGAATCGAATCCAGGTCGACAAACGCACTCTCTGCTGTACTATCGCTCTGCCTCCTCTGACATCTTACTGTATTTTCAGGCAGAAAATGCCATTCTCTAAGTTTGGCATTGTATTTCCAATGGAATTTGTCAAGAGGATTGATTGGGGCAAAAGGAATGCGTGTATACTTTATAGTAACTTAAAAAATGGTCCGCTTTACATTGGCCTCAAATTCTGTCATATTAACAATATAGTTATTTCCACCTTTACAGTGATGTATTTTTTTTCACTATCCATAAAATAAAAAAAGTTCTAATAAATGGGCAATGAAAACAACCAATACGTGTTTACAGATGTAAAAGTTCTGGTGCCTTCCATGTGGAACATGTTCATCTTTTGAAAGCTTTGCTCTCCCATGTATGCCAGTGTATATACTATGGCAGAAGATTGTGTTTTTAAGTACTTACTTAAAAAATTTTATATATATGTATATATAATATCTGAAATTAACTGTTCAAATATCACTGAATCTCTGACCTAAACCCTAGCAGTGCCACCTTACTTATTTTCTAGAGAAGCAACATTCTTTTTTGTCTTAGAATTATAGGTTTCTCTCATAGTTGGAGGTTATTGTCATGCTAGTTGAATTTTTATCCCATTTGTCAATGAAGAGATATATTAAGACTTTGTTAATCTTTTCAGTGATACATGATGGTAAAATTTCAACAGAATAGTATATCAAACTGACTTTAGTAACATTACCCATCAATCCACTCTTCCTCCAGAGTAATTTTTCTATAGGCTGAAAATAGGGTTGCTTTCTCCTGTAATTTGAGAAATTGTACTTGATGAAACTCAACAGGAAACTAAAGATCCTTGTTTTTGTTCCTGTTTTAAGCAAGCAAATTAAATCTAAGAGAATCAAATGTCTTACTGATTTTACTCTCGAATTCAACTTTACACTTATACTGCTTTAAGATTTTTATGGGTTTTTTTTTTCCCTGTGGAGTTCCCACTAAATCAAGACACTTGCTCTTTTTTTAAAGAAGGTAATATTTTTCTTAAGTTACTACAAATCACAAATTATAACTTTTGCGGTCTCTGTAATGTGAGGCTCAATTGTTATTATTACTTAGGTGAATATATGCTTCATTACATTCCACTAAACACTCAAAAATCACAATTATGTATGTGAGCTTCTAACATTTGATTTGTTTACTAGTTTCCTCTAATTTATATTTAATTCCTTCTTTCTTAAAATAGATTAAAATTTTTTTCACATGTGATAAAAGCAATATAGGAAAGAAGAAAGATATTTTACATATAAAATAAAATTCAAAGTTTTCCAACTCATCACCACATACATTCAATTTAACTCATTTTCTACATTTTCTTTTTTTTCAATGACATATACATAGTATCATTCACTGACTACAGATACATGAGTATAAAATCTCCCCAAAGTCAACTGGTTTATACCATTTCTTTCATTCTGTGCATACACTTTTCACACTAAGATTGATAATGAAGGCAACAAAGTTAATTTTAATTATATAATTTATCTTCATTATTAACTGTTTATAAGAACTCAGGGCAACAAGAAATTATAATCAGGAAAAAATATATATTTTTTGCTTTTGGGGTCACACCCAGCGATGTACAGGGGTTACTCCTGGCTCTGCACTCAGAAATTAGTCCTGGCAGTGCTTGGGGGACCATATGGGATACAGGGGATCAAAAGCAGGTGGGCCATGTGCAAAGTAAATGCCCTACCTGCTGTACTATCGCTCCAGCCCCAGGAGAAAATATTTTTAGGAATATCTTGATTTTCTTAGTCCTCACCTCTAATCTTATTAAAGACTTTACTAATTTACATTAAATAAAGACAGAATTGAATTAAATAAATGACTTATTTAATATTATGTTATACTTAAGGTTTAAAATTCTCTAAATTTTAAAGTCTATTTTACAGTCTTGCATGATATATATTTTAATTTTTAAAAACTTCCTAAAGCCTTTATGCAACTTAATATTTACTCATTTCGTCTCCTATTTTTCTCAGTTGCCTAACACACAAATACAACCATTGATTACTTTGAATTAATAAAGATATAAACAATATTTAAAAACAAGATCACATCAAAGCATAGTATTTGCTTCTCAAATACCAGTCTCTAACAAGTCTATTACAAATCTCATCTAAAAACAAATTTTGATTTTATTTAACAGTTCCCCAAGAGAATTAAATTAGCAATAAGATGTAATGCTAGGGAGAAAAGCTTATTCTCTTATCACTATATTTTTCTGATAAGTAACATAGTCAGTAAGAGAGTTCATTGATTCAATTTAAGTAAACCTATTTATATTTGTCCTATATAGTTTTTATTCTTCTCTGCCACTGTTTTTAAGATGTTATAGTTACTTGTTTACCATGAATTTTTACTTATTTTAAGTTATACAAACAATTTACAGCGAAATAATATCTTATAAATTCTTGTCCTGGTGACTAAATTAACAGATTTGATTATGAAGTTATCTTAGAAAACAAATATTTAGAACAATGATCTAAAGAAAGATCTTTCAAAAAAATCTAATGGTCTTGCTCATAGGATTTTATCTCAACTATAGAAATACAACTTAGTCCTGGATGTGTATATTGAGATATATGGAGATATATCTATTTATATATCTCAATCTATATGTGTATAAATATGTGTCCACACACACATATATATGTATATGCAAATATATATACATATACATATGCCAAACAGTGTTTTCTTGTTTGAGTTAGTGAGATGAGTGAGAGAATTTGAAAGAGAATTGCATTTACTGAACATTTTAAACAATTGATACAGCACTTCTCCAAAGTAAATATTACAGCTGGTATGGTCACTAAAGGAATCGTTCTCCCTGAAACACATGTTTTTGGCAGTAGATGAATCTTTTCCCTTTCCTCTTTCTTTGTTTGCTATCTTTATGCTCCCTAAATTCCAAAAGTATAACAGGTATAACCAGAAATTTAGAAAAGCAGACTTTGTGTATCTGGGTTCGCATCCCACTCTGCCTATCACTCTCTGTGTGGCCTTGGATAATTTGTGGTATTTCCCTGAGTCAGCTTTCTTTTCTGTAGAGACAATAAATATTGCTCACTGGGTTATTGTAATCATTAAATGAGATATATTTAAATAACATATATCAATGCTTGATGTAATTGTACTGGAATATGTTTGTTACAAATATAATGTATAATATTCAAACCCTTATCTCTTCTTTCATCAAACAAGAATGTTTTTCTACTTTCTTTAATAATAAAAAATGTATATCTTAAACATATAATTAACTGCATTTGGTTGAAATGGGGAAATGTCTTCCCCATTACTATACAAAAACAAGCTTTATACTGATTTTTGTCTTCATTCTCATCTATTTTCAGGGTTAGGTAATTCCATCTCAGTTCACTCTACTGAAGTTCCTTTGCCCTTTTCTCGTGTCTTGATCTTCATCAGTTTATTCACTAGAATACCTTTTTCTAATGTGTGTTCATATCTCTCTCTTAAAAATCTTGCAACCTGATTGATATTCCGTCAGGAGTATAAGATCCATAGGTACAAATTCATCAAACTATAGAGAAAATTCACAAAATTTTACTAAAAATAATCTATAGTTATGTTAAACTATAAGTTATCAGAATTAGAGATGTCTTTGTTTCTGTATTTCTCATGCACTCAAAATAAGGAAGGTGTTCTTAAACATATACTTTATCTTACATCTTTACACTGCTAGAAAATTAAAGTCAATTTGCATAAGTACAACTTAAAAATATAGTCATTTTCACGTTCTTGGCACCGATACATGTTTTCCTGTGTTAGGGTTCTTTGTGTTAGGGGCATTGCCTGCTCTCTGGAAGGGTCTCATGTTTGCACTCCTGAGTCACCTCTACTGCTTTAACAAAGCCAGAAAAACTCAGCACACTAGGAATTGAACTGCATCCACTGATGCTCTCTCAGGTTGGCCCGTAAATGTCAAGTGCTACTTCTTACAAATGCTTTCTTATAATCAAAACAAATCTAAGAAGTGTCTGTCTATGTACACTTTTGTGTGGAGCTATATGCAGTTATAGAACTAAAGAGGATTCAATACATTGAAGAGGGTAAGAAAATTATTGACTTACTATTTGACCATTGAGCCCATGAGTTTTAATACTTCTATAGAACTGGAGTGATAGCCATCAGGTAGGCCTTGCACGTGGCCACCGGAGTTCAATTCCTCTGTCCCTCTCAGAGACCCCGGCAAGCTACTGAGAGTATCCCACCCCCATGGCAGAGCCTGGCAAGCTACCAGGGCGTATTCAATATGCCAAAAACAGTAACAACAAGTCTCACAATGGAGACCTTACTGGTTCCCACTCAAGCAAATCGATGAACAACGGAAGGACAGTGCAACAGTGCTACAGAAAAAGAAAATCATACTAACTTACTAGTCTAATGACTTGCTTAAAGTGTCTGAATTAATACTTCAAACAAAAAAAAAGGATAGATAGAATTATGTCCAAAATTTTTCCAGTTTCTTTATGACTTCAAGGGGAAGGAAGATATCTTCAAGTAAGCAGAAATGTTTATGAACGCACGTTTATTTCTAGCACATTAACCCTGGTCTCCTTTTTCTTAAATCTTGCAAGTCTTTTGTTTTGTTTTAGAATATCTTTAGAATATCACACAGAGAAGTGATGAGTGCTAACTTCTGGCTTTGAAAAAACTTGGGAGTCACTCATGGCAGGATTCAGGCTGGTATATGGGGTGCAAGGCAATTCAGGCAAGGCCAGCACCCTACCCACTGTGCTCTCTCCAGCCCCAGTCTTGCAATCCTGATACACTATATAAATTTACTTACAAATAAATTATAAATGTATATGGTCTATTAGGACTAAGCCTAAGCTCTAAAATACTGCATAAAAGAGAAAACAGGAAGATAAAAGAACCGTGAGTGCAATTTGAGGTCTACCATTATTTCTCATAGGATTTAGTGAGAAAAATCTCTTGACTTTGTGTAAACACCAACAGTGTTTCCAGAGAAGTAGAACTAAACTTTTAAACAGTTCTTACCTGAAGCAAAGGTGACATTTTGGTATCAGGTCACATAGATGTGCAACTGAGGATGTACAGAGAAAGTCCATGTTGGGTATCTGACTGCATTTTCCTGTTACATAGTGTTTGCTAATGACGATGTTTCCCAAGTCAAAGTTAGTATAGTACATGGTCGGGACTGTGTCAGAGATAGACTTCTCATAACGCATTACTAGTTAAGTTTCCAAACCAATGTATTTCAGTTCATCTAAGTTATATGAAATAAGCTTTCATCATCCTCTTCTTTACAGCATGAAGATGAAGGTGTGTTGTCTCTCTGTCTTTCTAGGTAATAAAATCTCCACAAAACATAATTATCACCTACCCAGACCAATTAAATTCCTCCAGCATGTGATTGCCTGAAAATCACAGTCTTGCCCACAGGACATTTTAACCTTTTGAATAAATGAAGTCTATGTAAACTTCTGTGTCTAGAAGAGATAACGTTTCCTATCATGAGATCCTGAATACATTAGTTTCCATTTCAATAGTGTGACAAAGCTAAAAAAAAATATAACTGTCCATGTGAGTGCTAGCGACAAACAGACAACAAGCACACACTTCCCTGCCACCTCCCTCAGTCACCTCCAGGCAACGTCAAGTGTCTAGCAGTTTATGTTCCACCCTTTGAAATAAACCAGCATCTATCAACCACTCTTGCTTTCCAGGGCAGAAGTCCACCAAACACTTCTAAACAACTTTGAACTAGAGAAGGTGGCACATGAACTTCAAGAGCCAAAGTCCCAGCTCAGTCCTAATTATACCATAGCATGGGGGGGTTATCTGAGCATTTTCTATAGCTCATGGTGCAATAATTTCCTTCTCTTTACATTGCAAACAATCATAACATCTAATCCACTGTATCACTGTATTACTGTCATCCTGTTGTTCATTGATTTCCTCCAGCAGGCACCAGTAACGTCTCCATTCATCCTAGCCCTGAGATTTTATCAAGTGCCACATTGGAAGCTCCTTCAGGGTCAGGGGAATGAGACCCATCATTGTTACTGAGTTTTGGCATATAGAATACGCCACAGGGAGCTTGCCAGACTCTGCCGTGCAGGCAGGATATACTCGGAAGCCTGTCAGGTCCTACAAGAGTGAGAACTACACAATAAGAGGTCATGGTCATGCACTTCCAGGAGCTGGGTTTTATAGTCCCTGGGTCTTGGCCATTCATGGGATAACATGGCGTGGGAGGCAGTTGGTGGGTGTAATGCCTACCTATTGGAAGATGGGGGATCTGGGTGGAGGAGGCCCAGTCCCAATCCGAGCAGGCTTGGAGAACTCAGTCCTGGGTCCTGAACACCTGGGTTCTTCTGCTGGTTCCTTCATGTCTGAAGCTCATCCAAACATGTGGAGAGTGGTCCTAAGCATGGCTGTGGCTGGTTCCAGAGGTCTTCAGCTGCCGGGGCTCTGCTCAGGGCGGGGAGGGAAACTCAACATCTAACCCATTAGAGTTATAGTCAAGACTCAATGAGTTCAAAATATGACAGTACCAAAAAATAATAACTGATGCATTGCGAGCATTCTTTTCTATTAGTAATGTGCTTGTATGTATCTATTTAAAGATTCACAATACATAGGGGTATGGTGCTGCCAGCAGGTCAACCAGTACCTGTGGGAAAAGTTCATCAGCAGCCTAATGGTGCCTTCAGGCTTCCTGATAGCCCAAAATTGCCGCTGTGCCCATGGCCAGACCCCAACAACTTGGGATCAAGTTTACCATGAAATTAAATGGCCAAAAGTTAGGTATGTGGGAGCCACACTCACAAACCACCTCTGGCTCAGCTATACAATCTCTTTTATTGGACTTATTTCAGAGACCCATAGATAAATCTTGAAAGAAATTAAAAGCCATAGTTAATCTCTAACCTGCACATGGCTGAACAGACTGAGGTAAATCTTAGGGGGATGGGTTGGCCTGGTGACCCGCCCAAGCAGAGGCCCCAGCAGTCGCTTGCTTCCACAATCCAAAATCGCTTCCACAATGCCAAACCCCTGACCTGACTCCACTGTCTCAGGACAAAACTCACCAAGATATAATCTGTTGAAAATTCTGGCATGTGGGTTTTATGACTGAAATCTCCAGGCTTTCTCAGAGCTGGGGTGGGCTACCTCCCCCACCTCCCAATACACATGAAAGCACTGGGTAAATTGGAGGGGGTGGGTTGGCTTGTGCCTACCCAAGCAGAGCTTCCCACAGCTACTTGCTTCCACAACCAAAATCACCACCACACCCCCAGCCTGACTCCACCATCTCAGGATGGATCTCACCGAGATATAATCTGTTAAAAATTTTGTAATGTGGATCTTAACACAGCAAAAACCCTGACCCAGAGACACAGCAGCAAGTCCCTGAAGACACCACAGCACTGTAGATCTCTCTGGTCCCCATACCAAGCCAATTTCACCAATTTCTTTGTCTGGGCACCCCAGACGAAGCAGGTGCAATCTCCCCACCTACTCCAGATGGAATTCCAGTGACCAAGAGCTTCCTCAAACAAGGCCCAGGTATGCGGGTTCCAGGACTGAATCTTCAGGCCACATGATGGTAGAGGATCTGGGCTGACCCTCCCCAGGTCCCCACCTGCCCAGCAGATTAGCTCTCACACCCACAATTTGCCTCCAGTTGCCATCTTAGTGCACCAATAGCCCTGGCCCAGAGACTCCCAATTGAATTCCAAAATGGATTAGTGCTATACAGAGATATCTCTAGAAGCCAACCATTTACAATCTAAAAATTTACATTTATAATCACGACTGTGCGAGATCTCATGATATTCAAAATGATCAACAGAAAATAAATTATCTAGCATCTGCCCCTGGTAGGTAGGCTTGAATGGTGGTGGGAAATTTCAAGCAAAACAGCACTGTAGCACTGTCCTACCATTGTCCATTGATTTGCTCGAGTGAGCACCAGTAACGTCTCCATTGTGAGACTTGTTCTTACTGTTTTTTGGCATACTGAATATGCCACAGGAAACTTGCCAGGATCTGCCATGCGGGCGGGATACTCTTGGTAGCTTGCTGGGCAATCTGACCAAGGAATCGAACCCGGGTCGGCCATGTGCAAGGCAAACGCCCTACCCACTGTGCTATCACTTCAGCCCCAGTGATACAATTTAAAAAAAAATGTGGAGTTCATGCCCAATGCAATCAGCTTAATCAATGGCTGAACAAATAGCAGTAGTCCTACATTATTAAAAAAGTAAAAATAAAAAATAAAAATAAAGATTCACAATGCACAGTTCTATTTAAATATGTTCCTGAAGTGTTGACTTCATATAAAGTTGCTATGAAATTAAGTATAGTGGCCAAGAAAGAGTACAGTGGTTTAAGTTCTTGCCTAGCATACTTCCGATATGAACCTGATTTCCAGCAAAACATCATCCCCTAAGCACTGCGGGTTGCAGTTCTGAAGGGCTCCTGTCCTGCTGGAGTGACTTGATACCCATATACCTACCACATGACCTGACCTGCTCCACATACATTCTTATGCTGAACCACCATCCAGTTGGCTGAGAATTGCTCAAAAAAATTAAATTAAAAAAAATTAAGTAAAATTTACTATATACATCAATACAGGTAGGGTGTTTGCCTTGCATGCTGCTGAGACAGCCAACTGAGTTTGATCCCTCCGCTCCTCTCAGAGAGCCTGGCAAGCTACCGAGAGTATCTTGCCCGCATGGCAAAGCCTGGCAAGCTACCCGTGTCATATTCAATTTGCCAAACACAGTAACAACAAGTCCAAGTCTCACAATGGAGACATTACTGAGCCCGCTCAAGCAAATCAATGAACAACGGGAGGACAATGACAGTGACAGTGACATCAATACAACTATCACCACAAGCCAGGGTTAATAGCATAGCAAGAACAAGGACCTGGAACAGCTTTGATCCCCTTTACCTTTAGATAGCATACCAAGAACAAGGTCATGTCTGTAAACTAGTTTTGTTTGGTTCACAAAATTTGGGAATAACAGAATGGATTGTTTTGTCTTGTATAATAAGCTGAAGAAGGAAATCTGAAAATAGCATTGATAAACCAAAGTCTAAGAGGGATGAATAAAAATTAATAGAAAACCAAATATTCTCATCAAAGATAAGTCCCTTGAAATAATGGAATTATTCAATAAGTATCCAGAATACTAAGAGAATGGGCTGGAGCGATAGCACAGAGGGTAGGGAATTTGCCTTGCTCGCAGTTGACCCGAGTTCGATTCATCTGCCCCGCTCAGAGAGCCTGGCAAGCTACCAAGAATATCTTGCCCACATAGCAAAGCCTGGCAAGCTACTGTGACGTATTCGATATGCCAAACACAGTAACAACAAGTCTCACAATGGAGACGTTACAGGGCCCGCTCAAGCAAATTGATGAACAACGGGAGGACAGTGCTACAGTGCTACTAAGATAATATACAAATCAGATCACCCTATTAATAAAAATGACATAAAACTGCCTAGGGGAGAAAAACCAAAAGAGATGTCCCAGAAAACTGGAAACTTAGAAAACATCACCTTTGTTCTTAATTACACAAAAAAGAAAGTGTATTCTTTTAAATTGGGGGCCATTTAACAACGATTTACTCATGGGCAAGATTCTGAAATACTGTGAATTTCCTCATCGGATTTGGATGTCAAAGACATATATTATATGGGGGAGGGAGGGTGTTTTATCGTGTTATCCTCTGTTTTTATTGAAGCAACAATGCATTATAACATTATATATTTTTTCCTTGTGCATCATTAAAAGTCAATGTATGTCTGTGCTACATTTATTACAATGCACTCAAATTTTCTATTCCCTGCTTAAAAGTGTCCATAATAGAGACAGGATGCTTGGGGCTGGTAAAGATTGGAGGGTGGGGTTGCAGGAGGGAAACTGGAGACATTGGTGTGGGAAATGTTCACTGGTGAAGGGTTAGGGTTGAGCACTGTATGACTGAAACCAAGTCATGAGTAACTTAGTGTATCTCACAGTAGGAGAAGCAGAAGTTAAAGAAAAAAAAATCAAGGGAGATGAGTTAGCGAGATGATATTATTGTGGTGGTCCTCAGGGACTATGAGTGCCGGGATCAAACCCAGGCTTCCTGTATTTTTGTGCTAATATGCACAAATGCATAAATGTTAATATGCACATTAGCATATTGAGTCATCTCTGACCTTTGTGTAAGAATTTTTTTTCTAAAATAACATACCATAGATCGTATTATTTAAGATTTAAACTGTCCCTGGCGCCGTGTAATCCCATCAACAGCCAAGACCCAGAGACTATAAAACCCTGCTCCCAGAAGAGAATAGCTCAGAGTCTCCTGCCTCCGGGCCTGGCTGTCCTCACTGGGGCCCTTTGGAGGAGGGTGAGTAGAGATTCCCTCCCCACACCGAGCAGAGCCCCGGCATCTGAAGACCTCCGGTTCCAGTCACAGCCATGCTTAAGACCACTCTCCACACTTTCAGACAAGCCTCACTCATGAAGAGACTGGCAGAGGAACCCAGGTGTGCGGGACCTGGGACGTAGATTTCCAAGCCTGGGGCCTCCTCCACCCAGATCCCTCACCTTTCAGGTGTTACATCCACCAACTCCTCCCCCCGGCCCCCGCCCCCGCACGCTGTGTAATCCCATCAACGGCCAAGACCCGGAGACTATAAAACCATGCTCCCGACATCTTATTATCTAGGTCTTATTCTGATGAACCTGGCAGGCTACCAAAAGTATCCTGCCCACACGGCAGAGTCTGGCAAACTCCCTGTGGCGTATTCAATATGCCAAAAAGCAGTAAAAATGATGGGTCTCATTCTCCTGACCCTGAAAGAGCCTCGAATGTGGCACTTTTTAAAATCTCAGAGCTAGGACAAAGGAGACATTACTGGGGCCTGCTCAAGGCAATCGATGACCAACAGGATGACAGTGACACAGAAGATTTAGAGGAATTCAGATATTTCCATTTTTTTTTTGAGATCTCAAATATAAAGGTAAGGAAACCTAGCTTTTAACAACAATGGGTTAACATTTGTTTTAATACCTTGATAATCAAAAGTGAGAAACTCCAAAGTAATAAAGTTTAGTGAAGCAGCAAATTATTGAACTAGTACTGTCAGTATATTTAGAAGAAATAAAAGACTTCTAAAATGAACAATTTTGGTGGTTCACTTCTCCATTTTGTCCATAACATTTTAATAAAACTTTTCAGGGAAAAATGTAAATCAAAAATCCCAATAAAACAGGCTTAAAGTGTATTAACGAAAAGATTTTGTTGTTCCTGTTATCAGAAGCTGGGGGATGGAAGTAGGAATGATGGTTTTCCATTTGGTTTAGTTTTGTTGTTCTATGGTGTTGGGGATTGAATCCAGAATCGCAAATATACAAGACATGTGCTCTACCACTAACATCATTGCTGGCCCAAAGAGATGTTGTTTATGTTGTTTATTAGTTTGTTACTTTCAGTATGGCTCATACATTTTATTTCTCTGAGTTACATGACCTATTATCTTTCTATTCCCTCTCTCTAGATCATGAAATTACTTGAGTTTATGGGCCCTAATCAGAACTTCTTTGTTAAGATCGTTGTCCATAGGACCAAAATCTCAAAAGACAGTGTCACAATTTTTATTTAACATGAATAAATTAAAAACAAGCCCCTTGTCTTTGGTCCAAAGCCCAGCAGCTCAAGAATGGCTTCAGCTCCTGTTTTACTAAAATAGATAAATATAGAAACCCAATAGAGTAATGCAGAGTTCATTTTGCATTTATACAAAATCTAATCAGTGGAGAAGGAAAAGGTAAGGGAGGAAGTTTTGCTCTGTGCTATCATCAAGAAACCCATTGTTCTTTTGATATCTTTTAACACATTTGACTCCATTATTGCTGAAGGAACTTGACTACCCAGCCTACAAGACAGAAGGGATATTCAAATCATTTAGGAGAGCTTGGTGGTCCTAGAGTCGTAGATCTAGATATTGATATATAACACTAGCACATTGGCCAGGATTTGGTCACAGAGCTACATTTTACTGAAAGGTGATAGAGATGGAGAAATGTAGTAGAGTTGTTTGTCAAGAAGAAAGAGATACAGGATTGCTAAATAGTTAGATAGAAAACTAGCATATGAAGAGAGAATGGGTATATTTGGAGGCCAAGAGATAATATAGGTTGAGTCAGATGCCTTGAATGTGACAACGAGCAGTTGAATTCCCAATATTATCTGGTCCCTGAGCACCATGGGACCAGATAATAGTGGGAAGGGTCCAGATACCTTAAGCATCCCAACTACATGGAGGTAATTTCCAATCCTTCAGCATCTGAGTAGCACCTGATCCTTGAACCTCCAGCCACCAGCTGGCAGAAAATCACCAGGAAGACCCTCTTCAAAGAACAAAAATAGGAATATTGTAACCCAACTTTGACTATAGACAAGGAACATGAAGCGTTAGAAAGAGCAAGAATAAACTTCAAGAACTTATTTGTCTTCAGATCTATCATCAAAAAAAAAAGAGAAAAGAAAAATTTCTTTTTTAATTAAAAATATTTTTTTCATCAATAGAACAATTGGAATGAGCTGCTTGGAAGAGAAGTAACTTTCATACATTTTAAAGTGCCTAAAAGTAGACTGGATTGGAATTCTAAAGGAAAATTATAAATACAGCCTAAAATTCCAACCTGTCTTCCTTTTCAGTCATCTTGAGCAAGCTTTTTAATAGAAAGGAAAGAGAGAGAACGTAACACTTCATAGAGCATGACAGCTAAGGTTTTGTTGGCTAATTGATCATCTATTCTTGTAGACACTTTTCTTTTTGTTCGCTTCTTTAATTTGTTCTTGTTTTAAAGAATGCTGCGCAACAAGTCTTAATCTTATCTATGGACTAGAAAAGAAGCACATAGATGTGTTGGAGACTTATATCAAACCAAACTTTTATAAAGGTGGAGAAATTATTTTCATTTCCAAATCACATCCTTACATAAAAGGCATAATTTGTGTATGAGCTATGTGTTATACAGTAAATAATTTAGAATGATATTCCTAAAATACAGCAAGCATGCTACAAAGCAACGTTATTGCAAAGCTTGAAAAACAAACTTATCATAGATGGGGAGGCAGTATTATTATCTTTTTTGAGTTTCTTCACTTCTAAAAGCAGTGAATAAATACTTTCATTTTGTCTGTATCATTTTATTCTTCACATTATGACACATTTACCTCCCATCTCCAAATCCTTCCCTTTTTACTTGGCTTTATGATTCAGCTTCTCCGATAAAAGTTTTATAGCAGAAGTCTAATGAATTAGGCCCTACAGAAAGGAAAGTAAATTGGTCTGTTTCAAAGCTCAAAGCTACAGCGGTAAGTTCTAAGGTTTTATTGTACATCCTCTCAGTGCTCCAGAGAGGATATGAATGTCTTTGCTTCCCAGCCTCCTTTACAACTCTGTTATAAAGGCATGAACTGCTAAGATGGCAGAAAGCCAGGGATTCACAAGGCAGACAAACAAGAAAAGCACTATTGGAATCAATAACATATGCACCATGGGATACAGGCGGTTGTGTGGTCCATGTGAGAAACTATTTCTCTACCAGTGTGGCAAGGGTCTGAATCATTGGGTCAAGAAAAACAAAGAAAAGTACAACAACAGTCTTAACCCTTCAAGGTGACCCTGTGTGATGATAGCCTGTCCTTCTTCAGGACTTCTTAGGTATGAGGAAGCAGTACTTAGGGAGAGAGGGTGTGTGACTTACTCTGAGTCCAAGCAAGAAACTTTGGAGAGATTTCTAAAATATGATACTTGAATTTTTTCAATGTTTAGGTTCTAAAAAGGGGACTATTTCAATTGTTGCTTTAGATTTATCTAAAAAGAGACTATTTATCTCTTGGGGACATGAAAGCGGGTTGGAAAGATGATCCTTATTTACTGCCAGGCACTGTGATACTATTCAATTGCCCCAAAGACAATGGTTCTGACATTTGGTTAAGAGAAGCAAAAGAACTCAATTCACTGGCTCCTTCCTTGATGAAAACAAGCCCAAAAGAAAGGAGTGACTAGAAATAGCACTAACGTTAAGCAAATGACATTCTCAGTTGGTATAGGTGAGAGTTATTTTCCTTACATAATTTATCAAGTCATAATTTAGGAATGGATCATTTTAAAGGGTTTTGAATGTAAATGGAACAAGCGGAAAAACACAAATGAAAAGTTGCTAAATATTCACTGTTTTCTTTTTAATATACTTAAATCATTTAAAAAACAAATGAGAAAGTAAAGTTAGTTTGGGCAATTGGCAGAGAACTTTCATTCAAATGATCATCCTAATACCTTAGAAATAAACAAAAATTTTGAGGACTAACTACAAAACTGGCAAACTTTAACATATTTCAGTTTAAAAAATCATTTTTTCTAATGTTAATGAAGTTGAAATATGTTTTAAGATATATTCAGTTTACCATTATTTGTCCATATATCTAAATACATAGTCAAAATATTTATTATCCATGTGTAAAATGTTCTTGAATAGAAAAATGTTTTTCTCTTACCTATATGCATGAATATTGTCATTATTCTGCAACTGTAGACCAAGTATATAAGGTAGCAATCTTATTAACCAAACTCATTCCCAATCATATTAATAAACCTTTCACAATCATTATAAAGAACAACTTATATAGATACATCAGAATTATTTTGTTTCGTACAGAAGCTGTTACAAATATCATCCTATCTTGTATTACTAGTTTCCCCAGAAGAAGCTTTACTTTCCATGTTAAGAAACAATGTGAATAGCCAGAATCTGAAAATAACTGAGTGCCCAAGAACAGATGACTAGTTACATCTATGCAATGGAATACAATAGGGTTGTTAGGAAAGATTAAGTCATGAAATGTGTCTATAAGTGGATGGTCATGGAGAGGTCATTCTAAGTGAAAAGAGTCAGAAAGAGAGGGACAGACATATATTCCACAAATGCATTTATTTGTGAAATATAAAATAACATAATATGAGACTGACACCCAAGGACAATAGACGCAAGGATCAGGAGGATTCCTCCACAGTTGGAAGCCTGCCTCATGAACTGGGGGAGAAGGTAGCTGGAATAGAGAAGGGATCACTAAATCAGTGATGGTTGGAGGGATTGCTTGGGATGGGAGGTGTGTGCTGAAATTAGATAAAGGACCAAACATGATAGCCTCTCAATATCTATATTGCAAACCATAATTCCCAAAAATAGAAAGTTTAGAGGAAATTGTCTGCCATAGACGCAGGGGGAGGGTTCAGAGGGGGTGGGAGATACTGGAAACATTGGTGGAGGAGAATGTGCACTGGTGGAGGGATGTGTGTTCGATCATTGTATGACTGGAACACAAACATGAAAGTTTTGTAACTGTATCTCACGGTGATTCCATAAAACAAAAAAAGAAATGATATGAAACTCAAAGGTGCCATATTTATCAAATACCAAACTATAAAAATGAGGATAGCAATACATTTCTATTGAAATATTACTGTGTCAAACTTTGTCAATCATCTCGTTGTTTATGTATATTGTTAGACTTATTCTTATTTTTCCAAAAGTGTTACATTTCTTCTTGTTTGTTTATTCCCTAACATAAAATTTAATTTTGCTAGCAAGTACATAAACATGTTAATCCTGTTAAGGTTTTGAAGGAAATTGCATTATTCAGAAGATATTACTTTCAAGTAGTTTTTAATTATTCAGTGTTTTCATTTAAAACATTGTCTTCTTTTATGTATGACATTATTGTAGATATAAAATAAGATTTTCAAGATGATTTAATATCAGTTCTGAATTTTTCCCATGAATTTTGTAATTTAAAAATAAAATCTTGTGCTTGGGGAGAATTTTCACCAGTGTAATGTTTAAAGAGTTCGTTTGTGGAAATGGAGGGTGATTAAGAGGAGAGGGAATCCCCAAGTGACACTGGAGTCCCTGAGGCCCCTTTGGTGAATCCCAACCAACTCAGCTGTGGCTCAAGGCAAGAGCCTAAGAAGAGGAGGCTGTCCCAGCACTATGGCACCATAGATGCCCCCTATCACCTCAGTGGTGCTAAGGGCCTCCAGGGTTGCACCAGTCATACTCAAGGTCCAGGTGGTGGCAGGGCTCAAACCAGCATTGGTCACATGCAACACATGTGCCTTGACCCCAATGCTGTCTATCCTTGCCCTCAAAGTAGCACTGCACTTCAGCACTGTCCTCCCATTGTTCATCGATTTGCTCGAGTGAGCCCAGTAACGTCTCCATCATGAGACTTGTTGTTACTGTGTTTGGCATATTGAATATGTCACGGGTAGTTTGCCAGGCTCCGCCATGCGTGCAAGATACTCTCGTAACTTGCTGGGCTCTCTGAGAGGGGCAGAGAAATCAAACCCGGCTCCACCGGGCCAGCTGTACACAAGACAAACACCCTACCACTGTGCTATCGCTCCAGTCCATTTTATTGTGATTCCCAGGGAAGTGAATCGGGAGATCATTTATTGACGTGATTTGGGAATTCTATATTGGCTTTACATATTGTGTTATTGTTTTGCATTTGATTTCCTTGAGTTTCTTTTGAGAGTGGGTGAACCACAGCCAGTGCTCAGGAAAAGGGGGTGGGAGGGGCTAATCTCAGTGATACTTAGTGTTATTTGCATAGGATACAGTTTAATGCTTACATCTAGCTGTGCAGTGGGTTTTGGGAGCAGTGAATTATCCCCCTGTGCTTGGGCAATAATTTTCACCAGTGTATTGTTTAAAGAGCTCATTTGAGGGAGGGGGATGGTTAGGAGGAGAACGGAGGCCAAAGGCACCTGGTACCATGCTGTGCAGGAATGGAGCCCCTGTGGGCAAATTCTGTACCCCCACCTGGCCCCAATCCTATCTCCCATTCTTTCCTTGAGTTTCTTTAATGGAAAAGACTTTAATCAAATAATCATGAAAATTTAAGTGCTTCCCAACATGTAGCCATTGAACATTTTACATTAGCATTAAGTTTTTCAGAATGAGTGGTTGAGAGATGTATGGCTGGTGGGGCAATTGTCTTGCTTGTATGACCTGGGTTCGAGCCCTACTACCATATATGGTCCCCAGGGCCCACGAGGAGTGATCCTCGAGCACAGAGCCAGGAGTAAGTCCTGAACACAGTCAAGTGTGGCCCAATTACAAACAAACAAAAACCAGAATGATTAAAATCATATTTCAATTTAATAAAATACTAGAGTTAGAGAACTTAACTGGATTGGATTCAACTCTTCTTACTCACCAGGGAACAGAGAAGCCCACGATGCTCCAAGTCATCAGCTCAGAAATAAGCTTTTTTCAGGTTCAATTGATAGAGAAAACATGTTTGGCATTACATTAACATTTAAAAGTTCAATGGCCTCTGTAGCAATGAGTATCACTTGTGAATTGGGACCCATACACTCCCACCACTTTGTTGTCTAATGTTCAGAAAATATAATCCAACTTACAGGATATAGCTGCCACATTAAACAATCTTGTTTTGCACAATTTAACTTAGGGAGCTGTGTTTCTATGTAATTTATAGCTAGATAAGTAGCAAATGTTTTGGGCTAGAATCCCACAGTGTTTGATATTTTAAGTTAACAATTCAAAGCAGATATGGCATTTATGTAATAGCAGAACATTTTAAAAGATCCACAAGATAAAAAAATATTACATCTTGATTGTGTTCTGTTTTAGGGTATTGTTTTATTCTTACAAAATTATTTTATTCTTATAAATCTTGTGGTTTGATGGTTATTTTTATTCTTTTGTTTTGAGTCACACCTGCCTGTGCTCAGGACTTACTTCTGGCTCTGTGTTCAAGGATCACACTGGTGGGGCTTGGAGAACCACTTGTGGTGCTTGGAATCTAATCAGTTTATCCATGGTCAAGGCAAGCACTCTACTCACTCTACTATCTCTTTGATTTTGTGTTTTTAGGGAAAAGTAAAGTAAAGGCCCTCCCGTTGATCATCGATTTGCTCGAGCGGGCCCAGTAACGTCTCCATTGGAGACTTTGTTGTTACTGTGTCTGGCATATCGAATACTCTCGGTAGTTTGCCGGGCTCTCCGAGAGGGGCGGAGGAATCGAACTCGGGTCGGCCATGTTGGCTGCGTGCAAGGCAGACGCCCTACCCGCTGTGCTATCACTCCCTTTTTTTTTAGGGAAAAAAAAGAAGTTATTGCAATGGAAGCTTCACTCCACGTTTTTTCAAGTGCAGATTTATTTTTTTACACAAAACATCCTTAAGAAAAATGCCTACATCCGTTTTAAATTTTGACATCAGGACAGTAGCAGAGACAATACTTTAAATAAACTACATACCAAGTAGGTTACTCCAGGAATAAAGGGGAATGAATATAGAAAGCTCACTATATGCATCATTCAGAAATTAATACTTTGGTGACGCAGCAATAATGCAAAAGCATAACTGGTGCACTGACATTTGCAACCAACTAAATCTCTCTCTGCACATAATTCAAAAATCTCAACTTCTTCAAAAAGTAACCAGAAGGCAGCAAGTTGCCTTGAAGAGGCTTCAGGGACTAAACATCCAACGTCATAAAGAGTATTTGAAAAAGCACCTTCTTTAATGACTATCTACAGCTCATCCAGGCTGCTTTCGCTCTGAAGGTAAGGGCACTTGGAAAATGTAGTTTCACAACTGATTCATTTAAGTAACAATAAGTGCATTTTAGGTGGATAAATTTGCAATAAGTCTAAACAGTAGCAATCTACTGCAAATTTTACAAACTTAGCTTTCTCTAAGATGCTTATTTGCTCAGAGATGATATTGTATCTTCAAGACCTCTTGTTATAGCCAAAAATAAAACATTTTCCAAAATGAGATTAAACTGAACAGACTGAGTTCCAAGCAAAACATTTAAAGGAATACACTGAAACAACTAATCCACGGGTCTCTAGATGAGCAATGCTTAAAAAAAAAAATGAAGACTTATTACATATAATAGAATATTCATAAATGGAGCATGCATCACTTTAAATACTTTAATCACTATAAATAAATCATAGGTATTTCAGTAATTGAATTTCTCACAGTAAACACTGGATTGGGAAAATTAGTTATAGTGTTATGTTCTTAAGGTGTTTAGGTACTTTGATAAAAAATAAAACTAGTTCTAGAATACTAAGTTTCACATTTTGGAAATGCAAAATGTTACTGAACCTTTAAAACCTTTCCTAAATTTGAATGGAAATTTGAGTGTTTTGAAAACAATCTGTTTTTGTTTGTTTTGTTTTGTTTTGTTTTGTTTTGTTTTGTTTTGTTTGCTAGTAAAGGACTAGACCAGAGAGATAGTCCTGGAAGAAGGCAGTTGTCTGATTTGGTTCAATTCCTGCCACCGCATGAGATCTCATGAACACCTCCAGGAGTGGCCCCCGAGTGTTACAGAATGTGGCCCAAAAAACAAAAAGCAATTTTTTAAGGGGCAAATGCCTAGATCTAAATAAATGTCACAAATTTATAGGATATTTGACAAGAAAGTGAACATTTAAATTCCTATCCTCTTCCCTAGTGCTAAAAACTAGATTTTCGTGGTTCTCACATATTATTTTCCTGTGTCTATTTTAAAGCATGAATTTGGGATGAGAATCCACAAAACCATGCATTATATATGCAAAATACCAAATATTAGATTGTTATTTCAAGTACCTATTATCCCACCCATCTTAATATTAATGTATGAACCCAAGGAAGTGAAGCAAATAAAATTCACAGCAACATTCAAGCTGAGCCAAATGATAAAATGCAATGTCATTTAATGGCGTTTGTGATAACAATATATGTAATACAGTCATTAAATTAAAAATAAAGTGCATTCTGTAATTGCCTCCCTTGAACAGACAATTGAAAATAGAATTGTATAAATTTGTCTTACATTGCATCAATTTCCTACTTTTAGAAAATTGACAAGACTTCAAAATTACTCATAACATCTCACACTTACTTAAATAGGTATCTATAAAATAATATCATATATAACATGCTAATAGGACTTGATTGAAATGGTGTGTGTGAAGCTTGTTAAGAGTGAAGACCCCCACTAACACCCAAGAATGGCCGAGATTAGTACCAGGAATTTTACTCCATGGCTTGGAGGCCAACCACACATACTAGGGGGAAAGGGAGCTCAGATAAAGAAGGGAACACCAAATAAAGGTGTTGGGAGAATCCTCCCAGGATGGGAGAAGCATGCGGAAAGTAGACTATAGACTAAACATGATTGTCACCCATTGCCTCTTTTGCAAACCACAACACCCAATAAGAGAGAGAGAACAAAAGGGAATGCCCTGCCACAGAGGCAGGGCGGGATGGGGGGATGGGGGGCGGGAGGGATATTGGGATCCGTGGTGGTGGGAAATGGGCACCGGTGGAGGGATGGGTATTTGATCATTGTATAATTGAAACCCAAGCACAAAAATGTGTAAGTCTGCAACTGTACCTGATGATGTCTCACTATTAAAAATTTTTTTGATAAATAAATAAATAAAGAGTGAAGACTCCTCCTGACATCTGGTTCCCTTCTCACTTACTGTAAGGTTGTTTACCATAGAATATTCTTACTAACCATAACAGTGTTACCACTTTTCTCTAACAATCTCCATATTAACGACCTGGTTTATTTTTCTCTAGGAATCAATATTTCTCACCAGAGCGACAGAATGATTTTCTTCCCTTTATCATCTTCATCTCTTTATGTGCATTGCCTACAGTTTCAAATTTTACTGAGACACCTAACTTTTCGAGTCACCAAAATTGACGGCAAATAAGGACCAAAAGGGACTATGGTTCCAAATACCAAACTCTGGGTCCCAAAATGGAGGTGTTCGAGTTCTAACTTAGCTGGTTTTCCATACTCTGTTGGGGTCTAGGATTTTTTGCCATTTTTTCTGGAGATGTAGCTTTCCAGTTAAGCTATTTAAGTCAAACAAAGCACTTGCTTTTAACTTTCTTTCTTTTTTTAATCTTACAATATCTGTAAGTTTAAAACTTTATATTTTGCCCCTTTTTCTTATTTACTTATTCCTTTTCATTGATTGAGGTTCTGTGGTTTACAGTAATGTTAATTTAAATATCCCACATCATCATCATCATCATCATCATCATCATCATAATATAAACTGCCCACTTGGTACCGAATGACCATTGCTTTTTTCTCCCTTAGGTTTACATTTTATCAGTTGTTTCACAAATCTACCTGGTAATTGAAAAACTGGGCTTTAGAATAGTTTGCAAATCCAAAAACACTGCCATTTCCTCCTAGATCTATTTTATATTTTCAATTGTTGTTTGGGGGCCACACCAAGACTGTGCTCAGGGATCACTCCTTGTAGGCTCAGAGGGCAATATGGGTGCCAGAGATTGAACCCCGATTGGCTGCATGTAAGACAAACTCTCTACCTACTAAGCTATTTCTTCTTGGTTTTGTTATTTTGAAAAGCTTTAGCCTGCTTAGGTATTTAGGAAAGAGCAACTTATAACAGGGTTAACAACTGTGAACTATATCCCAGATTGATTTCCCCTTGAGGCAGGACTCACCCTTAACTACTCTGAGCTGGAGGATTATCAGCTGTCGGCCTGCTCAGCAGAGCCTTGGCTGACAGCCCCACTCCCAAAGATAGGTGACTTCCAGTAACTCGCTCCTTGACCAATGAATCAGGTGTCTTTAGATCTCAGATGAGCTCAAGCAATACCAAGGAGCCATCATAGCTCCTACCTCCCTGATGGATGGGACAAGCCTGACATTTCTTTCCTCCACCCCGAGCCCTGCTTCTTTATCTTTGTCCCTTCACCACTGATGAATTTAATCCATCCCCCTTGGGGGTGAGGGGAGACCCAGATCCTTCCAGGTCCTTCAAGTCTTTCTTATTTATTCAGATACTGGAGTTGACCAGGGCAATATTCTGCTCAACACAAGATGATACCCACATCCCACTCACATGATCTGCCACTAAACTATTTCAATACCCTGGTCCTTGGCTTTGTCCAGCAAAATAGTAACAATAACAGCAACTGCTAAGATTTTCTGTAGGGGTTAAGTAATCCAACCTCTATTAAAGGCATAGCACATGTCAATTAAAAAATAAGTCCTGAGCATTGCTAGGTTTGGCCCAGAAGACAAAAATAAAGAAAGTGCTCCATAAATAATTATCTAACCACCTTTTACAGTTATTCATAGCCTGTGTGTATGCTGATACTCATACCATTAGGCATTTGGGTTTTTTTTCCTACCCTTTTATACCATTTTTTATTTATCTTTATGAAAAATGTGTGCTGGGGGTAAAGGGGATAAAGAACAAAAATCCAAAGATTTTTTTTTAGGATTTGGGGTTGTTCATTAATTTCAGCACTACTCAGCTTGTTCAGAGAGTAAGTTGTGTGACTGACCCAGTTTACTATAATGCTTAGTAGGTTACTTGTTTCTATATTAGAAATAGATGCCATGTTTTATTAGTTACACAGCTGTTAAGACATTCCAGCTGACTGCAGAAAAATTAAGGTGCATTTCTCTTCATTAAGTTTTAGAGGTAATATTGCAATACCTTCAATGTTTTGGCTATTTGAGCCTTATATCTGAATCAAATCAAAACCACAATGAGATATCATTTCACACCACAGAGACTGGCCCACATCCACAAGAACAAAAACAACCAATGCTGGCGCGGATGTGGCGAGAAAGGGACCCTCCTTCACTGCTGGTGGGAATGCCGGCTGGTCCAACCCATTTGGAAAACAGTACGGACGATTCTCAAAAAATTAGAATTTGATCTGCCATTTGACCCAGCAATACGACTCCTGGGAATATATCCCAGAGGGGCAAAAAGGTATAGTCGAAGTGTCATCTGCAATTGTTTGTTCATTGCAGCACTCTTTACAATAGCCAGAATCTGGAAAAAACCTGAGTGCCCAAGAGCAGATGACTGGTTAAAGAAACTTTGGTACACTTACACAATGGAGTACTATGTAGCTGTTGGAAAAGATGAAGTTATGAAATTTACATACAAGTGGTACTACATGGAAAGTATCATGTTAAGCGAAATGAGTCAGAAAGAGCGGGATAGACACAGAAAGATTGCATTCATCTGGGGAACATAAAGCAACAAAAAGGGAGACTAACACCCAGGAATGGCTGAGATTAGTACCAGGAATTTTGCTCCATGATTTGAATGCCAGTCACACGTGCTAGGTGAAAAGGAAGCTCAGATAGAGAAGAGAGCACCAAATAAAGGGTGTTGTGAGGACCCTCCCAGGGTGGGAGAAGCATGCTAAAAGTAGTCTATAGACCAAACATGATTGCCACTCAATGCCTCTCTTGCAAAACACAGTACCCAAAAGAAGAGAGAGAGAACAAGGGGGAATACCCTGCCACAGAGGCAGGGTGGGACGGGGGGATGGGGGGTTGGGGGGATGCTGGGACCCGTGGTGGTGGATGATGGGCACTGGTGGAGGGATGAGTACTTGATCATTGTATAACTGAAACCCAAGCACAAAATTTGTAAGTCTATAACTGTACCTCATGGTGTTTCACTAATAAAAAAAAGAAAAAAAAAGAAAATAAAATAAAAATTTAAAAAATAATAATAATTAGAACATGAATTGTGCAAGATTATAAAGTCTCACTAAATGTAAAAGTCAACAGAAACAACTTAGAAGCTACCTTCCTAATGTGAAAATAAATGATAATAAACCAATCTCCAATCCTAGACCTCAAATTTTAAAAAAAACCAAAAGTATATTAATTTATGACTATCATTTTAGATTAAAAAGCATCTCAAATATTATTCAAAGTCTGCTTAGAAATAACTGATTATGCATTTTTAATTTGGTCCATTTAAAATTCCAGTTCTTTATCTTCATTATTTATATGGCAGGAGTCTTAAGAATCTACATTTATTGAATGTTTTAAAAATTCATCATCATTACCAAATTCAGTTTGGAGATACCACCTTGATCTGAACATGCATTTAGAAATGGAACAATCACTTATAAGCTGTGCATCAAACGAAATCGTGTGGTTCTTGTGAAAAGAGGTATTTCTCTTCGAATGTAGAGGTATTCTACATGTAGCAGCATTAACACTGACCACTTCAAATAACAGAAAACGTCTGAACAAGTTTGGATTCAAAAAACTCCCCTAAATTCCCTGTAAAAATATCTGCAGTCAAATCAGAGGTCAACACAGCTTTTGAAGAGTTAATAGTAAATATATTGAGTTCGATTCCTCCGCCCCTCTCGGAGAGCCCGGCAAGCTACCGAGAGTATTTGATATGCCAAACACAATAACAACAAAGTCTCCAATGGAGACGTTACTGGGCCCGCTCGAGCAAATCGACGATCAACGGGAGGGCCTTTACCTTTACCTTAATAGTAAATATCAGGAGCAGGATTATTAGAAGAGGAAGGACATTCTCTTGCACCAACATTTAGTAAAATAGAAACATATGTGTGATAAATATACATGCTGAATTGTGACCTTGAGCTTCAGATGTATTTGCAGTATTTCATTTTGTTAAAATATCATCGAAGTCACTATAGCAACTATTTTTAATCTTCCTGCATATGATTTTCTGCAAGTTTGAGATAGAAAAGAATTGGAGGATTGAACGCCTTTGCATAATTATCTTAAATGTTATGTGCACTGTGTACTGGTAAAAGTCTTGACATATTATGGTGCCATATGGAAAATATTTCTTCTCTTTAATATGGATGTAGTCTTTTTTGTGATGTGAGTTATTAGTGTTTATATTTCTGTGACTGTCTTTACTTTTTACAACTTAATGAGACAAAAAACCTAGGGAAGAAATGATAATTTAAAGGAGCCAGGATTTGGAATTGTTACATCTGTTTCTTGCTATTCTACTAAAAATCCACTTATCACACGGTTTAGTTCTAGCCAAAATAATGCTAATTTTCCTGAAAACAGGATTATTTTTAATTATTGATCCTCTGATGAGAAAACAGGGGGATGGAGTCATGGTGGTGAGGGGGCTCACCAATGCACAGGATGAGAAATGAGAAATATACTTATGTTTGGAAAAATATAGTTTTCCCAAAGATGATGCAGAAAACTATTCTAAACATACAAATGAGTGACTTGTAAGATAGTTTCAGATTAAAAATGTACTCATGAAGGAAATCGTGTAAAGGATATAAATTGTACATCCCTTCCTTGTTCTGAAAACACGTATTTAACATCCAGCTTATTTTCCCTGGAATATACTTATTTCTGATTATCTCTCCAAGCCATCTTCCAACATAAATACTGGGTGCTGGGATAGAGGGGTAGTATAGCGGGTAGGACGTTTGCCTTGCAAGCAGCCAACCTGGGTTTGATTTCCAGCATCCCATATGATCCCCCGAGCACCTCCAGGAGTAATTCCTGAGTGCAGAGCCAGGAGTAACCCCTGTGCATCACCGGGTGTGACCCAAAAAGGAAAAAAATGCTGGGTGTTACATGGCAGGGGTGAAGGATTGCTAATTGATCCGCCAGCTTAGAATTGACATGGGCCTGGAGAGAATTAGTCCTGGCATTCCCAGGCTCCCACGATAGTGTTGGACAACTAGGGACCAGCTGAGAACAGCAGACAGATATTCTAAGAGGACAAAAGGAGAAATTCTCAGAGAGGCTAACTTAGTAGTGGGTTTAGAGCTGTGTGTCTCAACAGGTAGCCAGATGGCACCCCTGAGGGCCTCTAGGATATTCCAAAGAGGCCACAGGTGAAAAATCGCATCCATAGGGAAGACAGTGGACCAGACCAGGGGACCAATAGGTAGGAGGGGAGAAGCAAGAAGGAAACAAAATTGAAAAGGAATGAAGGTAGGAAAAAGATTGAAAAATGCAGAACCTAGACACACCTCCTTCTTGCTTTTCCCAGATAACAGAATACAGCCTTAAAGAGAAATAGAGGCAAGGACAGAGTTTCAAATCTCTCATTTAATTACACATTTTGAAGTGTTTGTGCAGAATCCTAAGGATCTATGTAAGTGAAAATATTTATATAATATTGATAAAAAGGAAAATCTATTGAGCCATAGAGACATACAGAGGTTAAGATGCTTCCCTGGCCTGTGGCTGACACCATTTCTGGCACCACTTGTGATTTCCCCCACCCCACCCCCGCTCCTGATCTCTGTCAGAATTGACCCCTGAGCACAGAGTCAGGAGTAATCCTCTGAGCACCACTAAGTGTATCTCTCCAAATACCTCCCTCATTTATTTTAATTAAAAATAAAATGTAGGGAAAGAAAGATGGCGGCCGCACGGGAGCCTTGTGGACAGCAGGTTTGAGCCGGGGGCGGGGGGCGGCAGGGGCCTCATGGGAAGGGGGGCGTTCTGGGCCGTCCTTCACGCCCAACCGAGGTCACCAGCTGCCCCCCACGAGCAGCTCTCCGGCACGGCCACGGCCCCGGAGGCACAAGGACTTAGCACAGAGAGCCACCCGCTTGGAGCAGAAAAGCAAATGGACTATGTGTTAAACCGCGCCACCATGCCTGCCCGGAAGGGAAAGGGTGTTGTCCCGCTCGCCCGCTCCTCTCTGGAAAGAAAGATGGCGGCCGCACGGGAGCCTTGTGGACAGCAGGTTTGAGCCAGGGGTGGTGGGAGCGGCAGGGACCTCATGGGAAGGGGGGCGTTCTGGGCCGTCCTTCACGCCCGACCGAGGTCACCAGCTGCCCCCCATGAGCGACTCTCCGGCACGGCCACGACTCCAGAGCACAGAAACCAATCTCTTAACTATCTAACTTTTAATAGATATACTTCCAGGGTTAATAAGTAAAACAGCAGAAATCCAAAACCATTTTATTCTTAAACCAAGCTGTAGAAAGCAAATCATTTCACAATGCTGTTTCAGCATATCTAATTGGGGGGGGGGGGTGTCATAAACTCTAAACAATAATTGTGCATCTTCTATCGAAACAATGTATCTAGTCAATGTAGATAGAGTATTAACTAGAACTCATCTGCCACACAGGAATTGGGAGGGGTGGGAGGTGGGGTTCTATTGGGGTTCACGGTTAAAAATAAGTATTGGTAAAGGGAAATGTGTTTGATACTTACATGACTGAGACCTAAACCCGAAAGCTCTGTAACTTTTCCCACAGTGATTCAATAAAGAAATAAATTATTAAAAAATAAATAAATAAATAAATAAAATGTATGGGGTTGGAGCAAAGTACAGTGAGTAGTGTGCTTGCTTTGTACACAGCCAACCTGAGTTCTATCCCCCACACTCCAGTGGTTTTATTGAGCACCTCCAGAAGTGATCCCAGAACACAGAGTCAGGAGTAAGCACTGAGCACCACCAGATGTGGCCCAAAACACAAAAATAACTAAAATATATCACTGTAAAATGGCAGCATATAAATGGCATTTGTCGAGGTAGACTGGAATTTTAGATTTCTGTAGCAGAGTGGAATCAGCTACATTTTTTACTTTAAAATGTCTGTCTTTGTAGGATTAAGAGAATCAATTCCTTGATGCTTCTAAGTAGAGGTTTAAGAAGAATAAAAGGAAGATAGTAGTTTGTGTTGTACAGAATTTAAATGCCTTCATGCATTAATCCCTCATTGAAGGATTCATTCTGCTAAAAGTTCTTTTCTGTCCTTTGAAACATCTGCTCAGTGGTCGAGGCATGATCGGTCCATTCCAAATCAGAGAGAAGATAATTGAACTCTTGCATCCTCCTTATTCCCTTTGTAAATGCTTCATCATTCCACTATTCTGTCCTTTTTGACTGTTGAGACATCTCTGAGAGATCTTTTGATTTGTATGTGATATAATTTTTCAGTTCTCTTACTCAATACAAATTATGCCTATTGATGTCATCCAGTAACCCATCTCTTGACTATCCCTCTTCAGTCCCCTGAGGTATGTGTGTTGTAAAGAAAGAGAAATCAGCTAAAAGCAAGACCTTAGGTCTCCTAACTCACTGTTTAAGTCATCTGTAAGTCTCTTCAAGATGTATTGCTTCACTTGAGAAATGAGAAAATGTATTTGCTAGATATTAATTTCTTCAGATGTTAATAGGCTTTAGGAGAGCCCAGCAAGCTACCGAGAGTATCTCGCCCACACGGCAAAGCCTGGCAAGCTACCCGTGACATATTCGATATGCCAAACACAGTAACAAGTGTCACAGTGGAGATGTTATTGGGCCCGCTCGAGCAAATTGATGAACAACAGGAGGACAGTGACAGTTACAGTGATAGGACTGTTAAACAACTTAAAGTTAGTGTCATTTATGACGTGATTTGGGGGGACTTTTGATGTGCAAATTCATTCCTAAATCATCAATGAGACTGGGGGGACATAGTAACCCCCTTTTACTTGATCAAGAAATTTTGTGTTATCAGAATATCTTATAGAAACAATGGGTTAGACAGCAACTGTAAAGAACATGGGGCTTGGTATCACTCTGTCTCAAGATTCTACGTTACCTCTTTCTGAATGTGGGAGGACTAAATAAATGTCCATTAATAGCAAAGTGGCATTAAGAAAAGATTTTCTCACCCATACTTAATCAGTTTACCTGAGATAAGGGGTGGCAAGTAGAATCATTTCATAAAGCAGTATCCCATAAGATGCACGTTGAAAGTAGACTATGGACAAAACATGATGGCCGATTAGTACCTGCATTGCAAACCATAACACCCAAAAAAAGAGAGAGAGAAAGAGGGAATGTGCCTGCACAGAGGCAAGGGGTGGGAAGGGCTGTGGGTGATGGGAGGGACACTGGGAACATTGGTGGTGGAGAAAGGGCACTGGTGGAGGGATGGGTAATCAATCATTGTAAGACTGAAATGTAATCACAGAAGTTTGTAAGTCTGTAAAGAATAATAATAATAAAATTTTTAAAAGTCTCCCACAAAATCAATAAACTTCCCACCAGCCTGCATATGCCTGTGTTTTTAGAATTTTAAATAGGATTAAGAGTCACATTTACTTCCTAACAAAATAAATATATATCCAGGCAACCATTGTCTCTGGCAAGCCTAACAAAACAGTACCAGTCAAGCACTTAAGGGGGCCAGAGAGATAGTATAGCGATTAGGGTGATTGCCTTGCAAGCTCCCGACCTGGGTTCAATCTTCCTGATGCCCATCTTTCTTCCCAAGCCCAGTAGGAATGATCCCTGAGCACAGAGTCAGAAGTAAGCCCCGAGCACAGCCTGGGAGTGCTCCCCTAAAACATATGTATAGCACTTAAGGGGCCATGGGTGTAGCTCTGTGGTAGAAGACATCCCAGACATGTCTGAGGCCCTGTATACAATTATACTTAAGACATCCCATACATGTATGAGGTCCTGAATTTAATTATGCTTTGGCCATAATTATTAGACTTCTTTCACATTAGATCTCACATTTTGATACGAATAGTAAGTGTTCATTAAGAATTTTTATTGACTGTATAAGAAATAATCATTATATAGTATAGCAGTAGATAAAACCTTTGAAATAGTTTATTCTGAATATAATTTGCAATAAGAATTATTGCATTATATTAACAAAATAAAAATAAATGTATTTTGGTTTTGAAAATGCCAGATTCAGATAACCTTGCAATCTTTGTATTTAATTGAACCATAAGGACAAAATAGTAATTTATAAGCCATAAAGTACTTGTGCATTTGACAATGGGTTCCATCAACATAAATTGATACTGTAAGTAGATTTCGTATAAGTCATGCTCCACTAGGGCTTTGGGTTAAATGTTTAAATAAGGGATGTTAGCAGTCTTGCTGGCAACTTAATTTCTGCTTTCGAGGCTCTGGAAGACAGTTTTTCCTCTTTCTCCCTGGAGGTGGGGAAGTCCATCAAAATGTCACTATTCTGCATGTCTAATGTTGTCATTTTTCTTGGTTTCTATGCAGTAAAGTTGCAGTCAGCTCTTGTTGATGAAGTGCTGCTGATTGATCCTCATAGAGTCCCTCCTTTACCCGCCCCCCCCCACCCCGCCTGCAACAGAGATCCTGATTTTAATCATCTTGCTTTGTACTCCTTCGCCTTATCCATTATGCAAGGAGGTCAGCTAGTTGTACTCAATATGACTAATTAAAAAGCGAACTCAAAGGTAAGGTGCACAGAGGCACTGTGGTAATTGCAGTGATAACTGTGAATAATAATGACAATTAATGAGACCTGTAATGGCTTTGTAAATAGTCATTTGCCCACTCACAGGAGGTGAATAGCAATTTACACTGGATGAGGAGAGTTAACTCTTGTGATTCATCTGCACATTCTTCTTTGTCTCTCTTCTGAAGGCCACTGTTTCTGGCATTTCATAATATCCTAAAAGTCATAGCCTTCGAGCTAGTCTGCTAGGGATCGTGTGGTATTCCAAACACCTTGGTTTGGGCTACAGTCTGGAAAAAATTCAGTTAAGGCTAAACTGAATTACCTTTGGGAAGAGTGAAAATGGGGGCTGCGCTGGAGGGCTCCACAGCTCCCGGAAAATGCTCTGGGCCCCAAACAGAGCCGATATCACCGGGAGGTCCCAGATGGGTAGGTGCTGTCTCCCCACCTTCTCCAGATGGAATGCCAGTGACCAGGAGCTTCTACAAGCATGGCTCTGGCATGCGGGTACCAGGACAATTTTTTCGAACCGCACGGCCACGGACATTTCCTGATATGCAAAGTGATCAATGGAAAGTAAATCATCTAGCATTTCTCCCTGAAAATCAGGCTTGAATGGTGGTGGGAAAATCTGAGCAAAAGATAATGCCCAACCAAAATACATCTGGACTGTGTATTTAACTATGGTACTATGCCGCCCTGGGAGGGGAAGGGTGTCTGTTCCTCCACCTGTCCCCCTCTGTGGCGGTGACATGGTGGCCTGCATCCTTTAGAGCCTAATGAACAGCCAGGTATGTGACTGCATTGACGAGGCACGCGGGGCTTTGTGGGATGGGGGTGGAATGGGCCCTACTCCCCACCATGACAATACTCTGGGTTGCAACCCTCAAATGCCTCCTCCAGCTTTTGACCAACCATGAACCCAGAGGCACACATACCAATCTCGGAACCCAGGGGCTTCTGGCAGTAATCCCTCTAGGTTTATTACTAAAATATTAAAAATCCAAATTTGCTTGGCCGCTATTGTGGCTGCACAACATCATATGCTCTTCATAATCAACAATAGGTCCTGTCCTCCCATTGTTCATCGATTTGCTCGAGTGGGCCCAGTAATGTTTCCATTGGAGACTTTGTTGTTACTGTGTTTGGCTTATCGAATACATCATGGGTAGTTTGTCAGGCTCTGCCATGTGGGCGAGATACTCTCGGTAGCTTGCGGGGCTCTCCGAGAAGGGGAGAGGAATCGAACTTGGGTCGGCCATGTTGGCTGCGTGCAAGGCAAACGCCCTACCGCTGTGCTATCGCTCCAGCGCCATAATCAACAATAGAAAACAAATTTTTCTAATGATGTCTTTGTGGCAGGTCTGAATGTTGGGGAAAATTCCAAATAACAGTGGTGGGTCTTTTGTCGTAATATTGAATGTGACCAATGTAGAGAGAGAGAGAGAAAGAGAGAGAGAGAGAGAGAGAGAGAGAGAGAGAGTAAAGTGGAAATCTGCCACACAGGTGGGAGGGGGGTATAATGGGGTTCTTGGTGGTGGAAAATGTTCATTGATGAAAGGACAAGTGTTTGGTCACTGTATGACCAGCCGAGAGTTGAACTGAAAGGCTTTGTTACTGTTCTCACGGTGATTCAACAAATAAATAAAAAATAAAAATAAAAATGAAAAGAAAATTAGGGCCACCTTCAAATACAAAAAATAGAGAATGCAGCAAATAGAATCTCCAAATTTTTTAGGTAGGACATGGATGAAAAGCTATCTCCAATTGCAGGAGAAGTAGATAAAAAGTCTAGTGCCTGTGCTTTATGAGTAGGAGGTCAGGATTTGATCCCCTACACTTCAGGGTCTCCCGAACTTGGCTAGGAGAAATCACAAAGCCAGGAGAAGCCCCTGACCATGTGTGTGTGTGGGGGGGAGAGGGTTGTTGAGGAAGGGGGTGTTGTTTAGTTTCTTTTTCTGAGAAAACTAATTTCTAGTCGAATAAAACAGCTTAGAGTTGGAACAAGCAGACACACATGCTGGCCCCAGGGAAGTGATCTTTAGAGTAGCACTGTAGCACTGTCCTCCCGTTGTTCATCGATTTGCTAGAGCGGGCACCAGTAACGTCTCCATTATGAGACTTGTTGTTACTGTTTTTGGCATATCAAATACATCACGGGTAGCTTGCCAGGCCCTGCCATGCGGGAGGAATACTCTCGGTAGCTTGCTGGGTTCTCTAAGCAGGATGGAGGAATTGAACCTGGGTTAGCCGCATACAAAAAGCTTTGAAAATCACATAAGGGAGTCTGGATTAGAGAGAGCCGCCCTCAGCTCCACTATGCCAAGTACTTCCCTCATAGTTAACCTGATTCTAAATGGCAGGTGGTTGAGATGAAGCAGGAAACTGCACATGTGAAACTGATACTTATGAGCTCATCAGCTCTGCAAAGGAAAAAACAAAAGCCCCCGGTGTGGATCTCCAAACTCAGGCTTTCTTAAAGGCATTTCTTAAACAGACAGACCCACAACTTCTGATTAACACTCCGTTATCTTAAAAATGGTCCCCTCTGTTCTTAGAGGTAGACAAAAGTATTGAATACATTCTACTGTTTGTAGATAAAACACTGATTTCTTCACACTGTCTCATTCTCCCTAAATTTCCAGACATGCCAACGTCTTCTTCCTCAGGTCTTGCGGGCACCAGTTTATTTGGAAGCAAAGTTGAACTGCCTCATCTGAGGCTGGTTAATACTGACCAGCCCTTCAGATTTCAGATGACATGACTTTTCATGGAGGTGATGTCCCCTGGTTGCTCACAAGATCAGATCCATCTTTCCCAAGTAGATGTACACATCAATGGAGCAGTTGTCAGAGTTGTTCAGGGAATTTTCTGTCAGTTTATTTGATTAATATGACTCTTCATCACGAGCTGTAAATTCCCAGAACGCTTGGAGAGTGTTTGTTTTTATATGCTTTTGTCTCATTTTCCCCCAGCTTTTGTTGAGTACATAGCTGACACCTAGTTTTAATGAATAAATACAGGAAGAAAAAATTGAATGAAAAGAAAGTGTCATTTTAGAAGGGAAAATTACAGTGCATTGCCTTGTGATATAAAACATGGAATCATCATAAAGGGACAAGCACACTGCTACACAAGGAATGCCTTGTGAGGAAGCATACATCTATCCACCAGAAATAGGACTCAGGCCCTCACATATGCAAGGAATATCTTCTGTCACTCAAAATTGGAGCAAAGGAAACTGAGATTTTAGGAAAACCAAACTACTCACACAGAAGAGTTTAAAACAGAGTTTCTTGCAAACTATGGGACTACAAGGAAATATTTTTTGTTTCTGCCCAGTTAGGATTTTCTGAATAAATCCTAAGGAATCTTGGGACTTAAACTAGAAACAGCTGCAAACCACAGCACTCAAAAGGAGAGAGAGGGAAATGCCCTGCCACAGAGGCAGGGTGGGATGGGGGCTGGGGGGTGGGAGGGATACTGGGATCCGTGGTGGTGGGAAATGCGCACTAGTGGAGGGATGGATGTTTGATCATTGTATAATTGAAACCCAAGCACAAAAATGTGTAAGTCTGGAAAAAAATAAATAAAATGTTTTTTAGTGGAAAAAAAATAAAGTACTTAAGTTTCAAGTTCTTGAGAAAAAAAACTAGAAACAGCCTTTAAATCTATTTACAACTAATTGATTAGGAAAAGATCAGCGAGATTTAGTTTATAATAGTGTGATAATGGCTTTTTAGCCAAGATTCTGATCTAATTCAACAAGACAATAATAAAAACTCAAATGTATATAATTTAAAATAAAATTTAAAAATTGGGAGAAGCTCTAGGACCCTGGAACGTCAGCATCCCTGAGCCTCTTCCTCTTCGTCCCCAATGCTGTGCCAGTCTTCTTCCACTCCCAGGTCAGTTAACCCACCAGTATTCAAACCCCGGACTTGGCTTTCTCCGCGCAAGTGCCTCAGGCATCCTCTAGGATCTTGGAACTACAGCATCCCTGAACCTCTTCTTCATCCCCAATGCTGCGCCGGTCTTCTTCTCCTCCCAGCTAGTGCCCCCACACGCACACCAGGTACCCATGGGGGCGTGGCCTTTTCAGAAGTGGGCGTGGCTTCTGTTGAACTGGGTGTGGCCTAATTTGGGGCTGGTAGCCACTCACACAGCCGCAGGTAGTTTAGTCATACCAAGAAATCTAGCGTAACATCTCAGTCTCCATACCGATACACCAACATGAAGAAACAACTCAAATCCCCACCACGTGGGGAAGACGATGAAAAGAGTCCAGAAGCCTCAGTAGGTACTACTCATCTAAAAGACCTCTCTGAGAAAGAATTCAGATATGAAGTAATGAAGATGTTCAATGAACTCAATGAAATAGTGAGACAGATATCCAGTAACATGACAGAAACAATTGAGAAATTACGGGAAGAAATGAGAGTAGAAATGTGACAGGTAAAAGATTCTGTAGATGAAATAAAAAACTCAGTCTGTGCCCTCAACAGTAGAATGACCACAGCTGAAGACAGAATCAGTGAGCTGGAAGATCAGCTGCACAAAATCAAGAGGCAACAACAAACAATGGCAAGAGACGTCAAAATCGCTCTAGAGTGAATCAGAGTCCAAGGAGATGATTCAAAGAGGAACAACGTGAGAACCATTGGAGTAGCAGAAGCTCAGGGAAACAATCCCAATGAAAAAGCCACTGTAAAACAAATTATTACTGAAAAATTCCCAGAGCTGGACAATGCGGCCTTTCAGTTTCAAGGAGCCCGAAGAGTGCCAGCTAAAAGAGACCCTAACGAAAACACTCCAAGACATATATATCATAGTTAGAATCATAGATGCTGTGGATAGAGACACAATACTGCAAGAAGCAGGTCAAAGAAGGAAATCACATACAAAGGAGCACCCCTTAGATTCACAGCAGACCTATCAGAGAAACCCTCCAAGCCCAAAAGCAATGGTGGAATATAGTAAAAAAAAAAAAAAAACTCACTAAAATGAACGCTTCACCAAGAATATTCTATCTGGCTAAACTCTCACTCAAACTCGAAAGAATGGTACACTATTTTCTAGATAAACAACAGCTCAGGAATTTCATAGGCTCAAAAGCAAACCTAAAAGAAGGGCTAACAGGGCTACTATAAGACAAGACAAACCCTACAAGCACAACAGACCCTTACAGAAAGATGACACAAAACCCCATAACAATAATCTCTCTCAATGTCAACGATATAAATTCATCAATTAAGAGACACAGAGTGGAAAAATGGATTCAGAGGACAGAACCCAACATTCTGCTGCCTACAAGAAACTCATCTCAACAGTCAGAGCAAACACAGACTCAAAGTCAAAGGATGGAAAGCAATCCTGAAAGCAAACAGCTCCCTCAAAAAAGCTTGGGTAGCCATATTAGTATCCAATAACATTAATTTCAGGTTGAAAAAGGTTAGAAGGGACAGTGAAGGCTATTTTCTCTTCATGAAGAGATACATACAAAGGAAGAAATCGCACTCTTCAATGTATATGCACCTAATGAGGGAACACCTAAATATTTAAAACAACTGCTAACAGATTTTAAGGAGGACATTGCTAGCAACACAATAGTAGCTGGAGACTTCAACATCACCTTATCACATCTGGATAGATCAACAAGAATAAAACTCAGCAAGGAAACTTTGGCTTTGAAAGAAGAAATAAAAGAGAAAGGGCTTATAGATCTATACAGGGCTTTACACCCCATAAAGAAAGAATACACATTTTTCTCCAGTGCACATGGAACATTTTACAAAATAGATCATGTGCTAGGACACAAAACTTACCTCAATGGAATCAGTAAGATAGAAATAGTATTAAGAATCTTTTCAGACCACGATGCACTGAGAATAGAAGTGAATCACACACAGACATGGAGAACCAAATTAAACACCTGGAAATTAAACAACTCAATGCTGAACAATGAGTGGATCAGGAAGGAAGTCAAGGACGAAATCAAAAGATATCTGGAAAAAAATGAGAATAAGGACACGAGCTACCAGAACCTCTGGAATGCAGCTAAAGCCTTGTTAAGGGGAAAATTTATAGCTCTGCAAGCATTTGTCAGAAAGGAAGAAAGGGCCCACATAAACAACTTGACTTCACAACTCAATATCACAGCAAAAGGAGCCCAATCAGGCAGATGAAAAGAGATCATAAAACTTAGAGCAGAAATCACGACATGGAAACCAAAGAAACAACCCAAAAGATCAAACCAAGAGCTGGTTCTTTGAGAAAGTGAATAAGATAGATAAACTACTAGCAACACTCACAAAGAAAGAGAGCGAGAACCCTAATAAACTGAATCAGAAATGAGGAGGGGGATATCACAACAGAAACCAAAGAAATTCAAAAGATCATCAGAGACCACTTTGAAAGTCTCTATGCCACGAAACAAGAGAACCTAGAATAAATGGATAAATTTCTGCATTCCTATAATCTCCCAAGGCTGAATCAAGAAGATCTAGAGTACCTGAATAGACCTATTAACATCAAGGAAATTGAAACTGTAATCAAAAGTCTTCCCAAAAACAAAAGTCCAGGTTCAGATGGATTCACTAGCGAATTTTTCCAAACATTTAAAGAGGAACCTATTGCCAGTTCTTCTCAAGCTTTTCCAGGAAATTGAAGAAACAGAAACTCTCCCAAACAGCTTCTATGAGGCACATATCTCCCTAATACCAAAAGGAAACAAAGACACCACAAGAAAAGAAAACTACAGGCAGATATCCCTGATTAACACAAAATACTAGAAAATAGAATTCCAGGGGATATGGCGCTGCCAGCAGTTCTATCTGTACCTGTGAGGTGAGTGCATCAGCAAACCACCTCCGGCTCAGCTATATAATTGGAGGGAAGGCAATTATATAGCCTGGTGGCCGCCAACCTCCAGAGGCCACTGGAGAGTCAGGTTTGGGTCCTCAGTGGCGAGACACGTGGGACATCGTGGGATGGAGTGGAGCTGGCCCTTTCCTCCCCGTCCCAACAAGACCCTGAGTCACCGCCGATGAACGGCCTCTCTGGCTCCTCATGAAATTGCTTAATGGCCATGATCCCAGAGACTCAGAAACAAATCTTGAAACCCAGCGGCTTTTGACAGAAATGGGTCCAGATCATGCAGTAGGTTGCTGTTGCCGGGCCACCCCAAGGGAGGGAAGGGTGCTGTCCCTCCACCGGCTCCCCCTTGTGCCAGAGGCCATTGGACAGTCAGATTTGGACCCACAGTGACAAGACACGTGGGGCCTCACAGGATGGGGGTGGAGCCAGCCCTTTCCTCCCCATCCCAACGAGACCATGAGTCACCACCCACAAACGGCCTTTCTGGCTCCTGATCAAGCTGCTTAATGGCCATGATCCCAGAGACTAAAAAACAAATCTCCAAACCTAGCAGGTTTTGGCAAGAAATCCCTCCAGATTTAATTGTTGAAATTTTGGAATTTCAAAATCGTACAGCCACTACTGCAGCCATGAGGCATCATATGTTATTCATAACCAGTAATAGAAAACAAGTTGGTTACTGTTGCCTTTTCAGCAGAGCTTATTATTGGGGTAAAATCCCAAATAATAATGGTGGGTGTGGTGTCAAAATGTTGAGTAATCAAAGTATAGAGGGAATAATTAGGAAATCATCTGCCCCACAGGTAAGGGGAGGTTGTGGGATGGGGGAATTTTGATGGTGTATAGTGGGCACTGGTGAAGGTACGGGTGTTTCATTGTATGACTGAGACCTAAAACTGAAAGCTTTGTAACTGCTCTCATGGCGATTCAATAAATAAAATTATAAAAAATGGGTGAAAAAAGAAAATAGAATTCAACAACTCATCAAAAAAGATCATACACTATGACCAAGTGGGATTCATCCCGGGGATGCAAGGATGGTTTAACATTCGGAAATCAACCAACATAATCCATTATATCAACAAAATGAAAGATAAAAACCATATGATCAAATCAATAGATGCAGAGAAAGCATTTGATAAGATCCAGAACCTGTTTATGATGAAAACCTTAGCCAAAATGGGGATAGAGGGGGTTTTCCTCAATATAGTTTAAGCCATCTACCGCAAGTGTACGGCAAGCATCATCCTCAATGGGAAAAAAACTGAGAGCCTTCCCTCTAAGATCAGGGATGAGACAAGGATGTCCACTCTCTCCATTGCTGTTCAATATAGTACTGGACGTACTTGCAATAGTGATTAGGTAAGAAAAAGATTTTAAAGGCATCCAGATAGGAAAGGAAGAAATCAAGCTATCACTCTTTGCAGATGATATGATACTATATCTTGAGAACCCTAAATCCTCTACCAAGAAACTCCTAGAAACAATAGACTTGTATAGTAAAGTTGCAGGCTATAAAATCAGTACCCAAAAGTCCATGGCTTTCATATACACAAATAGTGAGAGAGAAGAAACTGACATGAAAAAAAAATCCCATTCACAATTGTGCCCCAGAAAATCAAGTACCTAGGAATCAGCTTAACTAAGAAAGTAAAGGACCTGTACAAAGAACACTACAAAACACTACTTCGGGAAATAAAAGAGGACACGAAGAAACAGAAAAATATCCCCTGTTCATGGATTGGGAGAATTAACATTATCAAAATTTCAATACTTCCCAAAGCATTGTACAAATTCAATGAGATCCCTATAATGATACCCATGACATTCTTCAAAAAATGGAGCAAACAGTCCTGAAATTTCTATGGAACAATGAGCCCCCACGAATAGCTAAAGCAATTCTTGGGAAAAAGAAAATGGGAGGAATCATCCTCCCAAACTTTAAACTCTACTACAAAGCAGTAATAATTTAAACAGCATGGTACTGGAACAAACGCAGAGCAGCAGAACAATGGAACAGGATTGAATATACTGACATGTCCCCGCAAACATATGATCATATAATCTTTGATAAGGGGGCAAGAAATATAAAGAGGAGCAAGGAAATCCTCTTTAACAAATTGTGCTGACTGACAAAACTGGACAGGTACATGCAAAAAAGTGAGCTCAGATCTCTGCCTAACACCATGTACAAAAGTAAGATCAAAATGGATTAAAGTCCTCAACATCACCAAAATCCATAAGGTACATTGAAGACAAAGTTGACAAAATCCTACATGACATTGAAGCTAATGGTATCTGCAAAGATGTCATGCCTCTGGCCAACCAAGTGAAAACAGAGATAGATAAGTGGGACTGTCTTAAACTAAGAAGCTTCTGCACCTCAAAAGAAAGTGACCAAAATACAAAGACAGTCTACAGAAAGGATATTCACCGAATACCCATCAACAAGGGGTTGATATCAAGGATATATAAAAGTACTGGTTGAACTCCACAAGAAGAAAACATCCATCCATCAAAAAATGGGGCAATGAAATGAACAGAAACTTTCTCAAAGAAGAAATCCGAATGACAAAAAGGCACACGAGAAAATGCTCTACATCATTAAGCATCAGGGAGATGCAGATCAAAACAACAATGAGATATCATTTCACACCACAGACACTGGCCCACATCCAAAAGAAAAAAAGCAACCGGTGTTGGCATGGATGTGGCTTAAAAGGACCCTCCTCCACTGCTGGTGGGAATGCCAACTGGTTCAGCCCTTTTGGGAAACAGTATGGACGATTCTCAAATAATTAGAAATTGAGCTCTCATTTGACCCAGCAATACCATTCCTGGGAATATATCCTAGAGAGGCAAAAAAGTATAGTCAAAGTGACATCTGCAATTGTTTGTTCATTATAGCACTCTTTACAATAGCCAGAATCTGGAAAAAAACCCAAGTGCCTGAGAACAGATGACTGGTTAAAGAAACATTGGTATGTCTACACAATAGATTACTATGTAGCTGTTAGAAAAGATGAAGTCATGAAATTTACATACAAGTTGTACTACATGGAAAGTGCCATGCTAAGCAAAATGAGTCAGAAAGAGAGGGACAGACATAGAAAGATTGCTTTCATTTGGGGAACATAAAGTAACAAAATTGAAGACTAACACCCAAGAATAGCCGAGATAAGTACCAGGAGGTTTACTACATGGTTTGGAGGCCAGTCACACATACTAGGGGAAAAGGCAGCTCAGATAGAGAAGGGAACACCAAATAAAGGGTGTTGGGGGGATCCTCCCAGGATGGGAGACACATGCTGAAAGTAGACTATAGACCGAACATGATTGCCACTCAATGCCTCTTTTGCAAACCACAGCACCCAAAAGGAGAAAGAGAACAAAACAGAGGCAGGGTGGGATGGGGGGAATAGGGGGTGGGAGCGATACTGGGATCAGTGGTGGTGGAGAATGGGCACTAGTGGAGGGATGGGTACTCGATCTTTGTATAACTGAAACCCAAACACAAAAATTTATAAGTTTACAACTGTACCTCAGTGTTTCACTAATAAAAATTTTTTAAATAAATAAAAATAAAAATTGGGAGAAGCATGCTTCTAAATGTTAGTAATCTCTCTGGTATTATCCAGGACATATTTGATCACCTGATCACTTGACTTCCTGTTAATAGTTGATTTGCTCAAGCAGGCGCCAGTAACATCTCCATTTGTTCCTGTCGCATGCTAGTGTAGTCCAATGGCGTCTGTTTGTTCTAGGAACACGAAGAGCCTCAAACCGATCATTCATGATCTTGATGAAGAAGTCTGACCATCTGGTAGGTGGGCGGCCACGTGGTCTTTTGACATCCCGTGGAATCGTCGGTAATGGCTCTAGTCCAGTGGTTGTCTCTAAAACTCATTACGTGACCAGCCCATCTGATATTTGACGCCTTGGCAAACAAGACAGCATCCCTGATTCTTGATCGTTGATGGAGGTCCAAACTCCGGATTCTTTCTCTCATTTGAGTGAAATGTGATGCTCAAGCATAGCTCTTTCAATTCCTCTTTGGGAGACCCGAATAGCGTTCTCATCCTGTTTGCATAGGGCCCAGGTCTCTGAGGCATATGTTAATGCAGGAAGAACAGAGGAATCAAAGAGATGTGCCTGGAGCTGGAGGTTCTTCATCCTCTTAGCTATTTCTTCGATACTCTTGAAGGCATTCCAAGCCGCTCTCTTCCTCCTGTGCAACTCAGGTGCCAGGTCATTTGTCATGTTGACTTCTCGACCTAGGTACACATAACTGTTGCAATCGGAGTTGGTCATTCCATTGAGAGCGAATGGAGCATCAGGAACGAGGTTGTTTTTCATAAACATTGTCTTCGTAAGATTCAGCTGTAGTCCGACCTTTCCACACTCACAGTCGAAGTCGGCCAGCCTTTGTGCTGCTTGGCTAATGTTTGGTGTTATTAAAACAATGTCATCAGCAAAGCGGAGGTGGTGTAGTTGCCGACCACCTATCTTCACTCCCATTCCTTCCCATTCCAGTCATCGCATGATGTTCTCGAGGGTGGCACTGAAGAGTTTCAGTGAAATGGTATCACCCTGCCAAACCCCTCTCTTGACAGCAATGATTACTTCTTTGTAGAATGGTGAAATCCTGGTAGTGAATTCGTAATACAGCTCATGGAAGATCCTGATGTATTGAGTTTGAATGCCCTGATTGACTAGGGCTTCAATGACCGCTTCCATCTCAACAGAATCAAAGGCCTTCTTTAAATCAATGAACATTAGACAGAGTGGCATCTTGGACTCCCAAGAAACCTCAATGAGTTTGGTTATCGTGTGGATATGGTCGATGGTACTGAATCCTTTGCGGAACCCAGCTTGCTCGCATGGTTGTCCTTCATCTAATGTTCTGCCAATCCTATTCAGGATGACTCAAGTGAACAGCTTGTAGATGACAGACAATAGGCAGATCAGGCGATAGTTGCCAATGTTGTGGATGTCTCCCTTCTTGTACAGTATTACAGTCTTGCTGATTTTCCATTAGGACGGAACCTTACATTTAGACAGGTAGCATGTGAATTGCCGAGCCAGCATATTGATGAGTACTGACGGCAGGTTCTTCAGGTGTTCAGGTCTGACCTTTTCTGGGCCAGGTGCTCTTCGTTTCTTTACAGACAAAATGGCATGTCGGATTTCGGAAGGGAGAACATTGGGAATGACATATCCATCCTATGGAATTTGGTATGTCAGCAGGTGGACATGGCTAACGAAGAGATTTAAGTAGAAGTCATGGATTATCTTCTCCATCGACCTTCTGGAAGATATGATAGATCCATCAGGACGTTGGAGGGCTGTCATCTTGGTCTTATAGTTGGCAAAGGACAGGCGGGCGTTACAAATACTTTTCCCGGCTTCTGCCACATTTACCAGCACTTCTGCTCTTCTCTCTTTGAGGTCTTCCTTGATCGCATCTCTGCACTGCTTTGTGAGCTCGGACATTCGCTTGCAGTTGCCTGAGACATGCGCCAAACCACGTTGGCGAATAAGCTCAAGAGTTTTTGAAGACAGGCGTTTTTTTGTGGCTATCTCTCTCTTGGCATTCCTCGCACAATCATGGAGGTGATGAACCAGTTGATAGTATTCCTCGTCAATGTTGTCAACAATGGCATCTTGCCATGTTGCAGCAATAGTGCCAAAGAGCTCCCAATTGGTGGTTGTTCTGGGAGTTCTCTTCTTAAACTTTGCAGCCCTTTCTCCCCACCCTGTGAAGTAGAATTTTGCATGAAGGAGATGGTGGTCCAATCCCATTTTGAATTTTGGGACAACAGCGACATCGGTCAGGCAAAACCGTCAATAGAATATGACGTGGTCTATTTCGTTGTGATACCGTCCACCAGGAGACTCCCATGTCCAATGTTTAGATTCAGCCTTCTGGAACTGTGAGTTACCATGGATGGTCTTGGTGGACATGATGAACTCAGACAGTCTCTCACTCTGTTCATTCCATTCTAGGCCATGGGTCCTGATGTGGAGTTCTTCGGCTGATCTTCTCGGTCCTATCTTGGCATTAAAATCACCCACAATGATCTTGTAGAAGGTGTGGTCTTCTTTATAGAACCTCTCTAGCTCCATGTAGAACTTCTCAATTTCTCCGTCATCATAATTGGATGTTGGTGCTTAGACAATGAAGATAGAAACTGCTGGCAGTGAGCCACATCTATTCAAATGTAAATGTCTGATTTGGGTTGTTAGGCATTCGAATGAATCAATGCTCATGGCCCACCCTACCCCTACCAGTGCCAGATAAATACCTCACAGGCAAACCTCCACTACCTCCACTACCTCCACTACCCAGCCGCCGCCACACTCCAGGATGCTTTTCGGATGCTCCAGACAAGACTCACGCATGACTGAAGCCCCACAGAACAAGATAAGCGGAACTTTGAGACCTTGGACTCCAGGCTCAACGGACCCTGGGACAGAGATTCTCTGCTTGCTCTCACCAACCACAGGTAATGAAGGGATTAAAATCAGGAGCCCCACCCTACCCTGCCCTGTCTGCTTCCACCAACTGCCAATGACCCAGGGATTGGATTGCGCACAGAATACCCATCCTACCCCTACCATACCAGATAAATATCTCACTGGCCGACCTCCACTACTTCCACTACCCAGCCGGCGCCATGCTCCAGGATGCTTTCCAGACCGCGCGGCTGCTTCGCAGCTGCATAACACATTATAAGACACTAAATACCCATCTTCCAGAACTGCCGTACCACATTTGATAGGGTTCAAATATGGTTTGAATGATGGGAACACCTACAAGGGTGATTAGAGGCCGCCCCAAAAGCCTCTATCCCTCTCGGAGAGCCTGGCAAACTACCGAGAGAATTCCGCCCGCACGGCAGAGCCTCACAAGCTATCCGTTGTGTACTCGATATGCCAAAACCAGTAATTACAATGGGTCTCATTTCCCTGACCCTGAAAGCGTCACCAGGACATATTTGATTCTATATAATCAACTACAGCAGTTGCTTAAGATGAAGTTGGCTGTGAAGTTCACCCAGAGGGAATCTATTCTCAGAGCTCCCTACAATTTTTATCCTCAAGATTCTTGTCTCCTGTTGACAACTTTAGGAAAATTATACTTCTTTTTAATTGTGAAAAACTGCTAAAATTTCTGCTTCATCTCCTATATAATCGATTTTAATAATTATATAAATGAAATAGATTTAGAAGTATATAAATAGAACTAATAAACTACCAAACCATATCCAAATACTTTACAAGTTTCTAAAACACTGTGGAAAATATATTATAACTAGATATTTCCCTCTAGTGTCAGGTTTTCATAGACTTAATGCCCTGATGGTTAAAATCACTGAACTCATTTTAATTTATCTGATTCCATGATTTTAGACTACTTTTTAAATTTTCATGTACAGTCGACTACAAAGAAAATGAAAACTTGTCCCTTAATAGAAGTATCCACATGCCCTTGATGATAAAGATCTGTTAGTATAAATTTATAGGTAGTCATCCAGCTTTTTTTTTTTTAATGTTTGTTTTGCTGTGTCCTTGGCTAGCTTTTCAGCTATGCTAGTGACTCTGCATACATTAACTATTTTATTTCCAAGGCAGCAAATCTGAGGACAAAATCCTGAAATATTATCATCAGTCACTTCTTTTGAAGGATGACTCGCCTTCCTCAGGTGGCACTATTCCTTCTCGTGGCAAACATGAAACACAGACAATGAAACGATGTCATTTTAGATTTCATAATAACTGAGAAGATGAAGACATGTATCCTTGAAGGCAGAAATTCAAATATTTAGGAAAGAGATAGTATTGATCTCACGATATGAGATTCTGTCATGGAAGGTGGCTTAGGGGTTTTAGAAACATAATCTTCATTTTTTTTCAGTCATAAATAATCCCATTGAAAAAGAGAGAAGGAGATGCCTGGAGGATATCTGAAAAAGTACAATGTGTTCTTCCAACTCCACCTTCACGATCATTTTGACTAAAGTTGAGGAAAATTTATTAAAGGACCAATGATATATCACCAACTTCAGTGTGTTTATATCTAAAATTCCTAATAAGTTTAGACTTTTAAAAAATATATTTCTTTTTCCCCCACCAAGTGAGTCCAGCTTCATAGAGAAGGAATTACCAAGTAAATGATGATTGGAAGGCTCGCTCAGGATGGAAGATACATGTTGAAAGTATACTATGGACCAAACTTGATGGCCACTTAGTACCTGTATTGCAAACGATAACACCCAAAATGAGAGAGAGAGAGTAAAAGGAAATATGCTGCCACAGAAGCTGGGGTTGGGGGATGGTGGGAGAGATACTGGGAACATTGGTGGTGGAGAATGGGCACTGGTGGAAGATGGGTACTCGATCGATTGTACTGAAGTACAATCATGAAGGTGTGTAAATCTGTAACTGTATCTCACGGTGAGTCATTAAAATTTTTTTTAAAAATATATTACTGCAGGCCAGAGAAAGAGTACAGGAGTAAGGTGCTGGCCTTGCTGGTAACTGACCCTGGTTTGATTCCCAGCACTACATAGGGTCGTTCAAGTACTGTTCATGCTGAGTACTTGACATGTCCCAACAACTCCTCCCATATATTTTTCTCTGAATAATAATGTCCATTCTTTGGGTTATGTCAAATCAAGAAAGCTGAAGAAATGTAAAGGCATCTTTCAGCAGTCTCTGATAAACTGTTGATGGGCACTACAGGCGCATTTTCTCTGTTATCATGTTTCTATCTTTCCTGTCAAGGAGAATGATCTTCAGCAGGGTAAGAAGGAAATAAAATCTCATATGAATGAGGAGATTGTAAAAGAGTATTCTGGCTGTTTTAAACTAATTAAATTCTCATGGTGGGAGGATAATTATATCTTAGTATAGAGAGGAAGGTGTAAATGAGATCATTGAACTATTGTTAGGAACCTTTGAAGAGTTTGGAGAATATGAATGGTGCCAAAGGCCTGTGGAGAAATAAATACCAGCGCCAAGATTTTAAAAAGGAAAGAAATAAATTCCTTTGCCTATTTATTATTTATACATTTATTTACTTTGTCCAATGAATATCATAGTGGCTCTGAAAGGTCTTACACAAAAGTGCTGTAGAAATCACAATGGCAATAATTGAAATATCATAGAAACAGCCCTCAACAGAATGCAACTGGGAAGCTTACCTCTGGGCATGGGACCTGATGTAAAGACACAGCTCAGGCCTTCTCCAAACCAGGCTCTTTTCCACCAGCTCATCAGTCTCAGTCAGGCTGGCTTGGGCAGCTCTTAGAGTTGGAATATTCCGAGAAAAACGAAGTAACATGCAGCTGGTGCCTATGAGTTGCCATAATCTGGAGCGTTCTAAGGACAGTCAGGATTTGGTGACCAAAGGGTTGATAGTGGAACCATCTCACAAAACCCATGTGTTCTTTCACCAGGACCCAGAGAGAGGAAAAGTGCAAAGAGAGGGAGGCCCTGGGACAGTGTGGGAGTGATGCTGGCACTCTGGGGTGTGACCCATGCAGGCTTGGTCTTTATCCCATCCAAGCTCAGCTAAGAAGACTCAGGGAGAGGGGAGAATCATAGTAGCAAAGACTTAAGGGGAGTCTTAAATGTATACCCCTGACATACATTCACACCTTATTTGATTTTTGTTTTGACATAATATATGTTAAAAAAAAACTATATATTCTCACTCTATACTCAAACAAGGAACTATGTAGCATAGCACTGTCCCCCCACTGTTCATCGATTTGCTCGAGCGGGCCCAGTAACATCTCCATTGTGAGACTTGTTGGTACTGTGTTTGGCATATCGAATATGTCACACATAGCTTGCCAGGCTTTGTCATGTGAGCGAGATACTCTTGGTTGCTTGCCGGACTCTTTGAGAGGAGTGGAGGAATCGAACCCGGGTCGCCCAGGTTGGCTGCATTGGCTGCGTGCAAGGCAAACGCCCTACCTGCTGTGCTATTGCTCCGAAATATGGGACTTGAGCATTTGATTTGTATGCAGGAGGTCTAGTTATTCCCAGTCTTGCATGGCCCTCAAAGCATACTGCTGGGAGCAACCCCAAGTGCCCAGCCAAAAATACCTCCTAAGCACCACTGAGCATGCCTATTAACAAAAAAAATAATAAATTAAATCATACGGTCTTACATTCAGTTCCCATTCTCAGAAAAGGGCCAAAATTTGTAGCCAATCTCCATCATACCCCAAGATTCTATGTCTAAATTAGTAAGAGCAAGCATATAATATTTCAATGAAAATGTGCCTCAGAAGCTACAGCTGAAAACAGACTTTTAGAAATGTGTTTTTTAATATGATCTTGGCATTACTGAACAACTGGTTTTTGGTTTGTTTAAAACAGTATTTTTTGTTTCAGTTCTACTGTAAGTGATACTGATTTAATTGATACAAATTGGAAACTGGGTATTGATATTTTTAAAATGCACTCAGGGAATGTGTGCAGTGAGGTCTGAGAATCATTTCTCTAAGAAAAAGGTGAAAAAAATGGTCATTGCATCTGTAAGTAACAGCCTTTCCAAAATAAACACCAAGATAATAAGAAAACTGACTATTTAGGAAGAATCAGCAAATGTATTCTTGTTTGTTTGGGTTTTTGTTTGTTTGTCTCAGGGTGAAACTCAACAATGCTCAGGGGTTACTCCTGGTTCTGTGCTCAGGGATCATTTCTGATGGTGCTTTAGGAACCGTGTGGAATGCAAGATCTGCTATGTGCAAAGTAAATGCCCCCCAATATACTACTGCTCTAGCCCCTCAACTGTGTATTCTGACCCTCCTGATAATTATATGACTAATTATATTACTTTATAGTCAACACATGAACTACCCTTTTGTTGTCTACATTGTATATTCAAAATCTTTACTGGTATCTGAAAAAACTATAAATTTGACTGGAATAAAAAATAAGCACAGAACCTCGAAACTATAATGGTCTGAACTATAAAGAAAGAAAAAACAAATCAAGCTCAAGAGTGTTGGTCTGTGTTTTATCTAAGATGAAGTTCTGTGTAGCATTTCAGCACACTATATCATTCTCCCCCACCCACAATTTTACAACATTTCTATTTTTATATGATTTGTAAAAAACAATTTCAGATTGAAGAAATCTCAAGGGTCAGGGTTCATCAAGTGTGTTGGGTGTTTATAGATATCATTTTTCATGTCCCCTCCCTACATGTGTGTCCTTTCACTTGTTAGACACGTTCTCTCTTTTTTCCTCCAGTTCTGGGAAAGTGGGACTGAAATCCTACCTGCAGGAATGGGGGAGGAGCATTTGGCAGCAAGCCCCGGGTTGGGGAGGGTGGGGGAGCTACTTCAACGTTGAGTTTAAGCTCCTGGCAGTCTAGTAAGCTGTCCACTTTGATTTTCCCCCCCTAAATGTGTCATGCTAGAATATAAATAGAATTTATTACTCATAGCTTTAAGATCACCATAGGATTTATGCAGATTTTCAGAGATTATTGAAATCAAGACTTCCAGAAAATGATGGAAGCAGACACACAGGGAAAATATATCCTCTTAAACCATGATTCTGACTTGGAAGAAGTTGACCAAAGTCAAGTTTCCTCTATGCGTCAAACTCAGAAGGGGTAAGTTTTATGGAGACATAAGTTTATGGACTGCCCAATTGATAGCTATGTGTATGCATGTGGACATAGTGTAAATGAACACACAGACACTCGTTGGGAAAGTCTTATGCAAGACAGCTAAACTGTTTATCAAACAGGGAATGTGAAATAAGAGGGCATTTTGTTCTCCTAGCCACTTGTTATGGGATTTTAGACATTTTGAAGAGAGCATTTCAATATCTGGGAATGTATTGAATTACCTATCTCTAAAGAAAAAGATGATGTAACAAAGGCTTGTTTGTTATTAACCTGCCAACTCAGATTCAGTCTCTGGCTATTCTATGTCTGTACATTAAGAGGCAGGCATAACAGAAAATATGAAAGCCACATGGTTGTTATTAAATATTGATTAACTACAAATAAAGTCATTTGGGAATATTTATCTCCAAGAGTCTTCTATTTATTTTTCTAAATCACAAGCATAAGACTGGATCAAAATTGAACCCTGTTTGATATGTATTTTATCATTTTTAAATTTATAAAAGCAGTGATTTAGATCTTGTTTCATGCTAAAAGGCCATCTATGGTTAAACAACTTTTGAAGTTACTTTATATATTTCTACTTTATAATTATTTTACTTTTAATTTTTTTTGTCTATAATTTTCTTTTGATTATCTGTCACTGTCACTGTCCTCCCGTTGTTCATCTATTTGCTCAAGCGGGCCCAGTAACGTCTCCATCGCGAGACTTATTGTTACTGTGTTTGGCATATCAAACATGTCACAGGTAGCTTGCCAGGCTTTGCTGTGCGGTTGAGATACCCTCAGTAGCTTTCCGGGCTCTCTGAGAGGGGCAGAGGAATCGAACCCGGCTCGGCCGGGCTAGTTGTGCACAAGGCAAACACCCTACCATTGTGCTATCACTCCAGCCCATTTTGATTATCATTTATTCTTAAAAGGCATACTGATTTCACTACTTAATGGGAACAATTCCAAATTGCAAATTATAGACAATGACAGCTTCAGTCTTCAATTTGATTTCAAAAAGGAAAAAGACAATTAAATTTAAGAACTGCAGTCAACACTGAATGTGAGAGACTGACTGAAACGGAACATAAATTTTTATAAATTTTATGTATTTTTTTGCTTTGCTCTGAGTAATTTTAAATCACTGATGTAAATGCTGAAACTTACCAGGTCTATGTTTATGAAAAATAGTTATAGGTGCTTTTGGTAAAAATATAAATTACCTGTGATGACAATAATTTTCAACATTTATGTACATTCTTACCATTATCAAAAAAAGACTAGAGATAGTTCTAATACAATCATATTGTAATATTTTAGGATATGCTTGGATAATAACACTGGATGAAATTTGCTCACACACAAAAATTTCTATTTGGAAATGATAACATCATTTTAAGTATGTTATTTGATATTTGATATTTAATCAAGTGATATTTGATAATATAAAATGCTTTGTAATGATGACATATAAACAATTAAATAAGCATATTGAGTGTCACAATAGCTGATTTTTTAGAAATAGTAAAGATTGTGGATAAAAATAATATGCATAATATAAAAGGTAAAGACAAGTCTTTTGTTTCTATCCTGGAAACTATATTGAAAGGTTAAAAGAAATGTTTTTGTGTTTTGTGTCTCAGTGGCAGAAGTATATTTTTCACATGATATAAAGTGACACTTTCTTGTAAAGCAGATTAAAGTTGAACTCACTAAATTCAATGTCTCTAAATCACACAAAATTCTAACCATTGAAATGTCATTCAGTAATCCCTGGACTCCCAGTGACATACCCCAAATCCCTTCTTATTGGGCATAGAAAATTGAAAAAGAATTTACAGGTAGAAGATTCTTTTAAGATCCATGAAAAGCTATACTGACTATTTGTCTGATGATCCCACTAAAGAGAAGAAAAATGAGAAAAACAGAGAACAATCAAAATCAGATATTTTCTTTCCTGAAAAGAGGACTCTTTTAATTAAAAGTAGAACATTTTTTGAAAGGAATTACTTCTGAAGTCCATTTTGCTAAAAGTTAACATATTCCTCCTGTCAGCGAATGCAGTTAGTATAAAACTGAATCAGCTTACTCATTTAAAGTAAGCTATTCATGTGGAAAGAGTTTTCCAGTTTTCTCTATTTGTTAATGCCCCCATGCTACATTTTTAACATTTCTGCAAATTCCTGAGGTCTTCCTGATAAATGGAAAGTTAAGGATCCCCCAAATGATGGATTCTGCCCCAGACTTTAGGCTTAGGAGACTCAAAGATAATAGATAATACCTAAAGCCCATAGCCAAATAGATAATCCAAAAGGCCTAAAGCTAGCCAGACCACCCTGCATAATCCTTACATTTACTGTAAACATTCTTGTCACTTGATAAATAACGCAAAGCCCCAACTTTCCCATAATCAAACCCCTCCCCCATACACACACATTCATACAAACCTTAGTCTTATACTAAATTCCTGTTCAGCTGCAGAGTTTCTTTTTCTTTCCCTTCTACTACTTTCCAATAAACTTTCTATTTAAAAAAAAATAAGTTTTCTGTATTTAATGTGAAACTCTCCTTTTTACACTGTGCTTCCTTTAAATTTCCCCTTCACCACAAAGAACCCAAGAAATAATAATTCTCTCAACAGAGATCCCGTGCACTAAAAGGGAAAAAGGAAAGAGATAGGAAAAGAAGGGACTTCAGGAGGGAAATTAAGGGGTCACCCTGCCCAACATTCCCTCCAGGGTCTTTTCAAACTTTCTGTGCTTTGATATTACAGACTTCCTCACATAGGGTTTCTTAGAATCTCAACTGAATTGAGATTAAGTAGCACAAAGCCTGTTAAGTAGATCAAAATCTGTTTAGAAAAAAATCTGCATATTTCCTTCTATCTCCAGTGATTGTAAAGTTTATGTAAGACAAAGATCCATCACATTTGTGAAGCACCATGTATAAAGCACATGAAGTGGAGCCAGGGGAGTTTTTTCAACAAATGGTTCTAAGAAACCAGGTCAGTTACATGTGAAAAAAAAAAAAAAAAAAAGAAAAGAAAAGAAAAGAAAAAAACTCAGACTTCTATCTCACACCATGCATAAAAGTCAATTCAAAATGGATTAAAGACCTCAATATCAGACCTGAATCCATAAATTATATTGAGGAAAACACAAGCAGAACCCTTCATGACACTGAATCTAGAGGCATCTTCAATGAATCAATGCCTTTGGCCAAACAAACAAAAGCAAAAATATGCAGATAGGATTGAATCAAATTAAGAAACTTCTGAAGTGCAAAAGAAATAATGACCAAAATAAAAAGGCATCCCACAGACTAGGAGAAAATATTTTCCCACCAGTGATCTGGAAAAGGGTTAATATCCAAGCTGTATGAAGCACTTGCAAAACTCACCAACAACAACAAAAAGCAATCTAGCCCATCAAAAAAAGAAAATAATGGGAAGAAGAGATGAACAGAACAGTGCTCTACACCACTTATAACCAGAGAAAATGTAAATCAGAACGACAATAAGATGTCCTCTCGTGCCAGTCAAACTGTCACACAGCAAAAAAAGAAAAAAAACGTGTTGTCTGGATGTGGTTAAAGGGACTCTCGTCCAATATCTATCCAACTGATATTGGTGGGAATATCAATTGGTTTGACCCATTTGGAAAACAATATGGACACTCCTCAAAGTACTAAGAATTGAGCTCCCATATGATCCAGTAATTCCACTTCTGGGCATCCATCCCAAGGGCCCAAAAACTCTATTCTGATAAGTTTTTTTTTTATGTGCTCTTAAATTCATTGCAGTGCTATTCACAATAGCCAAAGAATGGTAGTAACCTGTGTCCAAGAACAGATGAGTGGATGAGTAGATCAAGGTGAATGGATTAAGAACCCCTGTGTGCGTGTGCGTGTATGTGTGTGTGTGTGTGTGTGCGCGCGCACGTGTGTGTTTAGTACTCCAGCCAAATACTACTTAGCTGTAAGAAAAGAGGAAATCCCGCAATATGCTGCCATATGAATGGATCCAGAGAGTATTATGCTGAGTGAAGTAAGCTAAAAGGTGAGAGACAAATACAGAATGGTATCTTTCAAGTTTAGGATATAAAGAAAGGTAGCACTGTAGCCCTGTCTGTAGCACTGTCCTCCCGTTGTTCATCGATTTGCTCGAGTTGGCACCAGTAACACCTCCATTGTGAGACTTGTTGTTACTGTTTTTGGCATATTGAATATGCTATGAGGAGCTTGCCAGGCTCTTCCCAGCGGGCGGGATACTCTTGGTAGCTTGCTAGGTTCCCCAAGAGGGACGGAGGAATCAAACCCAAATTGTCCACGTACAAGGCAAACGCCCTACCCACTGTGCTATTACAGGCAGGTAAGGAAGATAAGGAATAACCTGGACAAAACAACAGAACCTGAGAACGGACCCACGGAAATGAGCTTATCAAGGGCAGAGCACAGTGGGTGTAGTCTGAGTTGGGGGATGAGGCATTCTGGTGGAGGATTCCATTGTTCCACACATTGTATGCATGAAACCTATTGTAAATCATGGTACCTAGAGTCAGAATATGGTAGGCAGGGAATTTGCCTGGCATGTGGACAACTGGGGTTCCATTATTCTGGGCACCACAGTTGGTCCCCCCAAACTGCCAGAGCACAGAGCCAAGAGTAAGCCCTGAGCACCAATAAGTGTGTGCTCCCTCCCCCAAAAATCATGGTGCCTAAAATGAAAAACATTTTCAACATTTTAAAAATTTATTTAAACAGTTGTTCCTAATACAATTGTTCTGGATAGTCAATGTTACAACACCAATCCCACCACCTTCTCTTTACCATTGGTCCTCAGTTTCCCAACACTCCCTCCAAGTCTGGCACAAATTAGTGTAATTTCTATTACTTGTTACAATAAAATGGCTAATGGAATTATTTTTAAAAATACTTGCATAAAAGAAAAATTGTGAAAATTGTTATATCTACCTCATAACGGAATCATTAAGGTCATTGTTAAGCTATTGGTTTCTAGTTGAGACTTCTGTGATATTTTTTGTTTATTAAGCTTAGTTGACTTCTATGCTACTTTCCCATCTAATTTGGTGTGCTCTGAGTGGGCTATTAATATTGTAGAACTTGTGGGTGTTGCCTGAGTAGGATTCATAGAACTGGGCCAGTGAGTTTCAAGGGCTTGGTTTACATATCATCTTAGATCAGTTATGAAACTGTAATGCTGACTTGTTGTTTACCTGGTGGTGGCTGTGGCATATGGTTGTGGCTACTGAGGTTTCCTGCAGTACTGGGTGTTGGGGGGAGGCTGCCCAGTCCCATTTTGAGAAAACCCTAGTGTTTTCCACCCCAAACCCAATATACCTGGAAGATTCATCAGCTTGGTGTCTCCTCAGATATCAGTCGTGAAGAATAAAGGTGAGCCATTTACATGGCTGGGGCTGTGGATGTGGGTGCAGCTGCTGGGATTTCAGTAGGGCAGGGACACAGCGTACCCCATCAATTGGGTGCTCCAGAGTTTTCAGTGGGAAGACCAATGTACCTGTGAGTTTTAGGGGCTTGACTTACATCTCTCCCAAGACTAGTTTTGTTTGCCTATTGGCAGCTGTGAGACATGGGTCAGATAATACCTTTCTGTTCAGCACTGTGTGGACCTGCAGACCCAGGAGGAAGCAAACAAACTGTCTTCAGCCTGCCCGTTCTCAGTGGTGGTCACCACATTGTTCGTTGGGGCCAGCAGTGGCAGCTGTAGCCCCCCCGTGGGGGCTCTGGTAAGCTCATTGCAGCAGAGGCAGCCGGAGACATGGTGCATCATACCAGGAATTTACTTTTTTGAAAGAGTCTGAAAAATACTGTCCCTCCTGGTTACAGGTGTTGATGGCATTCTTGTTTGCTCTGTGGTAGTTGGTGGTCGCAGTGGCTGTTACTGGCCTGCCAGTCACCTCATTATCTTAACATTTAAAGTAACATACAATTTTATTTTTTGTTGGGGTAAGATGTGGAGGGAGGGAGCAACAGCCCTAGCTCAGGGCCAGGTGTTGGGGCCCAAGTGCAGCAGTGTGTAGCGTGCCATTTTGGCCAGGCAGTCCAAATTAAAAACACATTCAAATTATTTCAGCCTCCACAGCAATGGTATCTAATGGATTTTCTTATTTTGCACAGAGAAAACTAATACTTGGAACGTGCCATTTAAGGATTCTAAATCGTGACATGAAAAATGAAACTCACTCTTGATGACATTGTTCTTGTAGGTCTGGAAACCTTTTGTATTTTAGTGATTGCAGGAGGCAGATAGGAGGAGTTTATACCCATGCTAACTTTAACCTGACCTGGTACCCTCCCAGTAGTCTTGTGGAAACTTCCCTCTTCCTGGTCACCTTCTCCTCCCTGAGTGTCTCCTTCCTGGACAGCAATCATTCCACACACATGAATTTTTCTGATGCAGTTGTGACTTACAGAGTGTCAGCCTGCTGGAAGGCTCTCTCAGCTGTATTCACTAGAGTAATGTCCTCTCCTTGAGCCAGGACTGAGCCTCCAGGAAGGGCTGGGGAGACACTTGTTGGAGTAATTGGTTATAAAAATCACTATAATCTACTATGATTTCAGTGCACTTTAAAGAAAAGCTCGAATTGTGTACAAGTGGTCACCCTCTAAAGGTAGTTGCTTTGATGATTAACTGCAGCCATAAGGTCTCATGGTCAGATATTTGCCTCTCAGGTTGGAGACAGGAGGGTAGCAAATTTAACTTTGCAGAAATTGTGACCATCGCAGATGCTAATGCTTGATTCAAATCCCTTTGGCAGGCAGGAGTCTTCTAATCACAGCGAGGAGGTGTGGAATTGGGTTTTCTCTCTCCTTCTCTTAAAAAAAAGTCTTCACTTAGAGAAACTGAAGATTGGAGTTGCATAAATTAGGTTGAATATGTAACTTCAAACAGGGGTTTGGAGAAAATGATTCAGCATGTTTCTATTTGGCTGTGTAAAACATTTATTCTCTTCAAAGTCGCAAATAAATGAAAAATGAAAAGAAAAGAATATCATGCACTTATGTGTGCCAAATAAACCCTCCATTCAAATCCATTATTCCCCTTGGCTAACGATATCCGGTCATTTGATTGTTCTGGCGCCATAACTTGCCATCTGAGAAATATAATTGTTATAGCAGGGAAAACTGTTGGATCTTATAGTGAGCCTGGTCTGAAGAAGATACACAACAAATTTACAATTAAAGTGAATTAAACAATTTTTCTAAAATGGATAAAGGCGATTGATTGCTTCCGACATATATATTTAGACAAATGCAAGAAACAAATTGAGCGTGTCATTATTTCATACTGGAGATTTAAAAAATAATAGATTACTCATGAAGCTATCCAGGAACACAGAAAAATTGGTCATGGTGGAAATTTTAACTGTGAAAAGTGATGCAATTAAATATAATTGGACATTTGCTCTGAATGGCAAGATGATACTCAGGGCAATCAAGAATAGGATTCAGAATTGAAAAGGGAAATGGAAGATAGCACCAGCAACACTCATGTTTTTAAAAACGTAGTCAGGCAGTGCACATTATGGCTTTCAAGTAAAATCACTTTAACAGTTTTCATTTATCCCATAAATGAAATCCTTTGTTCACCAAATCTCTATAAGGACCTCAGGACTTCTAAAAATAATCCGTGCTCCTTAGAACAAAGGGCTGTTAAGCTTAGACTGGAAGACTTGTGATGGTTTTTTGTGATACAATGATTTTTTTTACTTCACTTACTTAGATTTCAGCAACATAATCTCTAATACATTCCTACTATGCATATGATTATTGTCCTCAAGATAGGATTGCTCAGTGTGGTCTGCTCCAAGAGGCTAATACAGGGTGCGGGAGAATCCCAGGATAACTTCCTGGAATTCTTTAAAAATCCAGTTTATCTTCCATTTTGTCAAGCGCGTAGAAATACACTATATCGAGAAAGGTAAAGGCAAATGAGGTCTAAAAAAATCAAGTAAAGAGAAAAATGGGTAAAATATGTCAAGTTCTTTGTGCTAAATTCTTGGAACAAGAAACCCTATGGTCTATCTTCAGAGATAGGCTGCAACGAACACAAGAGGAATCAACTGTCGCCATCTTAACTGAACAGATCATCAAATGAAAATCAGGAAGACTGTTAAGATAAAAAGGAGACATGTATTGATAACATGTATACCTCCTGAGAAGAAACTCATAGAAAGTGAATAACTCATTTGGTTTTCAGACTTGGGTCAGACAATGGTTAAAAGAGAGAGGGATAGGCAGCCCTACACAGACTTCAGAGACCCTCCCTTGAAGTCAACCTGGTGCCAAAGACCTATTACTTTTTTATTTTTATGAAAGCTCTATGATTTGCAACGTTACCGATAGTTGAGTTTTAGGCATTCAAGAATTCAACAGCAGTCCCTTTGCCAGTGTCAACTTCCTTCCACCAGTGTTCTCAGAATCCCCTCCCCCAATCCCAACCCCCAGCCACTCCCTACCTATTAATTTGACTGGCACATAACAAAGTTTCAGTGGTTGCCACTTAACTCTCATGTTTTCAGTTTTGTTAAATCTGAGTTTTTGGTACTTGGCTATACCCCATATCACTGGTATAACTGAAACCCTGATACCTATTCACCCATTACTTCCTGTTTCTTCTTCCTGCCTCCTCTGCCAATCCCTCGCAATTTCTTTCCTTCTCTGTCCATCTCCCCTCTAAACATGGGGGTGAAGGATGGCCTAGGCATCCCCCTTTTGCTACAGTACATTTCCTTATCTAGCATTCAATATTTCACAGGTAAGTGAGATCATCCTGTGTTTGCCTTTCTTCTTCTGGCTTACTTTACTCAACATGAGATCTTCCAGTTCCAATCAAGTTGGAGCAAATTACATGATTTTGTCAGTCTTTGCAGTTGCAAAGACCTATTTTACTGTGAAGATTTTTTTTCTTTTTTTTTCTTTTTTTATTAGTGAAAAACCATGAGGTACAGTTATAGGCTTACAAATTTTGTGCTTGGGTTTCAGTTATACAATGATCAGGTGCCCCTCCCTCCACCAGTGCCCGTCATCCATCCCCACGGGTCCCAGTATCCCCCCCCAACCCTCCTTCCCCCCCCCCGTCCCATCCTGCCTCTGTGGCAGGGTATTCCCCCTTGTTCTCTCTCTCTCTTCTTTTGGGTACTGTGTTTTGCAAGAGAGGCATTGAGTGGCAATCATGTTTGGTCTATAGACTACTTTCAGCGTGAAGATTTTTGCTCCCCTACAAACTTCATTCAATGCATGCAAGTCAGTTTGGAAGTTTCTGCGGTAGATGCTCTTGGATGTGAAAAGGGGAGTATCTTCGGTTTCTCTCTGAGGACCAAATTATGCACATTTTCTTTTCAATGACTAAAGGAAGAAGTAAGCTCATAGAGCAGTGGCTTTGCATTGCTCCCTACATACAAAGAAATGAAGCTACACACTAAAATTTCCTGATGACCACGGCAAGATCTACTTTGAGTCATTTTTTAGTGTAATACTGGTTTTCCCTTAAATATTGTCATGAACTAAAATGACTACACAGACTCAAGTATACACAACATTTCAAATTATAGCTTGGTTGTAGACTAAATGTCCAGCACATTTTATTATGCTGTTACATCTCACATATCTTTTGTGTTTTTTAGCGAGCACTAAAGAGAAATATATCTCTCCTCTCCCTGATGTTAGAAATACAATATATCTGAATTAAAACAACTTTTTGTGTTCTTTTTTTGGTGAGCCGGGGGAGAAGGAAACTCTTCACAAGAAATCATACAACTAAGAAGTTTTCACCTGATAATCAACCCCAAAGAGTCTGTTATGGTTTTTTTGGATTGCTGATATTCACTCTTCAGCTATTTTTAATTTTCTTTATCCTGAAACTTCATCAAGATTTGGGCACACTTAAGGAAAAGGAAGCTTCAACACAAATCAAAGGTAAATAAATGATAACTGGATTGTTTTTTAATCACATGCTCAGTTTGAAGTTAGATGAATTCCAGGTTTGCATTGACTCACAGCCAAGCTGGGTTTGATTCCAGCACCACGTATGGTCCCAAAAGTGATTCCTGAGCACAGAGTCAGTAATAAGTACTGAGCATTGCTAGGTGTGACCCCAAAGCAAACAAAAATATTAAGATCATTTTTTGGTAAAATTTCTTGATGCCTTTTGAAACTGTATCTGGCTTTGTAAAATGAAAATATTTCAGGGGATAGTAGACAGTGGAGGAGTTAATTCACTTGCTTGCATGCAGTCAGCCTCAGATGACCTAGTATCGAACAGGGTCCTCCTAGTACTGCCAAAAGATTCCTGAACACAGAGCCAAGAGTAGCCCCTGAGCACCATGGGGTGTTGCCCAGAAGCAGATTATACTTTGTCATTTGTAATTCACCACCTCTGCTAGAATAAATTTAGTACCGTGTCTTGCCTACCTGCTTAGTATTAATGAGTATAATAATTATAAAGCATGTTGTAAACAACTCGCAACAATGCCATCTGCAGGACAGGAATTTAACATATAATTTGGATCCGGCTAGGTCATTTGGTATGGTGTATTTGCAGTAAACCGGCTGAATTTGGGACTCCTGACCTGTCTGTAGGCATTTGGAGAAGTAGTTTGCCATATTCACTTTATTCCACCACTACTGGCGAGTTTTTCAGTGAACTTTTCCTTGTAATGCAAGCTACTATTTTTAAAAAAAATTACATTATGAAGGCTTGAAAAATAAACAGTTGAAAGAAACTATCTCCAGCAGAATTCTTTTTATATATGTTTGAGAGTTTAGTCACTCACTGCTGGGTAGATGTTTGGCTTCTGAAGTTTACCAGTGGTCTGCTAAAGCCCATTGCAGAAATCCTCACACCAGGGAAAAGATCTGACAGGCTGATGAAGCTTCCAGCCTGAGCAATTATTCCAGAAAATCTCCATATTTTGGGCTTCCTAAACTACAAGACCCTTTTCACATTCCTGTGTCTAGTCATTGGAAACAGTGTCACTGAGGAAAATTAACTCCTTCCACTTCCTTATTCCTCTGATCTTAACTGAGAGGCAAACTATTAGAGACTTCTGACCCTTTACAAAATCAAAGATCTGAGCAGCTTTCTGGATTTCAAACACACACACCAAAAGTATTTGATTATATACAATTGAGGAGGAATAAACATTTTTTTTAGTTTCCAGCTGCCTCGAAGACATATTGTTTCTCTCTCATTTTAGGAATTTTCCACCTATTCCATAGCTAAGAAACGTTTTTCTCTCTCGGCTAGGCAATGCAGGCAAGCTGTCCCCAGGGACGTGGGGGGGAGTTACATCAGCCTGGGGTTCCTGGGGTAACACTTGAGAATACCCTTGAAAGCACCAACATTGCCGAGAGGAGCTGTTCGGTATTAAAGATAATTCTGAGACAGTCATCATGTTCACTTATGGTCAGTGACTAAGCAGAAATTCAAGACGAACCCTGAAAGTAAAGTTGGCTTTGTGACATTTGTCAACAAAGCTCTATTACTGTTTTGATTCAGATGGCTCTCTAGATAAAAGAGAAGCACCAGTAAATCATACAATGGATGTAATTTAAGAGGAAGTGAGCAAAAATGACCATGAGCAGCAAAGAGTACTCTGATTCTTTTGTGTTGTTGTTGTTCCCGAGATTATTAGTGTCACATTGTTCACAATGCTCCTCCATTAACTCAATCAGCTGAGAAAATACAGCTCTGGGGAGGAAAAGGAAAAGTCTCAGAGTAGGATCAGGATCCCGCAGAGAGACAGGAGCTCCAGGATGCTGTTTCTCTCCCCTAGAACTCATGCAATCTTCCCATCCAATTTACAAGATAAAATTACCTGACCTTATTTGGTCATCGAGAGGGGAAAAAAATGCATGTACAGTGAGAATTTCCATCATCAAAAATTTTTTTTCAAGACGTTTTCTTTTTAATGAGAAAGAAATAGTTTTGTGATGATACTAGTTTCTACCTGTCTGTTCTCTTGTAAATTATATTTACTACTTTTTTTCAACATTAACCTCAAACCCCTTCTGGGAATCTGGTCTATGAGTCTTTTCTTCCGGTGGTTGAGAATTGAAGTTGACATCAGCAAGAAATGTGTACTGAAAAGTGCCAGCAGATTAGACTTAACAAACCAAAAGTAAATAAATAAATAAAGCCCAGACATTGTGGGGGTAGTGCAGACTTCTGCTAAAATGTGAGTAAGGAGATAATCTGTGGTTAGATGTTGCTGATTGGCTGATTATTTCTGCCCTCATTAAATTAGTTGAACATTGAAGCTGGGTTGGCAAATGTACTTCTGGCATGCACATCCATTTGTTTCCTAAAGCAAATAAAAAAATTTTAAATATAGATAAAGTTCCAAGGAGCTTCTAGGGAATTTTGTACTTTTCTCCTCCCCATCATAAAATCAGAAAGTGACCAATTCTAGTTCCCTCTGCTATTACCTTTGCCAGTGCATTTTCTTATGGTCTTCTTAGCTAGCATCACTTGCTAGAATCACTGAATCTGCCTCAAAACTCCCTGTACATCTTTCTTCCACTTTACCTTCAAACCTTGGCCAATAAGACTTTTCACTTGTCAGCTTTAATGTCTCCCCAGGTCCACTACACTTTATAAGAAAATTCCTGAAAAGGCTAAGATCATATTAAGATGCTCTGTAATCTAAAACTTTTTCTATTTCTCATGAAACTTTCTCTCATAGTCAAATAGTCATGAGGGTTTTTTTTTTTTGGACATTATAAATTTGCTAAACTATACCATAACTATAAACCCACTAGTGCAGAATATGAGAGACCCTTTTCTAGTTGTTCTGGGAAAAGTGCATTCTTCTTACCAGAGCCAACTCAAGGTTCTTATCAAGGAGAGTATTTCCTAATTCCCCTGCTCCATTTTCTGCCCATACCATACACAGGCTTTTTTGTTTAATGACACAACAATTAGCCATTTTTTCATTTATTACATAACTTACCAAACTGTAAATGAATTGTAAGAAAAACTTGATCAGGGCCAGAGCAATAGTAGAGTAGGTAGGGTGTTAGCTCTGCACATGACAAGCTTGGATTCGACCCTCTACACCATATATGGTCCCCAACATGGAGTCTCCCTGAGAGCAGAACCAGGAGTAAGCCTTGAGGATCAAACAAAAAACAAAAGAGAGACTTGATTTGTTTAACACTGACTGTCTCAGCCCAATTCATTGTATAATAATATGGAACCAATACAAAGCGTTATAAGTATGACAGTGATTTGATTTCCAACATGACACACCTGCATGGTATCACCTCTTATCTAAAATCCATCATCCTAGATAGTCCCTCATCCTGCATGGGACTCTGCCTCCCAGATTTTTACCTTTAGATAGTGCTCCAAAAATAATCTCCTTAATAACTAGCTACAATGAGAAGCCAATAATCGGACTCTCCCACAACAAGCTCAGATAATTCCCACAACTGTGGGCCACTCATTTTTCACTCAAAACCTTTTGGATTATCATCTCTCCTGAAGCCCAACTTTGACTACTCATGACTGACTTTATTTACACTAGTCATTCATTCAGTTCAGTCATTTGGAGGGAGCTGTTTAGTTCAAAGGGGAGTAAGTAGCCCTTTTACTTCAAAGGGGAGTAAGGCACGCTCATTTACTTGGACAGTCTCTGCTTGCCAATTTTCATCTTAAATGAGTAAGAATCTTCCATGTGTCCAATACTGAAGAAACTAGAACTTCTATTTGTAAAATCTAACATCTACTGAGCATGTACCAAGTTCTAGATACACTTTGAAGTGCTTTACTTATGAGACAGGGATGCTCAGGATCAGACAGGATCAGACAGGGTAAGTAGAAGGAAGGCAAGGATAAGAGTGACAGAAAAATAGCAAGGAAAAATAACTCAGGTGTAAGGGCCAGAGAGAATAGCTCAAAGTGTGGGACTCATTATTTGCATATTTAAGACATTGTGTTCAGCATCTCTTACCAAACAGACACATGCAGCCCTGGTGGTCCCCCAGCATCCCAGACCAATAAACTGCAATCCTGGGACAGTTCTAAACTCACGACCCACCCTGCCAAGTAAAGAACCATTAGGTGTGACGCCAGCCCTGAGCACCACTGCAGGGAAAGAGGTTACTATAAAAATAAATTAACTGTGAAAAACAAAATATAAATAATTCTTTCCTATTTAACAAAATAAAATTTCCTAGTAAGATTCATTCCCACTGGGCAGTCACTCATTTTGCTGCTTAGAGTCTATGTCATCTATACATCAAAACCTAAGCACAGAAAATAGGTAAAGGAATGAACATGACAACCTCTCAGTATCTATATTGCAAACCCTAAAAGGAAAGACAGAGAGAGAGAGAGAGAGAGAGAGAGACAGAGACAGAGACAGAGACAGAGACAGAGAAGGAAAGTGTCTGCATTAGAGACATGATGGGGTGTGAGGGGAATGGGAGGTAAAATAGGGACATTGGTGGTGGGAAATGTACACTGGTAGAGGGACGGGTGTTGGAATATTGTATGACTGAAACCTGACCATGAACAGCTTTGTAACTGTGCATCTCAAGGTGATTCAATTAAAAAATAATAAATAAATAAATAAATATAGCTAGAGTAATAAGAGAAAAAAGAAAAACACCTAAGCACATCGGGTGACAATGTAACACATTTAATTTATTCATTTCTCTGTCACTACTTGCACTCCCTAGCTGAGCTTCCCCTAATTCTCAGAAATGTTTCCCTCTCCCTCCACCTGTCCCCATTCTTTCCTTTCCTGAATTCTCCTGGTGCCAGGAGCTGGGAGCAGCAAGGACAGAATGGAGGTGTCGCTCATGGTTGGGTGCACATCGGCATAATTGTAGGTAGTGCGTCATTTCTTCCATTTCATCTGCTCCTCCAGCTGGTGCGGGCACCTTCCAGTCTCTCTTGGCATGGATGGCTTCTGAGATTGGCTTGTATTGTGTGGTCATGATCGTGACCTTCATACACCCATCTGGGCCTCTTGCAGCTTATTGACATGGGTAATTCTCTAGAAGCCTAGCTCAAGGCTTCTTCCTTCACCCCACCCCCGGGAGCCTGACCCCCTGTCCTCACTTGGGGGGGGGGCCTTGGGCATGTTGGCAGAGATATCTGTTTTGATCCCATTTTACCCTGCTCAAAGGCTTTTTAAGAGATCCAAAAATAAATGTGCTCTTTCTCACAACTTTATGTAATGATCCCATTTGATCAGCATGTTTTATTAATCGAAAAAAGTTATTAATTGACAATGTTGAGTGGTAATCTGAGGCTAGAACCCTGAGGTGTCACAGAATATCTCTTTCTATATTAACAGCTCATTAAATTTTCAACCTTTGCATCCAATTAATCAACTACTTACAATCCCCCCTAATGACATTACCATTCAGCCCTCATTCTCAGATGAGGAGAGTTGTTGAAAGTTATTGTCAATGTCTTGCAGAAAATCAGGTTCTCCATGTGGCTAGAGAATTGTTCAATAATCTTAATTATTAATTATTATATAAAAAGGGAGGAAGGAGGAAAGAAAACAGGAAAGTTAGGAAGGAGGAAGGGAAGAGGAAGAGAGATACGAAGGAAGAAATAATTATTTCATAAAAAAATTCTCATGATTTCCATCCTCCTCCATTCACTGTGCTTAGTGATATTCCAGCAATATTTCCCAAGTTTTCATGAATCAAAAGTGTACTATTAACGATCTGGAGCAATAACACAGCGGGTAGGGCATTTGCCTTGCACGCAGCCGACCTGGGTTCTATTCCCAGCATCCCATATGGTTCCCTGAGCACCGCTAGGAGTGATTCCTGAGTGCAAAGCCAGGAGTAACCCCTGAGCATCGCCGGGTGTGACCCAAAAACAAAACAAAACAAAACAAAAATTGTACTATTGATACATTGTATAATCTTTGCATATTTGGGGATGATTCATGGATTACTATATATATGTATTTTATATGTATTTATACACACATACACACACATATATATATGTATGTATATATGTATATATATAAAACACAAGGGCTGGAGCGATAGCACAGCGGGTAGGGTGTTCGCCTTACAAGCGGCCAACATGGCCGACCTGAGTTCGATTCCTCCACCCCTCTCGGAGAGCCCGGCAAGCTACCGAGAGTATTCGATATGCCAGACACAGTAACAACAAAGTCTCCAATGGAGACGTTACTGGGCCTGCTCGAGCAAATCGACGATCAACGGGAGGGTCTTTACCCTTTACCTTACCTTATAAAACACAAAACTCTACATCCTAACATTAATACTATTTGAAATTAGCAAAGCAAAGCACTGATATGTTGGTTGGGGTGATTGTTCACTGTGCAGTTACTCAACCTCTCTCTGAATTATTTTCCTTCCTCATCCCAGCTCATCCCTCAGGCACTGCTATCCATAAAATTTCTGCAGAGACCCACAAGGTCTGGAGCACCAACCCTCCTAGGGCATGATCAACTAAAATTCGTAAAACTTGCGGTTCTATGAATTCTTTTCTGGAATTGCTTCAAGCTCTGCAAACTGTAACACAGACAATTTCTGCTATCTTCTATTTATTGGAACAGAGTTGCTATTTCCTCCTTCCAATTTCCTACCATTCCCTCGGTTTCCCACAAGTCTTCAAAATGTATTATCTGCAGACATGTCGACATCTTTTCCCCAAGTTCCCTTGGAGCCTAGGATATAATTTGTCTGGTTCTTTTGGAGTACCAGGCTCACTGCAAATTATCTCACCTCTCTCCCAAGTCAATTCCCACCTGCAATATGTACTCTGCCCTCTAGCTGAAGGAGCGTTTCTTCGGACAAGTGGCTAAAACTCTGTGAAGTGAAGAAGTTCTGTTTTTCTCCATTGTCTGTTAACATTATACCATCTGTCCCAGGCAGCAGGCCCGCATCTGCTTTTGTCTTTTCCTTGTTTTCAACAGGCCTGTAAAGCCCTTTGGTACCATTGACATTTTTCTGAAGCCATATTTTATTCCAGTTATGGATTTTTCTAATATAATTTTATAAGTGTACTGCACTTTTACTATTAGTTCTTGGTCATGTCATCTAATTTCCATGTTTGGTGCATGATAAATTCCACTCTAAATCAATGTAAGTGGTAGGCAATGCAATATGTTTTAATGCACTTGAATTTTTTAGAATTTTCTTCCTAGAAAGAACAATACCTTTTCCCCCCTCCCGCCCCCTTTCCCCAACTTTCATCCACAGCATCATTTATTATTTGTTATTTAGTTATAAATCCTTGCTCCTTTGTTTTCCCTTTTAATTCTCAGATGAGATTCCATAAATACATTTACTCTTACCTAGTTTACTCATTTTCAGTGAACTTCCCACAGCACATTCTACCTGGTGATCCTTTCATTAATTATAACCATCTACAGCCAGCATGTCCACAAATGCCATCATTGTTATTTAAAAATCACCATTAAGTCCAGAGTACAGTCCTAACTAGTACATGCCTCTAAAAAGTAAATATGGGGGCTAGAGTGCTAGCATATGACCCATCCATGTTCGATACCCAGCATCCCATATGGTTGCCCAAGCCAGCCAGGAATGATCACTGAGCACAAAGCCAGGAGTCATCCCTGAGCTTGGCCAAGTGTGGCTCCCAAAACTAAAAATATTGCCAAACATTGTTACATTGAAATCTCATACCCAATAGTTCAGAACATGGTCTTTATTGATAAATAGTGCCTTTGCCCCATTAAGTAGCTAAAGTAGGGTCACACACAGTAGAATGGGTATAGACAGGGAGCATTTGGACATAGACACATCAGGCAAACTTCTTGTGAACATAAAGACTGAGAATGTAATAATTCAAGTTCAAGTTAAGGATTGTCAAAGATCAGCAGAAATCCAACAGCTATTGGACAGACATGAAACAGGCCAACATTCGCAGTTCTCGGAAGACACTAACCATGCTCACCTTTAGAGCTTGTTTTCTTAGCCTCTAGCACAGCAAGACAATGCACTTCTGTAGTCTGAATCCCACCCCCACCCCAAGGGTCCAGTACTTTGATATTCAACCCTAACAACCAAATACAAGCCATTATTGAAACATTAAATGGTATGTGGTTAGAAGTTGTCTTATAGATGGGTCCGGATGATGGGTGGACTTTGTTACCATAGCAACTTATGTATTTCCTGTGCCAGTTTTTAAAACATTATTTTTCCTAAAACCGACTGAGTATTTTATCCAACTGGCTGGAAAGGCTTACCTCTGGAAATTTTATCTCTCTTTAGTTGATTACGTGATCACCTTAGACAGATTATATATATCTTTCCTGGCACTCTGTGAAATTTTCTCTCATGGGGCTGGAGAGATAGTACAGGGGCCAAGGAGTCTCTGAGCCAGGTTCAATCCTTGGTACTGCAGGGTCACCTCAGCAGAGAGCCAGAAGTATCCCCAAGCACCACTAGGTGTGACCTCGAAGCCCAATTATTTTCAATCAATTATTTTCCTCCAGGAATTGCTTGGTCCAATCTCTGCTATCACTCCTTTCTTTGGGAACATAACTACGCAAAGAAGACAGAATGGTATTAAAGTACATGGGATTAATCAGGAGTTTGACGATTAACTAAAAATGTTTAGCTGCAGTGTCTTTGACCGAATCTCTTGATTTCTTCAGGTTTCGAGCGATAGCACAGTGGTAGGGCGTTTGCCTTGTGTGCAGCTGGCTCGGCAGAGCCAGGTTCGATTCCTCTGCCCCTCTCAGAGAGCCCGGCAAGCTACTGAGAGTATCTCACCCATGCGGCAAAGCCTGGCAAGCTACCTGTGACGTATTCAATATGCCAAACACAGTAACAACAAGTCTCACGATGGAGATGTTACTGGGCCCGCTCGAGCAAATCGATGAACAACGGGAGGACCGTGACCATGACCGTGAATCTCAGATTAAAAAACAAAGCCAAACAAAATTCATAGCTCAAAATTTGTGATGATTATTTAACACATGACAGAAGCCTAAAATACTTAGAGCTGTAAATTATATATGCCATAAACTTTAGTCCTCATAATCTATACACTTTAGATGTTTTGTTTCAAGGTCAACCAAAGATTTTCTCAATGATTTCTCTTGGAGATAAGTCCTTTGTGACTTTAGAGCTGCCCTTTCTTTTCTCCCAAGAAGAGCTAAACTGTAGCCCAAGTCTTTTTATTTTCTATTGTAGAGTTCCTTAGAGACACCTTGATGCTGACATAAACAGAAAGATGATTTCAAAACTTTTCTTAGGGTTGAAGAAATAACTCAATGGACTGGAGCACATGCTTTGCAAACAGAAGGTCCTAATTTGGATCCCTGCTCCAATATGATCCCTGCGTGCCCTCCACAGGAATTTTATTTGATTCTCTGTCTCCTAAGAGATTATAGATATGGCAAGAATCTGCTTCTCCTGGGAGTCTGTCTGTCAAGTCTCACTGCGCGCTCCAGCCCCCCAGTATTCACTGACTTCATGTTCTCTTCCTGGGAGCTGGCAAATCCCAAACTTGAGTCAAATCTCTAATGGTGACACACCTGGTTTACTGCTCAGAGAGGCAAAGGCAAGTTCTCTCTTAGAGACCTCAGTTTTTGCTCTAGCGGAAGGATGTTGATTTACCATCTGGAAAGCTTGTTCACGCTTCTCTCCCTTCTCATCATTTTTCTCTTCTTGACACCAGTCTCTTTTTACTGTATCTGAAGGTTTCGTCTGGCCTCAAAATCTTTTCATTCCCTCTCTTTCTTTTAGAAATACTACCACTTGGTTAAATATTTTAAAAAATACTTTGTGCTAGTGTTTCTTTCCTTTGTATAAACATTTCTAAGTTCCTAACCATTTACCCTGTGATTAGCATTAGTCCTTGATTACAAAAGATGGTGGAATGATTCACATCACAAATAGCAATACTGCTAAAGAATTTTGAATCTACTTCTCTCCCTCTGTTGATAAACCATTTATAGAATTAAAATAAATAAATAAATAAATAAATTAGATACTTAAATCAATGTCTGATGCTCTACCGACTGAGAGCATCCAGCAACGGGCTAGAGCGATAGCACAGCGGTAGGGTGTTTGCCTTGCACGCAGCCAACATGGCCGACCTGAGTTCGATTCCTCCACCCCTCTTGGAGAGCCTGGCAAGCTACCGAGGGTATCTCGCCCGCACGGCAGAGCCTGGCAAGCTCCCCTTGACATATTCGATATGCCAAACACAGTAACAAAGTCTCCAATGGAGACGTTACTAGGCCCGCTCAAGCAAATCGATGATCAATGGGAGGGCCTTTACCTTTTACTTAAATCAATGTTTTAAATCAAGAAAAGACCTCACTAAATATATTATGCAGCATTTTGGTCAAAGACAGTACTGAAACCCATGCTTTTTATTTTTGTATTATTATTTTTTTAATTCCAAATGTATGATTATTTTATAATGCTGCTCCCAGCTTGAAGAGGTGTACAAATGGGCATTAAGATGAGACTAGCAAACTCATTATTCACATTGACCTAAAAAGTGATCCCTTGAAGTCTAGCGGTGAAAGGTTAATGGTATAATTCACTGGACTCCTTTGAATTTTAATTAAAAATTTTAAAAAGATTGTGAATTTCAATAAGAACTTGAGCTTTCTCTATTGACTATCAGATAAGCCATCCATAGAAGTTAAATCTCTTCTGTGAAGAAAATGAAGAACTCTGACAATACTTCTCATTGTTATTTATGAATTTCATTCTATGAATACTTCTGGCACTGAATTGCAAATTATCTTCATACTTCCTTAACAGGCAATGCTACCTACCATTTGTCAATAAGCTAGACACACCACATTTCAAGAGTCACACTCTGAATGGTTTTAATAGGTATTTTCTAAATACGTATTATGGAGCAAAGCTGTATTTTCAATGCATAGAACATTCCTTATATGCATTTACTTTCCTACTGCATGTTCCTGAGATGTGATTAATTTCTTTGGATCTTAAGTGGGTGAAATTCAATATCATTTGGTAAATTCTTTAGGAAATTAAATTAACTCCTTTTCTTTAGTTATCACAGCTGGTAGGGCATTTTCCTTGCACATTGCCGGCATGGTCAACCTGGATTCAATTCCTCTGCCCCTCTCAGAGAGCCCGGCAAACTACCGCGAGTATCTCACCCTCACAGCAAAGCCTGGCAAGCTACCCGTGGTGTATTCGATATGCCAAACACAGTAACAAGTCTCACAATGGAGATGTTACTGGGCCCGCTCGAGCAAATCGAACAATGGTAGGACAGTGCTATAGTTATTCTAGTTGGACAGATATGCTGCTATTCAATCTCTATTCAATCTTTCTTTAGTTATTAAATGTCAAAAGAACTTATCTCTTTCAGAATCACATTACATAGTATGGTATGTTGGTAAGAGCAAGTAGATTGGTATTAGCACATAGTTATACTTGTGTTTACTCTATGCCAGGCATAATGCTAAGTGTTTTCCATTGTTAACTAGATTAATTCTCACACTAGTCCCATGAGTCATCATTATTATTAACCCTGTTTGCAAGAGATGAACCAAAGACTCAGAGAGAAAAACTGATTGGCCGCATCAGGTTGAAATCTGGGTATCTGAAGCCAGAAACCCAAAGTGGACAGTTTAATTAGATCGGCTATTGTCATCAAATCTTCATACCTGATGAAGCCTAATGTCTAAAACTGAAATGATATTCCATTTAATGAAAGACATACTCCTGCCTACTCTGTGTGGACTGTTATGATACGGGTTTGATGTCAAATACTTCTTATTTTCCTTTTATTGTATATATATGTATAATATTGTGCAATCTTAAGAAAGCTGGAATTTTAAATACATAAAGCATTTCATTAGGTGTTCAAGCATAGAAGCAGTGCAGTAAAAGCGACCTAGAACAGTTGGGAGATCACAACTGCTAAGGGGCTTCTATTATCCATTGTGTTGTCTGGTTGTATTCTCCAATACACTGTCTGCAACACAGCCAAATAGCTATCTGTGTTATTATGAGTGTCACTGTGTACTCACATTAAGGAGATGTATAAACTCTTCCTGATTACTTTTCCTCAAAGATAGCAATCAATAATTGTTCTTTTTACAAGTCTATAACTAACTTTGCCAGAAAAGACAGATTCCAGATCATTAGGTCTGCATGTGTTCATAATTTTAAACTCAAAATTCTCAAAGTAATTGTCAAGCCTCCTCACACCGTTTATCTCAAAGAGTCAACTTCCAAGTGTGAAAGGTATGTTACTGAACACATATGTTCCATGTACTCTAGTGAGTAAAACTTTTTATGTTCTGAAAAATATATGTCAGAAGTAATCCCACTTGTTGTATTTTTTTAACAGCATCTTTGAACATCGCCAGTGAGCAGACGGATGTAGAAACAATTAACAGCAGAAAAGAACAGACGGAAAATGAACTCAAAGGCTTAAACCAGCAGGTAAAGACAGATTCATGGTTTAGCAAGCCTAGACTCGCAGTTGGGAACAGCAGGTAGAGAGAGGACATGATTTGGGAGAAAGGGACATTTTTATTTTGAAGAAATGGTCAATTAAACAGAGTAATGTCTTTGAACTGCTGATGGACATATACTAAATTGACTTACGAGAACCAACTAGTATGGTTTTGGTCTCTATTTTGCTTCTCTCTTTCTTCTCAGAAGTATGAATATCTGTTTCTTTTTTCCCTGTTGATAGTTTTACATTTTCCATTTGGCAAAAAGAAATTTCTGTCTCTGATGTTTCTCATAGACTCAAACACACTTGATTAACATGGTTTCCTTCCTTCCACTGGCCTTGGCATCAAGAGCTCTTTGGGCCATTCTGTGTATATCACCTGTGACCCAGTGCTCATTTCTGTGCATTCTACCTAAAAAGCTATTATACATGGCCTCCCTTGCTGTGCATGAAATCTTACTGAACAAGAAAATATTTGGGTTGCTTGGAGTTTTGCTTTTAAATTGTTCATAAAGAAATCAAATTATGTTATTGGAATAATAAAATCACGTTACGCATTTCCTTCTATTGAGGAGAACCATGATTCATCCTGATGCAGCACAAAAAAAAAAAGAAATGTTTTAAGGTATTTAATCCTTCGGCATTTTAGAGCCACTTGGGAACTTCATTTTAATCTGGAAGACTGATAAGCTGAAATCCTACTGTATTATGAATAACTTTGTAAACCATGGTGTTTAACTAAAGTAGAAAAAATAATAATTAAATTTTGGTACCCAACTTTCTTTTTTTTTCTTTTTGGGTCACACCCGGAGCTGCACTAGGGTTACTCCTGGATTTGCACTCAGTAATTACTTCTCCTGGCAGTGCTCAGGGGACCATAAGAGATGCTGGAAATCAAACCTGGGCCTGTCTCATGCAAGGCAAACACCCTACCCTCTATACTATTGCTCCAGACCCAGTACCCAGCTTTCACCAGCATAGAATGCATTGATCAGGAATAGCAGATCAAAATTTCAAGGTTCTTCAAGTGATCAAAGTGTACAACCAGAAATTACATTTCAGACTTGTCTCTATCTAGCCTCTCATAATTGAAATATTATAAAAACTCATAGTATAATTAAGTATATATGACTTTATATGACTATTAAACATCTTTTGAATAAAATTCTTTACCAATTTATGGTACTCATTTTAGTCACACATTTCATACTTACCAAAATTCAACTTACTAACTTGTATTTAAGTCAGTTCTGGTAATCATTCTCCGGTTAATTCCCTCAACCAATTTATCAGTAAATCAAAGAATGCCCTGAGCCTAATCACTCCAACCTCTTGCCCATGCCATCTAACTTCTAACTGATTTTCCATTTCCACTGTTGGTACCACTATCAAAAAAAGCCAGATCCAGATCAACTCACGCTGTTGTACTGGGCAGGGTTTTTCAAACATCTCCCAGCTCCACTTTTCACAATGAGCTGAAGGTCTCCCCGTGTGGCCCTTTGAAGTGTCGTGGATCCCCGACCTCTCAAAGCTCTAATCCTCGCTCTCTTTCTCTCTTGCTCATGTGATTCCTGGTGCAGCTGAAACATTCAGCTTTGCTCCTCCTGAAGACCTTCTGTTCACACTGCCTAGAATATTCTTCCTTTACATGTGCAGCTCTCTCCTTCTCTACCTTCATCTTTCTTCAGTAGAACATTATCAAGGAAAGCAATTCTGACTACCCCACTTAAATTGTAAATCCCTCCCTTTCCCAGTTACCTTTCATTTTTCTACCACAGGCATCATATTTTAATTAGATATTAAAGTAACAATTTACATAGTTAATTCATAGTTGACTTTCAGGCATAAAATGTTCCAACACCAATCCCAGACCCCGGCGTCAGCTTCCCTTCCCGAATGTCCCCAGAGTGCCTCCCTCCTGCCTGCCTGCCTCCTTGAAAGGCACATTTTTGTGTTCGGCTGTTGTAGTTTGGATTCATGCTTGCAGTATTGCTGGCTCTGTAGTTTGGGTATATCCATGTGCATTATCCCTACACCACTGATGTGCAACAGGCTTTTCACTTCTTCCCTGTTATCTCCCATCCATCTCTTCTTACTTTATCCCTACCCTTGGTTTCTTTCTTCCCTGTCCTCCTCATTTCTATTATCTAGAGTCAAGTGTAATCTTGGTACCTCCCTGGAGACCATGCAGTCCCTTCTACTGTCATTTGTCTATGTGCCACAGATAAATAACTTCCTCTGGAATCCACTACTCTGCAAAGCAGTATCATATTTTAAATTCTACATAGGTCTCTTGTTTTCATTTTACATTTCCTTCCCATTTTAGAGTAGGAATACCAGAAGGATGGAGATCTTGGTCCATTTTGTTTAGTGATGAGATTCAGTGATCTATTTCAAAAGTAGAAGCCACTGTGTGGTACACAATAGGTGCTATGAATAAATATGTATTGACTGAATAAGTGACCAAATAAATGCAAACAACAATCTTGTAGGCTCATGCTTCCAAATGGCAATCGATTCCCTCTTTGAAAATATGGTAATAGCTTGTTTGTGCAGGATGATTCTTACATTTCTAATTAGTTTTTCTTGATAAATATTCTGTTTTGAGTGTATTCACACTCCTGGAAACCTCCCTATGTGCTCAAAATGTTTCTTGCCTACCCATAAAATAATCTGTATCAGAAGATTATTTTAAAAGCTTATTCTCATAAAATTATCACTAAAATTTTAATTCACCCACACAGATACAATTTTTCACTTCATCTTGATGTTTACCTTATAACATAAATCTAAATCTACTGTATATCAAGCAACTTAATTGTCTTCTGATTATTCTTCATCAGAGTATTGGAAAATCAAAACCATCTTCTAGGAATTTATCTAGTTTCTAAGTAGATAATTTCACCACATAGATCTGATCAAATAATATCCCCAATAACTGGAGAGACATCAGAAACCTCAAATGCAATAACTCTTGCATCTTTTGTGCTCTTCCCAAATAAACATGTTTCCATGATCCTTTTATTTGAGGTCCAACTTTCTCATTTGTCATTTTCTTAACTCCATCGACCACTATGGGTGTGGGGATCAGGGTCATGCCCCCAACTCTGCTCAGGGCTTCTTCTTGGATCAGTGCTCAAAAATTCTGGCAGCACTTGGGTGCCAGGGATCAAACCTGGATCAGCCATGAGTAAGGCAAATGCCTTACCCACTGTCCTATCTTCTCAACTCCACTCCACTAAATCATTTTTCAAAAACTGTTCTAGGTCGGCCATGTTGGTACTTGAAATTACTAGTGAATCAATCAGATAAGTTTCTCTTTCCCTGTTGGGCTCACATACTCATCTTTAATTCAGTGACCACCTCCACTGCGGTCTTCATTTGAACATCTCAAAATTTGCCATTAAGTCTTGATTAACTACATTGCTTAAAATGTCTAGACACATTTTAAAGAGAAGTAAGTATAAAACTAGCTTTCTACTTAGGAGCAAGCTTGCCCTGATTGCAATTCTCTTTTCCTGGGTACTGTTCATCTTGTCAGTGGTAGAGTAATAAAATTAATAAATTCATATACCAGCATTGTAACACACACAAATTAAAAATGCAGATTAGGTTTTAAAAGAGTGAAAGGTTTCTAGCTATGGATTATATACTGAATAGTATGAAAATATTTTTTAAAAATTTCAAAGTATTTAAAAAGGTAGATTATATTAGTATAAAGTCTCTGATTTTAAGGCACTCATGATAATTTGCAAATTAAAAACTATTGGTAGTATAGATTCCTAAAATCATAGTATGAGGAATAGCATATTATGTTAACCCTATTCTCTTCAGGAATAAACTGAAATACAAGACTGTGATGAAGCAAGAACAGGTCATGAATGTCTCTTTACAAAGCCCCCCACATCCCTGCCCATCACACAGACCCACAACTTCAGTTCTCTCTGCTATCTGAGATAGGAGGAATGGCTTGAAGATAGTTATGTAGCATGGCCCAAGCCCAGCTTGAAATTTAGGTAGTGAGAGAATGACCTGGTAAGAAGAAAGAAGACTGTAATTTTTTAAATAAAGCTACTGCCATTCTTCAGAGGAACGGTTTTTATTTCCTTATATCCTTGGATCTGACTTGCAATTTTCTTTGAAGTCATAATTTGATTCTCAACCTGAGAATCACTAATCCATATCATATTGCTGCAAGTAAATGCTAAGACTTAATTTCTTGTAAAATAGCAAGACAATAATAGCAAAGAATTCTTAAAGCATGCTTTTTTGCTCAGTTCTTATGTATATTACTACTTATCTGAATCTTCCTTTCCTACATAAAATTATCTAATAAGTCACTTAGGTGCATTCATATGTGTGTGTTTGTGTGTATGTGTTGGCTGCTCATATTTATGCATATTTTCCAGAACAGTCCTGTCCTAACCTAGACTCTCCTAATAGTCTTCTATTTGATTAAAACAGTTGCAAATCACAAATGTGGATTGTACACAAACTTGACCTTTTATTCATATTATATTTCCACCTTACTTCTATAAAATTAAACTTATCTGGGATAAAAGGCAAGAAAGAGAGAGTGGGGGAGAGGGAGAGAAGAAAGAGGAAGGAAGGAAGGAAGGAAGGAAGGAAGGAAGGAAGGGAGGGAGGGAGGGAGGGAGGGAGGGAGGGAGGGAGGGAGGAAGGAAGGAAGGAAGGAAGGAAGGAAGGAAGGAAGGAAGGAAGGAAGGAAGACCTTGAACAATGTTGCCCTAAAATAATGCTCCCCTAGCTCAGTGCCTCTGGAAATTAAACATTTAATGACGTGTTAACAGAGATGGATTTGAGTCTCTTTGTTGGTGCAGGACGTCAGTCCTCTGCTACTGCTGGTTATGGTTTTCAGGAAGACAATTAAGTGCCGGGAAAAGAGCAGGGAGTGGATATTCGTGGCGAAGAAGGTCACTCCATGCAGACCCGAGCTGTTCTCCTTTGCCAGTTCCCGTGGCCGGGCTGACTATTTTTAGGTCAGCTCTGGATGTCGCAGCGGAGCGGGAGCAGGGTCCGTTCCCGGAGTGAGAGGCTGACAGCAGCTCCGGCCTGCCTCATGCCAGCTGCGTGACCAGCCTCCCGCCAGGCCCAGGCTCGGCGCGGCCACCTCCCGGGGCTCCCAGCTGCCTCGCTACAGCCCCTGCCAGTCACACGCTGGGGCCCCCGCCAGCTGCACAGCAGTCCCTCCCTGCCACATGGCAGCCCCGGCCCCGCAGGGCTCAGTCCTACTGTCACCTGCAGAATAATCATTCCCCGGGTGGCCTCAGACTAACCATCCCTCCTACACACACACACACACACACACACACCCAACCCACCCAAGTCTCTTCTCCCTCCACGTAGTTGCTGGCATGAGCTGGAGTTTCATTTGCTTAAGTTTGGACAGTTGGCATATTTTACGCCGCAGCATTCTTTGGCAGGCTCACAAACTTCAATTTTTCTCCTCACACACTTTGGCAGTTTCCTTGAGTTTGAGTCCATTGACTATAAGAAGGGGAAAAATAAAAAAGAGTTGATTTGGAATCTAGATTCTAACAGCGTCTGGACAGTTTTATGATCCAAAGTATAACAAGAAGGCAAGGAGGGGGTAGAGGATGGGCGTAGAGCCCTTCCCTAGCCAACAGCTGATCCAGGTTAGATCTCCTGCACCCCATGTGGTTCCCCAAGTCCAGCCAGGAGTGATCCATGAGAACAGAACTAAGAATAAGCCTTGAGTACTGCAGGGTTAGGCACCCCTCCCGCCCCCAGCCACCTCCCATAAAAAACAACTGAAAGGCAAGGGAAATATCAGAAGTCATAGTGACAGTTTCCTGAGAATATATTCTTAAATAAATAACTACTACCGAAAAATATAACTTATAAAAATTAAGTTAGAGACTGCAAAGTAGTACATTAGGGAAGGCATTTGCCTTGCACACAGCTGACACGGGTTCAATCCCCGGCACCACATATGGTTCCCTGAGGTAAGCCAGGAGAGATCCCTGAACATAGAGCCAGGAGTAAGCCCTGGGCATTGCATGGTGTGGCCCCTAAACCAAAATTAATAAGTATTCAAATGCTAATTAAATACCTACTTTGCTCTATCAGAATAGACTAGATAAAGAGATCACTATATCACTGTCATCCCATTGTTCATCAATTTACTTGAGTGGGCACCAGTAATGTCTCCATTTGTCCCAGCCCTGAAATTTTAGCAGCTTCTCCTTACTCATCTTTCCCAGTGCTGCTGTATTGGAGGCTCTTTCAGGGTCAGGGGAAATGAGAGCCGTTATTGTTACTTATTTTGGCATATCAAATACACCACAGGTAGCTTGTCAGGCTCTGCCACGTGGACAGGACATCTCGATAGCTTCCCGGGCTCTCCGAAATATATATCTATATACATATATATATATGATAAAGAGATACAGAAATGTTTTAGGTATAGGTTCTGTTCATAAATGTTTTCAACTGAGTTTGGAACTAAAGCAGAGGTATTTGAAATAATATATTTGAGCACTGCAGCACCTCCGAAATCAACTCAGATTTAATGACACTTTGTCCACCACAGCGAGTAAAACAGAATGCTAGATGTTTCTGTGAAGACCACTGCTACTTTTGTTGAGCTTTGGAGGAAATGGATTTCCAAAAGGGAATGAATCTTGACTTGACTGTATTAGATAATTTCTGTACAGTAGAAAATGTGTTCAGGAGGTAAAGTCTTTGCCTTGCAAGCAACTGATCCAAGTTTTTTCTTTAGCACTCAATATGGTCTCTTGAGAACCACCGGGGGTCACTCCTAAGGACACAAACAGAAGTAAGCCCTGAGCACCTCAGGGTGTGGCTTTAACCCTATCTCCTCCTCATACTCCCACCCGAACGCTGTGTTCAGATTGTGAAATTTCTTTTTTTTTTCTTTCTGGTTCACACCCGGCCATGCACAGGGGTTACTCCTGGCTCTGCACTCAGGAATCACTCCTGGTGGTGCTCAGGGGACCATATGGGATGCCGGGAATTGAACCTGGGTCGGCTGCGTGCAAGGCAAACGCCCTACCCGCTGTGCTATCTCTCCAGCCCCCAGATTGTGAAATTTCTTGAATGCTCAAATTATAGACTCAGAATGTTAACTTGTAAACCACAAGAAGCAATGGAAAAAATCTTAGGTACAAGTGTGACCCCACATATTTGGGAATAGGTGAACCTCTGAATTTTCCCATTTTTGTGTATCAAATGCAATCAGTGGAAACTTTGTTAAGGTTCAAGATAGGGTTCAAGATAGGGCGAAAACAACCAGACAAGTTTTCTTTTCTCACCGACTTCCTGTTCTAGCAACCATTTCTCCAATTACCCCACTGAACCACTGTTCAGTCTCTTAAACAAAGATATGAAAAGAATCTGAAGATAAAAGAAGGAAAAAGAAGTAAACAATAAGGCTGGAAATCAGGAAGAATTCTGAATTATGGTCAAACTTCCTTAACAACAACCAAAGCCATCTTTTCAGAAAGCTCTAGAGCAAATTTGCATGAATACTGTAGCTAGGTCATCAGGAATCAAGTCATTTTGAAAAACTATACAGATAGGCCTCTGCTAAATTTAACAAAACGTAAGTGTAAGTGACTCATATTTTACTCTCTTCCTCCTGCATTGTTATTTTCATTTTCTAAAAGGAAATTAATACCCATTTTTAGACTCTACATAAATTCTGGCAACTTGTGCCTTCATCTATTACTTGTGTCTTCATCTATGACATGAAATTACAATTTAGAGATCACAGAGGTTATCCATTTGCTTGTGTTCCATTTGATGGAAGAGTCATGTTTTCTGCTAAGCCTCAGATGATACCATTCAAATGCCAAACAAAAGATAAGCATAAAAACCTGCTGCTCTGGCTTCCTCACAGCTGGGACCTTAGTTCACGTTCTACAAGCTACTTGGTTCTTACCACATCTGCAAATTATCCAAACTACACTTCTACCTCATAATATTAAATTCTCAATAACTATACAATTCCAATTCAATGGGTTTTTCTTACATTTGCCATTCATTCTACAAAAATCTACCAAAGATAAATTTAAACTTTATTCAGACAACAATGACTGATTCTGGTGCAGAATTTTTTAATGTTAAATAATATATTTCTTGCGGTAGGGCATTTGCCTTACAAGCGGCCAACATGGCCGACCCAAGTTCGATTCCTCCGCCCCTCTCGGAGAGCCCGGCAAGCTACTGAGAGTATCTCGCCAGCATGGCAGAGCCTGGCAAGCTACCCGTGACGTATTCGATATGCCAAACACAGTAACAACAAGTCTCATGATGGAGGCGTTACTGGGCCCGCTCGAGCAAATCAATGAACAACGGGAAGACCGTGACCGTGACTTATATATTCTTGATAAATTTTATGCTTGATATTTAATTTTTTGCAGTCCAAGCCTTCACAATTTAGGAGATAATCTAATGATCCAAATTTGGTAATGGATATTTTCTCAGAGACTATTCTGGTTAATTTCTATCATTGTTGGCATGATTATAAAAATGTACTTTTCATTCTCAAATATGACTAAGTGATTATATGGTCATCCCCAACATACAACTACTTGCTGATATTTCTTCAAACAGTTTTAAAATTTATCTGTGAAAATTGTTTCCAAGATAAAGTTCCAAAATAACGTTAGAACATTACCATATAATTAAATTTCATCTCTTGAGCCAGATTTAAAAAGTAAACAAAATCAGTTTCAGAAGAATTAAAACATTTATCAGTTGTCTCTAATAATCAAGGATGTATTTATTCAGGAAAAGAAATATATGTCATGAAGAATTTTAGGATTCATGTTGGCACCAGAAGGCAAAAACAACACAAAGAACAGGAAGACTAATCATAACAGTAGAATCAGCAAATGGAATAATAACTGCTATTTATTGTACACTTGCTATTTTGCAGTTATTGTGCTGAACACTTTACATAAGTTAGTGTGTGTAATTTTCATGTCAGCCATGAGAAAGTAGATCTATTATCTCTATTTTATAGAGGAAAAATTGGAATTTCGGATTAATAATCTTTGGTAACTTGACTAGGCCTCATGACTAAAAATTGAAGGGCAGGCCTTCTCCTTCCCTCTGCCCCAATGGGACTCCGAGATAACGCCACATCCAGCCACTGTCTACTTAAGTTCCCACATGACCATGATCCAGAGACACACAAACGAATCTCAGACCTGAGCAACTTGCTGCAGTGATCTCTTCAGATTCTAATTATTAATAGTTTATAATCCCTAGAGCATGTGGCTGCAAGAGAAGCCACACTTTATATTATATCTTGCAATACAAGACACATTGTCTAGCATTGAATTTTCTGCAGGTATGAGGGGTAATGGGATTGGTCTTGAAATATCGAAGATAACCAGTAGAGAAAGAGAGTATTGTGCAAATTGTCTGCCACACAGGCAAGGGGAGGTGTTAATGGGGGAAGGAGGAGATATTGGGGATTTTGGTGGTAGAAAATGGGCACTGGTGAAGGGATGGGTGTTTGATGACTGTATAATCGAAGCTCGAACATGAAAGTTTTGTTACTGTACCTCACCATGAATCAATAGAAAAAAATCACTTGATCTCTTGATACCCTGTTACTCATCGATTTACTCGAGCGGGTGCCAGTAACGTCTCCATTCATTCCTGTTGCGTACTAGCGTAGCCCAATGGCATCTGCTCGTTCTAGGATATGCAGAGCTTCAAACCGATCATTCAGGATCTTGACTAAGAAGTCTGACCATCTTGTAGGTGGGCATCCACGCAATCTTTTACTGTCCCGTGGAATCCAGTCAGTAAGGGCTCTAGTCCAGCGGTCATCTCTAAACCTCATTACGTGTCCAGCCCATCTGATTTTTGATGCCTTGGCAAATGAGACAGCGTCCCTGATTCTTGAGCATTGACGGAGATCGGAACTCCGGATTCTATCTCTCATTTGAGTGAAGCGTGATACTCCAAGCATAGCTCTTTTGATTCCTCTTTGAGAGTCCCGAATAGCATTCTCATACTGTTTTCTTAGGGCCCAGGTCTCTGAGGCATATATTAATGCAGGAAGAACAGTGGAATTGAAGATATGTGCTCAGAGCTGGAGGTTCTTTGTCCTCTTAGTTATTTCTTCAACACTCTTGAAGGCATTGCAAGCTGCTCTCTTCCTCCTGCGTAACTCAGGTGCCAGGTCATTCATCATGTTGATTTCTCAAGCTAGGTATATATAACTGTTGAATTTGGAGATGGTGGTTCCATTGAGAGTGAATGGAACATCAGGAACAAGACTGTTTCTCATGAACATTGTCTTTGTGAGATTCAGTTGTAATCCTACCTTTCCACTCTCATGGTTGAAATCAGTTAGCATTTGTGCCGTTTGGCTGATGTTCGGTGTTATTAGAACGATGTCATCAGCAAAGCGGAGGTGGTGTAGTTGCCGACCATCTATCTTCACTCCCATTCCTTCCCATTCCAGTCGTCGCATGATGTTCTCGAGGGTGGCACCGAAGAGTTTTGGTGAAATGGTATCACCCTGCCGAACCCCTCTCTTGACATGGATGATTACTTCTTTGTAATCATCTTTGTTAAAAAAAATGGATCTCTCATTCCATAGAAAAAAAATAAATAAATAAAAATAAAAATTGACGGGCAGAAATACAGGGCCTGTTTAAATTTATTCCTAAGTCCATGGTCCTCCTCCACACAGAGCTCCACTGCCCTCTCATCTCCCCTTTTCCCAGCAGACTTTATAACTTGCTTAGATAAAGATGGTAGCACTGTAGCACTGCGCTGTCTTCCCATTGTTCATCGATTTGCTCGAGTAGGCCCAGTAACATTGTGAGATTTGTTGTTGCTGTGTTTGGCATATTGAATACATCACGGGTAACTTGCCAGGCTTTGCCACGCTGGAGAGATACTCTCTGTAGCTTGCCAGGCTCTCAGAGAGGAGCAGAGGAATCGAACTCAGGTTGGCCAGGTCCTGGGCCACATTAGCTGCGTGCAAGGCAAATGCCATACCTGCTGTGCTATCGCTCTGGGAAAGGCAGCAGTTCATGTGTCTGGGATATAAGCTTATGGCAGGGAGTGGTACCAACAAAGGCAATATGGAAACTCCCAAATCAAGGTAATAAGATACACCTACTTTATCCTGTCAGTAAAAGGATAAAGTACATCACATTTTACAGTCAAAACAGTCACAAAAATGAAACTTTTCAGACACTGGTGAGGTAAAATTAGACTAATGAAATGTATTTTGGAGACTAGTTCTAGGAAAGCGTAACAAGTTCTTGAATAAACTTTTGACAGTGGAGGATGGTATGGAGGGAATTTACTGGAGAGAAGGGAATGAGAGAAGGCATTAGTAAGAGAGGAATGAAGGAGTGACAACAAAAAGAGGCAAAAGGGCACAATTGTGAATGGGATTGTTTTCTTGATGTCACTTTCTTCTCGTTCACTATTTGCGTATAGGAATGCCATGGATTTTTGGGTATTGATTTTATAGCCTGCCACTTTACTATACAAGCCTATTGTTTCTAGGAGTTTCTTGGTAGAGGTTTTAGGGTTCTCTAAGTATAGTATCATGTCATCTGCGAATAGTCAGAGCTTAATTTCTTCTTTCCCTATCTGGATGCCCTTAATATCTTTTTCTTGCCTAATCGCTATTGCAAGTACTTCCAGTACTATATTGAACAGTAGAGGAGAGAGTGGGCATCCTTGTCTCGTCCCTGACCTTAGGGGGAAGGGTCTCAGTTTTTCCCCATTGAGGATGATGTTTGCTGTAGGTTTGTGGTAGATGGCTTTAACTATATTGAGGAAAGTCCCCTCTATCCCCATTTTGGCAAGGGTTTTCATCATGAATGGGTGCTGGATCTTGTCAAATGCTTTCTCTGTGTCTATTGATATGATCATATGATTTTTATCTTTTCTTTTGTTGATATGATGGATTATGTTGATTGATTTCCGAATGTTGAACCATCCTTGCATCACTGGGATGAATCCCACTTGGTCATGATGTATGATCTTTTTGATAAGTTGTTGTATTCTATTGACTAGTATTTTGTTGAGAATCTTCGCATCCGTGTTCATCAGGGATATTGGCCTGTAGTTTTCTTTTCTTGTGATGTCTAGGAATCAGCTTAACTAAGGAAGTAAAGGACCTGTACAAAGAAAACTACAAAACGCTACTTCAGGAAATAAAAGAGGACACGAGGAAGTGGAAAAATATCCCTTGTTCATGGATGGGGAGAATCAACATCATCAAAATGGCAATACTTCCCAAAGTACTGTACAAATTCAATGCAATCTCTATAAGGATATCCATGACATTCTTCAAAGAAATGGAGCAAACACTCCTGAAATTTATATGGAACAATAAGCCCCCACGAATAGCTAAAGCAATTCTTGGGAAAAAGAAAATGGGAGCAATCAACCTCCCTAACTTCAAACTCTACTACAAGGCAGTAATAATTAAAACAGCATGGTACTGGAACAAAAGCAGAGCTGCAGACCAATGGAACTGAGTTGAATATACTGACATTTCCTCCCAAACATATAATCATCTAATCTTTGATAAGGGGGCAAGAAAAGTGAAATGGAGCAGGGAAAGCCTCTTTAATAAACTGTGCTGGCAAAATTGGACGGCTACCTGCAAAATGTGGGCTCAGATCTCTGCCTAACACCATGCACAAAAGTAAGATCAAAATGGATTTATGACCTCAACATCAGACCAGAATCCATAATGTTTATTGAAGACAAAGTCAGCAAAACTCTCCATGATATTGAAGCTAATGTATCTTCAAAGATGTCACGCCACTGGCCGAGCAAGTGAAAACAGAGATAGACAAATGGGACTATCTTAAACTAAGAAGCTTCTGCACCTCAAAAAAAACAGTGACCAAAATACAAAGACAGCCTACAGAATGGGAAAGAATATTCACCAAATACACATCGGACAAGGGGTTGATATCAAGGATATACAAGGTACTGGTTAAACTGCACAAGAAGAAATCACCCAACCCCATCAAAAAATGGGGTGAGGAAATGAACAGAAACTTTAGCAAAGAAGAAATTCGACTGGCAAAAAGGCACATGAGAAAATGCTCTACATCACTAATCATCAGAGAGATGCAGATCAAAACCACAATGAGATATCATTTCACACCACAGAGACTGGCCCACATCCACAAGAACAAAAGCAACCAATGCTGGCACGGATGTGGCGAGAAAGGGACCCTCCTTCACTGCTGGTGGGAATGCCGGCTGGTCCAACCCTTTTGGAAAACAGTATGGACGACTCTCAAAAAATTAGAATTTGATCTGCCATTTGACCCAGCTATAGCACTCCTGGGAATATATCCCAGAGAGGCAAAAAGGTATAGTCGAAGTGACATCTGCAATTGTTTGTTCACTGCAGCACTCTTTACAAATAGCCAGAATCTGGAAAAAACCTGAGTGCCCAAGAGCAGATGACTGGTTAAAGAAGCTTTGGTACATTTACACAATGGAGTACTATGTAGCTGTTGGAAAAGATGAAGTTATGAAATTTACATACAAGTGGTACTACATGGAAAGTATCATGTTAAGCGAAATGAGTCAGAAAGAGCGGGATAGACACAGAAAGATTGCATTCATCTGGGGAACATAAAGTAACAAAAAGGGAGATTAACACCCAGGAATGGCTGAGATTAGTACCAGGAATTTTGCTCCATGAATGGAAGGCCAGTCACACGTTCTAGGTGAAAAGGAAGCTCAGATAGAGAAGAGAGCACCAAATGAAGGGTGTTGTGAGGATCCTCCCAGGGTGGGAGAAGCATGCTAAAAGTAGTCTATAGACCAAACATGATTGCCACTCAATGCCTCTCTTGCAAAACACAGTACCCAAAAGAAGAGAGAGAGAACAAGGGGGAATACCCTGCCACAGAGGCAGGATGGGACGGGGGGGATGGGGGGTGGGGGGGATGCTGGGACCCGTGGTGATGGATGACGGGCACTGGTGGAGGGATGGGCACTGGTGGAGGGATGGGCACTTGATCATTGTATAACTGAAACCCAAGCACAAAATTTGTAAGCCTATAACTGTACCTCATGGTGTTTCACTAATAAAAAAAGAAAAAAAAAACTTTAAAAAAAAGAGGCAAAAGGGAGAATGAGAGAATGAAAGCAAGAGCAAGCGAGACAAAGCTTCTTATTCACAGCATCAGATGGTTTTGAGTTGTGGATTCTGCTCTTTCCCACCTTGATGCTGCTTAAATTCTTTGCAAATTCTCTAAGCGGTGACAAGAGGCAATAGTATATCCTGGGAATTTGTCATTCTAGACGCATGCTTTATTTTTTTTTATTGTGATAGATATATGACTCAGCTAATCTCTCTCTTTAAGCTTATTTTTTTCTAAAATGGTGACATTTAAAAATACCATGTGAAATTCAATAGCTGTGTCTTGAAAGAAGTTAATCATAGGTACAAAGAAAAGAGGGAAATTGCTTAAATTGTATTTGATTAGCTTGCTGATTTTTACAAATACATTTTTTAAATCTAGGGCTGTCTCTTAGAGGTAATGTGAAAAAAGCATATTTTGGAAGACCTTTATTCCATGTTTTAAGAAAGCATATATAGAAAAATTTAGTTTTAAAAAATAAGAGATATGTTGCTTGTAAAGTTCATTGCATTTTAGTCTACCTTGGCTGCCTTTTGTTGATCGACCTTTTTATAATACTTAAATAATTATATTAAAAGGGAATAAAAGCAGTATTTCTCTCTAAAATATTTTTTATCCAGAGTAAATGAACTCTTTCTATTAAATTCAGTGAATTTAATAGAATTTAATCTGTCATCACACTCACAGTTTCCATAATAAAAATAAAACTTTTTGAGAATTAAGTCACCAATTAAGTACATCTGCTTCATATTCAATTTTGTTAGCATATAAGGTAAACGTTAAAGAAGAGGGACAGAGATATAGTAAAGTGTGTGCCTTGTATATGGCTTATCCCAGTTCAATTCCCGGCACCTCATATGGTCCCTAGAGTCCTGTCAGGAATGATCCCTGAGCACAGAGTCCTGAGCAAGTGGGCTATGTCCCCAAAATAAACAAACAGAAAGACAGTTCTTAGAAATCGTGTAAGTGATGCATGAATCCATCAAATGGAAATTGACTTTTTGCCTGTGAGTTGTTTTCCTTTGCTTACATTGGATCTGAAGTCAAATTTAATTACCTTTTAAAACAACTTTCTCTCACATTTGGAATTCACTTGATTAATCAACAATTTTTATTTATTCAGTTGTAAAAGACCTGGAAGAAAGTGGTGGGATATTTCCACCAAAAAGTCTCCATTGACCATCGTTGCTATACATAGCACCCGCCTGAGGAGGCCTGAAGCCTTCCCTGGCAGGATGGAGAGAAAATGATGGGATCACCAGGATTCTGTGAATGATCCATAATGTGGAGTAATTAGAATCTCTTCTTAGACTAGATTCTAGCTCCTAAGAGTCACAGTCAGTTGTTTCATGTGATAGCACAAATCATGAGGATGATTCCTGAAGGTGAGAAATTGCTTCTAAAATAATATTAATTTAGGACTGTGTGAGAATGTGTCTTTGATAGGGGTTAAGAGAATGAAAGAGATGGATAACAAACTTATGCATAGCTTCAAAGATCATAGATTTGGGGGAATTTACTCTAATTGATGGACTAGTATGGCCATTTAAAATTTTTTGAATTCACAAAAGAAAAGAAATAAATGTCCACTTTCAGTCTTATTGATCTCTTTTTGGATTGCTGTGTCTTTCACAGAATCCGAACTGCAAGTAGTGAAAATGTGTGACAACAGCTCAAAAATAAATATATATTTTAGCCCAAAGTCAAAGTCATTTATGCTTTCACTAGCAAAAATTAACCCTTTTTATAGATCTATAACCCTTTTTATATCTATAAAAGACCTAGCATGTAAATTGCCTTGACTGCTAAATTTTATTCCTTTCCATCCTGGTCCTTTTCCTGGAGGCCATTCTCATTGGTTGTCATGTACGTCATTCCACAGAAAGTATCAGCAAACTCACCTCTGCCTCTTCTGTGCTCCTTCCTTTTTCAACTCATAGTTAGTATCCTGTCAATTTGAATGCATTTACAAACTGCATATGCCTGCTATACTGGAACTTCATGAGATTAAAGGCAAAATCGTAAACTTACAATATCTCTGCACAATTTATCAGACCCCATTCTTTCAATGGAGACAGTGGTGAATTCTCTCTTCTACATTGTCAATTCCCAGGTTTGTGTTATGGTCCATGGTTATGTTACTCACTGAAATGAATTGCAAAAGCATGAATCTTTATTCTGAGATGTAGGAGACCAATTGAGAAATACCAATTGCCATGAACAGCATGCTCTGCTGTCCTCTCAGATGGACAGTACTGCCAGGGCCAAGTCTCTTCTTTGCCCTTTCCAATGTCTACATTTGTCCTGTTCTGCTAGCCAAGTTGAATAAAATTAATTGTTCAGAAATGGCCAAATGATGTTTGGATTATCTGGAAAGTAACCTGATGAGAATTTTTTCCCATTTAAAATTGTTTATTAGACAAACATACCATAAAAGACCTTTTGGGGACAGTTGGCAAAATTTAACGGTGAGCTAAGTATGGGATGGCATTAAGGCATTGTAATTCAGATACAGTAATGTTATTTTAGTAGTGCATTCTTATTTTTGTAAAAATGTACATTGTAAACACTTAGAGAAGAAATGTAATGATGGGTGTAATTTATTTCACAATAGCTCAGCAAATTAAAAAAATTTATAATGTGAAAAATAAAGCTATCAATTCCCCAAACATAATTGATGTTTTTCATTAGTTTTCCTGTTGGCATATATTCTTCTAGTTCTAAAATAAGTAATACTAGGTAACAGTCATTGAGTGCTATTATGTGCCAGGCACTCTGATATGTATTTCATATGCATGAGCTCATTTAATTGGCCAACAAACTTATTTGGTGGGGAATAATAGTTAGAAACAAGAGCAGTATCTCACAGGGATGGAATAATTTGCTTAGATTATACATCATGGTCAGTTATTCTTCAAGGCGTGCATGCACACACAGACATACACACATACACACACAAACATACACTATGTTTACCTTCCTGAAGACATTTTTGTAAGTACTTTAATTTTATTTCACTACTTCTTTAGTATCTTCCTTCGAGTTCCTTACACTCTAACTTTACCTGAGTAGGTCTCTAACGATATTAGAACTTGGTTTCCCAGCTTGTAGCAATGCTTTCAAAATTGCTTATTGTAAAGCTGAAGGTCTTGGGCAGCTCTCAGAGAGGCAGCTCAGTCCAAAGAGATTCCGCAGGGAGTATATTCCCCTCTTAATCCATTTTACTTATAAGACTGCATGCAAAATACTGTTAAGTCTCTCTAAGATAAGAGTTCTGCTACCAAAAAGAAAAAAAAATTTTTGAAAAATACAAGTGAAATAAACAGGTGGATCACATACTCCTCACACAGTCCTTTGGCTATTATTTTTATCACCCATGCTTTTGAAAGCCATTGAAAGACAGTCAATGATGCTTGCAGGAATCACTCAAGATGGGAGATGTGTGCTGAAAGTAGATAAAGGACCAAATGTGATAACCTCTCAGTATCTGCATTGCAAACCAAAAGTAGAGAGAGAGTATGGGGGAAATTGTCTGCCATAGAGACAGGGGGAGGGTTGAAAAGAGGGAGATTATTCTGGGGAACATTGGTGGTGGAGAATGTGCACTGGTTGAAGAGATGGGTGTTCCATCATTATATGACTGAAACTCAAACATAAAAGTTTTGTAAGTGTGTCTTATGCTGACTCAATTAAAAAAATATAAAAGAAAGACAGTCAGGTCAGGAGTATTCTCTGGAAAGGACCTGGAGTGCAGCGGCTTTTACTGCCGTGCTGAAGTGCAACACCGTCTGTATGCTTCAGTGAGCACTTGTGCTGGGAGCAGCCCAATGTCTGCTTGTAAAAATTAAGGATCCTGAAAAGAGCATGTACCTGACTAGAGGGATTGTTCACCTCGACTCCAAGGTGAGGCGGGCAATACCCAAGGGTAAGACAAAGATTGTCATCAGAGAGCAATTCTGGGTGAGAGCTGACATGGCAACGAGCAGGCAAGCCTTACAGCATGACTGGAATAACGTTATTTTGGACCATGATTACAAGACTACTACCCATTATCTGTGAAGCCACATGAAAAATGTTCAATAAACCAAACACAAAACAAGATGAACCTCCACGGATTCATGTGCAATCAATTTTAACGAAACCAAACGTTTTACCTGATATGTTAATTTCATAATAATTCCACTTTAGAATTATTTGCAGCTCTTCTTTTTTTTCCTTCCAGGAAATAGCTGGAGCTAGTTTTTAAGACAGCTATTAGATCTTGATAATAAAAAGAAGTCATTTTTATACAACATAACATTTATCATCTCATTGTTCAGAGCAGAATAATAGTCTTATGGTAGAGATATAAAATATGTATGGGTTGTGTTAAAATGTAGGAAGAGTGACCAGAATATGCTTCATTTCCTTTCTCTGATGGAATTCTTACTGATTCTATTAGTAGTATTAGGATATAAGCTTATGTACATTGTTAATGGTTGATGTTAATCTGTACGGGGTAAGCCTTAATCATCTCTGTCCACAAATTTTTAAACACCGAGAAAGCATCAATGAGAGTTATGGTCTGGGACTAAGGAATAGTTTGTTGATAGGGTGGTACGCAACATGATGGTGATTGGTGCTAAAATAACAGTGCTAACTAAATACAGCTGTCCTTCCTGTCGGTGTTTGCCTGCAGCAAGTTTCCAATAATCAATCACCACAGAGATACAACAGAAAACATCTGTGATGATGCAGTACCATTCTGAAGGAACAATTTGAAGATATGCATTTACCTGAGTCAAAACTGAATGAGTTCTTCAATGTGAACAGCTTCTAGAAGTAGCATAAACAACTGGTTTCAATCTTTTCAAAAGAGATAAATAAGGTTTACTGTGTCTCTCCAAGGGATGTTAGTCTTGTACCACTAAACAATCACTGGCACTTGTGCTTTGTAGAAAAACAAAGCAAAAAAAAAAAGAACATGACACTTTATTGGCAAATGCAAAAAATTTAAGAAATTTGAACTTCAGTCCCACTAACGATCTCTCTTAGCCTGCTGTAAGTAATACCTTCGTGGTGCTTCTTTTGCAGCGGCTGCAGTACCCTGTTGGTTCCAAAGAGATTGAATTCGGAAAACGACTTGAAAATGTCACCACCACTTTGAATAACCTTCAAAAGCATGTAGAGGAGGTCAGTACTTTGTCTAGGTTGGTGCACAAGTGAGGATGATTAATTTTTTAAAAGGATAATAATTCAATTTTAAAAGATACACAGTTACTCACCTTGAGTGCAATAGCCTATTTGTTCATTGTGGAGGTGGTTGGCAGGAAGCTACACAATGATTTCTGAAACTGCAAACGGAGGTATATGGCATGTCATAATATATTTATTAAGGACTAATGCAAACCACATTGAGTTATAGGAAGGAAAATGTATTCCCCAGTGCTTAGAATTTACTGAACATGAAGAACTCAAATGAGATTGTTTAGTTGAGGAGGATGAATTTCCATTCCAACCTCCCCAAACAAATAAATCACTACTTATAGCCTGGGAATATTTTCAAATGCTGTGCTTAATGATATGAGCAGTATTAATAACTGACTTTAGATTCACATGCCCTCTTTGTGTTACTTTTCAAGTGTATATGCCAGAACAGGACTGCAAATATCTAATTTATGTCCAAGATACAGCACTAGGATATCAAGGTCAGTTATCCTTGAGCTTATTTTTTCTTTAGTGTTTAAGACAGCAACAGAATAGTGAACACATGATGATTCAAAAACAGCCCAGAAAATTTTCTGTGCAGCAGCTTGCATATCTTTGAAATCAAAGATCCCATTCCAGAAAAAGAGAGGCAGAGGAGTAAACAGGAGTAGAAGGACGTTCTCTTCCAAGCGTCAGATCATTCTATTGAAAATGCCCTTTTATTTTGGAGTTGGTGTCTTGTTGCTAAATAGCCAAATGTTAAGTAATGAACAGACAAGCAGCCACTCAGCTTTTCTGATAAAAGTGCTGCATCATGGCAGGGAAATCAGATTCACAGTGGTCTCTGCAGGGACCATCTGGGATGAAGCATATAGAGGTGACATTTGATAAATCTACATTGAAATGAGGGAAGGAATTTAATGCAAAAGGCAGCTACCTAGACTTGGTGCCAGAAGATCTGAGTGTCAGTTAATTGATCAAAAGACAAAAGCATCTTCATAATGATAAACAGCCACCAGACAAAATTTTGTCAAGGTCAACAACAGGGCAAGTATGTAACTATAGGAAACCTGTGTCAGAAGAAAATTGAATACCTAAAATAAGGCACAGCTATTGGTCTCGTGATGTTTGATACCGTTCCCGTGGCAAAGAAAGCCTCACCAAACCACAAGAAAGTATACAGGCAAGGATGCTAGGGAAAGAGGCAGGGAGAGTGCAAAGTGTTAGTGCGCTCTGCATGCAGGAACCCTGGGGTGACCCCCGGCTCCTCCCAGTCTCCTGAGCACCAACAAGATCAGACCACAAATGCTGAGCTGAGAATAGTCCCTGAGCATTGACAGATGTGGCCCCTCCATCTCTCTCAGCAACAGCCCCCCCCCCAAAAAAAGTGTTGGAATATTTAACAATCAGAGAGAAAATTCCTTCAGACAAAGAATCAAAGTATCTCACTTCAAATGTTCTGCTGATTAAAAGTAGCACTGCACTGGTCCTCCTGTTGTTCATCAATTTGCTCAAGCAAACACCAATAATGTCTCCATTGTGAAGCTTGTTGTTACTGCTTTTGGCATATCGAATACGCCCCAGGACAGGATCTGCCGTGTGGGTAGGATACTCTCAGTAGTTTGCCAGGCTCTCCAAGAGGGAGGGAGGAATCAAACCCAGGTCAGCCACGTGCAAGGAAAATGCCCTACCCGCTATGCTATCGCTCCAGCCCTATGTACAACTATTAAAGACAATTAATTCTATAGGAGGAGGTATATTTGCCTAAAGATATGAAAACTTGTGCTATTCTTAGGGGAAAAATCAAGATTTCTGCTTGCTGATTAAAAGTAGAAAAATACAAATATCTTGTACTATAAAAACATGAAAATTAGGAACTGGAGCAATAGTATAGTGGCATGGTGCTTGCCTTGCATGTGGCTGACCCAGGTTTGATGCCTGGCATCCCATATGGTCAGTTAAGGCCCCCCTCCCCCCAGGAGTGATCTCTGATCGAAGATACAGGAGTAAGCTCTGAATGTGACCATAAAATAAACAAGAAATTAAAATGAAGCTCAGACACAGTTCTCACTTGCAAACTAGCAAAAAAAAAATACTCGTCCTTCACGCCCTACCGAGGTGACGAGTTGCCCCCCATGAGCAGCTCTCTGGCAAGGTCATGGCTCCAGAGGCAAAAGGACTTAATCCAGAGCCCGGCAGCTTGTGGCAGAAAAGTGAATGAACCATGCATTAAACTATGGCGCCATGCCTCCCTGGGAGGGAAAGGATGTTGCTCCCTTCCGCCTTTCCCCCTCTCCCCCCCCCTCCCCCCCACCAGCAGCAAGGTGGCCTCAGCCTCAGAGCTTATAGGAATGGCAGGTATGAGCTGGTGGTGATGAGACAACTGCAGTCTCATGGGAAAGGGGGTGGTACCGGCTCGTCCTTCATGCCCTACCGAGGTCCTGAGTTGCCCCCTACGAGAGGCTCTCTGGCACAGCCATAACACCAGACGCACAGAAACCAATCTCGTAATTGTCTGGCTCTTTGCAGAAATCCAAAATTGCGCGGCCGCAATAGCGGCCACACAACATTATATGATTCTCATAACCAGCTATAGAAAACGAAGTATTTCACAATGCCTTTTCAGCAATTCTGATTGTTGGGGGAGAAATTCTAAATAATAATGGTGCATGTTTTGTCGAAATAATGAATGTAATCAATGTAGAGAAGAGTTAAGTGTAAATTATCTGCGTCACAGGCATTGGGAGGGATGGGAGGGGTGTATATTGGGGTTCTTATTGGGGAAAATTGAGTACTGGTGAAGGGAAAGGTGTTTGATCATTGTATGACCGAAACTTAAACCTGAAAGCTTAGTAACTTCTCCCACAGTGATTCAATAAATAAATATAAGACAATAAATAAATAAATAAATAAAACTATGGAATGAAAAAGTAAGGTGGAGTTCATTCCCAATTCAATCAGCTAATCAGTAACTGAATAAATATCAGTACTCCTACATATTTAAAAAAAGAAAAAATATGCTTCATTTTTAATCTTAAGAAAATGATGCTACAGTGCTGGAGCAATAGTACAGCAGGTAGGGCATTTGCCTTTCACGCGACCGACCCGGGTTTGATTCCCAGCAACCCATATGGCCCCCTGAGCACTGCCAGGAGTAATTCCTGAGTGCATGAGCCAGGAGTACCCCTGTGCATTGCTGGGTGTGACCCAAAAGCAAAAAAAAAAAAAGAGAGAGAAAGAAAGAAAATGATGCTAGTGATACTATGAAGTTTATCTTTATTCCAAACTCTTTTGGAAAGAGATTGATAATGTCTAGCAAGAGCCACAAAACATTCCTGTCTATTAAGCAATTAAGTGTTAACTCTAGGAGTCTGTGGTAATAAAATCATGCAAATAATGCATAAGTAAAAAATAAGATTAAGAATATTTTAATAATAGTAATCATTGAAACACAACACAAACACAAAATCTGTATATTAATATCAAATTATTATACAATGATCAAGTAGACTATGGTGTGAGTACTCAAACAGATCACTACAAAACACATACTGATTAATATAATCCTTAGGTGGTTTTGTTGTTGTTGTTTTATGAGGTTGGGGACCCACACGCAGTGCTCGGCTCTGACTCCTGGCTCTATACCCAGGAATCACTCCAAATGGTGCTTAGGGGTCCAGATGCAGTGCTGGGCATCAAACCAAAGTTATCTGGGTTGCAAGCCAAGTGCCTTTACCCCTTTGCTCTCTCTGGTCATAAAATATGCCTATTTTACCAGAAAATAGAAGTTTGCCAAGAATCATATAGAATATATGAATATAGAAAATATCATATAGAATTTTCAAATGAAAATTAAATAATATAGAATAGAAGATGTTGGAAAACTCAGGTGAGAGCTTTGATTTCCTCAAACTAGCTGTTTGTGAGAATTTGATTAAGTTTTGTTCTCTAAACACAATACACTTGACACTTTAGGTTCCAGTAAAAATCTAAAACTCTTTTTCCCTGAAAGCCCTATCCTGCTTCCCCAGTAAATAATGGAGTAAGAAAAATTATAACCACCTCTCAAATTTTGACTTTGTATTTAAAATATTTCATCGCTTAAAGTATGATTAAAACAATTGAATTTGACGAGTGCAAAATAAACATGTACTTCCCCGGAGAAACTATAGTAGTTGACATATTACATACTCTCTAATTACTTCCCTGTTGGTTCACAGGGCTAAATAAATGTAGGAAGGTGCAGACTAAACATTTACATTTCATTTAATCAATAAAGATGCATTAATATAGTTAAGCAAGACTGAAAAAAATGAGCTTGGGTTTGAATAAATAAATGAAATTGTTAAATGAACAGTTTCACTTTTAAGAAGTAAATATAGCCCTTAAGAAAATAGCGGTGACTTGTTTTCCTTCTCAGTATAATTTGTTTTTTCTTTTTGGGTCACACCCGGCGATGCTCAGGGGTTACTCCTGGCTCATGCACTCAGGAATCACTCCTGGCGGTGTTCGGGGGACCATATGGGATGCTGGGAATCGAACCTGTGTTGGCCATGTTGGCTGCGTGCAAGGCAAACGCCCTACCCACTGTGCTACCGCTCCAGCCCCTTCTCAGTATAATTTTTTTTCAAAGAATAAGTAAGCATATAATCATCTAAATATCAACCAAAAAAAGTTTGGATTCAGAGGGAGCTTTAAGCTTAGTTAATCAAATATTTTCATTCAATAATAAATCTGAAACTTAAAAAAATTTTTTTTTGCCCTGACTTCCATTAGTTAGTAAGTGTTTGAATATTGGCTCTATGTCCAGCATATGTTTCAGCCACTGGAACGTACTCAGAGTGAAACTGAAATATATAGATAACCCTGTCCCTTATAATCTAGTAAAAATTAAGGACTTCATTGTGAGTTATTTTCCTTAAATAAAATATCAACTAAGGTCAACAAATTTACTGCCGCTACCTATAAAGACTTATTACTCCATTGTCCCAAAAGTGTAATAATGATAAAATGTAATTAAAAAAGCCATATTATGGAAACTATAAAGTATATATGCCACTCCTCTGTAGACTTTCATCCAAATTAGCCTCAGAGTGCACATTACTAAAATCCATCTAATCCAAACCAGTGTGAGACCGCTATTCAGAATTTCAATGTATGTACCCACACCAGTGAAGCATAATTGCAAAAAGAAATATATATTCCTAGTCCTAATATAAAACTGACACTGTTCGAAATTTTGTTCCCTGTACAAAATTCTCGCAATGTAAGTACCTTGCTTCTCTTTTTTACTTTCCTCATTGTCATTAATTGTTCCCCACTGTCCTAGTTTTGAGATGTTTTTTCCTGAAAAAAATTAATCCCATTGTGTTCCAGTAGCCAGTTTATTTCGGCGTCATTCATTTGCCTTTTAAAATTTAAGGTGAATAAATAAATCTATATTTCACCACTAGGTGTCACCAAAGATTTGTTTATTGAAACATCAACGCAGGCTTGAGCCATTTCTCTCTGAAAACAATATTTTCTCAAGACAACAGGGAAATTACCATTTCAGTAACATGCTCTTCACAATCTGTGATTCCTAAACCCTTCAAGAATGTGCTTCTTCATGCAACAATATCTTTAAGATACAGAACCCAAATTAAAGTTGCACATTTATACAGAGCAATCTTATTGTCGGCCATGTGAGGGTTAAGGTCATCTGACAAGTATTGCCTACGTGAGTTCTTTACTATGAATACATAGATGTTAATGGATTAATAATAAATAGTTGTCAATATAACTTTCCTCCAGTGTTGGTTAATGTCACCTACTTTCTACCTCACGGATATAGGGAATTACGTGTTATTTGCAATAGCAATTTCCTGTCACAACCAAGGTGGAGACTTTTAGACAATGAACATTACATATATAATTGCCTTTCAATAAGTTGAGTACATTATTTTCAATCATCGGATTTATGCCACAGGATATAACAGTGGAAGGATTTGCTTCATCGGCTTTTATAATAATACAGTTACTCTAAAGAGCTGAGTTTGGGGCTGGTGACTGCTTCAAAGCCTGGACCTCATGCCTGGAAAACAGGGCCCCCAAAATGGTCCCCCAGATACCACCAGATGTGTCTCTGGTGACCTGGAGCACTGTCCACTGGAGCACTGTGCAGGCTCAGGCCTGAGCACCTCCCGAATGGTTAGGCCCACTCAGAGGCAAGGACAGATACTGGGAGTAGCCCCTAGGAGCCAGCTGAGGATGCATCCCCAAATTCAATCAAACAAATAAGCAAATAAAGGACATACCATCATGCCACAGGTGTGATTTAAGCGGAAAAGGAAAATGGAATCAGTTCTTCTAGTAGGAAGAGGTCCTTAAACTGGGAAGTTTCTCAACCTTGAAATCAAGAAGCACCAGGAAGGGCGTGTGCCTTAAGAGCACAAGTCTGTGGGGGCCGACTCTGGGCTCAGCCCCCAAGTCTGTGTTGCCCCCCCCCCCACAGCCTCACATCTCATAACGGCCTGGATGTCCCCCAGTCACTGCCAGGGTCACCAATTGCAAAAACTAAAGAAATCAAGAAGAAAACAATAAAAAGTAATCTCAATAATGGCTAGGCTTTCATAAATGTTTTCCTTCATGAAGTGTTATATCAGAAAGCACTTGGAGGATTAAATGCCATGCAAGTAGTTTTTTTCATCTTTCCTTTCAAAGCTCACTAATTACTCTTTGCTTTCTAGGACTTGGAGGATGTTTTTCTGCAGCTTTCCCAGCTGAAAGAGAATCTCTCTGTTTTGGAAACTACTTTGAATATCACCAGGATGGAACATTTTGATTCCTCTGTAGCAGCAGTGCAGTCCTTCCAGGGAAAAGGAAAGGGAGCATTTACCCCAGGACTGACTCCAGTCCCATCGAGCCATGATGATGAAGTTTCTGGTAGGCTGGTCAATGCTGCTGATCATTTCGGCATAACTCATTGCCTAACCTCCAGCATATTTCCTGACATGTAGCAGGTGTTCTATGTTTTTACTGAAGGAATGAATAAATGTAGGAGTGTTCACATGGAAGTTATCAAGAGAAGAGAGATTTCAGGTTTTATCATGCCAAGCCTTAGTTTGGTAAATAATCCAAATGCTACACATAAAATGAATGACAAATAATTTTGGTGAAATATGATAATGTTAGCAATAGTTTATTTCCACCACGGACACTTGCAAGTAGATAGAGGTTGTTAGCAACAAATTGGTGAATGAAGAAAATGAGGAAATTATCAAGATCTCACAGCAGTCTGAGATAAAGTGATAGAGAAATCAAATCTTACATGCCTCACAAGTGTAAGGCTTTCATTCCAGATCCTGCAAAAAAAAAAAGGAAGAGAAGGTATGAATATGTGATAATAGATACAATCTAGTATTTTGGGCAAGTCCATATTTATCAGGAGCAGGATCTGGAAACAGCTGTTTTCTGGTATACTTACTTATATTTATTGAAGATGATCCTTGGGTGTTCTTATGCTTTATTGGAAATGTCCCTTACTAAACCTTCACTTCTTCAACGTTTACCTATTAAGTACCAAGTGCAAGAAATTGTCTTCATCAACTGAGAGCTCAGCATTGTAGAAACTCTCTGTCCAGGAGAGAAAGAAACAGGAATAAGGGAAAGAGAAATGCAAAACTCAGATGTTTTTTTGAGAATGGTGAGTGTTGGGAAGAAATTAAGAAAAAATGACTGATGAATAAGCCATGGAGGGTGGTTACGTTGAGGTCTAGGGAGACCTTGTGAGAAGAAATGGGTCCCCCACCTGGAAGAGAGAGAGGGAACCCCAGTGCAGAGGCGTAGGGTGGGCAACAAAATGATCATATTTGAGAAACAGAAAGAGTTCTGGCAAGAATGAAGCTTGGGAGCCAGAGCAATATTACAGCAGGTAGAGCATTTGCCTTGTACATACTCAACCCAGGTTTGATTCCCCGCATCCCATTTGGTCCCTTGAGTATCACTGGATGCAACCCAAAAAGGAAAAAGAAGAACAAAGCTTGATGGATATCAGAGAGATATGGTCTTCAAGGAGGATTCTGATAGTTGAGTAGACACTGTTAGGAAGCCAAGAAAGGAAGGAGAGAAAAAAATTTTAAGATTTGTAGACCATAGGCTAAAGGAGAACTTATAGCAAAGATGGAAAGAAATGAGGCTTTCAAAAAAACTTGAAATGGTAACACCAACTGTATTTAACCATTCATAGGAAGGAATGGGGGGGTGGAACAGAGAAAAGCTCTGAGATTCTTTAACAGTTAAGTGAAAGCACTATATACACTGTGGGGAAAGTCTGAGGGAAAGTTGGGGAAATGGTTTGGCCACTTTATTTCATTTATAACTTTTATTTGAGGGCTCAAGGGAGAACTCAAGTTCTCATACACATGAGATGTGTGAACTACTACTGCCCAGACCCTCGTTTCTGACCTTTGAATTCTGATGTGCATTAGACTTAAAAGTGAAGAAGACTTGTAATTAATTTGGGAACTTGAGGGGCAGAGAAGAGCTGAAGATAGGAATCTGGGACATCAACACATGTATAATTATCAAGGGCCTGATTTTTTATAAGGAGATTCTTTATAGACAGAGAAGAGAAAGGGCCCCAGGACTAAGTCCCATGATGGCCAGCATTTAGAGACCAGAAAACAGAGGCATGAACAGAAATCAAACCTGGGACATGGTCAGTGAAGCCAGAGGCGAAACTGAAGGACTCATCCTGAGAGACAATAACAGGTTTTGTCTACTGAGACAGTAGGTGCCAGACACCATTCTGAACTCTGTCAGTGCATTAGCGCATTTAATCCTGACAAACCATCATAGAACACAAACAGACATGAGTTCTATTCAACTTCTGAGATGCAGATGAAAAGACTGAGAGAAAGAGCGATTACTGACAGTAGTTCCAGAGAGAAGAAGTGTGGGTGGAATATGATGAGAAGTTGGGTTTGAATATGGTAAAGAGGCAAAATGGTCCTTGGATTGATAAATTGGAAATAGACAATGAACTGGAGTAGTAGGGTTTCAGTGGAACGGAGAGGGTCGGAGCCAAACCAAAGTGGGTTCCTGAAAGAAAGGGGTGCCTTTGGGATGTGGATCACAGTACGGCACTTGACTGGTAATTTCGATGACTTGAGTTCCATTCCCAACCAGCATTGTCCTGCCCACCCCACCCCCATATTGTAAATATTAGTTTATTGTCATTACTGTTGTTAAAATATAAGCACTACCACCAGAGAGATAGTACAGCAGGTAGGGTGTCTGCCTTCCACATGGCCTCCCGGGTTTGATCCTTGGCACTCCAGAGGGTTCCTCAAGCATGCCAGGAATGATCCCTGAGCACAGAGCCAGGACTAACCCTGAGCCATGCCAAATGTGGCCCAAAAAAACAAAAATTAAAATGCAAGCACTATGGTAAATACTTAATAATCTAAATCAATGGACAAATAAAAGGATGGGGTTCTAGAAAAGTTTCATTGTGACAGGGAAAGAGAAACCATAATTCAGTTGAAGGAAGACATGATATGAATTATTTTTTAAATATTTCAGATGTAGGGGGTTAAAATAGATGATTGAAAAAAGAAAACTTCAAGGATATATTTCTACAGATGGAAGATACCAAGAGAATTTTGTTGTTGTTCTGCTGGAGATGTTGGGAAATACACGGAGTGAATTTAATATGTGAGAAAGATGGTTAGTCGTAATTACTGTTGGATGGTTAGTAATTGCTATAGTTATTTTACTGCCATAAAACCCCGAAACACCAGGATGGGATCCAAGCTGCAAGTCCAGAGTAACAGGCTCTGGTGGGAGCTGAAACCTCAAGGATTTGGAGCGTGGGCAAGGGGAGGAGGTAGAGGAGGAAGCAGGAGGGCTTGTGGGCAGATGGTGAGGGCAGGGAAAGAGTCATGAATAGATCTCTTTCCTGAAAAGACAGTGTCAGGCCAGAAGCTGAACATCAGGGAGAAGAGGAACTATGAAGGAATAATAAAGGAGAATGTTGGGGCTGGAGCGATAGCAAAGCAGGTTGGGTTTGCCTTGCATGCGGCCGACCCGGGTTCAATTCCCAGCATCCCATGCCCCCACCCCCACCCCAAGCACAGCCAGGAGTAATTCTTCAGTGAAAAACCAGGAGTAACCCCTGAGCATCGCCAAGTGTGGCCCAAAAAGCAAAAATAATAAATAAATAAATAAATAAATAAAGGAGAATGTTAAAAGAACAAATGTACAAAGAATTGGGACAGGGAAGGTCTTTTGGCTGTTGGGAATCCACAGGGGGGTCAAGAATATACTGGAGACTGGTCAGCACAGGGGTTTCTTGGAAAGTCAGCTGTCCTGGGCCCGGTGAAGAGAGGGAGAGGCCAGGCTTTCCAGAGCAACAGCTAGGGAAGGGTTGGTTTCTCCCAGGGGAATTTGAGGCCCTCCACAGCTGGACATGATTGAAGTGATTTACCCCACTCATACACCCCCTCCCATCCCTCCCACACCACTCTGTGGACAATATCCAAGCTCGGATTTTGCTGGACCAAAGCTAGATATTTGTCCACCATGACTTCCTACCTCTAAGTAGGAGAGATTAATTCTGTGAGTTTAAAGAGTCTCACAAAATCCAGCATTAGAGTCTTTTGGGTTTTCACAGTTGGGCATCTGGATAGTAATTTCTATTGCAAGCACTTGAGTAGGTTCTAAGACATGAACTGTAGCAAGATGTTCAAGGATTCTCTTGGATCCTGCGGACGCCTGGGATCTCCCTTGCTTTCAGTCCCAGGCCCATCTGGGAGTTTGCATTTAATACGGAGTTCTCTAAGAGGCCGCTGTTACCAGCTTTCTTGAATTTTTTGGAATCATTCTTTGATGATGTCATCAGCATCCTGGCTGTTTTATGAGAGCTGATGGCCAGGACTTTCGAAGATATTAATTGTATTCGATGCCTCAACCTGAAACACTTTCTACACCTCCCCAGGCCTCTTCCTGTCAAACTGTTCGATAGTACAGTCTTTGTGCCAAAAACAATGTCTTATTCGACCTCGCATTCTCAGCACACAGCCTTGTGCCTTGCACAGAATGGGCACTCCGTGGATGTGCCTGTGAATAAACAAAGAAGTGGGTGATGGTCCAGCACGTAACCCAGGCCAGCACCACTGGGATGTAAGAGAAGGAAAGAAAACACTGACCTGTGAGCATAGGTAGCCTTGTACTGTGTTTGCAACAGAAAAGCACATTGGGTTAAGTATTCTTTCTGGGTTTAGAGGGCGCAAGGGTTCCAGAATCCAGGTGATCATTTAGAGCTCCATTCTGTTTGCCAAGATACCTTTCACCAAAGAAGTGATCCTTATCATCTCTAAAACCCTGGTGACTGATGGTTTTGCTTTCTTTCAAAAAACAGCTCCAGATCAAGCATCAGCAGATCCTGCTGAGGCAGCAGATTCTGGAATATCAGAGAACAAACCCACGATAGTTGTTTCATTCCTAAAGAATCTTACAGGTAAATTTCATAATTGGATATAAGGTAAGTTTCATAATTGGATATAAGGCTGAACTCCCAAGTATATGGTCTGGAAAACATTCAAGAAAGGAGAGGTAGTTTGTCTCCACATCATCTTATTTTTTAGAAATATTTAGCCTATATCAAATTTCCAGATTTTTCTTATATGTACACAGAGATTTGCTTTTGTTACCCTCAGTGTGTTGGGCTGGAGCAATAGCACAGCAGTAGGGTGTTTGCCTTGCACGCAGCCAACCTGGCCGACCCGAGTTCGATTCCTCTGCCCCTCTTGGAGAGCCTGGCAAACTACCGAGAGTATCTAGCCCACATGACAGAGCCTGGCAAGCTACCCGTGACATATTCGTTATGCCAAACACAGTAACAAGTGTCACAATAGAGACGTTACTGGGCCTGCTCGAGCAAATCGATGGACAATGGGAGGACAGTGACAGTGACCCTCAGTGTGTTATGATGTATTTAAAATAACTCTAGGGCTGGAGGTGACTGGAATGTACACTCTCTTCCTTTTTGTCCCATGATGCTACTATTTGTAATTCATTCTATGAAATAAAAGAGTTATTGACTAGGGAGATAGGACAGAGATTAAGGCATTTGCCTTGTCCATGATCAATTCTGGTTTTATCCTCAACACTGCATGGTCTCCTGAGCACCGCCAGGAGTAGCCCCTGAGCACCACTGAGAGGGACCCACCAATCCCCCCCAAAATAAATAAATACAAAGAAATTCTCACATGAACTTAAATGCTTAGTATCCAAGTTTTAGAGACGTGTTCAAAATACATTGAGGTTGTTTATAAAGTGTATTCATTTATAAAGTATGAAACCTATATTACTTCATAGACAGGGGCAGTATGTTACTATTAATTCGTGGAGAAACTAAGGAGAAATGGTGATTCAGAACATAACGAGACTCTGCCTCTGACCTGGTTATAAGCCCTGATCTCATTTGGTGTTTTCCATTTGTGTTAAAGTAGCACTGTAGCACTGTCCTCCCGTTATTCATCGATTTGCTTGAGCGGGCACCAGTAACGTCTCCATTGTGAGACTTGTTGTTACTGTTTTTGGCATATCGAATACATCACGGGGATCTTGCCAGGCTTTGCCGTGAGGGCAGAATACTCTCGGTAGCTTGCCAGGCTCTCCCAGAGGGACGGAGGATATGCTTTTTGTTAAAGTGTTAAAGTGATACGCTTTCTTTTTTTGAACGATAAACACAGGAAAATATATCTACTGAGATGTTCTGCATGTGTGACAACACATCAATATAAGAACTGTGTGTAAAGCCAGAGTAAATACAGTGCTTATAATCACCTTTTCCAATACACTGGAAACAGGTGTGTTTATGTCTTTATTTGAAACATCTGTAACTTAACCAGAGCAACAAGAAACTAACCAACATAAAATGTCAGGAAAAAAGCTTAACTTTAAAGGATCAAAATGATGTGGGTTTAGAGAGGAAGCAGAGTTTTCATCATTCCTTTCCACTAGTTCCACCCAGAATTTCTTCTCTACAGGCTGTGTTGAGAACTACCCTGTTCATACCAATGAGCAGCATAGATGTGATTCCTGAGATAGAGGATTCTGCAGGCCAGTAAGAGAGAGAGGGGGAAAATGTGTGCTTAAATTCTGGGAGAAAGCGAGAAAGAGTTTCTTAATAGACAGTGGCCCAAAGATAACAGCTAAAATGTAGTCTGAGGGGCCAGAATGATAGTACGGCGGGAAGGGCATTTGCCTTGTACGTGGCTGATCCAGGTTCAATACCCAGCATCCCATATGGTCCCCAAGCACTGCCAGGAGTAACCCCTGAGCATCACTGGGTGTGACCCAAAAAGACAAAATAAATAAATTAGATTTAAAATTTTAAAATGTAGTCTGAATCTTCGGATTGGAGCGATAGCACAGCGGGTAGGGCGTTTGCCTTGCACGCGGCTGACCTGGCCGACCCAGGTTCGATTCCTCTGTCCCTCTCGGAATGCCCAGCAAGCTACTGAGAGTATCTCACCCACACAGCAAAGCCTGGCAAGCTACCCGTGACGTGTACGATACGCCAAACACAGTAACAAGTGTCACAATGGAGACGTTACTGGGCCCGCTCAAGCAAATTGATGAACAACGGGAGGACAGTGACAGTGACAGTCTGAATCTTCATATGTAAATGTAAAGCTATTTCTACTCCCCAAGCTCTCATCCCAGCCCTTCATGTGTGCCATGTGGAACTGCAATGATCTCTTACTCATTTGAAGAAAACATTTGCTTGTGTTTCCTGAGACTCAAGTCTGAGCCAATGGCTGGAAAGAGAGACAGAAAATTTAAAAAAAAAAATTTTTTTTTAATCACGAAGACAGTCTTTAGTAGCGAAAACAATCTGTGAACAACTTTTCAGCGGCACAAAAACCCAGTAAAGCAATCAGGGGCAGGAGATATAACCCAGAGAAAGAACTGGCCTTGATCTAAGGAGTAATAGCTGCTTGAAGAGATCTGAAGTAAAAGGAATTACTCCAGGAAAGGGTGAGGACAGAATTGGGAAAAGGTGAAAGAAATACCCAAATTCCCATGTATCAACGAATGCATAACATGGATGAAAAATGGAAGAAATTCAATTTTGGTGGCAAGTAGCAAAAACATGTTCAGGGGAGTGTGTGTGGCAAGAAATGCATCTGGGAATTGCTCCGCAGCACATCACAGGGAACACCCTTTAAAGTCAATTTGGGTTTCAGCGTACACAAATGGGGTGCTATTTTAAGACTTGAGTAATTAGTCAGAAGTAATGTGATCAAAGCTGCATGTTTAGACAGATCTCCTCTGAGTTGAAGGCAAACACAGAAGGAAATCTGGAAGCAGGACTGAGGAAATGAAGCTGTCAGGGAGAAGGAAGCCCTCTGGCGTGGGGCAGACATGGAGGGGGGAAGTGAATGGAGAGGTGTCCTTCCTGGATGGAGGTGCCGAGGAAGAGTTTAAGGTGACAACAGGACCCATGGCTGGGGTGACTTTGTTTGGGGGCCACGCCTGGCAGTGTGCAGAGCTTACTCCTAGCTCTGGGCTCAGGGATCACTCCTGGCGGGCTCTGGGATGGAACCAGGGTCTATGGCAAACAAGGCAAGTTCCTTCCCTGCTGTCCTATGGCACCAGCCCTGATGCTAATGACTTTAACTGAGAGAGAAAGCAGGGGCTGGGGGTCGGGGGGCACCGGGAGAGCACGTGTTCTGTGTGATGGGCTCAGACTCCGTTGTCTGTGCAGCCAAAGAAAACAAAAAGAGAAACGAGGAGCAGAAACGGCGGATACTATAGAGTGTGTTCTATGTGTCAGGCACTTTCCTTCTGCCCTAATTTTTTGAATATTTCATTTTATTTATTCACTGGGAAGGGATTCTCAATGGCTGCTCCAGAAGCTCAGGGGCCTCACTCCTTAGCCAGTTGACTGGTGATTCCGTGCCAAGGTCTGAGGATGGGGTGCTGCCCCCCTCCACACACACAGTGGCAGGGGCTGCCCAGAAAGAGTTGGGTTCTCCAGGGCTACACCCTTTGATGTTCAGGGGACCAGGTGAGGTCAGAACGCAGCTGAGCTCACACGCTCCCTAATCTCTGCCACAGCTTGGTCTTACTTGCTGTTGAGTGAAGCACCAGCGCAGTAGGTGCTCGAGCTTGATCTTTCTTTACCATTGAGCCTGAGAGAAAGGTCCCTGCAGCTAAAAACAGGAAGCGACAGACAGGTGTCACTTAGGAAACTGAATCTTTTCCCCCTTCCCCTGGTGGCGTATCTCCTGCATCACACAGGCCCCAGAGTTAGATGTGGTGACTTTTGGTTTCCTGCTGCAGGATACTATTGTAGAACATTCCCCCCCCCCCCCCCCCCCCACACACACACACACGCACACATACACACCGGCCTTAATCTAGCCAACAGTGCTCCATCCTTCATCCACTTCTCTGTCTGAACTTACATTCTGCTTTCCAATTCAATGAAAGTGAGCCCAGGAGAATGGACTGTCCCCTCTTTCTCTTTGCTCAAATGGTGCATTGTCTGGAAAATGACATGACGAGAGAGAGAGTTCCCTGCTGTTGGAAACGGCTTTCTGGCCTGGTTTGTCCCCTTAAAGCCAGGAACTGTGGCTACTTCATCCTTGGAGGCCCGACCATGCACAGTGCCTGGCACTTTAGAAACAGGAGACAATGACTGATTGTGCTTCCAGAAAGGCCGTCGCAGAGCAGTGAGATGGAGGAGAAGGACAAAGGAATGTCTTGTAGGGGGGTCATCAATGAGGAAATGCTTGATGAGATGTAGCCAGAATAACTGTATAGATTGTATTCAACACCACATAAAAGAGGTCAATGCATTCGGAATGGATAGCAAGGAAATAGGCATATTTTGATCCTAAGATTAAAAACTTCTAGAAATGTAAAATATATTTATTATTTATATTAGCACATAAATATTGGGCTGGAGTGATAGCACAGTGGGTAGGGTGTTAGCCTTGCATGCGGCCGACCCAATTTTGATTCCTCTGTCCCTCTCAGAGAGCCCAGCAAACTCCAGAGAGTATCCCACCCGCACAGCAGAGTCTGGCAAGCTCTCTGTGGCATATTCGATATGCCAAAAATAGTAACAACAAGTCTCACAATGGAGACGTTACTGGTGCCTGCTCGAGCAAATCAATGAACAATGGGAGGACAGTGCTACAGTGACAGATAGCAGCACATAAGGCTCAACCTATGAAAGCATGTTCGTAAATCTCTTATACCAGGGCTTAATGGTTCCAGGCCGAAGTACAACAATCTTCACACACTTTCTTCTAAGGAAACTTTGAGCATTTTTAACAGATTATTTATAACAAGCAATACAAAATAAATAATTGAGGGCCTGCTATTGGGCTAGGCTTGGGTGGTGGTGGGGAAAATTTGAAATACTGGTGGTGAGAAGGTATACTGGTGGTGGGATTGGTGTTAGAATACTGAATGTAATCAAGTATTGTGGAAAACTTTATAAAATAAAATAAAAATTAAAAAGATAACTTCTAAAAAGTTGGGGGGTAGGAAGTGCATAGGAACAACCTAAGCATGGGATAAACACACCATTACAATGTAAGCATGTTTTCATTGTCTGTTTTTGGAAAGAAGAGCCATGAGCTATAAAATAAACTATGGTATACATGATGGAGAATATTATACTAACATGCTTATGATAACGAGGCTGGGCTGGAGAGGGCAAAGGAGTCAAGGTAGCTGACCCCAGCTTGTTTCCGGCTACTCCTGAACAATGCCAGGAGTGATCTCTAAGCACAGAGCCAGGAGTAAGTTCTGAGCACCACCAGTCATAGGCCAAAATCTAAAACAAAATTTAAAAATTAATAAATAATAAAGATAAATGAGGCCAATACAGAAACAATTAAAAATACCTATTTTATGGTTTAACTAAAAAAAAAATCACTGTGAGAATACAGATAACCAAAAAAGTAAGTACTCCATGTTAAGGACTCTGCTCTCTGAGCTGTCTCACCAGCAGCTCCCGTGTTAATAGCAATAAACTGAAAACACAAAGGGATAGACTGATGATGTTACCTAGATAAAAGTGGTCTTTCCCCTTCCTCTGGGGGCATATCTCCTTCACCACACATGCCCCAAAGTCAGACCAACTGGAGGAGTACCATTGTGAAGAGATAAATTGGATGTTAAAAGAGAAACAAAGAACTGTTGAGTTGTTGAAGAGACATACAGCCTAAAACAATGACCAGTAAAGATGGAACAGAGGGATAGACAGATGCTCTGTCCAGGGATGGATGACTCGGGGTAGTACCTGTCTGGATGCACATGTCAAGATCTGAGTTGAAAGAGAGCCTTTCCTTTCTGTAGATCTCCAAGTCTTTTTCTATGGTGCGGACAGCAACGCAGATGGATATTTAACTTACGGTGAAATCCAGCATCTTCTCAGAGAGGAAACACCAGAACAAGAGCAATTGGAACTGTTTGACCATGATAAGAACAAGATGTTTTCCTACCGTGAACTCATCAGAGCTTTTGGACTGACGGGTAAGGAGGCCTAGGGGCTGGAACGTCCCGGGAGGGAAGTCAGCAGACAGGTTCCACGGAACAGCTCTGGATCCCAACAATGAATCCAAACAGCAAACCAGCAACTAATCCAGAGTTTATGAGTTAAATCCTGGGCCACACACAATGAGAGAATAACCAATATTCCATTAAATGTCTCAAGGGCCTATGACTTATCAGAGTTTATCATAAGAATAATAAAAAATTAGATTTCCTCAATACTTGCTAAAGGACTTTAGAATGACAGCCCCCCCTTGTAGGATGACATTGCTTTGTCCTTTCTCCCTTTCTCCACAAGGAGCTTAGGTTTATCTGGTTACACCCATCACAGTGCTCCTGAGGTACTTCCATTCTATTGTGTTTATCTGTAAATTCTTCCCTTATGTTCTCCTCCCCAACCAGTTAATCAGCTTTCCCCCTAATCAGACTCTGTTAACTTGTAAGTTTAGATTCCTCAGAAATCTATGATTTTACATGTATGAGTGAAATATTGCCTTTCTCCTCTCCTTATGCCTTATGAACAGTTTACTTTAAAGCAATGCCCTTTTTGTATAGATACAGGAAGACCTGGGATTATGCTTTGTAACTTAGGATTTAATTGGCTTTGAATATTATTCACTCCCGGGCATCTGCTTTCTCGACTTAAGCCTCAGTTGCACTTAGTTCCTAACACCCCAAAAGCAGGGTCCCGACGAGGGACTGAATGGACCCAGGGCAAGCGGCAATCTACCCTGGCATCGAAATGGGCCAGGCCAAAGTGCCACAATTCTTAACTATAAGTTAAGAGCCTGATCATAGACAAATGCTGTCATGATCCAAAAGTAACGATGAGACTAGGATCCTGCTAGGGGTAGGAAAGACTATCTGGTCTGAGCACTGTAGTCTGAGATTGAGATGGCCCTAGGAGGGCAATTCTATAAGTTTAAGATATTTCTTACTGTATCCATACAAAATGATTTATATTATATATGCTTATATTTTTGTTGGATAAGGAGAAGAGAAACACACCCATGGGAATCCGCTCTAGGGTGGATTGATCTGATAATGAGGATCTGTCCTAGGAGCGGATGTCCCTGAGGGATAGAATTCTGCCCCTATGTGTAATTATTACCCCAACCCCTCATGCTTTGGGATTTAACTGTACTGTAAGAGTTGGCTGAGAGATCAGAATCCAGACTCCAGAGCAAGAGGAGAAAAGAGATCAGAATCAGAATCCAGAATCCAGAGAAAGGATGAAGGGGGATGGGGAAGGAGAATGAAGCACCACGGGGGAGGATGAAGCAGAGGAGGCAAAGGAGAGAGACAGGAGTGGATGGAGAGAGGATTGGAATAAACTGTAACTAAGACCAACCAGCCTGGTCCTCGTTCCCTTCCTTCACCTGCCCATCGCCATCAACCTCCCCAGGGTGGGGGAAGCAGGGTGAGACTACCGAATGCTGGTGGCGGAACAGATAGACCACTGCTGCTGTTGTGCTGTCTTTTTTGAGTTTACACACCCCCTTATCCCCTTTTCCTTTCCTTTGTTGTTGTAAAGGTTGGAGGGAGGTATTTTGCGCCCCTGTAACTGTGGTTCTCACCGCCTGTGGTGGTGGTGCTCCCTCGGAGTTGCATGAATCTGACAGTGCTCTGGAGAGGTCATGCTTTATTGTTGCTCAAGGGTCTCAGACAGCAGAGCTGTAGGACCTTGGCTTGGCTCATGTGGGATCAAACTCATGGCCTCATGCTTCCAAGGAAGGTTATTTTATTTTCCATTTTTGTTTCCTTAGCTTCTGAGTCATTCCATCTCTCTCCATCTCTCTCCCTCTCCCTTTCTCCCTCTTTCTCCCCCTCTCCCTTTCTCTCTCCCTCTTTTTCCTCTCCCTCTCTCCCTTTCTTTCTTTATCCCTCCCTCCCCTTCTCTTCCTCTCTCCATCTCTCTCTGTCTCTGTCTCTCTGTCTCTGTCTTCCTCTCTCTCACTCTCTCCCCCACACCCGCCAAGAAAGCCATCTGTGGATGTCCGCCATCTCTCAGTCTTGGTCCTCAGTCCTCTCTCAGGATCGACCCAAGTGTGGCTCAGTTCCTGCCTGATCTCTTCATATCAGGGATGTGGATGACCCTGCAGGAGATTTAGAACATCAGAGAAGAAATGCAGTCAGATACAGAGGTTCTGTTAGGACCGTAAGGAGTCATGAGCCAGGCTTTCCCCAGAAAAAGAAACTTCTCTATTAGTACAGACCACCTATACAAGAATTTGAACAGAACAACTTGAAGGCAGAGGAGTACAAGTGGGTGGACCATTTAGCAGTCGCAGGGCTGTGACTCACAGCCAGAGAAAAGCCCTGGGCAGCAGTTGTGTTCACAGAGCCCGATCTGGAGGGAAGCCTGTTTACCTGTCCATTATTCCTCATGGATGTCGCCTAAAGGCTTTCAGCCAGAGCTGACAGAGAGTTGAACACGGGCAGATATGTTCTCAATTTGGCCTTTCAGGGAAGGCAAAACAAGGGGCTATCAACATCAGTAGCAGAAAATGTAGAGCCGGACAATAACTGTTATTGCGCTTCTACAAATCAGAGCACGGATTTATTTCAGAGCTCTGAAATGTACCTGACTAAATCTCTTCCTTGCCTTGCTCTTCTTGAGAGCCAAATGCAAAACTGTTCATTCATGTTTGTTGAATTCACTATCCTAGAAATTGACTATGATCTCCATGGAATTTAAAGTTCTGTTTTTTTTTCCTTAAATTCTAGAGTAAGTACAAAGATGAGAGTTCCAGAAAGAAGAAATTCAAAGTGATCGCTGGTCTTTGTTTTTTAATAAATTCACTCTCTCTATTTTCACAATACTCTTCCACAAAGTGTTGTATTGTTGCATTGGGCATAGCTGCTAAAACTAGCTAGATCTTGCGTTTGAAAAGAAAATATAACTTCTAACTTCTAAATAGTTGCACAGCATGATTTAAGCTCATGTCACTTTGATAAATATGTGTATGTGTCATTTCTTATTGCCTTTTCTTGGAAGTTGGACAAAGACTAAACTAATGGTCCATGCTGGCATTTTAAGCACTCTAGAACTTCTAAAAAGCATTCTTACCCTGAAATTGTACTTCTTGTTATTTTTCCAGAGGGCAGAATCAGGATCAAAAGCAGAATTGATGATTTTCATGTTATCATCCCCTTGAGCTTTTTCTAGATGTCTGGACTCTTAACTGCTGATTCCAATGACTTATGAACAAAATGCCTAGAAGTTACCAAAGAATATAATATCACATATCATCCTTAACTTCAAATTTAATCTTTCTGGCAATTGACCCATTTATACATAGAAGTTCTCCTTTTTTGTAAAATTAAGAAATACTCATGGACTTCAGCCTGAGTTCCCTGAGGGTAACTAAAGCAGCATTAGCATAAACAGATAAAATTTTTTCTCTCTTAATACATTAGTTATTTAACATTCTACTGCAGTGCTGTTTAAGAATAACAGATCCCTTAACAAAAAAAATTATCCTTTTTTTTTAGCTAGAGTCTTGTGGGTTTTCTTACACTTAGGTATGTCTTAAATAGAAAATCAGCTCTAAACTTAGGTCTAAGGACCTATGGAGTCATAGAAAAATCTGGCTACTATGTAGAATTGCACCCAATTCTGCCTGTGTAATAGGCGATCATCGTTTATATACAAAATAAGGTTACTAAGATCAAATGAATTGTAATAGTGATATAAAAATATCTTTAGTTGTAAAAATTTAATGAGAACTTTAGTCAGACTATTTATTAGCCGATAAATGAAATGCCTTATAATACCTAAGTATTTAATTCTGATGTAAGAGCTCTTTGAGTAGCTTCACACCATTTATAATTGCTTTATTTAAATGATTGTCTATGCATGAAATACACTCATATTTCAGTATGAACTGGATCAAATGCTGTTTTAAATAAGGAATCTGAAGATTTTATGACACTAGAGATTTTTGTCAGAAAAATTGTTAACTATATGTATTCTTTCTTAAATCATGTCTTGTCCATAAGAGTGTGGTAACATAATTTGTTATTTTGAGGGAAGTGGGGTTTGTGCTATAACAGGTTGTTTTCAGGGCTTACTCCTAGCTCTGTGCTCAGGAATCACTCCTGGGGGATTCAGTGAGCATATATACAGTACTAGAGATCAAAACTGCATCAGCCATGTGCAAGGCAAGTGCCTTCATCCCTGTACTGTCTATAACATAATATTGTGTCTTTAGTTTACATATTTTTAAAACTAAAAGCATCAGCAACCTAAATATTCAAGTGATTGATAATTTTTAATATTCCATAGAATGTGCAGCAAACTGGCAATATAAATATTTTAACTGAATGAGATTTCTAAGTCATTTCTAACATTCTTTAGGAATGCTTCCTCTGTCAAAAATAGCACTAGCATTTATGCATGAAATATGTGCTTTGAAAGCTGGCTAACCATCTCAACACATCAAAATCACATAAGAAAAAATGGCATGTTTTGAAGAATTTTCAGTCCTAGAAGTATAATTTTCAAGCTGATATATAAGATTCAAGTTTCCTTTTCAAATAATTTTATTATAGCCATTTATTTAATAAGCATGCTCACATATGAATTTATATTTTAAAACTTGTCGAATTAGGATGAAAAATAAATGTGTTGGAGGCTGATTAGATGACACTGGGATAAGGAGTGTGGACTTTCTCTTCAATTTCTGGCACTGTAGAGGGTCCTCTGAGCCCTGTCAGGAGTGATCCTTGAGCACAGAGTAGGAGTAAGCCCTGAGCACTGCCACACGTGGCCCTAATACACACACACACACACACACACACACACACAAAATCAATAAAAAAAATGACTGAATTACCTTGTGTTGTCATCTTTGGTGCTCTCATTTTTTTTTCAACCTTTTCAAAGTGAAGTCCTTCAATTTTAGTGACAGTTGGGGATTTGGTGAGTAGTTGACAGCCCAGCGGTCCCACCGGACTCCAATCTCCAGGTGGATAAAGAGTTTCAATAAATGGTGATTGAATAAAACATCTTTCCTGAAACAACTTTCAGAACCCAAAAGCATAATACAGTTCCTCTGTTCAATGAACCCAGGACTAAGACCCGATGTTGGAGATTTGGGTGCTCCTTCTGTGTGTTGGCCATCAGGCTAAATGTTTGAAATGTTTTAAACTCACACACATGCATTATGCAATTGCACACACACACATGCAAACTCTGTTTAAAACACTGAGCATAGTGGCCAGTGCAGAGTGAATGTGCATGTGTGGTGTGTATTTATGATGAACCCATGAGGCAATTAGCATGACACAGACAAGGAATTCAAGGGTCTTCCATGTCAGGATGGATGCTCAGATAATCAGAGCTTGGTTTCAATACACGGATTTCTGTCAAAAAAAAAAATTCTGGACCAGAGAGATATCACTGCAGATAAGGCACTTGCCTTTTGTTCGGCCGACCCAGATTCAGTTCCAGGTACCATATATGGTCCCCCATGCCCTGCTAGCAGTGATCCCTGAGCAGAGCCAGGAGGAAGTCCTGAGCATTGCTGGTGTGGCCAACCAAAGATAGGGGGAAAATTGGGTTCCTGAGGATGCTTTTGAGGTAACGTATTATCAAACAGTAAAGCAAGCAGGGAGCAAGGATGGGGTTCTGTGGTGCAACCAACACCCCACTGTGAATCCCTACAGAGATCTCTGCCTCTGTCGGCTACAGCTTTCAACACATTTGATTCAAGTGATGTATGTGTCCCCTGCTTCCGGCTGGCACAAGCACTTGGTGAAGGAGAGCTCACCTCATCCCCTGCAATGCCCCTTGGGATCTGGCGTGGTGTTTGGACATGCTAGACACATCCTGAATATTGAATACCAACCCTGCTCTGCACAGCAGTTCTCCTGCAGGCTGGAGCGATAGCACAGCGGTAGGGCATTTGCCTTGCACGCAGCCAGCCCGGCCAAGCTGGGTTCGATTCCTCCGCCCCTCTTGGAGAGCCAGCAAGCTACTGAGAGTATCTCGCCTGCATGGCAAAGCAGGCAAGCCACCCATGACGCATTTGATAAGCCAAACACAGTAACAAGTATAACAATGGAGATGTTACTGGGCCCGTGAAGCAAATCGATGAACAAGGGGAGGACAGTGCTACAGTGCTTCTTTTGGGGGGGCTGGGGGGGAGGGTTTCATACCCAGTGATGCTCAGGAGTTCCTTCCGGAGGCTCTAGTTGTGTTTTGCAGGGAGGGGACTGTGGTGCCCCAGCCAAGGGCCATAAGACATGGTCACAGCCCAACAAGCTTTTACGTTTGAAGTCGGGTTGCAATGACCACCTATGCTGGATTCCCTTGAAGAGCTGAGCGAGGTGCTGTGCCAGCCTGGCTGAGTCTAGAAGCCATCAGAGAACTGCCGGGAGTCTTGGAAGAAACCGTGAGCAGAAGGTGAAGGGTGCGGGGGTGGGAGGAGGTCTCTGTCTTGCTTCACCATGACTGGATTCTGTGTCTCCAGTTAGAAGAGAGCAGGACCGGAGGGACATCAGGTTCCTTGGACAGAGTTTTTGATTTTAGGATCCTCTAAGGATTGAGTGTGGCAGATTGGAGAAGTGATGCTGTAGATGAGAGTCTGGAAAGTGTGTGTGTGTGTGTGTGGGGGGGGGGGGGGTTGCTAAGATGTGGTTGGATAGAATTCAGAAGTGATTTTTTTAGATTTAATCAATTAGGCTTGGGGGATACTGTTATGCTGAACAAAGACCAGAGGCGACCTTTCCAGAAAAAAAGGGGATGTACTCCTTGGCTGTCTGAGGTGATCCCCAAATTGTAAATCAAAGTCTGCCAGTTTTCAAGCGGGGATCTCCAGCTCTCTGCAGCATCCATCGCATACCATTTGCTTTAGCCCAAACAGGAGCCCTTCTAGTCCCCAAGACCCACTTACTGCTTCTAATTCCAGGTGGAGGATGTTCCATGTTGGGATTTTAAAGGAAAAATGAATCATCTGTATTTGACATGACAAGGGGCACAGGAAAAGGCTTGCTGCAGTTCTTTTTGTAAAAACAAATGAATAAATACCTTCTTGAAAACTTAATTTTATTAGAGAATCTTGACCAAGTGTGGAAATTTTAAAATCATTCTATTTGCCAGAACTGGCTAACAATAAGTTTAGTAGGAGAAAAAAATAAATAAACAAACAAAATAAAACCAACAATGATGAGTAAATACCTCCACAGTCTTCATTCTGCAACAGCTGTTTAAGACCCACGTTGATGGACTTTGAAGGCAAGTCCCTTTGCTTAATAATAATTAAAAAATAATTCTCACAGGCAGTCCACTGTCCACACTCATAAATACAAGTATAAAAGTCGGGAGGCTTGTATAAGGAATATACAGAACACATCAGGAAACAAAGTCTGAGTAAAAACTTTATTCCAACAACATTTCTCTATTTCAAAATCATGTTTATTGTTTTAAGTTTGTATCACAGTGGAGATTAGCTCAGGCTTAATCATCCAGTCAGTGCCTCTAGTTCACTTCATCCAATTCCAAAATAAAGTAAAATCAACTCATCCATACACTCTAATTCCAGTTACCCTCCCACCATTCATTGCCTGTGGCTTTTGCTTCCCTTGTAATGGCAATGGCGTGAGAAGATTGTGAAAAGGTATAACCAAGAGGCTTCTGTGAGAAATACCATTTCTTCAAGTATTCAGAGAGCAGCACGCTGCCTGCCCTGCACATTGGAAAACGACGCATGACATTACACCTAAGGCTGCACGCGGCTCCTGGCGGGAGTGTCCTGAAAATGCACGTCATGGTGTATGATGAAGGATTTACAGCATTCTAGAATCTTCACAACTCTGCCCAGGTTAGTGAATGCCATGAGGGAAGTGTCCATTTCCTACGCTCTGCTGTCAGACACGGAATTTCCAAAGGACGAATAAATAAAGCGCACACTCAACCCGTGTAGTGCAAATGCTCGGTAAACAGAATGACATGGAATAAACTCAGGGGTTGCCAACGTGGGAACGGTGCGGCTGTCAGGCCCTGATTTTGCACCCCGACCCTCTGATGAAGACTATCGCTGTCCCAGATCAGCCATCGAGGCTAGAAAGGGCTCCTGAAGTGGGCGGAGATGGGCAGGGAGAAGGGAAGGAACCCCGAAACTCACTTTCACACTCAAGTCATGCCACCTGTACATTACTTTAGTAGCATGTGGCAAGTGTGATTGGATCCTGAGGTCGAAAACCTCGCAGACAAGGGGCTAGTAGGAAGAACTGCAAATGACCCATTCCAAAGAATTACGAGTTGGCACCTCTGTAACACAGATTAGTGTGACCCAGAGAACAAAAATGGAGGAAGATTTTTTTGTTTGTTTGTTTGTTTTTAAATTTCTAACTTTGGACAAAGTAAGATACTTAAAAATGGCAGCATAGGAATGTTAACCAAATGGCTACTAAAAGAAAAATTGTCTTTGAATAAGGGCCCGGTTTAAAAATACCAATTCAGCACTAATCATCAGTATTTTGAAGGAAAGTTCAGTTATCCATTTAACATAATGTGACTCATTAGGATGAAATAGATGACATTACAAAATTCTTCCAGAGGTAAATAATAATGGGGGGAGGGGACACAAGTTCAATGTGACAACCACTTCATACATTGCCTTAATTACATAGCCTTCATCCTCCCCCCCAAAGTATCCAGTCTATAAGAAAAGGAAAAGACACAAAAATTTAAAATTGAAAACAGGAGCAAAACAAAACAGGTGCCACTCATTCTTGCATTCTCCTTCTCTGCATTCAGCTTTAGAGGCAAGGTGTGGGAAATGTTCTGAGTTCACACAGATTAAATTCTAGAAGAGATAGAGTTGGACATGGAGCCTAACTAGCTTCCTCTCAGTCATTCTTGAACGGGCTGTACCTTCAACAATGGAACAAAGCAGCCAGCTAAAAGTAGTTAGGAAAGACACACACACACACACACACACACACACACACACATACTCACATATAAACATTCACACTCACATTTACACATGCACTCAGACACTCTTTAACGAGAAATCATTCCTCATCTGGGACACACATAGAGCGAGTTCTCAAACTACGGTCTGACATGGTCACTTAATTTAAATAATTAAGGCTTCTAAAAGGTTCAGTGCCCAAACTTTCTGCATCAGTATTCAAATAAAATGCAGGTTTGCATGTTTAAATTTGTGCTTTGTACGGCCATCTTAATTCCACAGAATTCCATGAGTGCGGTCTTAGGAGGGAGTGTTAGAATGATTTACTGACGTCTGACTTTTAGTAGTTGTTAGACTAAATTAGAGCGACAAAACTTCAGTGACTGAACAGGTGTGTTACTCCCCGGGGAAGCTACCCTCATTTCACCTTCTTTTCATGTTTAATGTGGCCATTTCTTTTGTACTTGCCATTGAGGATCCCATTATGGTAATGTCCATTTACGGTGCTTTGCTTCTTACCAGACCACAGACTCTTGACTTTCCTGAAGATACATTTTGTCACCCAGGACAAGAGGAAGTAAAACAAAGCAGCACCCAGCAAAAGCACCAAGGCAATGTCCAGTAAAAAATACTGACAGAAAGAAATCTGATGGACAGCGGCACGCAAGTGACGGGCCCCGTTATGGCGGAGAATGTAATCGATCCAGTAGACGGTGCGGTTGACCGGGTGGCCAGGCTGGTCCTTGTGGATCTCAGATAGCTTCTGGGCTCTCTGACGGTAGCTAGAGCATGGAGGGGAAAAATACGGAAGGATCATACAGATGCGGGTTCAGTGCCAGGACGCTGTTGATTTTCAAATGGGGAAAGGGTCAGGGATGTGGCTTGGCAAGAAAACACGCCTTGCATATGTCATAAGGCCTAGGGTTGCACCCCCTCAGTCCCCCCCATTCTTACCCCTCCCCATAGGGCAACAAACAAAAAATAAAGCAAAACAAATAAATATAAGGGAAATAATCGTGCAACTATCCTTTCTCAAGGAGCTAGTACATGCGAGGTGCTTGTACTGAGATCTTTGAACACACCAGACCAGGTTAATAATACACACAAAAATGGACATTGAAGCCAGTAAGAAAAGCAGAAGCCAGAGAGTTTATATAACGTGATGGGTTTCACAAAGTTGGGATTCACAGAGTTGGAGTTTCTCCAGCTCCAAACCCTGCCCTTGGCCTATGTTCTACCACAGCGCCTCAGCTCAAGGAATTCTTCTAACCCTGTGCACGGGAGCACTGTTCACAGAGGCTCTGCCAAGAAATCTGGGTGAGTTTATGAGATGGGGGTGTCTTCAGAGGTTACATGTGTGAGGTCCTGGTCCATTCTGGGCACCCAAAAGAAAAATCTTGGGGCTGGAGCAATAGCACAGTGGGGAGGGCATTTTCCTTGCATGCGGCCAACCTGGGTTCAATTTCCTGCATCCCATATGGTCCCCTGAGCACCACCAGGAGTAATTTCTGAGTGCAGGAGCTAGGAGTAACCTCTGTGCATCGCTGGGTGGGACCCAAAAAGTGAGAAAAGAAGAGAAAGAAGAATTCCGGTGGGCAGAGAATGGCCATGAGGTCCCTGGCCCCCAGAATACTACCTGAGGGGTCCCAAATAATAATGGTGATAATAATCATCATCATAATGATGATGATGATGCTTCTCTAAGCAAACGGGCTACTTAGCTTAAATTGAAATCTCTCAGACCTCATATTATGAATCGAATCGGCCTTTTCAATCATGATTGTAAGTGAGCAATGGGACCTCCGAAGCAATGGAAAATAAACATTCCCCATTTAGCAAAGAGCATCATCTTTTCTGCACGGACACATCTTCCCAGGATGAAGGGGAGGTGCTTCAGCTTCTCAATGCTTAGGGGTGATCCAATCCGTATTATTTCCCACACACACTTAGTAGACCAAGAGCAATTCAGCTAGGACACAAAATAAAACCATTTGGAAAGGAAGCGCTTCTGTGCACTGGCTCACAAAGTGGGGGCATCACTGCTATACCTCTGACCCTGCCAGTCCTGCTCTGCAGAACCAAGGCCAGACCAACAACAGATGAGGAAAACTTGGGAAAAATTGAGTCAAACCAAACAAACCCAGGACTGGAGCAACAGCACAGCAGGTAGGGTGTTTGCCTTGCACGCGGCCGACCCAGGTTCGATTCCCAGCATCCTATATGGTCCCCCAAGCACCGTCAGGAGTAATTCCTGAGTGCAAAGCCAGGAGTAACTCCTGAGCTTCGCCGGGTATGACCCAAAAAGCAAAAAAACAAAACAAAACAAAACAAAAAAACCAAGAATTCTGCAATAACCCACCCCTGACTCCAGGCCCAATATTGCATTTTACAAAGCTTCTTTCAAAAGCAAATCTGCAGCCTATCCCTTGCCATAGGCACATCAAATGTTGGAAAACATGAGTCATCTTAGGATGAGCTCCAGAGCAAAGGCAACGGGACCCCAGGTGGAGGCATCAGAGCTCACAGAATCAAAGGCTGCAGGTGATCAGAACTGGGTCAGAGCTTGGAGGTGGTGGCTGGGCCCCTTGGGGATAGATGGGCATCCCAGCGCACTTGTATTCTGCCTTCTCAGAAAGCATCACTTGACATGCAAGAATGTTTCTAGTCTATTAGTGCTCAGACTCTATACCAGAGTTACTCAAACCAGTGCTACCCTCCCTAGTCCCCCAGGATAAATAGGAAAAAATACATACCCTTTTTCCAACCTTGAAAGTCTTTTTATTACGTTTGCCTTGCACGCAGCCAACATGGCCGACCCGAGTTTGATTCCTCCACCCCTCTCGGAGAGCCCGGCAAGCTACCGAGAGTATCTCGCCCGCACGGCAGAGCCTGGCAAGCTCCCCGTGACGTATTCGATATGCCAAACACAGTAACAACAAAATCTCCAATGGAAACGTTACTGGGCCCGCTTGAGCAAATCGATGATAAACGGGAGGGCCTTTACTTTTACTTAAAAAATTTTAATAGTGAGACATCATGAGGTACAGTTGCAGACTTACGCATTTTTGTGCTTGGGTTTCAACCATATAATGATCAAATACCAACCCTCCACCAGTGCCCACTTCCCATCACCATGCATCCCAGTATCCCTCCCACCCCCCATCCCCCCTATCCCACCCTGACTCTGTGGCAGGGCATTCCCCTCTGTTCTCTCTCTCCCTTTGAGTGCTGTGGTTTGCAAAAGAAGCATTGGGTGGCAATCATGTTTGGTCTATAGTCTACTTTCAGCATGCTTCTCCCATCCTGGGAGGGTCCTCCCAACACCTTTATTTGGTGTTCCCCTCTTTATCTGAACTCCCTTTTCCCCTAGTATGTGTGGTTGGCCTACAAGTCACGGAGTAAAATTTCTGGTACTAATCTCAGCCATTCTTGGGTGTTAGTCTCCTATCTTGTTACTTTATGTTCCCCAGATGAATGCAATCTTTCTGTGTCTATCACTCTTTCTGACTCATTTCACTTAACATGATATTTTCCATGTAGTACCACTTGTATGTGAATTTCGTGACTTCGTCTTTTCTAACAGCTACATAGTACTCCATTGTGTAAATGTACCAAAGTAACCAACCTTGAAAGTCTTTTGAATGCAAGATTAATTAAATGGCATGAAATCAAGGAGGAAAATAGCAACTGTGATTTTAAAATGTCATAAATGCCATAAGCCTTGGGCCAGAGAGATATTACCAGGATTCAGGTGCATGCTTTGCATGCAGCTGACCATAGCTTGGTCCCCAATCAGCATTGAGTACAGCCACCAGATGTGGTCCAAAACAAAAGAGAAAAAAATAAAAAAATTTAAAAACTTCTCAGACCAACTCTCCACTCTCTGAGACTCGGCTGTGAAGGGGATCACCCAAGACACACCAGGAGTGTGAAGAACAAAATCCAAATCAAGATTCAGATTGGTCATAAAGAGAGGGATAGACATAGAAAGACTGCATTCATCTGGGGGATATAAAGTAACAAAATAGGAGATTAATACCCAAGAATAGCTGAGATCAGCACCAGGAGATTACTCCATAGCTTAGAGGCCAGCCGGGCATTCTAGGGAAAAGGGCAGCTCAGATAGAGAAGGGAGCACCAAATAAAGGGTGTTTGGAGGATCCTCCCAGGATGGGAGATGCATGTTGAAAGTAGACTATGGACCGAACATGATTGCCACTCAATGCCTCTTTCGCAGACCACAACATCCAAAAGGAGAGAAAGAACACAAGGGATTGCCCTGCCACAGAGGCAGGGGGGGATGGGGGGATGGGGGTGGGAGGGATATTATCCATGATGGTGGAAAATGGGCACTGGTGGAGGGATGGGTATTTGATCATTGTATAACCGAAACCCAAGCACAAAAATTTGTAAATCTACAACTGTACTTCATGGTGTTTCACTAATTAAAAAAAAAAAGATTCAGACTGGTCACCTGCCTGATCAATCTCAGAGCATCAATCTCAGAGCATCCTGTCAGCACTGAGAACCCAGAGACAGGTGAGAAAAAGGGCACAGGCATTGCTGGCTCTGATGGCTGTGAAGTAAGTCACTCTGGGCAACTTACTGAAGCACTGGGTTCAGTGACTTATCTCTACAATATAGACAGTATATCTATAACCGAGATAGTATTCCCATACCCTGGGTAGTATGACTAAAGTAAATATAAATATGAGATAAAGGACATAAAATCTGATGACACAAGGTAGGCACCTAATGCTATTCCCATGGCAATTTCTCCCTCCATTTGGCAAATCCTAGTAGAATACTATTATTCCACAAGGATTGTTTTTGTAAGAAAAAAAATCCATGGAAGAGGGCAGAGATAGTACAGCAGGCAGAGCACTTGCCTTTCATGCATCTGACCCAGATTCAATCTGCCGGCACCCCAGAGGGTCCCCTGAGCCCTGCCAGGAGTGATTCCTGAGTGCAGAGCCAGGAGCAAGGCCTGAGCATGGCCTGATGTGTCCTCCAAAAAAGAAAATCAAAACATATTCATATTAGAGAAGACACAGCCAAGTTTTGATACCCTGGGATGCAAAGAATATGTCTGCAACTGCGGTACTCCCGGCCTAGTGGTCGTTTCTGCCCACAGGCACTGCGCAGGGGTGTATGTCACCCCTCTGCTCTGACGGAACCAGAGCCTTACCTGGGGTTGTTGATAACATTCACCAGCGCTTCATAGAGCTCGCCCTCAGTGACCGTCTTCCACTCCAGCAAGATCCCCATGCCCTTGGCCTGCACCCGCGTCATGGTGTCATAGTGGTCTCCGAAGAGCGGGATGCCCACCACGGGCACACCATGGTACATGGTTTCAAAGATACTGTTCAGACCCCCGTGGCTCAGGAAGGCCTTAATATTCGAGTGCCCTAAAGAAGAATTGGGAAAAAACGAGAGAGAGAGACAGAAAGAGAGACAGAGAGAGAGAGTTTACAATATTTTTTTTATAAAATAAGCATGACTCCAAAAGAGATTTTTCCAGAAATTTCTTAAAAATAAATACAGGAGGGGTAGGACGTTTGACTTACACATGGCTGACCCAGGATCAATTCCCAGCATCCAATATGATCCCCCAAGCACTGCCAGGAGTAGTTCCTGAGTGCAGACCAGGATTAACCCCTGTGCATCAGTGGATGTGACCCAAAAAGCGAAAAAATAAAAATAAATAAATACAGGACCAGTGAGATAACATGGGATAAGGCACTTACCTTGCGTCCTGGCAACCCTGATCTATAATACCTGGATCTGCTTAAGATCCCCCAAGCACCACTGGGGTCCCATGTGAGCACAGAGCCTGGATGATTGCCTGGTGCATCTCCCAAAATAAAAATAACAACAACAACCACAAAACAAGCAGCTAGCAGGAGGCTGGGGAGATGGTGCAGGGGTAAAGGGGCACTGCATGTGGCCAACACAGGTCCAGTCCTGGTATCACGTGGGGAGAGACCCCCAAGCACAGAGCCAGCCCCTAAGCACTTCCAGGTGAGACCCAACAACTCCAGACTCCCTAGACACTACAGCAGTAGAATCTCTCTTTTCTCTACTGATTAAATTGCTTGTTACAGACATAGCATCTTATTTGTAGATGGTCAACTAAAAGCCATATTTAAGTTGCTCAAATTTAAGGAGGATGTTCCAGTTTTCTCCCTAACACAACGTGTCCACTGACTGATAATGTCTATTTAAATCGCCAGTAATAGGCAGAGAGTCAGTAAAAGCAAGAAAGATCCCAAAACAACACAGTACAACCAATTCTACTAAAGTCAGGTGCCCGCTCTCAGGCACTTGTGTGTTTTTAAAGTCAAACACTCGGGGTCAAAGAGAGAAAATCAGTGTGAAGGCACCTGCCTTGCAGACAACCCACCCCGGCTCAACACTCAGCACCATAAGGGCCCCTGAGCACAGGCCTGGGCATAACCCCAAAGCACCCATAGTGTGACATGCACCACTGATCCCATGCCAACAACAGACAAACACTCCTTTGTAAAAACATATATACAGACAAGGAGCTCATTCCAGAATCCCATGAGGATTTAAGATGCTTATCCATGGGCTAGAGTGCTGCAACGGATGGCACAGCAGGAGGGCACTTGCCAGGCACATGGTCAACCCCCTTTCGATCCCCAGCTTCCCATAGAGTCCCCCGAGCACCACCAGGAGTAATTCCTGAGTGCAGGGTCAGGAGTAGTTCATGAGTATTTCTGAGTATAACCAAAAACAAAACACAAAAGATGTTTATCCAAGGTATTTCCCTCATGGGCTGGAGCGATAGCATAGTGGTAGGGCATTTGCCATTGCGTGCAGCCAGCCCGGCTGAGCTGGGTTCGATTCCTCCGCCCCTCTTGGAGAGCCCGGCAAGCTACCGAGAGTATCTCACCCGCACGGCAGAGCCTGGCAAGCTCCCCGTGACGTATTCGATGTGCCAAACACAGTAACAACAAGTCTCAAAATGGAGACGTTAATGGGCCCACTCGAGCAAATCGATGAACAATGGGAGGACAGTGCTACGGTGCATTTCCCTCATAACAGCATCTCTACATCACACATAGGACCCAATTTTACATTACTGGAAGATGAAAAGAAGGTGGGAAACACTCTGAAAATGAGGCATAAGGGGAGAGCACAGCATCCAGCTGTCGTGGAAAATAAAAGTCAATTTAAGCAAAATAGATAATTTAGGCGCCGCAAAACCCAGCTCCCTAGAGCAGCCTCTGCCTGATCCAAGGGCTAGCAAGACTTGCATATGTCTGAGACAAAGAAATGTCATACACTGGAAACACAGCGCCTGGCCTCAAAGGACCAGTCACAAGTCTGACACACACAGTGACCACAGCACGTGATACAGAAGGAACAGGCAGCCTCTCACCCCACCCTCAGCAGCACCCACTCAGCTCAACGGCCAACGGAGGGCTCGGCCCCGGCCTGCACAGCACACTTGGCTCTTAGCCGCTGAAATCAGGAATCTGAACAAAATCTGCCTCTCGGGCCCAACTTGGGTGGAAAACGCAGCCGGGGCAGGGGATACATGGACAGGAGGGGATGCAATGACACTGGCTTGGCTCTTTCTTATCATCCCACAGGAGGCTTGGAGCCAGAGAGACGGAGGGAGGTCGGGCAGAGGTCAGTGGGACCCTGAGGTTGACAAGACAGGATGGCCAGGAGTGAGGAGCCCAGGGCAGCCAAACCTGAAGAGCCCAGGGTCCCCACTCTGAGCCAGCGTACTGTTCACGTGGTCCCAGACGTCTGCCAGGTGCACACCAAGACAGTGAGAGTTAAGAAACCCAACTGGAATGTCCACTCCCCGTCACATCCCTCCAGAAAAGCTCAAGCGCTGAGAAGAGAAATGTAGCAAGGAGAAAACTGAGAGCATCAAGAAATTTATGCTTCTTTAATTTTTTTTTCGGAGAGCCCGGCAAGCTACCGAGAGTATTCGATATGCCAGACACAGTAACAACAAAGTCTCCAATGGAGACGTTACTGGGCCCGCTCGAGCAAATTGATGATCAACGGGAGGGCCTTTACTTTTACTTTACTTAATTTTTTTTAACCATTTAAAGAATAATCACCATGAACCAGATGAAAAGGAATTTAATGGGATCAGGGAGATGGATGGAGGAAGGGAGCTCTCCTTGCACGCAGCTGACCTGGGTTCAATCCCCGGCATACCATATGGTCCCTCAGCACTGTCAGGAGTGATCCTGAGCACCCCCAGGTGTGGCCCAAAAACAAAACAAAAAAGGAATTTTACACACACACACACACACACACACACACACACACACACACACGTAAAGATAGTTCATTACTGCTTTTAGTTACAAAATTCAACTTTCAAGTTTTCAGAGGGTCATTTTTGGGTCTAAAATATCTTTTAAAGCCTACTTTTAGGAATCACCATCACTGTCCTCCTGTTGTTCATCGAGTTGCTGGAGCAGGCCCAGTAACGTCTCCATTGTGACAATTGCTACTGTGTTTGGCATATCGAATATGTCGCGGGGAGCTTGCCAGGTTTTGCCGTGCGGACGAGATACTCTCGTTAGCTTGCCAGGCTCTCCGAGAGGGGCAAAGGAATTGAACTCGGGTCAGCCATGTTGGCTGCTTGCAAGGCAAATGCCCTACCCACTGTGCTATCACTTCAGTCCATTTTTAGGAATAGAATTCAAAATTTAAAACCACTTTTACATCATCAGATTTTTGTATTTTGTGCTGTATATTTTTTTTTGCTTGTTTTGGGGTCACACATGGCACTAGCTCTGTTCTCAGGGATCAGGTAGTGCTCAGGGGACCATATGGGGTGCTAGGGACTAAAGTCAGGTTACACTCATGCAATACAAGCACCCTGCCCACTGAGCTATCACTCTGGTTCCCGAGAGTTTAGTATTACTGAACAAATGATAGTCTATATTGCCAATGTCAATCACTGTCATTGTCACTGTCCTCCCATTGTTCATCGATTTGCTCGAGCGAACCAAGTAACGTCTCCGTTTTGGGGACTTGTTGTTACTGTGTTTGGCATATTGAATACGTCACGGGTAGCTTGTCAGGCTTTGCCGTGCGGGCGAGATCCTCTTGGTAGCTTGCCGGGCTCTCCGAGAGATGCAGAGGAATCGAACCCGGCTTGGCCAGGCTGGCTGCGCACAAGGCAAATGCCCTACAGCTGTGCTATGGCTCCAATATTAATTTATAATTCTGTTTAAAAATTATATTTTAAAGGATGATATGACAGTTTCCCCAGAAATTTAATGAATAAAACAATGTACATTTTACCACCTAAAAATAAAATTAAATTATTTAGATTTAAATACACTTAATATATATGTAACACATTTAAGCGTTAATTCGATTATCAGGATTAAGAAATGTATGCTCAAAAGGCACAAATCTTTTGCAAATTCCCTAATGGCTTAGGGGGAACTTCAAATATAGTTAAAATATGATGAATATTTCCTTGGCTTTTACTTTTCTCTGACTTCAAATAAATGAATACCTTTGCATTTGCCTAGGTGCTCAGACACACACCTAATAAAAATTTAATCACAAGCTTACATTTGAATCTCACACTTGGATCTGATTAGCCTAAATAGGAATAGCTTGTTCGCTGCTAATGTACATAATTTATTAAACATGTTTTCCAGAAAATTGAAGTCAGTGACTGGCCTAAGACTTCTTTAATTTTAGGCTCCACTATTAAACTTTACAAATTATTTTCTAACGCTCGTTCATCTGGCATCTACACAGCGTAATGACTGTCTCATAAATTTCACAAGTACCAGCAACTCCATAAAACGCAGGTCCAATTAAAACCCCAAAGCAGCCCTGTACCCACGCCCCACTCACTCACCCAGGAGGTCATTTTGCGGTAGCCATTCAATGAGCTTTGTGTTGTTTCCGAGGTTCTTTGGTTTGGTTCCAGAATACCTAAAATAAACACCAGGGAAACATTGAAACGTCATACTTCCGGTGGGCATGCGTTCTTGGGCTGAGTCATCATGGTTAAAATAAAGGCAACATGATCCTTAAGAATGAAACTAGGCTTAAGGAACAGCGGAATCTGATGGATTTCTTTTTCACTTTGAAATACTTTGATCATACTGAGGCCTGAGCCACCAAGTACCCTGATACTAGAAATCACTCCACCCTGGCCCTGGAAGAGAAGCAGGCTGTGCCACAGAGGGTCCTAGGACACATCCTGAGCTTCAATCCGACACCTGACAGAGCTGGCGGTGGGCAGGGCTACTCAAAACACCCCAAAGGGCTCTTCTCTACTTGGCCCCAGAAATTAGAGCTGTGTAGGGTCAAGGATATTATTCATCTATTTCCTGTCTTGAGCTTTGAAAGGAAATATCATAAAGTGACTATAGACCAAACATGAAGGCCACTCAATGCCTCTTTTGCAAATCACAGCACCCAAAAAGAGAGAGAGAACAAAAGGGAATGCCCTGCCACAGGGGTGGGGTGGGATGGGGGATGGGGAAGTGGAAGGGATGCTGGGAGCATTGGAGGTGGGGAATGGGCACAGGTGGAGGGATGGGTACTCTATCATTGTATAACTGAAACCCAAGCACAAAAATTTGTAAGTCTACAACTGTACCTCATGGTGTTTCACTAATAAAAATTTTGTTTTAAAAAGTGCTTAAGGGAGCAAGAATTTGAATCGACTTTCCAAAAAGTCTGAAACAAGGTATTAATGGGCTTTCTGGGATCAAAACTAGCAGGGAGAAACCAGTAAGACTGGTATCTGCAGAGAACCAGTTACGAGTCTTTGACACACACAGAACGACAGAAATAAAACGTGAATCTGTTTTCACAGCCCATCCAGGAGAAGCGAAGCTATATTTTTTACACGATTGTTAGAAAGGCAAAACACCTATTACTCGGGGCCTCGAGAGATGGTTTCCTCTAACTAGGGCAGAATGATAAGGAGACGGTTCTCTGCCCTGTTCCTAGCACCCGAGAGTGGTGGGCCCTTTGTTAAATAGATATACAATAAATAAAATGCTTGGGTTTGTTGTCACACATCGGGCTAAGAGCCCTGAGGGACACAGGGTCATTTTTTAGTCTACTTCAACCTGCACAAACTAGTCAGGCTTTACCCAACAGCTTTGGTCCATTGAGTAAAGCCAAAGCATCTATAAAGAAGACATAGACTCTAAAAGGGTCTGGGAAACAGTTTTCATCCCATCCATCAATTTCTATTTCTTCCCAAACTGATTTAAGGAGGGGCCCAAAGAGGATACAGTGGGTGAGGCAATTTGTTTTGCGCACAGCTGGCTCAGATTTGATCCTTGGTACCCCTTAGTTCTTCCGGGGGCGATCCTTGAGCCAAGAGAGCCAGAAGTGAGCCCTGAGCACACTCAGGTGTAGCCCCAAAATAAAACCAAAAAAAAAAAAGAGTGTATAGAACTGCATGGAGTCACACAAAAATTGTTTTACAGGGATGATAACTGAGTGAATAAGGGAAATCTAATGCTTTGGACACAGGCAAAGTCATTCTGCATCATATCTTCTTCATATAGTGTAGACATTATGATTACATGTCTCTTTATCCTTCACAGAACCTCGTAAATGAGTCCCTAGTCTTTGATACCAATAGAAAAAGTCAGGGTCCCCTGGAAATCTTACAAGGATCCAACGGGCTTTACCAAGACATGCAGGTTGAGCCAGGGGACCCCCAAAATGAACAGCATAGAAACAATCTCTCTCAAGGTCTCACCTCCAGATCACCTTCTGCGGCAACCTGCCCAGCGCTCCTGCCAGTTTGACAGCGATGTCTTCTGACAGATACTTGACTCCAGCTCCAAAGGACACCAGGACAAAGCCGTGTTCGTTAGCACCATTGACCCACCTTTCGAGATCCTGTGAATCAACAGAGAGGTCAGGAATATCCACATCACAGAAAACACTCCCCAGACCCAACAGCATCCATCAAGAACTGGGCAGAAGAGCAAAAAAGACACTTTACCCCCGAAGACACAGCCAACTGGCAATGAGACAATGTTCATCATCACTGAGTCGCAGAGTTCAAAGCCAAAGCCAAACGAGACACCCCCTCATACAGGGAGAACGCCTCTATCAGGAAGCCTGAAACAACCGGGGTTTGCAGGGATGTGAAGAAGACAGGAATGCTGGAGGGCCCCAGAGTAGGGCAGGTGAGACCCCTCCCCACCCAAGGGGACCCAGCCCCGGCAACCAAAAATTTCCAGAACTCAACCACCACCTCCATCATATTCATGACCGCTCTCCATACAGTCGGGCCGAGCCTCACTCAGTAAACCTGTTCTTGGACACTTCATACCAAACAACCTACCCATACTCCAAAAGTACTGCGCCACATTTGATGGGGTTTAAAGGAAGAAGCAACCAATCTTAGAGGGAAATTACATATATAAAAGCACACAAGGCTCAACCTTTAACAACATGTTAGTGAAGCATCTTTTGGAACAAATCTTTTATGCAGCACATGGAGACTCGGCTTCCGGGATGAACACAGGTCGCAGCACTCTGGGCAAGACAGAATTTGAATGCAACAAATACCCTGCCCACTCTCCGTATCTCCACCTTAAGACTACGCTGGACCGTGACAGGGGAACAGCCGCCACACAGCCCAGGCAGGAAGGGACACCGAGGGCTGTGCATTGGGCAACACTGTCCAATCAAAGCTTTCTCCAGCATGGCTGATGAATAGCATGACGGATACCTGTCTCAGGTGCCCATACTGTAAATATAGATAAATAAAATATATGAAATATATACAGGAGATAGCTCATGCTAGCACGTGCCTGATGGATTTCGACTCCTGGAACCACCTGGTCTGCCTCTGAGCACACCCGGGTGCAACCTTAGAGATCCCCAGAACCTCACGTGACACTTTTCTACTCTCACCTGCTATGCTTACCAAGGCTGTCACTGGGGCTGAGATGTTAACTGATGCTCTCTGAAGGGTTCAAAGGAAGAAACAAGAGCAAACTGATGAAACATTTTAATTTCATGTACGCTCCTAAGCCAGGCATGGATAAAATAAATGTGAACATTTCTCCTAAGATGATGTGAATATAGAGGAGGTTTTATCCCTAGGGTTTGTCCTCCAATAATTTATCACCTACCAGCCAATTCTCTAAAGATAAAACTCCTGGGTCAATGCCATTTACAAGAAGTTTAGTTTCAGCAATACTAAGCTTTATGGTAATAACATGATTTAAATTTTGTTTCCCAAGGACTTAAAAGGTCTTTGTGTTTCACTGTATTCTGGGCAACAAATTACTTCAGTTTTTTTTTTTCGGCGCCACCAGATACAAATGGAATCCATAAACCTGACTTTCCAGAGTTTTACCAACCGCAGACATTAACCATAACAAGACTATATATAACTATATGACTCTCATCGACATAGAAGGGAGTAGAGAAAATTATTATTGATTAATGGTCTCTTTCGGGAGAAGGATTCACTATTTTCATAACAGAACACTTGACTCGGAAAAGTGAGGCTGACAATCTCTCTCTCCAAAGAGGCAGAGGCAGAGCCAAACCCAGCTCCCTGGACTGGGGGAGGAAGAGGAAGCATGTGGTTGCCATGGAAACTGGCTGCTTCTAAACATACCCCCTTCCTCCTGGTCCCCAATCATCACCCGAAAGTTTCAAAATGTTTGATGTGATCCACTGAAGTTCTTTCTCTGAGGTACTTCGGGGCTACTCCTGGCTCAGTGCTCAGGGATCACTCTTGATGTGGTCCAGGAACCAAATGTGGCGTCAGAGATCAAACAGGGGTTGGCTGGCTGCATGTAACCCCTGTTCTTCCTTTCCAGCCTGACTGATGGACGTTCTATGCAACACAGACAGGTTAGTCTTGGGATTGGCTGACATGGTGATATTCAGGTTGGCAGGAAGAGACACAAGAACCAGAGGTTGAAGGGATCCTGAATTTGCTAAATTGTGTGGTGAAGTCTGGAACTGGAGCTTTTGAAAAAGGATATCTAGATCTCCAAAGCACAGGGCAGCCTGGGGTAAGACCTACTATCTCTATATTCCTATGCAGTATCTTCTGGAATTGAAGATCCCAACAATTCTACATACAAATTAAGCATACAACTGTATCTTAAAATCTCATAATAGTGATTTTTTTAAAAGATTCCCGTTCCCCAAAGTTAACACTTTAAAAAAAAGGGGGGGCGAGGTAGAATTCCCCTGCTCTATTCAAATATGAATTTAAAAATTGAACTCAAAAACAAAAGCCTCCTGTATCATACCAACAAAAACCATAAAATCAAGTAAACCTAACAAAATACATAATACATGCATGAAGAAAACGACTGAAGGACAAAAGGAAAAAATGAGTAAGTGGAGAGTGGGAACAACTGCCCTCATAATCAACATGATCTACATTTATGAAGAGCTACTTTTTAAAATAAAATCAGGCTCAAAGCATTTCCCGCTGATTTCAGGTTTATCAGCAGGGAACTGGAAAAGTCAGTCGAATCCGAAATTCAACTAGAAAAGAAATGGACAAGACAGCCCTAGAACATTTAAACATAAAAGGAGTTTATCTTCTAGACATTAGAATGTACTCTAGGGGCCAGCGTGACTGTACAATGGGAAGGGCATTTGCTTTGCTTGTGGCTCACCCGGGTTCAATTCCAACCATCCCACATGGTCCTCTAGCACGAACAGAAATGATGCCTCAGTGCAGAGCCAGGAATAAGCCCTAAACTCCACCAGGCATGCCTCAAAAACCAAAATAATAATAACAACAATCATATTCATTTGGTTAGATTCCCATTAAAATAAATTACAGAAAGAGCTAAAAAGATAGAATGAAGACATATAAAGTGCTTGAAGAAAACTCCGATGCAGGACCAGTGCGCTAGTACAACAGGTAGGGTGCGTGCCTTTCATGCAACTGACTTGGGTTTGAGCTACAGCATCCCATATGGTCCCCTGAACCCCACAGGAGTGATTCCTGAGCACAGAGCCAGGAGTAAGTCCTGACCTCCACTGCGTGGACATCACCCTCACTCCCAACATACACAAAAAGAATACAGAAAGACAGAGGAAGGAAGGAAGGAAGGAAGGAAGGAAGGAAGGAAGGAAGGAAGGAAGGGAGGGAGGGAGGGAGGGAGGGAGGGAGGGAGGGAGGGAGGGAGGGAGGGAACCAAAATGGATTGTGTTCTTATATCTGGGTGAGGAAATCACTGCTCACAAATCGCTACAGTCCTAAGAAAGGAGTGAGAGTCCCCGGGCCTACAAAACAATAAAACTACTGAGCATGAAAGATCTGAAAGACCACAAAAGAACAATAAGCAGATGCAGAAGTATTTGCTATATACATAAGATTATGATAAGATATATAAGATATATCTATCTAAGATATCCATCTTTAGATATCTAATTTATTTTTATAGCACAGCGGTAGGGCGTTTGCCTTGCACGCAGCCAACATGGCCGACCCGAGTTCGATTCCTCTGTCCCTCTCGGAGAGCCCGGCAAGCTACCGAGAGTATCTCGCCCACACGGCAGAGCCTGGTAAGCTACCCGTGATGTATTCAATATGCCACACACAGTAACAACAAAGTCTCCAATGAAGACGTTCGAGCAAATCGATGAACAATGGGAGGACAGTGACAGTGACAGGGTCACCCCCAGAGATGCTCAGGGGTTCTTCCTGGCTCTGCACTCAGGGGTTACTCATGGCCATGCTCGAGGAACATACTGGGGTGCTGGGATCAAACACAAGTTGGCCACATACAAGGCAAATGACCTACCCGCTGTACTATCACTGTACTATGGCCCCTTATTTATCTTAAGATAAATATCTAAATCAAAGCAATTCAAGAAAAATAAAAGCATCTCAAGCATGAGAGGGAACGCCCCATTCCCAGGGGACCACCCATGTCAATATGGAGCTATGTTCCCCTTGGGTGCTGACCCAGGAAACAGAATTTGAACTGTTTCGCTTTAATCTCTCTGCAGTCTACAAGAGACAATTAATATCAGCTCATCACTAAATTCACTTCAACTTTGAAAATGCTGGATTCTGTTCTTTTTTTTTCTTTTTTCTTTTCTTTTTTTCTTTTTTTTTTTTTACATTCTAAGCATTAGTGTTCTGTGATTTGCCATCAACTTTTTTGTTTGCATATTCTGTTAGAAGGATAGAATGTGCTTCCCAAATTGTCTCTGGAGTTGTTGGTCTTCGGAACACCACTTACTGAATATTTCTTTTCATCTTCCTGGTTACTTGATATATGACCGTCTCCGCTAACTTAGGAGCTCTATTCTGTTTCTCTCATCTATCTGTTCCTGTGTCCGTTTTCAAGAGTTTTACTGTGATTTCATAACTTAGTTCACAATTTGCAGTGTTTAATGTCTCTCGTTCCTTTTGTAATGAGATTTTTTAAATTAAAAACCTCACTCTTGAGATTTTAAAAATTACTCCTGCCTTTAATACATTTTTAAGGACTCGACTGGCTTCCATACCCAAGCAGTCCTACTTCCTGTGCAAGATGCCTGGATCTGAACAGATCAATCTTCGCAGTGCACCCCAGGTTAAGTACCAGTTCCAGGGACGTCACTGGCCGGCACTGCACATGCTTTGCCACTAGGTGGCGCAGTGAGGCTGGAGTGGGCTCGGTGCTGAGCAGTTTCCCCTTCAAAGCATCCTTGCTGCAGGAATAACCCTACCATTCACAGCCTGCAAATGAAAGCAGAATTATCGTGATCTGGATCAACTACTGAGCGGAAACCAACAGACAGGGCTGCCCTTACCCTATTCCTATGAATAAGCCCATCCCTGTACAATGAAGTCCTTGAGACACTTCTACTTTTTTATAATAATAACAACTACCTAGATACAGATGAAAAGACAGCCTCACACTCTAAAACTATAAAGCAACAGTCCTTTGCTGCCAGTACAGTTAGGTAGCTAGATTGTCTACAGTCTCTTGTGGGGGAAGGAACAATAGGAGTACTGACCCTGACTGCTGCTAACTGCACTGGCTGCTTCTCTAGGGTAAGTGACAAGACGCAACGGTGCTTTGGTTGCTAACACTGGCACACTTCCCACCGTGATTACAGGGCAGAAGCACGTGATCCTCCATGGACTCTGTTCTGGGAGAGTCGGGCAAAGGAGCCACCACACCTGTGACATGAGAGATGTACCTGAATTAGATCAGAATTAGATGATTCTGATTAGGGAAAAGAAGGCCAGGAGGACTGGTGCATGGCTGTCGTCAAAGGAACAGAGAGGAGAGAAGGAAGAGAGACTGTAGTCAAAGGAAGAGTGAGTGAGAAAGAGAGAGTGAGAAAGACAGAGAGAGAAAAGAAAAGTGCCTGCCATAGAGGCAGGGGCGGTGGGGGGCGGGGTGTGATGGGAGAGAAACTAGGGATACTGGTTGTTGGTGGGAAATGTACACTGGTGAAGGGACAGGTAATGGAATATTGTATGACCGAAACCCAATCAGGAAGAACCCTATAATTGTGCTATCTGTTGGTGAATTAATAATAATAAATTTAAAGTACTGTAGATCACAAGCTCTCAATAAAGATTAAAATGAGATTCAAAACAAAAAGAATTAGATGGGGGATGCCTTGTTTTCACAGTGTCAAATTTTCCATCATCTCATGCAATCATTTGAAAAGATGGAGGATGCCTAAATATATACATATTATAATATATACATATGACACACTAGCATATACGTAGGCAAAGCCGTGACAAGCCAGATGGCAATGCTTTCAGCAAAGCCTATCACTGGCCGTGGTGGCCCAATGACCCTTTCCTCCTAGACCCCACCTCCCCGACCTTCCCAGCGCGGTGTCCGTGGTACAAGACATCCCAGCTCCAGGCCAGGCTCAGTTAGGCCGTGCCCAGGCTGAACGCTGAGGGAACCAGGGTGAGAATGAACCCTGGGGGCTTCCATAACAGCACCATGGGGAGCCCTGGCCTGCCCCGTTGGCAGCTTGTGCCCCAAGCCCACTCCTTTCTCTCCCCCACAAAAGCAGCGCCTTGAGAAGGCAGAGACACAGTGTCCTTTGTGAGCCCATCCATCCGGAGGCAAAGAATGCCCGGACTGTGTGGGGCTCCTACACAGAGAACATGACGGATGGGGCGCCACGGGGGCGGGGAGTGGCCCCTCTGGGTGTCCAGCTCCCAAGACCAACATCCTCCGTCCTCTTGTCCCATTTTGAAGTGCTCGATCTCAGGAAGGTTCTGCTTTGGCCAGGTGGAGAACTGAAATATTCAGGATGTGAAATCCTGCAGTAAGATAATGTGGAATATGGTGATGACTGGCAAGGTTCTCAGGGGCTGGAGAGATGGCTCAAGGGATGCAGCATACGCCTGAGTTCCAACGTAGTACCAGCTGGTCACCCCGAGCACGGCTACTGGGGCAGGGCCCTGGGGACCCTGAGCACATCACAAAAACGTGACTCCTGGAAAAGATGCTTTAGGATTTGGTGGGGCAGCCAGAGAGACAGGACAGCAGGTAAAGTGTCTGCCTTGCATGCAACTGACTTAAGTTTGATCCCTGATACTCCGCATGGTTCTTGCGAGACAGGTCGGGAGGATCCCTGCATTCAGAGTAACCCCTGAGCAAACTGGGTCCAGCCCCAACACCCAAGAAATAGCACTGTAGCACTGTCCTCCTGTTATTCATCGATCTGCTCAAGCGAGCACCAGTAACATCTCCACTGTGAGACTTGTTGTTACTGTTTTTGGCACATCAAATACACCACAGGGAGCTTGCCAGGCTCTGCCATGCGGGTGGGATACTCTTGATAGCTTACCGGGCTCTCCAAGAGGGGTGGAGGAATCCAACCTGGGTGGGTTGCATACAAGGCAGACGCCCTACCCACTGTGCTATCACTCCAGCCCTACCCAAGAAATAAAAGCCAAAACTAAGGCCGTTGGAGTGATAGTTCAACCGGGAGGACCTTTGTCTTACACACAGCTGAACCAAGTTCCATCCCTGGCACCCCACATGGTCCCCTGAGCACCGCCAGGGGTAATACCTAAGTACAGAGCTAGGAGTAACCCCTGAGCATCGCCAGGTGGGGCTCAGACAATTAAGTTGAATTTAAAAAGTAAATAAAAAGAATGTGGGGGCTTATAAGATGTGGTGGTCAAGTGCCTGCTTTGCATGTGTGAGGAACTGGGTCTGATCCCCACCACCACTGAACAAAAAAAAAAAAATACATTGGACATCATGCCTGTGGCTTTTTAACCGAGACTTATGATGGATAAGATCAAAGGATCCCAAATGAGAATGTACTGGACACTGTCTTTTGCTGATTTGAAAGGCAAGAGAATTGGTCCCGACACCAACTCTACAGTTTGCTGGAGGATCTTACTCAGGTCACCTTTGCCTTCAGAAGCTGTGTTTCCATCTCTCAAAATACAAGTGCTTTGCTGTTGATCTGGAGGGCAGGAAGAAGCATCACAGGGACATTGTAAGGGTGAAATAAGAACAAATATATCAGAGGACTTCGTCAGGGAAAGACTATCATGTCATTTTCTGGGGACAGGGAATCTACCGCAGCATGAAGGAAAAGAGGAACCAGATCTTTTCTCTGAGTGACCCTCTGGGACTCTGTTTGAAAGTCTTCAGAAAGAAACTGTTCAAGCAAAGACACAGAAGGAGTTCCCCCGAATGTTTGACATCCAGTATCAAACTGAGTCGCCCGATTCTCAGAAGTCTGGAGTGATTTTCAAGGTTATTGATGATGTTATTAAAGTCACAATGAACTGGGGTTGGATACAGCGGGTAGGGCATTTGCACGAGGCCGACATGGGTTGGATCCTCGGCATTTCATATGGTCCCGAGTACCACCAGGGGTAATTCCTGAGTGCAGAGCCAGGAGTAACCCCTGAGCATCGCCCAGTGTGACCGAAGAGGAAAGAAAGAGGAAGAAAGAAAGAAAGAAAGAAAGAAAGAAAGAAAGAAAGAAAGAAAGAAAGAGGGAGGGAGGGAGGGAGGGAGGGAGGGAGGGAGGGAGGGAGGGAGGGAGGGAGGGAGGGAGGGAGGGGAAGGAAGGAAGGAAGGAAGGAAGGAAGGAAGGAAGGAAGGAAGGAAGGAAGGAAGGAAGGAAGATGAAGTCACAGTGAACCTAAGGAAGAAATCAGATCGAGGAGCTGGTCCCACTCTTGAAACTTCACAGAAGATGGTCGATTGCATGCGAAGGTCCAGCAGGCAATGTGGATAAGCGCTTGGCAGGGTGTTTGCACTCCCACTGCATTTCGGCAGGGTCCTCTCTGCTCTTACGGTGTCTCCTTTTTACCCATTACAGGGGCAATGCAGAGAAGTAAGCAAAATTTGAAACCCTGACCTGCCTGGGAAGCGGTTATGTTTCCAAGGTTCTGAAGCCCTTCAAGAAACTGCATGCAGCTGGGATGTCAGGGACAGGATCTCGGCCAGGAACCAAGGCATGAAAATAGCCAAGTTGCAAAGATGAAAATGGGCCCTGAAGTGAAAAAATGGGTCTGAAAAATGACATGGAACTTGTTCTTGTGTCATGAAAGGAGATCAGGGTTACAGTGGTTGAGGCGGGGGACGGTGGAGGGGGTACAAAGAGGTCTTCAAGTGTGTGTTTGCAGTAAAGAACTGAGAATTGAAAACCAGATGCTGGTGTGGAGGACAGAGGTGCCCAAGAGTGGCCAGGCCTTCCTCTGCACATCCAAGTGGCGGAGAGCTGTGATCCCTGTGTGGACAAACCCAGCCAGGCATATTCATGCCGGTCATTTGCCATAGCCGCTGACCCAGCACCAGGCTCTGATACTTTAATGCTTTTGTTTTTGTTTTGGGGGCCATACCTAGCAGCCCTCAGGACTTATCCCCAGCTTTGTGCTCAGAGATCACTCCTGGTGGGTACCAGGGGTCAAATCCAGGTTTGACACATGCAAAGGAAATGCCCTCCCCGCTGTACTATTGCTCCAGCCCCAAGCTGCAGTTAACATTAATTAACTCTATTAATTTTTATACTGTAACTTTCCTCCATCAATGCCAGTCTCTGATCGACACCTTTAACTGCAAATCCTCTCTGTGAAATATTCCAAGTCAGGCACTGATGGTTAAGTCAATTATTTGCAGAAAGCAAAAGAAATAGATAATGATGATTCATCACACATGAAACTTATCACCGAAGACATGGAAATTATGGCTCCTGGTACACTGCTTTTCCAGCCATCTCCAAACACTATCTCCAGTTCCTTTGGGTCTCCAAAACCTCCCTCTTACTATTCCCCATCAAGTAGGGCTGAGCCCACCCGTCCCTGTTCCCCGCCCCCCACACCTGGGCAGGCTAGTGATTTCTCAGCTGTAGAGAACTGGGCAGAAATCATTTGTCATAGGACCTTCAAGGTGAGACTATAATAAAAACAATCCAGAAGCTACCTATTCTTCTCTCTTGGAAAATGTGCCCTTGGCCACCAATCACTGTGAAATGGAATAAACACAGGCCCCGGGGGGAAACTTCAAGGAGGCTCTAACCAGTGACCCCGACAAGGTCTCTGCCAACAGCCACTGTCAGCCACCAAACACAGATCCAGAAGAGACAGATAATGATTCCAGCTTTCAGCTCTCAGGGCTGTCAGCCAAGGCCTGCGACGACAGGATTTACAGTAGTTCCTGTCAGCCACCCCTGTCCCAAATGGATCCTGCAGCCATAAGGATGATGGTCGAGGGCCAGAAAGATAGTGCAGTGGGTAGGGCACACGCCAACCCCAGGGAGATACTCAGCACCACAGCTGTTCCCCTGAGCCCACCAGGAGCCACTGCTAAGCACAAAGCCAGGAGGAAGCTGGGAGCACCTCTGGCTGCTCAGACACACAAAAAAATGTGACCCAGACACACAAAAAAAATGCCTCTGGGGGCTTTAGATAGCTCTTGCACCGGAAGATCTCAGTGCACCTATAGCTGATCACCTGCTCAAGAATCACAGGTAGATTTTTAAAACCAAGCCCAAGATCCATATGAAGTTCCTTGCAATTTCTCTCAGATACACTCAGGGAAAGGGGTGGAGCAACAAATAAATAGTACAACATGTAGGGTGCTTGCCCTGCACACACCTGACCAGGGTTCAGGCACCCAATGGGGATAGGGGATCATTTCTGAGCCTACCAGATGTGGCCCAAATACAAACAAAAATGCTCAGGAAATTAACTCAAGAGTCACTGAAAACCTCTGCTTGTGCCTTTGTACCTACTGAAATGATTTCTTCTAAGAAAATAATGACTGAAAAGTTGGAGTCCAGTAACTCTAACTCTGAGTCAGACATTTGGTCTTCTTGACCCATACCTCAGGGGACAAAAGAGCCACCTGGTATTTTCTCCCAAATAATTGTGAGTGTCCCATTTCCCTTTGAAGGGGGCTGCAATAATAAGAGAGAGTCCCTGAATTAACCAGCAGGAATCTTCACAGCATCTGGAAGCCAACAACGACCAAGCAGGCAGCCACTGGTCATTTCCCTTGGACCAATCACGAGGAGCTGGCTACGCCCTTGTATGAGCTGGGGTTAGGGGGTCCCTGGTTCCTGGGCCAAGTCCAGAGCAAACCTAGGGGGCTGTGCCACCAGCAGCACAAGCTTTGCCTCTGCCCCCTGACCCTCCCCAAAGGGAGTGGGGGTCCCTGGAGACAAACCACCTCCCTTCACAGAACGCACAGAGAGAGAAAGTCTGGGAATGACAGCCTCATGCCCCAGTCTCAAAATTTTCATTGTTTCAGCTACCAGTGGACACCCAATGCCCTATCTTCTTACTCCTACACCAAGTTACAGCGACTTGACTTACTCTGCTTTCCCTTCCTCCATGGTATTGCCTTCTAAGTTCAAACCTCCTTCAAGGTCAAATCAACTAGCACTTTCCAGAACCATCTCTGATCTGGTTAACTTTACGAATTCATTCTTTACTTCTGTTTTTTGATAGTATTTTAAATGTTATGGTTCTTACATGAACTTGTGGCATAATAGTTTGTGTCCATATGTCATCTCCTTTCTCCTTTAGCACACTATTAATTCCTTGCCTAACAAAGTGCCCTGACATAAACTATACATGATCCAGGTATACTAAAAAAAAAAAAATTCCCCTCCATCTTGTTTTGGTAGGGCTGGAGTGATACCACAGCAGTAGGGTATTTGCCTTGCACGCGGCTGACCCGGCAGACTCAAGTTCGATTCCTCCTCCCTCTTGGGGAGACTGGCAAGCTACCGAGAGTATCTCACCCACATGGCAAAGCCTGTCAAACTACCCATGACTTATTTGATATGCCAAACACAGTAACAACAAGTCTCACAATGGAAACGTCACTGGGCCCGCTCGAGCAAATCGATGAACAGTGGGAGGATAGTGCTACAGTGCTATAGTCTTGTTTTGGTAAACCCATAGAAACACCTGTCAACTTATTCTAAAGGCTCATTTGTGAATCCTTTTTATTCAAAACACACAGACATTGGGGCTGGAGCAATAGCACAGTGGGTAGGGCGTTTGCCTTGCACGAGGCCGACCTGGGTTCAATTCCCAGCATCCCATATGGTCCCCCTGAGCACCGCCAGGGGTAATTCCTGAGTGCAGAGCCAGGAGTAACCCCTGTGCATTGCCGGGTGTGACCTAAAAAGCAAAAAAAAAAAATACCCACAGACATTATCACAAATTGATTTTGGTATATGGAGTAATTTAAGACAAGTGAAGTTGTACATCATTTTTTGGGTCTGTTATGATTCTATTATTGACTTAAGAGACAAGTGGGAGATGCCAGAGGCCCCGGCTACCAAGTCTAACTGTTCTCAGAGGAAGCCTGGAACAGCCATCCACAGTTCTTTCCTCACATTCCCGAACACCAGGGCCTACAGCACTTCCTGTACCTGTTCAGATGATCCATCTCCCTGCATACGTTTAGGAGTTTATGAATCTCAGATACGCTGGGAGCAGAGGAGACCCAAACCTGCACTCAAGCATCTCCGCAGGACATCTCGAGAGATGTAGACATGCAAAATCATCCTTGCATTTAATCTTGAGCCATCTTCCATTTCACATAAACTGATAAACAGATGTGAGAGGGGTAATTAGGTAAAGGAGAAACACAGCTGGAGAAAGACCGAAAGTGATTCTAAGAAGAGCACCCTCTGACATTTCCACCGAGGATAAACAATAAATGGGAGAAAGTCAACTGAACAAACTTTTTAAGTTCAAGTGCTCCCACGCATTCTTGATACACATGATTTATTTTACTTTATGGAAAATATATCCATCAGTCATGCACAAGAATGAAAATCTAAATAAGCAACTACCTTTCTCTCCCCGGCCATCGCCCATACATTCGCTGCTGTAAGGTGACAAGGATCTCCCATACTCATCATCCAGCTCGGGAAATCTACGTCTAAAGGGGGATCACACAGTAGATTACAGTAGATGACAGTAGATTACACAAGTACAGAAAGAATTCTGAAGAGAGGTGAGATTAGCTCAAGCACAGGAGGTTTTACAAGGGGCCTTCCAATAGGAGAGTTTGGCATGGTTGAGATGAAGATGCAGAGTGAAGGCACATCTGGGCAAAGGGTGGGGCATGCTCACTCAGAAACAAGAAGGCGGACAGAGGCTGCAGGCCAGAAAGGGACCCTGGGAATGGACATGCCAAAAAGCCACAAGACTGTCAAAAACCGTCCCCGTGGAGGCACCTGCGCTAAGCTCACCAAGACTGACTACGTAACCCAGCTGTGATGTCAACCTCCCCCAGAACGCAGTCTTAGTCAGCCAATGTGGAATTCTCCAGCCAGCATCAATGAGGAGATCTTATCTATCCAGGGTCAAAGGAAAAGAGATGAAAAAGACCACACTGTATCTGCTCACTCCCCACAGGCTGTTACTTAAGCCTGTAATAATTCCCTCTTCCCTCCTGTTGTCCATGAAACTCATTCAATCTCTATAATTTTTTAGGGGGTTATTTTGGGTCACACTTGGAGATGCTCAGAGGTTACTCCTGGTTCTGCACTCAGGAATTATTCCTGGCGGTGCTCAGGGGACCATATGGGATGCCAGGGATCGAACCCAGGTCAGCTGCATGCAAGGCAAGCACCCTCCTCGCTGTCCTATCGCTCCGACCCACTCTTCAGCTTTCTGGAGCATCTTTCTACTTGCTAGAAGAGATAGCGCTGTTTCATGAATCATAAATACAGCCAATTAGATCTTTAAAATGAACTCCACAGGATGTCTGGTACTTCACAAGATCAATACATTATGCTGGGACATTCGTTTTAATCCACAAGTAACAGTTAAATAAATGTGAGAATTCCAATAGAGACCTCAAGGAGTCCTGGGAGACTTTCAAGTGAAGGGATATTAAAACCAAACTGACTAGAGTGATAGCACAGGGGGGAGGGTGTTTGCCTTGCAGGTAGCCGACCCGGGTTCGATCCTCGGCATCCCATATGGTCCCCTGAGCATCGCCAGGTGTGACCCAAAAAGCCAAAAAATAATCATAATGATAAATAAAACAAAAACAGGCTTAGGGCAGTTGTGATCATGAGGAATAAAATTGGGAGGGATAAAGAAGTAGAAAGCGTCTGAGTCTCAGGGTTCTGACCCTGATCCCTAATGTGTGGGAAACAGAGGAAAGTCATCAAACCAGGGCTGGCAATGCTGAAGGGACTGAGGATTCGTCTGTGGTTGGTTTGGGGGTGATTTGGCTCAGGGGAGAAGGAAAGTGGGAAATGAGTTAGCAGTCTCTGCCACTAGCCCACGGCAGGTGGAAAAGAGCTGCAGAAAAGGGAAAAAGAGACCCAAAAGGAGTGACAGAGATAGACAACACTTCCAAGGAAGACGTACTAAGACCAGTCAAAACCAGAAAGACGGAAGCACTAAAGGTGGTAAAAAGTAGGTAGGGGGCCACAGAGATAGCATAGTGGGTAGGGTGAGCATTGCACACGCTGACCTGGGTTTGATTCTCAACCCCACATATGGTTCCCCAAGCCCCACAAGGAGTCAGCCCTGAGCACCAAGACAAAAACAAGCCATAAAAGGTTACTAGTAGCACCTCTGCCATCAAATCAAGGGACTGTTTCTTAACTCTCCTTTCCTGCATTTGTATAACCGTCCTTAGGACTTTAGTTCCACACCAACTTAATTACTATTCCTTTTGGATACAGATTGATATCTGAGTATTGTGGAATCTCTGTTCTTTCTTCTTTAATATTGTTAGGATTGTTCTGACTATTAAGAAAATTAGTTGTAAAGGGGTGGAGTGATCGTACAGTGGGTAGGGCGTTTGCCTTGCATGCGGCTGACGTGGATTCAATCCTCAGCATCCCATATGGTCCCCTGAGCACCGCCAGGATTAATTCCTGAGTGCAGAGCCAGGAGTAACCTCTGAGCATTGTCACGTGCGGCCCAAAAACCAAAAATAAAAATTTGTTGTAAAGTGAAAAAAAAAACTAAAATAAGGATGAAATAGTAGTACCATGGCTGGAAAGAGAGAACGGGGTTAAGGCACTCATCCTGTACGTGGCCACGCCCAGTTCGATCCCTGGCACCACAACAGTCCCCTCATCATAGGGCCAGGAGTGGTCCCTGAGCACAGAGGCAGGAGTAAGTCCTGAGCACTGCCTGGTGTGACTCACCAGAACAAGACTACACAGAAAGAAGAGGTGATATTAACCTCCTCCAGGAAAATAGGATGATATAGCATATTTGGATACTCCCAAACTTGCTCCCCATTAGCACCATGTGGAATAATACAACAAGCCCTCAGCTGTGAACTAAAGGCTCAGCACTAACTTTTTTTCAAGATTCCCCTGTCTGATTAGGGCGACTGTAATCTGCGCGACTTACTCAAGCGCTTTGTACCTATTAATGTTTAAGCCGAGACTGGCAGCATTTCTTTCCATCCTCTGCCCAGCAGCCTAGGAGCTGCATTTGATGCCTCCAGGTATTGTTTTTACAACAGAATATAAACAAAAAAGCCCAGAGAGGATGTGCCCAAGCCTCTGGGAGGCTGAGCTCTGCCTCTCTGCAGTGTCTGAAAGAGCACGAACTAGTTCCCCCATGAAACCAGCAAAGCCAGAAGAGACGGGACAGGAGTTAAGGCTCTTGCTTTGCATGCCTCGGAGCCAGGCTCATCCCCCAAACCCCCACCCTGGCATCACATATGGTCTCTGAGCCCTGCTGGAAGTGATCCAGGAGGGTGGAGCCGGTGTAAGCCCTAAGCACTGCCGGGTGTGGTCCAAAACCAAAACCAAGGACAGATTTTGTGTGATCCCTGAGCAACTCCAGCAGTGCTCAGGACTTACTCCTGGCTCTGTGCTCAGGGGTCACTTCTGGCCCTAAGATCAGGGGACTGTCCGTGGTACCAGGGATCGAATGGGGCTTGGCCACATACAGGACCAAGCAGGATTGGCTTATCCAAAATTTCATCCTATCTCAGACTCCCTAGGCAAGAGACAAACAAAAAAGCGGCACGTCTTGCTCTAAAAAGAATTTCTTAAACTGCAAGAGGAAATCGTTATTTTTTTTTCTTTTTGGGTCACACCTGGCAATGCTCAGGGGTTACTCCTGGCTCATGCACTCAGGAATCACTCCTGGCCGTGCTCAGGGGACCATATGGGATGCTGGGAATTGAACCTGTGTCGGCCATGTTGGCTGCATGCAAGGCAAACACCCTACCTGCTGTGCCACCACTCCAGCCCCAAAATCATTATTTTTGCTTATCTGTTTTGGGGCCAGTTCCTGCTGTGCTCTGGGGCTTACTCTGGCTCTGTGCTCAGGAAGCACTCCAGATGGTGCATAAGGGAACCATATGTGGTGCCAGATAGTGAACCCTGGTCTTTTTAGTGCAAGGTAGCACTGTCCTCCTGTTGTTCATCCATTTGCTCGAGCAGGCACCAGTAACGTCTCCATTGTGAGACTTTTTGTTACTGTCTTTGGCATATCGAATATGCCACGCGGAGCTTGCCAGGCTCTGCCATGCGGATGGGATACTCTCGGTAGCTTGCCTGGCTCTTCAAGAGGGATGGAAGAATTGAACCCGGGCCAGCCGCGTGCAAGGCAAATGCCCTACCCGTTGTGCTATCACTCTAGCCCTAGTGCAAGGTATGTGCCTTAAACCCCTGCGCTATCTCTCCAGCTCCCCCCCCCCCACCTTTTTCTGGTCAAATAATATTTTAAGCAATGAATTCCCAATTGTTTATTTTTCTGGTTTCTCTTTCTGTGGGTTGCTAGCACTACATGCTAATTTGAAATAAATGTCTTCTCCTATATTAAGAGATCATTAACTAGTAAATTCTCTGCTTATTCAAAAAAATAGCTGTAACAGAGGAAGGTGAAACAAATCAAATGAATTTTATTTACTGAATTACCGAGTGTTAGTTTATCCAGCTGTCCGTGGTAGTAATGTATTAGGCAGCTGTTCATTCAAGTGAAAATAGAGGCGTGTAACTCAGGAAGCAGAATGTTCACAGCCCAACAAGTTGGCTTTAAAAAAAAATAGAGCAAACCGGCTTAGTTAATGAATCTACTTCTATAATCAACACAGCAATAAAGTTCTAGCTGTAATATCTGTGGCAACATATTCATCCAGCTATACATAAAGACTGCAGATTTCTGGTTTTTGCAGGCCTTGTATGTACGTGTATTAAACAATGAGCTTTGCTTTCTCCAGGATCCTTTCTAGCTGCAAAGCACAGACTGGTGAGCCCACATAAGGGCTAAGGCGCTTGTTTGCATGCTGCAGACACTGGTTCCATCCCCGCCACCATGCTATGTTCCCAAGCACCACCAGGGGTCACTCCTGAGTACAGTGTCAGGAAGAGCCCCTGGGTACCACCGAGTGTGGCTGCAAAGCCCAAAAGTATTAAGATGCCAACAACACGCTGTATAAGGTAGATAGTTTCCTGATACACAGATGAAAGAAGCACATGCGCTAAGTCCCCTAATCTGAGATATATAAACAGTGATTAAAGGGAGTGTGATATTTTAAGGGGGGGGGGGGTGCCCAGATGCCCAGATCAACCTTAGCCCCAGAGCACTGGAGACAAACATGGATATGAAGAGCTGGTCACTGAGAGTCCCGTGGGAAGCCTTCCCCGCCCTTCTCGCCCCGCCCAGAGGCCTGCTTCTCCCCAATCCTGGAGGGGGACTGTGGTTTAATTGGTCACTCAGTCTCCACTTCCGGAATAACACCTATTAGTCAATATCTGCGGACAGTACCAATCAATGAATGAAATGGAGTGTGATAAAGAGGCGTCAGAGTGCCAGAGATATGGCAGCCCTTTATTTCCACTTGGGGTTCCCTTTTCAGGAGCTACTGATGCCGGAATCCCAGAGGGATGAAAAATGGACCCACTGCACGGGAGGGCTCTAGAGCTTTGGGGATTCCTGACACTGGACTCAGTGTCCAGCCTCTACTGCAGGATCAGGCACCTGGCAGACCCTCCCCAGCGACTGCTGGGGAAGTGAATGTGGCCTCAAACCAAGGTGGAAAGGATGGGTGATTTCTCCTCTAAGAACAAAGGGGTGTTCTCAGGAGAAACAGCCCTGCTGCAGAGAGAGGGTCCCTGCTCACACCCTCAGGAAGCTTCCAAGGGGCATTAGTCAAAGAGGAAGCCTCAGTTTCCCCCTTGCCAGGGAGAGGGAAAGCCACAGTTTCTTCTCTCTAGATGTTTCATCTCTCCCTCATCAACCTGATATATGTGCCACCTCCAAGGCTACGTCTCAGAATTGCCGGGGCTTCCCAGGAACATAAAACTCTGTCCAGGAGCCTTGGCCAACAGGAAGACTAAGATAAGGGGCAAAAAATGAAAAGAAAGATTTAGACCAGCTAAACATCACTGTAATTTTCTGGCACTGTTTGTAAACACTTGCCAACTGATAAGCAATGCCAGGAGCCCTTAAAACGGCTTTCACATTCGTTGCAGCACTCTTTACAATAGCCAGAATCTGGAAAAAAACTGAGTGCCCGAGAACAGATGAATGGTTAAAGAAACTTTGGTACATTTACACAATGGAGTACTATGTAGCTGTTAGAAAAGATGAAGTCATGAAATTTACATACAAGTGGTACTACATGGAAAGTATCATGTTAAGCGAAATGAGTCAGAAAGAAAGGGATAGACATAGAAAGATTGCATTCATCTGGGGAACATAAAATAACAAAATAGGAGACTAACACCCAAGAATGGCTGAGATTAGTACCAGGAATTTTACTCCATGGCTTGGAGGCCAACCACACATGCTGGGGAAAAGGGAGCTCAGATAGAGAAGGGAACACCAAATAAAGGTGTTGGGAGGATCCTCCCAGGATGGGAGAAGCATGCTGAGGGTAGACTATGGACCAAGCATAATTGTCACTGTTGCCTCTTTTGCAAATCACAACACACAAAAAGAGAGAGAGAACAAAAGGGAATGCCCAGCCACAGAGGCAGGGTGGGATGAGGGGAGTGGGGGGGTGGGAGGGATACTGGGATCTGTGGTAGTGGGAAATGGGCACTGGTGGAGGGATGGGTATTTGATCATTGTATAATTGAAACCCAAGCACAAAAATTTGTAAGTCTACAACTGTACCTCATGATGTCTCACTAATAAAAAAAAAAATACGTTAAAAAAATGGCTTTCACAAAACTTCCTTCCTTTAACTTAGTCCTACTCTAAGTTCCTCCCCACTTAGGGAGTTCCTTTTCTTTTCTCTTCTATCGCCAATAAACTTTTCTGCTTTGCAACTCTGAGTCTGAGCATCTCTATTATTCAATATTTTCATCCTTGAAAATATTGAAGAACCTGGGAATCACGAGCATACACGGAAACCAGCCACCACCATCTCTGCGTCACCTGCATCATTAGCAATGTCTTCTGCAGTGAGAGCTGGGGCTGACACCAGACCTAAGCTGGGAAGTGCTGATGACAAGGTATCAAATAGCCACCAAAAACCTACAATGCACTTGACCCCAGGTGGATGCCCAGGAACCCTCAGGATCCCCCAGGAGTGATCACTGCCAGGAGTGATCCTTGAGCACATAATCAGAAGTAAGCCCTGGGCACTGCTGGGTATGACGCCCAAAACCAAAAGAAAAAGGGTGGAGAGCAAGACAGAAAAACCACTCTGAAATCTCCTTGGGATGCTCAGGCCAAACAAAACTCCCAGCCCTTGTCATAGGTTTTACTACATACATCACAAGTCTCTGCATTTCCCTTTCCGGCATTTCGAAGATTTATTCCGTGTGATTAAGAGTTTAAGATCTACCTCGCCCATCAGACTTCCTTGAAGGTACAAAGTCTATTTTGCTAAATCCTTTCACAGTTCCAGGAGCTAACACGGTCTCATGTGTGCTACGGATATTTGTTCAATCAAATGAGCAAGTGATTGAAAGATTTCCAAGTGTTATTACACAGTTTGCTCATACTGCTAAAAGGAACTTTTTTAGTATTTCTGAGCGAATAAAGCCAGCCCTGTATGTCATTCTATGTATCAGGAACAGTCTCAGGGAAAATCGTTTTCATGAAATGAGGACAAATTTTAAAACATACTAATCAAAAGTGATCTAGGAGGTTGTATATATTGGCCTGTGATTCCAAAGTTTACTTCAGCTCAGGTTCCTGATTCTGCCAACGAATAAACTGAGAACATCTTGGACATGGGGCATTAGCTGAAGGAAAAAGCCCAGCCCCAGAAACCAAGGCCTACTGTTGATAGAAATACGTCCCCCTCAATTACACAGAGTATAGAATATATAATATACAGGGTATACAATATCCCTTACATCATCACAGACTGATGTTCTCAGGGTTCCCTGGGAGAGAGGCCCAGGAGAGTTTAGTTTTGAATCTGGGATCTCTGGGTCAACCACACTTTTTCTCCACTGTTTTGGAACAGTATCCTCTCTCTGTCAGGTCACTACAGTCCCACATTCTGCTGTTTTCAGCATGCCGATCTCAAAAATTTATTTTCTGCCTTAATCTCCGATGGACTCAGAAATGAAATTACCGAGCAATTTCTAAGGTGAATTAACTCTGGGAGAAGACCTCAGGGCAGCGATTCGGAATCAAGTATATGAACTTAGTTCTTGGACATTTTGGCATCGATTTTGGCTTCTCAAATGCCCTTTTCACTTGCCTTTTAGCTCTTGGTTGTCATCCAGATAAGAAAGACTGCCAGGAAAAAAAAAAAAGCCTGTTTGTTATTGGAGTTAGTGGGAGAAATGGCACCGAAAGTCAGCACTAAATGTTCTCTTGAAAATGTAGTTGGATCTAGCAAATGATAGGGCTTTTGAAATCGATAATGTCCAAGTTCCTCCTGAAGGCCTCAATAATCCTCGACATTTATGGGATGCTCTGCCATGGATAGATACTCACAAATAGGATTTCAACTCATCATCAATGAACATCTTTGACAGACAAAAATGTCACTATCCTCTCCTGTTATAAGAAAACTGCTTGCACGTTATGGACTGTCAGACAATTCTTTTGTTGTTGCTGTTTGATTTGCTTTGGGGGCCGCACCAGCGGTGCTCAGGGCTTACTCCTGACTCTGTGCTCAGGGATCACTCCTGGTGGGACTCGGGGGACACTATGGGGTGTCAGGGATCGAGCCTGAGTAGGCCACATACAAGGCCAGCACCCTCCACACTGGTCTATCTCTCTGGCCACTGTCGGATAATCCTGAATTCAAGCCGTCCCCAAATGCCTACTCCTAAAGCAAGCATGCTGGAAACAGACTCTGGGCCACTTTGCATTTTTAATGCATCTCACTCATCTCAGCACCTCAGCATACGTTTGTCTGGGCCATTCACTCTTCCAACATGGAAAGAAAAGTCAACGCTACAACAGAGTCAGAGAGTCAGAGAAATGACAGCGCTCAACCCGGATTCAACATCAAAGGGCCTGGTTGGCTGACAATCACCAGGAGTGACCTGACCCTACCCTCACCCCAACTTCCTGAGCACAGCTTGGGAACCCTCTCCCCCCACAAAGACTAAAATGCAACTGTGTTAAGCACCTCCCCTATCTGCACCAGGTCGGGTTGTTGCTACTGCTCTTACCTCTGTCCCCACCATTCTTTCTGGAACCAATCCCTCTGCTTTTATTAAGTGGACTCAACAAAGCTGCCAACGGGCTGCTTCTGGCGCATGTCTCGCTGATACCTGACCTCCGACTTTGGTATAAAATATTCACTACTCCTAGAAAGGGGATGCACAGACTCACTGTCAGTCATTAGCACCATATTCAACAAATTTCTTAGATCTCCTCTTTGCTCCCACTAAACTGCATGCGATGCATGGGTGAGAACGAGGGGGGTTGACTACAGGTAGAGGGAAGTGTGATTTCCAAAGTGTTAGGGAGCCTGAGATGGAGTGGGGTGGATGGGGCTCGGGGTTTTCAAATAGATGTAAAACAAAGCATAGTGAAGGAGGGCAGTAGAGTGTGTGTGTGTGTGTGTGTTTGTGTGTGTGTGTAATAGCACAGCGGGCAGGGCGTTTGCCTTGCACGCAACCAACCTGGGTTTGATTCCCAGTATCCCATAGGGTCCCCTGAGCACTGTCAGAAGTAAATTCTGAGAGCAGAGCCAAGAATAAACCCTGTGCATTGCCTGGTGTGAACCAAAAAGGCAAGAAAGAAAGGAAGAAAGGAAGAAATGAAGGAAGGAAGGAAGAAAGAAAGAAAGAAAGAAAGAAAGAAAGAAAGAAAGAAAGAAAGAAAGACACGTGTGTGACCATGCAAAGGAGAAGGGGAGTTTTCCCAATGAAGCGGGATGTTAAAAATCAAGGGATGTGATCATGCAGAGGCCAAGTCGGAAAGTGAACAGCTCCAACTCAGGCCAGCCATGCTTTGGAAGGTTTCTGAATTTCTGTGCAACGATGCTGTTACTGTCCGAGGGGCCTAGAACCTTCTGTTAAGAACTGCTGCCCTCACCCACTCGGCACAAAATGCTTATTAATGAAACCGCGAATGCGTAAAGATTATTTATTTATGTTTCTCGAACAAAAATGGTATTGTATCAAGTCCACTGGGTTTGCTTTGTCCGGTTTGATGTTCTAATTAGCAATTCTCAGCATGATTAAATGCTAAATACACAGCTGTGGAAGGCTTCAGCTGGTAGTAACCAGTAGTGCCTAATACTGACTTTTAAAGCAGGAAAACAAAGGTATGGACTCAAACGCTGGCTATGAAACTTTTGAGGCCCTATTCAGCTGAAAGAAGCAAAGTGATCAATACAGGCTGTGCGTCTGTGCCAGCGGGTGAAGCTAACGGCTGTGTCGTATTTGTCTTCTCTATTGCGGGGCCAATGGAAAAGCCAAAGAAACGTATTGAACTGAGCTCACGGATATGTATTTTGTAGGTTTCGTGTTTTCATTTCACTTTAAAATTCATATCAGGGTTGGAGATGGTACAAAGACTAAAGATTAGGCCTTGCATGGACGTGATCCTGGTACAATCCCAGAAGGAAGTGGTCCCAGGATTCTGGATGACCCCCAACAGGTAAGGGCCCAAGAAGAACCTCATTCCCAGCCAAATTGATTGAGAATCCCTGGCGGGGCCATGGGGCCCCTGAGTTTCCCCTTGGGAGTTCCCTTTTGCCACTAAACAAAAGCTCAATTAAAATAATATTATTTTATATAACTTTATTGCTAGCCATTCAAGAGGGCTAAGACTAGATTATATTCAAACATTATTATCCAAAGTCCATAAACTTTTGAAAAAGAGAACCATTTTTTGGATCCAAATGAAAATACGTTGTACAGGCTCTTGGACATAACACCATTTTTTATCTTCCGCAAACTTTCTCCTTAACCAGTAATGCTTCTGAGAAGCAAAAAACAATGGAAACCTTTCTATTTCCTTATCAGAAAGGACCCCAGTGAGGCAAGTAAACTTACGTTTCCATCTTTTAAATCGGAGCTGTGATGAATGTGCAAAATAAGCTGGGTGAAAGAGCATTTGCGTGCTTAACTTGAAATAACATTAATTCAAATGTAGAAAGAACTATTATTTGCAGACTACCACAGAACACAGTGTCTGTAATAGGTAAAAGCCTGGGCCTGGTTGTTAGTACAGCAGGGAGGGTGTTTGCCTGGCACGTGACTGACCTGAGTTCAGTTCCCTGTATCCCATAGAGTCCCTGAGCACCGCCGCCAGGTGTTATACCTGAGTGCAGAGCCAGGAGTCACCCTGAGCATTGCCGGGTATGGGCCAAAGCTGGAAATCTGAGACTTTACATCTTACCTGGGTAAAGCCAAAAAAAAAATAAAAAATCAAATCAAATAAGAGTCCTCGGGGGCTGGAGAGATAGCACAGCGGGTAGGGTGTTTGCCTTGCATGCCACCGACCGGGTTTGATTCCCAGCATCCCATATGGTCCCCTGAGCACCGCCAGGAGTAATTCCTGAGTGCAGAGCCAGGAGTAACCCCTTTGCATCGCCGGGTGTGACCCAAAAAGCAAATAAAAAAATAAATAAAAAAATAAAATAAAATAAGAGTCCTCTACCCTTTACCATGCTTTCTGAAAGCTTTTAATCTCTAGAAGTTAGGTCTTCCTCAAAGAATTATGCAAATTAAACCGATTAAAATGACTTGTGAACAGACCCAATTGATTATCTAACAATTCAACCATAATAAATAGCCACTATATTCAAATAAGTGTAATATCAGACCCACTTACTTCGGTAATTTCATTTTCATGGTATTATTTATCCAGGAAAAGAAATGAAAGCAAACTGAGGGAAGGAAATCGAGTCTCACCTTGGCATTAAGTTCCCCTGTCACACTGGAATTCTCTAATTCTGAAAAGTCAGCAAACCAGAAACCAATCCATGAATCAATTCTAAGTCGTTTTATTTGTAGGTAATTTATAGCCATTTAATCCCACTTTAATGGGGAGGATCCAGATAATAAGTTTTAAGGATGTGTCCATCATTCCCTCTCTCCTCTCCTTGTACAGCACTTTTTTCTTAAAGAGATATTCTGTCAACAGTCTAACTGATAGAATTCCCGAGTATCAGCAGCCAACACTAACAAACATATACCATAACGAAAAGCCAAAAGAAACAGGAGAAAGAGTACAGGGGCAAGGCACTTGGGCACTTGCCTGGTACGTGGTTGACCCAATTTAACCCCAGCACCCTGAGCCTCCAACCCCACCCCCACGCCCCACAGGAGTGATCCCTGAGCACGAGCCAGGAGTAAGTGTGAGCATTCCTAGGTGTGGCTCCAAAACCAAAACCAAAACCAAAAAGCACCAAAAGAAAATGGTGGGGAGGAGGGGGCTGGAGCGATAGCACAGCAGATAAGGCGTTTGCCTTTTACGAGGCTGACCCGGGTTCGATTCCCACCAAAAATGGGCGTTTTTCCACCTCTCCAAGTGGTTCTGGCCTGTAAGGCTTTGTCACATGGATGGGAGGCCTCTGAGGGCAGGCTTCAGAGGATGTGCAGATGGCCTGCACCCCGGAACCCTCCCAGGAGTCTTCCCAAACGGCAGAGATTTTTAGATGGAATTCAAACACATTCCAGATTCAGAAGAGTCTGGAAAATCTTGGTTGCTTATTTCCAGATCTCTGTCCTTAGCTACTGTGATGTTCTCTCGCTCGACCCACACCCATGACAAAGCAACTCCCCACTAGGTCCCCACACTGAAGCACAGTACAGCTGGACCGTGTGTTTTGCTTAAGCATCGGCTTAGGGCTTGCAAGCTTGGACATCAAAAATGTCCAGAGTCAGCAGACTGGTATTTGTGACTGGAGAGTGAAAGATAGGACCTGGACACGGAGCGAGGGAACAGAGGCAGGATGCTGGCCTTGGCAGGATGCTGGCCTTGCACACATCCTGAAGTGCAAGGCCAGCACCACCAGGAGTGATCCCTGAGGTGGAGCCGGGAGTCAGCCCTGAGTCCTGCTGAGAGTGGCCCACCCAGACAAACACAATCTTTTTCTTTTCCTGGTTTGCGTGAGTAAGGTGTCTTGCTATGTTTGCATTCATAAGATAGAAAAAAGACAAATGAGATAATAGACGATTTAAGATATAAGAACAAGTTATTTGGGCATATCATTTTCTAGAAAATAAGCATTTATGTCATATGACTTTAAACCCATGGCTACCTTTGACCCAGTGCTGCCTATTAGCCAGAGATGATTTCTGGAATGCTGGAGAAAAAGGACCAGAGAAATCATTAAGGCACTGTCCCTGCTGATCCCAGTTCCTTCCTTGGCTGTCCATTTAGTTCCTCAAGCACTGCAAGGAGTAATTTCTCAGCACTGTGCCAGGAGAAAGCCCTGAGCATCACTGGGCGTGGCCCCAACACCCCTCACTCCAAAGAGAAAGAATGTTGGACAATAAAAAGATAGTGGAAAGGAAGATAGAGAGAAGAGTTGCACATTTTTCACTCCAAGACCCTTACCTACGATTCACCTGGCACAAGGAGTCTTCACCTTAGCTCTGCTAAGACTGACCATTCAACACCATCACCTACAGTTTCCAGCTATGGTGGGTGCTCAGAGGGGCAGCGGAATCTGGCACTGTCCTAGTTCCTGAACACACAGGTACACCCATATATATATATATTTTATATTTTTTTTTCAGTAAAAATAATTTTCTAGAAGAGAAATTCCATCACTATTGGTAATTCTGATCCACATTCAAAATCATGTAATATAAAATTCAAATCGCCCATCCCACAGATGAAATATATGACAGCAAGGGGCACATAGTTTCCCCAAGCCTGCTGACCCTGCAATAGTTTTTTTCAATAAAAAAATCTCGGGGAGGGGGTGGTACAGGGTTACCAAGGACATGAAGGCACGGGGGTTGGGGGGGAAACCGGGAAGAAGTCTGGATCAAGTCTGGAGTTAACTCATTCTCTGCTGGTGGGAAGATCAACCAGTCCAAATGTTTTAGGAAACAATATGGACACTTCTTTGAAAAGTAGAAATTGTGCTTCCGTAACACCCAGCAGATGCATTTCTGGGCATTTATCCCCAGGTCTTGAAAACTCTACTCAGAAAAAGTCATCTGCACTTGTATGTTCATCGCAGCACTGTTCACAACAGACAGAAATCTGGAAACAACCCAAGTGCCCGAAACAGACAACAGAATAAAGAACTGGTATACAGCAGACACAGGGGAACAGGACTTGGCAACAGGGAAAGATACAGCATTCAATTTGCTGCTCCATGGATGAATCTGGAGAAACTCGTGTTGAGTGAAGTTTATCAGGAGAGGAACAGACCCAGAACCATCTCTCTCCTATGTGGAATGTAAAGAAACGTCGTAAGGAAGTAGACGCTAAGAACTAGACTTCAGTCAGAAGCTTGGTAGGGGAGCGAGGAGACGTGGGGGACACAGGGGGCCACGGGGGGAGGCTGTAGGGCTGGAATGTTGTTTGCATGAAACCTACCATTAGCTGTATTGGAAAACATGGGCCCTCGAATAAAATTTTAAAAAAGAACATTAAAGACTGGGGTTGTCTGCTGAGTGTATGCATGTCTTGTCACTGTAGCACTGTCCTCCCGTTGTTCATCAATTTGCTCAAGTGGGCACCAGTAACGTCGTCATCGTGAGACTTGTTGTTACTGTGTTTGGCATACCGAATACGCCACGGGGAGCTTGCCACTCTCTGCCATGTGGGCGGGATACTCTCAGTAGCTTGCTGGGATCTCCGAGAGGGATGGAGGAATCGAACCTGGGTCGACCACATGCAAAGCAAACACCCTACCCGCTGTGCTATTGCTCCAGCCCATGCATGTCTTAGAGAAACAAAATAAAACCTTTCTTGAAGGTCTCTAGGTCATCTAAGACATAGTTCAGAGGGACAGGAGGGAGAATCTCTGGCGAGAGGCTCAGCAGCCCTTATCTCCCCTAAACTCCCTGAGGAAGGATGTGTCAGAGGAAGAATCAGGCTCTTCTACAGAAAGACCAGAAACACAGAACTGGTCCCCCTCACTTCCGTTTCTTTCCTAAGGCACATGGAGGGTCTTCTTCTGGCCTCCTCCTACTTCTCAGGACTTAGTGTGCTCCTCCGGGAAGGGAGCAGATGAGAGGAAACGAAATGCAAAGGCCCAAGGTGGAAGCAGAAGTCCGAGGTTCCAGTCTCTCCAGGGAGGCACCCTACTGCACGCCCCGGTTCGCCTCTCCTCCCAGGGTACTGCATCGGACCTGGCACAGGCACTGCATTCTCTGCCAGGAGCCCACTGCTCTGCATCCTGAGTGCCTCCTCCCCAAGTTACACCAAGGCTGGAATGAAAAGCCAAGACCTGGAAAAGCCCATGTTTTTCCACTTGGCAACTCTGCTGCAGCCCCTGGAAAGTCGCTGTAAAAAGTTCCATAAACACGGCTCTGAAATAGGTGGTTTGTCTCGGGCAGCCACTGCTTTTCAGAAGCTCACGCGGATGCCGGCCCTCCTGCTGACAAATCGTGAGCGCAGGAAACAGCGGACAAACTCATTGGCGGCAGGAACTTGACCTTCAGAATAGCACTGTGTGGCCTGGAGTGAAAGAATGGGTGATGGCCTTACTGCATCCCTCCCCCCCCCCACACACACACCAAAAAAGAATGCCAACAGCAATGACAAAAAAAAATTTGTAAAAATGATCCATTGAAAATATTTCCCTTGACATTACCAGGGATTGCATTAATTTCTTAATGAACTCCTCTCCGGGGCATCTTAAAGCGTCCATGCTCGGCAGAGAAAGGAAGGTGGTTACTATAGCTGAGGGCTGGAGAGATCGCACAGTGGCTATTTGCCTTGCATGAGGTTGATCTGGGTTCGATTCCCGGCATCCCTTAGGGTCCCCCCAAGCACCACAGGAGTGATCTCTGAGTGCAGAGCCAGGAGTAACCTCTGAGCACTGCAAGGCCTGGATCCAAAACTTCCAAATATTGAAAAAGTTTTGAATTAAATAAAGATTTTAAAAATCATGTCAGGCCAGAGAGATGATCCAGGGCTTAGGGCACTGGCTTTGTCCATGGCCAACCCTGGCTCAATCTCTGGGACTATGTGGACCCCCAAGAACTACCAAGTGCAGCCGTGCAGGCCCCCAAGCACCAGTAGTGTGACCCAGGTAACCCCTGGCACCTCATCCTTAGATCCACACATGGAAGCTCCAGGAGGGACCGCCCACCCAGGTTTCCTGAAGGCCCCAAATCATAGAAGGCCCTGCAAATATCAGTTACAAGTAAGTTTGGCTGAATATATTCTTGAAATTGTGTTGATTTGTATCATCTAGGCCCAAAACACTTACAGAAGCACTGGAGACGTTATTTCATACTGCAGGGCTGCTTAGAAAATGACACTCTCACTGAACTGAGGAAACAGCTTTTTGTTCCAGAAAGGCTAGAACCACCTTCCTGCAGAGAAATTCCCGTAGCAAGGAAATCTGGCTTCGTGGCACAAAATAATGACCAATCTGATCAGCCTACAAAATTTCTGCAAGAGAGGTCTGTCGAGGTGTCACATAGCTGAGTCCCCCAAGGGAATCTCTCAGGGGTGCCTAAGGACCATGAGCTGCTACATAGTTAAGCTCAAAATTAACTGTTGGAATTGGACATTAGTCTCTTCCAAACACTATCGGTCTCAATTTCCTGATCACACATAGCTACCAACCTAACACAGCAGTGCTATATAGCAATGACACAGTGTAAATGTTAGTTGTGGGGTGGAGAGAGAGTACACAGGTGTCGACCTGCACATACCCACATGGGCTTAATTCCCAGCACCCTGGGGATCAGCTGGACCTCCCTAGGAATGACCCCTGAGCACAGAGCCAGGAGTAGACCTTGAGGACTGCTGGACATGGGCCAGATCTCCTCCCTTCCCTCTACCCCGCAACACACACATACAAATTATTTGTATATTATGGTATCCCAAACAAGGCAATGGAAGCTGTAAACCATTTAAATGATCTCAAAACATTCTTAGCAGCAAGGTACAATAAGCACGATCACATCTCTAGATTTCATATATCATCAGAGAGCATGCCTTATGCCTCTAACATATTACTGAAATGTCCTTAAATGTCCCCATCTGTGCAATTCTGGATCAAATTTGTTAACCTCAAGGACTGGCCCTATAACTCAGCTGGAACACTTCAACTATTATTAGAGTTCTCCATTTTCTTGTATCACATAAAATAATTATTAATAGACTTCAGGTGAATCAGGAAAAATCAGTAAGCCATTTTGGTGACCTGGGTCTCTTTCCTCTAAACTGAACTGCTTGCAGGCAGCCAATCTAATGAACCTGACCATAAAGGCCACTTTTCCCAAGTGCTCTCTGTGTGTGTGTGTATGTGTGTGTGTGTGTGTGTGTGTGTGTCGGGGTGGGGTATCTGGTAAGTTGCAAACTGACACACAATGGGTTTTTCATGACTCTGACCTTTATCTCATACTTTCTTATCTCAGTTGTCTCTTATCTGTAGCTCTCCCCAAGATGAAGTTTCCCTAAATGAAAAACATCTAGAGAGACAGGACAGGGGTTCTAGTGCCTACCCTGCAGAAGGCCAAGCCTGGTTCTACCCCACCCCCAGGCACCACCAGGAGAGACCCCAGGATCAGAGAGACAGAAGTGGTCCCAGGACACGACCAAGTGTGGCCCCCAAACGAACAAACCAACAAAAGTTTACAACTGGAGAAATAAAGATGTCCTTATAGCCTCCACCCTAGCAATAAAGCACTTTGAAGTTACATCCATAAGTGCCTTCCCACCTCAAATCATCTTTCCAAATGGCAGCAGCCAGCCGGCACACCCTCGAATTACACAAAACACATCTAGAACAAGCCCCTGGAGCCCCTTAGCATTCACCAGCCGGGCAATGTATGGCGACTGCCTTTTCTCGTGAGATTACCATTAGGAAGCAGTTTTAATTCACTGCAATAACTTGGCCTGGAATGTTTGGTTAGCAAATGGCTGGGCTGGTATGAGGACATAAGGCTATAATATTAATAACAACGTTCTACTAGCTGAATCACCTGGGGGTTTTATTGGGGGGCGACGGTGGGGAGGGAGCAATGATTTTTATTTGAGGCAAGTCAGTTAGTATTCAGCATTTACTAAGCACCTATTATTTTCCAGCTCCTCAGGAAGGAAGGAAGGAAGGAAGGAGTAAGTAGGGTGTCCACACTCTGAGGTCTCTACGTTTTACTTAAGGAGACAGCAATTCAAAAAGACATAGAAAGATTGCATTCATCTGGGGAACATAAAGTAACAAAATAGGAGACTAACACCCAAGAATGACCGAGACTAGTACCAGGAATTTTACTCCATGGCTTGGAGGCCAGCCACACATGCTAGGAGGGACAAGGGGACTCAGATAGAGAAGGGAGCACCAAATAAAGGGTGTTGGGAAGATCCTCCCAGGATGGGAGAAGCATGCTGAAAGTAGACTATAGACCAAACATGATTGCCACCCACTGCCTCTTTTGCAAACCACAACACCCAAAAGGAGAGAGAGAACAAAAGGGAATGCCCTGCCACACATGGGGGGGGGGGGGATGAGGGGGAGGGAGACTGGGATCCGTGGTGGTGGGAAATGGGCACTGGTGGAGGGATGCATATTTGATCATTGTATAATTGAAACCCAAGCATAAAAATGTGTAAGTCTACAACTGTACCTCATGATGTCTCACTAATAAAAAAAAAAAGTACAAAAGATCAGGTAAGGCTAGATCACGACTGTAGTGACCAAGAAAGGCAAGAGAATAAGCCAATCAGGAACCATCTACAAATGCTCCCCTGAAGCATCTGCATAATCAATATCTTCCTCAGTCAAGGCACGGTTCTTTGGCAGTATTATGATTAACCTTCCCATAAATTCACTAAAAGCTACAAGCTCGGGGCTGGAGCAATAGCACAGCAGGGAGAGCGTTTGCTTTGCACACAGCTGACCTGGGTTCAATCCCTGGCATCCCATATGGTCAACCAGCACCACCAGGAGTAATTCCTGAGTGCAGTGCCAGGAGTAAGCCCTGAGCATCACTGGATGTGACCCCTCTCCCCCCCAAAAAAGCTACAAGTTCCTAGAGATGTTATTGTCCCTTTCACTCTGGATAACAAAAAAAAAGCATAATCAACTGGGATCAGTTCACAGGGCTCCTATCTTAGCCCAAAGGAAATTTTTTTCCCTTAAAATGTGTCCCTAAGATTGCATTCATCTGGGGGATATAAAGTAACAAAGTATGAGATTAATACCCAAGAGATCAGCACCAGGAGGATTACTCCATAACTTAGAGGCCAGCCGGGTATCCTAGAGGAAAGGGCAGTTCAAATAGAGAAGGGAGCACCAAATAAAGGATGTTTGGAGGATCCTCCCAGGAGGGGAGATGCATGTCGAAAGTAGACTATGGACTGAACATGTTTGCCACTCAATGCCTCTTTTGCAGACCACAACACCCAAAAGGAGAGAGAGAACACAGGGGATTGCCCTGCCACAGAGACAGGGGGGATGGGGGGATGGGGGTGGGAGGGATATTATCCATGGTGGTGGAAAATGGGCACTGGTGGAGGGATGGGTATCTGATCATTGTATAATTGAAACCAAAGCACAAAAAATTGTAAATCTACAACTTTAAAAAAAATAAAATAAAATAAAGGGGGAAAAAAATGTGTCCCTGTGTTGTCTGTGGTGCTGCAGCGAGAAAGTGGATAAACTCCCGGGTGGACACTTCCAACTTAAAGCCCCTTCCTCTCAGTGCAATATTATTTGTTGGTCTTTTGGGGGGGCCACCCCCGGCAGTGCTCAGGGGACAATGAGGTGCCCAGGATCAAACAGGGACTGTCCACGTGAACCCCTGTCCTCAGGCTCATCTTAAGGAGCCCCAGGTCACAGCACATTGCTTGCACGCAAGGCCGTTCAAATGGCACCAGATAATGAAACATGTGCTGTCTGGGCTGGGACATGCTCTCCCTGAGCACATCAGGAGTGAGCCCCAAGTACAGAGCCAGGAGTACGCTCTGAGCATCACTGGGTGTGCCCCCCAAACAAACCAAAGGAAAAAACAACAACAACAAAAACCCAACTAGTATTTGGGAAAATGAGGACAAGCAGTGGAGGGAAGGTCACAGCGGTGGGATTGATGTCAGAATATCAAAAGCCCGTGACAACTGTATTATGAACAACTTTGTAAGCCACAGTGTTTAAATAAAGTATTTTATTTAACAACTACTGTTGTCTTGGCATCTTGGCATCATTTCCTTTAACTGCGTCTAAGTGAATAAGACAAGATCTCAACAAAACCCCCATGAGCGAAACAATCCACATTTCCCTTGGCTTTGGGGGCCTGGGGTGGGCCCAATGTAAGGGACACCTGGATGGGCGATTCTCCAGATTGTAAGGAGGGAAGATAAATCAAAGGAACAAAGTGAAGCCACGCCCTCTCCTCAGCTTCCTCTGGCTCCTAAAAGCCTCTTGGTCTGGGAGGATGTTCTCCACCCTCCCCTCCCAGGTGTGAAACCAAACCCTGCGGTAAAATCATTCCCAGACACCTGGAGAAGCAGATCCAGAGGCGGCTGACTACTCAGGCGGTTAACAACTACACTGTCATTAGTGACCTCTGGAGGGCCCTGGTGTTTCTACGTTCCCACTATGCTCTGTAAATCCTTCCGTGTTTGAGAAACTCGTTTACTCTTAAACCCTTAGGGAGAGGTTATCCTCTCCGATAAATCTCCTGAGAGATCCCAGAAATTGCTGAGAGAATCAGACACATCAGATGCCACAACAACACAGACCAGAGATCTACAAAGCACACCCTAAAACGCACACTTGGAGCCTCGTCAGCTTCCCAGGATAACTGCAAACACATCTGGGTCTATGTCCCAGATATAGATATGCCATGCGTATATTACACACATAGATGCCACACACACACACACACACACACACACACACTCACACACACCTAAATTATTCGGTGTGGTAAATGCCAAACCAGTGAGTGTAGGCAAAAGGTATATTTTCAGATGATTTCTTTCCCAAAATGCCCTGCACTGTAGCACTGTCTTCCTGTTGTTCATCTATTTGCTCCAGCGGGCCCAGTAACGTATCCATCATGAAACTTGTTGTTACTGTGTTTGGCATATTGAATACATTACAGGTAGCTTACCAGGCTTTGCTGTGTGGGTGAGATACTCTCGGGAGCTTGCCGGGCTCTCCGAGAAGGGTGGAGGAATCGAACCTGGCTCCGACAGGCCGGCTGCGTGCAAGGCAAACACCCTACCACTGTGCTACTGCTCCAAAACTAAGCAAAACTAGTTTAAAAAATAATAATAAAGTGACAGCTCTTTTTTTTTATGGTAGTAAGGGTAGTCCTCTGAAAATTCATAAGGAATACTTTACATATTTTTGCACTACTGAGTATGTTTTACAAAAAGAACCACTTGGGACTTGTTTCTGGTCATTTTTAAACTTACATGAATTATCATTTGTTATGTCTTAAGGATCACTACAAAAACATTCTAAAAATTTTCTTTCTTACACAAATAGCACTGATGAGCAGACAGGACTGGAATATGAAGACAACAGATAAGACAAATTTTAAAAGCAAATTAAATTATACAATATTGGGCAGAAACAGAATACCATAGACCAATATAATAAGTAGTTACTATATGGTTATTCTGTATTAGCAAAAGGAGTGTGATCAACTTGAGAAATTTTTTGAGGTTTTGCTCTGTCCTCAGAAATCACGGGGGGGGGGGGCGCAAATATGGGATGCTGGGAATCAGACCCAGGCACACTACACTTACATCCAGAAAATGATTAATCTTTTTTTCCAATGTCGTTTTTTGGCCATACCTGGCTGTGTTCAGAGGTTATTCCTGCTCTGCGCTCAGGAATTACTCCTAGTGGGCTCAAAGACCTAGTGGAACATGAGCGATCACACCCAGAATGGTCATGTGCAAGGCAAGCGCTCTACTCATTGTACAACCACTTGGGACTCTCTCTCTCTCTCTCTCTCTCTCTCTCTCTCTCTCTCTCTTTGGGGAGGGGGCTTTTTGAATCACACCTCAGCGATACTCAGGTGTGACACTCCTGGTTCTGCACTCAGTAATTACTCCTGGTGGCCCTACACACAGTATACTATCTCTCTGGCCCCTCCAATGTGTTTTAAACCATTTTTTTCCAACTGTGTTTTGAACTAAAAGTTATTCCGATGCATGTAAAGTTCTCTAAACAGCAAATTTTCATTGACCTAAGGACAGTGGTGGAGAGACATGGGCACTTTGGTGGTGGATGGGGAGGGAGGGAGGGTATAATAACTTAGTGCACGAATACAAAAACCACAAACTATTGTAACCATCTCACCTACAATATAAATTTTTTAAAGACCAAAAGTAAAAACTTTGGGGCTGGAGCGATAGTACAGCGGGTAGGGGATTTGCCTTGCACGCGGACGACCCAGGTTCGATTCCCGGCATCCCATATGGTGCCCCGAGCACCGCCAGGAGTCATTCCTGAGTGCATGAATCAGGAGTAACTCCTGTGCATCGCTGGGTGTGACCCAAAATAGAAAAAAAAAAAAAAAAAAGTAAAAACTTTAAGTTTTCCACTCAAAAGACACTTTCAGACCTACAGAGCATATAACTACAATATAGTTTTAATAGTACAAAAAAGAGAGTATAATCAAATAATTCCAAAAAACTATGGAGTATTTAAATGTTAATTACTATAAAATGCCATAAAACGTGGGTCAAGAATAAGAAGTCACCCAGAACTTTCTTCCTAGGTTTTTATGCCCAAAGAAGGAAAAAAGAATAAAGGTTCACAAATTAGGTCAGGCCAATGTCAAATGATCACAAACCAGAAAATATTTTTGCGTTATACTTTTTATCTCTCCCAAAAAAAAAATCTCAAGGGCTGAAGACCAAGCTCAGTCGGTAGGCTCAGACTTGACGGTGGGGAGGCCTGGATTGGGTCTGATAGAATACAGGGATAAATTCTTCGACATACACAGATCAACAGGAATTTGAAGCCCAGCAACAAGCTAGGATATTGAATGAGTAATCAAAAATATCCCAACAAAAACTGCCAAGACCGTCTGGTTTTCCTGGTGAATCACACCAAACAACTTACTAAGAATTAACTATAACTCATCTCCAATGTCACATGATTGATCCCCCAAGCTTTAATGGGGCTGACCCTGGTATATCGGTGACCCCAGGCCTCCTGAGCACAACCTATAGGCCCCAAACAATTTTTTTTCTTGACATTACGTGTAGTATTAGAAACAGAACATCAGCTCTCTTGGTACTTCTGCTATGGTGTGCACTGCAATGTAAGAAAAATATCTGCAGGAACTCAAGGGAGGAAAAGGCAACCTGAAGATTCCTTTTGGCACCGATTCCACAGTATGGAAACAAAGCCCACTGAGGTAGAGCAGGGCTACTGGGAGTACGGAAGGACTCAAATGGGACTGGAGGGACTGCAGCGGGCAGGGCACTTTCCTGGGACCACAGGGTCCCATGCCCCAGGACAGAGCCCTGAGCAAAGCCCCAGGAGTCAGCCTTGAGCACTGCTGAGTGTGACACCCAAACAAACACACAAAAGCAAAGCAAAGCAAACGGGCTCGGGTACATTCAGGAGGGGTTGGAATGAACTGAGCTTAAACCCTGTCATTGACCCCTGAAAATAAAGGTTGGGGGCGGGGGGGGGGGGGGTCACTGATCTGGTCAGTTTGCTGTTCCCATATTACAGGAAACATATCACTTCATCGTGTCTGTTGTACTTTGATGGACAGCTTCCTATTCCAATCATATTATGACCCCCAAGCTGCCCCCGATGCCATGAAATCCCATCAACGGCCAAGATCCAGAGACTATAAAACAAAGCTCCCGGAAGAGAGTGACGCAGAGTCACTTGCCCACACACCAGGCTGTCTTCACCGGGTCCTTTGGAGGGGGGCAGGTTGAGTTTCCCTCCCCACCACGAGCAGAGCTCTGGCAGCCACGGACCTCCGATAACCAGTCACAGCCATGCTCAAGGCAACTCTCCACGTTCTCGGACGAGCCTCACACATGAAGGAACTGGCAGAGGAACCCAGGTGTGTGGGTCCCGGGCCTGAGATCTCCAAGGCTGCTCAGATAGGGACTGGGCCTCCTTCACCCCAATCCCCCATTTTCCAGTAGCTAGGCATTATACCCACCAACTGTCCCTGGCGCCGTGTAATTCCATCAACGACCAAAATCCAGACACTATAAAACAAAGCTCCTATAAAACAAAGTCGCAGCATCTGCGGCCACACAACATCTTATAGTCTATGTCTCCTTCTTGGAGAACCCGACAAGCTACTGAGAGTATACTGCCTGGCAAGCTCCTGTGGCATATTCGATATGCCAAAAACAGTAACAATGATGTGTCTCATTCCCCTGACCCTGAAAGAGCCTCCAATGGGGCACCGTTGGGAAGGACGAATAAGGAGAGGCTGCTAAAATCTCAGGGCTAGGACAAATGCACACATTACTAGTGCCCACTCAAGCAAATCAATGAATAATGGGATGACAGTGATACAGTGATTACAATCCCAAGAGAAAATTCTGCCCAACAGATGGTCCTCAGCAATGCCCACCTTAGAGAAGGTAGAATAATGTTTGGATACGGAGTAACCAGGATAGAAATAAACATCCTAGCATGGAGAGACCACTTTCAAAAGTTTAAGAATACAAATTGTTTCAATTAAAAAAAAAATCCAGAGAGGAAGTTCAGGGGATAAAGCACTGGCCTTGCATGTGGACAACCCCATTTCAAACAAAAAGTTTGATCCGGACACCATATGGTCCTCGAAGCAGTGCTAGGGGTAAACCCCTGAACACACAGCTGGGGGTAGCCCCCCTCCCCCCGAGCACTGCCAGGTGAGGCCCTAAGTACTCCCTTCACCCCACCACAACAGCAACAAAAAAGAAAATCAGAAGCAGCACAATCATTCTTGGGAAATGCCTTCAAGTGCTGAGACAAAACGAAGAGTAAACTTACAGTTCCAAGAGTGATTTCACTTTGGTACATCTACACAATGGAAAACTATGCAGCTGTTAGAAAAGATGAGGTCATGCTCATAAGTGGATGGTCATGGAGAGAGAATCATGCTAAGTGAAATGAGTCAGAAAAAGAGGGACAAACATAGAAGGACTGCACTCATTTGTGGAAAATAAAATAACATAATATGAGACTAACACCCCAGGACAGTAGAGAAGAGGGACAGGAGTATCGCTCCCTGGTTGGAAGCCTGTCTCATGAGCTGAGAGAGTAGGCAGCTGGAATAGAGAAGGAATCACTAAGTCAATGACAGTTGGAGGGATCATTCGGGATGGGAGATGTATGCTGAAAGTAGATAAAGGGCCAAACGTGATAGCCTCTCAGTAACTATTGCAAACCATAATGCCCAAAAATAGAGAGAGAGTATGGGGGAAATTGTCTGCCATGGAGGCAAGCGAAGGGGGCATACTGGGGACATTAGTGGTGGAGAATGAGCAGTGGGTGTTTGATCACTGTATGACTAAAACTCAAACATGAAAGCTTTGTAGCTGTATCTCACAGTGAGTCAATTAAAAAAAAAAAGAGTGCTTTCAGTCTGTCTGTGGACATGCATCCATGTATAGGTTTGGCAAAAGGGGGGTAACAAGTGTTGCTGCAAACCCGCTCAAACAGTAGCTAGGCAGGGTGGGCCCCTATGAATTTAAGATGACTGATTAAAAAATAAAATAGGATGGAGGGCAGAATTCACGGAGAAGTCAGCCAGCAAAAAGCACTCAAGTTTTACTTAGAGAATACATATGTTTTCATAAAGAACCCTGGATCTCATCTTTGAAATGGCATTGCGGGGAAGCATGGTTCTTCTTTAAAATTAGTGAACCTGCTTAGGAACCCAAAACAAGGTGATTCCAAAACAAGGTGATTTCATCTTATGCCTGATTGGCCCTAGACTTGCCAGTGGTCATGTCTGCAAAAGGAGGGTCTCTAATCACCTGGTTTCTATTTAGTTGCATTGACTCCAGCAGGGCTGGAGTGATAGCACAGCTGGTAGGGCATTTGCCTTGAGTGCGGCTGACCCGGGTTTGATTCCTCCCCGCCTCTCGGAGAGCCTGGCAAGCTACTGAGAGTATCTCGCCCGCACGGCAAAGCCTGGCAAGCTCCCCGTGGGGTATTCGATATGCCAAAAACAGTGGCAACAAGTCTCACAATGGAGTCATTACTGGTGCCCGTTCGAGCAAATTGATGAACAACGGGAGGACAGTGCTACAGACAGTGCATTGACTGGGCCTAATCTAGTCTTAGAGACTGTGCTCCTACAATTGGGAGAGGAACAGAAAGGAGGATCCAAGGTTTCATTGAAAACTATGTGTCTGGTCCCATAACCCTACCAGGTGAGATCTCTGAGCACAGAGCTGGGAATAAGCCCAGAGCCCTGCTGGGTGTGCCCTAAGACCAAAAACCTAAAAAATAAAATAAATAAAAATAAAAATAAGCAAAATAAAGGTGATGACTTACACTCATTTTGAATGAACGAACGAACCCATTAGCCCAGACCACCATGACTAAATGGAAACTTGTCTTCCAGACAAGCTAAGTACCACCGGGCAGAGAGAAGTGTTTTCCCTTCCAGAGATGCTCATTCAAGGCAGCTGCACGATGCAAGAAGGGAAAAAGGCACAAGGGGCCTTGACAGGTCTCGGGTCTATAATGCTGAGGGGCCGTGAACTCTCCCCCTGTACACAGCCGTTCCTACTTCTGACAAAAACGGAACCATCACTGACATCACTCATGGCTGACGGCACTTGCCTTGCACGCAGCTGACCCCATCCAGTACCAGGCAGCCCCTGACACACACCACCTCCACCCCAAACACCTCCAGAACTGTCACTGAGCGCAGAGCCATAAATAAATCCCAAGCACCACCGAGGAGGAACACCCCACCGAAAAGAATCAAAACTGACAAACTGGAGCGAAAACACAGCGGGTAGGGCGTTAGCCTTGCATGCAGACAACCCGGGTTTGATTCCCAGCATCCCATATGGTCCAGTGAGCACTGCCAGGAGTAATTCCTGAGTGCAGAGCCAGGAGTAACCCCTGAGCATCGCTGGGTGTCACCCAAAAAGAAAAAAAACTGACAAACTGGCCTTCATATGGTTAAAAAAAAAAAAAAACTATGACGATCAAGGATTTTGGCAAACCTTACTTCTGGAAGTGGCCGGGCCGGCTTGGTGAGGATGCCCCCGACGTATACCACGTTGGGCAGCGTGGGCCGGGGGAACTCGAGCGCCACGTCCGTGCACAGCATCCAGAGACTGGAGCCATGGACCAGCTCGTACATGGACCGCTCGGGCTGCAGGTTGTACTTCTGCATGATCCTCTCGTACTTGGGGAGAACCAGGAAGCTGACACCCAGCCTGGAGATGAGGTAGACACCCGTGTTCTTCATCCGCTGCAGTAAGTTCATGCGGTCGGTGAGGAGGGAGTTGAACTCAGGGACGTAGGCCAATGGGGCAGGTGCGCCCACTTCGGCTGGGTACCAGAGGCCCGTGGAGAACACGGCGTACTTCACCCCCAGCAGGTGCGCGATCACGAACCCGCACATGTCGTTGGGGTCCACCAGCAGCAGGTCGAACTTCTCCTTCTTCAGGCCCCGGATGAGCGCCTGGTTCCCCACCATCATGTCGCAGTTCTGGGTGTAGTGGTCCAGGATGTCAAAGAGCTCGATGGCCGTCAACCTGCCCGAGAAGATATTCCGCATCTTGGACTGCAGGAAGGCGTCCGAGGTGGTGCTGTTGAAGAGGCCGGGGTAGCGGTGCAGGCTATAGTGCCGGGACGGGGCGATGTCGCGGCCCTCCGACAGCAGGAACACCGTGTGGTGGCCGCGCTCGTGCAGGGCCGAGGCCAGCGTCTTGAAGATGTACATGTGGCTCTCAAACATGATGGGCGGCACCACGATGATTTTGGCAGCCTTGGCTATGCCCACGGCACTCCACAGGAGCATGAAGTACGGAGTGTAAGACTTCATCGCTGCAAGGAAACCAGAAAGTGTCGTCAAACAAAATGCAGGGTGGCTGGGGTGGGTGGGGAGATGGGATCATGAGGAGGGCGTTTGCTTTGCATGCCCACCAGCCAGGATTTGGTCCTCGGCCTCCCTGAGGGTCCCCAGGAGCCCACCAGGAGTGATCCCTGAGTGCAGAGCCAAAGAGAAAAGCCCTGAGCACTGCTGGGTTGTAACACCCCCAAAGCCAAAGCAAAACCGAAAGAATAAAAATAGAACACAGGCTTTGCCTTTGCCAACGAGGAAGCAGAAATTCTGTTCAGCATTATCTAATGAACACAGTAACTACGGCTAAAGATCACTTATGAGTTCATGGTGCTGGAGAGAGAGTATGCAGAGTGATGATGCTTGCTTGGCATGAAGCCAAGAGCTCAATGGCCGTCAACCTTGAAGCCAATCCCAGTTCAATCCCCGGCACTGCATAGAGCCCCCCGGTACCACCAAGAGTGACTCCTGAGCACTGCCTGTTGTGACCGCACCCCACCCCCAAACAAGTAAATCAACAACAAAACAAAGAAAAAGTAAAAGAGCACTTACATTTTCCCAGAGATGCAGAGGACTAACTCAGGGGCTTAGAGAATATGCCTCACAAGCATGTGGTTATGGGTTCAAATACCTGGGATCCCACATGCACAGAGCAGCTCTGCTATTTGCCACAGGCAATTTCAGGTCACACCACAACCAGGTGTGTGCGTGTGTGTGTGAGCACCACAGAAGGGGTGCAAGCCTCCGTAAGAATGGCAGCTGATGGTGTGAGCACCGGCTGGGCAACCCCCACTGGACAAGCACCCATGCCAGCCTGGACACAAGCCCCTGTCATCACAGCACTGAGGAGGGAAGGGGAGTAGGGAAGAACAATGGTTTTCTCAGCATTTATTCTAATAACCTCTTTATTCTCTAAAGACGCTGGGGAGGGGGTAGTGTTGAGTCTACACTCGGCTGTGCTCAGGGCCAACTCCTGGCTCTGAACTCAGGGATGAGCCCTGGCAGGACTCAGCCTGGGGGGTGGGAGAGGGGGGTTGGTGTCCACATGTGGTCCAGGGATGGAACTAGGGTTGGTTATTTGCAAGGCAAGAGCCTTTATCCCTGTCCTATTGCTCCAGCCTGTGGAAAGGTAGTGCTTTTGTTTGTTTTAGGGGGTATACCCTGTGATGATCAGGGTTTACTTCCTGACTCTGTGCTCAGGGGCTGCTTCTGGTAGGGATCGGGGGACCTTATGGGGAACTGGTGTTCGAAGCCAGGTCAGCCACGTGCAAGGCAAATGCCCTACCTTCTCACTGTACTATCACTCTGGCTCTGAAAGGTTGTACTTCTAAAATACAGAATGGCAATGCTGACATAAACTCAAATATAATTAAAATTGATCAGTTCTAGGACCATGTATCAATTGCATGTGTTTAGTGTTTAGCATCAAAGTTATTAGGGACTACAACATTTATAAACATTTCAGGGGCTACAAAATACAGCTTGGCAAAGGGCAAGTGAGAGAAAGGATGGTGAGAAACAATAGTTAAGAATCAAACTCGGTCATTTTCACAAATAAGGTCCCGACCTGTGAGGCCACGAGAGCATTCAAGCTCTCACTCTGCTTTCCAACGTGCCTCCTTAGACTCTACAGAATAAGGAAAGAACATAAACAATGAATAAACCAGGCAGAATGAGAATATTTCAAGAAACAGTCAAATTTAATTTATAAGCAAACCACCAAATCACAATCTATTTTGATCATCCTCCTCCTGAACCATCAGAGTCTATGAATTTTCATCAGCTAAATGCAGTCTTAGTAACTGTACCCTCTCAATATTTAAAATTTACTGTAAACAACCTTAAACAACACTCATAAAAACAAATAAACAACAACAAACACGAAACCAATAGCACTTAAACAAGAGTCTTATGAAAATCAAGCTGCAAATAGAGACCCACGGAGACAAGACAGTCCAGGGGGTAAAGAATTTGCCTTGCATGCAGCTGACCCTAGTTCAAACCCAGCATTGCTGAGTTGGACCTTTGGCATCCAACACTAGGAATGACCCCTGACCTGAGCACAAAGCCAAAAGTAGTCCTTGAGCATCATCAGGTATGACCATAAGCTGGGAAAAAACTGCAATATAAAATACAACATATTTCTAGCTGTCTCTCCCCTCTTCTCCAAAGACATTTTCAGAGAATTCTCAAAATGAGATAACAATCTACCATTAAAGGTGAACAAAAATGTCATATTATAAACATACGAAAGTCTGTGTTAAAGATTGCTTGAATAAATAAGAGGGTTTAAAAAATTGAGAAAATGCAGTTTCTATATCCTGAGATGAATTTACTCAATGATTCAAGGACAATGGAGGAAGAGAATTAAGAAACCACCTGGGAGCAAACTTTCCAGGACTGTGTTTACCTTTTTCTCTACTTCTAATGTATCTCCCTAGTATTGCCCCTATGCAATGACAAGAAAGAAGAAAATTAGAATTTTTTAGTATGAGTGTTACACATTCCTAAAATTAAATTAATGCAAAGCAGTTATTTCAGTAGTTTCTATTCTAGCCTATCTATGATGAATATTGTTAGTTACTGGAGGTCCAAAGACACACTGGTCATCCGTCCAAATGCAGGTGATTTCTAGTACGTTTTGAATTTAGTTTTTGCACTTAATGAGACAAGGGGCACTAAAAATTCATTCAGCTACAGTGAAGAGTAGCTGTCATAAATAACAAGAAACAAAACAAAAATAATAATATGAATACAAATACTTGCACTGGGTTCAATTTTCTTTCTTCTACTTCAATAAAATAACACAAGGTTAAAAGAAGTCACACAAAATGGTAATTCTGATCTACAATCTACGTATTCTAGAACTCTTAGATCCCCCCAGTAGAACTTTGTGTGGCAATGAAATGGTTTAATACAGTAACCTCAACTGAAGAGCTCAAAAGTAATGAAACTAAGAAACTCAAATTTAAATTTTAAGTAACTACATGTGGCTACCAGCACCATGCTAAAATCAGGCTTTAAGAGTGCATGCATTATGTATACATGGATCCTAAAAATTTCTATTCAGAAATAGCAAAATAGATTTTACTATTATAAAAGGGCTGGAGTGATAGCACAGTGGTAGGGCATTTGCCTTGCACGCAGCCAGCCTGGCTGAGCCAGGTTCAATTCCTCTGCCCCTCTCGGACAGCCTGGCAAGCTACCAAACACAGTAACAAGAAGTCTCATAATGGAGACGTTACTGGGCCTGCTCGAGCAAATCGATGAACAATGGAAGGACAGTGACTTTTATGGTTATAAAATAGTAAAATAGGCTCTAAAATAATGACTACTATATCTTTACAAGGTCAAAGTTCTTCCTGAAAAGGTACAGATTTTCAGCAAAGACATATCACTTGCACAGTTGCATTCTATTGTTTGTATCAATATTATTCGAGATTATATCAACATTCATAAACATTGCAGTGGATCACAGAGTACAACTATCCACAGAAAATGAAGTCCTAGGGAGTCTAAATCACTCAGTCTGTCTATTGATAAGCTAGAGTTCTTTAACATTAAAAATACCTACTCTGAGAACGATTAAAAGAATAAGAAGACAAGGAACAAACTGAGAAAAAAATGCCTGCAAAGGATACATTTTGTCAGACTGTTATTCAAAATATGTAAAACAACTATAAAAACTCAAACATACAAAAGATTACCTGACTTGAAGGTCCTTTGCAGACACATCACCAAATATAATATATTGACATCAAATAAGAATGTGAGAGGATATTCCACATCATGCAAATTAAAACGATGAGCTGTCAAAATGGCCAAAATCCAGAATATGAGAACAGACAAGATAGATAAACATGCAGAGCAAAAGAAATTCTCATTTGGAGCTGGTGGAAATATGGTCACTTGAAAACACAGTTTAGATGCTTCTTATCAAACAAAACATGCTCTTTCCAAACAATCCAGCAGGAGCACTCCTTGGTATTTACCAAAAAGAGTTGAAAACTTATGTCCTTACAAAACCTCACACAGAGATGTTTTTCACAACTTCATTCTCAATTGCCAAATCTGGACTCAGCCACCATGCCCTTCAGTAGGTGGCAGATAAATAAAGTTAGGAACATCCAGACAACAGGATGTTATTCACTACTAAATGATCGAGTCATGAGAAGACATGGAGGAACCGTCTCTGTTTATTACTAAGTGGAAGGAATCAAACAGAAAAGGCTACAAACCCTATGCTTACCCAGGGAGGGACCCTGAACACAGAGCAAAGAGTAAGCCCTGAGCACAGCCGGGTGTAAGCACTGAACAAAACACAACAGAAAAAAGAAAAGTACCACTCCAGGGCAGGATAAGGATAGTACAGCATGGTATATCTGTGAAAACTCTTGCACTTTCTTTTTCAAACCTGATTATTTGTTTAAAAGGTAGTTACTGAATATCACTGTGTCACTGTATCGCTGTCATCCCATTGTTCATCAAGTTACTCAAGTGGGCGCCTGTAACATCTTCATTCGTCCAAACCCTGAGATTTTAGCAGCCTCTCCTTACTCGTCTTTCCCAATGCTGCCATATTGGAGGCTCTTTCAGAGTCAGGAGAATGAGACCTGTTATTGTGACTTTTTTTTATTCATATCTCACAATGGAGAAGTTACTGGTGCCCACTCGAACAAATCAATGAACAACAATACTCCTCCTCAGTTTCTGAATATAAGTTAAAAAAAATTAAGGAGACCTGGAACAATGTAAATTAATAAAACTAAGCTAGCTAATCAAAAAGAATATGGATGCATCAAACATACTATGAACAAAAATTAAATGAAAAATAACATCCTACAGATACAACTTGCACATACATCATAAGAGATAGCTAGCATCTTAGCACTTTCATAAAGCATTCAGGGCAAGAGAATAATGCCACTATTGCCAACCTTTGGAAATGCGTTAAATTCTTAGAGTGGTTCTTGGCACATCCTCCTAAGGCAGACTGTTGATGGCTCTTCCACCTTACAACACTTTTTGTACATACATACAACACTCCACTCCAGGACAGGATTCACTATCCTACTGGTTCTTCTTCTGTGTCCTTTAAAATGGACATAAGTTTGGACCAGGAAGACAGTATAGAAAGTAAGGCACTTTGGGGAAACAGGCAGCGGAGATAGAGAAGGGACCACCAAGTAAATGATGCTTGGAGGGCTCACTCAAGATGGGAGATGCGTGCAGAAAGTAGACTATGGACTTAACACGATGACCACTTAGTACTGTATTGCAAACCATAACACCCAAAAGAAAAGAGAGAGTAAAAGATAATGTGCCTGCCACAGAGGCAGGGGGTGGGGAGGGATGTGGGTGGCAGGAAGGATACTGAGAGCATTGGTGATAAAGAATGGGCACTGGTGGAGGGATGGGTACTTGATCATTGTATGACTGGAACGCTATCACTAAAGTTTGTAAGTCTGTAACTGTACCTCACAGTGATTCATTAAAAATAAAAAAATTTAAAAGGAAGTAAGGCTCTTTCCTTGCATGTGGTTGACACTGGTTCAATTCTTGACACCACATATTGTCCTCCAACACAGAGGAGTAGCCCTTGAGCACCACCTGATATGGCCTAACCCCCCATATAATAAAATGGATGCGAGTTGACAGTTTATTGAATGTGATCCATTGACTAGATCTATCCTCCCATGAATTCCGTGTGAAAAAATTAACCCATCCCCTCAGACTGTATACCTGGCAACACCCTCATATTCACATCACCAGTAGAGTATCCAGTGACCTAGGGGCAAAATTTTGCTGAATGGTTCAACAAATGAACAAAATAGATTAGCCCTTTATACAATTAGCAAGGATGTAATAATTTGCCATGATAGTGCTCAAACCGGGCAGTAGTAGGTAAAAAAAAATAGGTGCAAATATTCTAAAAAAACAACCTGCACATTATTTCACATTTACAAAACTCAAATCAGAAATCCCTATTCATGCAGATCTTCCCTACATTCACTTTAAAGCAAACAAACCAGAAACCACTACCAACTTAGCAGTAGAGTTTTCATCAAATTATCATACATTTTACAAACACCAAATTATGAAATGCTTTTAAAGGAATTTTACTGTGAGTTAATGCCCATAACGCTAGAAAGCAAAAAAAAAAAACCCCAAATTTATATGTATTATATGTACATATAGTTCATGAAATAACTGGGCTGGAATGAAAGCACAGCAGGTAGGGCATTTGCCTTGCACATGGCTGACCCGAGTCCAATTCCTCCATCCCTCTCGGAGAGCCCGGCAAGCTATTGAGAGTATCCCACCCACACAGCAGAGCCTGGCAAGCTCCCCTTGGAGTATTCCATATGCCAAAAACAGTAACAACAAGTCTCACAATGGAGATGTTACTGGTGCCCACTCGAGCAAACTGATGAACAATGGGAGGACACTGCTACATGAAATAATTAAAATAACAGTAGCAAACTGTGACCAGTAGTAAATTTTCATTGTCAAATTGGTTGTTCTCTTTTCCCATTTATATTTTCCCAACTGTTTTCATTTTCTATCAAAAAGAGGTGATCTACATCCCACACTCGGTGGACTTGCTCCGAAGTACGTATCTTCCTCCCACACACTGCTCCTTTGCAGCAGGAGTCCACCAGCTTTGACATCCAGGACTCCACTTACCCCAAAGTGACTACCATCAGCCAATGAGCCCGGTACAGCTCTGATCACACTCAGTGTCCAGGTCACCTAATGCTCACACAATTGCCCCTTGCTTCCCTGGCACTTGTCTATTTGGAACTAGCCAGGAATGAGTCACCCTCTCCAAACGTTTCCTTGGTTTCTCGGATTCCGCTGATACTTGACTGCACCCCACTGCCAGAATACTGAGGAACATACTAGTATCAAAGACGCTACAAATGCCAATCTGCCGATCCATCTCACCTAGTCTTTAATATATGCCTGTATCCAGGAGAGGAAACAATGCGAGCTTTAATAAGGATAGCTAACCCATTCCATAGGGTCTGGCATTTATGTGAGCTGGGGCAAGACAAGGGGGGCTATCAGATGACACTTTACTTCAATACTGCATGACCCAAACTCTCATTTGCAAATGTGATGCCTCCTCCCAGGCATTAGAACAAGAGAAGGAAGAAAAACATAGATTCTCAGGCAACAATGGTTTACATGGACTAAAATCTGCAACAGGAACACAAGAACATACAATGGAAAATTCATAAAGATAAAAAAAAATGCCCCTGATCATTTTGGGAAGCACCATCATAAATGGTCCCAAAAAGACCCCTTAAATGAAATACCACCAAGAACATGGAAAGCAATCTGGGATTTCGGGGTGCCTTGCACATGCACTCAAGACACCTTGGATGCAGCGTTCCCCTCCTTCCTTCTAACACAGTTGCTTCTCTTTCCTTCGACTTTTTAGTTACAAACATCAAGACCACACTTCCTAGGCTCGTGAGCTACTGAAGACGTAATGGACATCCTAGGAGACAGCAACTAGGTTATTATGTGTTGATGGCCCTAAAGCCACCGAGTCCTCGACCTGCTTTGCCCAGATCAGTGGGGAAACCCACAAGGCGGGGCTTTCCCAGGAAATGAAAGTCTTGGGCAATCCGGGAACGAGCCGGTCACCTACAGAGCGCTTGGAACTCATCTCCTCATGCAAAACTATCATTAAGCAGCGGCTCTCAAAAGGGGCCCGCCTGCAAGCCACCCCAGCCCAGGCTTTACGAGCATAATCTCACTTGGTGCTCAGACCACTCAGCGTCCCAAACAGCTGTTCCCCTTGGACAGAGGAGGAAGACTCTACAAAGCAGAGACAAAGCAAAAACCGAACCTCCCATAGACCACAGGGCTTCACTGTCCATTTTTATTCCCTCCCCAGTGTCGAAGATCGAACTCGGCACTCCCACAGGAAGGTGAGCACTCTACTGCTGGGTTATGTGCCCACACCTTCGCATCTCTTTATTAAGAGGGGAGGAACTGTGACTTGGGGCCCCACCCAGCAGTGCTCGGGAGCTATTTCCACTCTGTGCTCAGGGGTTGACCCTTGGAGCCCTCAAGGGATCATGCTGTGTGGGAGACTGAACCCCAGGAGTCCTGCATGCAGATCGGGGGTCTCAGTTCACTGAGCTAACGTGTGCCTAGGGATGGAAGGGAACACTCAGCAGGGTTTGGGGTCTGTTCATAACTCAGTGCTCAGTGCTCAGTGCTCGTACGTGGTATCACTGAAGATTCGAACCAGAGTTGTCCTGCATGAGGCAGCCGCAAGAGAAGGTACTGCCTTACCTCCCGCTCTCACTCTCCGCTTCGACCATGTCCACTGTTCAACCATTTCAGCCCTGTTCATGATCTTATCACGTGAAGAGAGGGAGGAAATTAAACTGAAAACACATCAACAAATCACCCCCCCTCTGTCTGGGGGCCCAGTGGGGCAGAAACTCAGTTGTATTGCTGCCACGTTGTTAAACAGCCTGACTGCAAACACATATCTTTTTTATGCCTCGTGCTCAAAAGTGAATTGTGGTCTTGTGTGGAGTGTAAGTCACCAAGTGCCGGGGTGGGGGGTGGGGGACATGACATCTCGCTTTGTAGGGAAGATGGAGAGGGATGATTGAGAAGATTAAGGCTTCCGGTGGTTCGTCCAGACACCCTCCCATCTTCCTCAAAGTAGTTATGTAGCAACAGCCTCGCATCTTGAATGAACTGAGAGAGCCACTGAGGGGTGTGTGTGGGGGGGGGGAGGTATGAGCGAAAATCCTTCTTTGGGAGGAGAACAGCTCCACTTAGCTGTTGGTAGCTGATAACTAAAGATAGGGAACTAGGGAACTCTGAGATCACCAAAAGTCACCACTGGAACCAAATGAATGGTCCCAATCATTGAGCAGGAAGAACTTAACTTGTAATGGAAGTGAAGATCTTCGTTCTAGAAATACAAGTGAAAGACAAAATCTGGTCCCAGTTCACCAATTTCATACAATGAATGAATCCAAATTTACTTTCAGTCAGAGACTTTTAGTCAAAATTTCTAAGTCACTTTTACTTTTCAAAAAAAAAGGAGGGGGGGGAGCAGAGATAGCACAGCGGGTAGGGCGTTTGCCTTGCACGTGGCCGACCCAGTTTCGATTTCCAGAATCCCATATGGTCCCCTGAGCACCACCAGGAGTAATTCCTCAGTGCAGAGCCAGGAGTAACCCCTGCGTATTGCCAGGTGTGACCCAAAATGCAAAAAAAGGGGGGCAGGGCTATCAAAATCACTTGAAAGGGCAGAAAGGAAAACATTCTCTTCCTGCTATCCCAATCCTGACTCTGTCACTTTAAGAAAAAGAAAGCTGATGGGGCTGGGTGATAGCACAGCAGGTAGGGCCTTTGCCTTGCACATGGCCTACCAGGTTCGAATCCCAGCCTCCCATATAGTCCCCTGAGCACCGCCAGGAGTAATTCCTGAGTGCAAAGCCAGGAATAACCCCTGAACACCACCAGATGTGACCCAAAAAGAAAACAAACAAACAAAAAAAAACAAAGGAAAAAGAAAGCTGGTATAACTTTTCAGAAGTACCACATTAGCAGGTTTATATATACCAAATACCACAGGGAAGAAGACCACAAACAACGTCATTCCAAAATTCAGTTCTGCAGCTGGGACTTTACAGGAAGTGGCCTGTTGAAGGTGGGGGTGAGGGGAGGATGGGTGAAAAATTTGGTCCTGGTATTGGCTGCTGCTATTGTGGCATATTCCGAGGGCTCTGGCTGGGCTTCCCTCCACCAGCAGAGGGTGGAGTTATCTTAGCAGACATCTGGGGGCAGGTGGTACAGCTGTAAGGAGACACCCAGGGCTCTTGCTTACCAGCAGGAGTTGGCCCAAAGCCAGGGCCCTTCTGCCACATCACCGGGTGGGAGGAGATGGTGAACCCCAGAAAACAGAGATATGAACAGTGGACAAGATGGGCACTCACAGCCACCACCCTTGGTACCTCGTCCACACAGGAACGGATGCTGAGAAGAAAGCCTTCAGTAAATGCTTAAACCTGAGAGTCTGCATCAGCCTAATGCTTAGATTACACTCCACAATATGAAACACACGAATTTAATCACCTAATGAGGTGCTTCTCTAATGTACAAAAAGAATATCCCTAGGGCAGAAGAGAGAACACAGGGTGAAAGCACTTGCCAGCCAACCCTGGTTCAAATCCTGGGCAGCACCCACAGTCCCCAGGACACTGCCAGGAGTGAGACCTGAGCGCAGAACTTGAGCCCCACTCATGTGGCCCACCTCCCCCACATCGAGAAAAAAATATCTAACACCTCTGGTGCGCTCACAATGCTGATTCCTAAGCACTTCCTGTTTGGTCTGTCCTTTTTTTAAAAAAAAAAATTAGCAGAGAGGATGTTAAAAAATCTGAGAAGAACTATACATCCAACTTAATTGTACCAGTTAGAAACAAATTTGGAAATGAGGGTATTAATAAAATATGATTGATACTACTTTAGATAGATATTCCAATAAACTTCTGTGTATTTAAATTTTTGGTTTGGGGGGGATATGCATCCTATTTGGATAACCTGAGACTGTTTTTACAGGTGACTCACATTTCAAGTCATTTGAATTATGAAAATCCTACTTTAAAGGGCTGTCAAAAGAAGTCCTATAATGAAAGGAAAATAAAAACTTAAATGACATGTGTCCAAAATCATTCCAAAATCTGAAACCCTGTTCTGTTAGTAATTTCATTTCTACACCAAATTTCCTTCCTCCCACAGGTGAGACTATTCTAGCAGACAACCTTGGAGATCTCTTACCATTATACAATTTAGGGTTTAAGGAGATAATAGGATTTGCTTCATAAAAGACCAGATTGGTAGATGCTAAGGAAACAAATGAAAAATGGTCCTGAGAGATAACACAGGAAGTAAAGTGCTTGCTTTGCATGCAGCTGACCCTGACTGGACACCATATGGTTCCCTGAGCTCAGCGCCAGGAATAGCCCCTGAGCTCCACCAGGTGTGGTCCCACCCATTTAATTTTTTTTCTTTTTAAAGAAAGTGATAAAGGTAAAGGTAAAGGCCCTCCTGTTGATTGTCGATTTGCTCGAGCGGGCCCAGTAACGTCTCCATTGGAGACTTTGTTGTTACTGTGTTTGGCATATCGAATACTCTCGGTAGCTTGCCGGGCTCTCCGAGAGGGGCAGAGGAATCGAACTCGGGTCGGCCATGTTGGCCGCTTGTAAGGCGAACGCCCTACCCGCTGTGCTATCGCTCCAGCACTTTAAAGAAAGTGATAGCACTAAAATAAGTTCCACCTTTATTGCATGGCTAGCTCAAATATATAGAATAATCTGGGGTCAAAAAGACAGTACAGAGCTTAAGGTGCCTGCCTTGCAGATGGCTAGTCCTGTTCAATCCCCTACACCACATATGATCCTGGAGTATTGCCAGGCATGATCCCTGAGCAAAGAGCCAGGAGTAAGCCCTGAAAACTACCATTAGAGTCCCAAAATACTAACAAACAAATATGCATTGCATTCCATCTTGGAACCACTGGTCTTCTCCAAAAATAATAAAAAATGCACTTCAATATACATATCTATGCAGTGAGGGTATCTATCTAGATAGATAATTTGCATATAAAAGGTGTGGGTTTCTTTTCCTGCAACTCAAGAAGAGTTCCAGTTATCTCCTGACACCTGTACCATGCCACCAACATTTAGCAAACAATAAGGCAATATTTTTGTGATGAGCCTGATCTCATCCTTAAACTAATATGGGAAGTTTCCATCCATCATATCACTGACATTATATGAGGTCTGAGGTTCATACAGGCATATGATCTTTGAAAAGGTGATGCTTATAGGCTGGCATTCAAGCTCTGCATGCAGGAAATCCAGGTTCAATCCCTGGCACCATATCCTCTCCCTAAATACAGCAGAAAGGACCCCCAAACACTGAGCCAGGAGTAGCCTATGAGCATGATCCTTTGTGGCCCCCAAATCAAAATAAAATAATGGTTTTAAATGATGCTGGTATCACATTTTCTTATCTGTTTTGAGTTGGGGGGCCACATCCAGTGATACTCAGACTTTACTCCTGGCTCTGCTCTCAGGAATTACTCATGGCAGTCCTCGGGGACCAAATGGGATGCCAGGGATTGAACTCGGTCTGCTACCTACAAGGCAAATGCCCTACCCACTGTACTCTCTCTCTGGCCCTTGTGTCACATTTTTAAATGTTCCATTATACATACACAACCCTCTTTTACTGGGATTTTAATTAGCAGAATACCATAATGAATATAGGGGAAAACTTCAAATCAAAATTTCATTTCCTGGGGTCAAAGTGATAGACAGTACAGCGGGGAGGGCTTTTGCTTTACATGTGGTCGACCCGGGTTCAATCTCCAGCATCTATATGGTCCCCTGAGCAATGCCAGGAGTATTTCCTGAATGCAGAGCCAGGAGTAACCCATGAGCATCATTGTGTGTGACCACACACACACACACACACACACACACACACACACACACGCACACAAACCCAAAACAAAACAAAACAAAAAAGCCATAGTTTAGAAATTTGAAACATTCCAAATAAAGTCTCAGCCCTGCAAGAATCAGTTACCTCCCAGTGCTCAGAGGGAGTATCAAAAACGGGCAAATTACAGTCAGGAATCGTTTGTGTATTAATAATCTCTCCTAACCTGGTTTTTATTACTGTTATTATTACAGTTATTGCTAAAGAGATGTTTTAATTCTTAGCCCTACTACTGCGCGCAGGAGGCAGGGGAGGAGATCTCTGGGGTAAAGTACTCTGCATTTACCAAAGGAGGAATTAAACACAGAAGAGGCAGGAAAAAGGAACTCTGCCTGGGTTGATGTTTCGTGTGTAAGGTTTATCTATAGGAGAGGAGGAGCCAGATGTTCCTCTTCCTTCAACCATTATTTCTTGACACTTGGCAAACGTACTCTCCAAGGCACACTAAAATTAACCAGGCTTAGTCATCTACTATTATTTCCTGTAATTAGTCTCACCTAGAATTAGTAACGAATATACTTCCACCTATTAGAAGCCCCAGGTAACTGTAAGAAGGAAAACCTGAGGACGCATTAGTATTTTATAATAAGGAGTTCAACGAACCTCTAATAAGATCTCCCTAAGGATTTAACTTTCTTTCCCCCATTTTCCAAATATCTCCCATCTATAGAAGACTGCCATTAAGAATATCTCACTTGGGCCAGAGACAGCACAGGGGGTAAGGTGCTCACCTGGCACACTGCTGATCCTGGTCCAGTCCAGGACACCACATGGGGTCTCCCAAAACCCCCAGGAGTGATTCCTGAGCACAGACCTGGGAGTAAACTCTGAGCACCACCACGGATAGCCAACGCACTTTTCCTGCCCCCCCAAAAAAATTTCTTTTAAAAACAAAGGGAACGTTTCATGTTTAAAAGATGGGTTTGGGACTGGGTGATAGCATAGCAGGGAAGGCGTTTGCCTTGCATGCAGTCGACCCGAGTTTGATTCCCAGCATCCCATATGGTCCCCCGAGCAACAGCAGGAGTAATTCCTGAGTGCATGAGCCAGGAGTAACCCCTGTGCATCGCCAGGTGTGACCCAAAATGCAAAAGGAAGGAAGGAAGGAAGGAAGGAAGGAAGGAAGGAAGGAAGGAAGGAAGGAAGGAAGGAAGGAAGGAAGAAAGAGAAAGAAAGAAAGAAAGAAAGAAAGAAAGAAAGAAAGAAAGAAAGAAAGAAAGATAGATGTGGCTTAGGGGACAAAGCATCATTTCATTTCATTTCATCATCCTGTTAATCGTCGGTTGCCTCGAGCAGGCCCCAGTAACGTCTCTTTCATCCTAGCCCTGAGATTATATTCAGGGCTCTTTAGGAGAATGAGACCCATCATTGTTACTGGTATTTGGCATATTTGGTACGCCACGGGGAGTTTGCCAGACTCTGCCCTGTGGGCAGGCTACATTCGACAGCCTGCAAGTTTGTCCAAAGTAGGAAAATCATCAAAATCATAAAAACGCAGACACTCACTGCCTTATTAAGGGGCACTGAAGGTGTCCTTTCGATTATGATGAGCTGTCTTATCTCCACTCAGTATGCAGGGAAGCTGAAAAAACTCAGCAAGAAAGCCTACACTTGAGAGAGCTCGACACTGCTTAGAGAATTAAGGGGTGGACAGGAAATTCAAAGAAAAGCAAGAGGCTGGGAGGCAAAAGACTAAGGAACCTGAGCATCCAACTCTGGCTGGGAGGTAGGGAAGCAGAGTGCGCTGAGGACCAGGGCAGCTCTTGGCTTTGTTTGGTTCAGGGAAGGGCAGGATAACCTGAAGCAAATGCTCGAGGCATCCACAGAACCCTGCAAGCGTGATCAAACCCAGCACAACAGCCCAGAAGCCAGAGCCAAGCCTTCCAGATGGTTCGATGCCTTTCACGTGTGGACATGAATGGTGCTGTCCAGTGGCTCTGATGGGAGGCGTGGGTGGACAGCTAGGGTGAGAGGGGAGAAGAGGAGGGTACCGAAGGTCAAGGGCATGGTGAGCAAGAGAAGCTCAGGAAGTGAGAAGTGGAAGCAAGTTCATACATCATCAGAGAAGGCTGAAGCCCACTGGGAGGTGGGACGGGGTCATCTGAGCTTCAGCTAAGGGTGGACCGGGAGAGCAGGAGTTTGGAGAGAGTGAGTAAGAAATATGAGCTCTGGGACACCCCTAAATTTACTCCGTGTAGGGAGATTGATGGGAGAGGATTATAGTAGAACTTTGGGGATGAAAGGAAAAGAATTAATTATATCTAGGTTTTATTTTGTTTTTTTTGAGCCACACCAGCAGAGGCAGTGCTCTGGGGTTACTCTTGGCTCTTCACTCAAGAATTTACTCCCAGCAGTGCTGGGGTGGGTGGGTGGGTGGGCAGGGACCATGGGGTGCTGCGGATTGACTTGGGGGGGCACATGCAAGGCAAATGTGGAGGGGGGGGGCACATGCAAGGCTCTACGTGTTGTACTACCCCTCCAATGACAGGGTGGGAAAAATAATGCCAGGTAAGAAGAGGCTCAAGCAGAGAGATGAGTGAAGTCTCAACCATTCAGGAGGAGGGATTCTCAGCCAGCTGGAGTGATGATAGGAAAGGAAATGAGACTATTCGAAAGGCTCTGGACAAGCCACTTCTAACATCAGATCCCCCTAAAGACTGTCCTGGAGACCTCCAGAATGCTCCCCAAGTCACAATCTCTAAAAAACGACACTTTCGACTAATAGATAAAGAAGACAAATGACAGAATAAATGAATAAAGGTTCTATCTTTTATTACCGCTGAGCTGATGGGCAGCTGCGTGCTTCCCAGATAAGGCTGGATGGGAGACACTCTAACATCCTGCCATCAATCCTCCTAATCACCTTAATTAACTTCAGCCCTGACCCCAGCCCATGCCCACGGCAGTGTCGTTTTTCACTGAAACTCATTCTCCAATCGATACCGTGACCTCCGAGGATACATGCAGCTCAAACAAAGCACCAAGATGATGCGCCAACAACTGTCCTGGCCCTAGCGTGGGTTCTTTTTTCTTTCTCCTCTATTATTTTTCCTTTTCCTGTCACCACCTTGTCTTTATTCAAGTTTCTTAACTTCTCCTTCTAGTTTCCCTGTACTTGAACTTCATGAAGACAGAGTCTCAAACGAGTGTCCCAAAAGGATGGTGCACACAACCCAGAGAAAACGGTCAGTGAGCTGCATCAATATTCCTTAAAATAGTTTCTACCCTTCACCGTCTCCACCAATGACGCGGCCCGTCCCCACCCCCTTCGAAAGGGAAAGGCAAACCTGTTGGGCTAGTTTTCCTATCCGCAGCCCGCTCCAGGATTTGCAGGTAAGCGCAGCTACACAAATGCAAACGCTATGCAAAGAGCTGCAGAGCCCAGGCCAAGGGCCCAAGGAACTGCCCAGCCCCTGGAAAATTTCACAGCAGGAAGGCAAAGGACATAGAATCGATCACTTTCTCTCTTAATACATCAAAAACGTTTCTGGTCCATGCTTTAGCTTCTGAACCAGGGGAGATGAAGACGAGGATGCAGTGTAGAACCGGCTGAAGCCTTGAGCTTAAATTTCCACACTTAAGAAACTTCTGGAAAATGTAACAAGGTTCCTAATGAGGCCTAGAGGTGGAGCCAAATTTTTATTGTGGCTGTTACCTGTATTTGCTTAAGGCTATCCAGAGATTTTAATTCTGTAAACGTGATGGTTTAAACTAGATTTTTTTTTTTTTTTTTTTTTTCTTTTTGGGTCACACCTGGCCATGCACAGGAGTTACTCCTGGTTCATGCACTCAGGAATCATTCCTGGCGGTGCTCAGGGGACCATATGGGATGCTGGGAATCGAACCTGGGTTGGCCGCGTGCAAGGCAAATGCCCTACCCGCTGTGCTATTGCTCCAGCCCCGAAACTAGAATTTTTTTTTATGGATTTATTTTATATGGCTTTCAACAGCAACCATCTTAGCATACTTCAAAGCCAAAAGGCTCAAAATGCACTGTCCTGTGATTTTATTTTTTACTGCAGTGATTTCACAAAATTATTGTTTTGCTGCCAAATATTTTGGATATGCAAAACACATATCAAGAGAAATATATCAAACATCTTTTCACCCACCATCTGTATTCACAAGTAACTGTTACCATAATTTCTCCGTGCATTTGGAAAAATTTATACTATAAATTCAATTAACAAAACTATTCAATTCACAAAAACTGAATTCCCATAAAATTTCAGGAACATATTACAATAAAGCTGATTGATGCATTTGAGTCTACTTTTGTTTTTAATATTCATTTTTATATTCATGGGAACATACTATATAAATATGTGTCTCACTTAGAGGAAAATCTGCCATCAGTTATTTGTTATTAAAGCAAATTATAACCAGGCTGTTTTCACTCGGGGTGCCCCAGTTGGGGGGCAGGTGAGAGCCCTCCCCACCCCAAGGGACCCAGCCCCGGCAGGCAGCTGACCTCCACTACCCAACCACCACCACCTGCCACCACGATCCAGGTGACTTTCCGGACCGCATGGCCGCTTTCTGGACCATGACGGCTCTTTGTGGCTTTGCAGCCGCACAACACATGATAAGACACTTCCTACCCATTTTCCATGATTACCACACCATATTTGATGGAGTTCAGACAGTAGGCAACAAATCATAGAGAGAAATATAAATATATTTTATATATATAAAGAGAAATATAAATATTATATATATATATCTCTATCTCAAAGAGCCCGGCAAACTACCGAGAATATCCTGCTTGCACGGGCAGAGCCTGGCAAGCTACCCATGGAGTATTCGATATGCCAAAACCAGTAACTATAACAGGTCTCATTTCCCCTGACCCTGAAAAAGCTTCCAATCGTTGGGAAAGACGAGTAAGGAGAGACTGCTAAAATCTCAGGGCTGGGACAAATAGAGACATTACTGGCACCCGCTTGAGTAAATCAATAAACAATGGGATGACAGTGATACAGCCTCTATAATAATGAAAACATATTTTCTTGAGACTATCCGTAAGTATTAAATCTCTTCAAACTAGAATTGAAACACACAAAATAATTTCACACAGATTTTGTGCTAATCATGACTGTAAAATCAAACATTTACCAAATTGGTTGTAATGTAAATTGATTCAGCTAAACAGAGGAATTCCAGACACATTTCTGTCATCTAAATCAAGCCAATGCAGACCGATAATAATGGCAAAAATAAAAGCGATCTAGTGATTATTTCAGCTATTAACAGCCCACGGCTATGAGCAAAAGACAGGGCATTTCTGAAATAGTTCCACAGCATTCTCTCTCCATCAATTCAGAAGTTTTCAGATCCTGCACACTTCCAGTCTGGTGGGAGCCAGCCGGCTGGCCCCAATACTCTGCCACTCATAAATCCAAAGACATCATTTTTATTTGGGGCCTGACCTAAGCACAGGACTCAGATCTAAGTCAGTTTCCATTCAGTGTCCATCATTTGTCTTCTCGGAGAGGAGACGCTGAAGGCACAGTCTAACACTGAGTTGGCCAGTAAACAAATGGGACTCTCAGATACCCTAATAGGGAAACTTCCTGAAAACTACCTGTCCCCCTGCTTGACAAGTCCCTGGCAGTGCTCTGTCAGGATGGGCATGGGACATCAAACTCAGTGCGGCTCTGGAGAATTTGAGGGAAGGATAGAAAGATTCAGTACACATATAATATATGGCCAGAGATGTTGTTCAGTAGTAGGGTACTAGCCCTGTATGTGTGAAGTCCTGAGAGTCATCCTCAGCACAGGGAACAAAACATAAAACAAAAAATGAGCATGCCTAGAATGATGGTACAGTGGGTAGAGTGTTGGCCTTGCACGCGGCCAACTGGGTTTGACCCCCAACATCCCATATGGTCCTCCGAGCACTGCCAGGAGTAGTAATTCCTGAGTGCAGGATTAACCCCTGAACATCTCTGGGTGTGACCCAAAAGGCCAAAAAAGAAAGAAAAGAAACAGTCATAAAAACTATGTATGAAAGTCGCGGTCACGGTCACGGTCCTCCCGTTGTTCATTGATTTGCTCGAGCGGGCCCAGTAATGTCTCCATCATGAGACTTGTTGTTACTGTGTTTGGCATATCGAATACACCACGGGTAGCTTGCCAGTATATTACCATATATAATAAAGTTCACCTTTAAAATACTGAACATTAAAAATAAATAATAACATAAAATATTGAACATTATGGACCAAAGTTGAGGGCAGAAGAAGGAGGAAGAGGAGAAGGAGTAGCTAATAATAGTTATTCCTTCCATCCAGTTGACCTCAGTTCAAATCCCTCATATTACACATAGTCCCCCAAGCACATCCAGGATTCATTCCTGAGCAAGACAGGAAGAGCCTCTGGGCATCACTGAACATGGCACAGACCCCAAAAAATTAATTGAAAAAATACTGACCATCAGGATCAAAGAGAGAACATTTCCTTCATCGCTTGGAGTACATACTTTACATGCAAGAAGCCCAGGTTCAACCCTCAGCAACCTACAGCCAGCTACAGCCTGAGCACAGAGCTGTGAGCAGCTGTGGAGTGTGGCCCAAACCACACAACCCACTCCTGACCCCCAAAATAAAATGAAATGCTCAACATATAATTTCACTTGATTCCAAAAACACTTACGGCACACCGTAGAGAATTCTCAATGTTCCACACCCACCAATGTCCAATGGTGAATAACAATCAGAACACCATGCAACAGGTGTCCTGATGTGGAGCAGGTATTCCTGAAAGCACGGATCTCTCGACCTCCCCCAAATCAAGTCCTACTTTTCATAAAGCAGCTGGCAGTGCCCGAACAACCTGGCAGCCCTTCCAGGCACTGAGCTAGCAGACTCGATCTTGGCTAGCCTTCACAGCCGCCCTCTGAGCAGCTGGGTCTGGCCCTCATTTTGCAGATGTGCCAAGTGAAGTTGGTTCTGGTCCACTCTCAGAGGCACTCAGGGCAGAACCAGGACTGTGAAGGGGGCCCTTACGGTAGGATGTGACCATTCTCTTGTGCTTCTCCACATTCTTTCTTCCTTCAGCTACTAGAAGGAAAGTTGGTCTCCCCTAAGCATGTCTCACTCTGTTCTCACTGTTCTCTCTCTCTCTCTCTCTCTCTCTCTCTCTCTCTCTCTCTCTCTCTCTCTCTCTCTCTCTCTCTCCCCTATTTCTGTTCCATATTTCTATTTCTATCCCCTATTTCTGTTTCATTTCCCTCTTATTCTTTGACCCCTCCCCAGCTGACCCTGCAACTTCCTTTGTTTAGAAACACCTCAGGGGTGAGAAATGCTTGATCACGTCATCCAAGCAGGTATGCACCCAGGCGGCCACCCATTACCCATTTATCAACCTACCCATCACATGCCAACCCCTGTACTCAGAGCTTCTGTGCAGTACTTCCGTGGCCATTCACTTCCACTTCCATTAGCCTTTCATAGTCTACACGTCCACAACTTGGCTGTGTCAATTTGCTCTTCAAACACACCTCAACCAACCTACACAGCTCTGCATCACTTTCCAAATCTTGGAAAATCCAACCCCCTAGCTTCTGTGTGATCGAGTCCCTCTCACCACTTCAATGAGAGGACCTCACCCCCACATCACATCAAGAACCCCCACATCTTCCTAAGGGCGATTCCCACTTGACATGCTCATCGGCCTTTTGGCTAAGATCAAGTGTAGTATCTGTTCTTATCAGTTTAATATCTGATACGTAGGGCTGGAGCGATAGCACAGCGGGTAGGGCGTTCGCCTTACAAGCGGCCAACATGGCCGACCCGAGTTCGATTCCTCCGCCCCTCTCGGAGAGCCCGGCAAGCTACCGAGAGTATTCGATATGCCAGACACAGTAACAACAAAGTCTCCAATGGAGACGTTACTGGGCCCGCTCGAGCAAATCGACGATCAACGGGAGGGCCTTTACCTTTACCTTTACCATGCTCATCTAGACTGTCTTTCCATCCTTTCATACCTGCCCTGAAAACAACCTCCAACAGAAAATAATCCATACTCCTGAGGATCTTATCCCTGTCTACACATATCATATCATATATACATACACACACATATGTGTATGTATATATGATATGATATGTGTTATATATACACACGTGTGTGTGTATATATATATATATATATATATAACATGAGTCTGTGTGTGTGTGTGTGTGTGTGTGTGTGATGATTTACAATTATTGTTCCTGGTAAGGTTTTGTGGCTACAACATTCCAACACCAGATCCTCCACCACCACACTGCTGTCCCATCTTCCTCTGCCCCCTGCACACCCCAACCTCCACCTGTAAAAGACTCAGTTCTCTAAACCAGTTTTCAGGTTCTGTTGTCTTTGGGCATCTGTTGTTCCCTTGCTGTGTCTCTTTATATCTCCCATATGGGGAAGATCATTCCGTATCTGTCCCTCTCTTTCTGGCTAACATCACTCAGCTTGAGACTCCCCAGACCCATCCTTGTCACAGCAAATTGCACACTTTTGTCTTTCCTTTGGGTCGAGTAGAATTCCATCGCGTGTATATACCAGAGCTTCTTTCTCCAGTTGTCCGTTATTGGACACTAAGATTTTTCGCTATTGTGACCAGTGCTGCAATGAACACAGGAATGCAAATATCTTTGCTGAACTGGGGGTCCTCGGGGTATATACCAAGAAGCAGAACTTCTGGGTCCTATGGAAGCTCATTTCTTGGTTTTTTTTTTCTGAGATGACTCTAATAGTCAATGGTGAAACTATTAATTGACTCAAAACTTTTGGAAAACTAACTCAATTTTTATGTGTCCTTTTCTGTGAAGATTTCATGGTCTCCCACCTCCATAGAGAACTGCCACTTGCAAATGCTGACCCTGAGTATTCTGTGTATGTCTCTATCTTAGTGCTTAGTGCACTGTGGAACTACATGGTGCTTAATGAAACCACCTTGAATCTGGAACCTTTTAAATCTGGAACCCTTCAGGTCTCATATACCTGCAAATCCAAGGCCCAGAGAATAATGTCCAAAAGATGATAAGATAGCACCATTTAAATAAATACTTGTTGAACGAAAGCATATTTAATTAGGAAGGTCTGATAACTACTGTTTTCACGACTGATTTAAAAGACTTTATTCAAACAAACTTGATTTGAATAAAGTCCCTGGAAAAGGCCGGTATGACGAAGAGGAAATAAGGGCAGCAATTGAACTGGCTTCAAGTATAGTCAGGATTACCAAATCACACTCTGGATTTGCAGAGTAAGTAAAGATTACCAAGGTTACAGAAATCTGACGGGAGGTGAGCTGTAGAATATCACAGCATCCTACTCTCAACAAAAACAACCTAGGTGGACGATAAGAGAAGTCAACTTTTTCTATGTCCTGCTGCAGTGGTATCTCAAAACAGCAACGATTTTCCATGATTTGTCTGCAATTAAAATCCATCTGCAAATAAGATATGATGTCTTCGAAAGAAATCATATAAAATCTTTTATTTAAAATGTATTTTTATATTTTGTATTTGTACTAGTATCCCCGTCTAGAAGCCTTACCCACTCCACTCACCGTCCGCCCACATAGAAAACATGAGACTAGCAGGCATCTGTCACCCTGCATAGGCTTTATACTCAGGTAACAGTGCACATCACCTCACAGAAAAAAAAATAAATAAAGGGCAATATATAATACAGCAGTAAGGTCTGTGCACAGCTTGACAGCAAGAGAAACTGAGAGCTGATCACAGATGATCCAGGAAAACCATAAGAAGAAAAATGGTACGTCTGTCTCCATTCTAATATTTCAACTGGGTAGGCTGAGATCATTTACTGTAAACAAAAACAGCTCTATACATCTCATCTCAAGGGACAGCCTACTCAATTCTTGATGAATTCGTGTTAAGACAGTCCAACAAAAATATTCATTTACATTCAAGGAAACAAGGAAAAATGTGAGCCTCAGAAATTGTTTTAAATGGCTCATATTTTCTCAGTAATTAATGGTATGAGCTTCAGAAAACAAGCTCATATAAATACCATCTCAGATAGTGTTAAATAGATCATATATGTATATATAGCATATATACATGTTTAAATACTGTACATATGTATAATATATACATCGTTACAAGTTTAAATACATATATATATATACACATATGCTGCATAAACACCCAAAATTTCTTACTCTCCTCATGCACCTTGGAAATCAATGTGATTTAGAGGGCATCAAATTAAGTATTATTTGATAAATAGGTACATAATATCAAAAAAAAAAGTCTGGGAATTGAACGTGCTACTCTTTCTTCCTCTGCCTGTAATATTTACACAGCAATTAAGCTGATGGTTTTGCATAACCATGAAATGTTTTAAGCAAGTTTAATTAAATCTGAGCAACCAAATCCTTTACACACACACACAGAGATTTGGCCCCCCAAAAATGTTTTGTTATTACCCTTATCAATTCCACTTACATTTTCAAATATGTGCACCAGGCATGAACAAAACAAGCATAAGGGATATGCAAATTTTACATTTAAAGAGTTCAACTCTCTACTGGAGTCTTACCTCCCAAAAAGTCAGAAGCACAGTTTTTTGCTCAGTTTTGTCAAAGCACTGTCAGGCTTTACTAAAGATCACGGCATTATACTTGATCATAGTTTCTTTTCCAAAAACACTTCTGCCTTACCAGGTCATACAATACTAGATGCCAGTAGTGCATTGTGGCTGGCAAGCAACTCAGAAAATTTCCCTACGGAATTTTCCAGAATGGAACACAGAACAAAGAGTCAATCCAAGAAGCAAAACTCAAAACTACCAGGAGCCAGTTTATATAGGTGAAAACCAAGTCTGCTCTTGTGCCTCAATGTGGCAGAAAAAGCGCGGGCTGACTTCAACGTAATTCAATTACACAATCTCCGGGTTCCCTTACCAGACAGTACTGCGGTGTGTGACTTCACTTAATCTGAAAGTCCTCGTGGTGTCTAACGTGTGAGTCCTCCTAATATCAAAATACTGATTAAAAACTCTTTCTAGCCTTCCTGCAAATGGTAGAGACGCCCCCTGCTCCCCCTGGGGATGCATGGAAATAAAACACCAAATCCGGGTGCAGAGTTGTTTTAAAAAAAACACACACACACAAAATTATCAGAAATAGAAACATGCTTGGCATGGAGCCACACTGCCACATTTTCGTGCCATTCATCTTGGGATAAAAACAAAACAAAATAAAATAAAATAAAACCATTTGACACAGTGAGAATTCTGGGGAGGGGGGGTGCTCCGGCCTTAGGATCGTGGTGGTCTCCCGTTTTCTGCTAGGAGCATCCGAAGTAAAAAAAAAAAAAAGGCTGTACTGCAGGACTTGGGGTCACCACCGCCTCCCCCTTCTCCTTGCGGTGCGCCCTCTCCCGCGCTGGGAAGCTCTTGGCGAAGGGAACCGGGGCTTGGGCTTTAGTTCTGCAGAATCCCCAAAGTTCTCCCACTTCCACCCGCGTCTCCGCCGCGCCTCTCCATCCGCCAGCGCCTGGACGCTGAAGGGCGTGAAAACCTGGGGGTCCCGGGCCGGGCGGCCAGACTTTCCCGTGCGGGAGGGCGGCCGCCGACGGTCCCGCTTTCCCAACCTGGTCCCGGGCCCGCGCCCGCCCCGCCACCTCTACTCGCCCTTCGCGCCGCCGCACCGCCGCGGACACTCGGAGCAGCCCGGAGGGCGCGTCCCGGGGCCCGCGCTCGCCCCTGCAGCCTCGGACAGAGCGTCCCGTCCTCCAGGCGGCGCGTTCTCCCGGGGTGCAGGCCGGGACCCCCCGCGGTCCCTTCCGGAGGGGGGCGCGGGCCGGGGACCTCCTGGGGGCGCTGCAAGGACCCCGGCGAGCGCGCGCGCGCGTGTGTGTACAACGGGGGGGGGGGGGGCAGCCCTCAAACCCTCCCCACCCCCATGCACCCCCACTCGAGTTCCTCCTCCCGAGGAGGGCGAAGTAGGGGAGATTTAGGGAGCGCCCCGCGGCCCTCCTGCGCCCCCGCGCTCGCCCCGTGCGGTAGCTGTCGGGTCGCCGCTGCCGCCGCCGGGGTCAAGGGCAAGGTCCAGCCCGGAACGCGCCCGCGGACGGCCCGGCCATATGGGAGTCCGCAGGGGTGCGGGCACCGACCCCCGGGACGGCCCCCACCACCTCGCTTTCCCCCTCAACTTCCCGCGGCGACCACTCGCCCGGGGGCGGGGGCCCAACGACGCCCCCCGCCGCCCCCTCCTCGTGTTCGCAGCTCGCCCCCGCGTGCGCCCGTGGGAACCGCGCGCCCCGGCGTTACCTCGGCTCCGGGCGGCGGCGGCGCGGGACTCGGCTCCGGGGGCTCGAGGGGCGCGGGTGGTCGCCTTCCTCGCCGGTGTGACTTTGGTTTTATTTATTTATTGTTATTATTATTTTGGATGGGGGGGTGCGTGGAGGCTGCAGAGTCGGTGCGTCCGCCCAGGGCGCGCGCTTTAACCGTGCGCTCCCGCGGCTCCCCGCGGCCGCCCGGGCACCCCCCAGCGGCGCCCCGCCCCGCCCCGCGCCCGGCCGAGCGCCCCTCTCCCTCCTCCCCGCGATCCTCTCTCGGTCTCTCTCTTTCTCTCTCTCTCCCGGCCCCCGGGGCTCAGCCGCACATCCTCCGCCTCGCCGCGCCCCCGGCCTGGGCCACCGCCGCCGATCCGCTCCCGGGGGGTCCCCGCGCTCTCCGCGTCCCGGGACGGGGGTGCTCGCTCCCTCGCTCGCTCGCGCGCCGCTGCCGGCCCGGCTGGCTCTCGGCTGAGCCCTCGCGTGGCGCCCGAGCGGGGAACCCTGGGACCGGCACGTGGCCACGCCCCCTGTCCCCCCTCTCCCGGGTGGCCACCCCGACGCGTTGGCCGGAGCCCGGCGCCCCGACTGCGCGCTCCGAGCGCTCCTCCCTTCTCCCCATCAGCACCCACCCCCACCCCCACCCCCCGGCCTCGCCAACCTGCTCAGACGCTTCAGAGGGGGGAGGAGGGGGAAGTTGAGACTCGGAGGTGCAGGAGAGAGTTTTCTAAAGGATCAGGCACCTACCTGCCGCGCGAATCAGAAAAGCGTTGGAGCACGGGAGGTTTGGGGTGGGGGTCCCGGGGAAAGTCATTTATTTGGGTTTGCCGCGTCCCGTGGCATCCCTGCTTCCAGGCTGAAAGGACCGTGGATGCGTCCACTTTATCTCTCTCTAACCCACGTCCGCCTGCAGCGGGGCTTTGCCCGCTTGGCGTCCCGGTGGACAGGAAGCAACGCGGGGTGTCCAAGGGGGCGCGGACCCCAGGCTCCGCTGCCTGTTAAAAGGCTGATGGTGGTAGGTGGTGAGCCTCGGGGGACCCGGCGAATCTTAAAGCTGGCGTTCGCCCTTCCTGGTGTCTGTGGGTCTGGAGCATCAATTCCGGGAGTGCAATTGCTGAGGTTCTTTGCAGCTTTCGAGTCGGGTGCAAACTCCAAGAAGCTGAAATGCTGCCGCCGCTCAGACACTTTATAGGAAGTTGAAGTTAAAACGCTGGAAATAAACTGCCCGGTGAAGCCATTCTTTCCTTAGATCAAACCGAACTTAAAAACTAAGATGGGGGGTCTGCTGTTAGATGAGGAAAAGGACATTTTGTTAGGGTGTAGAGTACTATTTAATGATAAATGGGCGGGAGGGGGGAGCAGGCAACAATATAGGTGTTATGGCTCTCTATCAATAAAAAATCTTCCATAGTGAAGCTTTCAGAAAAGGTAATGTGCTTTACTGACACTTGAATTAGACCAGAAATTTGGAATCTTGTGGGAAATGCAGGGACGATATTCCCGAACTTTGTAAACTGACTTAAGGAGAGGGCCTCCCTCTGCTCAGTTTATTGCTTATTTAAAATGCATTTGAAGGCTGGAGCAATAGCACAGTGGGTAGGGCGTTTGCCTTTCACGTGGCCGCCCTGGTTTTGATTCCCAGCACCCTGTATGGTCCCCTGAGCACCGCCAGGGGTAATTCCTGAGTGCAGAGCCAGTAGTAATCCCTGTGCATCGCCAGGTGTGACCCAAAAAAGCAAAATAAATAAATAAGTAAATAAATAAAAATTTGGTAAAGGTAAAGGTAAAGGCCCTCCCGTTGATCGTCGATTTGCTCGAGCGGGCCCAGTAACGTCTCCATTGGAGACTTTGTTGTTACTGTGTCTGGCATATCGAATATTCTCAGTAGCTTGCCGGGCTCTCCGAGAGGGGCGGAGGAATCAAACTCGCCCGCGCGCACGCTTAAGGCGAACGCCCTACCGCTGAGCTATCACTTTTCCATTAAAAATATCAGATAACATCCTGACATAAACCACATATGTCAGAATTTTCTAATAATACTATGTAAAATCAGTTTTTTTTAAAAAAATGACATTAGAAATTATGCAAAAACTGATCTTCCTGTAAAATGAAAGAGACCGCCTTATACAGTTTTATGCATGGGTGTGCCCATGTTTATTGAGCCTATGGTTTTTATTGCCTTCTGCGATTTATATGATGATGTTTTAAAATTTCTCACAACTGTGCCCAAAAGAACACTCCGTGACTTAAGACAGGCATGATAGAAACAGTTGACTTGTGTTTCTTGCAGTTTGAAATAATTAAAGAAATCTGCAAGGCCCTCTTTGTTTTAAATCTGCCAACATTGGTCACTTCATCTTACTGGCTGAATAGAGTAGAATGCAAATAGAATGCACTATGGAACAACCTATCTGCAGTAAGGAAGTTCTACCTGAAGTATGCTATTAAAATCTCTCTCATTATTTCTGTCTGCAAACTTGTTATTTTTTTTCACATGCTTGTAAATCTTCAATCAGCTGGGCTCATCTGATTTTCTTGGGAAATAAGCACAAACTTAGGAAAGATATCAGCTATCTTCCATGAACCGTGGAACCACACTTTATTGAACTGAACTTCAGTCAGTTATAAACCACCATTTCTACCATTTGACTCTGTCATGGCGACCATGTACTGTAGTGTGCGGCTGATTTAACTCCAATAGAGTGTCCACGGTACGCCAACAGTCCTTTGCTACTAGGCCAAATATTTGAATGTGTTACAATGGGGGCTCGTGAAAACTTATCCATGACTTCAGAGTCCTTCTGCTTGACTAAGTTCCTCTGATCGGTGCTCAGATGTTTCAACCTCTGAAAATCATGGAGCAAGTGAATCTAGATAGAGACTTATTTTGTCCAATTGGAGATTTTTCAAAAGAATCATTTGGGGGATTCCACTTGATTTCACTCATTGGGTGATCCCAACACAATGTCAAAAGGATCTTCTTCAGTTTTCATAAAAGCCCTCCAGATTCAAGAAGCAAACCCTGAATTATCCTGGCAGTGGTGTCTCATTTACCCCAGAAATGCTGTCTGTGCAAGTCACTATACAAAAGTGCTTCACAAGAAAGGGTTCTTAATTTTCGATGTATCCTGTTTTAAATCGTGGCCATAATTTTCCATTTTACTTCGTATTTTCTGTAGATTCTAATTGGAAGTGTTTTTAAGAACATTAAATTGACTACAAAAAAGAATGAAGATCCTGCAGAAAGACCAAAAGAGAAAAGGCCGCACAGCATCTTATATCTGGTGACTTTTCTCTCTTACCTCCTTTTATCTTTTATCATCATCTCTTACATTCTTCCAAGTATCAGCTTCTCATGTCCAGTTTTAACTCTACACTTTTTGCCACACTCAACACTTTTGATATGTTGAGCTTTTTTTTTAAATTTTCTATTATTATTTTATATACATTACATTAGAAAATGTTGACCTATAAATCAAATTGTACCTGAAAGATTGGAGAAGCATGAATTACTGTAAATGTGAAATGTTCGATTCCTGAAAAGTAGAGTTTTATCAAACAAATTTGTGTTTTTGATTAGAGCCATACTCAGCAGTGTACAGGAGCTATTTCTGGCTCTGTGCTCAGGAGTGACCCCTGGTAGTCCTCTGGGACCAGAAAAAGTGCCAGGGATTTGAACTGGGGTAGTTGGAATGCAAGGCTTCTCACCCTCACCTCTGTATTCTCTTAGCCCCTCATCAGAATATTTTTGACTGTCTAAACAAACATGTCATATTAAAGATAAGCCAAGTTAAATTATCCACCTTTAATAAGCACGATAAACTAATAGTAGTAAACACCACTAACTTATTTTACGTGTTCTTCAATTTTCATGATTGGAAAATGGCATTGATGAAACTTTGTTCTCTTTTAAAGGGTTCTGGTGCCACTGTTCAGAGTGTGGAAATGGCACATCTGTCCTTTCAGGACTGATGAGTTTATTCTCCCACAGCCCTTGTCCTCTCAGAGTCTCAGGGATCCAGTGAAAATCTTATTGTTTCTTTTTGAACTTTTGGGGGTTGGGTACCACAACTGGCTGAGCTCAAGGTTTGCTCCTAGCACTGTGCTCTAGGATCATTCCTGGTGATGCTCAGGGGAAAATAAGCTGGGGATCATGGTGAAGGGGAAAGGAAGGGATGTTTAAATCGGACCCAAGTCCTCAACGGACAAGGCAAGTGCCTTAACCTCTCTTCTACCTCTCTGTCCCCATCTGTCAAAATTTTAAAGGAAAGGAAAGTTGCCAGTTACTACATGACTAGGTCAAAGCTAGCACTAGATCCACAACAGCTTTCTTGCCCACCCATTTTACAGATGTTACTTATTACAACTTTTTTATGTGTAGCCTAAAAGTCTCCTGAAAAAATAAAGAGTTTCACAATATATTATCTTTCTAGTACAGTAAATTTTTTTTTTTTGGCTTCTTGGTTACACCTGGCTATGCTCAGGGTTACTCCTGGCTCTGCACTCAGGAATTACTCCTGGTGGAGGACCAATATGGGATGCCGGGGATCAAACCCAGCTTGTTTGTGTGCAAGGCAAACGCCCTCCCTGCTGTGCTATCATTCCGGCCCCCAATAATTCCTTTTTTTTTCAAACCAAAATACACTGCCAGTTCCAGTTGTAATAACAACTGGTTCAACATTCTATGTTTCTAATATTCTAATATGTTTCTAATATTCTAATATTCAGTGAATCAAATCTGGTTCCACGAATCCTCTTTGATAAATACTAATCTTTATTCGTATCTGTTTTACTGATCACCATTCTACTATGGCTCCAACATTCAGTGAATATAAATTGGAAACATAAAACTTCTGACGTATGTGTCACGCACCTGATACTAAAGGTTGTATGCTTCCCAAAGTAAAAATTAATTAGCCTGCAGAGCCAGCTTGATTCACTACGGGGGTTAAAGCAGTGAACTAGAATTGGTTCCTCTTTTTCAGAATTCTGCCTTTTCAATATAAAGAGTGATGAAATGGGTTTTTTTGGATGTGTTCTTTTAACAGAATGGGGGTTTATGTTGGCAGATTGGTTAAAAAATATTTTGTGGACTGGAGAAATAGTACAGGCATTAATAGTGCTTGCCTTGCATATTGTGGACCCTGTTGCCAATCTCTGGCACCACATATGGTCCCCTCAGCACTGCCAAGGGTCACCCTTGAGCACAGAGCAAGGAGTAGTCACCGAGCACTTCTGGGTGTGACCCAAACATCCCAAATTTTTGTGAGGTTCTTATTTCATTTATCTTAAAAATTACTGTGCTCAAATACTTTTTTCGTTCAGACTTTAGCTTCCATTTAATAGAATATATTAAGGAATATGTTTATATGTCGGCCTGAACTTCCCAAGGGGGGTTTTGTTCTTTAAGCTGGTTTCTATAAACACCAAGGACTTTGCCCTAGTGCTCAGTTTTATAAATTATGTTTGCATTTCACTTTGTGTCTAAAATCCAGGTTTTAATATTTCACTCTTGCCTGATTTTTTTCCTGACCTTTTGTGTAATGAACTGTGCTATAGTAAGTATGAAAATATCCTATTTAAGGGGCAGGGTAGGAAGAAAGAAACTCTTTAGTGGTGATATATTTCTGTATTGTGAGGATGTAAAGATTGTGTGGGTCTTTCTTGAAGTCGAAGCTCTTGCTGTAGAACTATAAACTATGTTTGAACTTACTTTTTAAATATGTTACCTAATTGGTAAAGCAATCTACCAGTTTCCAAACCTTCCTATCAAAACTCTGTCTCTACCAGACCATCTTCCCCAAACCATCTGGTTAAATATTTACCATTAAAAACATGCCTCGAGCTCAGAAACCTCTCCTATCCCTGATCAGTGGAAATTTTTATAAAACCTAATTGGAGTAAGATGGCTTTCTGTGCTTATGCTTTCATATAAACAGTCTGTTTCAAACAAAAGTGTGTGTATTAAAATATAGGGAAAAAAATACAAGTTAGCCATAGAGCTATCAAGCAACAGGGTAAACGTCTTCCCAAAATTTCTGTGTGTGTGTGTATGTGTGTGTGTGTGTGTGTAGATGTCTATTGGGGAATAGACCTTAGGGTAACACTGTGATGGTGTGATGTGTGTGTGTGTGTGTGTTGCAGGGTGATGACATGCTTCCATCTGTTAGAATAAATCAAAGAAGATAGAAGAGATTTTTTTCAGATGTAATTGAGCCCCCAGCTCCGTGATCCACATCTTTTCATTATTTATTATTATTCAAAGATTATCTTTTAATCGTTAAACATAATTTCCTTTCATTCATAAAGGAAATTGTGCTGACTGAACATGACTTTAAAGGTCTCAGATGAAAACCCTTCAAAGAAGATCAGGTTCTCCCTGAAAAGTCCTCCCCCTCACTCCCCTGCCATGGGGAAGGTGTCGACAATTTCTAGGACCTGAAATTCACCTTGCACCAACAGCCAACATGAAGTTGAGTTTTCAGTCTTACAGGGACAGGGAAACAAATTCAGCTCACATCTGAATGTGCTTGAGAGTCTGTTCTTCCCTTGGGCCAGGGGAGGGCTTGCCAGGCTGGGCATCATGCTTTTGCATGCAGTCCTCTGACTTGATCCCTGGGACAACATGGTCCCCCAAGCAATGTACCAGGAGCAGCCCCCACACCTCCAGATGAGGCCATCAAACAAGCAGCACGTTATTCTTCCCCAGTCAGAGATATTTTGCCAACAGAGTTTGGCCAAACTCTTAAGACACCCCTGCGCATAGGCCCAGCTAAGCTCTGCCCACATTCTTGGTTCATATGCCAGATAATGAATGTGTGCTGTTTTTAATCTGATGTGCTTCTAGCCATGTATTCTATAGCCATGAGTACCTTCCATGCTCACACAGCACCGAAAGAGAAAGCTGCCAGCGTCACTGCTTGGGAACTGGGCCAGGACTTCTAAACATGGAGTGAACAAATGCCCAAGGACCTGCCATCTTGAAAACAGTAGTGCTGGGCTGGAGAGAAAATACATGAGGTGAGGCACTTGTCTTGCATGTGGCTGACTCCAGTTAGATCCCTGACACTGATTGGTCCCGAAGCACAACCAGGAGTAGCCCCTAAGAAACACCAGATGTGGCCTAAAGACCCCTCCACAACACCCCTTCACACACACACACACACACACACACACACACACACTGTTGTGCCCAAGTTTCATATCTCCAGTTGCAGAGAGACCAAGTCCACATAAGATAATGCAAAAGCAAAGGAACTTTATTACTAGCCCAACCCAGCACTAGCCTTGAGCTAGGGCCCAAGTCTCATCCATAACAGTGGAGTCTTGACAAGGACCCAGACTCCAAATCACAAGCAATTTATATAGCATTCATAGTTTAGAAGCAATTTATATACTGTTCTATTTTTAGCATTGGCCCTATTACAATGGTGGCCAGCAATTAGGCAATGGTTAGCAACAGTTTCTAAGGAGGGTACAGTGACCTTTCATGAAGTTGAGACCCAAATGCCCAATTTCTTATCTTGGCAAATACTCAACTGGGAGTTTACCAGAAATTGCAACTCCTGCTCTGGGGAAATAGAAACTGAGGCCTAGCTGAGACTTCATGGCATCAGTTTCGCACTCACATTCCCCCCTTTATTTAAACTAAACTGAGGAATCTTCCTCAGTCACAGGTCATTGATGTATTGGTATTACTCTTTCAAAACCATGAACTGTACTGTATTTATTCTGCTCTCAACAAAGACCACTAGCTTGTTCAGGATGCAGGGACCCATGGTCAAGGGTAAACGCAAGAGCACTAGGGTCCCAGGTGGGATGGGATCCGGGTGACAAGCAGACTTTCCCAGTTCCCTTTCTATTTCAATATACCTATAGAACAATCTTTACCTTTAAACACAATTCAGGAGTACTGGAATCAGCAAGGTTAGGAGGTAAACAAGCAAGGGATTATGTACAAGCAAGCCAAGTACCAGTTGGGTCCCTGGTATTGGGGCTCTTCTAGCAGACCTGTGGTATAATCGCTAGAGACCACTCTATAGTTTTGGTTACAATAGGCTCAGTAGGTCCCTGAACAAACACCGTCCCAGTGTGGGTCATAACTAGCACACATCAAGGGGTAATTCTACCTGCCTCAGCATCAGAAAGTACCCAGTGCCAAAACTGGGGCATGTAAGGAGCTCACTTAGCAGCTGTCACTATGAAGATAATGAAACAGAGAATAACCCATGCCCTCCCCATGGTTCCTTTTAGTCACTTTCAACAGTCTTATCTTGAGGGGGTCATTTCCTGTTGTCCAGACACGCCACTGGTCAGTGTCGTTCTGTCCCCAATGGGGGAGGCAGCTTTTTGATTAAGTCCTCCTTCAGAGCAGTTGGTGTGGTCAGGATCATGCTACAAGGACCTCTCCTGATGCATATAGATGAGGAGTTCACTCTGGCAGTGTGCTCCAAGCCCTGCATGGAGCTGGGTCCTTTTTTTTTTCTTTTTGGGTCACACCTGGAAATGCCCAGGGGTTACTCCTGGCTCTGCACTCAGGAGTTACTCCTGGCGGTGCTCAGTGGATCATATGGGATGCTGGGAATCGAACCCGGGTCGGCTGTGTGCAAGGCAAATGCCCTACCCATTGTGCTATCTCTCCAGTCCTGGAACTGGGTCTTGATATCTGTAAAGTAATGGCTGGAGAAGAGAGAGATCATACATTCTGGTCTACACTTCCTTTTCAAGGCTAAGTTGGAATAGAGGCAGTCGACCCAAAAGAATTTCAAAGGGAATAGAGTTCCTCCATAAAGGATGTTTGCACTCAAAATAGGAAAACTGGGATTTTCAAGGAGAGCTTCCTTAATCTATCTATCCACATCATATTCCCCTAGAGATTTCACCACCTTAAATCCTTAAAGGGAAAATGGTCCAAGTTCCATCTTCTGGAGCTGTTTGTTTCCTGCTGACACAGGGACACTGGCCCTGACTGCACAAGGGGTGAAATCTCAGGCTACCTTAGTTTTTTGTTGCTGTTGTTGTTGTTGTTGTTGTTGTTGTTGTTTTTAATTTTTATTAGTGAAACAACATGAGGTACAGTTGTAGATTTACAAATTTTTGTGCTTGGGTTTCGATTATACAATGATCAAATATCCATCCCTCCACCAGTGCCCATTTTCCACCACCACGGATCCCAGTATCCCTCCCACCCCCCATTCCCCCCATCCCACCCTGCCTCTGTGACAGGGCATTCCCTTTGTTCTCTCTCTCCTTTTGGGTGTTGTTTTTAATGAGCCCCAGGCAGTGAATTTGAATGATCCGATCAGTTAGATCAAGAAATGCTACTTTGAAATGACCAGACCTTGAAAACAGAAAAATAAATGACAAATGCTAAAATGCTAATGGCATAGGAAGCACAGTCCTAAGTTACTTCCTTCTTACTACCCTGTACATTCCTTTCACTAATATTTCACTGCATTAGTCCAGGTGTCAGTAATTTTCAACTTCCCTTTAGAAACCTTGTTCCAGTGCCCAGTCTTCCTCTTTTACAGAGTGTTCTGGCTTAGAGAAAATATTCTTGAATGGGGTATTAATCCCGTGATGGAACAAGAATTGAGAGCTGTTAAAAATCTCTGTTCTCTCTATATGTATTAACGAAGAATGAATACTTAGAACCAGTTTAGATGTCCACTCTCAGTACTTTAGCCAATTGACAGGCTGGGGGAAAGCAATTGATCCTGCCCTTTGGGCTAAGGTCTTCCCTGGTAAAGCTCTGGCTTCTGCTTTCCTGGCCAGACTGGTGACAACATGTTCAACATTGAATTTCTTTATAGATTGGACAGCTTACTTATAAATTACCTACTTATTCAATCACCTTTGTAGAACTAGAATCTAATTCTTATTAAAAAAAAAGTTACAGAAACATGGTATTCTCTCCTCCCTCATTTTAAATTTGCCAGACGGCTTAACAAACCTGGCTTGTTCTTTTGAACAAACACAGCAAGACTGGAGAACTCCCCATTTGGGGTACACCATTACTTATTGAGAAGTCCTGGGGCTTGGTCAAAGACAGAGCAGGAGACATGCCGATGATGGAGTTTAATGTTTTACATCACATCAGGGGCTGGAGCGATAGTACAGCGGATAGGGCAGTTGCCTTGCATGCAGCCAACATGGTCAATCTGAGTTCAATTCCTGTGCCCCTCTCGGAGAGCCCGGCAAGCTACCGAGAGTATCTCGACCACACGGCAAAGTCTGGCAAAGTCTGACGTATTCGATATGCCAAACACAGTAACAAGTGTCACAATGGAGATGTTACTGGGCATACTCAAGCAAATCGATGAGCAACGGGAGGACAGTGATAGTGACAGTGCCCTCATGTCAGGGCTGCCCCAGGCTCAACCATAAGATGTGAAGATCAGAACAAACTAGAGCCTTCAGGTTGAACTGGATGTGGTCTCTGGCCTCTCGCCCCCTGTAGGAGTGTCCTGGCAGTCAAGAGTCTATCCCATCCCTTATTCAGGGCTGGGAGAGATCTCAGCCTCCAGTTTTTGATACTGAGGGAGGGGCCCAGGCTGAGTCAGTCATTGCAGATTTTCAGCTTCCTCATTTCATAGACGATGTCCAGTCCTTCCTTGAGCCGGCCTGCCTTTAGGGTCTCCCTGAGGTTTGTAGGGTACTTGAAATAGCAACTGTTAAATACTTGCTCCTGCCATTTAGACCAATCTCCTGACTCCCTGGGAGAGGGCTTTTGGGGTCCCATAGTGGTTTTCCTGTCTGCACCAGGGATAGACCCTATTGCAGAGAGGAAAGACTTTTGTCTTAATGCTTCATGGCACTAAGGTGAGAAAAGCAAACATCCCAACCTTACTCATTTAGTTCCATGTTGAAAACCTTGATTTCCAGTTATTTAAGAACACTGTAACAGGAGTCTGGATACTAGAACAAGTCTGCAGAGATAATTTAAAGAATTTCTTATAACAGTATAGTTTGCTCACAGGTTTTATTTTTTCTTTAAACACAATCTCAAACCTACACACACGTTTCTTCACATACTCAAGCCTTTTACACATTCCTTTATGTTCATTTTATCCTGTTCCTCAAAACCAGTTTCACTTTAACAGGATTCCTTTCCCTTTTTTTTAATCATCCTTTTTACTTAAAATACACACTTATATTCCCTTCTTATAGTCATATCTCACAAGTTTCAACCTCCTTATTTTACTAGACTTAGTATAGCTTGATCTACCAAGAAATTTGGAAAGAAGTTGCAAATCAGTATCTCATTTTATCATGACTAAACTATACTGTGCAGTACTCTTTCAAAAGCATTGTGTCAGTCTTTTTAGATATTCAGAAGGTTTACAGTGCTCACAATTAAAGATATTATAACATATATCTACTTGGCAAAAATTCACTTTACATTAGAAACTTTACCTTTAGAATTCCAATTTCTAGGGAAACAGATTAAAACACAGAAAACGGGATAGTTATTTCTCATATGGGCATCTCTCACAGTTGCTAGGGCCTCATTCACACTTTCTCATTTTCAGAAACCACTAATGCCAAATGGACTGCCTGTAGCTGCTTAAATTTTAAAAATGACTTTTTTTTCTTCAGTAAAAGAAAGCTGGTCTGGAGCCTCAGCAAGAAAGGCCAATATCTTTAACTTTTATCAAGGCACAATTCTGTGGTTTCGGTAGCTCCTAAAATTTAGGTTACCAACAATCTCAGAAATCAAATAAAACACTGGTAGATTATGAATTTTGAAACTCATTTTCACTTTAAAAACTCACATTTTAACCCATTACTCTTTAAACTTGTTTTCATGTACCACATTAATTTCAACTCACATTCTAATAATCCAATGCAAATACAAATATATATATCCAACATACCAGCATAAGAAAACCCTCAAACCATCAATTTTATGAGACGTAAGAACACCTTCTTTGGCTTAATGATAAAGTTCTCAATTATCTCAAATCATAAAATTCTTACACCAGATACTTTAACACTCTCAGAGAGCCTGACACTCTTGGAAAGCCCTGCAAGCTACTAAGAGTGTCCCACCCACATGGCAGAGCCTAGCAAGCTCCCCGTGGCGTATTCGATATGCCAAAAACAGTAACAATAGTGGGTCTCATTCCCCTGACCCTGAAAGAACCTCCAATATAATGCCGTTGGGAAGGACTAGTAAGGAGAGGCTGCTAAAATCTCAGGGCTGGGACGAATCGAGATGTTACTGGCACCTGCTCAAGCAATTCAATGAACAACGAGATAACAGTGATGCAATGACACAGTGATACTTTAACAATTTCACAATTCAAACATGCTTTCAGACACAGAAAGAGACAGTTGGTACTCACTCAAGTTTTAAATAGCAGTATTAGAAAACAGTTGAACTGCCAATGTTTATGAAAGTATGAGAAAACTTTGTTTTGAAGTAGTCTTTTTTTTTTAATCTTTGCACTATGTCACAAAGCTCTTATTTTCAAACAGGCAGGGGTCTCTCAACCAGTTCCTGCTAGACCAGGATATAAGGGATCTGGTCCAGGTGTCCTCCCAGTCCTGGAAAGAAAACTTTACCTTTCACTTTTCAGAATGGTCCCCAGATCAAAAGTACCTTTTGCTAGCCAGCTAATGTTGAAGGCTGGCCATTCTGCAGAACAAAGAGTTATCAGTTTACCTCTCTTTACCAATACCGAGATACTGCTGCCCCTGGACCTGAAATAGCTGAAATGATCAGTCACAAGGAATAGTGAGGTCCACTGATTCTGACCTATGACTAGATAGTGAATTGGGAGGCCAAAGACATAAAAACTCACTAGAAACGGGAGAAATAACAGAACAAGAATAGACACTCAGACAACAGATGTATAGTGGCCGTAAAAGACTAAACAATGCACACCCTTGACTCAGATTCTGATACCAAAAAAATCTCCTTATCAAACAGTGTCCACCATTCTCGGGATGTCCCAGGAGTAGTGGGGGACATCTCCCACACTACTGACCAGCGACCCTCCGGCGCATCTGCCTAGGTCCTCTGCCGGTCTTCCAGATGGAGCCCTTCCATGCTGTTTTTCTATAGAAGAAAGATCTGGCTCAGTTCGGTCTTGGTCCAATTTTCCAAAACCAGAAAAACCTGGATAAAGTTCCTATGTCATATGTGGAGGGATCTCAACACACCAGACTTTGTGCCCGAGTTTCAGATCCCTAATTGTGGAGAGACCAGGTCCACACACGATAATGCAAAAGCAAAGGAACTTTATTACTAAGTCCGAGCCAATGCTAGCCTGAGCTAGGGTCCAGGTTTCATCCAACACAGTAGAGTCTTAACAAGGACCCCGATTCCAAATCACAAGCAGTTTATATGGGGTTCTGAGTTAAGAGGCAATTTATATACTGGTCTATTTTTAGCATTGGTCCTATTACAGTGATGGTCAGCAATTAGACTATGGTTAGCAACAGTTTCTAAGGAGAGTACAGTGACCCTCAATGACCGGCCAGACCCAACTGCCCAGTTTCTCATCTTGGCAAATTATTCAACTGGGAGTTTACCAGAAACTACAAGTCCTGAAATTGAGGCCTAGTTGAGACTTTGTGGCATCAGTTTTACCCTCACAATACACACACACACACACACACACACACACACACACACGCACACACACGACCATGTAAAGTATGAGGACTCAAAACTCAGAATCAAACCAAGGGCCTAATCAACTCTAATGGCTATAGTCTCTATTATCCTGGTATCTCTCAACTGGAATCTTAAAATGCTCTTATAAAACTGGTTCAGGAATTTTTGCTATTAGATAAGAAAAGTAAGACCAACAGGAAAAAAAAGATCTTCTTTTTAATATAAAGTGAACTCTGTCCTAAAACCAAAAACTCTTTAAGACACTAATTTAAAAGCAAACAAACAGTGGGGCTGGAGCGATAGTACAGTGGGTGGGCATTTGCCTTGCACATGGCCAATCTGGGTTTGATCCCCAGCATCCCATATGACCCTCCGAGCACCACAGAAGTAATTCCAGAGTACAGAGCTAGAAGTAACTCCTGTGCATCAGAGTAACTCCTTTGCATCTCCAGGTGTGATCCAAAAAGCAAAAAATAAAATTAAAACACTCTCAGATAAATAAATAAATAAATAAATAAAAGCAAAAAAAATGAAATTACAGTGCTTCTTGGTGAATTTTTTGTAGATGAAATTAATTGTATGGCATTGTTGGATAAAGATTTTAAAATATACCAATGAATAGCATTTATTTGGAGGAGGTGACTACCCAGTGGTGCCCAGGGACCATTAAGGTGACACCTACAGGTACCTAGGAGGTTTTGAAGTACCAAAGATCAAACCCAGAGACCTAGACAAGTCAGGTATGTACTATATAACCTTTTGAGATATCTCCCTGGTCCAAAGGAATGGCATCTATTAAAAGTCAAAATAAAAAATTTCTTTTCACTGTGTAATATGAAAATATATCCCAAGTAAAATTCGAACATCAAATTGGGAATAGAAATCTTTAAAATCCAATGTCATGAATCACTGTCACTGTCACTGTCCTCCCATTGTTCATCAATTTGCTCGAGTGGGCCCAGTAACGTCTCCATCGTGAGACTTGTTACTGTGTTTGGCATATCGAATACATCACGGGTAGCTTGCCAGGCTCTCCAAGAGGGGCGGAGGAATCGAACTCCGGTCAGCCATGTTGGCTGCATGCAAGGCAAACGCCCTACCCGCTGTGCTATCGCTCCAGCCCAATGTCATGAATCAGTTCTACCTATTTGTAAATTGGTACATCTGAAAATTGGTCTGAGAAATTCACTCAAGGTGGAGGAGAACTGCACAGGCAGGTAGAAGAGCAGGAGAATTCCCAAGGTCCATAGGTGAACCCTGAGTCTGGAGTACCCAGGAGGAAGGAGGGAGATCAAGGGAAATTAACAATAGCTAAGAGTTTTCCAGAATTGAGTATATATCTGCAGATCTTTATATGGAATTGGTGGCTGGTGATTTCCGGACAGAACAAACTAGAATAATGTTTGAGTGCAGAACCAGCAGTGACCCCTGAGAACCACCTGGTATGCCCCCAAAATAAAAAAAAATGGAATTGTAAGTTTAATTCTTAAATATGATCAAAGTGAACAATCAACCAGAGGAGATATTGCACAGATTTCAGTTTCAGACTCCACTCCAGAGCTACCAAATGAAAAACAAATACATAACTGTGTATTTCAGAAAAATTCCCCCCCCTTTTTAAAAAATATATTTTATTTTCATAAAAGTAGTTCACAATAGTTCATTACAGATAATATCCAAACACCAATCCCACCACCGAGCACCTTCCCACTACAATAAGAGGGAAGTGTGTGAAGGTTGTTGTATTTCATTCTGGAGCCATTTAAGCCCGAATATAAGAAAATACAAGCTAGTATGTTAAAACCAAATAAATGTGTGCTACTTTTGGTACATAAGGATTAGAGTATAAGTGGTCACAGGGCTGCGAATATGATCAAGTGTTCTAGGAAATTCTGCAGCACTCTCTCCTGGGAGCTTTAGTATATAGTGTCTGGGTCTTGGCCGTTGATGAGATTACATGGTGCTGGGGGCAGTTTGTGGGTGTGACTGCCAAGCTACTGAAAAACTGGGGAGCTGGGGTGACGAGGCCCAGATCTGATCCGAGCGGTCTTGGAGATCTTAGTGTTGGGTTCCCGCAAACTTGGGTCTTTCTGCTGGCTCCCTCTTGAGTGAGGTTCGTTCGAGTTTGTGGAGAGTGGCTTTGAGCATGGCTGTAGCTGTGTTCTGGAGGTTTTCAGCTCCTGAGGTTCTGCTTGGGGCAGGGAGGGAAACTCAACCTGCCCCCCTCCAAGGTGCCCAGGTGAAGACAGCCTGTCACGGGGTCAGGGCATTCTTCAGGGCTCTCTTAAAACTTCCCTTTTTATTTTCCCAACTCAATCTAATCATGAAAGGAAACAAAAAACTGCAGCAGTAGCATATAGCCTTTGATAGAGGGTCATTCAGTATAACACCTGGACAGTATTTCTCAAAACTCTGTTGTTTAGAAATATCTTGGAGGTCAGAGAGACAGTATATAGGGGTTAAGTCACTTGACTTGAATGAAGCTAATCCTGTGAATCCAGCACCACGTATGGTCCCCTGAGTACTGGCAAGAATGATCTCTGAGCACAGAACTAGGAGTAAGCCCTGAGCACTGTCAGATGTGGCCCAACCATCCCCCATCCCCAAAGGAAAGAAAAATCTAAGAAGAAAATACAGCACAGTGAATCTAAGAAAACTAATTGTAATGTGTGCTGGCTTAGATCCTGGAATAGTAGAAGGACATTAGATTTAAAACTAAGACAAAACAAAGCATGGGCTTTAAATAATAATCACAAATTAGTATTGGTACATTGCAATCAACGTACCTTATTATTTTTGCAGTGCTGGGATCAAACCTAGGGTTCATGCAAGGAAGTGTTCTACCCTCAGCTTCATTCCTGACTCCAGAGCACCATTTAAGTGTGAGCTATTGATGAAGGGAAATTGATGCAAGGTACATGGGACCTCTCTATATCGTTTTAGCAAGTTTCTCTAAAGCTAAATCTTACCAATTAAAAAAATTAAAAAATAATTTTTAATTTTATCTTGGTCATCTGCCAGAGTGCAACTATCCCGTGTTGTCAAGGAGAAAACTGAGGAACTTTGTCAGTGTTTTCCTAGCTGAAGTAATTTCTAATAGATCAATTGTGAAATGATTGTCGAGAATTGTGATTACAAATTGTTTTGACATATTTTGGAATAATTCTAATTTATGTTCTGTAGTTAGAACTGAATGATAACAGTAAGCAATTGTAATTCAATGTCAAGAAGTGCTTATTTTAAAATAAGCTTAAAATAGTAATAAGAAGTGGAGTTTGGATTGCAAAAGCTGACTTTGTTAATACTAATTGGGATGCAAGAATAAAATTTGATGCAAGAATACTTTTTCTGCACTATTTCAGCGTTCAATCAGTATATCAAAAGTTAACGAGAAGCAGGCATTTTGTTTCTTTGTTGGATGTGGTTTGGTTTTTGAGGCATTCCCAGAGATACTTGGGGAGTACACCCAGTGCTCAGGGGTCACTACTGGTGCTGGTCAGGAGCCAAGGGGGTGCTAGGGATTGTACCTAGGCTCCTCAGTGGAAAGCATGCCCTCTAGTTCGTTGAGAGTTTGTTCTTGTGCTACCCCAGCAGTGCTTAGGGCTTACTCCTGACTCTGTGCTCAGAGATCATTCCTGGCAGTGCTCAGGGAATTCTAAGTAGTGCTGGGGATCAAATTCATGTTAACTACATGCAAAGCAAGTGCCTTACCTGCTAGACTATCTCTGGATCCTGAAGATCATTCTAAAAAGACTGGGAAATTCATTCTTCTTCTTTTCTCCCTTTGCCACCTTCCTCTAAGGTTTTTCCTCAAGGCTTCTGCATTTCTCCTGCATCTCTTCTGCATTTCTGCTGGCTTCTAGAAGAGATTCAATTCTACACCAATTGGTCCTACTTATCAGCATGCAGTGTTATCAAAACTGATTATGATTCTCTTTTTTTTGCAAAGTGCCTTCCCTTGATTAAACTACCCTATGAAGGGAATGGTCTCTAGGGAAAGGAACCTTGGAATTCTACTCTTGCACAGTCATTTATGGCTTGTCTGGATATTTGAATACAACGCACAGCTAAGTTGATGTCTCGGCAATCTAGTTTGCAAAGTGGCAAAGGGATTACTACTTTACAGAGTAAAGTACATTTAATTTAAAAATTAAATGAGGTAGCACATAGAATAATTTTCTACAACCTGATATTAAATAGAAATCGCCAAATGTCATTTCCAGAAATGCTTTTCACTTTCCACACCCTAAACTAAGTGGCAAATACTGCATTCCCTTCATTTATTTTCATTAGTGAAATCCTTCTTTCCTAGATTAAGCCATGATGCCATTAGCTTGCTTATAGCAACTCTGCTGATGCTAATATAGATCTCAACATGTTGTTGCTAAGTTGTAAGTGTAGCCAGAGAGGTAGTAACCTGTGTAAAGCACTTGTCTGCCCGCGGCCAACCCAGGCTCCATCTTCTGCATTCCCTGTGGTCGCCAAACACTGCCAGGAGTGACACCTGAGCATCACCAGGTGTGCCCCCCAAAAATAAAAAATAAAGTTGTAAGTGTAATTCTTAAATACGATAAAAGTGAAATCAGCTACCTCTGAAACTTGATTTTCTCTTTCTTTCTGGGAAGCAGCTTCCTTGGATGCTGTTCCCACAGACTCTTGTGCCATAATAGAATAAAAGAAAAGGTAATTGCAGTGTGATCCCAGTCAGATCATAACATTGCCATCCAACTGCGCTAAGATTTCATTCTGGAAGTTTCCAGTTGGTGAGCTGGTCTTCTGAAACTTTTATAGTCATTCTCAACATTTCTCTCTTTCAAAGATTTGGTGATTTGGAGTTCAAGCTAAGGTACTTAAAAAAATAATTTGGGGGAGCCTGAGAAATAGTATAGTAGATAAAGCACCTACTTGCCTTGCATGCAACTGATCTGGTCTATTCCAGACACCACATAGGGCCCTCCCAGCCCTGCCAGGAGTAATCCCTGAGCACAGAGCCAGGACTAAGCCCTGAGCACTAGCATCACTGATGTAGCCAAAAAACAAAAACCACAAAAAATATTTTTAATTGCTGATTGTTAATAAACATTTGCTACCTATGATCCATGCATGGCATGTTATGAATTCTCAAGTCTTGTTTATATTCTTGGAAATCCACATTCGTTGTGTTTCCATATCACACTAAAAAAGAGATAAGTTCCCAAAGTTTTCATAAATATATTAGATTCCAAATATTTACTGCATTCTTCCCTTATAAACATCTACTGAGTCCCTTCTCTTTTAATAATGTTAGTAAGGTATTCGCCTTTTCAATCACAAAGTCCTTGAGTAACTCTTACTCTTGGTTTATTTTATATGGGAAAGGGAATAGAATAGGGAAGAGAAGGGATACAGGAAAGAGAAAATCATCGTCTTAAATATGTGGTCCAATATAAAATCTATATGATATTTTTGAAGGTCTGGAGAGATAGTTTGGTAGATAAGGCACTTGACTTGCATGAGCTATTCCCCGCTTAACTCCCAGCACTGCATATGGTCACCTGAGCTCTGCCAGGAGTGATCCCTGAGTACAAACAAGGAGTGATCCCTGAGTACAGAGTACTGCTAGATGTGGCCCCAAACCAACCAAACAAGCACAAAATGTGTGTATGTATATATACACATACACATATATTATATATCTTCTAAGTAAAATTCCAGATTTTTAAATTTAGCCTTTAGTATACAATAGGCAGTTGATAACTGCAGTTTGATAATTGAGTATTTACATTTATCTTAAATACTAGACCAAAAATCTCCTGCTCCCACACCAGGCTGTCTTCATGGGGCCCTTTGGATGGGGGGCAGGTTGAGTCTCCCTCCTTGAGTTCTGCCCGAAGCAGAACCCCGGCAGCCAGAAACCTCCAGAACCCAGCTACAGCCATGCTCAAGGCCACTCTCCACATGCTCTGATGAGCCTCACGCACGAAGGAACTGGCAGACAAACCCAGGTATGTGGGACCCGTGGCTGAGAGCTCCAAGCCTTCTTGGATTTGGACTGGGCCTCCTCCACCCAGGTCCCCAGTGTTCCAGTAGCTTGGCAGTCACACCCACAACCAACCCCAGCCACATCTAGCAGTAATCTCATCAATGGTCAAGATCCAGAGACTATAAAACACAGCTCCTGGAAGAGAGTGACACAGCATTTCCTGGAGTGCCTCCATCCATCTCAGGAGCCTGGCAAGCTACCAAAAGTATCCAGCCAGCATGGCAGAGCCTGGCAAGCTACCCGTGGCAAACTTGATATGCCAAAAAAGTAACAACAACAGGCCTCATTCCTCTGACTCTGAAAGAACATCCAATATGGTACCTTTGGGAAGGACGAGTAAGGAGGGGCTGCTAAAATCTCATGACTAGGATGAATGGAGACATTACCGGCACCTGCTTAAGTAAATTGATGAACAATGGAATGACAGTGATACAGTGATACAATGGTACTAGACTAAAGTACACTTGATTGGAAATGGTAAGTTTTAAATTATGGCTTTTTGATTATTATTGGTAGTAAATTTAATACCCTACTGGCAGAGAATTTGGAGACAGCTTCTAAACAGACTGCATAAGTGTATCAAAATATAACCTATATTTTTGCCTATTCTCATGTTCAGTGATACATTTTTCAGAGATGTTACATAATATAGAATGATCACCTAGGTTTGTAGAAGAACAATAAATTAAACAGACACAGGATTATACATCAAACCATGAATTTGACCTACACATCCACTAAAATTACCAAATAATCAAAGTAGTCAGCACAACCTTCAAGATTTAAGCATATTATTCTCCTCTGTAATTTCTTAATTACTAACATAAACAATTAGAAAAACCACTAAGTCATTTAGAATTTAGGTGTCTCATTATAAGTTCTATCAATACTATTAATGGAAATTACACTGAAATGTAAACAGCATAGTTTGCCCAGTAAAACCATGGCTCATTTTAATTGAACTATATGTGCAAGAAAGCAAACTAGTCCACAAAGAAAGGGATAAATTAATATCTATGCATGTTTTTCCCATTGAAAAGGCATTTCTATCTTTCATGCTACATAAAAATAGAAATATATTTAAATAGTGATAGATAAACACAATTTAATCTGGATTTTTGAAAGTATAACTGATAAAGTATCTTGGCAGATTGTGACAATTTTATTTTTATTTTTTCCAGTCCCTTAGTGTACTTCTTTATTATTATTATTATTATTATTATTATTTATTAGTGAAACACCATGAGGTACAGTTGTAGACTTACAAACTTTCATGCTTGGGTTTCAGTTATATAATGATTAAGTACCCATCCCTTCACCAGTGGCCATTCTCCACCACCAATGAACCCAGCAGCCCTCCCACCCCTCTACCCCATCCCCTCTCAGCCTGCCCATCCTCTGTGGCAGGGCATTCTCTTTTGCTCTCTCTTTCCTTTAGGGTGTTGTGGTTTGCAATAGAGGTACTGAGTGGCCATCATGTTCAGTCTACTTTCAACACATATTTCACATTCCAAGAAAATCCTCCAAACACCATTTAGTTGGTGTTCCTTTCTTTATCTAAGCTGCCTTTCACCCCCAGCATCTGCTGCTGTCTTCCAAACTGTGGAGAAGACCTCCTGGTACTTTATCTTAGCAATTCTTGTGTTTGTGTAGTAGTGTTTTGTAGTTTTCCTTGTAGAGGTCCTTTACCTCCTTAGTTAGGCTGATTCCGAAGTACTTGATTTTCTGGAGCATGATTGTGCTTTTTTCATGTCTCTTTCCTCTGTCTCATTATTTGTGTATAGGAAGACCATGAATTTTTGGGTATTGATTTTATAGCCTGTGACTTTACTGTACAAGTCTATTGTTTCTAGGAGCTTCTTGTAGAGGCTTTAGAATTTTCTAGATATAGTATCATATCATCTGTAAATACTGAGAGCTTAATTTTTTCCTTTCCTATATGGATGCTCTTAATATCTTTTTCTTGCCTAACCGCTATTGCAACTATTTCCAGTACTATATTGAACAGAAGTGGTGAGAGTGGGCATCCTTGTCTTGTCCCTGATCTTAGAGGGAAGGTCCTTAGTTTTTCCCCATTGACGATAATGCTTGCCATAGGTTTGCCATAAATGGCAATCTTGGGGAAAGTTTCTTTAAAGCCCATTTTGGTAAGAGTTTTCATCATAAACAGTTGTTGGATCTTGTCAAATTCTTTCTCTGCATCTATTGATATGATCATATGGTTGTTATCTTTACTTTGTTGATATGATGGATTATGTTGGTTGATTTCCGAATGTTAAACCACCCTTGCATCCCCGGGATGAATCCCACTTGGTCATGGTGTATGACCTTTTTGATGAATTGTTGGATTCTATTTGCTACTATTTTCTTGAGGGTCTTCGCATCAGTGTTCCTCAGAGATATTGGTCGTAATTTTCTTTGTTAGTGGTGTCTTTGTTTACTTTTGGTATTAGGGAAATATGCGCCTCATAGAAACTGTTTGGGAGAGTTCTGGTTTTTTCAATTTTCTGGAAGAGCTTGAGGAGAACTGGCAGCAGGTCTTCTTTAAATGTTTGGAAGAATTTGCTAGTGAATCTGTCTGGGCCTGGTCTTTTGTTTTGGGGAAGACTTATGGTTTCAATTTCCTTGATATTAGTGGGTCTATTCAGGTATTCCAAGTCTTCTTGGTTCAGTATTGAGAGATTATAGGAATCTGGGAATTTATCCATTTCTTCTAGGTTTCCCTTGTTTTGTGGCATAGAGACTCTCAAAGTAGTCTCTGAGATCTTTTGAATTTCACTGGTTTCTGTTGTGATGTCCTCTTTTTCATTTCTGATTCAGCTTATTAGGGTTTTCTCTCTCTCTTTCTTTGTGAGTCTTGCTAGTGGTTTATCAATCTTGTTTATTTTTTCAAAGAACCAGCTCTTGGTTTCATTCACCTTTTGGATTGTTTTTTGGGTTTCCATGTCATTAATTTCTGCTCTGTTTTATCATTTCTTTCCTTCAGCCGGGTTTGGGTTCCTTTTGTTGGTCTTTTTCTAAAATCTTGAGCTGTGAAGTCAAGTTGTCTATGTAGGTCCTTTCTTTCTTCCTGAGGAATGTTTGTAAAGCTATAAAATTTCCTCTTAATATGGCTTTAGCCGTGTCCCATAGGTTCTGGTAGCTTGTATCTTCATTCTCATTTGTTTCCAGGTATCTTCCTTTACTTCCTTCCTGACCCACTCATTGTTCAACATTGAATTGTTTAATTTCCAGGTGTTTGATTTGGTTCTCCACATCTGTGTGTGATTCGCTTTTATCTTCAGCGCATTATGATCTGAAAAGATAGTTGACATAATTTCTATCTTCCTGCTTCTATTGAAGTATGTTTTGTGATCCAGAACATGGTCTATTTTAGAAAATGTTCCATGTGCACTGGAAAAGAATGTGTATTCTTTCTTTTGGAGGTGTAAAACCCTGTATAGGTCTGTTAGCCATCTCTCTTCTATCTCTTCCTTCAAAGCCAGTGTTTCCTTGCTGAGTTTTGTTTTTGTTGGTCTATCCAGTGGTGATAAGGTGATGTTGAAGTCTCCAACTACTATTGTATTGCTATCAATGTCTTCCTTAAAACCTGTTAGCAGTTGTTTTAAGTGTTTAGCTGGTCCCTCATTAGGTGCATATACATTTAAGAGTGTGATTTCTTCCTGTTGTACATATCCTTTGATAAATAGAAAATGGCCTTCGCTGTTCCTTTTAATCTTTTTCAACCTGAAATCTATATTGTTGGATACTAGTATGACCACCCCCCGCTTTTTTGAGGGAGTTGTTTGCTTTCAGGATTTTTTTTCCATCCTTTAACTTTGAGTCTGTGTTTGCTCTGACTGTTCAGATGAGTTTCTTGTAGGCAGCAGAATGTTGGTTTCAATTTCTGGATCAATTTTGACACTCTGTGTCTCTTGATTGGTGCATTTAGATCATTGACATTGAGAGACATCATTGTTATGAAGTTTTGTGCCATCTTTCTGTAAGGGTTTGTTGTGCTTCTGGGTGTTTTCCTTCTTGAATTACAGGAACCCTTTTAGTCCTTCTTTTAGGTTTGGTTTTGGGTCTACGAAGTTCCTGAGTTGTTGTTTATCTATAAAATGTTATATTGTACCATTTGGATGGATAAAGTATTCTTGGTGATGTGTTCATTTCATTGAGTTTTTTCCACTATATCCACCATTGCCTTCGAACTTGGAGGGTTTCCTCTGATAGGTCTGCTGTAAATCTAAGGGGTGCTTCTTTTTTTAATTTAATTTTATTTATTTTATTTTATTTTTTAACAGTTTTTTTATTAGTGAAACACCATGAGGTACACTTATAGACTTCTAAATTTTTGTGCTTGGGTTTCAGTTACACAATGATCAAACCCATCCCTCCACCAGTGCCCATCCTCCCCCACCACGGGTCCCAGCATCCCTCCCACCCACCCCCCGTCCCACCCTGCCTCTGTGGCAGGGCATTCCCCCTTGTTCTCTCTCTCTTCTTTTGGGTACTGTGTTTTGCAAGAGAGGCATTGAGTGGCAATCATGTTTGGTCTATAGACTACTTTTAGCATGTCTCTCCCACCCTGGGAGGGTCTTCACAACACCCTTTATTTGGTACTCTCTTCTCTATCTGAGCTTCCTTTTCACCTACACATGTGGCTGGCCTTCAAGTCATGGAGCAAAATTCTTGGTACTAATCTCAGCCATTCCTGGGTGTTAGTCTCCCGTTTTGTTGCTTTATGTTCCCCAGATGAATGCAATCTTTCTGTGTCTATCCCACTCTTTCTGACTCATTTCGCTTAACATGATACTTTCGATGTAGTACCACTTGTATGTAAATTTCATAACTTCATCGTTTCTAACAGCCACATAGTACTCCATTGTGCAAATGTACCAAAGTTTCTTTAACCAGTCATCTATTCTCGGGCACACAGGTTTTTTTTCCAGATTCTGGCTATTGTAAAGAGTGCTGCAATGAACAAACAATTGCAGATGTCACTTCAATTATACCTTTTTGCCTCTCTGGGATATATTCCCAGGAGTGCTATAGCTGGGTCAAATGGGAGATCAAATTCTAATTTTTTGAGAATCGTCCACACTGTTTTCCAAAAGGGTTGGACCAGCCTGCATTCCCACCAGCAGTGAAGGAGGGTCCCTTTCTTGCCACATCCGCACCAGCACCAGTTGCTTTTGTTCTTGTGGATGTGGGCCAGTCTCTGTGGTGTGAAATGATATCTCATTGTTGTTTTGATCTGCATCTCTCTGATGATTAGTGATGTAGAGCATTTTCTCATGTGCCTTTTTGCCATTCGGATTTCTTCTTTGCGAAAGTTTCTGTTCATTTCTTCGCCCCATTTTTTGATGGGGTTGGGTGATTTCTTCTTGTGGAGTTCAACCAGTACCTTGTATATCCTTGATATCAACCCCTTGTCGGATGTGTATTTCGTGAATATTCTTTCCCATTCTGTAGGCTCTTTGTATTTTGGTCACTGTTTCTTTTGAGGTGCAGAAGCTTCTTAGTTTAAGATAGTCCCATTTGTCTATCTCTGTTTTCACTTGCTCGGCCAGTGGCGTGACATCTTTGAAGACACCATTAACTTCAATATCATGGAGAGTTTTGCCAACTTTGTCTTCAATAAACATTATGGATTCTGGTCTGATGTTGAGGTCATAAATCCATTTCGATCTTACTTTTGTGCATGGTGTTAGGCAGAGATCTGAGCCCACTTTTTTGCATGTAGCCATCCAGTTTTGCCAGCACAATTTATTAAAGAGGCTTTCCATGCTCCATTTCATTTTTCTTGCCCCCTTATCGAAGATTAGATGATTATATGTTTGGGAGGAGATGTCAGTATATTCAACTCTGTTCCATTGGTCTGCAGCTCTGCCTTTGTTCCAGTACCATGCTGTTTTGATTATTACAGCTTTGTAGTAGAGCTTGAAGTTAGTTAGGTTGATTCCTCCCATTTTCTTTTTCCCAAGAATTGCTTTAGCTATTCGTGAGGGCTTATTGTTCCATATAAATTTCAGGAGTGTTTGCTCCATTTCTTTGAAGAATGTCATGGGTATCCTTGTAGGGATTGCATTGAATTTGTACAGTGCCTTGGGAAGTATTGCCATTTTCACAATGTTGATTCTCCCCATCCATGAACAGGGGATATTTTTCCATTTCCTCGTGTCCTCTTTTAGTTCATGAAGTAGCGTTTTGTAGTTTTCTTTGTACAGGTCCTTTACTTCCTTAGTTAAGCTGATTTCCAGGTACTTGATTTTCTGGGGCACAATTGTGAATGGGATTGTTTTCTTCATGTCACTTTCTTCTCTTTCACTATTTGTGTATAGGAAAGTCATGGATTTTGGGGTATTGATTTTATAGCCTGCCACTTTGCTATACAAACCTATTGTTTCTAGGAGTTTCTTGGTAGAGGTTTTAGGGTTCTCTAAGTATAGTATCATATCATCTGCGAATAGTGAGAGCTTGATTTCTTCCTTTCCTACCTGTATGCCCTTAATATCTTTTTCTTGCCTAATCGCTATTGCAAATACTTCCAGTACTGTATTGAACAGCAGTGGAGAGAGTGGGCATCCTTGTCTCGTCCCTGACCTTACGGGGAAGGCTCTCAGTTTTTCTCCATTGAGGATGATGTTTGCTGTAGGTTTGTGGTAGATGGCTTTAACTATATTGAGGAAAGTCCTCTCTATCCCCATTTTGGCAAGGGTTTTCATCATGAATGGGTGCTGGATCTTGTCAAATGCTTTCTCTGTATCTATTGATATGATCATATGATTTTTATTTTTTCTTTTGTTGATATGATGGGTTATGTTGATTTATTTCCGAATGTTGAACCATCCTTGCATCCCTGGGATGAATCCCACTTGGTCATGATGTATGAACTTTTTGATGAGTTGTTGAATTCTATTGGCTAGTATTTTGTTGAGAATCTTCGCATCCGTGTTCATCAGGGATATTGGCCTGTAGTTTTCTTTTCTTGTGGTGTCTTTGTTTCCTTTTGGTATTAGAGAGATATGGGTTTCATAGAAACTGTTTGGGAGAGTTTCTGTTTTTTCAGTTTCCTGGAAAAGCTTGAGAAGAACTGACAATAGGTCCTCTTTAAATGTTTGGAAAAATTCGCTAGTAAATCCATCTGAACCTGGGCTTTTGTTTTTGGGAAGACTTGAATTTCTTTAGTTTCTGTTGTGATATCCCCATTCTTATTTCTGATTCGATTTATTAAGGCTCTCTCTCTCTGTTTCTTTGTGAGTGTTGCTAGTGATTTATTTATCTTGTTTATTTTCTCGAAGAACCAGCTCTTGGTTTCATTGATCTTTTGGATTGTTTCTTTGTTTTCCATGTCATTAATTTCTGCTCCAAGTTTTATAATCTCTTTCATTCTGCCTGATTCAGGCTCTTTCTGTTGATCCTTTTCTAAGGTCTTGAGCTGTGAGGTCAAGTTGTTTATGTGCATCGTTTCTACAGACCTAAGATATGCTTGCAGAGCTATAAATTTTCCCCTTAATATAGTTTTTGCTGCATCCCATAAGTTCTGGTAGTTTGTGTCTTCATTCTCATTTGTTTCCAGGTATCTTTTGATTTCGTCCTTGACTTCGCTCCAGACCCACTCGTTGTTCAGCATCAAGTAGTTTAATTTCCAGGTGTTTGATTTGGTTCTCCGTGTCAGTGTGTGATTCACTTCTATCCTCAGTGCATCCTGGTCTGAAAAGATGGCTGATACTATTTCTATCTTCCTGATTCTGTTGAGGTATGTTTTGTGTCCTAGCACATGGTCTATTTTGGAAAATGTTCCGTGCGCACTGGAGAAGAATGTGTATTCTTTCTTTTTGGGGTGTAAAGCCCTGTATAGGTCTATAAGCCCTTTCTCTTCTATTTCTTCATTCAAAACCAATAATTCCTTGCTGGGTTTTGTTCTTGTTGATCTATCCAGAGTTGATAAGGCGATGTTGAAGTCTCCAAGTACTATTGTGTTGCTAGCGATGTCCTCCTTAAAATCTGTTAGCAGTTGTTTTAAATATTTAGCTGTTCCCTCATTAGCTGTATATACATTTAAGAGTGTGATTTCTTCCTGTTGTATGTGTCCCTTGATGAAGAGAAAATAGCCTTCACTGTCCCTTCTAATTTTTTTCAACGTGAAATTAATGTTCTCGGATACTAGTATGGCCAGGGGATGCTCCTTTGTATGTGATTTCCTTCTTTGACCTTGCTGCCTGCAGTATTGTATCTCTATCCACAGCATCCACCATTCTGACTATGATATGCCTTGGAGTGTTTTTATTAGGGTCTCTTTTGGCTGGCACCCTTCTGGCTCCTTGGTTCTGGATGCCTGTATTCTCTAACTCTGGGAACTTTTCAGCAATGATTTCTTTAACTGTGGCTTTTTCATTGGAGTTGCCTCCCTGACCTTCTGGTACTCTAATGACTCTAATGTTGTTCCTCTTGGAGTCATAACCTAGTTCTCTGATTTGCCTTAGAGCTATTTTGAGGTCTTTCCCCACTGTTTGCTATTGCCTGTATGATTTCTGCTGCTCATCTTCAAGTCACTAATTCTGTTTCAGCTCTAGTCATTCCACTACTGAGGGCACCCACTGAGTTTTTAATTTCATCTACGGAATCCTTTATTTGTGACACTTCTTTTTGTAGCTTTCTTATTTCTGGTCTTAGTTCTTCGGGTATTTTCTCGGCTATCTATTCCACTGTTTCTTTCATTTCTTCCTTTAATTTTCTGGATGTCTGCTCCGTTGATTCTTTGAGTTCCTTGAACATTCTCAGCATTTCAACTCAGAATTCTTTATTGGAGAGATCGTATTTGTGGGTAACCCTGGTTGAGGATTCGGGACTCTTTTCTCCATCTTTTCCTCATAGTGGAGATTTGCACTATTTCCTCATGCTGTTGTGGTTGTATAGAGGTAAAACCTTCAAATTCACTAGCACTGTTCCCTCTTATTGTGGAAAAGGATTCTGAATAAGGTTGGTCGATGGTGGTCACCCTTCTCTCCTTCTAGAATATGTCCTTCCTCTCAGACATCATTCTGTGGCTTATGATAGGCATCTAGTGAAGCATTGGAGTAGGTGCTCTTTTATAATGGGCTTGTACAGCTTCTTGCATACACTGGTCTTTTGTTGGAATTGGAGTAGGCTGGTAGATTATTGTCCTATTGTGTTTGAGGCAGCCAGGACGTTTTCCACAAAATTAGGTGATGAAGGTTGAGATGTGGATCAAGAGTGCTGGGAGTGGGAAAAATAACTGTGGTGGCATAAGCAGCCGACAGAAGGCCACAACCACTTTTGAAGAGGTCATGCCTACTACAGTAGAGGCCACACCCCCAGACAGTCAGAAGGGTCCACAGACTTGTTAGGAGGGGAGGCGGCTAGTTGGACCGGTGCTCATAGTGGAAGTGAAGGCAGGTGACCCCCAGGCCAGGGTCCCGGCAGCTGGCGTTGAGGGGCACAGGTCTGGGTGGGGAGGGGGCGCGCAGAAGCAGGCACAGACCTGTTGGGAGGGGCAGTGGCTAGTTGGACTGGCGCTCCCGAAGGAAGTGAAGGCAGGTGCCCCCAGGCCGGGATTGTGCCTATTTTAATTCAACAAACAGTTTCTCCTTCATAGTGTAGAAACTCTCCATAAATATTTTTCCGAAGAGTTGTTTTAACTTTCTCATTTATAAAGAAATTTAAAACATAAATATGTGCATAGCATCACACATCACTGGTTGTCTCAGAATTATAGATTTTCATTACAAGGAACCCTCAGTTTGTGACTTCAGATTGTTTCCCTAAATACAGTAGAGATGTGTGACCAAATTTGATTGTGTACTCCTGAAGAACTGTCCCTAATTCCTACAATCTCCTGTGAAGATGCTTAGCATATGTTTTTTATTTGTTGATCAAATATGGGCAGGAAGTATCTTCTCTTGCTCAGGTCTCGATTCATAGGATTTTGTGGATAAGAATTGTTTTTCATAATCTTTTCCCTCATTTGATTACTGGACAATTTATGATTATTCTGTGTTTGCTATGAACCATGTGTTTGGCATATCCATGTTTTCTCTGCTAAAATCAAGACTTTACTCGGAGGAAGGCGGGTTGAGTTTCCCTCTCTGCCCCAAACAGAACACCAGCAGCTGAAAATCTCGGAATCCAACCACTGCCATGCTCAAGGCTACTCTCCACATGTTTGTATGAGCTTCAGCCATGAAGGAACTAGCAGAGGAACCCAGGCATGCCATCCCCGTGGCTGAGATCTCCAAGCCTGCTTGGATCAGGACTGGGCCTCCTCTACCCAGAACCCCAGTTTTCCAGTAGATTGGCAGCACTCCCACAAATTGCTCCTGGTGCCATCAACGGCCAAGATCCAGAGACTATAAAATAAAGTTCCCAGGAGAGAGTGAAGCAGTATTTCCTGGAACACGCCACCACATTTGCAACCATGCTACGTCTTATACTCTAGTCCTCTGATGTACCTAAAGTAGCACATACTTGTTTGTTTTAACATAATTGCTTGTATTCTCTTATATCGGGCTAAAATGACTCCAGACTGAAATACAACCTTCACATACTTCCTTCTTATTGTGGTGGAAAGATGCTCTGTGGTAGGGTAGGTGTTTGAACTACTTTATAAAAATAAAATGCATAAAAAATTGTAAAATTTAAGAAATCAAGAATCAGCGCTTTCCAATTATTCAGCCCAGTTATTTTCTGCTCAACATATAAAAACATATGTAAAAATATTTATATTTTATCATCCATCCCTTTTGAATGAAATATATTATAAAAATGCTCTGCTATAAAAGGGAATGCCCTGCCACAGAGGCAGGATGGGATGGGGGCGATGGGGGAAGGGAAGGGATTCTGGGATCATTGGTGGTGGAGAATGGGCACTGGTGGAGGGATGGGTACTCGATCATTGTATAACTGAAACCCAAGCACAAAATCTTGTAAGTCTACAACTGTACCTCATGGTGTTTCACTAGTAAAATTTTTTTTAAAAAAAAATACTCTGTTGTTTTCTTTTTAAAAAAATGTTTTTGTTTTTGGGCCACACTCAGAAGTGCTCTGTGCCCAGGAATCACTCCTGGCAGGGCTCAGGTGACTATATGTGGTGCCAGGGACTGAACCCGGGTCAGCTGCCTGCAAGGTAAGCACCCTACCCTCCAGCCCCTAACAGCTGCTAGTCTTGAAGTGAGCTAGGAGATCTCTTATGATACACGACAAATTACACCATGTATGGAAACCAAATACAAAAGAAGTATATCTAGTTTGTTTGTTTGTTTGTTGTTTTTGTTGTGGGTTTTTGTTTTTGTTTTTGGTGATGGTGGTTAGGTGCTATTCCTGTCACTGTGCTCCCCTGGCAGTGCTCAGAAAACCTTATGTGACACTCAAATTGTCAGCAGGATGCAAGAAAGAAAGTGCCTTGGCCCCAGGCATGTGAGAGCAAGCACAAGGCTGGAAGGAAGAAGAGGTTGTGAGTTTCCCTTAGACACACCCTGTGGCTTCTGGGGTGTTTCTTACTTTGTTTTTTTTTTTTAACTTTTGATTGCTTCAAAAGACAATTTATCACAACCTTATGATTTACCAAGTTGTTCATAACACAGTTGTTTCAGGCATTCCATGTTCCAACACCAAATCCCACCAAAAGTGGGTCTTCCCTCCACCAAATTGTCCCGTTTCCTACTTGCCACCCAGCTGGCCCCCTTTCAGGTACAATCAAATTTACTTTATATTGTTTATTACAACACAAAGGCAAGTGGAATGATCAAACCATAGATCAGTATGAGTCAATTTGTGATAAATGTTCTGTCTTACAAGGATGTTATTAAATCACGGTTTGAGGATCTGCGGTGCTGGTTAGTGCTCACTGAACCTTCGGTGTTAGGTTTAGGTTCATTGAACTTTGGGGCTTCCAGGCAACTTTCCCATCAGATTTGCTGTGATCTATCTGGGCTGACAACAACTGAACCTCATCAAAGGCTCAGATCGATAGCGAGTGGACTGCACGGCCATATACCTTAAATCCTCCCAATACTGGGATGCTCTGGTGTCTCAGCAGCCATGCACAATGGAACTCAAGGTCTTGCCCTTAAGCAGTGGAGACTGAAAGCAAGGGGCTGGGTGGAGAGCAAGTGGCAAAATTTAGAAGATTTGATTTAGGGAAAGGGAAAGGAAGACAGGAAAGATCCCTGATAATGGGAACGTTCTCCTAAAGCAGGATTCCAGAGAAAGACACAAGCCCTTTCCCCTTTAATACCCTCTCAACCCAGATGGGTGCAACTGCATTTGTCTCTTACATTCCAAAACTGTGGATCTTAAAACAGAGAGAGGGATGCTGAGATGGTTATCTTCTGGTGTTCAAATCTGGCAGGGTCTGGGTCATCTAGTTAATCAGGCACCGCCTAGGCCACTGTTTGACAACCCAGATGGATGATGCCCTTTCTTTAGGGTCTTGTCCTTAATCTTGTCCTTCCTGATTCCCTGTCCATCACTTGGAGTGGTTCCTCACTCCAGCACCTGGAGACCTTTCTCCAGCAGCCTGCAGGCAGTCTGGAGTGGTCCAGCGCCTGGGGAATGAATGAGCAGCCTTCAGCCTCTCTCTGCAGAGATCTGGGTCCCAAGTTGACAGGCCAAAAAGGCGACAGGGGTCTAAGAGTGAGTAGAGCCCCCTTCCAAGACCTAAGATGCCAAATGTCAATAACTTTGTTGTTTCCCATGATTGGAGTTAAGGGCTGCTGCCAGCTCTTGCAACCTCTGAGCTATATTCAACCTAGAATTGGAGTCCATTGACCTAAGTCAGACCTTTATAGGAGGTCACATTCAGGCTAATGATGGTCTCACTCTTTACAGGAGCTGGTACCATCCATGTCATTCTTACAGCTGCTGAGTGAAAGTATCCCAGCCACTGCACTGTTCCACTATAGCACCTTCTCATCCTGCTGTGATGTGTGAAGGGGCATCATTTTCCAGGTCATCATTATGAAGAAAAGCAGCAAAAGAAGTAAATTTATAAAACTAAAGTCCCCTGAAAGCTTTAATACTCTCTAGTAATCTAGATCTAGTATTGATTATGCAATTATTTTTCTTCTTTATTTCACCTGGCTATGCTCAAGGATCACTCTTGGCTCTATCTATGATCAGGGGGTCTATATGTGGTACAATGCCAGAGATCAAACCCTGGTTTGCAAAGCAAGCAATTTATAAGCACTATACTATCTCTCTGGCCCCATTCAATAATTTTTAAATAATCTTCTCTTTCTAATACATCCATATAGATCTAAACTATGTATGTGTATTTATCTTGCTAGCTAGCAAAAGCACTCTATATAGCAGAGATATATAGGCATCTGTACAGCTATTTTATAATATAGCTATATTATTCATTTTAAGTCATTTATTTCTATGTTGTGTGTGTTGGGGGACGGGTGGTCTTTAGTGAAAATAAGAAAGTTCCTTTTAAGATAAAATTTAAATTACAGGGACTACTTGGAACAACAGGAAAGGTAATTGCCTTATAGGCAGCTGACCCAGATTCAATCCCTGGCACCTCATATGGTCCCCCAAGCCCCCCCAGAAGTGATCCTTAAGTGTGGAACCAAGAATAAGTCCTGAGCACAGGAAGCTGTGGCCCCAAAATAAAACATACACAAAGAAGCTTAAACTATAAGAAAAGTACAAGAATTTTTGTTTCTGGAAAAATAAATGGTCTCAACCTAGTTCATGAATTACAAGGAGATCTCAATAAAACTCAGGAGCTACAAAGTGATTATTAGTATTAATACTACCTTTCTTAATTTTAGGTCATCCCCTCCATCCCCCAATTTAAATGCTATACATCCTGCACTGTATTTTTGGTGTGACAGTGCATCACTGTATGGTCCTCATAGCCTCCAGCACTGTGGGGTGTGGTCCCCCCTAATCAGCCAACAAATATAGACTAAAAGGACAATGCGGGTATCAGAGAGGGGGGAGACCTAAATTACCCTGGACCCTCAATTATGGAAATGACAAGAACAAGGAAGGAAAGAAATTGAATGTGTAAGTAAAATGAGGCGGACAGGAAGTAACAAGGCAGAGGTCAGGCACAGGGCTCATAGATCATGTGGTTTGTGACCGATATCTGTGTCCAACCACAGGGCCAGCAGCTGCAGGGAACCCAAAAGACAACCATCAAACTTCAAGATGTGCTCATCAAGGAAACAGGCTGGGGTAGGAGGGAATCTGGGATGTTGGTGGAGGAAGTTTGTGTTGGAACTGGTGTTGGATCGTTGTACATCTGAAACTCTATGAAGAACAACTTTGGAAATCACCAAGCCTTTATTTAAAGAATTTAAGAAAATCTGAGTGCCTACGATTGTTTTTTGCTTCCTTTGTTTTCTCTTTCAGGTGAGCTTCAGGCTGTTGTCTGCAGTTGCCAGGAAGCATCCAAGTACCTCAGTAGAAAGGAAATCATCTGAATTTCAAAGATTCCTCAGAGATTCCGCTTCATTAGTTCTAGGGTGAGGTTCACAAATCTGCCTCTTCAAGAACAGCTGCTGGTTGAGATGTTCTGAATGTAAAAAATATAAAAATGTAAAAAGTTTTTGCTTTAGATTGTAGGTGCAGCAAGTGAGTGAACCAAAGACATGCATGATATGGGGTCAGAATTTGGACATATAAGTTCAAATATATACTATAAATGAAATCCACATGGGTTCTAAAACCATCTTGGGAGGAGCTGGGAGGTAGTACAGCAGGTAGGGTGCTGGTCTTGCATATGGCCAACCTGGGTTTAATCCCACATTCCCCTTATGCTCCCCAGAGCCCATCAGGAGTAATTCCTGAGCACAGAGCCAGGACTTAGCCCTATGCACTGCCAGGTATGCCCCTGTCTCAAACTAAAATAAATAAAACTAGCTTGGGAAGATGAACATTGTAGTTAAAAATGATCATCTCCAGTTCTTAATTCTCTAAAGATGTGTGAATAATAGAAGTTTAGAGGGAAAACTTACAGATCCAAGATGCAGGCCACACTGCAGAATGAAAAAATCTCTAGGAGTGAACCCTGGTATGAGCGTTTTCTTTTAATTTTTAAGAATCAAGATATAATTGACATCTGTAGACTTACAAACTTCCATGCATGGGTTTCAGTTATACAATGATCAAGTACCCATCCCTACACCAGTGCCCATTCTCCACGACCAATGATCCCAAGTAGCCCTCCCACAACCCCCCACCCCTGACTCCATCCACTCCACCCTACCCCGCCTCTGTGACAGGGCATTCTCTTTTGCTCTCTCTTTCCTTTAGTGTGTTGTGGTTTGCAAGAGAGGTTTTGAGTGGCCATTGTGTTCGGTCTGTAGTCTACTTTCAGCACCCATCTCGAATCCCGAGTGAATCCTCCAAACATCCTTTAGTTGGTATTCCCTTCTCTATCTGAGCTTCTTTTCCCCCAGCATGTGCCGCCGGCTTCCAAGCCATGGAGCAGACCTCAGGGTACTTATCTCAACTATTCTTGGGTGTTCGTCTCCCATTCTGTTACTTTATATTCCCCAAAAAGTCAAATAAATGAATAAATAAAGAATTTTAAAAAAGAATGCAGCTTAATGAAATAATCAGAGATGTGACAAAAAAGGGAAACAACCTAAGGAAATGACTATATACAATAATAGCACATACATTCTAATAGCACTGTATAGCACTGTCCTCCCGTTGTTCATCAATTCGTTCGAGTGGGCACCAGTAACATCTCCATTGTAAGAATTGTTGTTACTGTTTTTGGCATACATTCTAATTGTCATTTAAAATATTGTTTGTTGGTGACTTGCTAATATAAGAATTAATAATAAAATGCTAAAATTTTAAAAAAGATATAATTGACATCTAACATGTCACGTATTATAAACATCCATTAGAGTCTGGGCTCTGTAACATTAGGATTCTATAGCACTGTAGCACTGTTATCCCTGTTGTTCATCAATTTGCTCAAGGGGGCACCAGTAACGTCTCCATTGTGAGACTTGTTGTTATTGATTTTGGCATATAGAATATGCCACGGGGAGTTTGCCAGGCTCTGCCATGTGGGCAGGATACTCTCAGTAGCTTGGTGGGCTCTCTGAGAGGGATAGAGGAATCAAACCCAGGCCAGCTGTGTGCAAGGCAAATGCTCTATCTGCTGTGCTATTGCTCCAATCCATCAGCGTTCTCATTGTGTAAATTGTGAAATGATCAACACCATAATCTAGGTAACACCTAGACTACCATAGAGTTGCACATTTCTTTTTCATTTGATGAGAATGTCATATTTCACATCTTCCAAAGATGGTGTTATGAATATTACTAGTTAGCATCACCAAGCTGTGTATTATATTATATGCTCCTGACTTGTTTGTTTTATAACTGAAAGTTTGTATTTTGGGGCAGGAGGGCAGGGAGGGAGGCATACTTAGCATTGCTCAGACATAATTCCTGGCTCTATGCTCAGGGATCACTCCTGGTGGGCTCAAGGGGCATTATGGGGTGCTGTGTGCAAGGCAAGTACCCTACCTGCTGTACTATCTGTACAGCCTCAAAGTTTGTATCTTTTAACTCCCTTTAGCCATTTCATACATATACTCATCTTTCTACCTCTGGAAATCACCAATCTGTTATCTGCGTCTGTGAGTTTGGTGTGTTTGAGATTTAATTTTCAACTCCACATACAAGTTAGTTGATATGGCATTTGTCTTCCTCTGACTTTTAGAATGGTCATGAACAATTTTTCTAAAGCTTCCCATGGTTTCAAGGGCAAGCAAGGTTTGGGCAACTCTGTGAGTTTAGAAGCCAGGGTTGATGAGAATTTTATTTTTATCAAGAAATTGAGGTGATTTTTTTCTTGATCACTTGATCACTTGACATCCCGTTAATCATCGATTTGCTCGAGCGGGCGGCAGTAATGTCTCCATTTGTCCCTGTCGCGTGCTAGTGTAGCCCAAAGGTATCTGATCGTTCTAGGAACACAAAGAGCCTCAAACCGATTATTGAGGGTCTTGATGAAGAAGTCTGACCGTCTCGCAGTTGGGCGGCCAGGCAATCTTTTGACATTCCCGGGATGTCAATGGTAATGTCACTGACCATTATGTCAGTTGGTAATAGCTCTAGTCCAGCGGTCGTCTCCAAATCTCATTATGTGTCCAGCCCATCTGATTTTCGATGCCTTGGCAAACGAGACAGCATCCCTGATTCTTGACTGTCGATGAAGGTCGGAACTCTGGATTCTTTCTTTTACTTGAGTGAAGCATGATACTCGAAGCATAGCTCTTTCGATTCCTCTTTGGGAGAACCTGAATAGTGTTCGCATCCTGTTTTCATTGGGCCCAGGTCTCTGAGGCATATGTTAATGCAGAAAGGACAGTGGAATAAAAGAGATGTGCCTGGATGCCTGGAGTCGGAGGTACTTCATCCTATTAGGTATTTCTTCGATGCTCTTGAAGGCATTCCAAGCTGCTCTCTTCCTCCTGCGCAACTCAGGTGCCAGGTCATTCGTCATGTTGACTTCTCGACCTAGGTACACATAACTGTTGCATTCGGGCATGTTCGTTCCATTGAGAGCAAATGGAAAGTCAGGAACGAGACCGTTTCTCATAAACATTGTCTTCGTGAGATTCAGCTGTAGTCCGACCTTTCCACACTCACAGTCAGAGTCGCCCAGCATTTGTGCCTCTTGGCTAATGTTTGGTGCTACTAGAACGATGTCATCAACAAAGCAAAGGTGGTGTAGTTGCCAAATGTCTATCTTCACTCCCAAGTCTCCCCATTCCAGTTCTCGCATGATGTTCTTGAGGGTGGCACTGAAGAGTTTTCGTGAAATGGTATCACCCTGCCGAACTCCTCTTTTGACATGGATGATCACTTCCTTGTAGAATGGTGAGATCCAGGTAGTGAATCTGTAATACAGCTCATGGAGGATCCTGATGTATTGAGTTTGAACACCCTGTTTGCCTAGGGCTTCAATGACCGCTTCAGTCTCAACAGAATCCAAGGCCTTCTTTTAATCAATGAATGTTAGACAGAGCGGCGTCTTAAATTCCCAAGAAACCTCAATGCACTTGGTTATCATGTGGATATGGTCGATCATGCTGAATCCTTTTCAGAACTCGGCTTGTTCTCATGGTTGTCCTTCATCTAGTGTTCTGCCAATCCTATTCAGGATGAGTCGAGTGAATAGCTTGTAGATGACAGACAACAGGCAGATTGGGCAATATTTGCCAATGTCTTGGATGTCTCCCTTTTTTGTACAGTAAAACAGTCCTGCTGGTTTTCCATTGGGACAGAATCTTGCATTCAGACAGGTAGCATGTGAGGAGCCGAGCCAGTGTATTGATGAGTATTGACGGCAGGTTCTTGAGGTGTTCAAGACTGACCGTGCCTGGGCCTGTTGCTGTTCACTTCTTTACGGACAAAATGGTGTGTTGGATTTCGGAAGGGAGAATGTTGGGAACGACATATCCATCCTGTGGAATTTGGTATGTGGGCAGGTGAATGTGACTATCGAAGAGATCCAAGTAGAAGTCATGGATAATCTTCTCCATTGCCCTTCTGGAAGATGTGATAGATCCATCAGGACATCAGAGGGGGTCATCTTGGTCTTATAGTTGGCGAAGGACAGGCGGGTGTTGCAAATGCTTTTCCCAGCTTCTGCCGCATCTGCCAGCACTGCTGTTCTTCTCTCTTTGAGGTCTTCCTTTATCGCTTGTCTGCACTGCTTTGTGAGCTCGGACATTCACTTTGGGTTGCCTGAGGCTTGCGCCAAGCCACGTTGGCAAATGACTTCTAGAGTTTTCGTAGACTCTCGAGTTTTCATCTTTTTGTGGGTATCTCTCTCTCGGTATTCCTCGCACAATCATGGAAGTGCTGAACCAGTCGATCGTATTCCTTGTCAATGTTGTCAATGACAGCATCTTCTAATGTTGCCGCAATAGTACCAAAGAGCTCCCAGTTGGTGGTCATTCTGGGAGTTCTTTTCTTAACTTTGCAGCCCTTTCTCCCTGCTCTGTGAAGTAGAATTTTGCAACTGAATATCACGATCAAGATCACGATCATCCTGTTGTTCGTCGATTGCCTCGAGCATGCCCCAGTAATGTCTCCTTCATCCTAGTCCTGAGATTTTAAAAAGTGCCATATTCAAGCCTCTTTCAGGGTTAGGAGAATGAGACCCATCAGTGTTACTGGTATTTGGCATATTGGGTACGCCACGGGGAGTTTGCCAGACTCTGCCGTGTGGGCAGATTACAATTGGTAGCCTGCCAGGTTGTCCAAAGTAAGAATAAGAAAATAAGATATCGCATGGCCGCATTCGCAGCTATATATGATGTGGTCAATTTCGTAGTGGAACCATCCACCGGGAGACTCCCATACCCAATGTTTAGATTTGGCCTTCTGGAATTGTGAGTTACCATGGATGGTCTTGGTCGACATGATGAACTCAGACAGTCTCTCACCCTGTTCATTCCATTCTGGGCCATGGATCCCAATGTGGAGTTCTTCAGCTGATCTTCTCGGTCCTATCTTGGCATTAAAATCACTGGACACTGGTGGAGGGATGGGTACTTGATCACTGCATAACTGAAACCCAAGCACAAAAATTTGTAAGTCTACAACTGTACCTCATGGTGTTTCACTAATAAAAATTTTTTTAAAATTCCTTAGAGAAAAAAATAAATAAAATAAATTGCTTTTCTAAATTAAAAAAAAATCACTGACAATGATCTTGTAGAAGGTGTGGTCTTCTTTATAGAACTTCTCCAGTTCCATGTAGAACTTCTCAACTTTTCCTTCATCATAATTGGATGTTGGTACATAGACAACAAAGATAGAGACTGCCAGCAGTGAGCCACATCTATGCAAGTGTAATCGTCCTAATTGGGTTTTTAGGCATTTGAATCAATGCTTATGGCCAAGTTCGTGTTTACAAGGACACCAAAACCACTGACGCCTCTTTTGTCACATGTTCCAAGGAACAGTTCTCCAGTGTCGAAAACGGCATGATGTGATTGATGCCTTCACGTCTTGGTCAGACCAATGATGTCATACTTGACCTTTCGTGCTTGTACCATCAGGTCCTCGATGGATGCATCCAATGCCAATGTATGTGCATTGAAAGTACACAGTCATTTTTGTCCTTCTTCATTTTGGCAGCCTAGTTCAGCCTTGAGATTTTATTAGCCTCTCTTTCCTCATCCTTCTCAACACTGCCGTATTGGTGACTTCTTCAGGGTCAGGGGAATGAGACCCATTGTAATTACTACTTTTGGCTTATCGCATACACAAAAGATAGCTTCCCAGGCTCTGCCATGCAGGCAGAATACTCTTGGTAGCTTGCCAGGCTCTCAGAGAGGGATAGAGGTTTTTAGGGGAGCCTCTAATCACCCTTGCAGATGTTCCCATGGTTCAAACTATATTTGAACCCTATCAAATATGGTGCAGTAATCTTGTATTAAATGTCTTATGATGTGACCGGAAAGCAGCTTGGAGTGTGGCAGTGGCTGGGTAGTGGAGGTAGTGGAGGTCTGCCGATAAGGTATTTATCTGATACTGGTAGGGTGGGTTTTCCGTGTGTATTCACTGGGTCGCTGGAGGTTGGTGGAAACAGACAAGGCAAGGTAGGGTTGGGCTTCTGGTTTTAATCCCTTGGTTGCTGGAGATTGGTGGGTGCATCAGAGGATCTCTGTTCCCGGGTCCGTTGGGCCTGGAGTCCTTCCGCTTACCTGGTTCTGTGGGGCTTCACTCATGCATGAGTCTCGGCCTGAACATCTGGAAAGTGTCCTGGAGCCTGGTGGCAGCTGGGTAATGGAGGTAGTGGAGGTGGTGAAGGTCTGCTGATGAGGTATTTATCTGATACTGGTAGGGTGGGTCTTCTGTGTGTAATCCCTGGGTCACTGGAGGTTGGTGGAAGCAGACAGTGCAGGGTAGAGTGGGGCTTCTGGTTTTAATCTCTTGGTCGCTGGAGATTGGTGGAAGCAGGCCTATTCCTAGGTCTGTTGAGCCTGGGTCTATTCTACTCCACATACATGTGAGTTGGTTTGGCATTTGTCTTCCTCTGACTTTTAGAATGGTCATGAACAATTTCTCTAAAGCTCCCCATGATTTCAAGGGCAAGCTCCCCATGATTTCAAGGGCAAGCAAGGTTTGAGAAACTCTGTGAGTCTAGAAGTCAGGGTTGATGAGAATTTTATTTTTAGCAAGAAATTGAGGTGATTTTTTTATAAGCACAAAATTCAGGGTTATGAAATTTTATCTGTAAGGGTGTAATTCAAAGTGTTTAAAGAAAAAAAAACACAAAGTGTTTAAAGAAACAAGTCAGTATTTTCTGTTAAGATGCATCATCAAAAGATCAATTCTCGGGGCTGGAGAGATAGCACAGCGGGTAGGGAGTTTGCCTTTCACGCGGCCAACCTGAGTTTGATTCCCAGCATCTCATATGGTCCCCTGAGCACCACCAGGAGTAATTGAGTAACTCCTGAGTGCAGAGCCAGGAGTAACCCCTGTGCTTCGCCAGGTGTGACCCAAAAAGCATAAAAAAAAAGGATCAATTCTCTTGTTTAGAACTGATGATTTTTAGCTCACATTTTTAGCTTAAAATGGTCTTGATAACTTCATGAAATACACAAATTAACACAGGCACAAACACTATAATTATACACTTAGTACTTATGTCTTCATAATTATGAAATAAGGAATAAACATTGAGGACATGATATTTATCATTCTTTTAAGATTCACTGTCACTTTATTATGATGAAATATTTCTTTTTAAAATTGAATCACAGTGAGATACACAGTTACAAAGTTGTATATGATTGGATTTCAATCATATTATGTCATGTCAAATTTCAGTCATTTCAATCATATCATTTAGTCAATCTAACACCCATCCCTTTACCAGCATGTATTTTCCACTACCAATGTCCCCAGTTCCCCCACATCCACCCCCATGGCAGGCACTTTTCTTCTTTTCCTCTCTCTCTCTCTCTCTCTCTCTCTCTCTCTCTCGTACACGTTCACGCTCTTGCTCTTCCCCTCCTCTTCCCCCCACTTCTGGGCATTATGGTTTGTAATACAGATGCTGAATGGTTATCATGTATCCCTTACTTATGTTCAAAACTCATTTCTTATTCAGAGTGATCATTTCCAACTATTATTGTCATCCTGGTCCCTTCTCTATCCAAACTGCCCTCCATGCCCCATGCATTTGTGGTAGCTTCCAACCAGTGACCTCTCCTGGTCCCTGTTTTACCTGGCCTTTGGTATTAGTCTCATACTATTATTTTTATTATTTTCATATCCCACAAATGAGTGTAGTCATTCTATGTCTCTCAGCATGATACTCTCTGACTCATCAGCATGATACTCTGCAGGTCCATCCGTTTATAAGAAGTATTCCTTTTACAAACGGTGTCTTTGAAGGTGTGGGGTTAAGTGGTGCTTCCTGGTATGAATATTCATCCATTTTCAACCAGGGTCTTTAAAAATCAAAGTGGTGCAAATTGTTTCCAAGGAGAAAGGAATCTCATCCAGCTTTCCAAAACACCAAGTTAGGACACAATGTATGTCTTGCTGACATGCCAGAATTTAGAGAGGATTTGGATTAACTCTATCCAAAGTGGTAGAGGGTTCGACACTAAAATATTTCAGAAATATTTGACAACACAGACGTAGTATGACCTGTTACCTGTATTAGGCAGAGATCTCTGGTCTAGTCCAACTGCCATGTTTGAAAGTAAAGGAAATTGGTTAACAAAGAAATTAATAAATTTGCCTCAAAATGCACATGAGTTCATGCTGGTTTCCATAATTGACTTTCCTGATTTTCAGCCCAGGTTCATTGATTCCCCCATCCCACCCTGACCCCACCACACATGTGCATTGTCTTCTTATTTAACCCCATTCACCCTGAGGCTCATTGTTACTAAAGAGTCTGGCCACCAGTAATTTGCAAGGGTGTAACAGCCCTTGTCACTCATTTCTAAGTTCAAAAATTACAGCACTGTGCCAAGGGAATGGAGCCTTTGTTGTGATCTGGAAGTGTTTGAAAGTCTTTTGGCTTCTTCCTTTGAACAGTTTTTCTAACTTCCCTCAAGACCTCTAGGGGTAAGAGCAGGAACTGAGTTAGGCTGATCAAGACTTGAGAAATTCATTCAGCCAAGCCCTATGCCTTTCGAAAGATACTGTTCACCTCATTTCCCTTTCATCTCTGTGAGGTTAAGACCTCATAAACAGAACATGTGTGTCTGGCAAAGATCTGCTTCATTATGTGTGTATGTATATTTTAATCTAGGCTAGTTAATCGTCAACTGGTCATTATTTCTTGATCTTCTAAAGCAGTTTAATTTTAGTGCATTCAGTGTCTTTTGGAAGAAAGTCTTTTATCCTAGTATCTACATTCGTGTTTGTGTTCAGGGCATGTTCTCATCGAGCAAAGGGTAAATGGCAAGGATGTTGTATGAAGAAGTATTTTGCAGTTATTAAGTAAAAAAAAGGGAGACGATAACCAAATGAATATGTGGTAGGAAAAAATCCCCATTGTAACCTTGGGGATTTTTCTATAAATATTTACTGTAATTAACTATTTTGGGTGACTGGAATCACTTACTTGTGGTGCAATACGATTTAAAGCACTGTAAATTCTAGCTCAATCCTGAAAAACTTACCCTTAATTTTCTGCTTTCATATTCTGCTGTCATTTTGTAGAATTTCTTCACCTATAAGAGAAGTAGACCAAATAAATAGGCCAAAAAGAATCCATATATTCTATATTCCATAACAATTCCATATTCCAATAATAGGATATGATACTCTAACAAATTTTTGAGTTTTTGTACTCCATATCTTTACGTGATTAAGACAGTTTATTGATATTTGATATGATTATCAAATAGTCTTAATAAATTGTCACTTGCACGTTGCTTAAGGACAGCTTGATTAAGCTGGAGATTATTTAGACATGGGATAGACAAATGGTGACTTAGCTTGGTCAAAAGCTGAGGCATTAGAGAGGGGTTACCTGGGTCCAAATCTTGGTTCTCTGAGTCTAGATCACTGTATTAGACAATTCTACTGATCATCTCTCTCACCATCTATCTCTTATTTCTAGTGAGAAAATCTATGGATGCAACATAACACTATGTGTAAGATCAAAAATATGTACAGGCATTCCAGAGAGATAGTACAGGGATAAGGTGCTTGCATTGTACCGGATAAACTCCAGTTTACTCCTCTGATGCCCTGAGCACCACCAAGGGTGATCCCTAAAAACAGAGTCAAAAGTTAGCCCTGAGCACAGTCGGGTGTGGTCCCACAAAACAATCTCTAATATGTTTTTATTATATATACATATATGTCTGTGTGTGTATGATTTCATTGAATGAATGAAGAAGGCTGTGCCTTTAGAGTCCAGCAAGTTGGCAAGGAGGATGGCCAAGAGGAGGTGCATCATGGGAGTGGCCATTAAGCTTCTCAATAGAGGTGATGTGACTGCTGGCCTGGCAGATCAGAGTTTTTTCTCCACTGGAAACCATAGAGTTTTTTAAAACGCATGACACATTGAAGTGCATCACAGGAAGACAGGTAAGTCAGCAGGAAGACTGAATTCCTGGGCTGGAGAACAGAATGGTGATTTGAGCTCACTGGAGCCAGCCTTCAACTTTGCTCGGGAAAACAGTGGAAGGGAGTGATCAGAACTAAAGGAATGAACCCCAGGGGAAGAATTCAGTGTTTCAAACTAATTCAATAGATCCTAGATTTTTTTTTTTTTTAGAATGGAGTCTCACTTCGTGAGCAGAAATGGCCAGTGTATGATGAAGACTGTTATTGGTGACTTGATCATCATGGAAATAAGGGAATTGGCAAGTAGCTTCAGAGGTACCAAAAAAGGAGATTTCTTTTCTGAGAACATATTTAAAGGATCAGAGAAGGCTCAGGGTTCAAGGAGAAGGTATTGATTGTACCTCATTCTCTCCACCCAGTCTGATTTGTGAAAGTTGCCACATCAAAACAATAACTAGATTGTGAAATAAGGATTAAACTGCCTAACTTAGTAGGATTTGTTGTCACTTTACTAATGTGATAAAACAATTGTTTTCACAAATGGTGATGTTGAGGGTGTGGTGTTAAAATCCTCTTCATGGTTTACATTTTTCTTACTTCTCCATCAAGCCATTTAAATATCAAAGCAGTGCAACTTGTCCTCAAGAAGAAAAAGTTCCACTTCTCTCTCCACTTCCAAAGAATTCCCAAACAACGAAGTATCACATACTGGGCTGTTGAGCAAACCTTTTCACTCTCAGTTCTAGAGATTCCCTTCTAGGTCCTAGGGTTCCCTTCCCTTGTATGTAGCCACCGTCTTTGCTAAATGCTCAGAAAATTTTTCTTGTGCAAGGAGAAGGGAACCATGAAGGACAGAGAGGGGAAGAAGGTGAAAAGAGCAGAAGGTGAGGGAGAGGGAGAAGAGGGAGGTGAGGGTTAAGGAGAAGGTGAAGGAGAGGAGAAAGTGACTTCAGAGGTGAGGATGAAGGTGAAGGAGAAAAGGACACAGTGAGGGAGAGGGGAAGGAAAAAGCTGATCGTGAGGGAAAGGTGAGAAAGGTGATGAGTGGTAGAAGGTGATTGGAAACAGGGGTTCCAGAAGCTAAAGGAGTAGGTGAGGAAGAAGGGACGGCAGAGGTGAGGGAGAGGAGAGGGTTGAAGGTGAGTTGTCTCCATTTATAAGGAACACTGATCCTATTGGATTCTTACTTTGGACAAGCTGGCAGGCTACCGAATGTAACCTGCCCACAGGCAGAGTCTGGCAAACTCCCTGTGGCATACCTAATATGCCAAATACCAGTAACAATGATGGGTCTTATTCTCCTAATCCTGAAAGAGCCTTGAATCTGGCACTTTAAAATCTCAGGGCTAGGATGAAGGAGATGAGGCAATGGATAACAACAGGATAATCGTGATCATGATCGTGATCCTATTGGATCAGAACCCGCCCAGATGGCCTCATTTAATCTTAATTACTTTTTGTTTGTTTTCTCGGGTTTGAGGCCATATCCGTGCAATGCCAGAACTGTAACTGGGGTCAGCAGCATGCAAGGTAAAGTAAGTGCCTTATTATCCTGGTTTCCCCTTAATCACTTTGAAGAGATTCTACGCCAGTGCAGTTACACTGGGGCTTAGGCTTTGGACATATGAATGGCGAAGAGGCAAACATCCCAACCATAACAGCTGGACCAAGCTTCCAGAAGGGAAAACAGTTAAAGGAAAATGATAAGAGAAAATAACAAAGTAATGAAGTGTTCATTCTTCCATCCGCAGGTTCCCAAACTTATATGGCCTATGAACCCCTTTTCAGATACAACATTGCTCAGGGTCCCCCCTAGAAATCCACCTTCTTTAAGCAAACAAACAGAAAACCCACCACTCTGCCTTGAACCCAGGACCACTTCTGGTACCCCCACCCTTTCCCAGACTCACCTCCCTGGAAAACATATTGATAGTTGTTACTATTTATGCAAATTTGGGTGGAGAGGAGTACTGCTTCTTTAAGAAGGTGAGAGAGATTCAGAGATGTTACTATTTGGGCTTTATGGGATTATCTACGTGTTGTTTGCAATATTATTTTAAAACACTTGCTTCCTTAATCTTGAATTTGTTTCTCCTGGGTTGGAATTCTAAATTGTTTAGCAAGCCTCTTGGGAGGTTTGGATAACATGGTGATATGGGAATCAGGAAAGGGAGAGATAAGTTAAGTGAGTGAAAGCTTTGCAGTGCTAATATGAGGATAATATGTTGAAATAGATAACACGATAAAATAGAACATGAAGGTAATCTAATCACTTGATGTTTATGGAGATTGTCATAGCCAAGGGCATGGCGTTTGCCATAGAATATACCTTGAACTAAGTAAGGATCAGTAGAAAGGTCTGGCACAAATCAAAGGGCAAAAGGATAGAGAAATGTTTGTGCAAAGACAAACGGAAGTAAGGTGAATGAGGAAAGAAGAGTAGGCTTTTGGGTGAAGCAGAAAGACAGACTAGAGTTAGATGACTAACAAACGCGGTCCTGTAAGAGATTTCAGAGATCAAGTTTTCAGTAGTATTATGGATTTTGAATTTGTATATTAAAATACCATTTTAAAATAAATGCCATTTTTAAAAAATGGAGTTGGGGCCGGAGAGATAATACAGGCCCTTATCTTGCATCCTTATCTTATAAGGTGTTTGCCAAACTGTGTCAATTCCCCACATCTCATATGGTCCCCTGAACAGTACCAGGAGTGATTCCTTAGCACAGAGTCAGGAAGAAGCACTGAGCACTGCCAGGGTGTGGTCCAAAAACAAAACAAAAATAAAAACAAACAAACGAAAAAGTATAACAATATTTTTCACTTGACTGTCTTCAGATGCATGATCCATTATGTTCTTTTTTTTTTTTTGCAAATAAAATGTCTTTTGCTTTTCTTTTGTTTGTTTGGGACCCACATCGCACAGTGCTCAAGGAACACTCCCCATTGGTGTTGGGGTATGGGTGGGGGTGAGGGTGAGGGAGGATCCCCACCCCTAATCCCCATGGTGCTCAGGGCACAGGGTGCTAGGGATCACACCAGCCCCATAGTTTTTCATGATATCAAATACTTCACTAACTTTTCATTGTCTGAGCTGATTTCAAAGCCATGGTATTTGCCATAATTAATTATCTCGGAGAGCCCGGCAAGTTACCGAGAGTATTCGATATGCCAAACACAGTAACAATAAAGTCTCCAATGGAGACGTTACTGGGCCCGCTCGAGCAAATCGACGACCAACGGGAGGGCCTTAATTATCATGATTATTTGCCATGAAAATCTCCATTGGGAGAACTTTAGCACTGTAGCACTGTCCTTCCATTGTTCATCAATTTGCTCGAGCGGGTACCAGTAATATCTCCATTGTGAGACTTGTTGTTACCGTTTTTGGAATATTGAATATGCCATGGGTAGCTTGCCAGTCTCTGCCATGCAGGCGAGATACTCTCGGTAGCTAGCCAGGCTCTCTGAGAGAGACAGAGGAATCGAACCCAAGTTGGCTGCGTGCGAGGTAAATGCCCTACCCGCTGTGCTAACTTTATTGATTGATTATTATTGAGTCAAACCCAAGCCTTCACATATGCAAGACAAGTGCCCTCTCACTAAGCCACATCCTCGGCCCAGCAAGAAGAACCTGGTTTGCTCCTACAAACAGTGTATGGCATTAACACCATATGACCCACAAGCTTTGCCTTTGATTTAGTTCCCTGGGCCTAAATCAGATCTATCCAGGAAGATGTCAACATTTTTTTTTCTTTAAAAACCCTTTAACAAGACCCTGATTAGGATGAAGAAAGTAACTCAGTGCTAAACCTTTTTCAATGCTTCACACGCGGGAGACCCCAAGTTCCTTTTCTGGCTCCCCATGGGGCTCTGAACACCACCACAAGTGAGCCCAAGTGTCATGTTCCAAAGCACTGCCCAGTGTGACCAAAAATAAGCAGAGAAAGATCTAGACTGAGCACACATTCTTTTCATTTTCTCCTCTTTTTTCACACAAATCACAAATCATCCTGTTATTCGTCGATTGCCTCGAGCAGGCCCCAGTAACATCTCTTTCATCCTAGCCCTGAGATTATATTCAAGGCTCTTTAGGAAAATGAGACCCATCATTGTCACTGGTATTTGGCATATTGGGTACGCCACGGGGAGTTGCCAGACTCTGCCGTGTGGACAGGCTACATTCGGTAGCCTGCCAGTTTGTCCAAAGTAGGAATGAGATAATAAGATGTCATAATAAGATTTCGTGCGGCCACGAATGCGGCCGCGAGGTTCCAGGAGCTGGTTCTGGTTGCTGGTTCCGGGAGCTGGTTCCGGGAGCGGTTCCGGGAGCCCTCCAAGGGGCTCCAGCGAGGGCAGCCAGGCACGGGGGCAGGAGACTGCACTGTTCTCTTCCAGGAGCTGGTTTTTATAGTCTCTGGTCTTGGCCGTTGATGGGATTACACAGTGCCAGGGGGCCAGTTGGTGGGTGTGACCCCTGCCTACTGCAGTTTGGAGGATCTGGGTGGAGGATGCCCGGCCCCAATCCAAGTAGGCTTGGAGATCTCGACCCCGGAACCCGCATGACTTTGTCCCTCTGCCAGTACCTTCATGTGTGCGGAGAGTGGTCTCAGCATGGTGGTGGCTGGTCCTGAAGGTCTTTGGCTGCCGGAGCCCTGGTCGGGGTGGGGAGGAAAGCTCAACCCGCTCCAAACAAGCATTTTCTCCTCTACTCTTCTTTAACACTGTACTTCATTCTTGATCTCAACAAGGTAGAATAAGGGTGACAACCATCTAGCTACATGTTAGGGGAACTAACATTAATGCCAGAAAGAGGTAGAAAGAAATAAATCTCACACAAGGACTTCCATTACAACTAAATAGTGCACCTAGCAGTTCAACGGCTTCTTCAAATGCTCTTGGTGTGACATCACAAACAAAACAGGCCCAGAGCACACCTGCTCTCATGTGCTCATAGCATGAATGAATTGAAAGCACAATGTTGAGAAGTAGCAAGGAAGGAAAGCAATTTGGCTGGAGAGACACTACAATCTGGCGTTTGCCTTTCATACAGCTACCCTGGATTCAGTCCCCAGCACCCCGTATGATTCCCTTGAACACAGAGCCAGGAATGAGCCCTGAATACCCAGGTGTGGCTACCAAACAAAATCAAACAAGAAAAGTCAGTAAAGGAGAGGGACAGGTCTAGAATGACTGTACTCATATGTGGGATTAAAAAAAAAAACATAAAAAAAAACAAAACATGTTATGAGACCCAAAGACTATAAAACCCTGCTCCCGGAAGAGAACAGCACAGAGTCTCCTGTCTTCGCGCCTGGCTATCCTCACTTGGGCCCCTTGGAGGAGGGTGGGTTGAGCTTCCCTCCCCACACCGAGCAAAGCCCCGGCAACGGAAGACCTCCAGTTCCAGCCACAGCCATGCTTAAGACCACTCTCCACATGTTTGGACGAACCTCAAGCATGAAGGAACCAGCAGAGGAACCCAGGTGTGCAGGACCCAGGGCGTAGATCTCCAAGCCTGCTCGGATTGGGACTGGGGTCTCCTCCACCCAGATCCCCCATATTCCAGTATGTAGGCATTACACCCACCAACTGCCCCCAGCGCCGTGTAATCTCATCAACAGCCAAGACCCAGAGACTATAAAACCCTGCTCCCAGAAGCACGTGGCCGCATCTTATTATCTAGCTCTTACTCTGGAGAACCTGGAAGGCTACCAAAAGTATCCTGCCCACACAGCAGAGTCTGGCAAACTCCCCATGGCATATTCAATACGCCAAAAAACCGGTAACAATGATGGGTCTCATTCTCCTGACCCTGAAAGAGCCTCGAATGTGGCACTTTTTAAAATCTCAGGGCTAGGACGAAGGAGACATTACTGGGGCCTGCTTGAGGCAATTGATGAACAACAGGATGACGGTGATACAGTTATGAGACTAACTGTAGCACTGTAGCACTGTCCTCCTGTGTTCATCACTTTTTTTCGAGCGGACCCAGTAACGTCTCCATTGTGAGACTTGTTGTTACTGTGTTTGGCATATTGAATACATCACAGGTAGCTTGCCAGGCTTTGCCGTGTGGGTGAGATACTCTCGGTAGCTTGCTGGGCTCTCTGAGAGGGACAGAGAAATCGAATCCAGGTCAGCCGGGCCGGCCTCATGCAAGGCAAATGCCCTACCGCTGTGCTATCGCTCCAGCCCTTAAGACTAACATGCAAGAGTAATAGAAATAAAGAAATCTGGACCAGGAAGATTGGTCCACAATTGGAAACCTGCCTTAAGTACTGGCCGTTGAGATGGAGAAAGGACCACAATGATAACGATGGTTGGAAGGGATCACTCTGGATGGGAAATGTGTGCTGAAAGTGGGGAAAGGACCAAGCATGATGGCTCTCAGTATCTATATTGCAAACCATAATGCCCAAAAGGAGAGAGAGAGAGAGAGAGAGAGAGAGAGAGAGAGAGAGAGAGAGAGAGAGAGAGAGAGGCAGGCAGAGACAGAGAGACAGAAAGAGAGGAAGAAAAGTGCCTGCTATAGAGGCAGGCTAAAGGGATTCTAGGGATACTGGTGGTGGGAAATGTACAGAGGTGGAGGAATGGGTGCTGGAACATTGTATAACTGAAACTGGATCATGAAAGCTTTGAAACTGTGTACCTCATGGTGATTCACTAAACAAGTAAAAAATTTAAAAAGAGAAGAAAGAAAGAAAGAAAGAAAGAAAGAAAGAAAGAAAGAAAGAAAGAAAGAAAGAAAGGCCAGTTAACCTTTAGGGGCAAGGCCATGGCATGGTAAGTAGCTGAACGGAACACCATATGGGAGTTGGCATCTAGGTAGGTTGACATCCAGGTGGGGTCCTTTCCCTGGCTCATCTTCAAAGAGACTCCAGGCAAAAAGGATCCTTATCAGCAAGCAGCAGAGTGAGGACTTTGAGTTGGGTGAGGCGAACTAAAGAGTTTATTGGTCACTTTGTTTGCTCACCCATCTTCCTGGCATTTCCAACAGCTAAACAAGAGGGTATGATTGTTCCCAAAGTTAGAAATCTCTTTTCTTTCACATCTCAACTTCAGGACTGATGGGACCAGACTAGAACAAGACATTCAAGTGTCCGTGGCTAATGGAAGCTGCTTTTTCAAGAGTTCCTTCAGCCGTGCCAGCAAAATTCCATTTTTAATTTTTATCTCTATTCTGAAGGCTTATCTCTTCTGAAGTCACTTATCTCTAACTCTTATCTTGGGAGCTCCAGAGCCAGTGAGATAGTACGGGGGTTATGGTGCTTGATTTGTGTAACTCTGGCACCACATATAGTGAACTTCCAAAAGTGCTCCTGAGTTCAGAGACAAAAGTAATCTCTGAGCACTGCCAAGTGTGGTTGTAGATCTCCAACTGAACAAAATATCCAACTTCCTCCATTATGACCCAGGCATTTTTTTTCTATTTTAAATTTTTTTTTGTTTCGGTATTTTGGGCCCCACCTGGCAGTGCTCAGGGCTTATTCCTGGTTCTGTGCTCAGGGATCAGTCCTGGTAGGACTTAAGAGACCATCTATGGTGCTGGATATTGAACTCCGGTTGATGTGTTCAAAGCAAATGCTGTAAAATCCATGCTATCTCTCAGCCCCAAGGAGGCCTTATCTTCAATAAACAGCCCTGTGATCAATTAATGGAAGAATATCAATCACTGCTACTGACAGAATCAAAGACAATTTTAGGAAACTAATGTTGATGAAAATTCTGCCCTTGACTGCCTGCTACCACCAAAAGACTCAATCTAAATTTTTCTCTTATCTACATTACCTTTGCTGCCAGACTAATTCTCTGACATATTGGCATGTGCCTTAAAACTGCGAGGATGTAGATTACTAGTAGTGTAAATAATCTTAAAGAGTTCTTACTGAGGTTTGGACTCCTGGATCTCTAATATAAATGTAATCCTTAACTCTTTCATTCCCTGGTAGCATCTTCAACTGCAGCCTCTCCATGAAGGACAAGTTAAGAAGGATGAAATGTTGCAGTCAAAACTCACTGCAGGGTTGGAGATACTAGAGGGGTGTGCTTGCATGAGCCTGATTCCATCAAAATCCCCCACACTGCATAGGGTCCCCCAAGCACTGCTACGAGTGATCCCTGAGCACAGAGCTAGGAGTGAGCACCATTGGATATGGCCCAAAAGTCAAAAAAGAGGCAAAAACATCTCACACAAATTATTGGAAAAGGGTGTGATAGAGAATTTTATTACTCCTCGAGTATTTCCGATACAGGTGGTAGGCAATGGTTAGGTGGTAGACAGGTGGTGGACTTGTGGGTAAAACCAGTACTTTGAAAAGGAAAGAGAGGAAATTCATAACCTGATGACTCAAAGTTTGAATCCAGGTGTGTCCTCAGCAGACCATCGCATGGAAACTATGTTCCCTATTGAGAGCAGAGTCAGCAAATTTATGCAAATGTGTCCATCTCCCTCTCCGTCACATCGCTTCTTGTTTTATGGAGTCTGATGGTAAAGAACTCCAAGCCTTGGCACCGGGAACCATGGGCAACTCTCTCTAGCAGATGACCCTCACTCCCTCACTCTTTTTTTTTTTTTTTGCTTTTTGGGTCACACCAAGCAATGCACAGGGGTTATTCCTGGCTCTACACTCAGGAATTACTCCTGGCGGTGCTCAGGGAACCATATGGGATGCTAGGAATCAAACTCAGGTCGGCCGTGTGCAAGGCAAATAAATGCCCTATCTGCTGTGCAATCGCTCCAGCCCCGACCCTCACTCTTTGGACCTTTCCTCCTCCCGGTGATAGTGTGAGGGTTCAAGGAAAAAGCTGCTTGTCCCATTTTCCCTCCCTCCTGGGTGTCCTCAGAAGCTCATAAAGTCTCAGAGAATTCCCCACTAAGAAAAGGGGGGCATGAACATGTGATTCAGTCATGTTTAGGTTGGACAATAGGTGGTGAAATTTCAAATCTCAATGTATCTGGATATTTTAAAGTATTTTATTTATTTCTGGCACTGGAGAGATAGTATGGAAAGTAAGGTACATACATGCCTTTCATGTGCTGGCCCCAGTTCCATTCCCAGGCACCAACAACTGCATCCTCAGGTCCTGAGTTTGAACTCCAGGTCTGGGTGACTGAGAATCACTGGGAGGGAGGGACCCCTCAGCCTCTTGAGAGGCACTTGGAAGGTTCCCACCAAATAATCATTCTTTCCCCACCCCTACTTTTCTCCCACTTTCTTGTTTTGCCATCATGAGCAGGAATCACATACATACTTGTTTGGAATGCTCTCCACACACAGTCCTGCCAGAGTCGCTCTCCAAGCTCGTGGGCAGTGCTGGGGATCAGCCTCCCACTTGCTAGGAAGGCTTTTGCCACTTAGCTTTCCCCAGGCTCTTCAAAAGTGTTTTTAAATAGAAACGCTATGGTTTCCTAACCCAGTGCTTCTCAACCAGGAGTCATATGCCCCCCGAGGGCTCCCAGGATGAGCCCACCAATGAAAACTACATGAGTGTGGGGCTGTGACATCAGATTAGGAAGCCAGGATGGGCCAGGGGTTGGAGGTGGCATAGGAAGAGAACAAGGTCAGAAGCGGTTGCAGTGGGGGAAAGCAGAGATAATTTGGCCTAACCCACTTTAAATGTGCTATTTCCTGGAAAGTTTATTCATGCCCCTTCAGCATCATTTTTATCTCGATAACCCTACTCAGCTACCTGTGCTAGCTCAGATGCCAAATTGACCCTAAATTCTTTGATTTTTCTCAGCCAGTACTGTCCTCTCCTATTTAACTGGCAGAGGTTCCAAAATGACTTGGCCTACCATACGCTTTTCAGGGGTGAAAAACTTCCTTGGTGCTCCCCCTGGGAGTGAGCATTCAGATAGGCTCCCCAACCTGCACCCCAATTGCTCCAGTACCCCCACCCTGGGGAGTGGGGGGGGCGTCTATTGCCTGCCCCCTTTGAGAAATACTGCATTCGCAACTGTGACCACTGATACTAACTACATACACGGTTGAGCTCTACCAGGAGCTCAATTTCTGGAAGGCTCTGGACTTGTCAGGCATTTACAAATATTTATGGAGGGAAACAGACGCTGTGAAGGTGTGGTGTTGGAATGCTGTCGACATGAAATTCTACCATTGACAGTATTGGAAAAGAGTAAATTATGGAGATTTAAATCAAAATTTTTAAAAAAGAGAAACAATTTTTAAAGTGAAAAAAAAAAGAAAACATAAATGAATTTCCCGTTTAGGTGCAGTAGATGGTCATCAGTTTTTTAGAACACTTAGTTCAATCCTTGCCTTAAGAAGTATAAACATTCTGCTGCATGAAGGAAAGCTTCTAGGTTATAGCTGATAAAACATCTCTGTCTTCTCCTCCATCCTGTTCCTTAATCCATAATCTTAAATAATTCTATGTATTGCTCCGACCAAGTTTGTTTCTGCCTTATCTGATTTGTAGTTATTTCTTGAGCCTGGAATTCTCTGCTCCTCAATTTTCTCTCTCTTTATGCCAGGAGTTTCTTCATTCATGTCTCAGATTTAACCCCCTTCCCTTCAGAGAGGACTTACTCAACACCCTAAGCTGAATTAGCTCAATAATTATCCCCATGCTTGATTTTCTTTATAGTCTATCACTAATCCACGTTATCTATGTATTTATCTATTTTTTAATTTTTATTAGTGAAATACCATGAGGTACAGTTGTAGATTTACAAATTTTTGTGCTTGAGTTTCAATTATACAATGATCAAACACCCATCCCTCCACCACTGTCCATTTTCCACCACCACGGGTCCCAGTAACCCTCCCATCCCCCATCCCCCCATCTCACCCTGCCTCTGTGGCAGGGTATTCCCTTTTGTTCTCTCTCTCTCTCCTTTTGGGTCCTGTGGTTTGCAAGAGAGGCATTGAGTGGCAATCATGTTTGGTCTATTGTCTACTTTCAGCATGCTTCTCCCATCCTGGGAGGATCCTCCCAACACCCTTTATTTGGTGCTCCCTTCTCTATCTGAGCTGCCTTTTCCCCTAGCACGTGTGGCTGGCCTCCAAGTCATGAAGCAAAATTCCTGGTACTAATCTTGGCCACTCCTGGGTGTTAGTCTCCCATTTTGTTACTTTATGTTCCCCAGATGAATGCAATCTTTCTGTGTCTATCCCGCTCTTTCTGAATCATTTCTCTTAACATGATACTTTCCATGTAATACCACTTGCATGTAAATTTCATGACTTCATCTTTTCTAACAGCTATGTAGTACTCCATTGTGTAAATGTACCAGAGTTTCTTTAACCAGTCATCTGTACTCGGGCACTCAGGTTTTTTCCAGATTCTGGCTATTGTAAAAAGTGCTGCAATGAACAAACAAGTGCAGATGTTACTTCGACTATACTTTTTTTTTTTATTCATGGCATGGGCCTTTTATTATTTAGTACCTGAAAATTTTTCATACAAAAGTAAAGGTAGATTTGTGTAAGTAATCTGAATAACACTTAGAGTAATTAAACATAGTTCTGTTCTAAGTTTTCAAATAGTTTACAAAAAGCAATATCAGATATTGTATTTTTCAGATTTATATTTCATTCTTCTAAAATAGATTGCATTTCACTGCTGATATTTTATATATATTCATTTATTAGTAGTATACTTTCCATTCCTACATGGAATGTACTTAGGATAGATAATATTTTGCTTAATTTAACACAACTCAAATCAGGCTTGATCAAAATTGATTGTGTTTTAAAAGATCTGGTAAATCTAAATTTATTCAACAAAAGAATTAGGATATGATACTTGTCTCAAAATCGACTATACTTTTTTGCCTCTCTGGGATATATTCCCAGGAGTGGTATTGCTGGGTCAAATGGGAGCTTGTTTTCTAATTTTTTGAGAATCATCCATACTGTTTTCCAGAAGGGCTGAACCAGTCAGCATTCCCACCAGCAGTGAAGGAGGGTCCCTTTCTTACTACATCCATTCCAGCATCGGTTGCTTTTGTTCTTTTGGATGTGGGCCATTCTCTGTGGTGTGAAATGATACCTCATTGTTGTTTTGATCTGCATCTCCCTGATGATTAATGATGTAGAGCATTTTCTCATGTGTCTTTTAGCCATTTAGATTTCTTCTTTGAGAAAGTTTCTGTTCATTTCATCACCCCATTTTTTGATGGGGTTGGATGTTTTCTTCTTGTGAAGTTCAACCAGTACTTTGTATATCCTTGATATCAACCCCTTGTTGGATGTGTATTGGGTGAATATCCTTTCCCTTTCTGTAGACTGTCTTTGTATTTTGGTCACTGTTTCTTTTGAGGTGCAGAAGCTTCTTAGTTTAAGATAGTTCCACTTGTCTATCTCTGTTTTCATTTGCTTAGCCAGTGGTGTGACATCTTTGAAGATACCATTAGCTTCAATATCATGGAGGGTTTTGCCAACTTTGTCTTCAATGTACCTTATGGATTCCAGTCTGATGTTGAGGTCTTTAATCTATTTTGATCTTACTTTTGTACATGGCGTTAGGCAGAGATCTGAGCCCACTTTTTTGCATGCAGTGTATTTATTTTCTGACTTAGTTCCCTTCCTTCATTAGATTGAAATCTTCATGGGACCAGAAATCTCTTTCTGTTTTTCTTTTTATTGATCCTCTGCCAGGTCCAAGAAGAATGTTGGAAAATGGAAGGTACTCAGTACATAACTGCTGAGTGAATAAAGGCATGAAAGAACAGCTCCAAAATAGAAGTGATTTTCTGTATATGTTAAGTGAAAAGCAACAGGCAACCCAAATTCAAGGGACTTGATTTATTGAACTGTTCCTGAGAGGGAGGTGGTTTAAGGTCTTTGCTCTATTGGAACTTGGTAGTACCTGGAACACATTGTTTAACATATTGATCCTTCCTGAAAGACGACACGGCCTTCATAATTCCTTAGCACCTAGCATAGTACTTGGCAAGGCATTACGGGGAACAAATCGAGCAAAGGATTAAATGTAGCTTGACTCTCGGTCTGATTATTTTCTTTGCCTTAATGTAATCACCCAGTTCTTAACAATGGCAGCTACAATTTTGGAACTTACCAGATAGCTGTTTTATGTTCTTTATCATATTAACTCTGTGGATTAATCCTTTGGAAAAAGGTTGCTATTCTCACTTGAAAAATAAAGCCTCAGTAAGAAAGTGACTCCTTGGCATTAGAACCATATCTAATCTACAGGATGTATGTCTTAATTTAGTCACACTGCCTCTTCATATTAGACTAAAAACTATTTCAAAGGTACCTAATTGAAATTATTTGAACATTATTATTTCAAACCCTTTAAAAAACTATTCTCTTCACAGCAAATAACATGTGTGGCATTAAATCCTTTTAAATATAAACAAATTTATAAGATATTTTTGTTATATATCTCTTTCCATTTTTCTTAGCTTAATTGATGAAATAATGTATAGTTTTGTATGATTGTAAGACATATATAGTGATTGCAAAAAAGTTAAATAACACAGACAACATGAAGTGAATAATATAGCTTATAGCTCGGCTTCATGCATATACAACTATACATAAAAGGAACAAAATAGTATATATGTTCTATCCTTTTACTTAGAGTTACATCATGCAACTGTTTTTACTAAAATCAAATGCAAGATATATCATATCTTCGAATCTATTACCATTGTTCAACACATACAAATGGCACAAATTATTTTAAAATGTAGCAGAGTAAAGCATTCTGATATCATCCTCAAGAAATCCAACTAATCTACCTCTACTAAAATCAATTGGTTTAGGTGGTTTATTATGCCAGGTTCAGACTCATAGATTCTTTCTTTGTGGCATAAAATCTTTAGAACTTATGACAAATGGTAATTGTATCATATTTATTCAATAAGTTCCAGAGAAGTGAAGCAGAATGGTTGTTTGAGAAATGTATTCTTCTTTTTTCTTTTTTTCTTTTTTGCTTTATCTTCACAGTGGATAGAGCATTTGCCTTGCAGGCAGCTGACCCAGGTTCGATTCCTCCATTCCTCTCAGAGAGCCCGGCAAGCTACCAAGAGAATTCCGCCCCCGCAGCAGAGCCTGGCAAGCTCCCTGTGGAATTTTCGATATGCCAGAAACAGTAATCACAAGTCTCACAATGGAGACGTTACTGGTGCCCTCTTGAGCAAATCGATGAAAAACAGGGATGACAGTGCTACAGTGCTTTATCACCATTTTTGATAGTGACACATTTCCCAAGGATCAAAATACAGAAGCCATTAATTCCTAAGTCTGTCTGTCTCTGTCTCTATCTCTGTGTCCTTCTCTCCCTCTCCCCACTCTAGGTGTGTGTGTGTGTGTGTGTCTGTGTCTGTGTGTGTATGAGTATTCACTATTATGGTGATGAGGGTCATACTAATGGTATTTAAGGGTCTTCTGGATCAAACTCAGTTGTTCTTGGGGAACCATCAATGTCAGCAATCAAACCTAGGGACTCACACCTATAAGGAATGTACTCTGTCTCTTGAGCTACACATATCCCCCATACGTATAAGAGTCCTAGCAATTTTTAACAAAATGTCTGGTATAGCCAGGGGTCTAAAACCCTTTTCTGCCAATGTCCTTCTACTATTTCAGACTATTCTATTATTTTATAATATATAATATTTTATAATATAATTTATAATATATAATATATTTTATAATATATAAATACTATTCTTCTATTTCAGACCCTAAAACCGGAAGGTCCCTGTCTTAGCTCTTCCACCCTGTCATTGAGCACAGACTCAGCATCTGCTTCGCTCACAGTTTAAGTATGAATTCTGAAATCTGAGTTTCATCTAATTTTCGTGTGTTACAGAACAGATTTCTTTTTTGGTTAAAAATGTAAATGCTTTCTTACCTTGGTGGGCATTGCAGAACCAGCAGGGGGCCCAGATTTAGCTGGTGGCCTATAGTTTGCCAACTTTGGAGCAAACCATTGCAAGGTTGAAATCAGTAAAGACTGGATGTGAGAAAGGGGCTGAACACAAGAATCTTTAGCAGTGGAATTTGTGAAACAGAGGGAGCAGTCATAGTCAAGTTTCTAAGGCCATAGTACACTTGATGTGTTTGGGAAGCAAACAGGAAGTCCAGGTGACAAGCAGGATGAGTGAGAGAGAGAGAGAGGACAGGCAGAAAGAGGTGCAGTAAATGGAAGAAGTCATGTAAGGGTTTTTGCCTTTTGCTCTGAATAAGTGGCGGGGCTGAGAGAGAGAGCTTGCAGGACTAGAGTGCATGTTTTGCATTCATCCAGGTTTTTTTTAAAATTTATTTTTATTCATTTATCTATATTTTGCTTTTTGGGTCACACCCAGTGATGGTCAGGGGTTACTCCTGGCTCTGCACTCAGGAATTACTCCTGGCAGTGCTTGAGGGACCAAATGGGATGCCAGGGATTGAATCTGGGTCGCTGCGTGCAAGGCAAATGCCCTATCCACTGTACTATCACTCTGGCCCCTCATCCAGGTTTCATCCCCAAAATCTTAATGTTCCCCCCGCCCAGACCATTGGGTGTGGCCTTGCAAAAGCAGATAAGAAAGTTAAATGAGTCACTGAAAGTCTTCCAGCAGTAGAGTAACAGGATTTAACTACAATCACAGAAGAGAACTTTAAAGATGGTCTCCATCCAGTTATTCAAATTCAGAAAGTCATTCTGGAATGGGGCCCTGTGAATGGAGACTCCAAGGTCACTTCCTATCAACCCCAGAAATTCATTAGCAATGCCTGCTCAGGCCTGACCACCATCATTATGGTCCCCTCACTCTGGTCTCATCTTCAATTTCACCAGACACCCCTGCCCCTTCTGGTAGGCTACTTGATTTTTCAATGTTATTGCCATAATTAAAGACAGGACTTCTGATTTCTGAATTGGTGATCAGTACCATAAAATGTGGTCCTGCTTCCTTTAAGTTTTAGAAATACCCTTAGGGCCATGAGCTAAAGGCTGAGAGGTTCCCAAAATCTAAAGCAAAAAAAGGGTTATCAGTGCTAATTTTGTTCCCTTGTATTTAGATAACCTTTACAGTTTCCGTAGCACTTTCATCTTTATCACACTGGAGCCTGGGTTGACTATATGAATCTTTCCAAGCCCTGTAAAATAATCCTGGGGATCTGAGTTGAGGGAATAGGCCCCTTGGTTGTGTTCGACTAAAACTGCTTTTTTCTTTGATGGCACACTGCCTTCTTGCCCTACTCCCCTTTCTTTTTCTTTTAAAGAAATCTCTTTTACAAAATGTAGATTAATATTACTGCCAAAGTTAATATCCAGTTGTTATTAAATACTTCCTAGTAAAGTTAGAATCCCCCCCCCCCACTAAAAAAGAAGAACCAAAGTTTCCCAAATGTTCCACGATCAGCTTAAAATGGTCATTCTTTCTGTGCATTGTGGGGAAAAGGAGGAGGAGTTTGTACAGAGCTACTGTGATGACTAATGAAATTTTTATTCTTTTCAATAAGAAAAGCTTCAACAATTAGGCTGTGTTATAATGAAATGTTCATTTGTCCAAACTCTGATTCCTGGTCTATCAATACCTCTTTGTGAGAGGTACATCCCTAAAATATGCCTTTGTCTTGAATGGAATGTAACCAGAGGCGTTTAGTGCAAAGACTCTCAGTGAGTCTGCCTGAATTGAACAAAAGACCTTCAGAAAAGCTCAAATTCAAATGTGTGTATACATATATGTGTATACATTTTACATATTATATATACATATATTACATATATGTATTTTTTTGTCTGTACCATGCACTATTCATTATCTTGCAAGAAGATTTAAGCAATGACAATGATGATTTAAGGACTTAAGTCATGAAGACTGAAGCTGCACATTTTTATAAGATTATAGAGATAAGTTAAAAATCCAAATTATTCACGAAGCATATTTTTTGTATTTGTGGGTAACAGTGTAAACATCCATAAGCACCTTTCTTTGTTCTGATTTTTTTTTCTTTTTTGGTTGTTGTTCTTTTGTTGTTGTTGTTGTTGTTGTTGTTGTTGTTGTTTTGGGGGCCACACAAGGCAATACTCAGGGCTTATCATGGCTCTGCACTCAGGATCACTCTGGTGGGGCTCAGGGGTCCCAGGTATCAAGCCTGGGATCAGGCACATGCAAGGCAAATGCCCTACCCTCTAAATTATCTCTCCAGCCCTTTGGTTGTGTATTTTTAAGAGTTCTATAATGTTTTTTAAATAGACCTTGCTTCCCTCTGTCCACTTTTATTTTTCTATTTTGATGTTTCAATTGTAGCTAGAACAGTTGGGAGTCTGTTTTACTTAATCCCTTGTTCTTGAGTTCCTTCCTCTCTTCTCATTAATATTAAACATTTAGAGAGAGTCAACAAAATGTTGGGTATGTATTCAAATGAATTGATGGTATCAGTGATTCAAGAGGATGGAAAAAAACATTATTTATATAGAATATACACAGTGAAGAGAATGGAAATAACGTAAGTACAATGTTGGGGATTTCTGTCCCACATCCACAGATAAGGATCCCAGAGGACATTTGATCAGGGAAGTGGCCTTTAGGTATATAAAGAGTTAGGGACACCATAGGATCCTGGAGATGGAGGGAAGGGAGGCACAGGCTCAACTCTCCTCATTCTTTTCCCTTTGGTGCTTGAGTGAACTACTGCATATGTCTCCTATACTGAGCCTTTACTCCTGTGAACCTGCTGGTCCCCTTTCTTCTGTCTTCTTCATTTTACAGTCCGTGTTTGAGCATTTAGGGGAGTATTGGAACCATTCTTACATTTTTCCCCCTTCAGGGGCAATGCTTTCATATTCTATTTTCTTGCTCCTATAATGAATTCCCATTTTTAACTCTTAGCTAGTTTCTAATATCCATGCCCCCACCAAAATTTAGTGAATATCATCTGCATTGGAAATTTTTTCTGACCTAAAGTATGACTTAAATGCCTTTCATTGAGTTCGTAAACTACCTAGGGCATGCTTCTATTCTTACATGATTTTATGTCCCTTTTTTTTTTAATATATTATGTGTACTTTTTGTCTTTCTGTTTTTCAATAGATTATTAACAACTTGACAAGGAGAATTTTTCATTGAAATATATATCTGTAGTACCACCCACAGTGCCTGGTAAATGACACTCTATAAGAGCTGATTGAACAAAGTAAGTAAAGGCCCTCCCGTTGATCATCGATTTGCTCGAGCGGGCCCAGTAACGTCTCCATTGGAGACTTTGTTGTTACTGTGTCTGGCATATCAAATACTCTTGGTAGCTTGCCGGGCTCTCCGAGAGGGTTGGCCATGTTGGCTGCGTGCAAGGCAGACGCCCTACCCGCTGTGCTATCGCTCCAGCCCGATTGAACAAAACATATGAGAAATAGACAGAGGTGTGACACTAGTTCTCAGCTTATTTTGTTCCCCCTTTCAGATACTTTTTGACTATTATGAAGATGTTCTAGGTTTACTTGATCATTTGACATCCCATTACTCATTGATTTACTCGAGCGGGCACCAGTAACGTTTCCATGCATCCCTGTCGCATTCTAGTGTAGCCCAATGGCGTCTGCTTGCTCCAGGAACACGAAGAGGCTCAAACTGATCATTCAGGGTCTTGATGAAGAAGTCTGACCATCTCGTAGGTGGGCGGCCATGCCATATTTTGATGTCCCGTGGAATCCAGTCAGTAACGGCTCAGATTCAGCGGTCGTCTCCAAATCTCATTATGTGTCCAGCCCATCTGATTTTCTATGCCTTGGCAAATGAGACAGCTTCCCTGATTCTTGACTGACGATGAAGGTCAGAACTCAGGATTCTTTCTCTCACTTGAGTGAAGCATGATACTCCAAGCATAGCTCTTTCAATTCCTCTTTGGAATACCCAAATAGCATTCTTATCCTGTTTTCGTAGGGCCCAGGTCTCTGAGGCTTATGTTAATGCAGGAAGAACAGTGGAATCGAAGAGATGTGCCCGGAGCTGGAGGTTCTTCATCCTCCTAGCTATTTCTTTGATGCTCTTGAAGGCCTTCCAAGCCGCTTTCTTCCTCCTGCACAATTCAGGTGCCAGGTCATTCATCATGTTAACTTCTAGACCTAAGTACACATAACTATTGCATTTGGGCATGTTTGTTCCATTGAGAGCAAATGGAATGTCAGGAATGAGACCGTTTCACATAAACATTGTCTTGGTGAGATTCAGCTGCACTCCAACCTTTCCACACCCATGGTCAAAGTTGGCCAGCATTTGTGCTGCTTGGCTAATGTTTGGTGTTATTAGAACGATGTCATCAGCAAAGCAGAGGTGGTGTAGTTGCTGACCATCTATCTTCACTCTTATTTCTTCCCATTTCAGTCCTTCCATGACATTCTCGAGGGTGGCACTGAAGAGTTTTGGTTAAATGGTATCACTCTGCCGAACCCCTCTCTTGATGTCAATGATCACTTCCTTGTAGAATGGTGAGATCCTGGTAGTGAATCCATAATACAGCTTACGGAGGCGATGACTGCTTCAGTCTCAACAGAATCAAAGACCTTCTTTGAATCAATGAACGTTAGACAGAATGGCATCTTGAATTCCCGAGAAACCTCAATGAGCTTGGTTATCGTGTGGATATAGTCAATCATGCTGAATCCTTTTTAGAACCCAGATTGTTCACATGGTTGTCCTTCATCTAGTGTTTTGCCAATCCTATTCAGGATGAGTTGAACAGCTTGTAGACGACAGACAACAGGCAGATCAGGCAATAGTTGCCAATGTCATAGATATCTCCCTTTTTGTACAGTAGAACAGTCCTGCTGGTTTTCCATTGGGACAGAATCTTGCATTCAGACAGGTAGTGTGTGAAGAGCCGAGCCAGTGTATAGATGAGTACTGATGGCAGATTCTTGAGGTGTTTGAGTCTGAGCTTGTCTGGGCTGGGTTCTGTTCGCTTCTTTACCGATGAAATGGTGTGTCAGATTTTGGAAGGGATAACGTTGGGAACAACATATCCATCCTGCAGAATTTTGTATGTGGGCAGGTGGATGTGACTATCAAAGAGATCCAAGTAGAAGTCGTGGATAATCTTCTCCTTTGCTCTTCTGGGAGATGTGATTGATTCACCAGGATGTTGGAGGGCTGTCATCTTGGTCTTGTAGTTGGCGGAGCACAGGTGGGTGTTGCAAATGCTTTTCTATGCATCAACACCCAATTACGATGAAGAAGACATTGAGAAGTTCTACAAGAAGCTGGAGAAGTTCTATAAAGAAGACCACACTTTCTACAAGATCACTGTCGGTGATTTTTTATTTTTATTAGTGAAACACCATGAGTTACAGTTGTGGACTTACAAATTTTTGTGCTTGGGTTTCAGTTATACAATGATCAAGTACCCATCCCTCTACCAGTGCCCATTTTCTACCACTATGGGTCCCAGTATGCTTCCCAACCCCCACCCCCCCATCCCACCCTGCCTCTGTGGCAGGGCATTGTCAATGATTTTAATGCCAACATAGGGCCAAGAAGATCAGCCGAAGAACTCCACATTGGGACCCATGGCCTAGAATGGAACGAACAGAGTGAGAGACTATATGGGTTTATCATGTTGACCAAGACCATCCATGGTAACTCACATTTCCAGAAGATCGAATCTAAACGTTGGACATCGGAGTCTCCCGGTGGACAATTCCACAATGAAATTGACCATATCATATTCAATCAATGGTTTTGCCTGACTGATGTCACTGTTGTCCCAAAATTCCAAACGGGATCGGACCACGGTCTCCTTTGTGCAAAATTCTCTTCACTGAGCAGGGAGAAAGGGCTGCAAAATTTAAGAAGAGAACTACCAGAACGACTACCAACTAGCAGCTCTTTGGCACTACTACAGCAACATGGGAAGATGCTGTCATTGACAATATTGAGGAAGAATATGGTCCACTCGTTCAGCACCACCATGATTGTGCGAGGAATGCTGAGAGAGAGATAGCCACAAAAAAGATGCCTGTCTTAGAAAACTTTTGAGCTCATTCGCCAATGTGGCATAGCGCGAGCCTCAGGCAACAACAAGCGAACATCTGAGCTTGCAAAGAAGTACAGAGAAGCAATAAAGGAAGACCTCAAAGAGAGAAAGCACCAGAGCTGGCCAATGCAGCAGAAGCCAGGAAAAGCATTTGTTCTAGGTTAAAAGGAAATAAATTCTAAGGACTGTGTCTTTACAGAGTGTAGATGAGACTGGGAGGGATTCTGAATTGATCAAAAGTGATGTGTCTGTTTAGCAACCTGCAGTATCTGCTACAACACAGCCACTTGATTTAAGTGAAAGAAAGTTCCAGGCTGATACCCAGTGGTCCCTATAAGCATGTTCTGGGTCCTGAGTAGCTCCATGCCTCTCTTTGTGAGGTTGGAACCAGCATGCATTCTGTTAATGCTCAATCTTTTAGAAGAGATAACACTATAATGTCATGATTTCTCACTTATTAATGTCGTGAAATCTTTCTAGATACTTCTAAGAATTTCTTGCAAGGATAGGATCAAGGAATCAGAGAGACTGTCCAGGAGTTAAGGCATTTGCCTTGCATATGGCTGACCCCACTTCAGTTCCTGGTGTATGGTCCCTGGAACTTTGCCACAAGTGACCACTGATCACAAAGCCAGGAGTAAGTCCTGAGCATGTCTGGATGGTGGCCCCCAATCCCAAACACCTCTCCTCCGGAAAAGAATAGAAACAAAGTCAGGTGGGTGTGAAAAGGAGAAATGAACAAAAGCACAGAACCTGAAGTCTTCATGAGGTGTGGAGAGATAGTATCAATTCTTTGGGTGTTTTAATTTGTTTTTTATATAATTTTTAAAATCCAACTATTTGAACTTTTTAGTTCCTTGAAGCTAGGAGATGCTTACCATTCAACTTTTATAATAATGGAGAAAATAAAGTGAAAGTTCCATAACATACCACTAGAATGTTGTTGAGTGGGAAAATATAATAAAGAACTAAGACAGGCATGGAAAGACACTTAAAGCTAATTACTCAGAGTGTGAGTTAATTAGGATTAAGGTGAGTACCTACTAGTATCACCTATTTCACAACTTTTGCTTAAAGCTTATAAGAGAAATTAAATAGTGAATTTTAGAAAATCAAATGATATGAACAAAGGTGGGTTACTCCAAGAGCAATTCAAATCTTGAACTACTTCTGGAATAGCCCTGTTCTTCCAGGATCCTGGCAGTTATGCCCACAAACTGCTTCTGGCACCATATAAGATCATTAACTGGCCATGATCCAGAGACTCATAAGTAAATCTCAGAAGAGATCAACAAGCAGCAGAAATGTTTCTGGATCAAAGTCACCATCCAGTTAAAAATATAACTCCAGCAGTATCACCCCATTCAAAATTTGAGAATTCCTGGAGCATGTGGCCACAAATGCAACATCTCATACTCTACACAACTGATATTGTGTAGCACATCACATTGGATGGGATGTAAAGTAAAAGGCAACCAATCCTAATATTTAAGAAAATATTAGCACACAAAGCTCAACTGATAACAACATGTTAGTAATCTCATATAAGGGCCTGCTGGTTCTAGGATGAAATACCACAATCTTCACAATTTTCTTCTAAGAAATTTTTTGATCATTTTTAGCTAATTATTCATAACAAACAATACAAAATAAATTATTTAGGGTCTGTTACTGGGACAGGCTTGGGTGGTGATTGGGAAAATTGGAAATAATGGTGCTAGGAAAGTATAATGGTGGTGGGCTTAGTGTTGAAATATTGAATGCAATAAATCATCGTGAACAACTTTACAAAAATAAAATTAAATTGAAAAAAGATTTCTGGAATGGGCCAGATGTACTGTGAGTGTGATGGAGATGAATGGAAATGAAGGCCAGGGGTGTAGGACACCTAGTTGTGATCCCCAGAGGCACAAAGTTCTCCCCTGAGCACTTCTGGGGTTGGATCAACCCCTCACTCCCAAATAACAAAAATGAAATGGTAGATTAGTTCAGGTTTTATAAACGCATTTACAAAATGTATACACAAACTTCACTTTAGAGTTCATTTTGGGGCTAGAGTGATAGCACGGTGGGTGGGGCATTTGCCTTGCATGCAGCCAATGTGGGTTCAGTTCCTAGCATCTCATATGGTTCTTCCGAGCACCGCAAGGAGTAATTCCTTAGTGCAGAGCCAGGAGTAACCCCTGTGCATCACCGAGTGTGACCCAAAAATTTAAAAAAAAGAGTTTGTTTATATAGTTCAATAATAATGATAATATTAATATAGGGCTGGAGCGATAGCACAGCGGGTAGGGCGTCTGCCTTGCACGCAGCCAACATGGCTGACCCGAGTTCGATTCCTCCGCTCCTCTCGGAGAGCCTGGCAAGCTACCGAGAGTATTCGATATGCCAGACACAGTAACAACAAAGTCTCCAATGGAGACGTTACTGGGCCCGCTCGAGCAAATCGACGATCAACGGGAGGGCCTTTACTTTTACTTTACTTTATTAATGATAATAACTGATGTATATTATTTAATAGACACTTATTACTTAAGTTCTTCTATAAAGAATCAAACACACAGACAATGGAATTCTTTTGTTTTTTAAAAGGGAGACACTGGGCAGTTCCCAGTTCCCATTGCTACGCTAGCAATTCTGGGGGTCGTGGGGGAGCCTGCAGAGCTGAGAATAGAACTCAGAGCCCTGTACATTATGATCAAGTGTTCTACCACCCGAACATCTCTATAGCCCTGAAGGAGCAGCTCACCTTGTCATGAAGTTGTATGACACTGCAAACAACTCATTAAAAATACTTTTGGAGAGGACCTGGAAAAACTGAACAGAATTTCTCAAAGAGGTGATGGAGACTCATCTCCAAATGTTCCTTGTCCTGGGGAGAGCGGGCTGTGTAGGCCCAAGGACCTGCCAATGGAGGAAAATGAAATGTTCACTCTCCACATTCCCCCAAGACTGTTGGCTTGTATCTACGACCTCCCAAATATCAGCTCTTGGGGTCCCTGAAGCAAACCAGCTGCTGAAATAGGCTGAAGACTCAGATGGCCCCAAATATCCATGTGCTGTTTCTTTTATTTGAATCACTGTGAGATACAGTTACAAAGCTTTCGTGATCAGGTTTTGGTCATACAATATTTCAACACCCATCCTCCCACCACCAGTGTACATTTTCCACCACAAATATCCCTCATATTTCCCCTGCCATCACCACTATTGTCCTTCATATCCCTCCTACCACGAACACCCACCCCAGCCTGCCTCTATGGCAGGTATTTTTCTTCTATCTCTCTCTTTATCTCTTTCTGTTTCTCTCTGCCCCATCTCTGTCTCTGTCTCTCTCTGTCTGTCTCTGTCTCTGTCTGTTTCTCTCTCTCTCTCTCTCTCTCTCTCTCTCTCTCTCTCTCTCTCCATTATGGTTTGCAATACAGATACTGAGAGGCCATCATGGTTGGTTCTTTACTCACTTGGCAGCTTGGGGTTCTTTTGACAAAGCACAGAAAATAAAAACTTCAGGAGAAACAACAAACTATGAGCCAGAAATTATCATAAATTAAACACATTTTTAAATTTAACCATTCAAACAAGTACAATGAAACACTCATTTAAAGTAGTCTCATTTGAGAATGAAGATGGGAGCTACCAGAGCCAATGGGATGCAGCTAAAGCCATGTTAAGGGAAAAATTTATAGCTCTGCAAGCATTTCTCAGGAAGGAAGAAAGGGCCCACATAAACAACTTGACCTCAGAGTTCAAGATCTTAGAAAAGGATCAACAAAATGAGTCCAAATCAGGCAGAAGGAAAGAGGTCATAAAACTTAGAGCAGAAATCAACGACATGGAAACCAAAAAAACAATCCAAAAGATCAATGACACAAAGAGCTGGTCCTTCAAGAAAATAAATAAGATAGATAAACCACTAGCAACATTCACAAAGAACGAGAGAGAAAGAACCCTAATAAAATGAATCAGAAATGAGGAGGATATCACAACAGAAACCAAAGAAATACAAAAGATCTTCAGAGACTACTTTGAAAGACTGTATGCCAAGAAACAGAGAACCTAGAAGAAATGGATAAATTCCTGGATTCCTATAATCTCCCAAGGCTGAATCAAGAAGATCTAGAGTACCTGAATAGACCTATTAACATAAAGGAAATTGAAACTGTAATCAAAAATCTTCCCAAAAATAAAAAGCCCAGGTCCAGATGGATTCACTAGCGAATTTTTCCAAACATTTAAAGAGGAACCTATTGCCAGTTCTTCTCAAGCTTTTCCAGGAAATTGAAGAAACAGAAACTCCCCCAACAGTTTTTATGAAGCCCATATATCTCTAATACCAAAAGGAAACAAAGACCCCACAAGAAAAGAAAACTACAGGCCAATATCCCTGATGAACACGAATGTAAAGATTCTCAACAAAATACTAGCAAATAGAATTCAACAACTCATCTAAAAGATCATACACCATGACCAAGTGGGATTCATTGTGGGGATGAAAATATGTTTAACATTTGGAAATCTATCAACATAATCCATCATATCAAAATAAAAGATAAAAACCATATTATCATATCAATAGATGCAGAGAAAGCATTTGACAAGATCCAGCACCTGTTCATGATGAAAACCCTTGTCAAAATGGGGATAGAAGGGACTTTCCTCAATATACTTAAAGCCATGTACAACAAGCCTACGGCAAGCATCATCCTCCATAGGGAAAAACTGAGAGCCTTCCCTCTAAGATCAGGGATGAGACAAGGTTGCCCACTCTCTCCACTGCTGTTCAATATTGTACTGGAAATACTTCCAATAGCGATTAGACAAGAAAAAGATATTAAGGGCATCCAGGTAGGAAAGGAAGAAATCAAGCTCTCAGTATTTGCAGATGATATGATAGTATACTTAGGGAACCCTAAAATCTCTACCAAGAAACTCCTAGAAACAATAGACTTGTATAGTAAAGTTGCAAGCTATAAAATCAATACCCAAAAGTCCATGGCTTTCTTATACGGAAATAGTGAGAGAGAAGAAAGTGACATAAAAAAAAAAACATGACAATAGTGCCCCAGAAAATCAAGTACCTAGGAATCAGCCTAATTAAGGAAGTAAAGGACCTGTACAAAGAAAACTACAAAATCTACTTCAGGAAATAAAAGAGGACACGGGAAAATGGAAAGATATCCCCTGCTCATGGATCGGTAGAATTAACATTATCAAAATGGCAATATTTCCCAAAGTTTTGTACAAATTCAATGATATCCCTATAATGATACTCATAACATTCTTCAAAGAAATGGAGCAAACACTCCTGAATTTCAAATGGAACAATAAACCCCCATGAATAGCTAAAGCATTTCTGGTAAAAAGAAAATGGGAGGAATCAACCTCCCTAACTTCAAACTCTATTAAAAAGCAGTAATAATTAAAACAGCATAGTACTGAAACAAGGGTAGAGCTGCAGACCAAAGGAACAGGGTTGAATACACTGACATCTCCCCCCCAAACACATGATCATCTAATCTTCGATAAGGGGGCAAGAGAAGTGAAGTGGAGCAGGGAAAGCCTCTTTAACAAATTGTGCTGCAAAACTGGATGGCTACATACAAAAGAGTGCGCTCAGATCTCTGCCTAACTTCATGTACAAAAGTAAGATCAAAACAGATTAAAGACCTGAACATCAGACTAGAATCTATAAGGTACATTGAAGACAAAGCAGGCAAAACCCTTCATGACATTGAAGCTAATGGTATCTTCAAAGATGTCATGCCACTGGCCAAGCAAGTGAAAACAGAGATAGACAAATGGGACTATCTTAAACTAAGGAGCTTCTTCACTTCAAAAGAAACAGTGACCAAAATACAAAGACAGTCTGCAGAATGGGAAAGGATATTCGTCCAATACACATCCGACAAGGGGTTGATATCAAGGATATACAAAGTACTGGTTGAACTCCACAAGAAGAAAACTTCTAAACCCATCAAAAAATGGGGTGATGAAATGAACAGAAACTTTCTCAAAGAATAAATCTGAATGGCTAAAAGGCACATGAAAAAATGTTCTACACTGGGGAGGCATCACCCTCCCCAACCTCAAACTCTACTACAAGAGTATTCTGCCCACATGGCAGAGCCTCACAAGCTGTCTGTTGTGTATTCACTATGCCAAAATCAGTAGTTACAATAGGTCTCATTCTCCTGATCCTGAAGGCGTCACCAATATGGCAGCATTGAGAAGGATGAGAAAGGAGAGGCCGATAAAATCTCAAGGCTGAACTAGGCTGCCACAACGAAGGAAGACAAAAATGATCATCTGTACTTTCAATGCACGTACACTAGCATCGAGGACCTGATGGTACAAACGCGAAAGATCAAGTACAACATCATTGGTCTGACTGAGACAAGAAGACACAAATCTCATCACACTGTTTTCGACACTGGAGAAGAATTGTTCCTCAGAACATGTGATAAAAGAGGCATCAGTGGTGTTGGTGTCCTTGTCAACACAAACTTGGCCATGAGCATTGATTCATTTGAATGCCTAACAACCCGAATTGGACGTTTACATTTGAATAGATGTGGCTCATTGCTGGCAGTTTCTATCTTCGTTGTCTACGCACCAACATCCAATTACAATGGAGAAATTGAGAAGTTCTACATGGAGCTGGAGAAGTTCTATAAAGAAGACCACACCTTCTACAAGATCATTGTGGGTGATTTTAATGCCAAGATAGGACCAAGAAGATCAGTCGAAGAACTCCACATTGGGACCCATGGCCTAGAATGAACGAACAGGGTAAGAGACTGTCTGAGTTCATCATGTCGATCAAGACCATTCATGGTAACTCAAGGTTCCAGAAGGCTGAATCTAAACGTTGGACATGGGAGTCTCCCAGTGGACAGTTCCACAACGAAATAGACCACATCGTATTCAATCGATGGTTTTGCCTGACCAATGTCGCTGTTGTCCCAAAATTCCAAACGGGATCGGACCACCGTCTCCTTCGTGCAAAATTCTACTTCACAGAGCGGGGAGAAAGGACTGCAAAGTTTAAGATGAAAACTTGCAGAACGACCACCAACTGGGAGCTCTTTGACACTATTTCTGCAACATGGGAAGATGCCATTGTTGACAGCATTGACAAGGAATACGATCAGCTGGTTTAGCACCACCATGATTGTGCGAGAAATGCCAAGAGAGAGGTAGCCACAAAAAAAGCCTGTCTTCGAAAACTCTTGAGTTTATTCGCCAACGTGGCTTGGCGCATGCCTCAGGCAACCACAAGCAAACGTCGGAGCTCGCAAAGCAGTGCAGAGATGCGATCAAGGAAGACCTCAAAGAGAGAAGAGCAGAAGTGCTGGTAGATGTGGCAGAAGCCAGGAAAAGTATTTGTAATGCCCGCCTGTCCTTCGCCAACTACAAGACCAAGATGACTGCCCTCTGACGTCCTGAAGGATCTATCACATCTTCCAGAAGGGCAATGGAGAAGATTATCCATGACTTCTACTCAAACCTCTTCGATAGCCATGTCCACCTGCCCACATCCAAATTCCACAGGATGGATATGTTGTTCCCAATGTTCTCCCTTCCGAAATCTGACACGCCATTTTGTCAGTAAAGAAACAAACAGCACCCGGCCCAGACAAGGTCAGACCTGAACACCTGAAAAACCTGCCATCAATACTCATCAATACACTGGCTCGGCTCTTCACATGCTACCTGTCTGAATAGAAAGTATCATGTTAAGCAAAATGAGTCAGAAAGAGAGGGATAGGCATAGAAAGATTGCATTCATCTGGGGAACATAAAGTAATAAATAGGAGACTAACACCCAAGAATAGCCAAGATAAGTATCAGGAGGTTCATTCCATGGTTTGGAGGCCAGTCGCACACGCTCAGGTAAAAGGCAGCTCAGGTAGAGAAGGGAGCACCAAATAAAGGGTGTTGGAAGGATCCTCCCAGGATGGGAGATGCATGCTGAAAGTAGACTATAAACCAAACATGATTGCCACTCAATGCCTCTTTTGCAAACCACAGCACCCAAAAGAAGAGAGAGAACAAAAGGGAATGCCCTGCCACAGAGAGAGGGGAGGAAGGGGGATGGGATGGGAGGGTTACTGAGATCAGTGGTGGTGGAGAATGGGTACTGGTGGAGGGATGGGTACTTGATCATTGTATAACTGAAACCCAAGCACAAAAATTTGCAAGTCTACAACTGTACCTCATGGTGTTTCACTAATAAAAATTAAACAAAAAATAAAGTAGTCTCATTTGATGTCAGTATATCTTGGGGGTGATTACATGCTAGTCACAAAATCTCAGAATCCTTCTAACAATATGTGATAGACACGTTGTCCTGTGTTAAGAGGCAGATGGATGATACTTGCTGTCACCTTAGGGTGGTGATATCTCCAATTTCCATTTGCAAATCCATTGCATCATACCACATTGTCTTGAAATTTTCACGGAACAAAAAGTTAAAGAGTGTCAGCAATTGTCACAGTCTTTTATTAGATTAATTGTCACACATAAGGGTGGCATTTAAAAAAAATGTAGTACTCTTTGGAGGTACAGAACTCTAGAAGTTCTGCACTAAGAGATTTTCTATCACTATTCTCTCTACTTTTACACAGTTTTATTGTAAGGTTTTTCTTTCTTTTTGGGGTCACACTCGGCGATGCACAGGACTTATTCCTGGATCATCCACTCAGTAATTACTTCTGGGGATGCTCGGGGACCATATGGGATGCTGGGAATCAAACCCAGGTTGGCCCCATACAGGGCACATGCTCTACCCACTGTGCTGTCACTCCAGGCCCCTTGTTGTACGTTTAAAAGGGTTTCAGGGCCAGGAAAAGAGATCAGTGTGCTAGAGGATATGCATGTTTTGCCTGAAGGAGACCTGGGTTCAATTCCTGACACCACATGGTCTCCTGAGTACCACCAGTAAAGGCCCCCCAACACCCGACAGACACCCCTTCAACTCTGAGCCAAGAGCAGCCTCTGAGCACTGCCAGGTGGGCAGCAAAACCAAAATAAGGGGGAAAAAAAGAACGAGACAAAATAGAGTCTCAGCAAGCTCTCATGGGAGTTGAATCCCTGTTGGTTTAGGAAAATATATTTGTGTCCACTCATTTGGGGAGAGGGAAAGAGTTTCACTGGTGTTTCCTTCACTTATGCATATCACTTCTCCCAAATCAAATCTAACTTCAGATAAAATTCATCTTCATCTTTTGAATGATACGTTCAGCAAATGTGTTTTTTGTTGTTTTTTTTTTTATAGAAACTGTGATTCATTGGCCTAAAATTAAAGGATATCTGAGGGACAGGGCATTTTAAAGCAGTGAGGTGGGAGAAACAGGAAAAATTGGGATGCTTGCGGCACTCAGAGTATTTGCCTTGAAGCTATCACCACACCTGGCTAAAGCTATGTTCAGGCTGGGTGTAATGGTGGGTGTCTAAATTGTTCGGCAATTTACTAATCCAGCTCTGCTTATAAGCCAGGGTGACTACTTTTATTCTTACTTAGGGACCACATCTAGCAGTGCTCAGGGGCTACTCCTGGTTTGTTGCTCAGAAATCATTCTCAGCAGTGCTCTGGGGACCAACTGGTACCAGGGATTGAACCTAGGTCTCCCACATGCAAAGACTCCTTTGAACTGTCTCGCAGGGTCTAATGATTCCACTTTTAAACTTAAAGGAAATTTTAAATTTAAGGAATGATTTCCTGATAATTTTGTTTTCTCCCTAAATCCTCACCATTCTCAAAGAATACTCTCACTGTTAGGAAGACATAATCAACAAATTTGCAAATGAGACTTCAATGTTGAACTCATTTTTAAAACTCTCACTCAGGTTTATCAAATGAAACCAGAGTCGATGTCTCACATTCTGATGCTGGACAAAATCCACACAAGTTGTCAGTGTCCCTGGAGTGACAGAGAGACTGTCACTTGGTCTTCTCAAATCAGTTCTGCCCTTTTTCTATAGGATCAGAGAATTATAACCAGAGTTGGTCATTCATGTAGAGCTACTCTCTGTCACCTGCTTCTATGGTCAGAGTAAATGCGTGACAGAATTTGCCCGGCAGGAATGTGAACAGAAGGGACTGGGGCTGCCGCTGGATGGGACCGATCACATGGCATCTGTGTCTCTGCTCTTACTCCTGCAGGGAAAACTGGATGTATAGTAGCCAGTAATCAAAATGCTGATGAGGGTGACACCAGGGAGTCAAATTTATCTACCATCTCCAGATTTTTATGTGAGAAGAAATTTTTTACTGTCTCTCTCTGTCTCTCTCTCTCTTTCTCTCTCTCAGACTTTAGGCCGTATCCAGTGGTGCTCAGAGCTTACCCCTGAAAGTGCCTGGGACACTGTAAGTGATAAGTCAGACACACACACACACACACACACACACACACACACACACACACACATGCACGCACGAGGCAAGTGTCTTAACCCTTACCAGTTATTTTCATTCATTTGGTTTTTTCCACACCCAGTTGTTTTCTGGGATTAGTCCTGATTCTGTGCTCTGGAATCATTGCTGATGGTGCCAGGGATCAAGTCTGGTCAACTGCATGCAAGGCAAATGCCTTGTCTTGTCCATTGTCCTCTCTCTCTCTCTCTCTCTCTCATTCTCTCTTTCTCTTTCTCTCTCTCTCTCTCTCTCTCTCTCTTTCTCTCACATTTTGTATTCTGAACACCAGCAGAAGTGATGCCCGAATAAAGAGACTGGAGAAAGCCCTGAGCATTACCTGGCAAGGCCTAAAAATTCACTGTTCAGTGTTATTTCGTTGTTCATCGATTTACTTGAGCGGGTTCCAGTAACATTCCTATTCCTCCCAGCCCTGAGATTTTAGCAGCCTCTCCTAACTTGTCTTTCCCAATTATTAAAGTCTCCTTCAGGGTCAGGGGAACGAGACCTGTTATCGTTTCTGTTTTTAGCATATTGAATACACCACGGGTAGCTTGCCAGGCTCTGCCTGTGCAGGCAGGGTACTCTCAGTAGCTTGTCGGGCTCTCTGAGAGTCATATATATATTTCTCCCTATGATTTGTTGCCTAATATCTGAGCCTCATCAAATATGGTGTGGTAATTATGGAAAATGGGTAGGAAGTGTCTTATGATATATCTGGAAAGCTACCTGGAGCGTGGCAGCGGTTGGGTAGTAGAGGTCGGCTGCCAGGGCTGGGTCCCTTGGGGCAGGGAGGGCTCTCATCCACCCCACTCTGGGGCGTCCTGAGTGAAAACAGCCTGGCATGGAGTCCATCCCCACCCTAGTCTTCTTATGTTTCCCCACTCTGTTCCTGCTGGGCTTGGCTATGTCACTTGCTCTGGCCAGTGGGTTGGGTCTTGGTCTTTGGCCAATGAAACAGGAATTGCATCATTCTACAATGATACAAGTCACATCCTAGTGGATGCTACCAACAGATTCAGTGGAATTGGGTCTGGTTGACTGCATGCAAGCCAGCAGCCTGTAAGACTTATCACTTACAGTGTTCCAGGCACTTTCAGGAGTAAGCTCTGAGCACCACTGGATATGGCCTTAAGTCTGAGAGAGAGAAAGAGAGAGAGACAGGGAGAGACAGAGAAAGAGAGAAAGAGAACAATGGACAAGACAAGGCACTTGCCTGCATGCAAGCCAGCAGCCTGTAAGAACCCCAGACATCCCTGCCCCAGGCTTCTGACTCTCAGAATGGCCACACAAGGCAGATCTTACTTCAGCCCCCAGCCTGCAGACACCCAACACAGCAGTCAACATTTGCTATTGTCCATGACTAAATTTGGGGGATGTTTAACTGTAGACAAAACTGATAGATACCTCTCACGGCTCAGCTCATGTCCTCAATCCAAGACAAGAGGAAATTTATCTTAGGCTTCTCACTTCCTGGAGTGGCTAAAGAAAGGGACTGCAAAACCTTAGCTTGTTAAGGGCTGGAGTGATAGTACAGTGGGGAGAGTGTTTGTCTTGCATACAGCTGACCAGGTTCAATCCCCAGCATCCCATACAGTCCCCGAGCACCACCAGGAGTAATTCCTGAGTGCAGAGCCAGGAGTAATCCCTGAGCATTGCTGGGGCTCTGAATGGCCTTGAGAAATTTCTCCCTTCCCCTACGTGCCCAAGCACCCTGCCCGCCTCTCTTGTGGACACACCCTTATCCCTGTCTTCCTTATCCCCACCCTCATCCTCATTCATTCTCCTGGACCCACGACCATTGCTGCTTCAAGAAACATGGGGACTGCAAGAAGGGCAGGGCAGGAGACCAGATGCCCCTAAGCTGTGTGTCACGGTCCTTCTCCCCTATTCCAAAGACAGACCCTGACCAGAAGACACTCACATCATAGGTAACTTCTTCCATCTGGTCATTCTCCATGAGGACAACTTTGGAGACCTGCTCACAGGGGCCTTGCAGGATCCGGACGATCAGTGAGTAGTCCATGTTATTCAGCTTCTGTTTCTCACCACTGGTGTGGTGTTACCTAAAAATTAAAAATAAAAAAAGCATAGAACTTTTTTTAAATTAATTTATTTATTTATTGAATCACTGTGGGAAAGGTTACAAAGCTTTCAGGTTTAGGTCTCAGTCATGCAAATATCAAACACATTTCCCTTTACCAATACTTATTTTTTACCATGAAGAACCCCAATAAAACCCCACCCCCCTCCCCTCCCAGTCCCTGTGAGGCAGATGAATTCTAGTTAACACTCTATCTGCTTTGATTAGATTCATTGTTTCAATAAAAGATTCACCACTATTATTTAGAGTTTACCCCCCCCCCCAATCAGACATGCTGAGAAAGCATTGTGAAGTGATTTGCTTTCTACAGCTGGGTTCAAGAATTAAATGTTGGTTTTGGATAAGCATAGAAGTTTTTAACATGAGGTCTTTCTCAAAGTTTGAATATGAAAATATGAGTGATATATGTAAGAAGCACTATAATTGAACTTGATCAATGATGTTTGAATTTGGAAGCCATGTTTCAAAAGCTATAAGTTTCTTTAAAATAGAACTATCTATAGGGCAAATCATTATATTTATGTTTAAATTCTCTGCTCTTAAGAGTATTTCTGAGCACTAAAACAATTGACTTTAACTTATATTTTGAAAATATGGGGTCCTTAAGTTCTTAGTTACTCAACTGTTGCTCTTAAGCACACCAGATTAATGAAAACACCAAAAAAAAAGGTTTTTTTCTGTTAAATGTCCTGGAAATCAATATGCATTTTATTATGTCCACAAATTGAAGTTGGAAAAAGTTCTGTCTATTAAGCATAACAAAGCTTTGTCAGCATTGAAAAGTTGACTAGCTCAAAACCAGACTATTAGAAACATGGAGGAGCATTGGGTACAATACGTTATGAAAGGTATTACCAGAATAAGCAAATAAAACAAGACCTAAATAAAAAATTCTCCATTTAGATCTAAATCTGTCACTATATCTTTCAAATAATTCCATACACGATTCAAGTTATTGCCGAAGCTAGGTTTTAATCAGTAACTTTAACTGATAGAATTACAAGCTGCCATTTTATGACTCCATAGTATGGTTTCTTTATCATTTAGTTTATCATTATTGTTTGGTCAACAGAGCTGTATTTACTTCTCTGTGAGTCACAACTGCTTTTTAAATTGCCTTACAAGATTACACTCACCACCTCTCGTGGTTCGGATTAATAGTCTAAATGTTTCTTGCTGGTGAATTAGAACCTGTTATAATTTTCTAGGAATTATTTGATTTAATAATATTTATTGGCTTGGGGGCCACACCTGTCTCTACTCAGGGATCACTCCACCCATGCTCAAGGAACCACCTATGAGGTTGAACCATGGATGCCCACATGTAAACCTTAGCCTCTCAACTGCTGCTCTATCTCTCTGGGTGAACTCACTGTTCTATCTCAATCCTGGGGGAACTACACTACGAACAATAATTATTAATAACCACATTCATGATGATAACTTTAGTACCTTTACCACGATGACATAAATGAGGTACAACCACTAAAGGGCTCTTTAACTGCTGCTGTTGTTCAGAGCTTCTATTCATTCAGCATTCACTAAAGAACTTCACATTTTTGGTTGTGTTTGTACAACACAATAGCACTGCACTGTCCTCCTGTTATTTATCGATTTGCTCAAGCACGCACCAGTAACGTCTCCATTGTGAGACTTGGTGTTACTGTTTTTGGCATATCAAATACGATACCGGGAGCTTGCCAGGCTGTACCGTGCAGGCAGTATACCCTCTGTAGCTTGCCAGACTCTCCAAGAGGGATGGAGGAATCGAACCCAGGTCAGCCAAGTGCAAGGCAAATGCCCTACCCGCTGTGCTATCAACAAAATAAAGTATAATATTTGAAATGGGTTTGTAACATAGGCTCAAAGGTCCAAACTCTATAATCAAGTAAATCTTACTAAACCTTCCAAATTGTGGGAATTGTATCTTATTACTTCCCCACAGTCTTACTCTTCTTTCTATTCTGCAATAACTTCCCTGCCCCCATATTAACTTGCTCTTATACTCTCACTCAGCTCTCTTATTCCATATTTTCTCACCATTACTTTGAACCCAGGCATGCCTTCATTTCACTCTGGCTTCCTATTGTTTTTACAAACTATCCACATGCTTCTTTCTGCCATGCTCCCATTTCTATCTGCACCCTATTTGATGGGGTTCAAATATGGTCTGAACTATGGAACACCTGCAAGGGTGATTAGAGGCTGTCTTAAAAACCTCTATCCCTCACAGAGAGCCTGACAAGCTACCGAGAATATCCTACCCACAGGGCAGAGCCTGGCAAGCTATCCATGGCATATTCGATATGCCAAAACCAGTAAATACAATGGACAACATTTCCGGACCCTGAAAGAGCCACCAATATGGCAGCATTAAGAAGGATGAGGAAGGAGAGGCTGATAAAATCTCAAGGCCGAACTAGGCTGTCAAAACGAAGAAGGACAAAAATGACTGTCTGTACTTTCAATGCAAGTGCACTGGCATTGGATGTATCCATTGAGGACCTGATGGTACAAGCGTGAAATATCAAGTACGACATCATTGGTCTGACCGAGATGAGAAGACATCAATCACATCACGCAGTTTTCGACACTGGGGAAGAACTGTTCCTCAGAACATGTTACAAAAGAAGCATCAGTGGGGTCGGTGTCCTTGTCAACACAAACTTGGCCATGAGAATTGATTCATTCGAATGCCTAACAACCCAAATCGGATGGTTACAATTGAATAGATGTGGCTCACTGCCAGCAGTTTCTATCTTCGTTGTCTATGTACCAACATCCAATTATGATGAAGGAGAAACTGAGAAGTGCTACATGGAGCTGGAGAAGTTCTATAAAGAAGACCACACCTTCTACAAGATCATTGGCAGTGATTTTAATGCCAACATAGGATCAAGAAGATCAGCCGAAGAACTCCACATTGGGACCCATGGCCTAGAATGGAAAGAACAGGCTGAGAGACTAGCTGAGTTCATCATGTCGACCAAGACCATCCATGGTAAGTCACAGTTCCAGAAGGCCGAATCTAAACATTGCACATGGGAGTCTCCTGGTGGACGGTTCCATGATGAAATTGACCACATCATATTAATTGCAAAATTCTACATCATGGAGCAGGGAGAAAGGGCTGCTAAGTCTAAGAAGAGAACTCCCAGAACGACCACCAACTGGGAGCTCTTTAGTACTATTGCGGCAACATGGGAAGATGCCATCATTGGCAACATTGACGAAGAAAACAATCGACTGGTTCAGCACCTCCATGATTGTGTGAGGAACGCAGAGAGAGAGAGAGAGAGAGAGAGAGAGAGAGAGAGAGAGAGAGAGAGAAACTCTTGTCTTCAAAAACTCTTGAGTTCATTCGCCAATGTGGCTTGGAGCAAGCCTCAGGCAACCACAAGCGAACATGTGAGCTCACAAAGCAGCGCAGAGAAGTGATAAAGGAAGACCTCAAAGAGAGAAGAGCAGCAGTTCTGGCAGACATGGCAGAAGCCGGGAAAAGCATTCGCAATGCCCACCTGTCCTCCCCCAACTATAAGACCAAGACGACTGCCCTCTGAAGTCCTGATGGATCTATCACATCTTCCAGAAGGGCAATGGAGAAGATAGATTATCTATGACTTCTACTTGGATCTCTTTGATAGTCACATCCACCTGCCCACATGCCAAATTCTGCAGGATGGATATGTTGCTCTCAACATTCTCCCTTCTGAAATCCGTCATGCCATTTCATCAGTAAAGAGCAACCGGCCCAGACAAGGTCAGACCCAAACACCTGAAGAACATGCCATCAGTATTCATCAATACACTGTCTTGGCTTTTCACACACTACCTGTATGAATGCAAGGTTCCTTCCCAGTGGAAAATCAGCAGGACTGTACTACTGTACAAGAAGGGAGACATCCACGATATTGGCAACTATCACCCGATCTACCTGTTTTCTGTCATCTACAAGCAGTTCACTCAAACCATCCTGAATAGGATTGGCAGAACACTAGATGAAGGACAACCATGTGAGCAATACAGGTCCTGAAAAGGATTCAGCATGATCGACCATATCCACATGATAACCAAGCTCATTGAGGTTTCTGAAGAGTTCAGGATGCTGCTCTGTCTAACATTCATTGATTTAAAGGCCTTTGATTCTGTTGAGACTGAAGCGGTCATTGAAACAGGGTGTTCAAACTCAATACATCAGGATCCTCCGTGAGCTATATTACAGATTCACTACCTGGATCTCACCATACAACAAGGAAGTGATCATCGACATCAACAGAGGGGTTCGGCAGGGTGATACCATTTCACAGAAACTCTTCAGTGACACCTTCGAGAAAGTCATGCAACAACTGGAATGGAAGGGAATGGAAGTGAAGATAGACGGTCGACAACTACCCTACCTTTGCTTCACTGATGACATCGTTCTAATAACACCGAACATTAGCCAAGTGGCACAAATGCTGGTCAACTTCGACCATGAGTGTGGAAAGGTCAAACTGCAGCTGAATCTCACGAAGACAATGTTTATGAGAAATGGTCTCATTCCTGACGTTCCATTTGCTCTCAACGAAATGTACATCTCCGAATGCAACAGTTATGTGTACCTAGGTTGAGAAGTCAACATGATGAATAACCTGGCACCTGAGTTGTCCAGGAGGAAGAGAGTGGCTTGGAATGCCTTCAAGAGCGTCGAAGAAATAGCTAAGAGAACAAAGAACCTCTTGCTCTGGGCACATCTCTTCGATTCCACTGTTCTTCCTGCACTAACATATGCCTCAGAGACCTGGGCCCTATGCAAACAGGATGAGAACGCTATTCAGGTCTTCTAAAGAGGAATCTAAAGAGCTATGCTTGGAGTATCATGTTTCACTCAAATGAGAGAAAGAATCTGGAGTTCTGACCTCCATGGACGATCAAGAATCAGGGACGCTGTCTCATTTATCAAGGTGTCGAAAATCGGATGGGCTGGACACATGAGATTTGGAGACGATCGCTGGACTAGAGCCATTACCAACTGGATTCCATTGGACGTCAAAAGATGGCATGGCCACCTAGCTATGAGATGGTAGAGACCCTGAACGATTGGTTTGAGCTCTTCATGTTCCTAGAATGAGCAGATGCCTTTGGGCTACACCAGCACAGGACAGGGATGAACGGAGACATTACTGGCTCCTGCTCGAGCAAATTGATGAGCAAGAGGATGTCAAGTGATCAAGTGATATGGCGCATGCCAACTTGAGTTATACACTAGTAAGCAGTAAACAATATGGGTGTCAGAAGAAAAGAATAACATTTGCATGTTAGCAAATGTGCTGTTTGTAGTACTTAAGCCTTCTTTTTTTTAAAAAAATTCTTTTAGCATTCAAAATCAAGCTACTATCTGGAGAAATCAAGATTGTGTTTTTATCGCTTGGAATAAAGAAGATCATCCTTTTCTTCTACATACATTTCTGTTTGAATGGATGTTGATTCAATATTTTGGTGATTGCTAAATTTGGTGCTAAGCTGCAAGGCTTCATTTATTCCAAGACTTGTATAGTGATTTCCGAAATAAAAGAACAGCTGAACTTAAAATCCTCAAGTGAACTTGGAGATAGTTGGTAGCAGAGAACAGAAAAACTAGTTAACTGCCAGCTCACTCCATCAAAAACACCAGATGGCACTCTTAGAGAGATGCAGGTAAATGCAGAAAGAAAGGTAAATGCAAAAAAGGGAAAACTTTAACCTTTCCTCTATACCATGCTTTACGTTTTCCTCTTAAACCCCTTTCACTGAAGACTCTAGAGCTCAGTATCAGTACAATATAACCCAAAAGTGATAGATTAATAAGGTTCATTGATATTTAACAAAGTAGCTATAAAAATGTTTTTTTAAAAAATTGTATTTTCTGGGGCTGGAGCGAGAGCACAGCGAGTAGGGAGTTTGCCTTGCACGCAGTCGACCCAGGTTCGATTCCCAGCATCCCATATGGTCCCCTGAGTACCACCAGGAGTGATTCCTGAGTGCATGAGCCAGGAGGAACCCCTGTGCATCTCCAGGTGTGACCCAAAAAGTAAAAAAAAAATAATTGTATTTTCTGAGTAGTATTTCTAATACCTGTACAACAGCAAACAGTTGAGTAATGAGCTCCAATATTTAACCACTTTATTTGATCATAAAATAATGGAGTGTGGGGGAAAAGTAAAGCAGTTTTGGAGTCAGCCAGCCAAAGGCATATTTAAATGCACAGCCACTGATTTGATAAAAGGTAAAAGGCCCTCCCGTTGATCGTCGATTTGCTCGAGCGGGCCCAGTAACGTCTCCATTGGAGACTTTGTTGTTACTGTGTCTGGCATATCGAATACTCTCGGTAGCTTGCCGGGCTCTCCGAGTAAAAGTAAAGTAAAGTAAAGGCCCTCCCGTTGATCGTCGATTTGCTCGAGCGGGCCCAGTAACGTCTCCATTGGAGACTTTGTTGTTACTGTGTCTGGCATATCGAATACTCTCGGTAGCTTGCCGGGCTCTCCGAGAGGGGCGGAGGAATCGAACTCGGGACGGCCATGTTGGCCGCTTGTAAGGCGAACGCCCTACCCGCTGTGCTATCGCTCCAGCCCTCCCGAGAGGGGCGGAGGAATCGAACTCGGGTTGGCCGTGTTGGCCGCTTGTAAGGCGAACGCCCCTAACTTTAATCTTTTCTTCATGTTAATTTTCATTATACTCTAAATGACACCAATTTTTCTACTAAGTTTTTGAGTGAACAGAATCCTAGTCCTTTAGTTTCTTTTTTTCTTTCTTTTTTTGGTGAAGCAAGAAAGTTTTATTGAAACTTATTTAGAAGAATGTGAGGGGAGAGAGAAGGAGAAGTATATGTTTGAGAGAGAACAGAGGTTTCTCCAGAGTAGAAATTGTCCAGCAAAGAAACAAAGAAACAGAGCTTGAAGAGCAAGGCTCCATAGTTTCAAATACAGAATTGGGTGACTCCTTCCAAAATAAAAGCACTAAGAGTGGCTATTGATTCCCTCTTGGAGTCCATGACAGCAATTGTTCCTTTGCCAATTAGTTGGAAAATGGAGATGTAATTGGCTCTGGAACGAATTACAGAGTGATAATATATAAAAATGATCCCTTTAGCAAAAATGAAATAAACACTTTAAAAAAATGTTTTTGTAGCAATTTATTTCATTTTAAAACATGTGGTATAGATTTTTTAAAAAAACACACAACCATGAACATTTATTTTATTTTGTTTTATTTGGGGGTGAGGGAGGGGGGTGCAGAGGCTGGCCAGTGGTGTTCAGGACTTACTCTGGGCTCTGCTCTGTGCTCTGCTCTGTGCTCTGGGCCTGGGCTGAACCCAGGTCAGCCCTATGCAAAGGAAATGCCCTAGACACTATACTATCTGCTGTGCTCTAGCCCTGAACATCATTACAGTGAGAGAGCCTCTTGCATTTCTACAATGATACTGAGTGAACATGCTCACAGGGGTTCCTGTTAGTCTCAGGTAAGCAATCATCTTTTAAAAGGAAGATGGAAAAATAAATAAATAAATCAGCATATACAGTCATTTGTCTTGTTTTAATGGTTCTTTACAAGTGGTGAACAATATTAAAATGCAGACAAGAAATAATCACCAGGTTGTGGTCAGCATTATGTGAATATGGTATTAGAAATGTCAAATATTTACTGGTTTAGAAAATAAAAATAGAAAAGTACTGCTGTTAGCCCTGCTTAAACTGTAGGTTTAGCTGTTATCTAACCTGGCCTCTTTCTGTGCATCTAATGGCCTGGTGAGAATGAGTTGTGTGACTGGAAACCTCTCAAAAATAAAACACGATCAAAAGAAAAGAGGTGTTATGTCCTCAGCTCTCCTCAGTATTTGACTAGTCAACTTTGAAGGGAAACTCCCTCAAGCCTTCCTGTTCCTTTAATACATTCCACCCAGTGTGAGCCTCATTGGGTGAACAGCTTGGAAATCACCACTGGTAAGGCAGACTCTGAGATGAATATCTGAAAAACTATAATTAAAAAAAAAGAAAGAAAACAAACCATTACCCTAGACCTTTGATACTTTGATATTAAATACAGACACACACAAACACACACACACACATTTTGGTATGGTCCCTTTCTCTATGTGTTGGAGGTAAGGGATAGCTAACTTCTCTAAGACTAGCAGAATTAAAATTTTAATGAAGGTAGGGCCCACTCAAGAGGAATTAGGTTATTTAACAAAATGGGAGACTAACACCCAAAGGTAGTAGAGACAAGGAACAGGCGGATTGCTCCATGGCCTGGAACCAGCCTCACATGCTGGGGGGAAAAGGCAGCTCAGATAGAGAAGGTACCACCAAGTAAAGGATGCTTGGAAGACCCACTAGGGATAGGAGATGTGTACAGAGAGTAGACTATAGACCGAACACGATGGCCACTTAATACCTGCATTGCAGACTGCAACACCCTAAGAGAGAGAGAGAGAGAGTAAACAGGGAATCTGCCTGCCACAAAGCTGGTGGTGGTGAGGGAATGTAGGGGGATGTGGGAGGGATACTGGGAACATTGGTGGTGGAGAATGGGCACTGGTGGAGAGATGTATGACTGAAATGTGAGCACAAAAGTTTGTAAGTCTGTAACTGTATCTCACAGTGATTCATTAAAATAAGCACTGTAGCACAGTCCTCACATTGTTCATCGATTTGCTCTAGTGGGCCCAGTAATGTCTCCATTGTGAGACTTGTTGTTAATGTGTTTAGCATATCGACTACATCACAGGTAGCTTGCCAGGCTTGGCCGTGAGGGCAAGATACTCTCAGTAGCTTGCCGGGCTCTCTAAGAGGGGTGGAGGAATCGAACCCTGGTCGCCCGGGTTGGCCGCGTGCAAGGTAAACGCCCTACCAGCCGTGCTATTGCTCCAACCCAGGAATTGGGTTTTTAATATAACAATGACAGCTTAGATTTATGAGTGAAAGGAACTGACAATAAGATTATTTCCTGGGCTGGGGAAAATGGCTAGTGGGTGAGTCACAGAATTAATCTCTGGCACACACACACACACACACACACACACACACACACACACACACACACACGAGTTTGTTTTGTTTTGTTTTGTTTGTTTGTTTTCTTGTTTCCACCAGAAGTATTGCTGAGAAGTGACCTCTACCCCAATTTCTGATCCCAAGGTGTGGCTGTCCACAGCCTCGATTCCATTCAGTGTCCTTGTCACTGGCTGCATTACTGGTTCATTTAATACTGTGACTTCTAAGTGGCTGAAATATTGAGCATGATACATATCTTTCTTGGCTGAAATAGGGTGTTGGTGAGTTCCTTTGTTGTGTAAGAAGGATGTTTATAAGTCAAACTTTTAACAGTGTTACTTACCTTCAGGCTTGATTGACAACTACCTCACCATTATTTATTCATTCTTCATTTCATTAAAATATTTATTGAGTTTCTTATATGTGCTAGAAACCATTTCAACTGTTTAGGCTAAATAGGTATCTCAGGATTATAACTCTTCAAATACATATAAAAGTTCTCTGGTTTTAAATATTTAAATACTATTGATCTGGATATGATTGTGACTCATGAGTCTAAACACTTCCTTCTTTAAATTCTTCTCATTCAAATATTTACTCAAGAAATAGGTCTCTTCATTCATGCGTAAAATCTCAATTAATGTGCTTATATATTTTTGTGCTTATATTTTTAAGTCAATTCTTTTCACTTTCTATGTTTCATTGATTCTCTTTCAAATTTTCTGACTTCATTGTTCTGCAGAAATAGTTATGAATCAAGAAATATCTCCTTTCTTCATCCCACAACTATTATCTTATTTTTGTTGTCTTTCTTATAGTGTAGATCAAGTAACTTTTTGTACTTTCATACTTTTTAACTTTTTTCCTGCATTTTGGGATAGTTTCTTAAATGTTATGTCTTGTGCATGAATTCCTAATTCTGATCTTTACATAGGATTTTAGTTCCTGTTTTTAGATCTCTAACTCCAGATTTCCCTTGAATCTCATGGTTTCTTTTTTTTTTATAACTTCCTAATCTTTTTTCATAGAAAAAAAGAGGTGAATGGGTTCACAACCAAAGTGGTTCCACAACCATAATCCCCTAGACCTGCTAGATGCTTCATCACCAGTTTCTCCTAATCTCTCAGACCTCTCTTCTCCAGGGAACCCTGGAGAAGGGTTAGGGAGGTTTAAGCAGAGTAATTTTCTCAATATTTTTCCAACAACTATCCAACAGTTTCTAAAAAAATTTAGTTTGGTTTCTGTGATTATTTAGGTGGTTGGAATTCTTTTAATATCACTATATGACAGTCCCTTTATCCTGTTCTATAAAACTTTTGTAAGTCTGAATTTTGTTGCCATATCCAGTTTTGTGGCTGTAATTGTTTTTGAACTTCACATCTTCTTTCCATTGGAAGCATGTCAAATTTCCCTTTCTGATCTAGACAAGGTGAAGGTATGGACTCCAGCCTATAACTTCCCTTGGGCAGAATAATGGTCATTTCACATGGATAATATGGAAATCCTTCCCACATATTTATTTAATAAGGAGAAAACTAGCTCCCACAAGGAGGTCCTTGAAATCAAAATCATTAAGCCAGTAGTTTTGTGAGTCTTTTTCCCTAGATAATTCCATTTACTCCTCCACCTTCATGGAGATTCCTTTCTAACTTGGTAGAAAGAAGATGCGATTCTAAGCCTCCATTTTGCCCAGTTGGAATTCACCATGGCATAATCTGCACAGATTTTTGCTGTTTACTGTCCTTCATAGGTGGGTGTGTCTTGTGACTATTTTTACCTCTTCCCAACTATGGCTGATGCAGCTGAGCAATAACAGGACCCCTCTGGGCAGAACCTCACTACACCCGGTTGCCAGCCTCCCTGTGGACTTAGACAGAGGAACGAGTAGAAAACATTATATGGCAGAAGTTAAAGCTCTTAATCTTTTTTCTTTAGCTCTTCAGAGAAAATATCTCTATATTATTTGAGGCTCATTTCCTAGTTACCAAGAAGAGGATCCGGTTGACCCTAACTTGTCAGTCTCTTTTTCTAGACTCTTCTATTTTCTCTTCTACCCTTATCCACCACTAATCTTTTGCAAGAATCTCTTTTTTTCAGTCAAACATGTTCACTCAACTTCTTGTCTGAGACTGTATAAAAAAAAAATCAAAAACCGGAGTTGCCAAATAAAAATTCAGGGTACCTGTGTTAAAGAGAACTTTAATGACATGGGTCAAGATGATCAGACAGGGGTCAAGTGATAGACAGGTAAGGCATTTGCCTTGCATCTGGTCTAGTAGGTTTCCATCTCCAGCATCCCATATGGTCCCACAAGCACTGCCAGGAATAAGTAATTCCTGAGTGCAGAGCCAGGAGTAACCCTTAAGTTGGGTGTGGCCGCAAAACAAAACAAACAAACCAAGATGGTAAAGCAGATTTTATTTAGGAACGTGGCGATTGTTTAGGGGGGTTACTGCAATGGGATTTTTTTTGTTGTTGGAGGTGAGACATTGGGCTTAACCACAAAGGGAGCTCAGGCAGAGGGGAATGTGTAGCCAAGAAACTGGGTAGGGATGAGTGGATGGAAAAATATTGAGAAAATTACTCTGCTTAAACCTCCCTAACCCTTCTCCAGGGTTCCCTGGAGAAGAGAGGTCTGAGAGATTAGGAGAAACTGATGATGAAGCATCTACCAGGTCTAGGGGATTCTGGTTGTGGACACCACTTTGAGACAAGCGTTCCTCGTGGACCCTACCTGCTAGGTTGAAACTCCTCAGTGAACAGTGAGCAGCTGGCTCAAGTCCGTCCACAGGGCAGTACTGAAAGAAGACCCAATGTCTGATTTTTCCTTGGTGGTGACCATGAAAGCACAGCAACACCCTACATTAACCCTATCAACTGCAGGGAAAGAAGCAGGAAGGCAATGTGCTGATTGTTAAAGGACCCCATGGTGCAACTCTCTGTCTAAAGAAATCCAAGTTTCCAACAATTGTCCTAAAACTTAAGCTATTCCTCTGCTCACTTTAAAACTCCCTTTGTCAAGCACCTGGTGGACCCGGCAGGAGAGGCTTTGCCCATGAACCATGATCATGGTTCTTTCTCTTGAATAGATTTTTCTTCTCTGCTTCCTCTCTTTCTGTTTTTGGAAGTTTAGGGAACATGATTATAATGGTGTTAACATTTATGCACTTGCGGTATAAATTTATTGTATCTCCACCAGCAGCAAAGAGCCAAAGACCCTCCCCCATTACCCTTATGTCACTTCTAACCTTGTATAGATACAACACCCCCCCCCCCCCACACACACACACACGTACACTTATCTCACAGACTATTTCAGTTGATATGGTTGAAGTGGCTTAATAGGGTTCTTGCTAAATTGGACTTTACAAGAAACTGGAAAAGCGTAGGAGACAGAACCTGTCTCAGAGAGTTCTATCTGAAGATAATATATTGCAACTTATTTTCTGGGGATGGCATAGCTACCTTAGTTTGCATTATACATTTAATTAATTAATTAATTTTTGGGTTTGGGGCCACACCTGGTGATGCTCAGGGCTTACCTCTGGACTCTGGGCTCAGGGATCATTTCTGGCAGGCACCGTATGGGATGCCTGGGATTGAACCCAGGTTGACTACATGCAAGGCAAACACCCTATCTGCTGTCCTGACACTAATGTCAGATGTTCTAATGAGAGGCCCTCCCATTGTTCGTCGATTTGCTCGAGCGGGCCCAGTAACGTCTCCATTGGAGACTTTGTTGTTACTGTGTGTGGCATATCAAATACATCACGGGGAGCTTGCCAGGCTCTGCCGTGCGAGCGAGATACTCTCGGTAGCTTGCCGGGCTCTCCGAGAGGGGTGGAGGAATCGAACTCGGGTCGGCCATGTTGGCTGCGTGCAAGGCAAACGCCCTACCACTGTGCTATCGCTCCAGCCCCATTCTAATGAGAAATGTTTTAAAATCAAATATCAAAGAACTGACCAGTACTCAGTTGATAGGAAGAGGCAAAACTTGGAAGAGAAACTCAAGTTTCTATGTGTTGGCTAGACATAACTAACATTAGGTTATAGTTATACAGCAGCAAGAGTTCTAGAGGCAGTTTCATTGCTGAAACATGAATCACAGGCAGACAGTATTTAAGCACACCCTGTATCTTAACACTATAACAACTTAACAGTTGGATTCTAAGGTGCTACTGCACCATGGCAAACATACCATAATTGAGCTCTCATACATTTCTAATCCAGATGAAACTGAAATAAAAGACAAATTGAAGATTATCATTACACCAAATTTTACTAGCAGGATTCTAAAATGGGAAAATTGGGGCCAACGAGATAGTGCAGTGGTTGGGTGCCTATCTGGGTATAATTGACCAGGGTTCATTTCTCAGCATTGCATATGATCCCTGAGCCCTGCCAGAAGTGATCTCTGAGTGCAGAACCAGGCATAAGCCCTAAGAACACCAATATTTGGCCCCCAAACAAAGTAACAACATGAAAAAGGAAAAGAAATGCATTTGTTTTACATAGCACTTCTGATTGTTTAGTTAAAAAATCAATGACTTTTCTCCTTAATGTGTACATTTAAGTCCAGTAAAGAATTCTTACATCATATATTGTCAGCAATTTTTTTCTGAGAAGTTATAGAATTTTTATTTTTAACACTCTTATTTTTATTATACATATGAGTAGATCTAATGAGTAAATGGGGACTTGATTTAATGTTTTAATGTTTTTTTAATCTTATGAAGATTGCAGATATTTCTTTACTGAATCTGCACTTAGCTAAATTTAATTTATTTATTTCTTATTTGCACATTCCTTTGTACACATTTTTAATGAATTATGCTTATGAAATATGTTTGTCAAAATATTCCTAAAGTGTCAATATTTTCTTCACCATTATAATATCAGTAAATAGATCTTGGCTGAATTAGTAACTATTTCATGCTTCTGTGAAATACTTCCTATACTTCTAAGAAATTGTAGAATTTTTATTTTTAGCACTTAGCACATGGTATGGCATTTGCCCTGCACACAGCCAACTTGGCTGACCTGAGTTCGATTGCTTCACCCCTCTCAGAGGGCTCAGCAAGCTACCAGAGTATTTCGCCTACACGACAAAGCCTAGCAAGCTACCTGTGACGTATTCGATATGCCAAACACAGTAACAAAAAGTCTCACAACCAAGACATTACTGGGCCCACTCGAGCAAATCAATGATCAATGGGGGGACAGTGCTACAGTGCTATTAAGTTTTAGTATACATCAAGAAATTGCTTTGAAACACACTTGCCAAATAGTAACCGATTAGAAAAGTAAATAACTGTATCAATGCTGATCAAATCCAAGTCCCAGAAATCATTTGTGAGGATATAAGGCAAGTCACAGACCCAATGAAATCTAGCAAAAAGTATTTAAAAAGTCATACTCTGTCAAAAACATAGACTAGCACACTGCCAATATGTAATAATTAGGAGTTAAATTCTTTAGAGCTGGAAGATGAAACCAGTGTCTGTTTCAGGGTTATTTATTTGAATACTAATTTTTTCTTAACTCATCTTGACATCCACAGAAAACTCAATATGGCAAGCTTCTATGTGCTATGGCTCTTTTTTGCCAGTAATATTTTTTTTTATATTTTTTTTCTTTCCTCCTTTTTAAAAATTTTTGGACCTTTGGCAGTGCTCAGGATTTATTCCTGATTCAAGGCTCAAGGACCATTCTTGGCGGCTCAGGGGTCTGTAGGCAGTGGTGGAGGTGGAATAGGAGTGAACAATGATCTAGGCCTAACACTTCTACTTATCACTTTCCCCTGAAACTATTTCTTGAGCAAATTAAAAAAAAATACTAGTGAATCACCGTGGGGTACATTTACAAACTTACGAACTTTCGTGTTTGCATTACAGCCATACAATGATCGTTTACCCATCCTCCACCAGTGCCCATTCTCCCCCATCAATGTTCCCAGCATCCCTACCACCATCCCCCACCCACCCCCAAACCGCAGGGCATTTTCTTTCATTCTCTCTCCTTTTGGGTGTTGTGGTTTGAGCAAATTAAATTTGAACACAATCACGTCACATAGTTCATCTATAATCTTTCATAATATATTCTATTCTTACTTATTTTATATTTGTCATATTTATCTTCTCTCTTTTTACACACATCAGACATGTCCAACCTTCCTCATCCTCATATTTTCTGTATAATTCTCTGTATGAATGGCTGCCAGCATGCAAACAAACATGCCCAAACATACATTTTCTCTATTATTTTCATTACTGATCCTTCATTCCTTGCTTAGTTCATTACGTATTCCATTCCTTATTCATTTCTTATTCCGTTACTGATTTCTAAATTCTTGCTGTATTCTTGCTTCTGTTCAAGCCAGAGATTATTTGCTTAGGTGACCAGATCATGAAGTCGACCACGTCTCTTACTCTTGAGTTACTTCCTTGCTCTGTCATCCCTCACATTTCTCTTTATTTCTTATTTCCTCCCCAAAACATCTCTTCTTTGTACTGCTTTTTGCCACCTCTTTTTAATTTTCTTCTCTTCAATTTGTCACTTCAGGATTGACCTACTCCTTATCCATTTCAGCTCCACAAAAAAAAAAAAATCCAAAAGAGTTTTGTTTTTTGGGGTTTTTTTTTTTTTTTTTGCTTTTTGGGTCACCCCTGGCGATGCACAGGGGTTCCTCCTGGCTCTGCACTCAGGAGTTACTCCTGGCGGTGCTCAGGGGACCATATGGGATGCTGGGAATCGAACCCGGGTCGGCCGCGTGCAAGGCAAATGCCCTACCCGCTGTGCTATCTCTCCAGCCCCACCAAAAGAATTTTTTAAAAATTCAAAAAGAACTTCTTAAGAAGGATCTAGATGAGGAGTAAATCCAGGTCCCCATGCCAGACCTTGTCTTTAGCTTGTTATTTTGGTTTGTTTGTTTTGTTCAGCCATGAGCTAGGAATAATAATTACATGTTTAAATGGTTGGGAAAACTCAAAAGGTTATTTCATAACCTATGAAAGTCATGAAATGTGTATGCCTTTGCCCATCAATCAAGTTTATATAGGGACCTCGCCTTACCCATTCATTATAGAGTCCATGCAGCACTTCAGCCATTGACAAAATGCAACAGCACACAAAAAAGAAGGGCATGCAGAGCCTGAAAGCTTTGCTATCATTTATAGATAAAGTTCACCAACTTTTGACCTCAATTGGAACCTCAAGTGTTATGACTATGGAAATTGTTGATCAGAGAAGTTCTGAATGTTCCCAGGGTCACAGAAAATTATTGCTGAGTACGTGTGCTTTGATTCTGCTCCTGAAGGACAAGCAGTTATTGTCTCAAATACAGCCTGTCATTTAAAATAGATAATTACCTGTGTAAGTAAAACATAGGGGGAGGAAGTACACCTCTCCCCTGGGCCCTCATTTCCCAAACATGCACATAGTTTCGAAGTTACTATGCAGACGTCAAAGATCAGCATCCAGGTGGGCATGGAAACGGGGATTATCATGCAATGAATGATTCACTCGGTAGCAAGGACTATGCATTCCTTCACGAACCGCTGGGTTAAAGAAAGTCAATGTTATTTCTGGTTAGGCAGAGTTGCATGAATAATCAACTCTGTAAGAGTGCTTCACTTACCACATGATTTTTATATCCCCTTATACTCTAAAATGAAGAGTAGGACAATTCTCTTGAATCATTTGTCACCGGGCTTTCAAATGAAGAAGTGAGTTCTGGATGCTTTCATCTTTTCCACCCCTTCCACCCTTGTCAAGATAAATAATTGTTTAATCATCATAGCAGCTGCCTGTATGTCCCTGGCTGTGGAATTGATTAATGAATGCTCATTAGGAGCTACAACTCTGGAACCACCCAGCTGCCTTTACACAAGGGTGCCGGATTACAGTTACAAAGAGAGAGGCACGGGTGGGTGAAGTTTCTCCTGTCTTTTGTGGAGAAAAGAAGACGACGCAGAATTGCAGCAAGACCAGCTCTAGCCTCTGCCTCACTGCAGAGGCCTAAAGGAGACCAGATCTTTATTCTCCAGGCAGAGAGAGGAAGGAGGAATGTGGACGGGAAAAAGGCATCTCTTGACTCCTTCCTTCCACGGGGTCAGGATTGGAAATGGATCTAGGTGTTAGCACAGAATATGAAGTTGTTGATTCTGGTGACACAGGAAGGAGTTTTCTGGTCTATATCTGTTCACCTGCTGTCCCAGTAGTTGGAAGTGTGAAGTCATAGAACTGCCACTAAACACAGGGGAACTTACACTGCTGTGACTTGAAAAGATAAAATAAGACTTCTATACGGGTTTAATTTGGTCATGTTTGCTTTCAGATGACGCTTTTGCTTGGCTGTTCAAGGAAGCTCATAGAAAAATAAAAACACCCCTTTCGCTGAGGGTTTGGTCCTGGTTTCTTCTGCCACAGCAGCCTGACAGTAGAAGTCCTTCTCTCTCCCAGACAATTTCTCCAGAAGTTCCAAGCAGATTGTTTGACCTTGCAGTTCCCAAGTTTAATGATTTAACTATAAATTGTAAAAGTAAAGTAGTGACACTTTACTGTGTCTTGAAAGGCATTTTCTGGCTCTTTCATGCTTCAATCATCTAACTAAACAATGTAGAACTGGTCTGGAGTGATAGCACAGCAGGTAGCGCATTTGCCTTGCACAAGGCTGACCCAGGTTCGATTCCCAGCATCCCATATGGTCCCCCAAGCACCGCCAGGAGTAATTCCTGAGTGCATAGCCAATAGTAACCCCTGTGCACTGCTGGGTGTGACCCTAAAAGCAAAAAAAAGGGGGGGGGGAAATGTAGAGTTATATTAGGGTAAGCATTATCTGCCTCACTTGCTTTCTTTGGTTTCATTCTGTTTTCTTTTTTATAATCTCTCTCTGTTTCTGTCTGTCTGTCTGTCTGTCTGTCTCTCTCTCGCTCTCTCTCAGCATGTGTGTGTTGTTATTTATTTACTTTTGATGTTTGGGCTGTGCTGAGGGCTTTCTCCAGGCTCTGCACCTAAGGATCACTCCTTGTGGGCTCGGGGACACCATATGGGGTGCAAGGGATAAATCCCAGGACAGCTGCACATAAGGCAGTGAGGGGATAAATCCCAAGGCAGCTGCATGTAAGACAGTGCCTTACCCGCTGTGCTATCACTCCAATCTTGCTGTTGTTGTTTAATGCAGTTTAACCTTCTAAAAACTCAGGTCACAGAAAGCAGCATTTCTAACATAGCAAGAGAGTGTTTGAAACACTACAGCAAATGAGAACAGCAGGGAGAGCTCAAAGGGCCATGCATGTTGCTGGCATGCCCTAGGTCCAGGGTTTGATCCCCAGCACTGCAGATCACCGCCACCACCCTCAACACCTCGCACTGAATGGATGTGCTCCTGCTGCATCCCTCCACTCACCCCACACTCCTAGTTTACACAGCACGATTCACCAGGCCAAAGCACTAAATCATCTGGCCCCGCACAACTGGGTTAATATCATTGAGAGTGACCCTTGAGCTCTGCTTGGAAGCTTCCCCATAAAAATCTAAGCAACTAGCTATTTGGCATTTTAGTTGACATATATAACAGAGTAATGAGTAGATCTCATCACTTTGTCCTATGATGTCAATCAGCTGAAGGCCAGAGGCGTATCTTCTTTAAGCATATCTGATCTCTTGGTGTTCTCTGGAACAACTATGTAGTATCATTGCCACAGGTCATACGTAGCAATTGAGCCTTTGACAACTAGCCATTAAGAACCCAGATTGTTGGGGGTGAAGAGCAGGTGAGAGGGTTTGTGAAAGAATTCCCGAAGAGAATTACAGGTCCAAGAAAGTTTATGAAGGAAATGGGACGCTTGCAAAGAAGTTCCTGAGTGGAAGACTACGAGTTGTGTTTTATCTGGGTTGATATGCTGGGTGTCCACTTGACTTAAGGCCAGGAGGTCAGACCCAGGTCCAGGCCTGACATGAAAATGTGACAGGCATTGTTGTGTATTTTTCTTTTGGGTCTGATGTGACTTGCAGATATTCCTTTCAGAATTTGGGCCTTGTTTCATGGAAGAAGGAACTTGCTGAGGTATACTAGAGGAGCAAACATAGGGTCTTATCCCCTCGTGTTGCTGACTCAGAAATCTGTGTCTTCTCTCTCCAGAGTGGCTTCCAAAACAACTGTGTCACCCCTTTGCATTGATCTGCTACTCATCACATATGTGATGTAATTATAAAACACACAGGTATAGGATTAACAGAGAACTGCAAAATATTCTATTTGTACATTGACAACATGCCAATTGACTATTTAGTTGTGCTTAAACAGATATATATTTTTTCTGCTTCTATTCAGTGCAGCTAATAAATAGAAAGCTTAAAATGACATATGTGGGCTTCATAATAATTGTATAAATGTAATTGCTCCAATATAACCGACTAGGGCTGGAGGGTACAGGGATTAAGGTGCTTGTCGTCCATGTGACTGACCCCAGTTCAAATCCCCATACCATAGATGGGCCCCTGAGCATCTCAAGAGTAATTTGTGAGCACAGAGCCAGGAGTAAGACTTGAGTACTGACGGGTGTGACCTTCCCCCCACCATGAACAAACTAAAAACAACTAAAAAGGGGCTGGAACAATAGCACAGTGGGTAGGGCATTTGCCTTGCATGCGTCCGACATGGGTTCAATTCCCAGCATCCTATATGGTTCCCTGAGAACCACCAGAGGTAATACCTGAGTGGAGAGCCAGGAGTAACCCCTGTGCATCTCTGGGTATGACCCAACAAACAAACAAAAAACTAAAAAATAACAGACAAACAATACTTTAGAAAAGATTAAATTATTAATACTGATTTATCCACATTCTTCTTTGTCCTGTAAGCTCCCTGAAACAGAATTTACTCATCACTGAATTCTTAGAGCATTGTCATAAGGTCTGGCATGCAGTCCTTCTTAGTACTTTTTGAGAAGAGTAAGAATGAATGAAAAACAGTCAACAATCCATTTGACTTTTCATATAGATCAAAAATAAATCAGAGCATCTTATTTTTGTCTCAGGAATAATATTGTTATTCAGCGTGCGTTAGCTTCCTTAATCTTACTCAAAAAGTCAATAAATAAACATGATTTTTTCCTAAAGAGTAACGTAGGGAGCACAAATGTAAAACAGCTGGAATAATGTAGCAGAAGCTGACCTGGCCATGCTCGTCTCAGAATTCAAATAGGCATGACTACAAATCCAGTTCTCTTTATTTCTCTGATTGCTGCCTCCTGAAATGCAGTGATTTGAATCTGTATGTGTCACAGATTAACCTTAAAGAATGAGGACATTTTTGTTTAAAAATGCCCAATCACATGTGATTAGATGCTGTTTTAATCCTGAACACCAATCTATGGTCTGCTTGCAAAGCAGGAAAATGAATGTGACGTGTCATTTAATTGTTTTTATTAACAGGGCAACAGCGCTGTGCAGGACTGGTCAGTATTTAGAGGACCAGAGGCGGCCAGGAGTTGAACTTGGAGCCTCACTCATGCTAGGAATGTGTTTTACTACATGAGCTACTTCCCAGACCATAAATGTGGTATTTTAAAGGGAACACTGTGGGGGGTAGAAAAGACAGAGAAAATAACATGTTCAGATAGTTGGAAAAGAATGTTTAGAAGAGAACTAACAGACTAAATTTGTCTCATATGTAGAAGAAACATGAGTTGAAGATTCATAGTCATAGAAAAAACAACTAACTGAGAGAAATCAAGGGAAGGAGAAACTACCTCTGAAGCATGGCATATACTGTGTGCTTGGCTCTTCATTAGCTTCCTTTCGGTGAGGTGTTTTATTTAATTGCATATTGGGATGACAAACTCTTTCATTTACCCATCCAGGAGACAGAAGTTCAAAGAGATGAGGTAACTTGTCCAGAGTGGCAGTGATAAACCCAACCGCTCGCCAAAGTGGCAGTGATAAACCCAAACCGCTCACTTGGTTTTCCCAAACCACCCCCTGACTTATAAAAGGAAAATTCCAATGGAAGAAGAAGCGTAATGACAGTAGAGACAAGGACAGGCTTTGCTAGTGGGAGGTAGAAAGAGGAGTATGGCAACATTCCATGGATGTTAGCTAGATGGGATGTGGAAATATTCAAGGGGGGTGAAATAAATATTTGGAGAGAAATTATAAATATAGATCACTATGAAAATGTTTGTCAACAATTATTCACCCTTGGGGTTGGCTTTAATTTGTCACGAATTACAGATTAAAGTGCATAGAGTTATTTTGCTTTCAATGATGATGACATTTTTAGAGAAAAGTAAATCCCAATGAAGTATTTCATTAAGACCTATTATCTATATTACCTACCATCTATAATTTTTTTAGAGTAGCAAGACCTGTCTGCTGAAATGTTAACTCTTCATCATGATTCAATAGTAGGTTATTGGTGACTTTATTATGATAAATGTATCTCTGACCTCAGACAATCATTCTTTACACTTTGAAATGATTGAACATGCACCCCAATAGATCAGTGGCCTTAAAAAAATCTCTTATATAAACATTATGGATTCCGGTCTGATGTTGAGGTCATAAATCCATTTCGATCTTACTTTTGTGCATGGCGTTAGGCAGAGATCTGAGCCCACTTTTTTGCATGTAGCCGTCCAGTTTTGCCAGCACAATTTATTAAAGAGGCTTTCCCTGCTCCATTTCACTTTTCTTGCCCCCTTATCGAAGATTAGATGATTATATGTTTGGGAGAAGATGTCAGTATATTCAACTCTGTTCCATTGGTCTGCAATTCTGCCTTTGTTCCAGTACCATGCTGTTTTGATTATTACTGCTTTGTAGTAGAGCTTGAAGTTAGGTAGGTTGATTCCTCCCATTTTCTTTTTCCCAAGAATTACTTTAGCTATTCGTGGGGGCTTATTGTTCCATATAAATTTCAGGAGTGTTTGCTCCATTTCTTTGAAGAATGGCCGAGCAAGTGAAAACAGAGATAGACAAATGGGACTATCTTAAACTAAGAAGCTTCTGCACCTCAAAAGAAACAGTGACCAAAATACAAAGACAGCCTACAGAATGGGAAAGAATATTCACGAAATACACATCCGACAAGGGGTTGATATCAAGGATATACAAGGTACTGGTTAAACTCCACAAGAAGAAATCACCCAACCCCATCAAAAAATGGGGCGAGGAAATGAACAGAAACTTTCGCAAAGAAGAAATCCGAATGGCAAAAAGGCACATGAGAAAATGCTCTACATCACTAATCATCAGAGAGATGCAGATCAAAACAACAATGAGATATCATTTCACACCACAGAGACTGACCCACGTCCACAAGAACAAAAGCAACAGGTGCTGGCGCGAATGTGGCGAGAAAGGGACCCTCCTTCACTGCTGGTGGGAATGCAGGCTGGTCCAACCCTTTTGGAAAACAGTATGGACGATTCTCAAAAAATTAGGATTTGATCTCCCATTTGACCCAGCTATAGCCCTCCTGGGAATATATCCCAGAGAGGCAAAAAGGTATAGTCGAAGTGACATCTGCAATTGTTTGTTCATTGCAGCACTCTTTACAATAGCCAGAATCTGGAAAAAACATGAGTGCCCGAGAACAGATGACTGGTTAAAGAAACTTTGGTACATTTACACAATGGAGTACTATGTAGCTGTTAGAAAAGATGAAGTTATGAAATTTATATACAAGTGGTACTACATGGAAAGTATCATTTAAGCGAAATGAGTCAGAAAGAGCGGGATAGACACAGAAAGATTGCATTCATCTGGGGAACATAAAGCAACAAAACGGGAGACTAACACCCAGGAATGGCTGAGATTAGTACCAGGAATTTTGCTCCATGACTTGAAGGCCAGCCACATGTGCTAGGTGAAAAGGAAGCTCAGATAGAGAAGAGAGCACCAAATAAAGTGTGTTGTGAAGACCCTCCCAGGGTGGGAGAGACATGCTAAAAGTAGTCTATAGACCAAACATGATTGCCACTCAATGCCTCTCTGGCAAAATACAGTACCCAAAAGAAGAGAGAGAGAACAAGGGGAATGCCCTGCCACAGCGGCAGGGTGGGGGGGGAGATGGGGGGGTGGGAGGGATGCTAGGACCCGTGGTGGGGGAGGATGGGCACTGGTGGAGGGATGGGTACTTGATCATTGTATAACTGAAACCCAAGCACAAAAATTTATAAGTCTATAAATGTACCTCATGGTGTTTCACTAATAAAAAAATGATTAAATTAAAAAAATCTCTTATAAACTACTTTTCTTAAATGTTTCCTCAACAAATTAAAATAAAAATCAATGGTTGCCCTTTGATAAAACAGTCATCATCATGTTCTTAAATTTATGACTTATCACTAAGAACAATGCCAGACACATAGTAGCTCTTTAATAAATTTTTAAGTAGATCAATGAATGACTCAACTCCTCTCTAATGA